>NC_090437.1:1190226527-1191601111 GCF_031143425.1 Pleurodeles waltl
GGAAACCTCCACTTGGGCAAGGGAGAGGGACTCCTGGGGGTCACTTCTGCAGTGAAAGTCCGGTCCTTCAGGTCCTGGGGGCTGCGGGTGCAGGGTCTTTTCCAGGCGTCGGGACTTAGGTTTCAGAGAGTCGCGGTCAGGGGAAGCCTCGGGATTCCCTCTGCAGGCGGTGCTGTGGGGGCTCAGGGGGGACAGGTTTTGGTACTCACAGTCGTAGAGTAGTCAGGGGGTCCTCCCTGAGGTGTTGGTTCTCCACCAGCCGAGTCGGGGTCGCCGGGTGCAGTGTTGCAAGTCTCACGCTTCTTGCGGAGAGATTGCAGGGTTCTTTAAAGCTGCTCCTTTGGATAAAGTTGCAGTCTTTTTGGAGCAGGTCCGCTGTCCTCAGGAGTTTCTTGTCGTCGTCGAAGCAGGGCAGTCCTCAGAGGAGTCAGAGGTCGCTGGTCCCTTTGGAAGGCGTCGCTGGAGCAGAGTTCTTTGGAAGGCAGGAGACAGGCCGGTGAGTTTCTGGAGCCAAGGCAGTTGTTGTCTTCTGGTCTTCCTCTGCAGGGGTTTTCAGCTAGGCAGTCCTTCTTCTTGTTGTTGCAGGAATCTAATTTCTAGGTTCAGGGAGAGCCCTTAAATACTAAATTTAAGGGCGTGTTTAGGTCTGGGGGGTTAGTAGCCAATGGCTACTAGCCCTGAGGGTGAGTACACCCTCTTTGTGCCTCCTCCCAAGGGGAGGGGGTCACATCCCTAATCCTATTGGGGGAATCCTCCATCTGCAAGATGGAGGATTTCTAAAAGTTAGAGTCACCTCAGCTCAGGACACCTTAGGGGCTGTCCTGACTGGCCAGTGACTCCTCCTTGTTATTCTCATTATTTTCTCCGGCCTTGCCGCCAAAAGTGGGGGCCGGGGCCGGAGGGGGCGGGCAACTCCACTAGCTGGAGTGTCCTGCGGTGCTGTGACAAAGGGGTGAGCCTTTGAGGCTCACCGCCAGGTGTTACAGCTCCTGCCTGGGGGAGGTGTTAGCATCTCCACCCAGTGCAGGCTTTGTTACTGGCCTCAGAGTGACAAAGGCACTCTCCCCATGGGGCCAGCAACATGTCTCTAGTGTGGCAGGCTGCTGGAACCAGTCAGCCTACACAGATAGTCGGTTAAGTTTCAGGGGGCACCTCTAAGGTGCCCTCTGTGGTGTATTTTACAATAAAATGTACACTGGCATCAGTGTGCATTTATTGTGCTGAGAAGTTTGATACCAAACTTCCCAGTTTTCAGTGTAGCCATTATGGTGCTGTGGAGTTCGTGTAAAACAGACTCCCAGACCATATACTCTTATGGCTACCCTGCACTTACAATGTCTAAGGTTTTGTTTAGACACTGTAGGGGCACAGTGCTCATGTACTGGTACCCTCACCTATGGTATAGTGCACCCTGCCTTAGGGCTGTAAGGGGTGGCTTACCTATACTGCATAGGCAGTGAGAGGCTGGCATGGCACCCTGAGGGGAGTGCTATGTCGACTTACTCATTTTGTTCTCACTAGCACACACAAGCTGGTAAGCAGTGTGTCTGTGCTGGGTGAGGGGTCTCTAGGGTGGCATAATACATGCTGCAGCCCTTAGAGACCTTCCCTGGCATCAGGGCCCTTGGTACCAGAGGTACCAGTTACAAGGGACTTATCTGAGTGCCAGGGTGTGCCAATTGTGGAATCAAAAGTACAGGTTAGGGAAAGAACACTGGTGCTGGGGCCTGGTTAGCAGGCCTCAGCACACTTTCAATTCAAAACATAGCATCAGCAAAGGCAAAAAGTCAGGGGGTAACCATGCCAAGGAGGCATTTCCTTACAGTATCCATTTGCAGATCTTTCAGAGCATGCAGACGGGTGTTGAAGCAGGAGGAGGAGATGGTGTTGACTTTCTGGGTCATGGATAGTGAGGGGTTCAAGATGAATCCTAGGTTGCGTGTGGTGTCGGTGGGAGTCAGAATGGTTCCGAGAGTGGCAGACCACCAGGAGTCATCCCATGCGGAGGGGGTGGAGCCAAAGATGAGGACTTCCGTCTTGTCGGAATTGAGTTTGAGGCAGCTGCTCCTCATCCATTTGGCGATGGCCTTCATTCCTTCGTGGAGGTAGGTTTTGGCAGAGTCCTTGGTGAGGGAGAGGATCAGCGGGGTGTCGTCGGCGTTTGAGATGATGTTGAGGTTGTGGGATCGGGCGATCCCACTATATAGGAACTACTCAGGCAACCAGGCGTCAGTTACTTTTATCATAACATTCAACTCCAGAAGCACAGAGCCATAACTGGCACAATGTGTGTCTAAAACAAAGGCCCTGAAAAAAGGATCACCCTAAACCTAATAAAAAGTTAACAGAGTGGGGAGGCATGGATGGGTGTAAGGAATCTGCAGCTAGCCAGAGTCTCTATCAGATAATGCTTTACTGAAGGTAAGTAAGTTGTTCATCTGATTTCTAGCTGCAGATTCCTTACCTTTGATTAGATACCCAAACCATATCCTCCTAGTGGAGGGCAGTGGACAATGTTTCAGACTTAAAAGTTGTGTAGGACTGAATGGGCAAAATGCCCATCCGTGCAGAGCTGACAGTCCAGGCAATAGTGTTTGGCAAGCATATGCAGGGATGTCTACGTTACTGCCTGGCATACGTCATGGACTGGGACTCCATGTGCTTACATCGTGGTCACAGCTTTTCCTTTGGTAGAATGGGCCTTACGCCCTTGGGAGGCTGCTTCCTAGCTAGGGTGTAGCAGATCTTATTCTAGAGAACTCTGCATGAAATGGTACGTTTCTGTACTGCCCTCCCTTCTTTGCTCTCACATACCCAACAAAGAGTTGGTTGTCTACCCGGAACTCTTTTGTGCGGTCAAGGTAGAACGACAATGCTCTTTATGAGTCCAGCTGGTGAAGTTGTGCCTCCTCCGCAGAGGAATGTTGGGGAGCAAGGAAGGTGGGCAAGGTAACAATTTGACCCAGATGGTATGGGGTCACCACCTTGGGAAGAAAAGAGACACATGTGTGCAACACTACTTTTTCTGGAGGCGTGAGATATTGTGGGTGAGATGATAAGGCCTGTGTCTCACTCACAATCCGGGCAGATGTTATTGCCACTAACATGGCTGTCTTGATGGTGAGCAGCTGGAGGGGACAATTATGCAGTGGCTTGAAAGTAGCGCACATTAGGTATGTGAGTACTAGGTTGAGATCCCACTGAAGCATGACAAAGGTCGTACAAGGAAACATATTTACAAACCCTTTAAGAAACCTATTTACAATAGGGGACTTGAAAAGAGACGGTTGATCAGTCAGCCGCAGAAAGGCTGATAGAGCAGAGAGATAGCCCTTCAGTTTCCCCAGAGAGGAACCCTGTTGGGTAAGAGAAAGAATCTCTCACTCTGAGATCTGGACCATGTCAGAGAGATTTTCTTGATGCTGCGCCCACTGGAACTTCAGGTCCCACTACAGAGTCTGCATATGCCATCTGGCATGTTTTACCAGCACGATTCAGGAAGCCATGAGAGTCAGCAGTCTCAGAGTCATTCTCACCGAAATACAGGATAGAGGCTGAAACATCGGTATTATGGTCTGAATATCCTGGACTCACTGCTTGGGAGGATAAGCCTGAAACTGCACTGTTTCCAGAATAGCTCCTATGAAAGAGAGCGTCTGAGAGAGTCAGGTGTGACTTCGACACATTTATAGTGAACCCTAGCGAATGCAGGAGGTCCACCGTTGCCTAGAGGTGGGAGACAGCCTGGGCCAAACCCGCCTTAAATAGCCACTTGTTGGGGTAGGAGAAGACTGAAACCCCTGATCTGCGTAGATGAGTTGCAACCACCACCATCACCTTGGTGCACATCCGAGGGGCACTAGTAAGGCCAAATGGCAGCACAGTGAACTGAAAGTGTTTGTGGCCTACTTTGAACCGCAGGTAATGCCTGTGGGCTGGCAGGATAGTGATATGAAAATATACATCCCGCAAGTCCACTGCTACCAACCAGTCCCTTTCAATGGCACTCTTGGCCAAGAAAGACGTAACTTCCTCTCAGAGTAGTGACAAACAATCAGCCACCAGCCATTCGAATGTTGGTGGAATAGGAGGAGGAAAGGATTGAAAAGGCAGGGCATAGCCCTGTCTAATGATCTGCAGTACCCATGTGTCTGATGTCATAGACTTCCAGTGGAGGAGACAATGGTGTATTCTCCATCCAACTGGGCAAGCATGGTACTGCAGATCCAAACTGGGAGAACTTTGAGGCTGCAGCTGCCGGGGGCTGTGTGGCAGACGACTTCTGGCCTGCACACCATCTAGGTATGAAGGCGCCAATCCCATGTCCTCCCATACCCTCGGTTGGTTGTGTAGGACGGTATCTAGCATAGGTCTGGCGCAGTGCCACGCCCTTTCTGTAGCCACGACAGGGGCAAAAGGCAGACAGTGAATTAGGGGTCACCGAGAGGCCCAAGGACTTGGCCTAAGCCTGAGAGTCCTTAAAGACTCCAGTGCCGAGCCTGCTTTCTCATTAAACAAGTGAGTGCCATCAAAGGGCATGTCCATCAGGTTTGCTTAGACATCCCCCAAAAAAGCAGATGTCGTCAGCCAGGCATGGTGCCTTAAGGCCACTGTCGACGCAAGCGCTTTGCCCAGTGAGTCAGTCGTATCTAAGCCACTCCAAATAGTGAACTTAGCTGCATCCCTCCCGTCTTTCACCACTTGGGAGGGTATGGCCACGGCCTTCTCCCAGACCTGCAGCAGCACTTGCGCAATTGTTTCCCAAATGGTATGGAGAAATGGCCTAAAAAGCTCAAGGTGCTCACCAACCTCAGTACCAGGCTGGTGGAAGAAAACAACTTCTTCCCAAGATGGTATAGCCGCTTGGATTCCCTATCCAGTACCCATGTGTCTGATGTCATAGACTTCCAGTGGAGGAGACAATGGTGTATTCTCCATCCAACTGGGCAAGCATGGTAATGCAGATCCAAACTGGGAGAACTTTGCGGCTGCAGCTGCCGGGGGCTGTGTGGCAGACGACTTCTGGCCTGCACACCATCTAGGTATGAAGGCGCCAATCCCATGTCCTCCCATACCCTCGGTTGGTTGTGTAGGACGGTATCTAGCATAGGTCTGGCGCAGTGCCACGCCCTTTCTGTAGCCACGACAGGGGCAAAAGGCAGACAGTGAATTAGGGGTCACCGAGAGGCCCAAGGACTTGGCCTAAGCCTGGGAGTCCTTAAAGACTCCAGTGCCGAGCCTGCTTTCTCATTAAACAAGTGAGTGCCATCAAAGGGCATGTCCATCAGGTTTGCTTAGACATCCCCCAAAAAAGCAGATGTCGTCAGCCAGGCATGGTGCCTTAAGGCCACTGTTGACGCAAGCGCTTTGCCCAGTGAGTCAGTCGTATCTAAGCCACTCCAAATAGTGAACTTAGCTGCATCCCTCCCGTCTTTCACCACTTGGGAGGGTATGGCCACGGCCTTCTCCCGGACCTGCAACAGCACTTGCAAAATTGTTTCCCAAATGGTATGGAGAAGTGGCCTAAAAAGCACAAGGTGCTCACCAACCTCAGTACCAGGCTGGTGGAAGAAAACAACTTCTTCCCAAGATGGTATAGCCGCTTGGATTCCCTATCCAGAGGAGCAGAAGGGAATGCGCCTTGGGATGTGGAGGCATGGACTACCAAGCTCTCAGTGGTGGGGTGTTGGCTGAGAGGCCTAGGGTCACCCGGAGCTGCGTAATGGCAGAGGGCAATCATCCTATTTACAGGAGCCCCTGTTCGTCTATAAGTGCTTCGTTGAAGGGCAAAAAGTGTTCCGATGTAGAAGCCCCAGGCTGAAGCACTTCCTTCAAGATGTTTGTCTTGACAACCACTGAGGGCAGTTCAAGATTGAGAACCTCCACTGCCCTATGCAACACCACTGCAAAAGGCACTCCTTCCTCCATAGCCATAGTGGGCGAAGAGAACAAGCCAGTATCTGGAGAGGTGTCCAGACTACTGGCCACTCCTACCTCTTCACATCAGTCAAAAGTTATTTTCAACTCGTGTTCCGAAGGGTCCAGTGACCCCTCCCTCTCTTTTCCCATGCCTGGCTGCGAAAGATAAGGCTCAGGCAATGATCTGACACCAGTGGGCACCAGAATCGGCATTGTGTCATGCCGGGTGCTGCCGTTCTGGCTCTGGATCATCTGAAAAATGGGCCTGGAGTCGAGGTTGGATGCCTGCATTGCCGGGAGAATCAGTGTCATGACGAGCGCTGAAGAAGGTTGTCTGGGCATGACTGGCGCTATCCGGATCCAAACTCGGATCCATGAGACTCCCCCTGGAGCCAAGGCTGAAGCTGCTGTCATGGATCCAGTTGGAACCTCATTCTAGCCCCCGGGCCTGAAAGCATGCCAGCAGGGTCAGCCCACTCGGATACGCAGTGCATGGCCTCATAGAACTACTTTATTTGACCAGGTGTCAGTCTGACTTAAGGAAACGTTGGGAAGCCCAGAGTCAAACTGGCTAACAGCTCTAAAGAGCAATGCCGAAAATGCCAATGTTCCCTGCTCGTATCATCGGCCAACGGATGAGGTGAAGTCAAAGTCCTCTTGGACTCCTTCTTATGCCTCTTTCCCGAGTGTCCCAAGTACCTCAAATGGGAAGACGAGGACTTGGGGCTCCGAGATCGGTCCTGTAATCCCCTTCTCGACTGGGACCGAGACCTACTTGAAGTCACATGTGCCAGTGTTGCTGACTGCTGGGCTGCAAGCTGCTTTAGGGACCGCTTCCTCAAAGCCTACTGCGCCATGGCTCGGCTGTCCAAGAACGACTTGGAGTCATGGTCATGTTCGAGGCACCAGAGGCTAGAGAGATGGGGGTCAGTGACTTCATGGCGCAGTGACAGGCACCACATGGTTTGAACCCAGCCTTCCTTCATGACATCTCGAAACAGAAGGAAAATAAACTCAACAAAAAGTTGAAAAATGGCCTGTCAAAAAGTGACAGAGGTGTAGATCTCTGTGAATCTGTGCTAACTCTTGCGGAAAGAAAAGAACTGACACCCGTGCGCCTGTATGGCACCTCTATAGCTGTCCGTGACACCACGCGGAACCAAATGGAGCCACCTAGCAGCGCGCACAAGGCGTATGGCTCAGCAAAACTTTTCGGATCCAGCCTGATGCCTGGGAAAATCAAAGGTAAGGAATTTGCAGTTAGAAGTCTCTATCAGATATACACATTTGGTTTAAATATCTCAAAAACTACTGAATAGATTTACACCAAATAATAAAAAGCGTGATCTCCGGACCAAAAGCTACCTTTCTGCCAAATTTGCTGTAATTCCATCCAGCAGTTCGGGCTGCAGGTATATCTAAAGAGTCAATGGGAGTTAACAAGGGAAATGCACTTTTTTTGATCCCGCACTTGTTTTCAGCCCATGCTTGACAGATCACCCCAAAATGTTTCATGCACAACAAGACTTTGGGCACACTTCTTTTGAAAAATTTCATAAAAATTTGTAAAATTGCAACAACAATATAGCTGAGTTAAAATACACTTTTTCTATGGAAACTAGGTCTAACTATAATTTCCTACTGGCGACTACCAGTTGGACATATTTATTTATATATATATATATATATATATATATATATATATATATATATATATATATATATATAAAAATATATATATAGTGCTCCTTTGTATCAGGCAAAACTAAACCATGATCGTGAAACACATGTCAGGGGTTGCTTTCGCTCATTCCAGGTTGGCTTGGATGGTGTTATGCCAATCCAAAACTGCAATCCTGTGCCAGAGTGGTGAAAGGCTTTTGCCATTTCACAACTTGGCAAGGATGGCATATGCTTAAAGATTTTGCTATACAAATGGCAAAAGACTTTGGCCCACATTATGACATGGGCAGTCAGGTGACCACCACGCCGGCGATGGCCGTAGCACCATCGCCAGGCTGGCAGTAATGACCGCCAAATAATGACCATGGCTGTGATCCCTCCCATATACAGCCAATGTAACGCCCCAACCGCCAGTGCGGTACGACCGACCACAACGCTAGCCACCTACAGGCATGCAGAAGACAAGGATCCGCCCACCATATTATGACATAGCAGACTGCTTGGATTTCCGGGGCGTTAGCACTGCCACCAAAAGCCCGGCAGAAACACATAAAATAAAAGGATACACTTACCTCCAGGGAAACAGAGGACTCCACGGCCGCCATGGAACCAGAACTGGAAGTCCTGCAGATGCTGTACCATGTGATGACCGTCCAGGAGCACCAACGCTGACAAAGGCGACAATGGTGAGTACAGCCACCTAGCACACAAGGGAGGGAGGGGAAAGTGACACACACACAACACACACACTACACACCCAGACAGTCTGCATAGTAAATCAACAGCAACAGAACCCAGGAACAAAGAAAGCTAGGACACATACCTCTGGTCCAACTACTGTAATCATGTTGGATAACGTGCTCAAATGCAAAAAAATAAATATTTATAAATTTGCAGGTAGGGCTTTTGCCCAGTACAAAGTTTGCAAATGGCCACAGGGAAACGTCCAAGGTCCAGTTTGACTCCTGACAACCTAGGCACTTCACTGGGCAGGGGCATCATGGAGATGTCAGGCAGGCACCTCAAGGTGCAGGGCAGTGGAGGGGTTTTCTTGGGAGGGGGCTCCTTGGGCTTGGGGTGGGAGCAGGCGAGTCCTTGCCCTCCTGGGTAGGGGGCAGAGTAGTGGCCTTGGGATGGGGGGCCTAAGTGCCACACTTGTTCCCCCTAGTGACGATGGAGGGGCCTTGGGAAAGGAACTGGAGTTCCACTTTTGTTCCCCTCAGTAGCGGGGGTACTCTTAGGGAGATGAACGGGAGTGGAATGAGAAGTGGAGGGACTGGGCTTGGGGGAGGGGATTTTCCTCTTAGAGGCAGGACGGGGCGTGCGGTAGGGAAGAGGTAAAGGCGGTAAAGGAAAAGCTTCTTAGGACCAGTGGGGTGGGGTGTGGGAAGTGGAATGAGAGTGGAGGTAGAGGAAGTGGTTGAAGGAGGAGAAGGTGTGCCGGACTTGGGTGCAGGTGCATGGACAGTGTGCGTGTGTGAGGTGGATGGCTGTTGGGTGTCTGAGTGGGAGCGTTTATGTGTCTTTGGGGAGAAGACAGGGTGGGGGAGGACAAACAGGACGTGTGGATGTATGTTTTGGTGATACCTGCAAGTGAGGTGGGTGTGCTGCATGAGGTGGTAATGGTGGTGCTGGTGATTGCTCATGTGGTGTGTGGGGTGCATGTCTGTGGGTCTGCTGTTGTAGTGACTGTGGGCAAGGCTGTATAGGTGGCAGAATCTGGGACTGTTGATGCAGTGCATGCTGGTGTGAGTGCTGCTGTGACTTTGAGGGAGGAGGAGTAGGGGGAGACAGTGGAGGCAGTGGTGGTTGGTGTATGTGCATCTGTGTGTTGGCTGTGTATGTGCTTGTAGAGTGAAGTGTGCTGCCTGTGTTTGTCTGTGCGAGCACTGTCTGTTGTTTTGGGTGCATGCTTGTCAGAATGTGTGTGTGGGATGTGTTGGGGAAGAGGAGACAGGGACTGGGAAGAGGTAGTTAGAGGGGGATGGAAGTAACAGGGACACTGGCTGCCATCAGAGAGGATGCCAGAGCTTGAAACAATCTCTGTAGGGCTGCCAAGCCACCGTGAATGCCCTCCAGGAAGGCATTGCATTGCTTCATCTGGGATGCCAGCCCCTGGATGGCATTCACTATGGTTGACTGCCCTACAGAGATGAATCTCAGGAGGTCAATAGCCTCCTCACTGAGGGCAGCAGGGCTAACGGGGCAGGGCCTGAGGTGCCTGGGGTGAAGGAGACCTTCCTGGGTGAGCGGGCACAGGCAACTGGGTGGGGGGCTTCTGGGAGGGCGGTGATGGTACGAGGGATGGTGAAAGATTTTGTAGCTGCGGTGGTCCCAGTGGGTCCGCCCCCACCAGGAAGCATCCATCGGAGGAGGAATCAGAGTCTGTAGCCAGTCTCCCCTGTGGTCCTCCCCTCGCCCTTGAACCCACTGGTCTCTTCAGCATCGACCGGTTCCGTGGGCTGTAGCTCCCTCACTCGCCGATGGCCCTGCTTCTCCACCAGATGATGCAGGTGCACACATGGACAGGATGACAAAAGGAGAGAGGGTGGGGGAGAAAGAAAAGAAGCACAGGGTCAATCACAGAAACAACAGCACAGATGGCATACTCATCACAATCACTCCCTGTGACTTACATTGCACAGTATGGATCACAGTGACAAACCATTGCCTAGGAACTACAGAAGGAAGGAACCCAAACACTACCATCTGCACACCTACTGGGACCAACTAAGCCCTGTCTGCCATAGTATGCTAGCAACCTAGCAGTACCAAAAATGCATACCACCCTACATAGCTAAGCAGGACCATGAAGGAATGGCTAAACCAGCATGTTGGGGCATCCATTGACTAGAAACTTGCACAGAAATCCCATGCTAGGCAACAGGTCTTCCGGGCACAGCGTCTCAGGTCCTCCCACCGTTTCCTGCAGTGGGTGCTCTGGTGGCTATGGACCCCTTGAGTCTGCACGTCCTTGGCGATGGCATGCCACAACCCCTTCTTCTGATGGGCACTGAGCTGCAGAGGAAACACAGACAGAAGGACACCATGAATCAGACAATCCAGCCTGACACACGAAGGGCTTACATACTGCATTTGCCCCTCATCAAGCGCACACCTGACCCGTTCCTCTGCATTCACATTGCCTGCAGCCATATTCCCCAAAAGCAACACTGCTAGCACACACAGACATCTACATGCAGCCATGTCTCATGCAACGTACCCTTGATGTACTCACCTGTTGTTCTTGAGGCCCATACAACTGCCCATACAGGGGTAGGACCCCATCCAAGAGCTTCTCCAACTCCTCTAACGTGAAGGCTGGGGCACATGCAGTGGAGATGTCGTCCTGTGGAAGGTCAGGATCCAAGTGAAATTGTAGAAAGAAAATGGTGGTCACGTCCGCTGTGGTGTACACCATCACTGCCCGCGTTGATCATCATTGGTTCCTATACTCCATAGATCCCCATGTTAGCCAAAGAGGAATTGTACGGCGGTGCTGACTGCCTACCGCCATGACACCTAGTGCCAGTGGACTGAGGTCTCTTCCACCTGACCCTGCATACAGGACAGGTGGTTGCCATTTCTTACTGATGGTACTCATGATTTTGGAATTATATGTGCGTCATTGGAGTTGACTGTACTCACCTAGAAGAATCTGATGTCCAACATACATGCATGCTCTGTGTTCTATGATGTTGTGTGTCCATAGGTCCTGTAGTCACACCCATTTTACTTTTGGCTCACTTAGATACCAATCACTACGGAAGAATAGGAGGAGGGGGCAAGCACCCATGTGCAGACCCCTTGTGGACTTGGCTACAGTGGAGGGCCGGCACATCATACTCACCTATAGTCTGAACAGGGCCACTATCACAGAGCTGTGTGCACAATTGGAGCCTGATCTGAAACCTGCTATCCGTAGCACCATAGCAATTCCCCCTCTTGTGCAGGTACTGTTAGTGTTCCATTTCCTGGCAACTGGTACTTTCTGGCTTGGCTGCAGGAATGTCACAAGCAATGTTCTTGATTGTGCTTGGAAGGTTCTTTGGCTGCCTTGCTCAAACACATGAGCAACTACATTGCATTCCCCCAGGTTGATGATTTGTCCACTGTGAAGGCTGGATTCTACGCCATGGGATGCATACCCCATGTGATTGGGACTATTGAGGGGACCCATATTGATTTAGTCCCTCCCAGGGCAAATGAATAGGTGTACAGAAATAGAAAGAGTTTCCACTCTCTCAATGTGCAGATGGTGTGCCTTGCTGACCAGTACATCTCCAACGTCACTGCCAAGTATCCTGGATCTGTGCTTGATTCCTGTGTCTTGAGGAATAGCAGCATCCGCCAGGTGATAGCACAATCACAGAGGCACAGAGTGTGGCTCATAGGTGAGCTTGAGTCCCCACCCAATGTATGTCAGTGTTTACCTGTTGGAGTCATACCCTATGCCATTGTGCATGGCTAAGGTGTGTCCTTTACTTCTTCTAGGTGACACCGGCTACCAAAACCTGTCCTGGCTGTTGACCCCTCTTAGAAATCCAAGAACAGGGGTTGAAAATCGGTGTAATGATGCACATGGGCATCCCAAGAGGATTGTGGAGCGCACTTTTGGTCTCCTGAAAGCCAGGTTCAGGTGCCGCCATTTGACAGGTGGATCCCTATGGTACTTCCCTGAGAATGTCTGCCAGATTGTGGTTGTCTGCCGTATGCTGCACAATTTTGTCCTCAGACGTGATGTGCCCTAACTGCAGGAGGAGGGTTATGACAATGCACATGGGGCAGCAGTGGACACAGGACAGTGAGGAGGAGGAAGAGAAGGAGGATGTGGACAGCAGGACACATACCATTCAGCAGTACTTCCAATGACACTCAGGTAAGACTCATGATCTATGCATGTCTCCATTTTCGTAAAGTGCTGTGTGGCTGTTGTGTTGAGCCAGTCACTACCTTTGCATCCCAATTGACTATCATCAATGCCTTCCCTTATTGCAGATGTTGGTGTGGTCACCAGAGTGTACTGATGTGATGTCTACAAACTGCTGGAACACATTTGTTGGATGGATTCACATATTGCAGGATATTTGCAGAGGATAATGCACTTCAATACATTGCACATTTCTTACTGATAAAGCACTATGGGGGTCATTACAACCCTGGTGGACGGTGTTAAAGTGGCGGTAAGACCACAAACAGGCCGGCGAAAAAAAAAAAGGGAATTATGACCGTGGTGGAAACCGCCAACAAAGACAGCCACTTTAACACTCCGACAGCCACGGCGGTACAGACAAACTGCGCGGTGGTCTCCGCCAACAGACAGGCGGGAGACAAAGTACCCGCCCACAGTATCACAACCTACCAATCCGCCACCTTTTCCGGGGCGGATTCACCGTGGATAAAAACACGGCGGAAACAGCCATTTCAATGGGAAAACGCTCACCTCAAACACTCCACGAGGAAGGAGGGCACCATGGAGCCGGAATTCCAAATACTCCCTGTGATAGTCTTCCTGCTCCTCTACGATCACCAGCAACGCTGGCGCCGAAGACAACGGTGAGTACTGCACCTACGACATAGGGGAGGGGAGACGGCAAAAGTCAGGGACACACACACGCAACACCCCCACCCCCACCCCCACCCCTACCCTCACCCACTACAACACACACACCAATGCATATCCAAACATTACAGTAACAACCACCAACCCCCCCGGAATAATGCAAACACAAAAGGAAATGAGTGCAACCATTGTAATGTATAAAAATACAGTAAGCTAATATATACAGATATATATACACATCCAACAATATATACATCACGATTAGTAGTGCAGGTATGCACCATTCAATGTCCGTGGACCACTGGCCCCAAAATGCATGGGCGAGGCCCACACTAGATACCTGAGCAAAACGGAGAGAACACTGCTGGGGCATCAGATCGAAATACAACAGGCACCTCAGGGGGAAGGGTAGGGGGGCACCTCAGCCGGGTGACAGCACCACGCCAGATCCACGAGGGGGCTCCATGCCCATTGATGTATCCTGGGGAGAGCAAAGCCACAGTCTCACAAGTCTTTTCAGTGGGTGGTTTGCCCACTGTACCATCCTGGGGAGTGCAAAGCCACAGTCTCACAAGTCTTTCCAGTGGGTGGTTTGCCCACTGTACCATCCTGGGGAGTGCAAAGCCACAGTCTCACAAGTCTTTTCAGTGGGTGGTTTGCCCACTGTACCATCCTGGGGAGTGCAAAGCCACAGTCTCACAAGTCTTTTCAGTGGGTGGTTTGCCCACTGTACCATCCTTGGGAGTGCAAAGCCACAGTCTCTCAAGTCGATAACATGCTCCACTGGTTCTGGAGGGGGCATGGTGCCCAGAGTGCTTCATCCTGTTAAGGACAGACGGAGTGGATGCATGTCTCCACTGGTTCTGGAGGGGGACTGGTGCCCAGAGTGCATCACTGTCCCCGTGACAGTCCCAGTTCCGTCACTGCCCCTGCCGCCCATGGGCTAGCGGTGCTAGAGTTGGCGGTGCTTGCCCTGTTCAGCGGTGCTTGCCATGGCGGTCTTTGCCCTGTTCAGCGGTGCTTGACTTTGCAGTTTCTGACCTGTTCAGCGGTGCTTGCCATGGTGGTCTTTGCCCTGTTCAGCGGTGCTTGCCCTGTTCAGCGGTGCTTGACTTTGCAGTTTCTGACCTGTGCAGCAGTGTTTGCCATGGTGGTCTTTGCCCTGTTCAGCGATGCTTGCTCTGTTCAGCGGTGCTTGACTTTGCAGTTTCTGACCTGTGCAGCAGTGTTTGCCATGGCGGTACCTCATTGCCCAGCGGGGCTGTGGCTGCCGGGGCCCTCCTGGGCACTGACCCTGGCGGTGGTCTCCTGACCACTGATGATGGGACTGCCCTCCTGGGCACTGACTCTGGCGGTGGTCTCCTGACCACCTGACCACTGACGATGGGACTGCCCTCCTGGGCACTGACTCTGGTGGTGGTCTCCTGACCAGTGACGATCGGGCTGGCTGAGGCCTCCTGGGCAGCGGGGTTGACACTCCCCCCGGGACCCTTGTGAGCAGCTTTGCCGGCTGGAGACTTCCCCCTATCCCGTCGGGCACTGTCCAACTTCTGGTGCTTCACAGGGGGGGGACTGGCTGTGCTTTGGCTCCGTGTCACACTGGTTGCCCTGGTGCCCGGTGCACTCCACATACCTCTAACAGGAACCACTGGTACCGCAGAGTTTTTGGCTGAGGTGCTAGTACGGGACCTATGAATTGGAGGGGGGGGGTGGTGGGAAAGAGGTCTACGTTGCTCAGGAAAAGTTTCTGACGAACACTGGGACGGGTAGATGGAGGGGGTCTGGGAGTGGAGGAAGAGTAGGTGGTTGTAGGAGTAACTTTGGATGATTTGGGTGCAGATGCATGTTCTGGAGGCTGTCGTGAGGTGGATGGATGTTGGGTGTATGTGTGCCCGTGTTTGTGTACTTTGGGAGGGGGCGTCACAGACACACTGGGAGAGGACACAGGGGACGTGTAAATGGTAGTGGGGGTGGTGAGTGCAGGTGAGCGGGGTGTGGTGGTGGGTGTGTTGGTGCGAGTCCTAGTGGCCGTAGTGGTAGTGCATGCAGGTGAGAGTGTAGACGACACTGGGAGGGAGGAGGGAGACGACGAGGAGGGGGACACAGTGGAGGCAGTGGATGTTGCTGTGTCTTTATGTGGGTGATGCTTGTGTGAGTGCCTGTGGGATGTGTGGTGCCTATGTTTGCCTGAGCTTCCCTTGTGTGTTGACGTGTGTGCAGGCTGGTCTGATGGTGTGCTTGGGATAGGCAGAGGTACAGGGGATTGGGTCTGGGTGGAGGAAGTTGGAGGGGGGAGGCTAGACAGAGGGACAATGGCTGCCATCAGTGCTGAGGCCAGAGATTGCAGGGTTCGATGATGGGCAGCCTGACCAGAATGAATGCCCTCCAGGAATGCATTAGTGTGTTGCAACTCCCTTTCTACACCCTGGATGGCATCCACAATGGTAGACTGCCCAACAGTGAGTGACCTGAGGAGGTCAAAGGTCTCCTCACTGAGGGCAGCAGAGGTGACAGGGGCAGGGGCTGAGGTGCCTGGGGCGAAGGTGATGCCCACCCTCCTGGGTAAGCGGGCACGGGGCGAAGGCTGAGGGGCTGCTGGGAGGGCGGTGCTGGTAGGGGGGGTGGCGGCTGTACCTGTAGAAGTGGGGGGCACAGATGTTGTAGCCACCACAAGGGAGCTCCCATCGGAGGACGAGTCCGTGTAGCTGGTTGCTGATCCGGTGACCGCCATGGAGCTCCCCTCACCCTCCGTCCCACTGGTGTATTCGGAGTCCGTGGTGTGGCCCTCCATGGCCATGTGGGATGCAGCCTCCTCGTGCTCCGGTGCCACTGTACCTCTGCCTGATGATGCTGATGCACAAAAGAACAGGGAGAGCACAAAAAGGGGGGGGACGACAGAAGAAAGACAGGTTGAATGCATGGCTTACCTCTACCGTTGGCGGACAATACAGACACAGCAGCCCCCTGCACTACGCCACGCTGTTGGGCTCTACAGATACAGTTCCGGGGATGTGGCCTACATGGCTATGGTGGACATCTGCACACATAGATGACACAGGGGCATGTATACCTGTACTTGGCACTCTACAGAGGTAGGGTTGAGTGGCATATGGCCTACATTACTGAGGGGCCTAGCCTACGGAACTCGCCCTGGCCTAGGGAAACCCACAGCCCTCCTCCCCCACCCAGACCCCTCCACTGCGCGCAAAGTCAGCTGATTGAGAGTGTACTCACCCCCTTGTGTCTGCTGTGATGCCCTCAAGCGCCCATCCAACTCAGGGTAGGCCACCGCCAGGATCCGGAACATCAGGGGGGTCATGGTGCGACGGGCACCCCTCCCACGTTGGGAGGCCATCCCCAGCTGAGCCTCCGCCGTCTTCTTGCTCCAGCGGCGAATGTCCTCCCATCTTTTACGGCAGTGGGTGCTCCGTCTCTGGTGGACCCCCAGGGTCCAGACGTCCTTGGCGATGGCACGCCAAATATCCTTCTTCTGGTGGGCGCTGACCTACATGACAGGGGAAGAAGAGAAGTCATTACCAACTGCACCGTCGAATTGAGTGGCCCACATCCCTGCCCTTGCCATGTGGACATGCATTCACAGTCCTTCATGCTCACAGAACTCTGCCCCCTTCCTTCTTACGACCAGCCCTCTCCACCCAGGCATAGCCCATACAACTTGCACCCTATGTACTCACCTGTTGGTCTGGAGGACCCCGTCCACAAGCTCCTGCAGGGGTGTAAAAGTATGATTATTGCATGTGTGTGTGTCATGGTGTGCAATGGGTGGGTGAGCGTGTACCCAAGTGCTAGCATTCCTGTGTGGGGGCATGTGTGATAATGGTTGGGGGGGGTGTTATGGGTATTTGCAGTGGGCATGCTTTAGTGAGGGGTGTCCATGCTTTGTTGTGTCTTGCAGGGCTTGGTGTTGGGATGGGTAGTTTGTGTTATTAGTACATTAGTGAGGAGTTGGAGTGATAGGGGAGGGGGTGAGGGTGGGGGTGTGTGATAGCATGCAGGTAGGGTGGGGGATATGATAGTTAAGATTTGACTTACCAGTGTCCATTCCTCCACCGACTCCTCCGAGGCCCTCAGGATGCATAATGGTCAAGACCTGCTCCTCCCATGTTGTTAGTTGTGGGGGAGGAGGTGGGGGTCCGCTGCCAGTCCGCTGTACCGCGATGTTGTGCCTCAAGACCACGGAACGCACCTTCCCCTGTAGGTCGTTCCACCTCTTCCTGATGACGTCCCGATTTCTTGGGTGCTGTCCCACTGCGTTGACCCTGTCGACTATTCTTCGCCATAGCTCCATCTTCCTTCCAATTGAGGTGTGCTGCACCTGTGCTCCAAATAGCTGTGGCTCTACCCGTACGATTTCCTCCACCATGACCCTGAGCTCCTCCTCGGAGAACTTGGGCTGTCTTTGCCGTGCCATGGGGTGGTGTAGGTGATGTGTAGTGGTGTGTGGTGTTTTGTGCATGGATGTTGTGTGGGTGATGGTGTTGTGTGCCTCTGTGTGGTGGGGTTGTCTATTCTGTGCTCTCTCTCTCTGGTCTTCGTAAAAAAATGTGGGTCGTAGGTGTTTGTGTGTGATGTGGGTGTGTGTTTTATATTGTAATGGGTGTGTGGGAGTGGTGTTTGTATGTGTATCAGGTGTGTGTAATTTGAATTGTCCAATGTGGCGGTGTTTTGGAGATGTGTGTGTACTTTTAGCGCGGCGGTGTGTACCGCCAATGGAATACCGCGGTTGAAAGACCGCCGCGTGGATTCGTGGGTCGTGATAGCATGGGCGTGTTTCTGTTGGCGTGACGGTGGAGGTTTTGTTTTTTCGCCAGTTTATCACTGACCTTTGGTGTGGCGGACTTGTGTGGGTGTCTGAATTTGGTCGGATTCCGAGATGTGGGTCATAATAGCTGTGGCGGATTTCCGCAGGCGCAGCGGTGTATTGGCGGTCTTCTGCACGGCGGTAAGCGGCTTTTACCGCCAATGTTGTAATGACCCCCTATTACTCTAGTTGTGTTTAAGGGTGCTTATTTGACTTTTACAAAAGCAATGGAAAGTGCAATAGAGTGGGGTGATGGATGGGAAGAGTCCAATATAGTGGCCCAGTCTGTTTCTAGCACAGGTCCAGTGTCCATGGGGCCATGGTGGTATTCCAGGCCTGCAATTGTTGCATGACCTCCTGGTGGTGCTCCCCCTGCAGCCGTTGGTTCTCCTGCATGATGTTGATCACCTGACCCACCCTGCTCTGGGATTGTTTGTATGCCCCCAGGACATTTGGGGTTGCCTCCTGGGTAGTCAGTTCCCTGGACCTGGCTTCTCCCTGGTGCACACCTGTCCTCCCACTGTCCCTGGCCCCCTCTGCCTGTGTCCCATGAACGGTGTGCCTATTTCCACTTACACCAGGACTTTCATCATCTTGCCTGCATGGTATCGACTTGGGTCCCTGTACAGGTGGGCACACTACTGATTGACATACCCTGGGGACAGAGGTTTGGCGGTGTTGGCTGTCTGCTGAGGTGTTGGGGGGTCTGGGCGGGGTCCTGTGGTGGACTGGCTGTGGGATGTGGTAGCCGACTGACCTCTGGTCCCTGATGGGCCAGGAAGTTCATCCAGCTCAATTCCTCCAGAGTTGCTGTCATCACTAAGGGCATCTTCTGGAGGTGGACTGGGTTGATGTGGCACCTCCTTGCCGCTGACAGTAGCTGATGCATCTGTGGGGATGTAAGTGATTTGTTAGGGTGATTGTCTGTCACATATACCATATTTCTACCTTTCCTAATGGCATTGGTGTTGTCCTCCCACCTGTGTTAGTGTATGGTGATGGATTGTGGGATTGGTAGTTCTACATGCTGTCCATGCATTGCTGGTGGGTGTGCATGCAGAGCTGGGAGGGATGTACTTGCAGTGGGTATGGCATGCAGGGGTTGACATTTAGGTGTGATAATTGGGGTAGTGCACTGTGTGGAATGAGACAGGGTGAGGGGTGACATGGCATGCAGGTATGAGTGGTGGTAGGTTGGTAATGGTGACTCACCAGTGTCCAGTCTTCCGGCTACTCCACTAAGGCCCTCAGGATGCAGTATTGCCAAGACTTTCTCCTCCCATGCTGTCAACTGTGGGGGAGAAGTGGGGGTCCACCGCCAGTCTTCCTGAGGGTGAGCTAGTGCCTTACTGAAATGGAAGGCACATTCCTCCGTAGGTCATTCCAGCCTCTTCCTTATGTCGTCCCTTGTGCATGGGTTTATTCCCACAGCATTCACCCAGTCCACGATCCTTCGCCATAGCTCCATCTTCCTGGCAATGGAGATCTGCTGTACCTGTGCTCCAAACAGCTGTGGCTCTACCATGACTATTTCCTCCACCATCACCGCAACTCCTCATCAGTGAAATGGGGGTGCCTTTCTGGGGATATGGGTATTGTGTGGTGTGTGTGTTGTGTAAAGGGTGTTGAGTGATGTGGTGGGATGTGTGATGAGTGACGGATGAATGGGTAGTTGTGGTGTCTGTGTGTGTGCAGTTATCTCTGGGATTGGCCTGGCAAGGTGTAGCGGTCTTCTAGTGTTTTCAAAGGATTGTGGGTGATGTGGCGGGGAGTTTATAGTGCTGTTGGTGGGTGTGTGGAGTGTGTGCATTTGTGTCAGTTGTGGGTTTTTTGGACTGGCCAATGTTGTCTTGTTTTGTATTTTGGGTAGTTCGTTCCACGGTGGCGGTGTGCACCGACAATAGTTTACCGCCTTTGAATGTCCGTTGTGGTGATTTGTGGGTCATTATTTAGAGGGTGTTGTTTTTCTGGCGTAACGGTATAGGTGCTAGTTATGATGGTTTATCAGGTTCGTTGGGTCTCGAAGATTTGTGGTTGTGGCTGGTTTCTGTTGGTTTTGTGTGTTTTTCATAATCTGGTGGATGGATGTTCGCCTCCGTAGCTGTATGTTGGCGGCTGTCACCACGGCGGTATGCGGAATTTACCTCCAATGTCATAATGAGGGCCTTTGTCCCTTTCTAGCTAGGTGTGAATAGCATTGTGGTAATCCTATAATTGAAAACTTTGCTTAAAAAAGCAGACATTTGAGGTGAGCAATTCTAGAGTGTTGCTGGTGTTGCAGGGTGCTCCTTACTGAAGATGCTCTCCACCTAAAACTTTGAACTACCCAGAGTTCTTTCTTCTTTTTTGCATAGTTTGTGCATCACTCTAACCCTGAAAAGGATTTATTTTGACTTATACTGGGTGCTCCCTTGTGTCTGGACAAAACTAGAACTCTTTGATGATCTATAATGATAGCAAGACACATGTCAGGGGCTGCTTTTGCTCATTCCAGGTTGGCTTGGATGGTATTATACCAATCCAAGGCTGTAATACTTTGCCTGGAGTGGTAAAGGCTTTTGTCATTTTACAGCTCAGCAAGGATGCCATTGTGCCAATCCTATGCGTAATCCTGTGCTCCTTACTGGAGTTGCTGTCCATCTGCTGCCTGTTTTTGATCACATGACAGCTAACAGCTGGGGGTTGTGTATTCCTTTTGGACAGCCACACACAATGGGAGCTTAGGTGTGCCTTGATGGGCCATCCTGTTGGGATGGGAGGGAGGAGCTGGGTACAACCTCACTTTCATCTGAATAGGCTGTGTCCTTTCCACACACAAATGGCTGCATACACCCATGTGGTGAGCCTGGAGCCATTGCAGAAACCTCTGTGCACTTCAAAGGCCTGTCTTTGAAGTCTCCTCTACTTCAAAGACACCACTGAGCATAAGAACTGGACCTCAGACACCACCACTTCACTACACTTCTGGACCTGTAGATAATCTGCCAGGTCGAAGGACTGCTATACTGCTGAAGGACTGCCACTCTGCTAGGCGTAACTCTGCTGGAAACCTGCTTTGTTGTGCTGACCTGTGCTTGCTGCCCTCATGCCTGGGAGTGAGAAGGACTGCATCCCTCCAACCCCAAACACAGACTGATTCAAGGGCTAGTTGAGGTCCTTCCTGATCTGACGTTGAGGGGCATAACAGAGTTCCAACCATCCTGCTTCTGCACCCTGACTCTGTGAGTCTACCCTTCCAGGTGGTGCAACCCCAGTCTTGGACCCTTGAAAGTGGGCCTAAGATGTTTTCTCAGTAGAACCGATGCATCCTCTGCTGAGCATCCATCCGTAAGCAGAACTGAGGCATCTCCTCAGCTGAGCAGTGCATCCTATTTGGAACCCCCACTGTGTGACACTTTTCTCAGTATAAGCTTTTCACACCTCCTTTCAACAACAGCCTCGACAATGATGCCGAAATTCCACAACGCAGCTTCAAAGCTCATAGGAACTAACCGCTGCTCGACACAGACCTTCACATCGCAAGCTCCATCAACAGGATCCTGAAGTCACACAATAGAACCTTGCACCACAGCCTCACATCATCTCGGAAACAACACATCGCTGTGACGTACATCCACTCAATGCTCCACAACCAGGATTTAAGGTACTTTCCCTGTAGCTAGTCTACACTTCCTCTCAGTTACCATGAACCTTTGACTTTGTCCCAGCTGAAAAGAGTGTGTAACAATGTCTGCTACTTATAATAATTTAAAGGTGGTGGATAGACTGTAAATCAAAGTTATACATATCTCCTCAGAATTTTTTAAGTTTGTATAGTTTAAACTGGGTTTTTGCAGCGAAATTAAGCTTACTTTCCCTATACAAGTCAAGTTAAACTACACAAACTTTAGAACTTCTAAAGTTATAGTTATAAAGTCCATTTACAATATATCTTCAAAATATTATAGATAGCTGACCCCATTACACACTCTTTTCAGCTCACTAACCAGACATTACCAACTATAACTTGCCACTCTAACATGCACTGTTGTTGTGACAAATAATGTCATTTGAGAAGTCATATGCCATAATGATGTAGTGTGCAATGGTATAAACAGTGCATGGAAAAGGCATGAGTTATAGTTAGTGTAGTGTAGTGAGTGAGGTAACAAGACTGTGTTTGGAGGGGCGTGACCTATAGTACTTTGAAGATGGTGCATAAATTATAAATTTAAACGATAATGATAAATTTACAATTTTTAATGTATGTGTATTTTAAGTTGGATTTGTATAAAAAGAATACAATAGGTATTTCAAACTGTCTATAAAACCATAAAACTAAACTAAATTATTGTTAAGCTTTGGGCTTTTTCATTGAATGTTAATAGCCTTTTTTTTAAATAAAAAATGTGTTTCTAATCTCAGTGTCGAGGGTCATGAATTGGAGTGTCACAAAGTGGTGTATAGTGCAGTACAGTGAACAAGAGTGTTGTACAGTGGAGTATTGTAGAGTGGAATAGAGTGTTATACAGTAGAGTAGTGTGGTTTGTCATATTGTGGAGTGGAGTATCGTAAAGTGGAGCGGCATCTTGCACAGAGTAGTGGTGTGACAAACAGTAGAACGGAGTGGAGTGTCGTCCACTAGAGTGACATGAAACAGAGTGATATTGAGGAGAGTGAATGTTTCAGAGTGTTGTAGAGTGTAGTGGTATAGAGTGGAGTTCAGTGGAGAAGAGTGTTGAATAGTTAAGTGTTGTCTAGTCTAGTGTCATGCAGTACAGTGGCGTAGAGTCTTGTATAGGGCAGTATTGTACAGAGGAGTATCATTGTTTGGGAGAACACAGCGCCTGGTAGAGTGGCGAGTTATAGTTAGTGTTATCTGGTTAGTGAGCTGAAAAGAGTGTGTAACAGGTCCGCTATTCATAATAGTTTGAAGGAGGTGGATAAACTGTAAATGAAAGTTATAGCTACGACTTTAGAATTTGTAAAGTTTCTGTAGTTTAAACTTAGTTTGTAAGGGAAAAAAGTATTCCTAGCTGTATGAAAGCTTTAACCTTTGGTATGTTGTTTAGCCATTTTAGTTATAGCTTCATACACGTTATTTTAGAAAACTAGGCCTGCCACTGTGCACTTTAACCTAGACATATTTTATTCAGCTTAGTTTGTTATTCTAACAATAGCCACATTTGTGGTCTTGTTTTAGTTTTCTCTATCTAGCTGTTCTTTGCCCAGGTCAGCACTGCGTTCTTAAACAAGACATTTCTTTCACTCTGTGCTTTCCTCAAGGCTGCAGTAAGATAGGTTGCCTGAAAACGTGGGAATGCTTTGTCTCTAGTGTTCATAGAGACATACACACTCCTACTTAGGGATCCTTTCTTGGAACATCAGCTGTTTTATTATGAAAACATTACTTTGACCCATGTACGTTAGAGGTTGATTCTAGCCAGATGACCACAACTGTATGCGAAATCTTTGTTACAGCTGCTTGTGAAGACTACAGGCCTCTTGCAAGGTATGAGGGATGATGTCTTCCCAGGGGAACCCGAAGGGCAGAACTAGAGCTTAACATGCTGTGCTCTAACATAGCCTAGGTAAGAATTATTTTAATGATTCTAGTGACAATATGGTAGCGTTATTTTTATGCTTTACTCTCCTTGTCACAATTTTAGTCCTGTCATGCTTCATCGTCCTAGATATTGCAGTACATGCTGTATTATCTAAGATGCAGTTGCTTCATTAAAACCTTATTGAAATATATACTGCCTCTGATTGTCCTTGTATATGTGAGACTAATGTAACTGAGAGAAATGAATGCGATCCGAGTGACCACGATTTCCCTGATGAATCAATTGTGTCATGCGCTAAGCTGCCCAATCATCCCTGCTCTTGGGTGTAGATGAGGCACTGCTAGTTTGCCGGAGCAAAACCCAGATTAGGCTGACAGGTGTCACCTGTAGTGGGTACAGACTCAGTCCCCCACAGTGTAAGTGATTCTTCTGCCACTTTTGTTTTTTAAATTCTTATAAAAAATGTGTTTCAAATCGTAGCGTCCAGTGTCACAAGTATAGAGTTGTTATGTCAACTGTCATACATGACAGTAGAGGAGAGTGTTGTAAAGTCTATTGCCATAGACTAGAGTATTGTTGATTGCAGTCAAGTGGAGTAGTAGTGTATTGTACTGTGTAGTAAAGAGTACAGTATGGTAAAATGTTCTATATTGTAGGTGCATGGTGTTTCTGATAGTGGAGTCAAGTGTCATAGACTGGAGCAGCAAGTTGTACAGTGGAATGGTGTGTCAAACAGTAGAGTGGGATGATGTAGACTGTGGAGTTGAGTATTGTAGAGTGGAGTAGGGTGAAGCAGAGTATCATAGAGTGGAGTATCAACAAGTGCAGTGTCATAGAGTACAGTGGAGGACAGTGTAGAGTGGAGTGGAATGATGTGTCATATAGTGGAGTGGCATATCATAGGGAGAAGTTAGATGCCGAATTGTTAAGTGTCAGACAGCGTAATACAGTGGTGTAGAGTGGATGGGAATAGAGTGGATTAGAATGGCATAAAGTGGCATTGAGTGTAGTACAGTCTTGTAGAGTGGAATTACATACAGAGGAGTAGAGTGTCGGACAGTGGAGGGGGTAGGGCGAAGTATAGTTCTGTGGCGTAGAGTGGGATGAAGTCTAGTACAATGGAGTATAGTGGAGTGGAGTACACTGGAGTGGGGTAGAGTAGAGTGAGTGAAGTAAAGTGTCATAGAGTGTAGTGGCATGTTGTTGACTATAGTGGCATGGAGTGCAGTAGAGTGGAGTGGAGTAGCATAGACTCTAGAAAAATGTCATAACTTGGAGTACCGTGTTGTACAGTACAGTATAGTGGGATGTCATACAGTAGTGGAAAGTAATGTAAACTACAGTAGAGTAGTGAGGCATACAGTCTAGTTGATTTTTGTAGAGTGGAGTGGTGTACAGTAAAGTACAGTGTTGTACTTTACTATATGCAAATTCAACTTTGGAATTAAAATTACTTCCAAAGTCTTAACTATCTTATTTGTACATATAAATCACCCCTAAGGTATCCCCTATTTGCCCCTAGGGTTGGGTGCCATGTAACTATAAGCAGGGACCTTATAGAAATTGTTTTATAATCACTTTTGTGAAGTAAAATAGCCAAATTTGTTTTCCCTCACTATAGCGAATGGCCTCCGTAGGCTAAAATGAGGAGACTTTATTTTAATTAACTAAGTCCCCTTAAGTGTCAGATACTTCATGTTTGGTATCAAATTAATTGTTATAATGAATCCCACAACTTACAATTGTTGGATTCAACATAAGTAGTTCAGGTAAAGAGTGCCCTTCTCTGATTCTCCAGTCTCTGGCAGCCTGACCAGGCTGCCTTGATGAGGGGTGAAGTGGCCTGGCCTGAATACATATGGTGTGCCTGGGGAGGAGATCTGCCTCAGCAGATGGGGAGGCAGGAAGGGGAAGGGCTGCCAAACTGGTCTTCAAAGCCAGGGAAGGACATTTGGAGCAACTCAGCACCTCCCTCACATCCTGCAACCCTAGACAATGAGGTGCTCTCTTGATTAGGTTAGGAGAGGGCAGGAGAGGGGTGTGTTTAGGGGTTTTAGCCACACCAGTGGGTGGGCTCAGCCAGATCTAACCTCCAAAAATAATTTTCAGCCATGATGGATTTTTAAAGAAGTTGCTCCCTGGGATTGATTTTTGCCACACTTCCCAGGAAGTGTTAATATAGAAAGGGAGGTTTCTGCAGAGTATAACGGTGCTTCCTGTCTTAGATTTCCTGCTTGATTCGCCTAGGAGGTGCGCTGAACAGGGTGAATACCCCCAAAGACCCTGTATATCAGCAATGGGTTACTGATAAACATAAATTCCTATTAAATGGCACTCAGCCAGCTATTAGATTACAGTTCATAAATCTCACAGTATATAATCCGTATTAGTCATTTTTTGTTCTATGCAATATTTATTACACTTATCCACACAGTCCATAGGAGTGGCATCCACTGTAAGTCCAACACAATTCCATCAAGTACTCATCAAATCAAGTGATGTAAATTTCACATTGGATCTCCAACATAAAGAAACCTTATGTTTGCCAATTTAGAAAGTCCAACATCAATCTATCAAATGTTCATTAAACTCAAGTGTCATGAACTTCAGATCTCCAACGTAAAACAGCCTTGTGTTCTTCAATTTGGCCACAGCCTTATGGTCATAAATTTAGCCTGATCACCTGTGTATAACTTATATAGTCATATATAATATAATAATGTGTAATAAAAAGTAATTGAATACTTGCCTCTTGAATTGCATCCAGTGAAAATCATACTAGGTAAAGTAGTGCATACCCTGTGTACATGCACACCAATGTGAGTATTCATAAATTATGATACAAACTGACCTTTGATGATCATAATAATCCTTATTCTCAGTATTTAGTCCTCAGATAATCGTACCTTGCTAGTTCATAGATTGATGGTCATCTGGGAGCACCATTGTTTGCACTCAATCTCTCTAAAATATAAAATCATAGAGTGGAGTGGCTACAGTGAAGTGGTGTAGACTGGAGTGGTGTACAGTAGAGTGGCATAGACTGGAATAACATATAATGGAGCGGCATACAGTGCAGTTTTGTGCAGTAAACTGGTGTAGACTGTAGCGTACACTGGAATGGAGTAAAGTGTAATAGCATACAGTAGAGTGGCGTACACAGTTAAGTGAAGAGTGCAGTCGCATATAGTGTAATAGTGTAGCGTGGACAGCGTAGAGTGGAGTTGTGTCCAGTGTAATAGTGTAGCCTGGAGTGTTAAACAGTGGAGTGGCTTACACAGAAAAGGCTTAGAGTGGAGTTGTGTACAATGAAATAGCGCAGAGTAGACTGGCGTAGAGTGGAGTTGTGTACTGTCTAATAGATTTGAGTGAAGTAGAGTGGTGTAGAGTGGAGTGGAGTAGAGCGTAATAGTGTATAGCGGAGTGGCATACAGTGGAGTGGTGTACATTGGAGTGGGGTCCAATCAAATAGCATAGAATGAAGTGGTGTCAAATGGAGTGCCATACACTGAAGTGGGGCAGAGTGGATTAGCATACTAAGGAGTGGCTTACTGGAGAATGGTGTACAGTGGAAGAGCGTCTAATGGAGTAGCATCCATTGGAGTGGCATAAATGGGAGTCACATAGACTGGAGTGGCATACAGTGGCATTGCGTATGGTATAATAGAGTCGAGTTGGGTAGAATGGGGTCTCGTATAGTGGAGAGACATAGAGTAGAGTGACATTCAGTGGAATAGTGTATAGCAGACTGGCTACCGTGGCATGGAATATGGATTTATGTGCAATTTAGCAGCAATGTAGATCATGGTGTACAGAGTAAGGCAAAGCAGTGAATTGTGCTTCCTTGCGTTTCTCCAGATTTACCAATCAATGTAGGACCACGCATGGTAGACTTACATTCCTTTGTAAATCTGACTTAAGTATTGCATTGCCCATGCAACACCAAGAGTGATAATACAACTCAGCCTTAATTAAATTTCAGACCATGGTATACTGTGATAACTTTGCACTATACTGTGGTACGTGACAATGGCAAGCCAGTATATAATTGGGTAGTGACTGTTTTTAGAGAGTGGAAAGGCAGTTAAAGAAATTGTTTTTACTGCACTTTGGCTGTGTTCAGTGTTAGGGCTTTAGAAATAGGCAATTAATAGATCCCCGCCTATTACCACTTTATTTAAGTGCTAATAGATAGGGAAGTTTATTTTTTTTATGTATATTTTTTAATTGGTTTATGGCTATGTATCATGGTAGTTTCACAACATTTTGTGAAATTCCACAAAAGTACTGCAGTGACAGATATCACCTAGTTTAAATGCCTTATAACTTAAAAAGTCCTTATCCTCCTTAACTGCAATAACCAAAAAGCCTCATCTCTGCACCATAATGTATAACCCTGCCAAAATTCTTGTAAATCCATTCTGACTTTTTCTGTGCTATATCGAGTACAATATGGAAAATGCATTTGAGGAAAAATACTTTTTGGGGGTCCTTTTTATCTTTGCACCCCCTTAAGGATTCACCACAAAAATGTACATCTTCTTAAAATGCTCTAGGTCTGGAAAGTTTTGTGGTGATTTGTCAAGGTAGAAAGTTATTAGGGTGCTAATATCCGAGGAATTCCTATCTTTGCGAATACTAACTATAACAACAAAGTAGCTATTAGATTTAATGTGATTTCCTCATTTTCATCTAATGTATTTCTTATGTATTTGGTTATTGGTTTAAATAATCATGTGAGCGTAAAGAGCTCTTTTAGTTGTTCATGTAATAATTCTGAAACTTTAATTGGTCTGTTTTTTGAGCTACCTTGCAGTTTTTAGTAGGATTGTGCTAAACATGAAGCCCAAAGTGAATGAAAGCCAACTATAGTTATTATAAAAATTAGGATTAATATTTGTTTCTAATAGCCAATTATCATGTCCTTTATACAGTAGTTTGTACAGTTCACTGCTAGGTCACCTTTCAATTGTGTTGCACAGGAGTACATAAGAAAGATGGTTTCTATTTGGCTTTTTTGGGCCAGTTTTATTTTGTAAGCCAGAAAGCAAGCAAAGAAAACATATAAGATGTATTCTATTTGTTATGTATTTGTTTAAAGGTTTCCATTAGCATGCGACCATAAATGGGCCTTTCAGTTTTTATTGCAGTAAATCTGAAACTTTACATATACGGTCTAGTTTATTTTTGTGCTTCCTTGCTACTTTTAGTAGTAATGTGTTACAAGATATCACTAAGATAAAAAACATTATAACTTAGGAACTACTGTCTCTTCTTATCTGCAATACCAAAAAGAAACATCTGCACAGGCTAATATCTAATTCTGGCAAATGTCAGCAATATTTGACTGGTCGTTTTTGCTGTACGAGATATACGCTGTTTCGGGACCCTCCCTTTTTTCTTTACACCCCCTTGACCACTTGATAGATGTATGTATACACATACACACACACACACACACACACACACATATATATATGCACATGTTTTTGTTATTGTTAAAAGTAGGTAGGTTTACTGAATAAGAATGGTTGACGGACTAAGAATACATTTTTATTAGATGTACACCTGATCAAAGGGCTGATATGCTCCGAAACTGGAAGAGTTTTTGCTGTCATTAATAATTAAATAAACGCTGTGTGAATAGAGCCGTGGTTCGTGGTCTGCATCATAAGATACGCTTCGGGAGCAGGCAACATGTTTTTTGGGATATATATATATATATTCACTACAAATCCAAAGTTTACAGGGACAGTATAGTTAGGTCCAGATTTTACACACACAAAAAAGCAGCTGCTATAGTTAAAGTTATTTCAAAGTTTTTTCAAGTAACTATAACTTGTGCCCAAATGTCAAAGAAGATGTCATGAGTGATGTAATATCTCGGTTAATTAGCAGTGCATGGAGAGGACGAAAGGTATAGTTACCTTAGGGCACGAGTTCTATTTACTTGAAATAACTCTGAAAGCTGATTTTCTATGGTTTTGTGTGTGTACAATCTGAGCCTAACTATAACATCCCTTTAACCTTTGTTTTTTATGGAATTTCTAAGGTTTTTTCATTTATATTTCTTAACTGTAACTTCCCTGTAACCTTTAGTATTTTTAGTGAATTTTTATGTTTTTTTTTTAATGTTAAGTAAGATGCCCATTGAAATACACAGTGGGGGGGGGTTGGACGCAGGGCCGGACTCTCTAATTTCCTTATTTACTGCAGTATCCTCAGTCGAAAATGCTTTCAGTTTTACACTTCGATTCCATCAAGGTGGCATTCAGATGTGCCATACTTGTGGCATAGATTCAGAATGCTAGCACTCTAGTTGCTCATTAGAACACTGTAAGCTGCTGATAACTGGGAAGTTAACTGGCAGTCTGCTGCTGGTGTTCAAAGTGCATGTTTCAGTCCACATGTCAGAATGTTTTAATGAAATAGAAGAGAAAGATATTTCAGAACTCACTTAAAACATGTGATAGTTTTTCTTTTTACAGCGCTGACTATATTTTCTCTGACAAAATGAACCCCCTCAGTTTGTTCCTTTCTAAATTAAATGTTTTAAGTTTTACCAGTTTTACTAGTTTGATTCAATCAAGATGGCTTCAGGTGTGCCTGACGTTGGTCATAAGTTAGACTGTTGGAGCTCTAGTTGCTCTTTAGAACACTCTGGGAGGCTGCAGTAGATCTCAAGGGAATCATTTGACAGACGGCTCATGTTGGAAGTACAACATTGAAGATATCTTAGAACCCTCTTAAAATGTGTCCTAATTTGTCTTTTTACAACACTAACCATAATTTGTATGACAAAATTAACCCCCTCATTTTGTTACTTTCTAAATTAAATGTTTTAAGTTTTACAGGTTCCATTCCATCAAGATGGCTTCAGGTGTGTCACACTTTTTGTCATAAGTAAAATTGTCAGTGCTTTAGTTGTTCTTTAGAGCACTCTGGGAAGCTGCAGTAGAGCCCAGGGTAATCACTGACAGGCTGCTCCTGCTGGAAATACACACTTTACTGAGAATGTATGACTTCATTCTCATATGGCTGAGAAAGATAGTGTGAATGTACAGAAAATATGCTCTCATTTTAGTTTCTAGAGGACTTTCCATAACCTCTATGGGGAAATCATAAGTGGCATACAGTGGAAAATATTTTTCATTCAAACATGATTCATGAAATTCTAGCAGGGTGAAATCATCTTATAACACACTACAACTCCTAAAATGAGTATGGTACCATCAACAAATGATTTAAATTGCAATTAAAAAATGTTCTCACCCTTTATATGTCCTCCTTTTTGTGACCCTCAAAACCTGCCATTCACTACAATGTATTTCAATGAGGTGCTTTGATGTATATTGGTCCCAAGATGGCTGCTATCACTTTATGGTTGAAGTGGTGATAGCCAATCATATCTCACCATGAGATCTGTGATTAGGCTCTACCCCGATATACAGATTTGGTTTTCCTTAAATATCTCAAGAACTACTGAACAAGTTTACACCAAATAAAAAAGCATGATCTGCAGGCCAAAAGCTACCCTTCTACCAAATTTGGTGTAATTCCGTCCAGCAGTTCGGGCGGTAGTCGTGTTCAAAACCCCTATGGGAATTAAAATGGGAAAGCACTTTTCTAGATCAGCCCCACCCCCTTATTCTCAGACCCCACTTGACGGATCACCCCGAATTTTTTCATGAACAACAGGACCTTTAAGCAAACTTGTTTGGAAAATTTTGTGAAGATTTCTCAAAGGACGCCAAAGATATACCCAAGTAAAAAAATGCTTTTTCAATGGAATCTAGGTCCTAACTAAACCTATCTACTGGCAACTGCGAGATATATATATATATATATATATATATATATATATATATATATATATATATTTATTTACATAAGCGAGCGAGAGAGAGAGAGAAGTAGAAAAATAGATAGATAGATAGATAGATAGATAGATAGATAGATAGATAGATAGATGAGGTGACTCCAATGCTCTCCACTTCCCTGTGAGTGGCTCTCATGTGTTCAGCTCAGCCTACTAAACATGAAAGCCTTTGCTTGGTTGAAATATGTTTTGTCTGCTAAAATTAAAATTAAAGTATTTGAGATGAAAATTTTTGTATTTTCCGAACTCATGAGCTGTTGTGTGGAGAAAAATGGGTTCAATGTTGAAAGCTATTATTTGAGTTGGAGATATTGGTAATATGTTGGAAGCTATTATTTGAGTTGGAGAGATTAAATACTGGCCAGTATATAAGTGGGTTGTACCAGTAACAAACAAAAGAGAAGAATATAGCGGAGCACATAAATAATTCTTAGTATACAAATGTAGAGGGCTCGTAGTGACCCCTAAGTTAGAAACATGAATTCCAGAATGTTCTCACAATACTATTTTTATATTAGCAACCGTGGTGTAAGTTCTCTTGTTCACATGTGCATACCAACTCCTTTACACATGTAAAAAATCTTATAATTTATTAACAAAAAACACATAACATACAATACAAATCATGACACAAAACAAACTGATACATTAAAAATACACTAACAATTAACGATTACAAATGTCATAATGTATTCTTAATACAACAATGCAAACTTGAAGTTAGTGGGCCTGAAAGACATATGTTGAGCCCATATGCAGCATCAGCCGACACGTGTTTCGTCCAAGACTGGAGTGGTTCAAGGCTTATTTTCTCCACAGGTTCCTGAATCCCAAAACGATATCCCAAACTTGATAAGAATATCACTTATGCCCATTCATTGTGATGGGTCCCAAACAGAAACTTTCCTTCTTATTGGCAATACTACTTCAACTACCAAACTCTCAACTGGTCCCAAAAGAAGAGAGTATTTACATATATCACATGAGTAGAGAAGAACGTCATAAATGACTATTCTTCTACCTGTATGGTGACATTTTCACCGTCGTAAATCCGCATCGCGTTTCACTCCGTACCGATATTAATCCATAATTGTGTTGTGGCTGTTTTTGGAGAATGAAAAGGCAGCTATATTGATTTTACTGCACTTTGGCTGTGTTCAGTATTAGGGCCTTAGATATAGGCAGGTAGTAGGTCCCCACCTATTACCACTTTATTTAAGTGCTAATAGATAGGGAAGTTTAGTTTTTTAAATAAATTAAATAGGTTTACGGCCATGTATCATGGTAGATTCACAAAATAAGATATATGGATAGATAGATAGACAGACATATATATATATATAATCATCAACAGATGGAACAATAACCATCCGCCGGCTGCACCAGTCCCTTGGTTAAATCCCAACCATTAGAGCGAAGTCATGTTCAACATTCTGGATTTAAATATATCGAGTTTATTCCTTGTAATGGTTACACAGAGTCCTGCAATAAGTTGTCAACGCGTTTCGGCAAAACACCTTCTACTGGACAATTCCGGCCAAAAAACCGGCACCATATATACACAAGTTCAAATCCCTCATTTGTTTCCATAACATTCTAACGTGATCTACTGCAGCGCCCATCTTTAAACATGCAAAGACCTAAAGACAATCAACATATCTATCTATGTTCCATGGTAGATCAGCAATCTTGACATCAGATGTTTAAAATGGTCTAGACATTGAGACATTGGGGGTCATTCTGACCCCGGCCGGCGGCAGAAGCCGCCGGCCTGGCTGGAACCGCCAGAATACCGCTGCGCGGTCAAAAGACCGCCGCGGGTATTCTGGGTTTCCCGCTGGGCTGGCGGGCGACCGCCAGAAGGCCGCCCGCCAGCCCAGCGGGAAACACCCTTCCATGAGGATGCCGGCTCCGAATGGAGCCGGCGGAGTGGAAGGGGTGCGACGGGTGCAGTTGCACCCGTCACGATTTTCAGTGTCTGCATGGCAGACACTGAAAATCTTGGTGGGGCCCTGTTACGGGGGCCCCACGACACCCCATACCGCCATCCTGTGCCTGGCAGCCAAAACCGCTAGGAACAGGATGGCGGTATGGGGGTCGGAATCCCGCCTGCGCCGCCATGGAGGATTCCCCAGGGCAGCGGAAAACCGGCGGTACACCGCCAGTTTTCCGTTTCTGACCGCGGCTGTACCGCCGCGGTCAGAATGCCCAAGGGAGCACCGCCAGCCTGTTGGCGGTGCTCCCACGGTCGTTGGCCCTGGCGGATTTTACCGCCAGGGTCAGAATGACCCCCATTGTGTATTACCACATATATTGTATAAATATAAATCTAAATAAAGTACATAACCTTCATTTAATAAGATAAAGACTTGACCAAACATTATTGTAAAAAAATCAATTAAGGATTAAACAATGAAGAGAATGGTAATTACCAATCTATATGTGTTTCATGTTAGTATATTTACCTAATGTATGACCACTTCATTACAAAGAATCTCTCCTCATAATCCTAATCTTTTATCACAATTGGCTTGTTAAGAAACTAATGTTACTATATTATTTTGATGAAAATCATCAATTTTTGGGGTCAACAGTCTTCAATTTAATTAATCAAATATTTATAAAATATAATCACCAATGTGGGTTTCTATGTATAAATATTTTAAATACTTCAAACAATATAAATATAAATGTCTCAAATATTATAAACATTGTAAATAATGTAAAAGTTTGTAAAAGATTGTACATAGCTAATATATATAAAACAATCAGCAAAATAGCTGATATTTTACAATTCAGTTTAAAAATGACATTCAATGTTGTTATAAATTACACTAAATAAAATCTTATTCATTTTTAAATTCAATAATGTAAAACCCATTATGGAATGTCAAGTGCATCTGATATATACAACCAATTACCATATCAAACTAAACCTCATTGGAATTTTGTCTTCGGTGTGGTCTACAACTTCAATGTCAACCTATAATGGAACCCCCATACATGATCATTGGGTATATTCGACCTTAAAGTTACCTGTTTCTTCAAGATATATTGCATAGCCATCATGAAAGCTATGAATTAATTTTATAAAGTTGATCTACTCTATTTTGATCTCTCCTCTAAAGTTCTAATTAATGCATGTATACAAAATAGGGATGAGGCGGGCCACAGACTAAAGTGCAGAGTGCTGCTTAAACAAAACTAAATCTATATTCGGTTACGTGTCTAAAACTGGTGAACAACAGTGCTAAAAAATCTATATCTAAATATCCTCTCTTCTATGGGCATCAATGTCAAAAGGAGGAAAAAATCTAAAAAGCTAAAGAACTGTAAGCACCTTTGAATAGATTTCAAATAGAGGCAAATACATATTCCTAAAGATAATACAGAATCACATATATCATTTATATCATACAAAGCATCCCTCAGTAATGGCTACTATAGAAATAGCATAGTATCATCAGTTCGATATGAGCAAGATTTAAAACACTTAAGACTCCTCTATGAATGTACCATAAACGCAATACATATTCAACATGTAATTCGGCATCAAGATTATGCCCCCACGGTGATTCAGAACTCAGTAATAAAATCATCTTTGATTCTGTTTGTCTAAGCTCAGATGTTCTATCACCGGCCCTAGGATTGTTTTTAATACACTTGATACCATAAAATGATAATGTGCTGGAATCTCCTTTGTGTATATCCCAAAAATGTTTGGCCAGGGGGTATGTTCTATCCTGATTTTTGATGGCTCTATAGTGTTGCAAAAATCTAACTTTTAACTTGTGAATGGTACTCCCAATTTATTTTTTGTGACATCCACATTCAACTACATAAACCACATATTCAGTGTCACACGTAATGTGGTCCTTGGTGTCACAATAACAGCCATCAAAAGTTTGAAATCTTTGCATGTTCTGTGCATACTTGCATGCCTTACAGTGGCCACACTTCCAAAATCCCAAACTTTTTTGCTCAACCAGGATGTATTTTCTTTTGTAGAAAAAAAGCTTTTAGTCAAATGATCCCCTAGTGAGCGAGCCTTACGGAAAGTTATGGAAGGAATGTGAGCCTATTTTGTCCCTGATGCCGAATTTCTGTGGTTTGTACAACTAAATTCAGAACCTAACTATGATGTCTCTGTAACCTTTGTTTTTTTCAGTGAATTTCTATGTTTTTTTTACGTAAAGTAAATTTACTTACAATATGTTAATCCAACCACTGCCGCGTTTGGCCTGTGGGCAGGCCCTGCAGCTAAGCCCTTATAACCACCTAACCGAACAGGGCCTTTGTCCATGCACGTCAGACGTTCGCTGCAGGGCCTGGCCTGCGGTCAGGCCATGCAGCCCACCACCATAAACACCAAACCGCGTGCTGGGCATGCCCTTTGGCTTTGCACAGCAGGGGTTGGCCACATGTCCTATCTCTGTGAGTGCTTGCGTGAGTGTCTGAGTGGGTCTGAAAGTGGGTGTGGTGCATGAGTGTCTGAGTGGGTGTGTAAATGGATGCATGAGTCTCTGAGTGTATCTATGACGGCCTTCAGGAGCATCAGTGTAACAGTCTGCTTGAAGTTCATGTGCTGACACACAATTGTGTTATCTGTCTTCTGCTAGGGAGTAGTACAGCGTAACAATGACAAAGATTGGTCTCGCTTCTCTATGTAGGGCTGCAGACAAAGAAACATCTATAATTTCCAAGCAACAGATCTGAGTGTTAGAGGCTATCTAGAAAACTCACTATCACTGCATGTGGTGCTAGTGTAGGCATTACGGGACAAGAGGGGAGAAATTCTAATGAAGACTGAGCCCGTCATTGATTTGATTTAATGCTTGCAATCCAATGTCAGTTTTTACAATTTTATCATGTATTGCATTTAATATTTTCACCATTATTTTTTATTTACAATAACACTCATTTTTTAAGTTGCACTAAAATCAAGCTTTAATATTTAATAAATCCTATTCAAATATATAGGATGGATTTCCTTTGCATGCCCATCTTTTGGAGAAAGGTGATTCAGAACCCTTCAATTTCAATATTTCTGTGGCAGTTTCTAACAGGAGTGATCATTACTCAATAGAGATTATCTATAATTAAATTGTGGGAGATGTGTGGATTACAGCCTGTCGATCTTCCCTGCTCAAGTTGAATATTTGGTCAAAACCTGAGGTTGCCGCAGTGCCTCAGGAAGTCTATTTGTGACGCTCACAGAGTTTGTGAGTCATGAACGTCTAACCCTCATCCGTACCTCAAAGATTCATCAAAAGGACCTGGCAAGTTTACAATCCTAAATTCACTGTGTAAGGAACTTCGAATTTATACCTGGCTGAGTGCTATGTCTCAGGCAGCACCAGCAACTGGGTCGCTGAGAGGGGTTCAACATCTACCTTGTCTCACCCACATGAGTTACCAGCTCCACAGTAGTTGTGTACCATGTGCCATCTACAGGAGGGATAAATTAAAATTTCACAAGCAAATGTTTGCAAGGTTTATACTGTACATATGACATTTTTCAATGATTACAACGGTTTGCAAACTTCAGAAAATGTTGCATTGCTATGAGAAGTCTTGACCCTTATTTACAATACTTCTGTTGTGGTTTCTGTTTTCCAGCAAGTACTTTGCAGAAAAAAAATTGCAATCTTTCACACATCTACAGGAAGTGTGCTCCATGTGTCAGTGCCATAACTCCATCACCGGCCTTGCTCATGGTTGCTTAGATGATCTGGGATCTGTGTGGCCTTGTGGACACTGCTCACTTATGGTGCAATCCAGTCTAGGTCCTTCATGATCCATCGCCTCCAAGTATGTCAGGTCAAAGCCTACAGTAAAGAACACCTGCGCACCCAACTCTAAGAGTGCTCATGAGGCCTACCCACCAGGTCTGTCCTGCTCAGAGGATCCTTCAAATGGTTTGAGTGCAGAACACTTGAGCATTCTCTTTGATCACATGGAAATGAAATCTTGGTGGTATAATAACCAAAATAAACTCTCATCATATGATAATTTACAAATGGCACAGTGATAACAATGACAACCTATTAAAGAGAGACACTAATACGGCTAAAAATGTGGGTAACATTCTCAATAGTCACGAACAATGTTAAGGGTAATGACAAAACGTTAAATCAATTTCGGCTTCAATTGAAAGTCTAAAACAGTTAAGCAACAATTTTGGTGACACAATGATAACATTGCTGGCCATATAAACTTTCCCATCTGTGCTTCATTCCAAGTAATTGTCTCGTATTTTAGGGAAATCTTTATTTTCATAGTCTACATCACGTATCTTGTGAGCTACTGGTAAGACTCCACTTTCCTGAAAGTAGCTCCCATGTGGTTCAGCCCAGCCTACAAATATAGAAGCTTTTGCTAGCTTGCTAGATATATGTACAACAAAATTAAAAAGTGTGTACTTTAGATGAAAAGGTGTGTTTTTTCAGAACCCATAACCAGATATTGGAGAAAATGGCTGAATTTCCAACATACTTTTAAAGCTATTGTTTGAGTGATCAATCAAGTGACACTGGAGAGACTTATCAGTGAGTTTGCAGCTATGATTATTATGTATCATCCATGTAGAGACTTTTCAAATTGATAATGTTTGTTTTACTTTACTGCTGGCAACACTGCCAGATGCACTGATGTGATCACTGCTTACAATCTTGAAAAGGGTACTCACTATTACGTCATTAACATTAGTAGATCGGGGTGATTTTCATTGAGCATAAGTAGCTCTTATAAAAGAAAAGGTTGGAGACCCCTTATCTACTTTTTCTTCACTATTTTTTTTCCAGATATATCTAACTAATTATAAACACAATTTTTACTTAGGTTTTATATCCATGTTTATCTTCAGGGCATTGTTTAATACATTTGTATAGTCCTGCAAACATGCAATCTCCATTTCATGTACTTCTGATGTACTCATCACCACTCTTTCTGCGTTTTTAATGAAGAGCGAAATAGGTTTCAGCAGATTTTGTTTTTCAGGAAGTGGGTGTTGATGATGTGTTTCAGGGAGCCAGCAAAGGTTCCTGAAAAGAGTGGACATTGATCAAATCATTAATGTTTGTGACAAGAAGAAAGGAACACTTGTTTGAGGCACGCAGCAGAATATGGGTCAGTTGACGCATTGGATGCTATTGTTTGAATGGCCAGATTTAGGACCTCTGTAGTGTCCAGGGGTGGGAACAAGGTAAAGGCAGATTAGACATGCAGAAGTTATATATGGGGTAGGAAGGTTAAAGATTTCCTTGCTTTGACTGGGTACTTCATAAATGCCTTTGGTGAAACAGGCTTTTTTGGCTCTCTTACCGTCACTATAATTTCCTCTCCTGTGACTACTGCAGCATCTTCTGTCTTTTTTTGACCAAGACTTATACTACTGTCACTCCAGGCTTAGGTTGCACATCTCGCCTCAGCAAATTCCCTTGTGAAACACTTGGTGAATTTGAGGCGCACCATCAATGGTCATATATGGCAAGAGCTACATTACCTAGTGCAAATGATAGGCAGGAGCTAGAGTGTTTAGAGCAGATGAATGGTAGAGTTAAACGGGGTCAAAAAGTGTGCTGAGATCACTAGTTGTGGGTTGATTGGTTGTGGTAGCAAGTTAGGCCTCAAATGCCTGTGTCAAAATGTGTACCTCTGCTGGTGTTGTAGCACTGTTATCTATTGTCTACATCAAAGAACTTCAGGTCTGGTCACGTTTCTATGCTAGTTGGACATGTATATAAATTCCTGTGTCCTCTGACACCATTGTTTGTCAATGAGTTTCTGATTTGTCACTCAACAGCCTTTCCTAGGACTTTGTTTTTATCTGGGATTAATTGAGCCGGTTCCTCTGACACAGCAAGCTTGCCATTTGATCTCTGCTTGATATCCATGTGGTATCCATGTGGCCTGCCCTTCATCACCTAGAGTATCTGTGCTCATGGTTAGCTGTTGCTATCTCTCCTTTTGGCAGTCGCCTATTACCTGGTCTTACAGCGGTGTAGCAAGGATGCTATTGCCAACAGTGCAAACAATAAAAATGTCCCCCAGCAGCTGGTTAAGTAGTAAAATAAAACATTAATCAAGTATCATTGGGCCCTTCAGGTTTCTAGGCCCCAGTACCACTACAGCTGCTGCATCACTGATAGCCACACCCCTATGGTTTCGCTCTCTCCAGTGTGACTGTCATCTGCTGCCTAGCTCCACTCCTTCCATTCCAACAGCCTCAGTTCTTCTGTCTTCTGGCCAGGTGCCATCCTGAAGACCAGGCCCTCCCTCTGGTCCCACCTCCCCTCCTGTCTGATAATGGCTGCTCCCACCCAGGGCACCTGCCCTCTCTACTCCAGCCCTGCAACTCCACTATCTCCATTGCTATTGTTACCCTCGATTCCTCATTCCTCATCAGTCTTTACCTAGGCATTTTTACCCACCCTTTTTTTTTATTTTCCAGTTGAAGTAATGACTGCATTACTCCTGGAAGGCATCAGTCAATGTTTTTGAGCTCATTTGCCTGGAGCAGTACTAAGGAAATAACAGGCTGGAACACTGATGGGCTATCCTCCAATGATATCTAGGATACAGTAATAAGGAAGCAGCTGATCCTGAGGATGAACTTGGTTCTAAAGAGGGACCCCTCAAGTTGCATGTTTGCTTTACATGAGTAGATGTATACCTGGTATACCAGGACCCCAACCACAGTTGGATTTAAAATACTGGTATAAATGAGGTGTAGCACACAATCATACCCCGGACCCTGGTGTTGCTGCACCTTCTACACTACTGTATTTTATGGGTCTCCAAGTTCCTCATTCTACTCATCTTTCCTTCTCACCTCCCTAGCTCCACCCCCTTCTCTTCTCATCTCCTTCATCCATTTAATGCTCTCCTCTCTAGCCCCTTCCTCAGACACTCTCTAACCCCTCTTCTGGCGCACACCCATCCTCATCTCCTTCCTCCTTTCTCTCCTTCTTTCTGGTTCCATTCTTTGCTTCGCCCACTGAGTTCATCCTTATCTCCTTTCTCTTTCTCGATCAACCTTATTTCCTTCTCCCATTCTGTCACTTTTCCTGCCCTCCTCCCTGTTCTGTCACTCTTTCCTTTTGTACATCCCTTTCATGTATCCTCTTCGTCCTCTGTGCTCCTCCCCCTGTAAAGTAAGCACAGCCAGCCCCTTGACCTGCACTGTATCTAAAAAAAAATGATCAGGCAGCCTCTGAAATAACATCAGCTGGTGCAGGGCAGACTGGGCCCCATCCAATCGCTGGGCCGCAGTGCATTGCACTGGCTGCAATAAGGGTAGCTGAGAACTTGCAGGTTTCTGTACCATCTTTGGAAGTATCCAAGTGTGTACAGAATCAGAAGGGTACAGCAAGTATTTGACAATTGCCTCGGTGAACAACTCAATTGCTTCCACCTCAGTGTTCACAGGTAGACTAGGGAAACAAAAGCAGTCCAGGCAAAAGTTCTCAAACTAGCTCTGTTCTTTCTCTTCGTCTCCACGCACAACTCTCCCTTTCATCCATCCATCCATCCATTGTCTCTCTCTCTCTCCTCTCTTATTACTTTCTCTCTCACCCCCGTCCCCCCCGGGAAGCCTCCTAGTGCCTGCTGCAATTAACCTCAGAGAGTTGGGGCCCTGGCAGCGCTAATATTTCTCAAATATTTAGTGGGAATTGGGGGAGAGTCAATTCCTACTCAGTGGCTGGTGTATAGGTGAGATTTTGGAAGATGGAGTGGTCGGCCGTATCTGTGACTGAAGTTAGAGATTTCAGGTTCTGTGGGGAACATGAGGGCGGGCATGTCCCTTGCCCTGTGAGTTGGGCTCGGCGTCTGTATGATGTATTTTAGCCTCTCGGCACAGGCCATTCAAAGCGCTCTGAAACCTGACCAGGTTAGGTCTGCACTGCATAAAACATAATTATAAAAAAATGTATGCAGGTTAGCCTTAAAACTGTAAACGTTCTCACTCTTTCCAGACTCAACTAAGCAAGATGCTGTGGACACTCCCCTCTGTCACCATGGTGACATCCAGACACAACCCCTCGCTTCTCCTGCTCCTCCACAACAAAGAAACACTAAAGGTTGCCTTCTCTGCATGTGCACTCTTTGTACCAAAGGGTGACACAGCACAAAAGCTTCCAGAATAGATCTGCATCACGTACTCTAAAAAGGGAAAATGAATAGTTCCCGAAAACATAAATAATGTGAAAATGTATGCGTTGAATACATTAAAACGATGCTCGAATATGTGAGACATAGTGAGCCACGTGTCATCTTTGTGGCAAACCTCACATTGAAACTGCATTAAATATTAATTTTATTGAGAGGGGCTGGAAAATTGAATGTGATAACGGGTAGCGCATGTGACAGGACCACAGTAATTATTCAAGCAGAAATCTTGGGAAAGGTGTCCTTGAAGGTGTTGCACCTCTTTTGACATTTCAAACTGCGTGTGTTGTTATGACAGTGTTTGTAAGTAGTTGGTGGTAGGGTGACGCGAGGGGTTGTGTCGTTGTCACGATGATGATGGAGAGGAGCGTCCACAGCATATTCCACAGTAGGATCTGGAACGCGTTAGAACACTTGCAGTTTCAAGGCTAACCGGCATACATTCTCTGCTTTTTCCCTGTTGTGCCGGTATTATGGATTACCTGAAAACAGCCGCATGCTTCAGCGGTGAGCAATCAAATATGCAATCTTTAAGTCCTTGCATGTTGTGGGGCAAGGCCTGGGCTTTTTCCAGCCTCATAGTAGAATGTCATTTATGTGCCAATGTTTTTAAAACTTAATGTCACCATTAACGATTTAGTGTCACGATTACTATAATTGACCTTGAAAAAACATGAAACACACGGTGCAGTAGACACGTGTTTGAACCGTCGTTTTCCTAATATCAGATGAATTGTATTGCAGGATTCGTCTGCCCCCTTGTGGGCAGTTCTGCTGTGCTCAAGACACGGTCACGTTTTACTTGTCAGAGTTGTGTAACATTGGGCCGTATTTATACTCCGTTTGCGCCGAATTTGCGTCGTTTTTTTCGACGCAAATTCGACGCTAAACTAACGCCAACTAACGCCATATTTATACTATGGCGTTAGAGGCGAATAGCGCCAAAGTTCCCGGAATGTGCGTCATTTTTTAGCGTGAACCCCTTCCTTGCGTTAATGATATGCAAGGGAGGCGTTCCCGTCTAAAAAATGACTCCCAGGCCTTTACGTGGTATTTATACTCCCGGGCAAAAGAGACGCCCGGGAGTGGGCGTGGCTAAAAACGGCGCATTTGCGCCGCTTTTTAACGCCTGGGTCAGGCATGGCGTTAAGGGACAAGTGGGCTCAAAATGAGCCCACAGTGCCCTCCCCTGCCCCCAGGGACCCCCCCTGCCACCCTTGCCCACCCCAGGAGGACACCCAAGGCTGGAGGGACCCACCCCAGGGACATTCAGGTAAGTATTTTTTTTTTTTTTTTTAATAATTTTTTTTGGCATAGGGGGGCCTGATTTGTGCCCCCCTACATGCCACTATGCCCAATGACCATGCCCAGGGGACAGAAGTCCCCTGGGCATGGCCATTGGGCAAGGGGGCATGACTCCTATCTTTACAATGATAGGAGTCATGTTGATGGGGGATGGGCGTCGAAAATAAATGGCGCAAGTCGGGTTACGACGATTTTTTCGACGTAACCTGACTTGCCCCATTTTAAGACGCCCATGCGCCATTTTCCCCCTACGCCGGCGCTGCCTGGTGTACGTGGTTTTTCTCGCGCACACCAGGCAGCGCCGGTCTGCTTGCGCCGGCTAACGCCATTCAATAAATACGGCGCCCGCATGGCGCTTCAGAATGGCGTTAGCCGGCGCAAAACTTTTTGACGCTAAACTGCGTTAGCGCAGTTTAGCGTCAAAAAGTATAAATATGGGCCATTGTATCGCCATATCACGCAAAAAAACATTCACGTCTGCTTGAGGTCTGCATTAAGACAAGGCAACAAATCTCACGTAGCCCCAGATGCGAGGATAAATACCTTATTTCATTTTGATTTCCAGTTAAAAAAACATAAATAAATGAGCGTCCTTGCCCAGGACTTGTTTCTGAGAAAGGTGACAGACAGCTCGGGCAAGTGCCGATCCAACATTTTCTTTCAGTATAATGCATTCGCATAAAAAGTAGATTAAATTGGCCCAGATAGTAAATTTGTATAATACTTCTCAGAGAGTATTTAGGGAATACCTGATTAAACGCCAGGCTAAGACCGACAAGAGGAAACAAACTTTGGCAAAACCAATAGGTGTAGCCTTTCGCATAGATACAGTAAGGGGCATGTTTATAAGAAACTGGCACATCAGCTTTGATGCGCCACTTTTCTTGCGCACCCTGCGCCCCCCTAACAGCGCCATGTTTGTGCCATATTTACAATACAGCGCACCATGGTGCACGTTAGGACAATAGCGTCAAAACGTTTGATGCCATTGTGGCGCTTTGCAGGATTAGTGCCAAAAATTATTGTGCTAACAGGGGCCATGTTTAAAGGGGTGTGGACAAGCATGTTAACAATGGTTTGAGGTGGTAAAGTGTGCAGAGTCCTAAGACCAGCAAAAATATAGTCATCAAAAACAGGAGGATGGAAGACAAAAATTGTAGAAAGATAGTTTGTGTGGCTCGCTACTAGGGCAATTTTTCATTTTGTTGCACAGGGGTGCATAGGAAAGATAGTTTTTGCTTGGTTTGTTGGATCACTTTTATTTTATGTGCCAGAGACCATGCAAAAATAACTGATGTAGATTATGATATATTCTATTTGTTATGCATCTGTGTAGCATATGTATGTGACCATAAATGGGTCTTTCAGTTGTTTATGTAGTAAATCTGAAACTTTACATATAGTCTCGTTTATTTTCTGGGCTTCTTAGGTACCTTTAGTAGCATTGTGCTACATATGAAGGCCAAAGTGAATGAAGGGCAATCATTGTTACTGTTATGAAAAATTCGATTGTTATTTTTGTCCTAGTGGTCAATTATAATGTTGTTCAAATAGTAGTCTGTGTCGCTCACTGCTAGGTCTTTTTTTTTACTCTGCTGCCAAGGGGTACAAGCAAAGAAAAATGTAGATTAAGATGTATTCTATTCGTTATGTATTTGTTTATAGGTTTCCATTAGCATGTGTCTATAAATGGGTCTTTCAGTCGTTCATGTAGTAAATCTAAAACTATATGCAGTCTAGTTTATTTTTTGGTCTTCCTTGCTACTTTTGGTAGTTATGTGCTACAAGATATCACAAAGTTGAAAAACCTTATTACTTAAAAAATACTATCTTTACTTACCTGAAGTATGCCAATATCTAATGCTGCCAAAGTTCAGCAAAATCAGACTGGCCATTGTAGCACAACATGAAATGCAAAAGTCAATGTAAAATCCATTTGATTGCAAGCCTGTTTTGGGATCCCCCTTTTTTCTTTGCACCCTCTTGACCAAACACAGTGCAACTTTCAGTATTCTGATAGTGAAACAGGAGCAGCAAGTCTGCAAAGTTTTATGGACATTCGTCCAACGGGTGCAGAGTTAAAGGATGATTATCAAAAAAATCCCTATCTTTGGCCACCCTAACTATAGCAATAAATAGACAGATAGATAGATAGATAGATAGATAGATAGATAGATAGATAGATAGATAGATAGATAGATAGATAGATAGGTAGGTAGATACCAAAGATTAAAGTAAAGTTATATTTAGGTGAATATGTCAGTGACAACATTAACATTTTGAACTCAAACAACCACAGAAATTCACCAGTTAACCCCTTCGCTACCAGGTCTTTTCCCCATCAGGTGCCAGGTCTTTTTTTGGCTGTTTGAGGCAGTTCACGTTTAGGCCCTCATAACGTTTTGTCCATATAAGCTACCCATGCCAAATCAGACTTGAATCAGAAAAACAAATTTTCAACACAATTTTGGCATTATACTGGGACATACCCCATTTTTACTATTTTTTGTGCTTTCCGCCTCGTTACAGTTGGTGCCAGTAATGGGCATGAAACCAATGCTGAATACCAGACAGCTAAACATTTCTGAAAAGTAGTGAAACTTCTGAATTCAGCAAGGGGTCATATGTGTAGATCCTTCAAGGGTTCCTACAGAAAGTAACAGCTAAAATAAAAAAATATTAAAATTGAGGTGAAAAAAAAGCCATTTCTGTCCACATTTTCGTCTATCCCTTTTTCCAGCTCTGGCAGATTTTTAAACACAATATACAGTTACGTCTTCTGGACTCTTCTGGTTGTGGAGATATATAGGGCTTGTAGGTTCATCAAAAACCCTAGGTACCCAGAGCCAATAAAGGAGCTGCACCTTGCAATTTGTTTTCATTGTATACGGGGTATACAGCAATTCATTTGGTGAAATATAAACAGTAAAAAATAAGTATCAAGGAAACCTGTGTATTTCCAAAATGGGCACAAGAAAAGGAGTTGACAAGCAGTGGTTACTTGCACATCTCTGAATTCCGGGGTCCCCATACTAGCATGTGACTTACAGGGCATTTCTCCAATAGATGTATTTTTTACTCACTGTCTTACATTTGGAAGGAAAACATTTAGAGAAAGACAAGGGGCAATAACACTTGTTCATCTATTCTGTGTTCCCCCAAGTCTCCCAATAGAAATGGTACCTCACTTGTGTGGGTAGGCCTGATGCCTGCGACAGGAAACGCAACATGGACACATCACCTTTTTACATTTAAATCTGACTTGTTTTTTGAAAAGTGCCTAGCTGTGGATTTTGGCCTCTAGCTCAGCCGGCACCTAGGGAAACTTACCAAACCTGTGCATTTTTTAAACTTAGACACCTAGTGGAATCCAGAATGGAGTGGCTTGTGGGGCTCTCACCAGGTTCTGTTACCCAGAATCCTTTGCAAACCTCAAAATTTGAAAAAAAAACAATTTTTCCTAACATTTCAGTGATAGAAAGTTATGGAATCTGAGAGGAGCCACAACTTTTCCAGCATTCGCCCAAGTCTCCCGATAAAAATGGTACCTCACTTGTGTGGGTAGGACTAGTGCCCGCAACAGGTAATGCCCCAAAACACAACATGGACACATCACATTTTCTCAAAGAAAACGTACCTGTTTTTTGCAAAGTGCCTAGCTGTGGATTTTGGCCTCTAGCTCAGCCGGCACCTAGGGAAACCTAGCTAACCTATACATTTTCAAAAACTAGACACCAAGGGAAATTCAGAACGGGGTGATGTGTGGGACTCTTACTAGGTTCTGTTACCCAGAATACTTTGAAAACCTCAAAATGTGGCAAAAAAAACACCTTTTCCTCACATTTCGGTGATGGAAATTTCTGTAATCTGAGGGGAGCCAAAAATGTCTTTTCAACCAGCATTCCCCAAGTCTCCTGATAAAAATGGTACCTCACTTGTGTGGATAGGCCTAGTGCCCGCAACAGGAACTACCCCAAAACGCAAAATGGACACATCACATTTTTACATTGGCAACTAGGGAAACCCAGGATGGGGTAACTTGTGGCGCTCTCACCCGGTTCTGTTACCCAGAATCGTTTGCAAACCTCAAAATTTGGCAAAAAAAAACACTTTTCCTCATATTTCGGTGATAGCAAGTTCTGGAATCTAAGAGGACCCACAAATTTCCTTCCACCCAGCATTCCCCCCCCCCCCCAAAACACTTTTTCCTCACATTTCAGTAATAGAAAGATATGGAATCTGAGAGTAGCCACAAATTTCCCAGCATTCGCCCAAGTCTCCCGATAAAAATGGTACCTGACTTGTGTGGGTAGGCCTAGTGCACGCGACAGGAAATGCCCCAAAATATAACTTGGACACATCACATTTTCCCAAAGAAAACTGACCTGTTTTTTGCCTACCTGTGGATTTTGGCCTCTAGCTCATCCGGCACCTAGGAAAACCTAGCAAATCTGGACATTTCTGAAAACACTTTCTTCTCACATTTCGGTGCTCAAAGTTACGGAATCTGAGGGGAGTCACAAGATTTCTTCTACCCTGCGTTCCCCCAGGTCTCCCGAAAAAAATGGTACTTTACTTGTGTGGGTAGGCATAGTGCCAGTGAGAGGAAATGACCCAAAACACTACGTGGACACATCAAAATTATCAAATACAAAACTACCTGATTTTGCGGGGGCACCTGCGGTTTTGGTCCTGGGCTCAGCAACCATCTAGGGAAACCTACCAAACCCAGACATTTCTGAAAACTAGACACCAGAGGGAATCCAGGGAGGTGTGACTTGCGTGTATCCCCCAGTTTTTTTGTTACCCAGAATCCTCAGCAAACCTCAAATTTAGCAAAACAAGTTACATTTCACCCACATTTCGGTGTGGGATCACTGCACCGGCACCAATTTCCTACCACCCAACGTTCCCCTCAGTCTCCTGATAACAATGATACCTCACTTGTGTAGGTGGGCCAAGTGTCTGTGACAGGGAAGAGCCAAAAACATGTCGAAATTGAGGTGGAACCAAAGTGGGTACAAAAGGGCAGTTAGAAAATAACGTTTTTAGGCTGAAAAGTGAGGCTGAATTTTTATCGGTATAGCATTTGACAATGCTGGGTGGTAGGAATTTTGTGGATTCCTGCAGATTCCGGAAGGTTCCATCACAAAAATGTGGGGAAAATGTGTGATTTCTAGCAAAGTTGGAGGTTTGCAGGGCCTTGTGGGTAGGAAAATGGTGCAGGGTGCATGTGAAGCACACCACCCTGGACTCACCCAGATGTTTAGTTTTCAGATGTGTTTAGGTTTTGTAGATTTTTCTACATGGCAGCGTCCCAAAGTCCAAAAAGTGCAGCCCCCACCATTCCAATTGGGACAATTTTGCGAGTTAGACAAGCTCTTATGGCCGAAATGTAAAGCCATACCTCCATCCTCCTTTTTAACAAAAAAAAAATCTTTCATGATATCTGGTGGGTTTTCTGCCCCTTTAAAAAATAGTCTGATCTGCCCAGAGGGGGGAAGTGACCCTTGCCTAAGGGGCTGCCGCCCAAACAAAACACACACACCAATCCCTGGTGCCTACATGGTAATGGCCTAAAATAAATTTGCCCCCTGGGGGAGCGACCCTTTCCTAAGGGGTCGCTCCCCATGTGTAAACAATAAAAAAAATGATCCCTGGTGTCTAGAGGATTCTGCCCCCTTTGAGTGCAGATCGGCCTCATTACAATAGGGGAGCGACCCTTGCTCATGGGGTCACTCCCCTTTATTGTTTATATATAAATCAACAAACTCCCTGGTGTCTAGTGAGCATTTCTACAGCCCGATCACTTTACGAGCGGGCTGCAGAAATGCTCAGAAATACATCAAAGGAATGGAAAGGCTTTTCCTTTCCTTTGATGCCTCTCTGCTGTCCCCCACCCCGATCCAAAAAGAAATGCAAGCATTTCTCTTCTGATTGCGCTGGAAACTGGGGCTGACTCTAATAAGGTAATTCTGTGATCGCACGCTGATGTCATCAGATGTAACTGGAGAGGGGGCTGGGGCGGGGATAGAAGGGGAAGTGATTTCCCTTCCATCCCTGCCCATGGGAGAGGGGTGGGAGGCCCACGCAGGAGCTCTATCAATCCCCCCGTGGGCCGGGTGCAGGACGAGCCTGTCTCGTCCATCGGCACATGGCAACCGTGACTGAGGGCGAGACCAGCTTGTCCAGGGCACCCAAGAGGTTAAAATTAGTAGAGCTAACTATAACTTTCACCCCCCATGCACTGCTTATGACCTCATACATTACATCACTCATGAAAGTTCTATGACATAACTGACATCACTGTTAACATCTTAAATTACATAATGATGACATTATGGATGACATCCTCCCACAAGTGTATTAGTTTATTTTATTGTTTACGTAGGGGTGGGTAACTACAATATTATTTTTCTACATATCTCTTGTCCAGCTAATGGGTGTTATTGTTTACAAAATGCATGTGCTCCTAATGCATCACAGGTGTGTAGAGGTATTGAATGTGCTATAAATCTTTGTATTGAAGTGTAACTCTGTGTGTAGATGACAGCTGATGACATGTGTCTAGAATGTTCCATTATGGTTCTGCAGAAAAAGTTTCTAACAGGGCAAAAAATTCTATGTAGTAGATACTAAGTATTATAAGAAGCCTTGAGTTATTAGACAGAGTTGTCTCAGTGTGACAATTTCCACTTAACACAAAAAACTGTACACCAGGTACTAACCTATGTACTTGTGCTTATTTTGCAAAAAGTTGGGCTATTTGTAAAGTTTTCAACAAAGTATGAAGGCTGCTGGTAGTATGATCCTTAGACCCTTCAGACCTTTGTTATTCTAAGCAAATAGTGTCTTTTTCACAAGTATTGTAAAGAATGTACACTGTTCTTAGATACTTTTTTAATAATCTGTATTTCTCATGAGAGTTTCACTTTCTGTGTGGTACAGAATAAACCCTCTTCAAAGGTTAAACACTGTTTACAGTACCCAGTTTTCTACTCATATGAACTTCAATTCTCCATGTAGATGCAGTGATTGTGAGGGTTTGATACAGATAAAAACTTTCCATATTAGGGCATTCATTTTGGAATAGACAAGTATTTTGAGTAACTTTGCTTCCTCTGAATAGTTGTATATGCATGTGCAATGAGGATTCCTCATTTATCTGTAGTTGATTTCTAATGTGAACTAGGCAACATTTGAAGTGTATGATATAGGGCCAATGTTGCCCATAACCCAAATTTGTTACACCTAAGGAAGTTGAATCTGTGATGGCATTATTGATGCATCATATTATTCTGGGCTATTTTGCACTTACTTTCAGGGATCTAATGCCATACTAGTTTGTAGAGTAATGTATATAAAAGAAACTAGGATTATGTCATCACTGTTGTCATTGGAGATGCCATCAGTGATGTGATAGAACATGCCATGAGTGATTTAATATGTGAGGTCATAAGCAGTTCAGGGCACAAGTTATGGTCAGCGCTGGGACCCTATCCTTCGGGCCTGTAGCAATTAAAAGTGGCACCAATGAGCAGCGCATCATTCATTCAGAGCATGCACCAAGAGTGGAAGGAGCATGTGCATTATGCCTAGGGCTCTGGGTGAGCAACATATTGTGGTTGGGTGAGTTAGTACAAAGAAGTATAATGTGGGTGCATGAACAATGTGGCAGTTATGCAAACTTTCAAATTTTGAGACATTGCACTCTCTGTATGATTGATTGCTGAGTGAGAACAAGAAGTAAAGGCTGTTGCTCCAAGTTCAATCCATGAACACCTTGGAGAGATTTGCTTGCAGCATGTAATCTGGGCACTTCTGAGTTACACCAGTAGTGATGATGTAGTCAAACTTTTCTACCCAAATCATTTAAAAAGATTCTCTAAATTCAAGGCCTGAGATTTTCTCCAAGATAAATGAAGCATGCTTAACCTCAAAGAGACGCGCAGCATATATTTTTTGTGAATCATCGCCCACAGTGGGTTTGCATTTCTTGAGAAGTAAGAATAAATACTAATTTCACACTTGGTGAACTGCCCCACTTACTGATCTGAGTGAGAAGAAGAAATTCATTACAAGCTCATTTACAGGCAAGTGGCAGTATCCATCTCACGTTAGTTCTTTATTGGTCCTCAGGATTTCTGGTAGCCCATTAGTGATGTTGTCAACAACGTTCAATAGTAAAGCAGTCACATCCCTTTTTCTGAGCAGCTGCCATCAGTGGCGGTGCCTCCATGAGGGCAAAGGAGGGTCGCCCCTCTGAGAGTGAAGAGAAAACAAATTAATTACCATTTGATATTTCATTCTTGCAGTAGCCAAGTCTCAGAGGGCGGACCAGCAGCAGGCAGTAGGTGGGGACAGGGCACTGTAGTTTAAAGTGCTCCTGTCACTTTGACCAGCTGTCTTATGACAGCATGCCTGGCATGCACACTTTACACACTCCGACCCGAGCTGTCTCAGACAGCCGGGAGAGTAAGCACAGGCCTCCAGGGCCTGAAGGAGCATTGGACCAGGGTGCTCCAGCCAATCCTGGTGTTGCCAGGACTGTTAGAGGTGAGTTGGACAAGGATCTGGGAGGCTGTCCTGTGCTGGATGAGCCACCAACTGTTGAGATGAAGAGGAGCTGTGGGTAAGTAAATCTTGGTTTATTTAATAATAATTTGATTAACTACCTGACAGGCACTGTGAGAAACTTGCAGTGCCTTCAGCCTCAACTCCCGAGGTCTCAATCGTATCCTGTTATAACCACTAAATGGACCATGATTGAGAGCTTTAGCGATGAGCCTAAGGGCACTGCTGTTTTTTTTTACCAGTATTTGTCAGTGGGTTAAATATTCCCCCCACCAGTTTTGTTTCCCACTGGATGCCATATACAGCAACAGCTCAATCGTTCCCAAGGAGAGGGAGCACCACTTTGAAACACAACTGCTAAAAGTGACAGCACATTCTTCCTGGGGGAGTAACACTAGAAATTGACTTCTAAAAGCTTGAGAGAGTAATGTGGGTCTGCCAGTGGTGACGTTTTGAATTCAGAATGCTACGTGCCATACATTACGTAAGACATTGATCCTGATAAGCTGCACTTGTAACTTTAAGATTTTCGGGTAGAGACAGTACATATAAACTGTGCAGCATTTATGTGAGGCTTGCATATATTCTGTATGAATATAAACCTTGGGCTACCATGCTGGTGGCTGTATAGATATCTTTGTTTACATTCAGTAACTGATATGTGTACGGTCTGGTTCTTTAATGAATTTGTGTTGCTGCATCTGCTTGAATATTTCACGTTTGTTAACAGTTTGAGGTGACTCTTGGTTTTAAAAAAGGATAATAAACGTATGTCTGTCCTGTATTTGGTCCCCATTCTTATTCACATTTGATATATCTGGGACTGGTATTAGTTATGCATTTTTTGCACTTAAATGTATTGTGCTGATGTGCAAGTCATGATGTGTTAATTGTGGGAAAACAGGGGTGATTGCAGAAGCCTCCTAACTTTTTTCCCACATTTTGTTACTTATGCTGGTGTTTTTCTGACTCTGATGGTTCCCTGGGCACCACTGACCCATCCCAGAGCCTGTGCTCTGAATAAAATGATTATGCAGATTAGGATAATTATAATTGAGTGTTTCAACCTACCTTTAAGTCCCTAGAATATGGTAGGGCATGTAAGTTTAGGGAACCCAGCATCAGTAGTGCACCCATAGGTGTTCTGCTGTGGTGCCCAGGGTCAGTTATTAAGGCAGGCCTGCCTTGCTGGCTGCTTTTAAGTTAACGTTAACCCCAAATTTGACTTTGGAATTAAAAGTACTTCCAAAGACTTAAGCTACCCTTTTCTTACATATGTCACCCCTAAGGTGTGCCCTAGGTTCCCCCCGGGTTGGGATGCAGTGTAACTATAAGGAGGGACTTTATAAAAGATGTTTTATAAGCCCTGGTGAGAGAAAAGTAGCAACATTCGTTTTCCCCCATTGTAGTGAATGGGCTCCATAGGCGAACATTGTGGGGGCTTTATTTTTAATTTATAAAGTCTCAAAAGGAGCTAAGTATTTCAAGTTTGGTATCAAACTTATTGTTATAATAAATCCATTAACTTGCCATTGTTGAATTTAATATAGCTAGGGTGTCAACAGTGACTTTCCTGTGCCCTTATTTTTGGAATCATGAACAATGGTCTGGTGGTCTTGATAATACAGTGGGTTGGTAGAACTCCGTGGACATGCCATGCAGTTTTTTCATCAAAAATGTTATTGCCAATATTACATTGATATTATCAATGATGTTATCAAAGATGTCATGAGTGCCCTAGTTTGTGGGGTAGTTAGCAGTATATGGTGAGGGAGCAAATTATAGATACCTTAGGGCACGAGTTATAGTTACTTGAGATAACTCTGACTATAACAGGTGAATTTCAATGGTTTTGTACGTTTAAAATGTGAGCCTAACTATTAAGTCCCTGTGACCTTTATTTTTTACGTGAATTTCTATGTTTCTTTTCTAATTCTATTTCCTAACTATAACTTCCCTGTAACCTTTGTCTTTTTCAGTGAATTTCTATGTTTTTTTTTATGTAAAGTCATTTTTATTACTATACAATAATCCATTCACTGCCATGCACAACCTTGGGCCACGTATGGTGGGGGTTGGGTGTAGGGCCTGGCATGCAGTCCAACCACCCTAACCACCCAACACTGCACTGCCTTTGGCTGTGCGCAGCAGGAGCTGGCTGCAGCCCGTCTCTCTGGGTGTGAGAATAGGTATGAGAGGGTGTATCTAGGTGTTATAGTGTATGTCTGTATGTGAGAGTAGATGCGTTAGTGTCTTAGTTTGTCTGTGAGTGGGTGCTTCATTGTCTGTGTGGGTCCGTGAATGGGTGTGTGAGAGTTTCAGTGGGTCTCTGAGTCGGTGCGTGAGAGTCTGAATGGGTCTGTGAGTGAGTGAGTGAGGGTTTGAGCGGTGCTGTGAGTGGGTGCTCGTGGGTCTGAGTAGGTGTGTGAGTGTCTGAGTGGGTGTTTGAGTGGGACAAAGAGATTGAAAGAGAGAAATTGGGAGAGACAGAGAGAGAGAAAGAGAGTGAGAGGGAGAGACATAGAGCTTTTTAGGCTTTGATGAAAGATATACTTAGAATGAGATATTTCTGGAGAAATTGAAAACAAAAATGTACTTGTCAATTAGAAAGAGTGTGATCACCTTTCAATATGAACCTTAAACTTTTGAAGTTTAAAAGAAATTAAAGAAGCCCACAGACACACCTGGAGTAGAACCCTCAACTTTGAGTGTGATGGTCTGTGACCTTAACCTTTAGGCCATAGGGTAACTTCTTACTTTGTTGCTTCTAGACAGACCTATGACAGTGAACCCACACATGTGATTGAAAAGAAACCTGAATGTTCCATCACTAGGAAGGTTTAAAAGCTAAAACACTAGTAAATAAACAAGCACACTGCCAAGTGATACTAGGATCTGAACCGTGATGGCATGCTCCTGAATGCCGCTGGTGCTTGTTAATGCATGACAGTCCACAAACCTTAAATCGAGATAGTATAGGGGCAGGTAAGTACCGACACTTAGCACATAGCTTGGCAATGAGCGACAAGGTTTAACTTAGGAGACATATATTTAAAGAAATAGATTATATTTGTATCTTTAAAATGACACCAAAACAATTAGAATCGGATAAGGGGAACCGGAGATATGAATTTTTAAAGAATGAATGCTTTTTAGTTCTTAGAAATGAATAGCGCCAATCTGGTCATCTGCTCACACCTCGACTGGGATAAAGTCAAAGTTTAAAGCCGACCGCAATGGAGCCCTACTCAGCCTCAGTCAAAAGTTTACCTTAGGACTTAGTCGTTTGTCTGGAGAGTTTCTTCAGCAGGACCAAGTCGCCAGTCCAATCCGTCCTCCTGGAACTCTTCCTCGGATACGCGTCATGGGAGTCCTCGGTGGAGATTTTTACCTTCGGACTTAGTCATTTTTTCGAGATGAAAATCCTTCAACTGGGGCAAACCTGAACCTTGATCCGACGTCCCTGGAGCCCTCTTCAGATACACTGCCTGGGAGGTCCCGGTCAACTTTCTACATTCAGACTTAGTCACGTTTTCAGAGATTTTCTTCACCAGGACGAACCTGCAAGTCAGGCCGGGTCACGGTTGAGGCAAACCAGCTACAGTTGTCGTGGTGGGTCGGTCCCATTATGGAGTTTTTTTCAAAAAGTTCTTTAAACTTCTCCAAACCTCTGGATCTTCTCCCAGATGTTGTTTTAAGGTTCTTTGAGAGCCACAGCTAACCCCAAGGTTCCAGAAGCTCTGAGATGCTCCTTGAGAGTGCGGACTACAACTCCCAAAATACACCTGGCGCAAACTCCAAATTGGCCACTGGGCAGTCATCAGCCGGTCAGTTTCTTCAGGAATTGGTGCAGGGGGCTCTGGCTAGCAATTTTTCACCTGTAGCAAACAGGGAGTCCCTCCTTGAGCCAGTTGAAGCCAGGCAAAGTCCTTCTTGTGTGAAAACCCAATTGTGCAGCTGGTGCACTCCTCCAGAGTGCAGTGTCCAGGTGCAGGTCAGAGGTCCAGCAGGGCAGTCCTTGTTCTCCTGGAGTTCTTCCTTGTTGTAATCAGGTAGGGATCTGAGGTGTGGGGGCAGGTCTGCAAGTTTTATCCTGGGTGAAAAACAGGGGGGTCCTGGTTCTCCAATCAGGTGCGGAGTCCTTCCCCCTGTGATGACCACTTCCTGGGAAGTATGACAAAAATCTATCCCAGGGAGCAACATTCCTCAAAAATCCATCATGGCTGAAAGCGATTTTTGGAGGTAACATCTGGCTTAGCCCACCCACTGGTGTGGCTAAAAATCTTAAACACACCCTTCTCCTGCCCTCTCCTAATCTAATCAAGAGGGCACCTAATTGTCTGGGCTTTGTAGGGTGTGAGGGAGGTGCTGGGTTGCTCCAAATGTCCTTCCCTGCCTTTGAAGACCAGTTTGGCAGCCTTTCCCGCTTCTCCATCTGCTGGGGGAAGTTCTCCTCCACCAGGCACATCTCTTTGTGTTCAGTCCAGACTACTTCACACCTCATCAAGGCAGCCTGGCCAGGCTGCCAGAGACTGGCCAATCAAAGCAGAGCACTGAAGTTGACAACTATTTAGGTAGAGTTTAATACTCCTTACCTGAACAAGTTATATTAAATCCAACAATTGTAAGATGTGGGATGTATTATAACCAAACAATGTATCTGACACTTAAGGGAACTTTATAAATTAAAATAAAGTCTCCCCATTCTAGCCACGGAGGCCATTCACTACAATGAGGGAAAACCAAGACTGGCTGTTTAACCTCACCAGGGCTTATAAAACTATTTTTATAAGGACCCTGCTTATAGTTACATGACACCCAGCCCTAGGGGCACATACGGCACACCTTAAGGGTGACTTAAATATAAAGATAAGGTAGTTTAAGACTTTTGGAAGTACTTTTAATTCCAAAGTCTAATTTGCATATCAATTTAATTTAAAAGCAGTCAGCAAGGCAGGCCTGCCTTTAAAATGACCCTGAGCACCTCAGCAGTGCACCTAAGGCTGCACTATCTATGCTGGGGTCTCTAATCCCACATGCCCTATATATATATATATATATATATATATATATATATATATAATTTTTATTGGCATACGGCCCAATACGTTTTCAATGCCCACCATTCTCCTTTGTGAACATAAGTACAAAATGATACGCTGAACATAAAAGACAGACTGCATTCTCATCTTTTTTATTTTTTCCTCTCTCTTACATAATAAAACTGCCTCATATTTATCAGATATTTAGTTCATTTTAAATGAATATGATTCACAAGACGGTGTACTTTGGCCTGAACACAAAGAAGTTTTAGAAATTATATTAAATCAAAGAAATAAAATATATTAAATAATCAGGTCCATTCAAGCAATAAGCCAGGGAGTCAAGGGGACATTTCACGCTGTACGTTTCATTACATGTATCCTATATTCCCAAAAAGACATCTCGCCCTAGTGGGCAAACTCCAAAATTTAATTCTCACACCTGCTTCCTCACTTTCTGGTGCTATCTGGAATATTTATTATTTTGCAGTCTGCATTAGTACAACAGTGAGGATTTCCAACACAAATCATACAAATGTCATCTCAAAAATTCTGTATAAGGATACCAAAATGGAAAAAGGAAAAGACATAAAAGAAAAAAATATTATACTACTTTAAAAAGGTTTTGGCAAAGGTGAGAGCATATTTCACATACATATTTACAAATATACCACTAACTTCTTATTCATGTTTTATCCAGAAGGCTCACAGGCTTTTCCCTAATCCTGGAACATGTTCATGCCATCACAAATAAAGGTCCAAAATGTCCAGTGGCACACCACTTCAAAAAATGTCATCAAGTAGATTGGACGAAGTTGACTTTTGTTGCTTTGGATAGTGTTGAGGCAAACCCTAGGGGGAGGGGGGACAGATGTCAACATTTATCCAAACTCAAATCCTGTTATGTTATAAATTTAGAAATCTGTGACCCGTCTGGATTAAATATGAATGAGGAGTTCGTGGTACATTTGAAAAAATATAGATATGAAATATGTTAGCACCTTTCCCAGAACCTTTTTTAGAACTAATAAGTTTATTAGAGAAGCACTTAGAATATTTGCTTGGAGTGCAGAATTAACCTATCATAGACTTCTCCTTGATGATATTGGAAACTGTATTGTATGGTATGAGTTTTTATGTAGCGCTTATTACTCCTTGATAAGGCACTGAAGTGTTCAGCTGCTAGATGGCATGCTACTTCATGGAAGCCTTATGTTAATCATTTAGTCATGCATACGTGTTACAGTCTGTTATACTAATTCCAAGCCATGTTATGCAATTTGCAGTGTGCATCTCATGCAAATTTACTGTGTAGTTCCATATACATGGAACTTAATTTTGTGTGGTTTGCGTTATATAGAATATGCAACACCATTAACAACTATGAAATTATATTATGTTGTGCTGGCATTTATAAAGCTCTTTCTGCCTCTGATGAGGTGCTGAATGTTTTGTGGAAGAATAGTATGCTGCTCTGTGGGATACATACAACATTAGATACAGTTGTCTTGCAAATTGTGCTATATTTTGTCATTGTGTCTATCACACAGTTGTCACAGACGTTGTGAGTAGATTTTCATGCTAGCTGGTATACTAAGTTGTATGTATAGATAGTTGTGAACACAGACCTAGCTCATTGACCTCCATGCTGGGGTGGACTGTGTGAAGCATCACCAATGTTACCACTCACTGTCCTCTCCACATACAGACGCCTGCAGTGGTCACACCCCAACCCCTCTCTTCCTCTCCTGGCTCTAACAACACCACTACAGAGGCACCCATGACAGAGATTAGATAGAAAAGGATGGTTAATAGACATATAGAACTGGAGAATTCTATAATGTGATTCCTCTGTAGCCATAGCTTGACTTGTGCCAGTGGTTGCAGGTGGGGACCACCAACACTCAGGTTTGTGATAGGGACTGAGTCTTTCATCCTCAGACTTTAATCTGGAGCAAACGAGAGAAGGGCAGAGTAGGCAAAAAGAAGGATTAGGAGATAGAAAGCAAAACAGTGCAGGGGAGAAATCATAGATAGAAAAGCACCTTCAATAGTGAGGTAAATAGACTTGAATGGAAGGGTGGTGCAAACAATAGTGATTAAGTGGAGTCAGAAATAGACAGAGCTTGTATTCTGCAACCCTAGTGTTTGGCAACATCCACAGTGGACCCCTAAACATTTTTGGGCCCTCTCTAGGGACTGTGGGCCTGGTTGAACTCATGCCAAAGAACTCTACTTGACCTTCAGGCACCTTCCATAATCTCCACTTACTACATGTCATTGCACTGTAATCTTCGGAAGGAACTCAGGGGCTCTTTTTGGATCCAGGGTCCGCGGTTAACTTTGTGTTATAATTGTATGATGTTCATGGTAGTCTAATGTAACGTAGTGCCTGTTCCAGGGCCCCAATAATTTATTAGAGAAAACAAATCATCATGACAGGATCGAGGAAGAGGCTGTAGTACGAAGACAAAATATCATTACTAGTTATTGCCCAATGGCTGATGATCACTCACCCATGAAATTTGTGGTCCAAGCCACAGGGTAGGGTGCATAACAATGCGTAGGTTATTTCGAGCCAGCTTTGCAATGCTGGCATATTTCGGAGGAAATTTGACTCCCAATGTGTTTCCCCAAATGTGAATAAAGAATTTTCGGTAGGAAAAGCTAGTTAATCTCAAGGCAAATGGTACTTATTTTAAAATCACATTATTGGATGCAATGAAGTGCAGATCTAGGCAAGAAAAGTAATACAATAGTTTTAGTCAGTCCCGGTGGTTTACTGAGGTGTAGAAACTAGTAGCATCCAAAATGGTTAGAAGGTAATCTGATTGCAAAGGTATTAGTTGCAGTTTACTTAGAATCTTTTTTATCATCACTTATAAAGAATGAGAGGGATCTAACAAAGGGTTGTAGTTGGTCATCCACTTATGCCAAAAAGTGTGATAGCATTAATTCTCAGTATTAATGGTGGTGGTCCCCATGTGATGTCACCTTTACAACGCAACACTTTTACCACACAGTATTTATAACCCAGGTAAGTAGCATAAAGGGCCTTTTTAGATACCTTAGAACGCAGGATTTTACCACACAAGAAAGTTCATTTTTTAATGGCATGAGCACTTGAAATGAGGGCTTTCCATGATTTCAGGCATGGGTGGGGCAAGGGATAGTAAAGGTTTTTTAAGCAGTGCTTAATTTGTGCTTGTTGTTTCCGGTGCTGAGCTCCGGCACTTATTTTTTAGGGCTGGGGCTTATTCTTCTGCCTCAAGCATTTGCTGTGAGAAAGAGACACATATGACGGAGGAAGGGAAAAACGAAAAAGTGTGACAAAGGGAGAAAGCAGAAAGCTGCTAGAGTGAGCTGAAGGGGCAGGGAGTGGCTCTATATGGATTAAAGGATTATGCCGCCTCAGAATTCTGTGTTCGCACATTTAATTGCAGCAGCCGCGTGTTTAAGAGGAGGGCTTTGGGCACCGGCACGTTTTTATTTACAAATTAAGCACTGTTTTTAAGGTTCAGCGATTGGTAGGGGTAAAAGGATAAACATATATTTACAAGCAGTTTAGATGGTAAAGTACAACAGTGTAAAATACTGCGTTGTAGAGGTCAACTTGTTTCATTACATTTGTTGTAAAGTACCACGTGATAAAGGCAAGCATACTACCAGGTGGCATTCAGTCTCTGGGATTTGTGGATCTTTGGCATGAGAATGAACTTTGAAGCTGTGGGGTGAGGTATAAAAAAGTAGTCTGCTTCAATGTCCATGTGGAGTCCCATTCTCTCTCAACAGATGAATGGCTATTTAGCAATAGCTAGAATTGTTCTTTTGGGTCTATGTCTAGTAATAAATAACAGCTAGGACCGTAACATTGGTTATATTGGTTCAGAACAGCAGTCCTGTATAACTATTTCTCTCCAGTTTTTAGTCTGCTTAAAAGTAATGTCCCAATTTCATTTATGTTCTCCAGGATTTTTAGGAAGGAATGGATTTATCTTGTTGTGTTGGACTTTGGTATGGAAGAAGTCCACTAGGTTACAAGCTGGCAAGTTTACATTTGGACTTTTCGCATAGGGCCTGTAAAGGGGCACAGATTAGAGGATGGAGGCTGGAGGCCCACAGACCAGGGGGATGTGGAGTGTGAAAGGTCCCGGGGGCAGTGGGCAAAGTCAGCAATGAACTAGTTGCCTAGTAACTTGTGTGTGTTGCAAAGTTCCCGCTTGACGTATTCCTACACAATAGGCTTTGCATTCTTTGAATTTCTTTTGTTTTGTCTCTCGGTTTCCTCACGTCTCTTCAGCTGTTTACCTGTTCCTTGGTATTTTGCTTACCTTTTTGTGCTGCACAGGGCCTGTTCTAGGACTTTCGGGGTCCCGGGCAGAGGGGGAATGTATGAGGCTCCTCTATTTTGCGTTACAACGTGAAACCAAAGGAAATAACATAATAGGAAGTGCCATCAATTGACTATTGTTGAGCGACTGCAAAAAAACAACTTTCTTGGTGTGGATATCAGTTAAACAATAAAAACATAAATATTATCACTGATGAAATAAATACATATGTTTTACATTTGGATTATCTGGGAATACATCATATTAGTCCCACTGGATGGAAAGGTATGGCGTGGGTCTCTCCAAAAGCATTAGATACGTATCTATGTGGTATTTGTATAGTGTAAACCTAGCCAAAAGGCTCTAAAGTGCTACACAGGGGTGGATCCAAAGATACAAACAACATGTGATAGGCGGAATAGTTGGTTTGTGGACTGTGACTGCATTACGATGTAATTTCTTTTATAAAGTTTAGTATTCAGCTGTTTTCTAAATTGGAGCTGCATTTGGGCTGTTGGGATGGATATGAAGATATCATTCCAGAGCATTGATGCATACATTAGAAAGGCATTTTCCTTGTTTTTTCTTTTTTTAGCACCTTTTCTTTTTCCATCTGAAGGTGCCCTTGCTACGGGTGTGTGCAGACCCACTGGAAATTGTGAGCTTGGCGCCCAAGGAGGCAGGGGTGTCAGTTATATAGTGCAAACCTAGTCAAAAGGCAGCAGAGCACTGTACAGGGTCAATGACAAGCATAAAGTCAAGGAGTGATAGGAAAGGTAGGTAGTTTGTTGGCTGTTAATGCATTGTGATGTCTTTGCAGATGATGCAGGTGGGTTTGAAGATTGTAGGGCCTGGCAAGGGTAAACTGTGGAGCTCTATCATGGTGGAATGACATGGTCATATTTTTTCATGCCCTATTGAGGTGTGCTGCAACATGTAGAATGCTCTTAAGGGTGCCAGTGTGGATTAAAATTCAAAGATAGTTTTTCCAGAAACAGTGCAAGATAAGGTATGTGCAAGAAAAATGTGAAAGCAAATAAAACTGTTAAAAACAGAAAAGGCATCATTCCAATCACTATAAAAAATATTGTTTCTAGCTCAGACAGTTCAAAGTTGCTAAAAATGTAGCGACACATGTTGACGTGCAGTCGAAGAACCCTTTGCAAAGCCAGACTGGTCACCTTTCTGCTGCTTATTGCTACATTAGGATGTTTAACCGGTACTAATGAGGTGAAACCAATGCCTATGCAGTGTTAACAAGTGTAACAATGATAATATAGTGAAGTAATATTATCATACAAAGGGCCACATTGTGCTGCATAATTTGCCTTTCCTTGCCTGGTGCATAATTTGCTCCTGCCCTGCCGAATAATTCCAATAGCCCTATTTATTGCTTTGCTGCTCTCTTTTTGGAAAGATTAGGAGTACTTTGATTCAATGCAAAAACTTATAGTCAGCGTGGTTTAAAAAATGGACTGAAAATTACCTGGCAGGAGAGAGGTACCCATTCACATTTCTCTACCTGCTCTCCATCATCCCCATAGGGTGCAGTGAGTTGCAGCTCATATTGTCCTCTGGGTCTCGTGCTAGAAAGCCCTGGTATTGTGGCAGCCATGCACTCTATAACCCTCATAACATAGCATAACATCTAGGTGACTATACTGTCACCTAAATGCAGTACAGTGTTAAATATTTATGCTTTGCACCAAGTGCAGAACTGTGTCTACTAATCAACAAATTATGGGCAAATAATACTCTCCCTGTACCTCTTCCACTGATCTTACAATATGGCAGGACAGCAAACATGTTTAAAGCGAGAAATAGACACAAAGGGCGTACTCTCTTCTTCTGTCTCAGCTTGAGGTCCTGTTGGAGCTTCGAGCCCATAACAAGTCGAGCTTTCATTTAACCAGGATGTGGCATTACAGCTTTGGAACTGGGGAACTAGGGGCCAGATGTATCAAAGCTTTTTGCATTTGCAAACGGTGCGAATGCCCGTTTGCGAATGCAAAAAGCCCTTTCAGAATGTATCAAAGGCATTCTGAATGCAATTTTAAGGAATTGCTAAAATAGCGATTCTTTAAAATTGCGACCCTGTTTAGAGAGTCGCACATTGCGACTCTCTAAATAAGAAATCGCAAATAGGGAATCCTTATTTGCGATTTCTAAAGCACATGTATGAAGCAATTCCTTAATGCGAATTGGGCATTAAGGAATCGCTATTACCACCATGTTGAACTTGGTGGTAACCGTGTGCAAATTTTCAAAATGCATTTAAAGTGCATTTTTAAAATTTACATGTAAAACACACATGCCCTTTTGGCATGTGTACACCTTACATGTTGTTAACAATGTTTTGGGGTGCAGCCTGGCTTTAGGCCCCCAGCACCCTGGACTTTGCATTTCCCAAAATTGCGAATTCCAGTTAGGAATTCGCAATTTGGGACATGCAAAATGTTTGCAAATATTGGCCGACAGGCCCATAGATGCGAATGGGGGCCGGTATCGCAATTTGCGATTCGGTAATAGCATTTGCGATTTTTAAGAAATCGCTATTACCGAATCGCAAATATGATACATTGCATTTTGCGAATCAGAAATAGCGATTTCTTAAAAATCGCTATTTCTGATTCGCAAAAGGCTTTTTTCATACATCTGGCCCTAGGTTCCAGTCTTGGCATCAGCTCAACATCCTGTGATTCTGAGCAAATCACTTAGGGGGTTATTACAACTTTGGAGGAGGTGTTAATCCGTCCCAAAAGTGACGGTAAAGTGACGGATATACCACCAGCCGTATTACGAGTCCATTATATCCTATGGAACTCGTAATACGGCTGGTGGTATATCCGTCACTTTACCGTCACTTTTGGGACAGATTAACACCTCCTCCAAAGTTGTAATAACCCCCTTAATCTTCTTGTGCCTAAAAAATTATGTATCCTTCTGCAATGTAAATGGTGCCCATGTAAAGTCATCCAATGCCTTTCAGTTGGGTTTGCTCTATATAAAACTTCAAAAATAGGTTTCATACACTCATTCAAGGCTGTTTGCATCTTGGTTTGCCACCTGGCAGGTTTTCTACTGGCACAACCGGAATTTCAATACCCTAGCTGGTACAAAAATAAGCAAAGTCTCCTAAAATAGATATTTTCAGTACTTACCTGTACATACTTCAAACAGCAACTGTAAACAGAAAGCATGTCTAAATGCGTTCAATGGCTGCATTAATGATCCTTGACTATTAACTAAACAAAGGCAGAAAAGTTGAGTTACAAATTAATAATTAAGATTATCTTTAGAGTCCTCTTTTGATAAAGTGTCCAGCCTTTATAGACTCTTAAAACAACAACAAATTACCTTCATTTTTCTCTTGGAAAGTTGTCAACACTATTTGCATCTCAATAGTTCAAGGTGATCCTGAACCTGCATGGTGCAGGACCCTCTCTGTGCTTCAACAGTCCCCCCACGTCCAGACACTGACAAGCATCTCTTTCACAGCTCATCAAGGTCTGAAAGGGTGAGCATTGCTTGCCCTTTGAAAGGCCCAGTCCCACATTCCTGGCAGTGCTACACATGTCTGAGGCCCAGCAGAACGATCCCCCTCCCCTGGACCTCGCAGTGCTGCAGCCTAGGTGCGAAGCCCAGGTCAATGAGGACACTGCAATGTGCTGCAGTGTTCTGGCTTGCTTCTCTGAGCTGCATTCAGGTTTGAGTCCTTCACATTTGTTTTGTTTTGTTCCTCAGGTCCCTCGCATCTGTTTATTTCTTTACATGTTCCTTGTTATTTCACTTACCTTTTAGTACTGCATGGTTCCGTAATGCCTCTCCCATGTTTGAGGGTTGTATGCTGGCAACCCTTAGTCGTCAGTGCCTATAACTTTGGAGAAGCAGGTAAGACCATAACCAACTGGTCATATACATTTAGATATGGGTAGGTGGTTCAGGTCACAAGTTATCTTTTTGCATTTACCCAATCCAATCCTTTGACCCACCACTCAGGCTGTACGTGACACATCCACAAGAGGTACTACAAGACTATCCGAAAGGTGAGCTGAGTTAAGTCCATCCATCCTACACCTTCACTTTCCCTCTTTGTAGCACCTTGGAAATAGGCCTCAAGTTCCCTTTCTGAGCTATAACAGGGAGAAAGTTTTGAACTGGCTATGATGACCTGTCATACAAATTCCCAATCCTGACACACGGTGATTTGTTCACATGTGTTTCACATGATTTTGAGAGAGACAACACAGGGGCACCATTGTTACAATAATGCTGAAGATTGCTTAAAATTATTTTCATTGTGTAAATTTCCTTTATTATTACAGGCTCTATTTCAAAACAATCGCTTCTATCGAATGTGGGCTTACAGCCTTGAGAAAGTCAATGGGTTTGTCAATCCAAGCAAAACTCGTTTTGGCTAATATGATGATCTGTATCAACTATTTAAAACAAATAGCCTTCAGTTGGATCACATAAAGATTGGTAAATTTACAACCATAAATTTCTGTAGATCATTTATGAAAGTGTTAATTGCCTCCAAGCAATTGTATTATTAATGAGTACCTAGGTAGGTGAGTCACTCCCGGAGAGGAGCCCCCTGCACCATAAAACAAATCCATCTAGGACAAAAATATGGCTTTTCCTGTCTAATAGTTGACTACAGAGCCAGTGTCTTTTGTTTCCCCTTAACAGTCTTTTTATGGCAGGTTAGCTAACCTCGTGGGAAGTACGAAAGGCTAACTGTGCAAAAATCTGAATTTAAACATATGTGTGCTCGCATTTTAAGACTTTGGGTGCGTTCTGGTTTCGTGATGGACGTTTGGTTTGGATTGTTTCCACTGGAGCAGGGTCAAGACTGATTTGCATATGACTGGCCTCTGTCTTGAGTAAAATAGCAAGAGAAAACAGTGGACTGGAAAAAGGCCAGAGTGATCAGTAGTAGTTGAGTTTAATTCAAATATTCCTTCTGTCAATGTTTTGGGTGACAGATAGGGCCAGACATAAGACCACCATGTCATGGTGCTGCTACATCTCACTGAACAGGCCTAACTAGGCCAAAACTGGTCTGCATTTGCTTGTGTTCCTGTCTCAAGGGGAACTAGAATGGCAGTTTGGGCTGGACTGTTGTTACTGTAGCAGGAGTGATTTAAGTATGGCTGGTCCGAGTTTAGAGTGGCATAGTGGGTTAAAAACAATGGTCTGGAATGCAGCTGAAGCAATTACCAATAGCTGAGATTATTTAAAGCATTGTTCCTATGAACCTATTACTTGTTACTGTAGAACCCAATGTGCGATTGATGTGCCCAGATGTGGGTTCCACGCTCACTAAGACAGTGGTCTAAAGCTATACCCAAGTGACAAAACTGATCGGTGGCTGCTTGCAGTTCCATATGGAGGGGACCTGGCGTGATATTTTGGGCTGGATTGTCTATGTTGGAGTGGCACAACCACTGATTTGCAAATAGCTGGTCTCCAACTAGAATGGCATAGTGGACAAAATATGCACAGGAAGGAAGCCAAAGCAAATTACTTTGGCTGACATTAATTCAAACATTGCCCCTTTAGCTTGTTGTTTGTCTAGCTGGTTAACACAATATCTTCCAAAACTGTGCCATTGCGGCATATTCAGTGGCTGCTTTTTTCAGTGGATAGTCTATCACATTTTCTTGCATTTTGATATAGAGCCATATTTACACCTAGAGGAAGAAATGTATTGTAGGTGGCAAAGGAGGCTGGCTTCTTGTGAGATGCATCCTTTTCTGCACCAACCTTCAAAGAGTACTGTGACTTTGGTGCATCATTTTGATGTGCCTACTTGTAGAAATTGGGAACACTGGTAGTGCTGCATGCAAATTGATTGTTCTGCACTGTGATTGGCTGCTTTAATTTACTCTATCAAATAGCCACCTTTCCCATGGACACCGTATCAGCCTTTGACAAATAAGACAGTGAAATACTCTTACAAGGAATGTGTCTAGGTTTTCCCAGTGTCTATAAAGGAACAAGGTAATTGGTAGAAACAACAAGGAAAGGACATTTTCATGAGAGCCCCTCTAATTTTCTAGCCTTTTTCAGATGTTTATTTTTATACATATTGTGCCGAACTGGCTACAATATTCCTTAACCTTACTAACTTTGGTAAATTAGTAATAATATTATTATGTGGTTATGGGGGCCATGTGCCAGTTGCTGCTCAGCAGACCAATTCCTGGGATCAATTGATTGTCTGAAGGAAATGCATGCAAATTTCATATTTTGTTAATCTGCCACAAATTGATTCATGGAGGCCCTTGCCAAGAGTTCAGTCTTGTTCACTTTTTTGTACAGTGCACATTCACCAATTAGTTGGTGTCTTAGGTCTTTTCTATGAAGCTGATCTGCAGTTGTGAGTTTGCCTATGTGGTGAGGTACTGGCCATAGACATGCCCTATCGCAATAGGTACCCAGGGACATCTTAAGTATTTCTGGGGCCCTAGGATAAATGTACTTTGGGGGCCCCTGTTAAGAACAGTTTTTAATTTATGATCCAATTTCAGTTCTTTCATGACCTCTTTGGCCAGGGCACTCTGAACAGTTGGGACCTAGGTCAAATCCCACTTTGCCCATGCCTTAAAACATCTCTGTGGGTAGCTGTGGTATGGAATAAGTGCAGGTTTTCCCTGCAGATGTAGTCTGCAGGGCGATGGGGTGTGCAACCTGCTGCTCAGACCCACATGAAGTTAATATGGGGTAATTGGGTTATCTCTCAGGAGTGTATCACTGTAGGGGTGTGGGTCAGTGGCATAACAATTGTCCTGGCTGCCCCCACAGTACGGGGGTCCCCCGAGCTCCAAGGGGCACCCTCCAGCAAAGTGCACAGGTGGTGGGACCCAGGCTGGGTGCTCCTGAATGGATCCGGAGCATGGGGGGGGGGCCTCCATGCATTTTGTTGGTGGACCCCCTCAAGTTTCGTTATGCCACTGCTGTGGGTCATCGGAACTACTGCCTTTCCCAAGTCTGATGTGTCTCACTGGATGTCATACTGCACAGGCTGGTCACTGCCTGGTCACTGCCTTTCTCATGTGTTGGTGGGTGAGTACGATGGTGATGGAGGGGAGGTGTAAGCAACTAAAAGACATTGGGGGTCATTATGACCCCGGCGGTCGGTGGTAATGTGGCGGTAGTACCGTCAACAGGCTGGCGGTACATGCCACCACATTATGACATTGGCGGTTTGAATGTGCCACTCCGACCGCTATGGCGGTAGCAGCCGCCAGACTGGAGATAACAATCTCCAGCCCGGCATCTGCTATTGTACTGCCACAGGCATTTTGACCCTGCCTACCGCCATGGTTTTCGTGGCGTTTGTAACGCCACCAAAACCATGGTGGTAGGCCCTATCAGTGACAGGAAATTCCTTCCCTGTCACTGATAGGAGGCCCATTCCCCCCCAACAACTCCCCAGATGCCCCCCACCGCCCCTCCATCCACGCTCCCCCCTCCCAATCGCCCACCCCCTACTCACACACACGAACTCACACACCACGCATACACCCACTCACACAAGCATACACGCATTCATACACGCATGCATCTATTCATTCAGGCACACATCCGCACCACATTCACACTGATACGCAGACACGCATTCACATATCCATACCTACATGCATTCTCACACTTGCATACACACACGCAAACAACACTACACATACATTTGGATTCACGCACACACTCACACACTCATGCACACAGCCCCCCCCCCACACACACACAACACCCACCACCCCTCTCCCCTGTCAGAAACCTGACTTACCTGAATCCAGGGGGTCTTCCGGCAGGGGATGGGATGGGGCGCTGCTACCGCCAGCAGCGCCCGCTAGCAGAACACCGCCAGGCCGTATTATTTTTCATAATACCGCTTGCGGCGGTGTACTGGTGTGGCGCTGCTGGTGGTAGCATCACCACCTTAACGTCATCTGCCAGCATGGCCACAGCTGGATTTCCGCCCTTCTTGTGGCGGAAATCCGGCTGTGGGCATAATTTGGTGGATGGCTGTTAGCCGCAGCAACGGTCTTTTGGGGGTAGGCGGTACTTACCACCAATGTCATAATGTAGGCCATTGTCTGGATGTTTTTTGACTGGGCCAAGAGCTGGGGTATTAGTAGAGTGAACTGGAATTATCTATAAGAATGGATTAGCTGGGCTGTCTAGCCTGAACTCTGAAAAGTTTATTACAACATGAGGTGCTCCAGCTGTCCTGCTCCCTTACACCCTTGTTTGCGCTGACTCCTGGTACTCATCACTGCTGCAGTTTTGGTCTGAAGCGGTTCATTTTTAAAGGTTCTCACTCTTCCATGTTTCAGTATTGCTCTTGACCCCTCAAGCTCACTCAAACCTACACTCTTATTCCTTTGTGGTTGGCCAGCTAGTGAAGTTGTTGTATGGTTATATGTTGATGCTTGCTTTTTGCATTAGGGGTCTATTCAGTGGTCACTGGTTGTTAGGATGTGAGTCATGAACTGCTGTCTGGGGTCAGTTTGGTGAGGTGAAAGTCTTTCATAGGAGAGAAGCGGGGTAGGCATGGTAGGTAATAGGGACAATTTAAGGATAATCTTTACATAGCTAGAAGGGCTAACGCAATTTGTACGAAACGAACATGATTTAGAAATAACATTGTTTAAAACAATATTTTTAGGATGATGCAGATGTTCTCCAAACCAAGTTCTGCAGAGCTGTGAGAAAAAGCACTTAAAGAGGCAGTGCAGACTGCCCCAGTCATACATACAGAGATAAAACTTCTTTATTAATTATATTAATAAACACAGGGGCAAGGAAACTTGACATGTGGGGCTAACCTACTGAGTATTAGTGTCTGTGATTTCTGCCCCCCTTGAACTGCTGCAGTTCTACAAGTCCATTCTCACCTATCAGGGTCCATGAAGGCAGGTAGTCGAAGGGCTGGTAGGAGAACCTGTGCGACAGACTGAAAGTACACCTAGGACCCAACATGGCTAGACAAAGGCACAATTCCACCCCACAAGAGCACCCTTTTTACTCTCTTACACTCACTCACCCTCCTCTTACTTATTTCACGCATCCTCCTCTTTGTCACACTCACTCACACTTTTACTACTTCATTCACTCTTTCCTCACTCACTGACACACACTTGGGCCACTCATCAGCTACTCACACTCCACTCACTTTCACACAAGAAGACACCCCTGCTCAAACCTTCATTCCACTCTCCTGCGCCCCTGCACTCTTGCCCACAAACCCCACTTTCTCTCCCTCTCCTCCATCTCTCTCCCTTAAACTCCTCTCACATCTGGCACACCATTCTGGTCTGCATCATACGCCTCCCCCGACACCTATCAGAAACTCCCTTATGTCAATTAAGGCAACTCACCAGCCTCTCGTCCTTGTTGTTTGCTGTAGATGGGGGGGTATTGGAGAAATGACTAGCTGATATTCCTTGTCCTAGCCTTTAGCATCACCTGCCAGCTACAGAGCTGGTGATGGTCTAACAGCCTTGTCAGTGTGCATTCATGGCATTCAGTCAATTTTTCAACCACTCCTAGACTAGGCTAACAAACATCACATGTTCTACCGAGGCTCTGCCATCAGCATAGTTATCTTTGATGCAGTGGGTGAGTGGCAAAAAGGCTAAAAGGTATGAGTGGCCCACTGCATGAGCTACATTATAAACAGTTGTCATTTGACTAATTATAACAATCATACTACTCAACTGGGGGGTTACCCCTTGCTTCTCCCACACACGGATTATGCGCCCCACGCCAGCTTCATCCTGCCATTAAGTGACTCCAGAACCACATATAATCGCCTCCTCTGCCCTTAGTTCCAATCTTTTTTTATTTTCTTTCTGCACCTTCAGACGTGGATCCAGAGCTTGCTACCAAACCTTACCCGGCCTTTTGACTAATTTTTCTATAAATATTTTTCACAATGTGAAACCAAAACATGCCTAAGCCTAAAACCACAGTGCTTACCCTTGTAGGGATTGTCACAAACAGATATCAGTGATGGATCCTTACATTGGCAATTTCTCGTGTTTAGGGTTGTTGTGCAATTCCATATCTTGAGAGAGTTGCACCCGGGTGAAACCAAGAATGATCCCTGACCGCAAAGCCAAACTCTATGTTGCCATACACAGAAGCAAGGCATGTAAGTCCCACTCCCGGTTGAAAACAAGGGTGCAGATCTGCTGCCACTCTTGAGGCGGTTTTGCAAGAGCTATGAATGGATGAACTTCGATGGCAATCTTGGGACCCCAAAGCCAAACTCTACGTGGCCGACACCGAAGAAAGGCATGTTGTTTATTTGAGGATGTGAATTCACTCCCCCCTCTCAAGGCCATTCCCATGATGATCTTCCTCCCATTCAAATTCTTTAGGGAAGTCAAAGTCCAAAAATATACACAAAAAGAGGAAGCAGGATTCTTCCACATACCACCACTCTACCTGAGAAGTTGTGGGGATGTCACGATCACCTGACAAGGGAATGATTTACAAACTGATCCTGAAGCAGCCCAAATACCCAGGTCTGTTGGTGACATCACAATAGTTAGAGGCTTTTAAAGAGACCATGTTGCAAATTTGTGTCACCCTTCTAGCTTCCTCTGCTGCCCCTCGGTGCCCACAGATACATAGAGGTCTCGAGTCTGATTACTGTCAGCAGATCTGTCCTCAATGCCATCTGTGCCTCTCCATCCCACTGCGGGGTCTGCCCTGATTTCTGGGGCTGACATCCACCCTGACTTCAAACCCGGCACCATAATCCACGGCTCTTCATGTCATGTCGATGCCAGCCCAGATGCCATTTGGACTCTGATCCAAATCCAGCACAATCTCTTCCGAAGTTGCATAATGCACCACTTTCGACACAAATGGTCCAACCTCATTTGAACTCAGACAGGACACTACCCCTTCAAGGGACTCACCCAAAAGTCTTTCAAAACTTGTTCAGGTCAGAATCTGACCAAAACCAGCATAACCTAAGAGATGTCAATGGAGAAGATGGGGATGGTGCCAAATATTATGATGATGGCAACTTGTACATGGATTTGCCGGAGGCCAGTGTATTAGACATCTTCCCTGACACTGGGTTGAGCTCCCCTACAGACTCTCAATGAAAAATATGCCTCTTTTGCTATGGTCATCCGGCATGAAGCTGAAACTTGGGACCTACAGCTACCATCGATTAAGGTGAAGACTAATAAGCTGACAGAAGTTCTGCAACCCAGGCAGGAATCCAAAGAACTGCATTTAGCTTTCAACAAAGCTCTCAGATACATTAATGACCACCTGGGCCAAACCTTGCTCTTGCCTGCTGGTAAATAGGGAAGTTGCTAGACCTGCCCCAGTAGACCCTGCCTTTCTTACTCAACATCCTACACCTGAGAACCTGGTTGTCCTGGTTGCCATGAGCAGGCTGAACAAAAACGAATTTCCTACAACTCCCACTGACGGGGATTCCAAACACATGGAGGTATTTGGAAAACAGATGTTTTCTTTTGCCAATTTCACCCTTTTTTCAGTCAATAGCAGCTGCTTCTCTGGAAGATACTCAAATGCATTGTGGGATATGATCAGCAAGATCTAGCTGAAAGTCCCTGATACATTTTGTGCCAATTTAGTGGAGATCACCCTGAAAGGCCAAGATACAGCGAAGTTCATCATTTGTTCTGGGTTGGACATTACTGACTCCTTAAGCAGGCCAGACAGTACGAGCGTGTCATGTGTGGATGAGATCCACAGGTTTCTTGGGTGCCAAAGTGTCATTAATGGATATGCCATTTGATGGCACTGTGTCTTCATAGATAAGGCAGACCCTGCACTGGAGAGCTTCAAAGAAAGCAGGGCCACCGTGCACTTCCAATGCCTTTATGTGTCCGTGTGGTAGTATCCCCAGCAATTGCCACCACTTTCAAGGTTTAAGAAGGGGTTTGGTTTCAAGACAATGCTAAAGCCACTACCCCAGCAGCAGACTCACCCCTCTTCCCAGTATTTTCAAGACCAAGGTCGGGGATTCAGAAAACAATGTCAAGGTCATCGAGGCAGAGTGCTGCCCAGTGCCACACCCCTCTGCTTCAACTTCCAAGCCACTCTGGTTTGCCCTTGGTGGCACATGATAAGGATACATTTTTACCTTCACTAGTGGCAGAGCATTACAACCGGCAAAGGCTCCAAAGAGTGCCATGGGGTTACGCCCTGCCATTCCTGTCCAAGCCATCACACCACACCAAAGCAGCTTTAGATGACAATTTGCTATGGAGGGGTGTCGGATTAGATACCTCACATAGTCATAGGGGCCTTGCACAGTGCTGGGATGAGAAAAGAGAGAAGCTCTGTGTCCCAAGAATAGTTGTACAACAGTACCATGAAAAAATTCAAGTTAAAAAAGCATTGTCAAAGCCAATGCATCTTGCCTTTGGGGCTTATTACATTTACCAATGGTCATAGCCCTGCTGCACAGCATCCCCAATGATGTGCTGCATGGCTTAGGAATCTAAAAAGAATCAAAATGATGCAACCGTGAATAAATAGAAAAAATAATGTGAAAGCGTTTTTTAAGCAGGTGAGGGTAAGCAACATGGGGAAAAAAGCAACAGAAAGTTGTGGGTGCAGGGTGGGAGCAAAACAGTGTACGTGGTTAGGGGTAAGCGACACAGAGAGTGTAGGTGGAGGGAAGCAACATGGAGGGTGCAGTTGGGAGCAGTAATACAGAGCTGGCTGTGAGAAGCAACATGGGGGAGTATGAGAAGAGCACCTGGGAGAGAGAGAGGGACACATAGCACAGCGAATGGGCAGGGGAGAAGTACACAAGAGAGAAACCTGGAAAATACATGCAATCTCAGAGTTCTTAAACGAAAAAGTAGTACTTAAACAGCGAGGAATGGAAAGATACAAGTAATGCATCCATGCTGCAGGTGGGGAGGCTCTTACCTTTACTGGGTGGTGCAATGGTTAAGAGGCTATAAATGCAGCTTTGGTCCTATGTGCAGTGTGCATGCGGTGCATGGTGCATGAAGAGGAGCAGCGTGTTGGCTTTATTGCCTCTTCCACTATCCCAACGCCATAGTGGATTGAGGATGTTCTAGGTGCCAAAAACTCTAGGCACAAGTTGATCATGGTAGCTGGGCATTCATACTGCTCCCTACTTCAAAGTCTCTCACGGTAAGAGGCAGAGGTTAAAACGGTGTGCGGTGTAAGCCCAGACCTTCTTCTCATGACCACATCAGCACTGCTCTTCTCATCTAAATCTGAACACTGAAGTACCTCACGTCGTGTGCATTTTTCCCAAGGTATATCTTGTTTGGCTGTATTATGGCACTGCGCTTTCATGAAAAAGGTATTACTAATACATAATAGTACAATTTAGAGAAGAAATCAATCAAGTACTAGATGATTTTAAAAAAATACATTTTTGTTCAAATTGTTACAAATATGAGGCTAGTATTTTCTGGAGTGCTACAGCAAATTGGCCCCTGGTAGAGAGGTAATTTGGCAGCAACCTGTTCCCAGTACTCACTGGACTTCAATTGTGAATTACTTTTATAAGAAGGATTCTCAGCAGTCATGTCCTCAATAAAAATGTCTTCTGGAACTGGCAAAAAAACACAGGCATTTGGACCCCATTTTTGAAATTTTGCTGATCCCCGCCACTTGCTTCGGAAAATCTTTTGCTCATCACTGTTGCTTAGGCAAAGAGGAGCTATATCTGCTGTTTTCTGTTCACACTCACGTAGATTGATCATCAGACTCTCAGTTTTAATTCTGTTTTTTTCCAGAACTGGTTTCTTTCGGGAGAGGGCCTATAAAAGGTAAACAGAAATGAATGGTGAGCTCCATGGTAACCTGCAAACCTTCACACTGCCATGGTAGGCATGAGAAAAAAAACAAAGAGCCACTAAAAGGCAACACTGGCCACACAGGACAGAGGAAAAACTCCTGGGCAGTGAGACCAGGACGTCATTCAGAGAAGGATTGACCAAGAGACCTTCAGCCAATTGATAGGGCTGGACAGGCCTTTCGTTCCACAGGGCATTTACCCAGTGGGCTGTAGCCCTTCGGAGGCCAGTTTTAAAAGCCCAGAGCCACCTTGGTGCCTCTGTAACTCTCCACAGCTACCTCAGGTTAATTGCAGTAGGCACAGGGAGGCTTCAAGTGAGAGAGAAAGAGTGGGAGCGAGGGGGAAAGTTACGAGAAAGCGATCAGAAAGGAGAAGGGAGAGAATAGAGAAGAGAGCAGGAGGGAGAGAGAATGGATGGGTGAAATGAAAGAGAGAGATTGCAAGAGAAGATAAAGGGAGCGAGGCTGGACTGAGGATTTTGCCAGAGCTGCATTTCGGTCCACTGCCAGACAGGACGTACATTTGCAATGAACAATCCCCTGGTGGGCTGGTGCACTTGGAGGCTGTTTTTATGGTCTAGCACAACAGTGCTGCTGTTTCCAGACAATTATGTGAGCAACACAAGAGAAAGGTTTTGTCTCCGCCCACATGTTGAGAGCCAGGAATACATGTTTTGACTGAACAGAAGGTGTGTGCTTCCACAAAAAAAAAGTTTGTCCTCCACACACCTATGACCATTTCGTTTGTGCTGCTGCCTGAGCTTGAACTTTCAGGGGCACACACAAAACATTGTAATTCTAGTAAAGTGTCTTACATACCTGGATAATTTATGGTGTTTTTCTCTGGCATCAGCACAGATGGGAGGAGGGCACACGTGGATGTTTAAATGTGGCTTGATAATGCAACTGCCATCTAACCTTTTCACCTAAACCAGTATTATTGTACAGTTATTTGCTTTCAACACATACATATCCATTCCCATGCTATTCACTTGTAATGCTTCACATTACCATACAACATTCCTTTAAAGCCAGACCTGTTGGCATTGCCAATGCTTGTTTTTATTTTCTTTATTTTCTACTGAGGCCGCTCTCATCATCTTTCCAACCTCAGACTTGTGGCGCTGAAGCCTCTCCTTTTTATTGTAGAACTGCAGACCCTCTGTCATACACACAGTGTGACGACCCAATGAAGCCCTGAGTTGTCAGTCACATTATATGTGTGTGATGTCATCTCCACAATAGAGCCCTGTAAATGTAGACTCAGGGCCTGCCCTTGATCTGTGAGGAGCGGGCAATGGAGTGGACTGTGGGAGACTGCAATGGTCCAAGCTGCAGACAGAATGGCCAGCCCAACTGAAGAGCTCATCAGAGGCAGGGTGAAAGTGCATGGGAGGCACAGTGAGTGCTAATGGTGCTTGAAGACCATAGTAATGATAACAAGCATCTTCAATGCAATGGGTCTCATGCTTGCTCGCATTAGAGCTATTAGCATCCTAAATCCCTAACTGGACTTTTCTTGCCACACAAACTGAAAATAAAAAATAATACAGTTGACATAAGTGAGCTGATTCAAAGCGCCGCCGTGAGCACGAAGAGAGAGACAAAAGAAAAAAGAAGTTCGCTCACAGTCAAAGTTATTGGCAAAAGTGCAATTATTCATGTAACAGGGTTGATGGCCAAGGCGGTAACAAAACCGCCCGAAGGAGGGACAAACTTAAAGCAGTTACCAACGAAAACAAAGGATTTTTGAAAGGCAAGCCCATTAACGAGTCATAGTGATGGGCATGTGGTGGGCGTGGTTAAAAAGCCCAGATACATACCAACACGTCAGAAAAGCAGCACTTGCGCGCTGCTATGCTCGACCTAAAAACTGAACCATGCACTATGCTCAGAAGACTTCATTACCCAATAAAAAGCCCCCAAGAAACAATGAGAGATTCCTCGAGCAAAAACATATTTGCATTTCTTTTTAATTCAACAACACAGGTACAAAAGCAGTTGCTATAAAGAGATGTTATAGAGCTCTCATTTGATTAAAAAAGTATGACCATTTGTCACAGAAATTGAATCTGTCCAAACATTTACGAATTGTAACTTTAAATGGGTACTTTTGCCAGAGATGGAAACCAGGAAAAGACGAGACAAAGGAAGATGGATCAAGGATGACAGAGAAGAAGGGGAAAGGATATACAGGTTAGGAAATCAAGGGAGAAAATGAGGGGCACACTGAAAGGATGATGAGGGGATACGATGGCGAAGGACAGTGGTGTAAAGAAACTTGAGGGGGCACCCTTGCAAAATACATAAAGGAGGCCCCGGACGCATGGCCTGCTTTAGCTCTGGTGGCGCCTGGTGCAATAGTTTTTTTTGGCACCCCTTTTCCCCCATGACCTCCTTCTCCACAAATTCCCTCACCTTACACTCTCCAACAGTGGCCTTCAACTCTTCATAGCCCCTCTCTGACATACACTTCCTTTTTGTTTTTGAAGCGCTACTCATAGTTCACTCAGTTTTGTGATCTGCATGGTACAAGGTATTTGTAACACACACATTATCCCTCTGTCCTACTTTATGATGTGTAAAAACTGCCACTAGACAAAATTTGTATCTCTCACCAGCAGTAGAGTTATCTCGACATTTTTATCACCCTTTTTGACCCCTGTTCTAAGTATCCTGTTAAGCATTCTGTTAGCAATAGGGTCTCTATTAGGCCTTAGTTTGCCTCCTGTCTATGTAGAGACCCTGACTCTATTCAGGGTAAGGGAGTCACACAGATAAAATAACCTCTGCTCACCCCCTTGGTTGCATGGATCGAGCAGTCAGGCTTTTCTCAGAGGCAATGTGTAAAGTATTAGTACACACACACACTGTAACAAACACTAGAAAAGGACTCCACACCAGTTTAGAAAAATATCCAATATTTATCTAGGTAAAACAAGACCAAAACGACAAAATTCCAATATGGGCAAGACAAGATATTACTGCTTAAGCAAGTCTTAATCCATAGGCATCAATGGATGTATCGCTTTAGCACAAAGTAACTGGGATGCGTCAAAAACAAAGACGATGCGGGCCACAGAGGAGGTGAGGCACCAGAAAACCAAAGCGATGCATAGGTTCCTTACTGCGCAGGGGTGGTGATGCGTCAATTCTTTCCTCGCAGGTGAGATGATGTGTCGGTTCCTTACTGGCAGGGGAGGTGATACGTCAATTCTTTCCTCGCAGGAAAGGTGATGAATCGGTACATGCAGCCTTGGTTCTCTACTGCAGAATGGGGTTGATGACAAATTGACACCTAGGAACAATGCGTGGAAAATCCAGACGTGGTGATGATGGAACTGCGGTAAAACAGGTGCTGCATCAATTCTGTAGGGGCTGCATTGATTTGTCAGCTGCAAGACAGGCACTACATCGATTCTGCAGGCATTGCATCAGTTTTTCAGCAGCAAGACAGGCGCTACGTCGATTCTTCTAGCGTGGCACATTGGTACGTGGATTGTCTCCTTCAGATCACCAGCTTGCACTTCCAAGGGTCCAGGGACTGGAGTTGCCACTGCTTGCAAATCAGGACTCTCAGGAGAAGAGCCTAGGCACTGGCAGATTAAGTTGTTAATGTCCCTGAGACTTTTTAACAGGAGGCAAGCTCAGTCAAAGCCCATGGAGAACCTTTGTAAGCAGGATGTAGAAAGCCAAGTCCAGTCCTTTCACACCCAGGACAGAAGCAGCAAGCAGCAGGCCAGCACAACAAAGCATTAGGCAGAGTGGCAGTCCCTCCTACAGCATCCAGCTCTTCTTCCTGTTAGAATGTCATCAGTCCAGAATGATTCTGACTATATGGTGTCAGAATTCCAGTACTAATACCCATTTCTGTCTTTGAAGTAAGTAAAATCTTCAAAGAGAAGTCTTTGTAGTGCACACGATGCTACCTTTCCTTGCCCTGGCCCCAGAGGCACTCTGGGGGATTAGAGACTGCTTTGTGTGAGGACAGTTGCATCCCTAATCAGGTGCAAGTGTCAGTTCCTCCCACCACTGTAGCACAGGAAGACCCATCAGGATATGCAGGGTGCACCTAAGCTCCCTTTGTTTGACTGTCTAGAGTGAATGCATAAACAGCCCAACTGTCATCCTGACCCATACATGTATTCATCAGACTGGAAGAGTCACAGAATGGATAAACAAGAAAATGCTGACTTTCTAAAAGTGGCATTTTCAAACTTACAATTCAAAAAACAACTTCATCAAAAGATGTATTTTTAAATCGTCAGTTCAGAGAGCCCAATTCTACATCTCCATCTGCTCCCAATGGGAAATTACACTTAAAATATATTTCAAGGCAATTCCCATGTTTCCCTATGGAAGAGATAGGCCGTGAAAAACAAATTTAGCAGTATTCAAAACATGTAAAACACACCAGTATGTGCCCTACATTTTAAATACACTGCACCCTGCCCATGGGGTCCCTTGGGCCTACTTTAGGGGTGACTTACATGTAGTAAAAGGGAAGGTTTGGACCTTGTAAGTGGGTGCACATGTCATGTCAAAATGGCAGTTTAAAACTGCACACACAGACAGAGCAGTGGCAGGCCTGAGACATACTCATGTGGGTGGCACAATTAGTGCTGCAGGCCTACTAGTAGCATTTCATTTACAGGCCCTGGGCACAAACAGTGCTTTGTACTAAAGACTTACTAGTAATTCAAATATGCCAGTCATGGAGAAACTAATCACCAATATATTTGAGACAGAGAGCATAAGCACTTTAGTACTGGTTAGCAGTGGTAAAGTGCCCAGAGTCCTAAAGCCAACAAAAACAGGTCAGAAAAAATAGGAGGAAGAATGCAAAATGTTTGAGGATAACCCTGCAAAAAGGTCCGGGTCCAACACATTCTCATAAACCTCTCCACTTCACCATTGGCCTGGGACCATTGCAGGGCAATCCTCCTGTGTCTGATGTTGAGGCCATGCAGTAATCCTTGAACTCTTGGCCTTTTTTATTTCCTCAGGTAACCCCAGCAATGGGAAGACTCGTTCAAGAACAGGCTTCACACACTCAAAGGACGTTGATCTTACAATTTCCACCATGGAAAACTTGGTATGATTGTCCAAGATAACTAAGGTGAATTGTGAGCACCAAGGTGAATTGTTTATCTGGAAAACGTCTCAAATACATGCTTAAGGATGACCATAGTGTGGGTGGCATGGTGAGCAAAAGAACGATGGATTGAACACAGATCTGTGACTGTGGTAAGTGCACTCCGTCCATCATCTTTTTGTGTTGCTGAAGTTGTCCTAAGTGGGAAGGGTATGCCCAAACATGGGTCCCGGGCCACTGGATTCAAGTTAGTCTGGCTGATGATGGGTTATACCCTGAAACTGGTCCCTGGATGCTTGTTTCCAGTCCAGGGAGGACCTGGCCTGCCAGTCTGGGCTGGACTGTTCCCATGGGGAACAGGGTCAAGAATGATTTGCGTGTGGCTAGGTCCAAACTGGGGTGGCATGGTAAGCAATAGAACAGTGGATTAAACCCAGATCTGTGACTGGGGCTGAGTGTTGGAAAAGTTTCAGCACTCCATCCGTCATCCTTTTGTGCTGCCGAAGTTGCCCTAAATGGGAAGGGTATGCTCAGACGTGGGTACCGTGCTCACTGTGCCACTGGATTCAATCTAGCCTGGCTGATGAAGGATGATACTCTGCAACGGGTCACTGGATGCCTGTTTCCGGTCCAGGAAGGACCTGGCCTTGCAGTTCGGTCCGGACTGTTCCCATGGGGAACAGGGTCAAGACTGATTTGCATATGGCTGGGTCCCAACTGGGGTGGCACAGTGAACAAAAGAACGATGGCTTGAACCCAGATCTGTGACTACGGCGGCTCCCCACTCGTGACAATGCAGGATCAATAGTTTTTCACTTTTTCCTCCACTATCCGGTCAATGCCAGGGAACCACACTTTACTCCTGATGCAGGCTTTTGTCTTGGCAATTCCCTGATGTGCTTGGGTGCCAGTTCTACTGTTCGTGTCCACAGACTGCAAGGAATAACTATTTGATGACCTCTCAGTATGAGACCTCATCCACTCTCACTCAACTCATCACAACACCTCCACAGCTTTGTCCTGGCCTCTGGTTCTTCCTCTGTTCCATGAATGCCATCCAGAAAGTTTCACCAGTGGTGTTCTTGTAGTGCTTCCTTTACCCACTGTAGACATCTATTGGTCTTGGTATTTGGTTTCTGCCAATACACAACTATCTTCATGAACCCTTCAACCTCCGGCTCATCTTCTCGCTGTGCTCTGGGGTCCACTGCCATGGGATGGGAAGATTATTTATTTACTCCCAGCCTATATGCATCTTTGAAGGAGTATTGCTGGAGCTGAACTGCCCATCGTTCAATCCTTGAAGGACCATTTCTAGGACTGCCTGCAAATGGTGGTACAAGTGGTTTGTGATCCGTAATCACTTGACATTTATGACAGCACAGATAGAAATAAAAGCGTTTACAGGCCCATCAAATTGCCAAAGCCTCTCATTCTATTTGCACATATCGAGTTTTCACTGCCGTCAGGGCTCTGCTTGCCTAAACATAGGAACACACTCCCTTTTTCTTTCATCTGTGGCGGGACAGCTCCAAGCCCCATAGGACTGGCATCTACAATCAGCTCTGTTTGACTCTTGGGGCTGAAGTATGCCATGGTGGCATCCTGGAGAAGCACCATCTTGATGTCTCAGAGGGCCTGAGCTGCGTGACTGTTCCATTCCTGCATTGTATCCTTGTGGGTTAGAACTCTTAGCAGTTCTGATAGTGTTGCCAGCTGGGGTATGAACACGCCACAATAGTTCACCATACCCAGAAAACTGTGCACCTCTGATCAATAATGGGGTATAGCTTCTCATCTCATAGCTCCAAACTTTTGTGGATCAACTTAGAGCCCCATTTAACAGAACCTGTATCTGAACAATTCTACCTCATTGGTATAAAATGCACACTACTGCCAATGAAGGGTTAGCCCTCTTTCTTCTAACCTCTACAATGTTGCTCTCAGTCACACATGATGTTCCTCGAGGGTACTGGAAAATATGAATATGTCATCACTTACATTGATGACTCCAAATAGTCCAGACAAAGCTTCACATATGGCTTCCTGAAACACCTCTGCCACTGATCAGATGCCAAAACTGACACGCTTGAATATCCGCAGTCCTACATGAGTGGAAAATGTTTTTATGTACCGACTGGACTCTTCTAGCATCAGCTGGTGGTATCCAGAATTGAGATCAATTTTAGAAAACCTTTGGAGGCCATTAAGGTTAGCTACTATCTCGTTGATGGTTGGAGTAATATGCCTCTTCCTACAAATCCACATGTCCACACACAATCTTATTGCCCCGGCTGTTTGGGTTTCAGGGCAATGACCAATGGCGACACTCATGGAGTGGGCCCCGTCACCTTTTCTATTACTCCACCTTGCTCCAGTCTTAAATGAAATGGCACCCCCCCACCCTCGGTGACACAAGGCCCTTGGCCGCACTGTTTCATCAAGTGGAGCTTGACTTGTACATCTTTTAAACACCTGAGGCCCTTGACTAGTCCATGGAAGTCATCAAGAATGTTGTCTGAATGAGATTGGTGTACCTGCTTCACAAAGGACACCAAGCCAAGGTCCTCTGCAGTGTGACAATGCAGTGGGGTGCCGGGGTCGCCCTGGGTCATGTGATATTTCACATGTGCCTTGGCATCTCCAGGCTAAACCTCCACTTTGATGACTCCTTGCAGAGTGATGGGGTCTGTGTACACATAGGTGTATATCTTGGCTTTAGTCTGGAATATTTCCGGCTTTGACTCCAGTCTCTTGAATTGACCAGTGCCAATGACATGAACCGATGCCCCTTTGTCGATGAGTGTTGTGAAATTTTTTCCGCCAACGTCCACCTGAAACATTGGAGAAGGCCTTTTCCTCTGGTTATATCTTCCTGCAAAAGATATGGTGAATACTTCTTCTCCTTCTTCTTCTTCCTCTTGGGCATGTGTGTTGACATTTTTTACTGGTGTTTGGTTTCCTCCTTACTCCTCCAACGATAACTGTTGCATGTGTTTGTTCTGCCTTTCCTTCTTACTCACCCGCAAGGTGGCACCTGAGTCACGGCACACTTTAGCAAAGTGATTCAGACGTCCGCATTTAAGGCATGGCTTTACTTGTGCTGGGCACCCTCTTGGCGTGTGCAATTCCACAACTTCCACACCCGTTTTCCACCCAGCCTCATAGTGGGGGTTGATCTTGCTTTCACTGACCCTTGCTGTATTGCATCGATTTGCTCCACTTTTACCTTCACCCCCTGTGACGAGGACTGCGCCATTGCACTGCACGTCTGAGCCAATTCCATTTCCCTGACCTGACTGTCAGCCAGTTAATGAGAGCAGGCCAGTATAAAGATATCACCCAGCGATATGCCAGGCTGTCTCCGGATCAATTTACAGAGGTTGGATGAGCGACACCCTTGAATAAACTGTGCCCTGATCGCATCTTGCTTATCAGTGCTGGTGTACTTTCTCACCCACTTGCGTAGTGGTGCGGAGAAAGTGTCCACTGACTCCCCTTCTGCCTGCTGCACCTGCTGTAGCTTAAATTTTTCATAGTCTGGATTTAGTCGGGGCCAAAATGCCTGTTCAGAGCTATCACAGCAGCATCAAAGTCATCATTGGCCCCAGTGTTGTGCATGTCTTCAAATAGTTCATACTGCTCATCACCCCAATGTGTAGCAACATTGACTTCTTAACAGCACCGTCCATTTCGCAGTTGGTATAAAAATAATCCTTCAGCCTTCCAATCCACTGGCACCATAGTGACCATTGCAGGATCCAACAGATGACTAAATGGCGGCAATGCCATGACTGAAGAATGTGCGCACTACGGTGGTGCCGGGGTTGCTGCTGTTTGACGAGGTGCTGACATCTCACCTGGTGACCACTTTGTGCTGACTACCACTTTTGAGCACCTTAATACACACTGTTGCCACTCTGTACTAACTTACTCTGGAACTAGGTTATCCCCTGACAGTGTCCTTGAAGGCCTTATATCAACCTTTCTCCCTCCTCCTAAGCTTGAAATTGTTGAACTACTAATATGCTGTCCCTTTCACAGCTGCAATAACGTGGGTACTCTCCACCCCCTTATTATTATTTTTTTCTGGCCAGCACAGGGCAGGATTCAGATGCTCGTACCTTTCTTCATATCAATTATGTTGCCAGAGCAGGTACTCACTACTCTCTTATGCCCACTCCTCCATGGGCTGCCGACTGCACACCACATGTTCCTGCACTGGGAGCACTTCCCGTGAGGACCGCCGTCCTCTCCTTACCTCTGGACTGGAATTCACACCTGCCCCCACCTCAGTGCTACACATGCATCGCTGGCCTGCCGTCTAGGGTGTGGCCATGCTCACTGCAGTACTCCACTCGAAACCTGTAGCTGCTCCAAGCACTCAATAGTGCTTCCCACCAGACTGCATGGTGAGGTCTCACTTACCAGTTTGTTATGACCCCACACATGGCTCATAGCACCACTGCACAGCCACGTTGTCTCAACTTCCTTCCTTTTGCTTCTAAGGGGCCAGGTTGCTGTCTACAGGTGAAACACCCAGTGGGGGCCCACCTTATCGCCAATGTTGGATCACAGTTTAGGGTGAGTACCTGGGCCCTGTGTGGGCCTGCAGCATACAGGCAGAATTGCTGGTAGCTCGTGCTCTGCCCCAAGCAGCAGCAGCACCTTTATTTAAGCCCTCGGGCCACACCCGGCTATCGGATTGTATGCATATACACTATATGGTAGTGGCCGGGTTGCTCACTACAGTTGGTAGTAAAAAAGGGAAGTAGAAGAAAAGAGATGTGGTGCAAAGCAAAACATACAGATTTTATGGCTAGACAAAGATGGTGAGGGATTGGCGAAAAGGATGAGAGTAGGAGAACGGATGAGTGAGTAAAAAAATGCAGTACATATATTGCGAAATCTGTTGTAAAATGCACCAGTTTCAAAATTTTGTTTTCTCAGATTTATTAGGAAGTGTCCCCTAGGCCTCTTCTCAGACCAGAACAAATTGGAGGCTGTTTTGACAAACTTTACCAGGGCTGCTTTTGGTTCCCATCGAGCCGCATAAGGAGCGCTGAGAGAGCAGCATGAGTGTTCCTAAATCTACTTGCGATTTGCTCCAGAGGAGAGATGGTGTTCCCGAGTGCAGTATCAGACACCGGTGTCTTTTTAGCCATTATGGGGGTCATTATGACCCCGGCAGTAGGTGCTAATGTGGCGGTAGTACCGCCAACAGGCTGGCATTGGCGGATTGGCTGAAGCAAAACCGGCAATGTACCACACCGACTGCCATGGCAGTAGCAGCCGCCGGGATGGAGATAACAATCCCCACCAGGCAGGCGTTAGTGTCGTGCCAGCGGCATTATGACCACGCCTACTGCCATGGTTTTCGTGACGGTCGTAACGCCATGAAAAGCATAGCGGTAGGCCCTACCAGTGACAGGGAATTCTTTCCCTGTCACTGGTAGAAGGTCCAGCCCTCCTAACACACCCCATACTACCCCCATCCAACCCCACTCCATCCACTCTCCCACTTCCAGTACCCCCATACCTGCACACTTGTTGGCACACACCACGCATTCACACACTCACTCACACAGTAATCCACACATGCATGCATCCATTCATTCACGCATGCATCCATACACACATCCAAACTTACATGCAGACACTCATTCACATTTACATTCATACACGCAGTCTCACATATGCACATGCACACAGGCAATCAACACTACACACTCATGCGCATGCCTGCACACACTCACATTCATGCACACACACACACACACACACAACACCCCCCACTTCCTTCCCCTGTCGGAAACCTGACTTACCTGAATCCAGGGGGTCTTCCAGCAGGGGATGGGACGGGGCGCTGCTACCGCCAGCAGCACCCGCCAGCAGAACACCGCCAGGCTGTATTATTTTTCATAATACGGCTGGCGTCAGCCAGCATGACCACAGCCGGATTTCCGCCCTTTTTGTGGCGGAAATCCGGCTGTGGTCATATTATGGCGGACGGATATTAGCCTTGGCGATGGTCTTTTGGCGGCCGTCGCTGCACCGGTAGACAGTTTTTACCGCCAATTATATAATGAGGGCCTATATGTCTAAAATTGCATCCTAAAATGTAGGAGGTGGCCCCGTCAGAGAGGGGCGTTGGCGTGGAGACAGCAGCATAAAGGATTGATGGAAAGGGGCTGCTCTCAGGTTCCCTCTCCGCCTTCTGAACGCCTTTAAAGTTTTCAGAGTTACATTACTGAGTGGCATAATAATTAGTTTGATATTATTGTGAGTTTTCCGATAAGTATTTCCTGAATGTTATCACCAAAGGCTTAGAGACCAAATTGCTCAATGATGGTTTTTTACTTAAAAATATTTTTTTTATAATTTATGGATCATTTACCTTTTCTTTTCCTTTAAATACTCTATTATACTAATGTGGATATTTATTGTTGTTGCTTTGAATAGGCGTTTGCATGGATTGCTGATTATTTTCATATTATAAGTATTTTGTTTACATGTAAAACTTTTAATGAAACAGTGTTTAAAAAGTAGGATCTGTGCAAAGAAAAGATACGCAGTGACATTTAAACATCCGGGAAACCCTCTCTCTTTTTCTCTTTTTTTTACAGACATTTTACTAAATCCCTTGACGTCGTATGTGCACTTTAATGTGCTTTAAAAAGACTTGACACTGAAAAACGGTTTCAAACAACCACTCTACACAGCCCAAGTAAAAATGCAATTCCCATCTGCAATTCTAAATCTTGCTTGAAAGAGGTTTCAGAATATTACGGATTCAAATTCAACTTATGACTTGGAACATACACAAGACTGGCAGGTTTTTAACAGTCGTAGGTATAGGGCTAGATGTGATTTAGAAAATCAGCTTTACAAGAAAAAATGTCCTCACCTAAGAAATTAATTTTTTAGGCAGAGTAAAGGAGGAAAGCATTTCATGCACATCCACTGAACTCACTCTTGTGGACTGTGAGACATTTATTATTATTTCCACTTCCATGCCATGGCCAATCTGGAGGCGAACATCAAGGGCAAGATGTGTGCAAACCTCCCATTTACAAAGATTGCCATTGTTGTCCTTAGGGATTTTTTGTGAAGCGTTTAAAAAGTTTGAGAAAATTAAAATCTTAGGAGGAAAATATGATATATATATAATACTTTGTGGCTCGTTCTCTGAGTCACTAAAAGATGGCCAAATTGTAGGAAAGATTTTGAAAAGCTGGAACCCTCTGCGTCATACGTTTACTTCAATGATACCCAGAGATTACCCTTAAACCAACTTAACTGATAGAAGAAGAACAGTTCTGTTTCTTTGTCTATATTCACGTAGAAAGTCTGCAGAATGGACATTCCACTGCAATATGCTGGAATATGACTTGTTTTGTTTTTTTTCTGTGCAGAAAAATATGTTTCCTGTGCCATAAATCCTTCCCCACACCCTGTTGAAAAATGGGATTGTTCCTATTTATTTTCCACGCTGGGCAAACATTTACTATTTGTCTTTTTGGTAAAGTAATGTTACATGCATCTCAGGGTAATAAACAACCTGCAAAATGTTTGCAAATAGCTTCAAAGTTATGATTTTGTGGGTGCTCATTGCAGTATGCTTGGTCAGCTCCTGCCTATCCCCCTAAACGTCCCTTTCCTGGCCCAAAGTCTATAAATGGTCCTTAAAATACTTTGAGGTGCCATTCTAATGCAGGACCTTTGCTTGGTAACATTTCATCTTCATTAAGTTTTTTAAGTAGTTTCTTTTACAACATTTTTACGAATTCCTGAAAATATTGTTATATTTTGCTAACTTTGCATCACTTGAATAAGGTGTTTGTGTTAAACCTAACACTGATTCACAAAAAACACAGAGGGACGTGGTTTTCTCAGAGTTACAGCACTCAACTCGGTTCTTTTTGAACATGTATAAACTAATTGTGAAATATAAATTGTATTACCCCAGGGAAAACACAGATAAGCGACGATCTAGTGTTGGAATGCATCTGTCTCTTTAATATGTTCTCTCTTTCCATAGGCTCTTAGATTCCTGTACATCCACATTGGGCTTCAGTAATAATATGTATATATATTAATATTGCTGACAGGGACATATACACGGTTTCTCTTTATTACTCTGACTGCCTGTCCTATTAAATGCTTCTCATTATATCAGTATACACCAGTTCGTTTCTTAGTGTATTTTGTACATTTGAGCACCTGCATTACTATATGAATGTGCTGTGGTTTTTAGTCTGATTTTTAGTATTGAATGAAATGACAATCTCCCCACAGTATTTGCCCTATCTGTTCGTTTTTTTTCTAGACTTAGAAGTCATGGCACTTTACCCCTGCTAAACAGGAGTAAGGTGCCTGTGCTCCTCTTAAACATGGTTGAAATGGCTTACCCCTCTGGGCCCAAGTATATGGTGATACCGATAGCCATAGCCTGGAAGTTAAATGCCACCTGTGGACTGCAGAACCTATTGCGCTAGCCACAGAGTGGGCCTTTAAAAACTGGCTTCAGGCCTAACAAGAGTAACCTGAATGCAGCAATCTAAAAAAAACTATCAAACAATCTGTCAAGATGACGTTTTCAGACAGAGGAAACACTGCTATTGAAATATTAATATGTCACCCCTACGTACACCTTCTTGCCTACATTTGTGAAATTAAAATTTGCCATGTTCTTTCAGTGACTAGTATGCAAAAGCTATTTTCTCTGTCAGGGCTGCAACTCGATTCTAGAACATGTCTCTGTATAGAAAATATTCTTTAATCTACCTTTGACAGGAAACATCTTGGATAGTCATTCAATGTCTTTTGTTCATACTTATTACAAATCCAGTTCATTGTTAAAGTCAGATGTTTATTAAATATGTTGCAAAAGTAACTGAACTGTTAAAAACTATACTTACCCTGACTGAGCCCCAGTTCGGCTAACTAGCAATAGCGTGGGACAGCTGGCCTGCCAGTGCCTCCTGACAATGAGGTGTGAAAACTGATCCCACAGCAGAGACAATGACCTCTGCCCTTTTGTCTCTCAATAGCCTAGAAATGGGGAGCTGTTTTTCTTCTCCTTGCAGCGAGGGCAGTTGGGTTGAGCCTATGAGCTTCACTAGATTGAAGGGAACGAGGTGAGACCTGTCCTTGCATGTAAAGTGAAACCTAGAGGGAGGCAAGCCTTTGCTCCCCAGGTCCACACAAGCCAGGCTAACCCCAAACCCATTAGGAAGCATGCTGCCCCCCAAACCAGTTTGGAGTGTACACAGAGAGGGGACTGGCCATTTCCATGACCACACCTCTTAGTGTTCCCAAAGGCTCTGAACAAGGGAGAATGTGTTTATTCATGTTGAGGTTTAGGATTAAGTGAACTGATTGCTTCCAGTAGGGAAAGGGCAACTGCTGGAAATGTAAATACAGTTACTCCACTGGTAACTTTTACTTCATTGGTTAGGGAGGAGCCAGGTGTCACCTCCACTTAGGGGACAGCACAATCCATAAATGAGGCACCTCAAGCAACCCTCCTCAGGACACTGTCTGTACCTGCAGAACATCAGAAGAAGACTAGACTCTTCTTCTTGTACCTGAGAGGATCTGTGAAAGACTAGATCTGCTCCCTTCTCTATCCAGGACAAAAAGTGGACTCTAAGAGTCAGTGGGATGACTCCAGTGTGGATACAGGGACACAAAAAGCTGAAGAACCAGATTTTGCTGAAATCCCAGAGTTTTAAACCCAACTGTACCTGCACTTGATCCTGCTCGAGACCTTTGCTGGAACAACACATAAAGGCCCTCATTAATGACCCTGGCGGTGGGTGATAAAGTGACAGTAATACCGCCAACAAGCTGGCGGTAACTACCGCCAAATTATGACCATGGCGGTGATAACTCCCATAGACAGCCAATGTACCACACCAACCGCCAGGGCGGACACAACACTCACCACAGCGGTAGCTGTCAACAGCCAGGTGGAAGACAAAGTACCGCCCATCATATGAAGACACTACAATCCGCCACGTTTTCCGGGGCGGTACCAGCGCCATGAAAAGCCTGGTGGAAACACATCACAGAAGAGAAAAGACTCACCATCAGAGACACAGGGAAGAACAACACTGCCATGGAACCCGAACTGCAAGTTTTTCTGATGATCTTTTAAGTTATGCTCCACCTGGAACACCAACGCCATCGAAGATGACGACGGTGAGTACAGCCACCTAGCACACAAGGGAGGGAGGGAGGAAAACGAGAGTGACACACACACGCACGACACACACCCGACACACAATACACACAACCAGCTGCACATGAAAAACAATTTGCACCCGATACACGGCAGAATAATGCAAGGACAACAGGAATGCACCATGGTGAATGTATTGATATAAACAGCTAATAAATAATCGAATTGTCCGTGAAACAGATATGTACAAATGTACACAAAGGAACACTGCCCAGTCCAATGTTCTAAGGGCCCACATGGCCACAGGGCACAGTCCAAGGCCCAACTCGAATCTTGACTTCATCCCGATAGAACTCTGCAGGGGCATCAGATTACAAATGGGCAGGCACCTCAGGGGGATGGGGGTCGGGGGCACCTCAGCCGAAGTCGGGAACAAGTCCACTGGTTCAGGAGGGGGGTCCATGCCCAGTTCTCTCTCCTGGAGAGTGCAAGGCCATAGTCTCTCAGGTGGGTGACTTTCCCACTGGTTCTGGAGGGGGCTCCATGCCCAGTTCTCTGTCCTGGGGAGTGCAAGACCACAGCCTCTGGAGTGGGTGACTTTCCCACTGGTTCTGAAGGGGGCTCAATACCCAGTACTCTGTCATGGGGAGTGCAAGGCCACAGTCTCTCAGGTGGGTGACTTTCCCACTGGTTCTGGAGGGGGCTCCATGCCCAGTTATCTGTTCTGGGGAGTGCAAGGCCACAGTCTCTGGAGTGGGTGACTTTCCCACTGGTTATGAAGGAGGCTCCATGCCCAGTTCTCTGTCCTGGGGAGTGCAAGGCCACGGTCTCTCAGATGGGTAACTTTCCCACTGGTTCTGGAGGGGGCCCCTCGTACAGCAGCCCCTGGAGTGTGGCCTACATGGCTTCCGCTGGTGGTGATGGTTGCACTGTGGTGGCAGATGGAGGTGCCTCCTGGGCAGCTTCTGCAGGTGGCGATGGCTGCACGTTTGTGGCAATGGAGGTGCTTCCTGGGCAGCCTCTGCAGGTGGTGACGGCTGTACATTTGTGGCAGATGGAGGTGCCTCACGGGCAGCCTCTGTAGGTGGTGATGGATGCACTTCCTCAGCTGGCGGCGGGGGCCTGTGACCACTGGTGGTGGTGGAGGTGTCACCCTGACAGCCACCGCTGGAGTAGAGGGCTTTGTCCTCTCCATAACATGGGGCGTGGAATTCTTCCCCTTCCTGGCAGGGGTTGATGGCTTCTTCCCCTTAATGGCAAGTTGTACATGTTCCTTAGCCTTCCGGGCAGGAGTCAAGGGCTTCTTCGCCTTCAAAGCAGGAGGTGCTGGCTCCTTCCACTTCTTGGCTGGAGGTGCAGGCTCCTTCCCCTTCTTGGCTAGAGGTGCAGGCTCCTTCCCCTTCTTGGCTGGAGGTGTGGGATCCTTCCTTTTCTTGGCTGGTGGAGTGGGATCCTTAACTGACTTCCCACCACGACTAGGAGGTGCCACCACTGTCCCCATGGACTGTTTTGCTGAGGTGCTGGGCTGGGTCATTGGGACCATGCTCTTATGGGCAGGATGGGGGGAGGGGGAGAGGAGAGGTCAAGTTGGGCAAGGAAAGGCTTCTTAGGGACGATGGGGTGGGAGGCAGGAGGAGGGATGGGAGTGGACGTTGAGGGAGTGGTTGTAGGAGGCACATGCCTGCTGGATTTGGGTGCATGTGCAGTGGGCTGATGTAAGGTGGATGGCTGTTGGGTGTGTGAGTGCTTGCATTTCTGTCCTTTAGGACTGGGACAGACATATCAATTATGTTGCCAGAGCAGGTACTCACTACTCTCTTATGCCCACTCCTCCATGGGCTGCCGACTGCACACCACATGTTCCTGCACTGGAAGCACTTCCCGTGAGGACTGCCGGCCTCTCCTTACCTCTGGACTGGAATTCACACCTGCCCCCACCTCAGTGCTACACATGCATCGCTGGCCTGCCTTCTAAGGTGTGGCCATGCTCACTGCAGTACTCCACTCGAAACCTGTAGCTGCTCCAAGCACTCAATAGTGCTACCCACCGGACTGCACGTGAGGTCTCACCCACCAGTTTGTTATGACCCCACACATGGCTCACAGCATCACTGCACAGCCACGTTGTCTCAACTTCCTTCCTTTTGCTTCTAAGGGGCAAGGTTGCTGTCTGCAGGCGAAACACCCAGTGGGGGCCCACCATATCGCCAATGTTGGATCACAGTTTAGGGTGAGTACCTGGGCCCTACGTGGGCCTGCAGCGTGGGCCTGCAGCATACAGGCAGAATTGCTGGTAGCTCGTGCTCTGCCCCAAGCAGCAGCAGCACCTTCATTTAAGCCCTCGGGCCACACCCGGCTCTCGGGTTGTGTGCCATATACACTATATGGTAGTGACCAGGTTGCTCACTACAGCTGGTAGTAAGAAAGGGGAGTAGAAGAAAAGAGATGTGGTGCAAAGCAAAACATACAGATTTTATGGCTAGACAAAGATGGTGAGGGATTAGCGAAAAGGATGAGAGTAGAAGAAAGGAGAAATGAGTGAAAAAAGGCAGTACATATATTGCGAAATCTGTTGTAAAATGCACCATTTTCATAATTTTGTTTTCTCAGATTTATTAGCAAGGGACCCCTAGGCCCCTTCTCAGACCAGAACAAATTGGAGGCTGTTTTGACAAACTTTGCCAGGGCTGCTTTTGGTTCCTATCGAGCCTCATAAGGAGCGCTGAGAGAGCAGCATGAGTGTTCCCAAATCTACTTGAGATTTGCTCCAGAGGAGAGATGGTGTTCCAGAGTACAGTATCAGACACCGGTGTCTTTTTAGCCATTATTGGGGTCATTATGACCCCGGCAGTCGGTGTTAATGTGGTGGTAGTACCGCCAACAGGCTAGCATTGGCAGGTTGGCTGAAGCAAAACCGCCAATGTACCACACTGACCGCCATGGCAGTATCAGCCGCCGGGATAGAGATAACAATCTCCAACCAGGAGGGTGCTACTGTCCCGCCGGCGGCATTATGACCACGCCTACTGCCATGGTTTTCGTGACATTTGTAACGCCATGAAAAGCATAGCGGTAGGCCCTACCAGTGACAAGGAATTCTTTCCCTGTCACTGGTAGAAGGTCCAGCCCCCCTAACACACCCCATACGACCCCCATCCAACCCCACTCCATCCACTCTCCCCCGTCCAGTACCCCCCATACCTGCACACTTGCAGGCACACACCACACATTCGCACACTCACTCACACAGGCATACACACATTCAAACACGCATGCATCCATTCATTCACGCATGCATCCATACACACATCCAAACTTACATGCAGACACTCATTCACATTTACATTCATACACGCAGTCTCACACATGCACATGCACACACGCAATCAACACTACACACTCATGCGCATGCCTGCACACACACACACACACACACATTCTTGCACACACACCCCCACACACACACACACACAACACCCCCCACTTCCTTCCCCTGTCGGAAACCTGACTTACCTGAATCCAGGGGATCTTCCAGCAGGGGATGGGATGGACACCGCCAAGCTGTATTCTTTCTCATAATACAGCTGGCGTCAGCCAGCATGACCACAGCCGGATTTCCACCCTTCTTGTGGCAGAAATCCGGCTGTGGTCATATAATGGGAACGGATTTTAGCCGCGGCGATGGTCTTTTGGCGGCCGTCGCTGCACCAGTAGACAGTTTTTACCGCCAATTATATAATGAGGGCCTATATGTCTAAAATTGCATCCTAAAATGTAGGAGGTGGCCCCCTCAGAGAGGGGCGTTGGAGTGGAGACAGCAGCATAAAGGATTGATGGAAAGGGGCTGCTCTCAGGGTCCCTCTCCGCCTTCTGAACGCCTTTAAAGTTTTCAGAGTTACATTACTGAGTGGCATAATAATTACTTTGATATTATTGTGAGTTTTCCGATAAGTATTTCCTGAATGTTATCACCAAAGGTTTGGAGACCAAATTGCTCAATGATGGTTTTTTACTTAAAAATATTTTTTTTATAATTCATTGATCATTTACCTTTTCTTTTCCTTTAAATACTCTATTATACTAATGTGGATATTTATTGTTGTTGCTTTGAATAGGCGTTTGCATGGATTGCTGATTATTTTCATATTATAAGTATTTTGTTTACATGTAAAACTTTTAATGAAACAGTGTTTAAAAAGTAGGATCTGTGCAAAGAAAAGATACGCAGTGACATTTAAACATCCGGGAAACCCTCTCTCTTTTTCTCTTTTTTTTACAGACATTTTACTAAATCCCTTGACGTCGTATGTGCACTTTAATGTGCTTTAAAAAGACTTGACACTGAAAAACGGTTTCAAACAACCACTCTACACAGCCCAAGTAAAAATGCAATTCCCATCTGCAATTCTAAATCTTGCTTGAAAGAGGTTTCAGAATATTACGGATTCAAATTCAACTTATGACTTGGAACATACACAAGACTGGCAGGTTTTTAACAGTCGTAGGTATAGGGCTAGATGTGATTTAGAAAATCAGCTTTACAAGAAAAAATGTCCTCACCTAAGAAATTAATTTTTTAGGCAGAGTAAAGGAGGAAAGCATTTCATGCACATCCACTGAACTCACTCTTGTGGACTGTGAGACATTTATTATTATTTCCACTTCCATGCCATGGCCAATCTGGAGGCGAAAATAAAGGGCAAGATGTGTGCAAACCTCCCATTTACAAAGATTGCCATTGTTGTCCTTAGGGATTTTTTGTGAAGCGTTTAAAAAGTTTGAGAAAATTAAAATCTTAGGAGGAAAATATGATATATATATAATACTTTGTGGCTCGTTCTCTGAGTCACTAAAAGATGGCCAAATTGTAGGAAAGATTTTGAAAAGCTGGAACCCTCTGCGTCATACGTTTACTTCAATGATACCCAGAGATTACCCTTAAACCAACTTAACTGATAGAAGAAGAACAGTTCTGTTTCTTTGTCTATATTCACGTAGAAAGTCTGCAGAATGGACATTCCACTCCAACATGCTGGAATATGACTTGTTTTATTTTTTTTCTGTGCAGAAAAATATGTTTCCTGTGCCATAAATCCTTCCCCACACCCTGTTGAAAAATGGGATTGTTCCTATTTATTTTCCACGCTGGGCAAACATTTACTATTTGTCTTTTTGGTAAAGTAATGTTACATGCATCTCAGGGTAATAAACAACCTGCAAAATGTTTGCAAATAGCTTCAAAGTTATGATTTTGTGGGTGCTCATTGCAGTATGCTTGGTCAGCTCCTGCCTATCCCCCTAAACGTCCCTTTCCTGGCCCAAAGTCAATAAATGGTCCTTAAAATACTTTGTGGTGCCATTCTAATGCAGGACCTTTGCTTGGTAACATTTCATCTTCATTAAGTTTTTTAAGTAGTTTCTTTTACAACATTTTTACGAATTCCTGAAAATATTGTTATATTTTGCTAACTTTGCATCACTTGAATAAGGTGTTTGTGTTAAACCTAACACTGATTCACAAAAACACAGAGGGACGTGGTTTTCTCAGAGTTACAGCACTCAACTCGGTTCTTTTTGAACATGTATAAACTAATTGTGAAATATAAATTGTATTACCCCAGGGAAAACACAGATAAGCGACGATCTAGTGTTGGAATGCATCTGTCTCTTTAATATGTTCTCTCTTTCCATAGGCTCTTAGATTCCTGTACATCCACATTGGGCTTCAGTAATAATATGTATATATATTAATATTGCTGACAGGGACATATACACGGTTTCTCTTTATTACTCTGACTGCCTGTCCTATTAAATGCTTCTCATTATATCAGTATACACCAGTTCGTTTCTCTGTGTATTTTGTACATTTGAGCATCTGCATTACTATATGAAGGTACTGTAGTTTTTAGTTTGCTTTTTAGTATTGTATGAAATGACAATCTCCCCACAATATTTGCCCTATCTGTTTGTTTTTTTGCTGGACTTAAAAGTCAGCGCACTTTACTCCTGCTAAACAAGAGTAAGGTGCCTGTACTCCTCTTAAATGTGGTTGAAATGGCTTACCCCTCTGGGGCCAAGTATATGGTGATACCCATAGCCATAGCCTGATAGTTAAATGCCACCTGTGGACTGCAGAACCTATTGTGCTAGCCACATAGTCGGCCTTTAAAAAATGGCTTCAGGCCTAACAAAAGTAGCCTGAATGCAGCAACCTAAACAAAAGCTATTGAAAAATCTGTCAAGATTAAGTTTTCTGACAGATGAAACACTGCTATTTAAATATTACTACACCACCCCTACGTAAACCTTCTTGACTACATTTGTGAAATTAAAATTTGCGAGGTTCTTTCAGTTACTAGTATACAAAAGCTATATTCACTATCAGGGCTGCAACTGGATTCTAGAACATGTCTCTGTATAGAAAATATACTTTAATCTACCTTTGACAGGAAACATCTTGGATAGTCATTCAGTGTCTGTTGTTCATACGTATTACAAATCCAGTTCATTGTTGAAGTCAGATGTTTATTAAATATGTTGGAAAAGTAACTAGCAATAGCAAGGGACAGCTGGCCTGCCAGTGCCTCCTGACAATGAGGTGTGAAAACTGCTCCCACAGCAGAGACAATGACCTATGCCCTTTTGTCTCTCCATTGCCTAGAAATGGGGAGCTGTTTTTCTTCCCCTTGCAGGAAGGACAGTTGGGTTGAGCCCCTGAGCTTCACTAGCTTGAAGGGAACGAGGTGAGACCTGTACTTTCATGTAAAGTGAAACCTGGAGGGAAGCAAGCCTTTGCTCCCCAGGCCCACATAAGCCAAGCTAACCCCAAACCCACTAGGAAGCATGCTGCCCCCCAAAACCAGTTAGGAGTGTACAGAGAGAGGGGACTACCCATTTCTCTGACCACACCTCTGAGTGTTCCCAAAGACTCTGAACAAAGGAGAATGTGTTTATCCATCTTGAAGTTTAGGATTAAGTGAACTGATTGTTTCCAGTAGGGAAAAGGGCAACTGCTGGAAATGTGAATACAGTTACTCCATGGGTAATTTTTACTTCATTGGTTAGGAAGGAGCCAGGTGTCACCTCCACTTAGTGGACAAAATGAGGCACCTCAAGGAACCCTCCTCAGGACACCGTCTGGGCCTGCAGAACATCAGAAGAAGACTGGACTCTTCTTCTTGTACCTGAGAGGATCTGTGAAAGACATGATCTGTTCCCTCCTATATCCAGGACAAAGAAGTGGACTCTAAGAGTCAGTGGGATGACTCCAGTGTGGTTACAGGGACACAAAAAGCTGAAGAACCAGATTTTGCTGAAATCCCAGGGTTTTAAACCCAACTGTACCTGCACTTGATCCTGCTTAAGACTTTTGCTGGAACAAGACATAAAGCCCTCATTATGACCCTAGCAGTGAGTGATAAAGTGGCAGTAATACTGCCAACAAGCTGGTGGCAACTACCTCCAAATTAGGACCATGGCAGTGATAACGCCCATAGATAGCCAATGTACCACACCAACCACCAAGGCGGACACAACACTCACCACAGCGGTAGCTGTCAACAGCCAGGCGGAAGGCAAAGTACCGCCCACCATATTAAGACACTACAATCTGCCACATTTTCCGGGGCGGTACCAACGCCATCAAAAGCCTGGCGGAAACACATCACTGATGAGAAAAGACTCACCATCGGAGACACAGGGAAGAACAATGCTGCCATGGAACCCAAACTGCAAGTTTTTTTGATGATCTTCTAAGTTATGCTCCACCTGGAACACTAACGCCGACAAAGACGATGGCGGTCAATACAGCCGCCTAGCACACAAGGGAGGAAAACAAGAGTGACACACACACACACACACGCACAACACACACACAATACACACAATAAGCTGCACACGAAAAACAATTTGCACCTGATACACGGCAGAATAATGCAAGGACAACAGGAATGCACCAAGGTGAATGTATTTATATAAACAGCTAATAAATAATTGAATTGTTTGTGAAACAGATATGTACAAATGTACACAAAGGATTACTGTCCAGTCCAATGTTCAAAGGGCACACATGGCCACACGGCACAGTCCAAGGCCCAACTCAAATCCTGACTTAATCCAGATAGAACTCTGCAGTGGCATCAGTTTGCAAGTGGGCAGGCACCCCAGGGGGATGGAATGTGGGGGGCACCTCAGCCGAAGTCGGGAACAAGCCCACTGGTTCTGGAGGGGGCTCCATGTCCAGTTCTCTCTCCTGGGGAGTGCAAGGCAACAGTCTCTCAGGTGGGTGACTTTCCCACTGGTTCTGGAGGGGGCTCCATGCCCAGTTCTCTCTCCTGGGGAGTGCAAGGCAACAGTCTCTCAGGTGAGTGACATTCCCACTGGTTCTGGAGGGGCTCCATGCCCAGTTCTCTCACCGGGGGAGTGCAAGGTCACAGTCTCTGGAGTGGGTGACTTTTCCACTGGTTCTGGAGGGGGCTCCATGCCCAGTTATCTGTCCTGGGGAGTGCAAGGCCACAGTCTCTAGAGAAGAGATGGTGGTGCCACCACTGTCCGTGTATAGACTGTTTGGCTGAGGTGCTGGGCTGGGTCGTTGGGACCATGCTCTTATGGGTAGGACAGGGGGAGGGAAGAGGTCAGGTTGGGCAAGGAAAAGCTTCTTAGGGAAGGTGGGGCGGGAGGAGGGATGGAGAGGAGGTGGAGGGAGTGATTGTAAAAGGTGTATGTCTGCTGGATTTGGGTGCAGGGTGCATGGGCATTATGCTGATGTAAGGTGGATGGCTGTTGGGTGTGTGAGTGCTTGCATTTGTGTCCTTTAGGAGGGGGAACAGACAGGGTGGGAGAGGACACAGGGGACGCGTGCATGGATGTTGTGGAGGTGTCTGCTAGTGAGGTGTGTGCTGCTTGATGTGGTGATACTGGTGGTGGATGTTGGTGCAGTTCATGCAGGCATGACTAGGTTGAGGTGGTGGAGGAGGAGGAGGAGGGGGAGACTGTGGAGGCAGTGGATGTTGTTGTGTTTGCAACTGTCTGGTGTTTGTGTGAGTGCTTGTGGGATGAAGTGTGGTGCCTGTGTTTGCCTGTGCCACTCTTGGGTGTTGTCTTGTGTGCATGCTTGTCAGTATGTGTGCATGGGACGGGTTGGGGTTGAGGAGACTGGAAAGAGGTAGTTGGAGGGGGGACAGTAGAAACAGGGACAATGGCTGCCATCAGAGAGGAAGCCAGAGCCGTTAATCGATCTCTGTTAGCCCGCCAATCCACCATGGATGCCCTCCAGGAATGCATTGCTGCACCTTGGATGCCAGCCCCTGGATGGCATTCACAATGGTTGATTGCCCAACAGAGATGGATCTCAGAGGGTCAATAGCCTCCTCACTCAGGGCAGCAGGGCTCACTGGGGCAGGGCCTGAGGTGCCTGGGGCGAAGGAGATGCCCACCTTCCTGGGTGCTGGTACGGGGTGCTGTACCTGCAGCTTGGGTGGTCACAGAGGTTTCCGCCACCACCATGGATGCTTCCATCATAGGATGTATCTGAGTCTGTGTTCTCACCTCCTGTCTCCGCCGTGGTGCTCCCCTAGCCCTCCATCCCACTGGCTCCCTTGGCGTCGGTGGACTCTGCCTCCTGGGTCCTGTGGGATGCAGCTCCCTCTGTTGCCGGTGCCCATGCTCCCCGCCAGATGATGCTAATGCACACAAGGACAGGATGACAGAACAAAAAAGGGGGGTAGAGAGAAAAAGGAAACACTGGGTCAATTACTGCACCAACACCACAGTTGGCATACACAGCACCGTCACACACAGGGCTTAAGCACTATGCATTGCACTGCCAGTGACATGGCTAGATTCTAAGTCAAGATGAGGGCCACACGCCGCCAACTGCACCCCTCCTGGTACCCACAAAGCCCTGCCTAAAATGGAATAGATCCCTCAAGCCCCCATCCAGCTCTAGGTAGGACACCACCAGTATGCGTGCCATCGGGGGTCAGGTTCCGATTGGCAACCCTTCCTCGTTGGGAGTCCATCCCCAGCTGGGCCTCCATGGTCTTCTGTGCCCAGTGTCTCAGGTCCTCCCACCACTTCTGACAGTGGGTGCTCCGCCTGCCATAGACCCCCAGGGTCCGCCCATCCTTGGCGATGACACTCCATAATCCCTTCTTTTGAAGCGCTGACCTGCAGAGGCAATACAGACAGGAGAACACCATTAAACAGTCCAGCCTGTCACACAGATGGCCCACCATTCCCGTTTCCATCACCATTGGCACACACATCGTCCAGCGCATTCCATGTACACCATGACAAGACATTCTTCCTTCCTCGCGATGACACGATGCTTGCACACACATCTCCATGCATCTTTCCCACATGCACCGTGCCCAATGTGTACTCACCTGTTGGTCTGGAGGCCCATACAGCAGTCCATCATGGGGTAGGACCCCATCCACCAGTCGCTCCAACTCCTCCAAAGTGATGGCAGGGGCCCTTTCCCCGGTCACGCGGGCCATGGTGGGTTCCAGACACAGGTCATAGCAGCATACGCAGTGTAGGTGTTCTCCTTCTGAAGGTCAGGAAACAAGAGAGGAATCAGACAAAAAATGGCAGTCACGTCCACCGCCAGCACAGATCCCCATTGGCCACTGTACGCCATAGAGCCCCATATTATCCAATGAGGAATTGCACGGCAGTGCAAGACCGTCTTCTGCCTCGACGCCCAACGTCGGCGGAATTACCTCACTTCCACCTGTCCCTACATACAGGACAGGCGGTCGCCATTTCAGGGGGGGTGGTCATCGGTCATATCAAAATTAGCAGTGTCACAGATTAGGTTGACACATACCTCACCATTAACACTGTCCCATAACGTAAATGCACCATGTACACTGAAGTTGTGGTTCCATTTTTCCAATTGTGACAGCCTACTCACTCTTGTGTCCCTTACATACCTACCGCTGCGGATGAATAGGAGGTGGACACATACCCCCGTGTACAGACCCCTTTTGGACTTGGCTACACTGGAGGCCATGCACATTATCCTCACCTATAGACTAGACAGGGCCACAATCACAGAGCTGTGTTCCCAATTGGAGCCAGACCTGATCTAATCTATCCGTCATCCGACTGGGATCCCCCCTATTGTGCAAGTGCTATCAGTGCTCCATTTCTTGGCAACTGGTTCTTTCATAGTGACAGTGGGCTTGGCAGCAGGAATGTCACAGCCAGTGTTCTCAATTGTGCGGGCAAGAGTCCTGTCTGCCCTGGTAAAACACATGTGCAGCTGCTTTTCTTTCCCGCAGGTGGAAGATTTGGCCATGTGAAGGCCGGATTCTCTGCAATGGGACATATCCCCAATATCATTGGGGTGATTGACGGGACACATATTGCGTTTGTTCCCCCCGCCAGAATGAACAGGTGTTCAGGAATCATAAGAGTTTCACTGAATGTGCAGATGGTGTGCCTGGTAGACCAGTACATCTCCCACGCCAATGCTAAGTATCCTGGGTCAGTGCATCTGGGCCTCCATGGTCTTCTGTGCCCAGTGTCTCAGGTCCTCCCACCACTTCTGACAGTGGGTGCTCCATGACCAAGCAAGTCAACGCCGTGTCCTCCGCCTGCTTCCTCACTCTCCGCATGCTCCGCAAGATCTTCCGCTGGATCCCCGCCGACACCAGAAAAACCGTGACCCACGCCCTTGTCACGAGTCGCCTGGACTACGGCAACACCCTCTACGCCGGGACCACCGCCAAACTCCAAAACCGCCTGCAACGCATCCAAAACGCCTCGGCCCGCCTCATCCTCGACGTACCCCGCAACAGCCACATCTCCGCACACCTGAAACACCTGCATTGGCTCCCAGTCAGCAAAAGGATCACCTTCCGTCTTCTCACCCACGCACACAAAGCCCTCCACAACAAGGGACCGGAATACCTCAACAGATGCCTCAGCTTCTACGTCCCCACCCGCCCCCTCCGCTCCGCTGGCCTCGCACTTGCTGCCGTCCCTCGCACCCGCCGCTCCACGGCGGGTGGGAGATCTTTCTCCTTCCTGGCGGCCAAGACCTGGAACTCCCTCCCCACCAGCCTCAGGACCACCCAGGACCACTCCGCTTTCCGGAGACTCCTAAAGACTTGGCTGTTCGAGCAGCGATAACCCCCCCTTTCCCCCCTAGCGCCTTGAGACCCGCACGGGTGAGTAGCGCGCTTTATAAATGTTAATGATTTGATTTGATTTGATGATGCCTTTGTTCTGAGGAATAGCAGGATCCCAAATGTGATGGCCCAACTACAGAGGCACAGGGTATGGCTAATAGGTGAGCCTTGGTCCCCACCCATTGTATGTTAGTGTATGGCTTCAGGTGTTCCCCCCATAGGATTGTGTAAGGCTAACTGTGGTCCCTCAGTACTTGCAGGTGACTCTGGCTACCCAAACCTATCGTGGCTGCTGACCCCTGTGAGGAATGCCAGGACAGGGACTGAGGAACGCTATAATGAGGCACATGGGCGAACCAGACGGATCATCAAGAGGACCTTCGGGCTCCTGAAGGCCAGGTTCAGGTGCCTCCATCTGACAGGTGGATCACTGTGCTACTCGCCCAAGAAGGTCTGCCAGATAGTAGTGGCATGCTGCATGATGCGCAACTTGGCCCTCAGATGACATGTGCCTTTTCTTCAGGAGGAGGAGACTGGAAATGCCCCTGTGGCAGAAGTAGAACCTGACGACAGTGAGGATGAAGATGCTGAGGATGAGGACAACAGAACTAAGCTATCAATACTTCCATTGACACACAGGTGAGACAGAGCAACTGACCATTCCTCTGACTATTGGTGTATTCTGTGTGGCTGTAGCATGATGACATTAACTTCCTTTGCATGTCAACTTACTGTCACCTATGGCTTGCCATTTTACAGATGTTGGTGATATAACAACTGTGTACTGATGTGCTGAATACAGACAGCTACAGGTCATTATGTCCATGCTCTCACAATGTTCAGATCATTTGCACTAGATGTGACTGTTTCCATAAATGCACATTTTCAAAACATAAATCACTAGTAGACAAGTTGTGTTCAAGGGTGTTTATTGTAGTGCTAAGAAATTGAGGGGAAAGCGCAATGGAATGGGGTGACGATGGAGGAAAGTCCAGGGTATTGTTCCAGTCTGTTTGTAGCACATGTCCAGTATTCAAGTGGCCACAAGAATGGGAGCAATGGCAGTTCAAGGTGGACAAGGTGGCTCTATGTGAAACAAGGGGGACAATCATGAGAGTCTTGTTTCCTGGTGCTAGTCTTGGCAAGTGTCTCTGGCTTCTGTCTGGTTCGCAGAGAACATTTGTGGGGTGTTCACCTTCTGCAGCGGGAGGGGTGCTGGTGGCCTGTGGATCCTGTGGCGGGGCCTCCTGCCCACTAGGTGCAGCGGAAGTGGAGGGCTGGTCAATGGACTGGCTAATGGTAGGGGCCCACTGCTGTGCTGTTGCCTCCCTCATTATGTTGGCCATGTCTGCCAGCACCCCTGCTATGGAGATCATTGTGGTGTTAATGGGCTGCAAGTCCTCCCTGATCCCCTTAAACTGTCCCTCCTGCAGCTGCCTGTTTTCCTGCACATTGTCAAGGATCTGACCCACCGTCTCCTGGGAATATTGGTAGGCTCCCAGGATCTCGGAGAGTGCCTCCTGGAGAGTCGGTTCCCTGGTCCCGTCCTCCCCCTGGTGCACAGCAGTCCTCCCAGTGTCCCTGTGTGCCCTGAATGGTGTGCCCACTGTCACTGACCCCAGGTCCCTGATTGTCCTTTGTATGAGGTGTGGAATGGGGTCCCTGTACAGGTGGGCACACTGCTGATTGACGTATCATGGGGACAGAGGTGTGGGTATGCTTGGTGGGTGCTGTGGTGTTGGATACTGAGGGGGGAGGCTCTGTGGTGGACTGTGAGTGGGCTGGGGTGACCGGCTGTCCAGTGGTCCCTGATTGGCCAGGTTGTTGGTCCAAATCCTGAAGTCCAGAGTTACTGTCATCACTTTCGGCATCTTCTTTTGGAGGACTGGATAGTCGTGGCACCTTCTTTACGCTGAGATTGGCTGGGTCACCTGTGGGGATGTATGTGATGTATTATGCTTCATGTCTGTGTAATATTTTACATCCCTATCTTCCCCTCTATTGTTGGTGTTGCCCTGCCATCTTTTGCTTGTGTATGGTGATGTACTGTGTGATTGTTAGTTTCCCTATGCTGTGCATGCTTTTGTGATGGGTGTCCATGCAGGGCTGGGACGGCTGTCCATGCATTGTTATAGAATGCAGGGCCTGGCATTGGGGTTAGTCATATGTGGAGGTGCAGTATGTGGGATGTGGTGGAGTGATGGGAGTGAGGGTGAGGGGGTGAGATGGCATGCAGGTATGAGGGGTGATTAGTAGTTAATATTGACTTACCAGTGTCCAGTCCTCCGGCTACTCCAGCGAGTCCCTCAGGATGCAGTATTGCCAAGACTTGCTCCTCCCATGCTGTGAGCTGTGGTGGAGGAGGTGGGGGTCCACCACCAGTCGTCTGTATGACGAGCTGGTGCCTTGCTGCTATGGAATGTACCTTCCCCCGTAGGTCGTTCCACCTCTTCCTGATGTCGTCCCCTGTTCTTGGATGTTGTCCCACGGCGTTCACCCTGTCCACGATTCTCAGCCATAGCTCCATCTTCCTTGCAATGGATATCTGCTGGACCTTTCTCCAAAGAGCTGAGGCTCTACCATGACAATTTCCTCCACCATGACCCTTAACTCCTCATCAGCGAAACGGGGGTGCCTTTGTTGGGACATGGGTGTTGTGTGGTGAGTGTTGGTGAGAGTGTGTTGAGTAATGTGGGGGGGGGTGATGTGGGGTGTGTGAGGGATGTATGGGTGTAACTGGTGTGTTTGTCTAGTTGTTGCAGTGGTCTTGGTGTCAGTCTGGTGGCAATAATTTGTATTCGTAAAGGGTTGTGGGTAATGTGGGTGGGTGTTTTATAGTGCTGTGGGTGTGGTGTGTGTATGAGTGTCAGGTGTGTGTTTTTGGTATTGGCCAATGTGGTGTTGTTTTGTATGCTGGTGTCCATTCTGAGCGTGGTGGTATGTACCGTCAATTGTTTACCGCCAATGAATGTCCGCCGTGGTGATTTGTGGGTCATAATGTGATGGGCATTGTCTTGTTCGCGTAACAGTATGGGTGTTGGGACTGCCACTTTTCCACTGACTTTTGGGCTACCGGATTTGTGTATGTGGCAGTATTCTGTTGGACTGATGTGTGTGTGTCATAATATGGCGAACGGGTATTCGCCACTGCTGCGGTATGTTGGCGGCCATCACTGCGGCGGTAAGCGTGATTTACTGCTAATGTCATAATGAGGGCCAAAGTGCCAAGAGCGTCCCTTGAAGTGTGGGAGCCTTGGGTGAAGAGCTGAAGAAAATTAAACTTGCCCCTGCAAAATTTGGGGACAAAATCTTATTTTCAGCACCTTGAGGACTACATTAAATGACAAAGGCAATGCCGCCTGCTGTATCCAACCTCTGGATCCATTGTGGTCGGCTGCAAAGTGCAAAGCACTTTTTGGTGCTATTATTCACCTAACATTTTAAAAACCCATATCTCTGGTTTCCTCTATTATATTTTAGTCTTTCTTGGTGTAATTCTCTTTATTGTGATTTACTCGATTTGTCTGTTTCATATTGGGCTTTTATTGTTTGATATTTTCGAATTATTATTGTTTTGGCACTGCATGAATTTTCACATTGTTCTAAATTAAGCCCATTTGAACTGTGTCATAGCTACTAAAAGGTTGAGTCTGGGTTAATTTAGTGGCTTTTGGGGTTCAGCTTGGCAAATTAGCGCTATTATTCCTTGAGGTGTGAAACCACATACCCCAAATAATAATCAACTTTCTTGCAAGTATCATGTCAACACTCTTCCATTTATATTGATTCTTTATCTTATTGCATGGCTTTAGGATCTCTGAAGCAAAGCTAAATGAATATTAATTATATTTTCATTGTCACTCACTCACATCTAAGGGCACATGGAACTAATTCGTAAAAGAGTATACAATTCTACTTACTTAATTCAGACAGCATTAAACCGGCCAGGGAGATAAAATAACTTGCAGAAACAAATACGATTTTAACCAGAAGCATGACAGCAATGAAAATAACTATTCCCAACTGTAAAATAATAACAAAAAGTCACAGTAGTCAAAAGCCATGTTGTGAAATTCTGAGACGAAAACAAGATAAGGGGCCTTATTATGTAAGTCAATATTCCAATGAGGAGGCCTATGATTAACCTCCAAGTGAGTGAATGAGCAAGTGAGTAACTGAGTGGATGAGTGAGTGAGTGATTAAGTGAGAGTGAGTGAGTGAGGAAATTGGTATAGCTCACTGAATGAACTATCACTTTATTCTGTTAACCTGCTTACCCAAACTATTACTGAACATCTCAATCACTGATAAGGACATTTTTGAGAGATTTCCTGATGCAAGATGGTTTGCTTGAACATTAATTTTAATGGGGAGGGAGTTCCACAGCTGGGCTTTCCATATATTGCCTGGTCTCTCACATGTAGTTTTGAGATTGAATGTCGCAGTACAAAATACGTTTCTTATAGCTGGCTGGAGGGTCCTAGATATTTGGTATCTACTGACATTACAAGCAAGGTACTTTGGTATATTGTTACAAAAAACATTATGTAAAAGACATAGGGCCTCATTCCAAGTTTGGCTGGCGACGGGCGCCGCCAGCCAGACGGGAACCGCCAAATGGCCGCTCCGCGGTCAGAAGACCTCGGATGCCATTCTGGCTTTCCCGCTGGGCCGGCAGGCGACCGCCAAAAGAGCGCCCGCCGGCCCAGCGGGAAAGGCCCTGCAACAAGGAAGCCGGCTCCGAATGGAGCCGGCGGAGTTGCAGGGGTGCGACGGGTGCAGTTGCACCCATCGCGATTTTCACTGTCTGCTAAGCAGAAAGTGAAAATCTGTATGGGGCCCTGTTAGGGGGCCCCTGCACTGCCCATGCCAGTGGCATGGGCAGTGCAGGGGCCCCCAGGGGCTCCACGACACCCGTTCCCGCCATCCTGTTTCTGGCGGTGAAAACCGCCAGGAACAGGCTGGTGGGAAGGGGGTCGGAATCCCCATGGCGGTGCTGCAAGCAGCGCCGCCATGGAGGATTCCCCCAGCCGGGGAAAATCCGGCGGAAAACCGCCGGACCCGGCTGGGCGACCGCGGCTTCAAAGCCGCTGTCGGAATACTAACTGAAGCACCGCCAGCCTGTTGGCGGTGCTTCAGCCGAGGGTCAGAATGAGGCCCATAGAATCTTAAATTCTACTCTGGCTGCCACCAGTGAGCAATGAAGAGATCATCATGCCAAGGATTCTTAGCAAGCCTTTGATAAAAACTCCCTACTGCCACATAATTTAGTGGAAATAAGGACACAGAAAAAACGGACTTAAGAACTGACTTTACCTGAAGGGCAATATCAATACCACATTGAAAAGGACATCCAATTTCAGAACTACTCTATGTACTGTGATGTCAAGGTTGAAAACAGTAGGGATGGACATGATATTACAAGTGTTGCTCATTGTTCCAAGAAGAACAGATGTATTTAGAGCTACTTATGTGCCATCCAGGTTATGATGTTATTAATACACAGACCTAAAACTGAGAATTTAACTAATATCCCCATTGTGTGAACTTCAATTTGGTATCATCAGTTTATGGATGAAATTGTACTTGCTTGGTGTTTAGGGATGACAGAGAAAAGATGATGTAAAAAAATATGAAAAATAAGAGGTGACAGTAAAAAGCTATGTGGGACACCATAAGCCATGGGTTAATTGTAGAACTAACGGGTCTCTGTTAAATTTCTTATCTTCTTCCTCAAGGGTAGCAAACATAGCCTACAAAGAAAGGAGAGAAAGAGAGCAGTCTCAATAGCTTGCATGAATCTGAAATCTAATTGGTAGGTGTTGAATAGTTAAAGCTTCATGCAGGATTGCAATTGTGAGAACACAGTCTTTTCATCACGTTTAACCATGAGGAAGAGGATGTCTTTCGGCAGATAGCTGGTTCTTGGGAATCTGAAGAAGGTTTTTTCAAAAGAGGGCAGATAGGTACATGTTTCGAAGCTTCCTGGAAATTCTCCAAAAATTATATTTTTGATGAGTCTTGTGATTCTCTGGTAGCAATGGAAGAAAGCTGCAAGCTTCTCCCCAGAAAATGTGTGATCACAAACCAATTTATTAAAATTAAATAACACTTACAGAACAAAACAAGACAACATGACAAAAATTGGATATGGGAACCAGGAGATAAAAATGTTAGAAGGATATGTCAACAGCATTCATAAGAATACTTCTGGTGAAAAGTCAATATAAGCCTAGACGCTTTATGAAAAGTGGCCACACAAGGCCACTCATTCACCAACGATGCACACCAGCGTTTACCAGAAAACTGATTTCCACCACTGGTTAAGGGGGATAGAACCCTACTCAAGCAGCAACCACAATCCTTGTGAGGGCAAAGTCACAAGCAAACTATAAATTGGCCTGCGTTAAACCCTCTGCTTGGCACAGAGCATTAATGCTTAACTTAGATGCAGTGTGTAAAGTATGTGTGCAATACTTCTAACAGTAATTATATGAAAACAAACCACAAATGGGATCCCAGATCAGAAAAATAGAGTAGATTTAACCAGTAGAATTGGAAATTTGCAATTTGTAATATTTATGTGGAAATCTGGTCCTGCAAGACCAGGAGAAAGTCAAAGGTTCAAGACAACCGCAGTGGTGCACTGGTCAGAAACAGGGACCAGGTTAGTCATGCTGAAAAGTTACCTTCTCAGTCCAGTGCAAAGAATCCCATTTGAAGTGGAGGGGGCCGCGAGGAGCAGAGAAGCATCTCGGACGGTTGTACATGTATCCTGAAGAGCAGGCCTGGCGTCACGGATGTTTATCCCTGTACCGCGAAGGTCCTGCTGTCATCATGAGTGGGTGGGCCAGAGCTTTGCGGTGGCACTCCCCAGAAGAGGTCAATGCTGTAGTGTGAAGGGTCGGGCTGGTGGAAATTTGTGTTGGTGGGCTGTGCGAGTGACAAGGTTTTGGCACAAACTGGCCTGTTTGCACTCGCAAAGAGCCCAAAACTTCAATTCAGCCTCTCCGAGGCCACACCAAGGGTCCAGGACCGAAGAGGCACCACTTGAGGGTCAGGTGCAGGTGGTTGGGAGCCTATCATATTCCTGTGGCTCTGAACAGGAGGTCACCAGATTAGTCCTAGGAGTTACTTTGGGAGTCCTTGGTTCAGGTGTAGGTCCACATCCGTCTGACTCAGGCAGAAGGTTGTGGCAGGGCAGCAATCTAGGAAGGCAGCAGTCCAGCAAGGCAGTAGTCCAGCAGGGCAGTAATCCAGCTGATTGACTGTCCTTTCAGCAGCACAGCAGTTCTTCTTCCTGATTTCCACTGGTCCAGAAGTGTACTGAAGAGTTGGTTTCTGAGGTCCAATATTCATACTGCATGCCTCCTTTGAAGTGTGAGAAGCTTCTAGAGGTTTCCCTTTGAACTGCACAGGTTTACTGTCTCCCACCCTTGGCTCCAGACCATGGGGGTATGCAGCCCTTTGTGTGGAGGCAGGACACAGCCTATTTAAGGGTAAGAAGGGCTGTGGCCAGCACCTCCCATCCTGTCAGTGATGGCACATTCACGCACACCTAGGCTCTCTATTGTGTGTGGCTGTCTAGGAGGAATAGAATACACAAAGCCCAACTGTCAGCAGCTACACCCAGTCATATGACCCTGAGACAGCCTAGAGACACTAAATGGCTAAGGCAGAAAATAGTTTCGTTTCTAGAAGTGTTATTTTCAAAATTGTAACCAAAAATCCAACTTCACCATAAGAGAAGATTTTTCATTACAATTCCAAAGACACCAAGCATTATCTGTTCTCATTTGAAAGTTACAGCTTATTAAGTATAATAAGGTAACTCCAATATTATCCTATGGGAGAGGCAGTAGTGAAAAATTAATTACCAGGACCTGTAAAAATTAAAAGTACATGTCCTACTTTTTAAATACACTGCACCCTGCCCTCTGGACTGTTCAGAGCCTACATTAGAGGTGACGTGTATTTTAATGAAAGGTCTGGGCCTGCCAAAAGATTTATTTTGCAGGTTGAAATGGAAGTTTGGAACTTCCCACACAGGCTTTAATAGCAAGAGACATGTTTAAAGGGCTAGTTAAGTGGGTGGCACAATAAGTGCTGCAAGCCCACTGCTAGCATTTAATATACAGGTCCTGGGTACATGTAGTATCACTTTGCAAGGGATTTACAAGTAACTTGAATATGCCAATTGGGTGTAAGATAATGTTACCATGTTTAAAGGAGAGAGCACAAGCACCTTAGCACTAGCTAGCAGAGGTATGATGTGCAGAATCCTAAGGCCAGCAAAATCAAGATCAGCAAAAAAAGGAGGGTTGAAGGTAAAATGTTTGGGGTAAGACCACCCTATGGCTGACAGGGCTAACAACCATTCAGGCCCAAAGAGAAGGAGTAGAGTTAGGACTGCGGGCTGATACTCTCAAATGCTTCCAGTCTTCCTCAAGTAAGCTTATCTGTGCTTCTCCAATTATAAATGAAATGAGAGACATACCTCTCTACCGCGTCTTCCTGTCATAGCCAAGGGTTTCCAATTTCTTCAGATGCTGGATAAGGTCCTCTTGGTCACCCATAAAGCAGCCATGCAGCTGTGAGAGCCCTTAAGGATCAACAACGATGTCCTTTGTGAGAAAGGTGTAACCAGCCTCCTTAGGCGAATTAGAAAGTGGGCCACCGCTGGTGAGACATTTTCTTATTTGTGGAGTGGGGTATCGCTATTAATTATTATTGAGCAATTTCTGTGGTTGCACTTCCAATAACTAGTACTTCTTTATAGACCAAAGGCATCTAATTCAGCATATTACTTCAAAGGGTAGATGGCCATTTGAAATAATATGATTAAATGTTTTCTACTAGCAAGCTAAATTTAGATTAACCCCAGTACATTTCGAGCCACTGGCTCTTCTTCAGGAGGTCTTATATCTTACATTGTTCACCGAGTTTCATTTTTTGGTGTGTGGAACCTGGTTCCTGGGGAGTGTCCGGTGATGACTCAAGTCTGCTATGGTCCCAAGTGTGAGCTCTATGGTGCCTTGAAAGGCACATATTTTATCCTGATGCTAGCCGTGATATTTCAAGTAACTTCAATTTAAGGAGTTTCTATCTTGGACACTGATCTCATTCAGAATCTAACGACCCTCATCAACAGTAATTGGAATCCTAAGACTGCAAAGAGAAGCAACAAGACAGAAGAGACAGTGCAATTGGAAACAGGCACTAAGCCCCACCAACTGCACCAAAAGTGAAAAAACAGAGGAAGACATGATGGCCAGGAGGAAATGGTTTCCTCAAAATGGTTTCCATCGTTCCGTGATGGATTGTCTATATGGTATTTTGTAAAACTTCACCTATGTTCTATGGGATGGACATCAGTGACTGTTGGTAGAGACATGAATCAAGGTCACTTGCCCATTCTAAAGAGTTCAAATAAATGAGCACAGAGATCATACCTGCCCTAGTAGTCTGCATACTAAAGGCTATTTAAAAGTCATGTTTCGAACATGTGAGGTGGCCCTCACATGTTATTTGTTGGAATGCTGTAGATTACAGCATCCTCATTTTTTAGGTTAACCTGATGCCATGCATGGACCACTGGAGAAAATTCACGGAGCTCTTCTATACTGTAAGAAAATATGAAAAATGGTAAATGATTCATCAACTCTGGACATAGCTTACTTAGGAAGGAAATGAAACCATAGCTCTTCTCTAATTCAGCATTTTGGACATTTTATGCTAAAGTTCAACTTTTTAAAAGTGCTATGCATACAACTCTGGCATTTCAATATACAGTATAATAGCAAGTCCACAGGGGTGTTTAGTGCAGAGTTAACACGACGCACATATATTATATTTAGGCACAATGTACAATCTCGGCCTTCGTTACTTCTTTTAAATGCAATCCATAGTTATTTAGATTGTTAAACATCCAGATGGACTATTAATCACAAAGTGATACTGATGAACTGTAGGCTAACCATGTGTCCATTTGTCGCCTTAATCACACAGGAGAACCGACCATGACTATTTACTAAAGTTCAATAACCCATTTTAAAAAGTCAGATGGCCAGTTTTAGAGTGGCTGTTAAAGTGTCAAAGGAGATAAATTGATTTATAGACTACAGTCCAGATTTGCTAAAATGCATACAGCACTGGACTGTGCATACCTCGCAAACTATTGTAGCACCATATTTAGTAGCAGCTGCACAACGAAGATGTAGTCAGCTGTGCTAAACAAAATGTGTGTGTAATGCTAAGCATTTCACTATAGTGCAAAGGCGAGTAAGCCCTAGGTACAAAATTGGCACCACCCCTTCTGGAGATTATTTTCTAACTTAGAAAACCTTTGTGCTAAATCAGTTCAGATAACAGTCACATAAATGGTTAAGTTGTTTATTGACATTGTTCCTAAAGATGTTGTGAATTTAGCAGGGAACAATACAAGTGTATGCTAAGAGCAACCACTTGTATTAGACTTCGAGAGTCTGGAGTCAGTCTACATCTATAGCACTAGAATTTGAGAAAATATAATAGTTGTGATGGTAATCGAAGGTTACTCTTGGCTAAAAATTGAATGGACACAGATGTCCCATTCTTTGGAAATTGCTATAGAGTGCTTCTGATCAGTACAGAGCATGTATGAAAACACTGCATTACTAAATTTGGGGTTATTTACAAGCTGATAAGCCAATGTCCTTATAGCAAAGGACTTTTTCCAAAAAACTGCTGGGATTTTACTTAAAGATGAGTACCTTTGTTCACATATGTGCGCACATTTTAGTTTTGCTTGAAATTTAAGAAATTCCATTATTTAAAATGTCACTATTTCAAGTAAATGTTTGCTTGCTTGAGGGTAGTCTGTACAGAAAAAGTCTTACTGAGAGATATTTTGATATTTTCTGCTCGAACCAGTCTCCTGTTGCTATTTTGTGTGAATTTTTTACATGATGTATGCCCTTGCATGGAAAGTTCCTGCAAGAAAACGGAATACATTTTACACCATTCACATAATTTGTGTTTAAATTAAAATCCTACCCACCTTTAATATACACATCAGAGTATATATAAATCGATATGTGTGCAAGATTAAATTACTCTGGCGGGGATAGCTCCAATATTATTATGGTTGAGTCTGAGCTTCTGTAGGAAAGGCATTTATTGTTTTCTTAATATCTTTGTCACCACTCAATGAATCTGAATGATACTTTCTCAAACACACTTAAATCCACTTTGAGTTTTTCTTTGCAGGTTTCATGCAAATGTGTCAAGCAAGAGGCAAGAAAAACAGTAGGTCTGAAAAGTGCCATTAATTATTTTAATTTCCATAGGACTTTTTACTCTTCAATACAGAAAAAACAACTGCACATAATTACACTAAATTTGGCACCAAAGTAGAACTTTGCTCAGGGATTATGCTTTTCTTGGTATGGTGTACATCTGTTGAGTAGTGTTTCAGAAATTAGAGTTTAAAAGGGTGCTTGGGTTGAGCATGAAGAGAACCTTGCATCTCAACAGACTCAAGGAATAAAATAAATACTCAAATCTGATTGGTTTTGGAAGCTTTTTCTCCTGTCAGCCATTCAGGTCAACACATCCTCAATAGGATGCATGGACCTGAAAGGATCTGATTGTCTGGCCACAGCTTTGGGAGAAAATGTTGTAGCCCCCATTACAGGGCATTGGGATAGAAAAAATAAAATGTAAGTGCACATGAGTGGGCAAGGTGAGTGCACCCCGACTTCCAGACCCTTTTGGGGGGCCTCAAAGAGAGTATTTAATGAAGTTATGGTTGGCTTTGCTATCGCATTTTGATGTAGGTTTAAAAAACTCAAAAATTTCATCAAAAACCAGAGTTAAAGTGTAATTATAGTTACAAACTAGAACTGAAAACCCACTGAAATTCGCAAGTTATAGTTAGGACCACAATCCATAATTGTAAAACAGCAATATAACCTCACAATATTTATAGCAATAAATAACCACACCTATTAACAAAATGTAATTAAATAACAACACATACTCAAACCAATGATACTACCTTCATGATCATCTCTGTCAGAGTGGTAAATGTAACGTGATATGTAATATTATCAGTTGACAATATTTGCAGTTCCATCTGTTTCATTAAGATGACACAGGCACATTCCTTCTTAAATTGGGCAGCATATCTATGCTCCTGCCTCATGAGTGCCACCTGCCCATTGCACATCTTGCACCTGTGCAATTTCAGGGGGAAAAGCAAGTTATCAGCCTGCTGCTCATTTTATGCCTATGCTGATTTATTCAGAATGCCTATGCAAATTTAACATATGCCTTTCCCCCATCTGCACTGGCACAGTTGGGATAACTTTCTTTATAAGTCTCTTCTCTATATTGAAAGCTCAAATCAAAGAATAACTTTTGTCAATGGCCCTCAAAGTCTAGAGTTTTGCAGATGAACAGAGCAACAGAAAATTGTTGCGGAAGCCACTCTAGGAGCAAGACGTGTTGCAGTGCTCCCTCTGCAGCTGTTTTTGCTGTTAAGAGAAAGTCAATAAAGCAGCAGTGGATTTCAAAGATGCCAGAAAATATGTTTAAGTTAAACCTATTTGCAGTTAGATGAGTGCCTTTATAGTGATTACATTATGTAACTTTACATAACTTGACCCTAGGAAGGCACCTATGAGCCCGCTGATTGCATCAGCCACGTTACTGTATCATTTGCAGTAAGATATGGATAAAATCCTTAGATGTCTATAACAGAGGCAAAGGCTTTCTGGTGCGCACGCTCACAAGTCATATATATGAATTTAAAGGATGAATACGTCAATATGATCACCTACACATATGCCTCTGTGTGCCCGAACTACCACTCAGCACGAAGCTATATCAATGATCCTAAGGACTGCCAATGGTCGCTCCCTTTTGGACGTCTGTGACTGCATTGCAACTTCTTCTTAGCTGTACCAGCGTGGCCAGGCCCTATCAGCTTTGTTTGGCTCTCATTGGTCTGTGGACTCATGTGATCCACTGTTTATGTGTAGCAACAAAATGGCGTCAGTCTTTAGAAACAGCAAATACAAAGTGTTGTGACAAAAAAAATATTGTCTTATACAATTTTATATGCGCCTCTACACATTGTCATCCACTCTTTCTCTTTAGATGCCTGTTTTTCTCTAAGTTATATCTAAGCACTTGACGGTGGTGGACTGTCATTAATAATAATTTTAATATTTAAAATTCCGGTTATCGTTATTCCCCACTGATATGGTACAAAGGCCTCACTGTTTTTTGTTATGAAACAATACGAAGTAAGAACAATAAATGTGAATGGTGCTTCAATTTTCAATGGGCCATCAATATAATATTTATCCGGTCTTTTATTAATTGATTCATTTGTTTGTCGTTGTAAATGCAAGGTAATGCACAAGGAAATGTGTTTGGTTTGCCTCAAAGTGTTAACCAAAATATACATTTGATTAATGCTTGCATTAGTCACAGTTATGAAGATGTTCCTCAGAAAAGGAAGGACACACATTGGCTGTTGCTCGTTTTAATTGATGGATTAATGACCAAAGACGTTTATGGAACCCATTGAAGACTTATGAGCTCATATTTGGAACTAGTTGACTAAGTGTCTCCGAGTTCATTAAGACGCAAATTCCCTAGGATTTATAAGGATGCAAAAATAACGCTCACATCAAAAAAGTGTAATTTTGAATTTGCAGTTATGTTTTGACCTTTTTTAGTTTTATTTGTGCATTTAGTAAGAATCTGGCTAGGCATACACAATATAAACATACCAACAACGGACATTCCTGTGTTTTTTAGCTTGAACCATTTTGAGTACAAAGCTCTTCAAATAGGTGGGATCTCCGAACTCTTGAAGTGTTAGACGCAATCTTAAGATTTAAATAGAGCGGATTCTGATGGAAATGCAACTCATTCACACATGGGTTGCATTCTCAAGGAGTATGATTCTTGTCCTCGTGATAAAGCGTATATCGGAGCATGCATAATCGGCTTCAATTGAACACTAATGCCCTCATTTCACGGGCTGCACCAAGCCCAAGTTGATCCCAAAATGGGATACGAGTTTTGACACTAATCGTGGGGAATTTACGTTGATGTCCAGTGATACCAATTGGGCACATCTCAGATAAGAATGAGTGCTTCCATCTTCTCTTTTCTTAATTCTGCTACCAAGTGTGGCTGAAGTAAGCCTTGGCACATTTAGAATTTCTCTACCAGAAAATTATTATGTCCTGGTGAAGAGAAGTCCATTTTATCCTACACTGATGAAAGAAATGGTTATTTCAGTGTTTTTCACATCCATTTCATTGATGAGGCAAGTAAGGTCCTCATTGAGAAGTGCTAAATATTTTCCAACGTTTGCATCCATTTTAGCATTTGCAAACACAAGGAGATAAGAACTCTTTGTTGTAGGTGGTGGTAGTTTTCCATTAAAAAGAGTTTTTAAAAGGCAATGGCAAGGTTAAATTTGCCTAAAAAACTAATAATCACCATTACTTGCCAAACAGGTCAAGATTAGGTGTAAAAACCTTCAGATATCGGGATCATTTGTTATTTGCACCAGGATGATTTTTTTTACCTGTGACCACATCAGAGGACTAAATAGTCCTCTTACTCATAAGGTTTGAGCACTAAAGTGAATTGGGTGTGACTTTATGGGCATTTACCACTTTTCGAATGGCAAAATTTCCCCTGTAAGGGGAATATCTGGGATCACACCTCTATCCCTAACCTAAAATTTTCTATAACGGATTTGGATTATGTGACCTTAAATTCAGGTTTATGCTTCTATTATGCTTTTCCTTTCTTGCTTAAATTTAATAGCAGCAGTTAAGAATAACGAATACATTATAAAATCCCAAGTGGCGAAGGTTACAAGCCAATGGTAAGAGAAACAAAGTACTTAAGTGGTAACCGAGCAACACAGCATACAAAGTATTATGACATAACTTGACTACCTTGCTACTCGCAGTCATGTTAAGTACTTAAATCGTTTTCTCTACACAATTATTTACTTTAATGTATACATATTGAATATAGTGCATTAGCACTGGCTTATTAATAGTGTGCTGTGAGCTGTTTCTACTTTGTTTTTCTTTACCTCCAGATGGCACGTTGGTTGCCGCACTGTTCACTAGCACTGTCTCTTTCGCGCTCTGAATCCAACCGTTTCTAACCGTTCTTCAGACAGAGGTCACCATTTTATTCCGCTTCTGAGGAACGATGCCAGCAATCTCTCAGCGCTTCAGCGGGTCCTTTTCTTTGTCCCGTTTTGTTTTGGGAAAAGAGGCTTCCTTTTCCGCCGCTGCCGAGCCTTGCCTGTTTCTGTCCGGGGAGCGAGCTCTCTCAGCCACACCTATACACGCTCATTCATGCCCCTTCTGCTCTCATTTTGCAGCCCAAAGGCGGAGTTTAGTCCCTCCAGTCCTCGCTCTCGAAATTAACCCCTTTCCTACAGTATATTATTCTATAAATTTGTTTACTTGGCTCTCTCCTCCTGTCATGGAGATTGATAGCTCTCCTTTGCTGCAGGATGGTCCTGATGAGGAGAATACAGTTAAAGAGGAGTTGGTAAATTGTATTCAAGCCTCTGTACAACAGGCAGTTTCTGCATCCATGGCCAAATTGTCAACAAAATTTGAAAACTCTGTTTTTAATATGATGTCAAGGATGATTTTAAACCAGTCTGCTGGCAAAAGCAGAAAGCGCCATTCAGCCAATACTCAACCCAAAAAACAACACAAATTGGCGCTATTGGTTAGTGAGGTTTCCTCACATAAGGCAGAGGATGTGCCTCCTCACAGGCCTCCTTCTAAGTAGGGTAATATACAGGACAAACAAAAAACGTCCATAAAATGCAAAACAAAATCCCAAAATATCACGTCCCCTGTCATGCTCTGTCTTCTCTGTGCCAGATATGGATGATGATTTGGCTGATATGGATTCAGATAATGACCTATCTGACAATGGCAATGGGGAGTATTTATATTTCTAAACCTAAGACCGTCACGGATTCAGACGGAGTCTCTATGTTTGATCCCAGCCATATTCACCACCCAAACTCCACAAAGTGGGTTCCTGCAGATCATGTTGGGGAATATGTAGCATCCATACTACATTCTCTGGACAAGCAAACTGGGGCCAACCTAGGATCTGAATGCCCGTGTCCTTTTCTCCCTCAAAAGATCACTATTACCCTTATCATTGACCTTTTTTTACCTAAAATTGGCAAAGGATCCACGCAAGGGTGTGGATAAGGCATGGCCCTCATGTCAGGACAAACTGTTAGATGTGGTTGGTCCGCTCACCCACATTTTTGACCTGGCAGAAGCTGCTGGGTTAGAAGATAGTTCATTTGATCCTGAAGAACTTTCGCTTTCGGTCCAACAAGCATTTTGGCAATGCTAATTCTTCTCTAACGCATGAACGCAGAAAAGGACTCCCGCTTAATTTACATCCCAAACTGGTGAATTTGGCAACAGTGGATCCTGGTGTCGAGGCAGATGGCCTTCTCTTTGGTGACTCTTTTGTCAAAGAGCTAAGTAAATACGTGTCCACCTTTGCTTCATTAGATAAAGCCCTACAGTTCCTGAAGAGAAGGTTTTCCCAATGGGTTTTGCCAGGGCTGGCAGAGGCAGGAACCGCTTTGCCAGCCACACTTACAAAAATCAAGGTTCCAGAGGATCCTACAATGCCTCCTACCAAGAATATAAACCTCAGTTCTACCCAAAAAGAGGCAGAGGTTTCCGTAGCAGAGGTTTTAAAGGTTCCAGATACTCTAACCAAACAGGTGAGTCTCCCTTCTGGCCTTCATCCTGTTGGGAGTCGTCTTCACTTTTTTCTTCCAAAATGCATGTCAATCACCAGAGACACTTGGGTGTTAAACACAGTACAAGGTTATGCTATTGAGCTTTACTCACAACCTTTTCAGTCTTCCCTGCCTCCTCTTCCATGGTGTTCAACAGAAATGTTCAACCTTATTTCCTTAGAAGTACAATCCTTTCTCCAAAAACAAGCAATTGCCCTTTGTCAACCCGACCTATCAGGTTTCACCAGTTCCATCTTCTTAGTTCAGAAGAAAAACAAAAAGATGCATCCAGTAATCAACCTCAAACACTTCAACCATTTTGTTGTCTATTGACACTTCAAAATGGAAACGATTCTTCATCTCAGAGATGTCTTGCTCCAAAATGATTGGATGGTTTGTTTGGATTTCTAAGATGCATATCTCACCATTCCTATACCTCCAGATTACAGGAAATTCCTGTAATTTCAGTGGTTAAACCAATTCTTCCATTGTATCTCCCTTCCCTCCAGTCTTTCTTCAGCTCCGTAGTGCTTCACCAAGTTAATGAAACTGGTGGTAGCTCTTCTCAGAGATTAAGGAGTCAGACTCATAATTTATCTAGACGATATCCTTATAATGGACCAGAGTCCTCTCTCCCTTCAATCTCACATCACCCTAACATGTTCCCTCTTATCAGACCAAAAATAAATCCTTTTTATGTCCAACCCAGCAAATAGAGCTCTTGGTTTCAAAATATTTTTTGTATCTGCCACACTTCATCTCCCTTTGGCAAAAGTAAAATCCATAAAATCAGAAATTCTTCAGATTCTACGCAGCTCCTTGATTTTTCTAAGATCTCTAGCTTGAATAGTAGGTCTCCTCTCCTCCTCTATCAAAGCCATTTTCCCAGGCCCTTTGCATTATCGGGCATTGTAAAGACTAAAAATCCAAAAATGTAGAAAGGGTATAACGTATTCAGACGCAATTTCTCTAGATCAAGACTCTTGCATAGAAATTCAGTGGTGGATAGGCCATTTAGATGCCTGGAATGGCAGAACTATCTTTGCATCAGCCCCAGATCTTGTATTAGAATCAGATGTAAGCAGCACTGGTTGGGGGGCCTACTGTGGTCCAATATAGCCTGGAGGTACATGGTCTGTAGCGGAGTCCAGGCTGCATACCAATTATTTAAAGATGCCCGCCGGCTCCCTTGCAGTCAGAAGCCTTGCAAAAAACAGAGTCCGTTGTGCTCTCCTTCTCAGGATGGAAAACATTTCAGCGGTAAGGTACATAAACCATTTAGGAGGAACAAAATCCAAACCTCTAGCGCAACTAGCAAAAGGCTTTTGGGAATTTTGCCTTTCAAATGAAATTTTCGTTTATACAGAGTATCTTCCAGGCAATCTCAATTCTGTAGCATATTGACACTCACGTCATCTTCGAGACTCAAGCAACTGGAAACATCATCCCTCGATTGTCCAGTCAATTCAGGACAAGTGGGGTCCTTTTTGCTTTTCAACTCAACTCCCAACTTCCTCAATTTTACAGCTGGTACCCAGATCCAGTAGTGTTAGCCTCAATGCCTTTTTACAGGATTGATCAACTTCTCTGAATTACACCTTTCCTCATGATCAGCAGGTTACTCATGCAGGTGAGGTGGCAACAAGCTACCCTGATACTCATAGCTCCAGGTATGGTTCCCAACCCTTCTGGAATTGTCCATAGGCTTTCCCATTCTTCTTCCTTCATTTCCGAACCTCTTCTTGGACCGTCTGAATCATCCTCACAATCTAGTCTTAGACAATATTCTTACTCTTTCTGCTTGGACAATTTATTTCATTGGAGGCTTCAGAATATATCAAACAATACTGGGGTCCAGGAACTATGAAAGCTTACAAGTTAGCTTGGTCTTTATGGCACAGCTGGTGCTTGGGAAAATACATCAATACCCTTCCAGCAGATATAACCTTTAGGGGCTAGCAAAGGGAAATCTTATTGCACTATCAACCTTTATAGGTCAGCAATTTCTTCCAACCATCCCTACATCAATGGAAAACCATTGGGAGAACATCCTCTCGTTTGCCAGCTTTTGAAGGGAGTAAAATTCTCTAATCCCCCTCTGCCCAAATCCATCAACTATGGGACGTACACATTGTTTTAAATCTGTTTTTTTCATGGCCCGATAATTCAATTCCTTTGCTAAAAATGCTATCTGCAAAACTAACAATGTTGTTATGCCTCATTTCTATTAAAAGACTGTCCGATGTTACAGCTTTAGACATTTCTTCTCGTCAATATACTCCAACAGGTGTTTTGTTCACAGTGGTTCGACATACCAAAACTAACCTCAGATCGGTATTTTATCCTTATTTTCCTGATCGTCCCAAACTGTGTGTTGGACAATGTTTTAAGATTTATGAACAGAAAACTGCTGATCTAAGAACATCCTCCGTATCTCAACTCCTTATCTCCTTTAGAAAACCTTATACACCAATGTCTTCCCCTACACTTGCTCGCTGGGTAAAATGGATCATGTCTATAGCAGGTATTGATACTTCCATTTTTGGGGCCCATTCGTACAGGGGAGCTTTGGCTTCCAAGGCATTCTGGGCTGGTTCCCATTTGGAGGACATTCTTAGATCAGCTGATTGGTCTAATGACAATGTATTTAGAGTATTTTATTGTAAACATGTTGATAATGCTTCTACAAATGCGATTTATTCGCTTTAAAAAAGCATAATAGGAGCCTCTGGTCTTGACATAAAATGTAGGTTTTCCTAGTAATTTATGAAGGAAAGTCTTAAATTTATTAAAGACATGGAGGCGAATATTATCCCACCACAATGTTTTAACCTCTTTTTTCCCACCTTGACAGCAATTCCAACTCCTTCTCAACCTGCCTCATAACTCTGCTGACAATTTAGTTGGTTCCAAACATGATGATACTCCTTCTTCAAGACTTCTTGGGAATCCATTTATCCAGACAATTTACTGTTTCCTGGATTTATGAACTTTTGGCATGAACTTCTTTCTCTTATCATGGCTCTGCTTATTTTATTGTCTATTTTGTCTTCATTTCGTTCTTATTAACCTTTGGAGCAAGAAAAGAGGGCTGTTCACAGTCAAGTGATGTCATCATACTGTGAATGCTGTGATGATTGGTACCACTTAAGTACTACTTTCTCTTCCCATTGGCTTGTAACTTTCGCCACTTGGTAATTGTAGTTTATTTGTTATTTTTGACTGATTCTATCAAATTTAAGCAAGAAAAGAAAAGCATAATACTCGCCTCTGTATCTTTAATAAAATTAAGACTTTCCTTCATAAATTACTAGGAAAATAAATCTACATTAATGATAGTTCTCTTTGCTACAGGCATATTTGATTCTTTTATTAAGGTTATTGGTTATATCCTCCTTGAGAGACTTTCAGTATGGGCAGAGGAAAATGACATGTTGCCAGAAGCCCAATATGGGTCCAATGCAGGAAGGTCCACTGTAGATTAGTGTTTGAATTTGTATATGATCTTAGGGAAATGCACAGTTGTATGTTCTGGTTCTGTTTACTTAGTTTTTAGGGACCTCTCATCTGCGTTTGATCTGGTTAGCTGATAAAAGTTGTATCAGAGTATGCTGGTGCTGGGGGTGGAGTGGGACATTGCCCTGTTTTTATGTGATCTCCACAGGGACACCAAGGCCTCAGTTAGTTTTTCTAAAGATTTACCGTGTTCATGTATTTTCAGTATTAATAGAGGAGTGCAACAGCGTAGTATGTTGGCCCCTTTTTTGTTCAACCTGTATGTCAACAGCCTAGAGCAGGCCTTTGTCAACGTGAAAGCAGACTGCCCATAGGTGGTGTCTCCCAGACTACCAGTTTTACTCTACGTAGATGACGCAGCCGTCATGGCCACAACCCCCAGAGGTCTCCAGTCTCTGCTGAACTCTTATGGTTCATGGAAGAGCTGGATCTTTCAATCAACCAGATTCAATTTAGGACCCTTTGCTCTTCCTATGCCCAGAGTATTTTCTCACTTAGGGCTGTTGTTTTATTCAGCATTAAGTTGGCACCCATTAATTAACTAACAGGAAAAGGAGGATGTTTCATGTGTGAATGCTGCAGTTTTTAGCTTTGCCACTAGACAGCGCAGTAGACCTTTCAGGGCCCCCTTGCAGACTTTTAGAGTGAAATGTATCTCCAAAGTGATGTATGGGGGCGACATTTAGGGAAACGTTAATCAGGCCAAGCTGCAAATAGTGGAAAACACGTTTTTAAGGAGGCTCTTTTGTCTTCCATAAAGTACCCCCTCTTTTTCTATTCATGAGGAGTTAGGAGTAGGCTAAATATCAGATATTATGGCCTTTCTCCCGCTCATACTTTGGTTGAATATCTGGTTCAGGTCTGGTGTCAGACTTAGCAAGGAGATTTTGCAAGACTGTTTGTCCCTAGACCATGCACTTTAGATCCCTTGGCTTAAGTATGTTAGGTTCTCCTTCCAGAATTTAGGCAGGAGTGACCTTTTTAGTTCTTCGGAGGGGAGTTCTAAGGCCAATCATACCTGTGTTAAAGCTCACTTTTTCAGACAAAGGCTCTTGGATAGAGAATGGTCTGCTTTAGCAAAGCCCTGTGCCCAACGTAATATTATGCTGAAGACTTTGACAACTACTGAACCCTGTATTCTTTTTGATAAGAATAGGCATGACCAATTCCTATTAATAAGGTTTTGATTGTATTTATTACCATGGGGGTCATTCTGACCCTGGTGGGCGGTGAGAAAGCGGCGTCCAACCCGCCAACAGGCAGGCGGTCCAAAAAAAGGAATTCTGATCCTGGCGGGAACCGCCAACACATCCCGCTACTTTAACACTCCGACCGCCACGGCGGGACAGACAAACAGCGCGGCGGTCACTGCCAACAGGCAGGCGGCAGACAATGTACCGCCCACCCTATCACAACTCATCAATCCGCCACCTTTTCCGGGGCGGGAGCCCCGCCGATAAAAACACGGCGGAAACAGACTGCGAACGGGAAAACGCTCACCTATACACACTCCACGAGGAAGGAGGACAGCATGGAACACGAATTAAACATCCTACCAGCTATTGTCTACCTGCTCATCTACCAGGAGTACGAACGCCGGTGCAGAAGACAACGGTGAGCACTGCACCTACGACACAGGGGAGGGGGGAGGAGGAAAGCTTACGCGCATACACATGCGCCATACACCCACCCCCCCACCACAAATACCTACACCCCAATGCCGAGCAACAAGTCAGAGTGACACACCCCAAACCCACCGGAATAATGCAAAGACACAATTAAAATGATCTATAAAATATATGTAGAAATAGCTCCATTAAAGGTATGGAAAATATGCCATATAAAAGATACAAAAATAAGGAATGAACATAGTCAACAATATATATATAGGCAATAAGTCCTGCACATTCCCTCAAAGTTCCATAGTCCGTGGGCCAATGTGCACAAACACATGGGCAAAGCCCACACAGGAGACCAGATACCATTGGAGAGAACACTGCTGGGGCATCAGATGATAAAACTACAGGCACCTCAGGGGGAAGGGAAGGGGGGGCACCTCAGCCACATGAGTCCTTGACGCCAGATTCACGAGGGGCCTCCATGCCCACTGTCCCATCCTGGGGAGTGCAAAGCCACAGTCTCACAAGTCTCTACAGTGGGTGGCTTGCCCACTGTCCCATCCTGGGGAGTGCAAAGCCACAGTCTCACAAGTCTCTACAGTGGGTGGCTTGCCCACTGTCCCATCCTGGGGAGTGCAAAGCCACAGTCTCACAAGTCTCTACAGTGGGTGGCTTGCCCATTGTCCCTTCCTGGGGAGTGCAAAGCCACAGTCTCTCAAGTCTCTACAGTGGGTGGCTTGCCCACTGTTCCATCCTGGAAAGTGCCAAGCCACACTCCATCAGATGGATTACCGACTCCACTGTTAATGGAGGAGGCATGGTGCCCAGAGTGCTTCCTGAAGCCCTGGTCGACACAGAACCGGCACTGTCAATGGGCCAGCGGTGCTTGAGATGAAGGCCCCAGCGGAGCGGTGCAGAGACGGCGGGGCCCAGCGGAGCGGTGCTTGAGATGAAGGCCCCAGCGGAGCGGTGCTTGAGATGAAGGCCCCAGCGGAGCGGGGCTTGAGATGAAGGCCCCAGCGGAGCGGTGCTTGAGATGAAGGCCCCAGCGGAGCGGTGCTTGAGATGAAGGGCCCAGCGGAGCGGGGCTTGAGATGAAGGCCCCAGCGGAGCGGGGCTTGAGATGAAGGGACCCAGCGGAGCGGGGCTTGAGATGAAGGCCCCGCGGGGCTTGAGATGAAGGCCCCAGCGGAGCGGTGCTTGAGATGAAGGCCCCAGCGGAGCGGTGCTTGAGATGAAGGGCCCAGCGGAGCGGGGCTTGAGATGAAGGCCCCAGCGGAGCGGGGCTTGAGATGAAGGGACCCAGCGGAGCGGGGCTTGAGATGAAGGCCCCAGCGGAGCGGGGCTTGAGATGAAGGGACCCAGCGGAGCAGGGCTTGAGATGAAGGCCCCAGTGGAGCGGGGCTTGAGATGAAGGCCCCAGCGGAGCGGTGCTTGAGATGAAGGGCCCAGCGGCGCGGGCTTGAGATGAAGGGCACAGCGGAGCGGTGCTTGAGATGAAGGGCCCAGCGGAGCGGGGCTTGAGATGAAGGCCCCAGCGGAGCGGTGCTTGAGATGAAGGGCCCAGTGGAGCGGGGCTTGAGATGAAGGGCCCAGCGGCGCGGGCTTGAGATGAAGGGCACAGCGGAGCGGTGCTTGAGATGAAGGGCCCAGCGGAGCGGGGCTTGAGATGAAGGCCCCAGCGGAGCGGTGCTTGAGATGAAGGGCCCAGTGGAGCGGGGCTTGAGATGAAGGGCCCAGCGGAGCGGGGCTTGAGATGAAGGCCCCAGCGGAGCGGTGCTTGAGATGAAGGGACCCAGCGGAGCGGTGCTTGAGATGAAGGACCCAGCAGAGCGGTGCTTGAGATGAAGGCCCCAGCGGAGCGGTGCTTGAGATGAAGTGCCCAGCGGGGCTTGAGATGAAGGGACCCAGCGGAGCGGGGCTTGAGATGAAGGCCCCAGCAGAGCGGTGCTTGAGATGAAGGCCCCAGCGGAGCAGTGCTTGAGATGAAGGGCCCAGGGGAGGGGTGCAGAGACGGCGGGACCCAGCGGAGCGGTGCTTGAGATGAAGGCCCCAGCGGAGCGGGGCTTGAGATGAAGGCCCCAGCGGAGTGGTGCTTGAGATGAAGGCCCCAGCGGAGCGGTGCTTGAGATGAAGGGCCCAGCGGAGCGGGGCTTGAGATGAAGGGACCCAGCGGAGCGGTGAAGAGACGGCGGGACCCAGCGGAGCGGTGCTTGAGATGAAGGCCCCAGCGGAGCGGGGCTTGAGATGAAGGCCCCAGCGGAGCGGTGCTTGAGATGAAGGGCCCAGCGGAGCGGTGCTTGAGATGAAGGCCCCAGCGGAGCGGTTCTTGTCCCGGCGGGCCCCTGTTCAGCGGTTCTTGTCCCGGCGGGCCCCTGTCCAGCGGATCTTGTCCCGGCGGGCCCCTGTTCAGCGGTGCTCCTCCCGGCGGGGCCCTGTTCAGCGGTGCTCCTCACAGCAGGGCCCTGTTCAGCGGTGCTCCTCCCGGCGGGCCCTTGTTCAGCGCTGCTCCTCCCGAAGGGGCCCTGTTCAGCGGTTCTTGTCCCGGCGGGCCCCTGTTCAGCGGTTCTTGTCCTGGCGGGGCTCTGTTAAGCGGTGCTCCTCCCGGCGGGCCCCTGTTCAGCGGATGTTGTCCCGGCGGGCCCCTGTTCAGCAGTTCTTGTCCCGGCGGGCCCCTGTTCAGCGGATGTTGTCCCGGCGGGCCCCTGTTCAGCGGATGTTGTCCCGGCGGGCCCCTGTTCAGCGGTTCTTGTCCCGGCGGGCCCCTGTTCAGCGGATGTTGTCCCGGCGGGCCCCTGTTCAGCGGTTCTTGTCCCGGCGGGCCCTGTTCAGCAGATGTTGTCCCGGCGGGCCCCTGTTCAGCGGTTCTTGTCCCGTCGGGCCCCTGTTCAGCGGATGTTGTCCCGGCGGGCCCCTGTTCAGCAGATGTTGTCCCGGCGGGCCCCTGTTCAGCAGTTCTTGTCCCGGTGGGCCCCTGTTCAGCGGTGCTCCTCCCGGCGGGGCCCTGTTCAGCGTGCTCCTCCCGGCGGGGCCCTGTTCGGCGGTGCTTGTCCTGTGTGTCTAGGGAGCCAGACCTGGGCAAGACTTCCCGCTCATTCGCCATCCGACCTTGTGGTCGCAGGGCCCTCCTGTGATGGAGTCCTGGGCCCGTGGGTGTCGTCCGTCACAACCGGAATGGGGCTGGTGGGGCCCTCCTGGGCAGCTCGCCTGCTGCCTGACTTCTCCGCCCTGCTGCCCTTGCCCTCCTTCGCTGAAGCTCTGTGGCCCTTGCCTCCCTTGGATGATGTGGCAGGTGACGGGGCAAGGCTACTGTCCTTGGTGGCAGCCGTCTCAGTCTTGTCGCGCCGGGCCTTTTTTTTTTGGTCCTCTTCCCAGGGGGTGGGCTGGCTGTCCCCTTGCTGCTGGCCGATGTTCCTGCCCTAGGAACTGGTGGACTCCAATAGCCCTGCACTATGGTCACAGTAGATGCAGGGCTGGTGGTGGCTGAGGTGCTTTTTTTACTCTTACCAGATGTAGGGGGTGGGTCAGTGATTGGAACGAGCTCAAGGTTGGAAAGGAAAACGACTTGGGAAGGACAGGGACGGGTAGGTGTAGTGGGTATGGGAGTGGAGGAAGAGGATGTGGTTGTAGGAGAGTCAAGTGTGCTGTCTTTGGGTGCAGGTGCTTGTGACGGAGGCTGTTGTGAGGTGGATGGCTGTTGGGAGGGTGGCTGCCTGCGTTTGTGTGCTTTGGAAGAGGGGGTGACAGACACACTGGGAGAGGACACAGGGGACGTATAAATGGCAGTGGGGGTGGTGACTGCACATGTGCGGACTGTAATGGAGGTTGTGCTGGTGATGGAAGTACTGGCTGATGGTGGTGTGCATGCAGGTGTGAGTGGAGACGTCACAGGGAGGGAGGAGGGAGATGAGGAGGTGGGGGACACAGAGGTGGTAGTGACTGTTGGCATGTCTGCATCTGGATGTTGCTTGGGTGAATGCTTGTGGGATCTGTGGTGCTTATGTCTGGATGAGCTGCCCTTGGGTGTAGAGGTGTGTGCAGGCTGGTCTGATGGTGTGGATGGGATAGGCAGAGGAACAGGAGACTGGGACTGGGTGGAGGGAGTCAGAAGAGGGAGGCTGGAGACACGGACAATGGCTGCCATCAGTGCTGAGGCCAGAGCGTTGAACGATCGCTGATGGGCAGCCTGACCCGAATGAATGCCCTCCAGGTATGCATTGCTCCGATGCACCTCCCTTTCTACACCCTGGATGGCATTCAAAAGGGTAGACTGCCCAACAATGAGTGTCCTGAGGAGGTCAATGACCTCCTCACTGAGGGCAGCAGGGGTAACTGGGGCAGGGCCTGAGGTGCCTGGGGCGAAGGAGATACCCGCCTTCCTGGGCGAGCGGGCACAGAGCGAAGGCTGAGGGGCTGCTGGGAGGGCGGGGCTGGTTCGCTGGGTGGCGGCTGTACCTGTTGTGGCGGTGGGCACGGATGTTGCAGCCATCGCTAGGGAGCTCCCTTTCGAGGAAGTGTCGGTGTCGCTGATGTCTCCACGGGTCCCCGTTGTGGAGCTCCACTCGCCCTCCGTCTCACTGGTGTACTCGGAGTCTGTTGTATGGCCCTCCGGGGCCATGTGAGATGCAGCTCCCTCGTGCGCCGATGCCACTTCTCCTCCGCCTGATGATGCTAATGCACACATGAACAGGAAGACAAAGAAAATGGGGGGGGGAGAAATGAAGACAGGTTGAGTGCATGCATTGGCAATACCATTGTCGGAGAGGACAGACACAGAAGCCCCCTGAACTAGGCCGCCCAATCGGGGTACACTACTCAGTTATTGTGACTAGGCCTACAGGTCTATGGACGACAAATGCACACATGGGTGAGGCCGGACCATGGATAGCTGTACTTGGCACCCTACAGAGGTGGGGGGTGGGGGCACAGGGCTGTGTCTAACGGAGGGGCCTAGCCTACAGAATGCGCCCTGGCCTGGAGATAGCCACAGCCCTCCTCCCCCACCCAGACACCTTCACTGCGCGCAAAGATAGCAGAATGTGCTGATACTCACCCCCTTGTGTCTGCTGTGATGTCCTCACGCGCCCATCCAAATCGGGGTAGGCCACCGCCAGGATCCGGGACATCAGGGGGGTCAATTGGCGGCTGGCACCCCTCCTACGTTGGGAGGCCATCCCCAGCAGAGACTCGGCTGTCTTTCTGGTCCCGCGGCGGATGTCCTCCCACCTCTTTCGGCAGTGGGTGCCCCGTCTGTTGTGGACCCACAGGGCCCGGACGTCCTTGCCGATGGCACGCCAAATGTCGATCTTCTGATGGGCGCTGACCTATGTGACATGTACAGGGTGGTAAAGGAAATCGCATCAGTTTTCTGCCTGGTCAATGTGAGTGCCCCCCCCCCCAACCTTGCCATGTGGCACATGCTCTCATCTTTCGTGCGTTGCACTCCTCATTCGCTCCCCTCCCCACCATCTTACATACACCCCACTCAACACAGGCATAGCCCATTCAACGTGCACCCTGTGTACTAACCTGTTAGTCTGGAGGACCGTAGAGTAGCGCATACTGGGGGAGGACCCCATCAACAAGTTTCTCCAATTCTTCGGAAGTGAAGGCAGGGGCCCTTTCCCCAGTCGCAGCAGCCATTGTATCTCCCAGACCGAGGTCACAGCAGCACTTGCAGTATAGGTCCTCTCCTGTGGATGATCAGGTCTCGAGTGATTAATCAGATAGAAAATGGCGGTCACGCCCGCAGCGGTGCGTGCCACGACCGCCGGCGCACATCGTCATTGGCTCCTGAGACCCATAGGGTTCAATGTTAACCAATGCTGCTTTTCGCCGTGGTCTTCGACCGCCTACCGCCACGGTGTGCCACGCCAGCGCAGTGACCTCACATCCCACTGTCACACTTCACAGGTCAGGCAGCCGCCATTTCAAGGGCCCACATGGCATGATTTCTACTGCGTCACACAGGCCTAGGCCTTGCATTGCCACACATACAAGCCTTTCAATGCATAGCGATTCGTGTACTGTGCAAGCTGTGTGAACGAACCTGTGGGTTGCTTGACTCTGTGCTCCATGTTGTCCTTCCTAGGCACCGTCCGCTGGGACTTGCGAGGAGAAGGATGAATCCTCACGTGTACCGACCGCTGGTGGACCTGTCGACAATGGAAGAACGACATATCATACTTACATACAGGCTTGACAGAGCAACTATACATGAACTATGTGCCCAGCTGGAGCCCGACCTGATGTCCCCCATCCGCCAACCCACAGGGATTCCCCCTCTGGTGCAGGTTCTGTCAGTACTCCATTTTTTGGCAAGTGTGTCTTTACAGACAACAGTGGCCATATCATCTGGGATGTCTCAGCCTATGTTTTCTAAGGTTTTGTCCAGAGTGTTGTCTGCCCTGATGAAATACATGCGGAGCTACATTATTTTCCCTGAGGTGGGCGAATTGGCTACAGTGAAGGATGATTTCTATGCCCTTGGACACATCCCCAACATCATTGGTGCCATTGATGGGACCCATGTGGCTTTGGTTCCCCCCAAAGAAAGTGAGCAGGTGTACAGAAACAGAAAAAGTTATCATTCGATGAATGTCCAGGTGGACTGTTTGGCTGACCAGTACATCTCCCATGTGAATGCCAAGTTCCCTGGGTCAGTGCATGACGCGTATGTCATGCGAAATAGCAGCATCCCTTATGTGATGGAACAGCTACAGAGACACCGTGTGTGGCTAATTGGTGACTCTGGTTACCCCAACCTGTCGTGGCTACTGACCCCAGTGAGGAATCCCCGGACCAGGGCAGAGGAACGGTACAATGAGGCCCATGGGCGCACTAGGAGGATCATAGAAAGGACCTTCAGGGCCCTGAAGGCCAGGTTTAGGTGCCTGCATATGACAGGGGGATCCCTAATGTACTCACCAAAGAAGGTGTGCCAGATCATCGTGGCCTGCTGTATGCTTCACAATCTTGCTTTGCGACGCCAGGTGCCTTTTCTGCAGGAGGATGGTCCAGATGGTGGTGTTGTAGCAGCTGTGGAGCCTGTGGAGAGTGAAGAGGAGGAAGATGACGGGGACGACACGGACAACAGGGATACAGTCATACAACAATATTTTCAGTAGCACACAGGTAAGAATCAGCCACGCCATTTTACATTTACTTAAGGCCTCATGGGTCTCCACTGTCTGTGTTTCACCCCAGTTCCTGTTAACTGATTTGTGACTTTCCCTTCCCTTTTCAGAGCTGTATGACCCACTGCCTGACTTCAGCTTTGTTTGCCCATGGACTAAAGCTTATTGAAATTGGTATGTTGTCATCACAAAGTAACTGGACATTATTGCACCGTTATGTGTAATACATTTGTTAAGAATACAAGCAGACTCCTGTTATTTTAAGTGCAATAAGTGATTTATTTTAAGTGCTACATATAGGTTCATGATTGTGAAACGGTGATGGGTGGGGGTGGAGTAATGTCCATGGCAGAGTCCAGTTCTCAGTCGCACAGGTGCATTGTCCATATGCCTGGGGAAGGATGGAGCAGGGGCAGTTCAAGGTTGGACAGGGTGACAATGTGGGACAGTGGGATGACATCAGGGGGTATCTTTGGCTGGCGGGAGTCTTGCAATCCTACTCTGTCTTCTTGTGAGATCTCAGGTTCCGCTTGCGGGGTGGTTCTTCTTCTGCAGGAGGTGGGGTTCTGGTGGCCTGTCGTTGTGTGGGGGCCTCCTGTCCACTAGCGCCGGCGGAGGTGGTAGGCTGTTCCTGGCCTGGGCTAGTGACAGGGGCCCTTTGGGGTGCCACATGGTCCCGCAATGTGGTTACGATCTGGGTAAGGGCCACGACGATGGTCCCCATTGCGGAACCGATGTTCCTCAGTTCCTCCCTGAACGCCGTGTACCGTTCCTCCTACAGTTCCTGGATCTCCTGGAACCGGGCCAGTACCGTCGCCATCGTCTCCTGGGAGCGGTGGTATGCTCCCATGATGGAGGAGAGGGCCTCTTGGAGAGTCGGTTCCCCGGGCCTGTCCCCCCCCTGTCGCACAGCAGCCCTCCCAGTTCCCCTGTGTTCCTGGGCCTCTGTCCCCTGGACGGTGTGCCCACTACCACTGCCCCCAGGTCCCTGTTGTTGTTGGGGTGGTGGGTCAACCTGGGTGCCCTGTAATGGTGGACACACCGCTGATTTACGTGTCCTGGAGACAGAGGCATGGGCCCGCTGGGTGGGAGCTGTGCTGGTGTTCCCAGAGGGGGTTGGGTCTGGTGTAGCCTGTGGCTGTCTGTGGGGAACCGACTGTCCAGAGGTCCCCGATGGGCCGGGCTGGTCATCTGGCTCCAGGGAGACAGAGCTGTTGTCATCGCTGGGGGCCTCTTCTGGGGGTGGGATGGACATCTCTGGACTCTCCGTGGCGGTGTGGTGGCGTTCGGGTCCTGCAGGGGTATAAAGGTATGGTTATTGCTTCTGTGTGTGGCATTTCGTGTGATGGGTGGGTGTCCGTGTACCCAAGTGCAGGCATTTCCTTGTGGGGGCTTTTGTGAGGGTGGCTTGTGGGGGTGATGTGTGTGTGCAGTGGGCATGCTTTGGTGATGGGTGTCCATGCTTTGTGGTCGCATGCAGGGCTTGGTGTTGGGATGGGTGGGTTGTGATGGTGAGACATTTGCAAGGAGTTGGTGTGATGGGGCTGGGGGTGAGGGTGGGGGTATGATTTGGCATGCATGTGGGGTGGGGGTGGGAAGCAGTAGTGAAGATTTGACTTACCAGAGTCCATTCCTCCGCCTACTCCTGCGAGGCCCTCAGGATGCAGGATGTGCAAGACTTCCTCCTCCCATGCGGTAAATTCGGGGGGAGTAGGTGGGGGTCCGCCGCCAGTCTTCTGCACTGCAATGTTGTGCCTTGATACCATGGAACGCACCTTCCCCCGTAGGTCGTTCCATCTCTTCCTGATGTCCTCCCGATTGCGTGGATGCTGTCCCACCGCGTTAACCCTGTCCACTATCCTTTGCCATAGCTCCATCTTCCTGGCAATTGTGGTGTGCTGCACCTGTACCCCGAAGAGCTGGGGCTCTACACGGACTATTTCCTCCACCATGACCCTGAGTTCGGCGTCACTGAACCTGGGGTGTCTTTGGGGTGCCATGGGGTGGTGTGGTTGAGGTGTGGGGTGGCGTTTGTGGTGATGAGTGTGGTGCATGTGGTGGCGTGTGGTGTTTGGTGCGTGGATTCTGTGTGGGTGATGGTGTTGTGTGCCTCTGTGTTGTGGGATTGTCTAATCTGTGCTCTCTCTCTAGCCTTCGTTAATGATTTCGGGTTGTAGGGGCTTGTGGGTGATGTGGGTGTGTGTTTTATATTGTGTTGGGTGTGTAGGAGTGGTGTTAGTATGTGTATCAGGTGTGTGTATTTCAAACTGACCAATGTGGCTGAGTTTTCTATGTGTGTGTGTATTTTGACCGCGGCGGTGTGTACCGCCAATGGAATACCGCGTTTGAAAGACCGCTGCATGGATTTGTGGGTCGGAATGGTATGGGCGTATTTCTGTTGGCGTGACGGTGGAGGTTTGGTCATCGCCATTTTTTCGCTGACCTTTGGTGTGGCGGACTTTTGTGGATATCGGGTTTTTGGCGGTTTGCCAGTTGCGGGTCAGAATGACCGTGGCGGTTTACCGCGGCCGCGGCGGTGTTATGGCGGTCTTCTGGCCGGCGGTAAGCGCCTTTTACCGCCGAGGTCAGAATGACCCCCCATATGTGTTATCTTATCACCAGGGTAAGTATAGGGGGTATAAATTCACACCCTGCGGCTGTGACAATAGGTCTGCATGACACTTTGCACTTCACTATGTTTTGTAATTTATATGCAGTGCCCCAAAAGGTTTATCTTGTTCCTATTTTGAAAAGAGCAAATTTTTCCCAAGTTAGCCCAGCTCTAATGTACCTGCAGATGCTTTCAGTGATCATTATTTTAAATGTATTTAGTTTCCTGAAAGTTACTGTAAGGTTGAAGAACAGTTGTGATTAGGGACCTGAAGAGTTTTATGGTGTCTAGTATCTGTCATTATGTACTGTACATTTCTTTTGGTACATTTAGGCTGTTATTAGGCTTGCTAAGGCTTTAAGTGATATTGTGGATGTATTTATTGCTGCTTTTATTGGTCGCTTGTTGTCTTGCTTTTAAGGTTTGTACCTTCTAAATGAAGCTAATTTGAAATTGGTTCCATCAAAGTGTGTTAATGATGGTGATGGGAGGACACCAGTCTTACCTGTGCAGTCACTCAGTCACATGACGTACCCTCCAAAGGCACACTGCATTTTTGAAGAATAGGACTATTGCTCAACAAAGGTTTTGCACAGATCACTTAACAGGTCGTTCCCTCACCAGCAGTACTTAGCCTGGCAATAATGGGTTTACCTTTAGCTAGGGTCAGTAAATGATTGTACGTGTGTTGCCATCACACGGCTTCTTGCTTATACAATGACTGAACCATCATTCATTGAATCATCATTCAGGAAGTCTCCAGACCTGGTGATATGAGCATTCATTCTCTTTCTCAGATCCTGGGAGCAAGGGATTGTATTTATTTGACAAACAAAATAAAGAAACCATGTTATATAACTACTATCTCCGTTTTGATTGTAATACAATAGCTGTATAGGTTTATTACTGCAGTTCATTTCCGAAAGGAAACAGCTTGCTAGTGACATGCGCACAAATTTTGTCTCTGTTGCAATTTTCCCAATTGGTTCTTGATAAGCATTGAATTTCAGTTCCTTCTGGTGGGATAATGTTTTGCCAACCAGGCATGTAAATAGGGATGGGTGAAGGTTTCGTTCCACGAACACAGTCTTGGGGATTTGCCGATTACTGTCCTACATTTAGCTCCTGGAGTTTCCTACTTTTATACAGCTACTCACTCATTTAGTTTTCTGTTTTAAATTTCTCAATTGTAAGAAATATTCTCAGAAATGGGGGCATTAATTTCAATGTAAAACAAGGAGAGCAAGTGGATGGCGGATATGAATTACAATGATAGAGAGTGTAAATGACCACGTGAAAATTAGTCCTTTTTAGGGAGAGCATAGCAGCGTTCAAGCACTGCTTTTCTGACGTGTTGTTATGTATCTGGGCTTTTAACCACGCCCACCTCACGCCTATCACTTTCACTCGTTCATGGGCGTGCCCTTCAAAAATCCTTTATTTTCATTGGTAAATGCTTTACGTTTGTCCCTCCTTGGGGCGGTTTAGTTACCGCCTTGGACATTGCCCCTTTTCCATTGCTAATTGCACTTTTGCCGATACGTTTGACTGCGAGCGAACTTCTTTTTCCTTTTGCGTGCTGCTTCACGCTGATGTCGAGGCACTTTGAATCGGCTCACTTATGTGAAACTGTATCACTTTTCATTGTCAATTTGTGTGGCAAGTCGGACAGATGTGAGACCCACTGCATTGCAAATGCTTGTTTCTTTCGAGTTGTTGCAGTAGCATAACGGTGTTGTGTTGTTTCTTGAATACCTTTAACAGTTGAGGTTCCTTGGTGTTATGGTAAGTGGTTCCAAATGAGTGGGGGTGGTTGACATTGAAAAGAACTGACAACATTTGGCAGATTTTGGAAACCAGATTTCCGATTAGCTATAAGGGATTGCTTTGCTATGTATGGGTTTAGAATGTTGACCAACCATTTACTTTTCTATTATTTTCCAAGCAGAGAAATATCGAAATGAGACAATAATTGGCTGGAACTTCCGGCTCCAGATTTGGTTTCACTAGTAGCAGAGTAAGTACTCGTTTTTTTAAAGAAGTCTGCTACGGTTCTTTAAATCATGACAAAATGCGTTATTTTGTATGAGAAGTGGATCAGCAAATAGAATGAGGCTTTAGCTCATGCCAAGCATGGCATAGTTTTGAAGCAGGTTCCAGAATTGATTTTCCAGTTGATTTAAAGAAGGCCTTCTTTAGCTACAAGGAGGATGTTTAAACATTGATTAGCATTTTGGGGAATAAGTCAGGGTGTGCGTGAAGTTATTAGTTGTTCAATATTTGTACAGATAATTCCAACTGTATCTGTTTCCGTGAAGTACTTTAACAATTCTGATCATTGTTATTCAGTCTAAAAAAAAGGGTATTTTAGGGGCTGCGCAGTTTAGACTCTTACACCACTTGAAAAATAGTTTTGGCGCTCTTTATAACATATACTATATGGTTTGTGGGTAGGTGGCTAGTGTTTATACTGTAATCTTGTCTGGTTACAAGAAGCTTGATGATCAATTAGCCTGTTTCGTTGTGTCTCTGATATTTTCTTTCTTGGTCTAAATTATCTGTGAACCAGGGTGACTTTTGCTATTTTGCTGATCCTTAGCCTTCTTGTAGCTACATTGTTATCCACCTTCTGGATGATTAAAATGTAGTAATTGACTACTTTCTTGACTTCTTCAGTTTTGAATACAGAGAGCCTCTGAGCCTCTTTTGTCAGGTTTCCATGTGTTCTTGTGCTAATGTTACCGTATTCCTGTTTTTATTGCATTATTATTTTTGGGCCGTTATTTTTTGATTTTTTTAAATACAAAATCCTGCTTTGGGATTTTGTTTAAAAAAAAAAAAGCAAAAACGTGTTAAAAATTTGACGGGCGGCCGTCATGTTTGACAGAGCTCTCCATCAAACTGTTACCATATTGGCATAACCGCTGTGACTGTAGGTCCTGATAATGACTAGAGATGTTGGCAGGGCTGGTGGACATCTCTAAATGTGGTATACGGGTAATCTGTGAGAGCAACAATGTATTTTAGTCTGTCGCCCTTACAGGTGTGGACACCATAATCCACACTTTAGGCCAGGCTCAGAGCCTGTTTCATAAATATGGTGCAGCTGTGTGGTTGTGATTAGCCCAGGTACAGAAATTGCATTTTTCATAATTTAGCAGGATTATAACAAGGGGAGGGTAGGCAGGGCTATTTTCCCCAGGCACGCTCTTTTCAGGGACCCAAAGTACTGCTGCATAGTTTATTTCTATATAAGAAAAGAGGGCAACCCTGATTTTGTGATATATTCAGATAAGGTAGTTCTTGGAAGCAGCCACTAGACGGAGACAGCATACTGGAGCTACCACCAAACGTTTCCCTGGGCATTGTTTCTGTTGTAAAAAGAGCTCTTATAGGGCGCCAAATGCTTTGTGATGCTGACCCCAAAAAGACTTCGGATAAGCCTATCAGTCAGTACACATCTTATGAAGTCATTCCTAAGAACAAGCTCAATGCATCATGTTTTGCCGCATTGTCAGTAATAACTTTCTAAATTCTGCATTAACAGTTAAAAAATGAAATAGGAGCATCTGTGCAAATCCCAGCAGAACGCATATGCATAAACTGAGGCACATAAATTACAGACACAAATATTCAGTTGTGAAAATGTATGTTTGCACACCCATTTTTGCACAACTACATATCGTTCATGGTTCAGATTCTGTTCTGCAAATAAAATAGATGCCTCCCATAATAAATATTGAGGACCCTATTCTCAAAGGTGAAGGTAGACTTTTGGTCTAAGATTAGACTAAGGCCCTCATTATGACATTGGCGGTATTTTCTGAATACTGCTGTGGTGATGGCCACCAACTTACCACTGCGGAGGGGACCATCCACCCGCCAGATTATGACACACACACACAAAACCGACAGAAACCAGCCACAACCATAAATCCGCCAGATCCAACGAACGTGAAAAACTGCCGGAACTAGCACCCATACCATTACACCAGAAAAACAATGTCCTCCAAATAATGACCCACTTATCACCACAGCGGACATTCAACGGTGGTAAACCATTAGCGGTGCACACCACAGCGGAGGAAATGGCCACACAAAACCAAAACAAGCCAACATTGGCCAGTCCAAAAAACCCACACCTGACACAAGTACACACACCCCACATACCCACCAACAGCACTATAAAACACCCCCACATCACCCACAATTCTTTGCAAACATGAAAAGACCGCTACACCTTGCCAGGCCAATCCCAGAGATAACTGCACACACTCACCACAACTACCCATTCATCCGTCACACACCACACACCCCACCTCATCACTCAACACCCTCTGCACTACACACACACTACACAACACCCATGTCACCACAAAGGCACCCCAGTTTCACTGATGAGGAGTTGTGGTGATGGTGGAGGAAATAGTCAGGGTAGAGGCACAGCTGTTTGGAGCACAGGTACAGCAGATCTCCATTGCCAGGAAGGTGGAGCTATGGCGAAGGATCGTGGACAGTGTGAACAGCGTGGGACAATACCCATGCACAAGGAATGACATTTGAAAGAGGTAGAACGACCTACAGCACTGACAGTACCTGCACAAGAGGGGGAGTTGCTGTGGTGCTACAGATAGAAGGTATCAGATCAGGCTCTACTTCTGCACACAACTCTGTAATTGTGGCCCTGTCAGACGATATGTGAGTATGATGTGCCTCCAGTGTAGCCAAGTCCACAAGGGGTCTGTACACAGGTGCTTGACTCCTCCTCGTATTTCTCCTAAGTGGTTGGTATCTAAGTGAGCCAAAAGTAAAATGGGTGTGACAACAGGACCTATGGGCACACATCATAGTACACAGATCATGTATGTGTGTAGGACACTAGAATTGCCTAGGTGTGTACAGTTGATACCAATGATGCACATATAAAATCAAAACATGAATACTAGCAGTAGGAAATGGCAAGTGCCTGTCCTGTATGCAGGAACATGTGGAAGAGACCTCACTCTGCCTGCGTTAGGCATCAGGGCGGAAGGCGGTCTGCATCGCTGTGCAATTTCTCATTGGCTAATATGGGGCTCTATGGAGTACAGGAACCAATGATGATCAACGCCGGTGGTGACGGTGTTCACCACCGCAGACGTGACCGCCATTTTCTTTCTACCACTTCACTTCATTCCTGACTTTCCACTCAATGACATCTCCAGTGTGGGTGCTGCTGTGACCTGTGTCTGGACCCTGCCATGCCCCAGCCTTCCCATCAGAAGAGTTGGAGAAGATCGTGGATGGGGTCCTACCCTTGTATGGGCAGTTGTTTGGGCCTCCAGATCAACAGGTGAGAACATCATGGGTACGTTGCATGCAACAAGGCAACATGTAAATGTATATGTGTGCTAGCAGTGTGAAATTTGGGGGTGTATGGCTACAGGCAATGTGAATGCAGAGGTACGGGTCATGTGTGTGCTTGATGAGGGGCAAATGCAGTATGTAAACCATTTGTGTGACACCAAATTATGACCATGGCGGTGTTCCCTCCCATAGACATCCAATGTACCACCCCTCACTGAGGGCAGCAGGGCTGACTGGGGCAGGCTCTGAGGTGCTAGGGGCGGAGGGGACGCCCACCTTTCTGGGTGAGCAGGCACGGGCAACTGGGTGGGGGGTTACTGAGAGGATGGTGCTGGTACTGGGTGGTCCCAGAGGGGTCTGCCACCACGAGGGAGCTTCAATTGGAGGAGGAATCAGAGTATGTAGTCATTGTCTCCCCTGTGGAACTCCCCTCGCCCTCCAGCCCACTGGTCCCCTCGGCGTCGGTGGACTCTGCTTTCTGGGTCCAATGGGCAGCAGCTCCCTCACTCACCGGTGCCCCTGCTCCTTTGCCAGATGATGCTAATGCCCACATGGACAGGATAACAAAAGGAGAGAGGGTGGATGAGAAAGAGAGGGAGCACAGGGTCAATCACAGCACCATGTGCACAGATGCCATACACATCACAATCACTCCCTGGGACTTACATTGGGCAGTATGGACCACAGTGACAAACCATTGCCTAGGTACTACAGCAGTAAGGAACCCAAACAGTACCATCTGCACACCTACTGGGACCAACTAAGCCTTGTCTGCCATGGTATGCTAGCTACCTAGCAATACCAAAAATGCAAACCACCCTACATAGCTAAGCAGGACCATGCAGGAATGGCCAAACTGACATATTGGGGCATCCACTGACTAGAACCTTGCACCCATACCCAATGGCAAGCAACATATACACAATACCCCACAGTCTGTACTCACCCCTTTGTGGCTGCTGTGCTGCCCTCAAGAGCCCATCCAGCTCAGGATTGGCCACCGCCAGTATGCGGGCCATTCGGATGGTCAGGCTCCAATGGGCACCCCTTCCTCGTTGGGAGGCCGTCCCCAAATGGGCTTCCGCAGTCCTCCAGGCCCAGCGTCTCAGGTCCCCCAACCATTTTCCTGCAGTGGGGGCTCCACTGGCTGTGAAGCCCCAGGTTCCGCACGTCCTTGGCCATGGCACGCCACAACCCCCTTCTTCTGATGGCCGCTGACCTGTAGAGTAAATACAGACAGAAGGACACCAGCCTGTCACACAAATGGCTTACATACTGCATTTTCCCCTCATCAAGCACACACATTACCCATACCTCTGCATTTACATTGCCTGCATCCATACTCCCCCAAATGACACACTGCTAGCACACACATACATCTACATGCAGCCATGTCGCATGCAATGTACTCATGATGTACTCACCTGTTGGTCTGGAGGCCCATACAAATGCCCATACAGGGGTAGGACCCCATCCACGAACTTCTCCAACTCCTCCGATGTGAAGGCTGGGGCCCTTTCCCCTGTAGCATGGACCACGGCAGGTTCCATCCACAGGTCACAGCAGCACACACAGTGGAGATGTCGTTGAGTGTAAAGTCAGGAATCAAGTGAAGTGGTAGAAACAAAATGGCGTCACATCCGCGGCGGTTCACACCGCCGGCGTTGATCATCATTGGTTCCTATACTCCATAGAACCCCATGTTAGCCAAAGAGGAATAGCACAGCGGTGCAGACCACCTTCCGCCATGACACAATGACGGATGAGGTCACTTCCACTTGTCCCTGCATACAGGACAGGCAGTTGCCATTTCCTACTGCTAGTACTCATGTTTTGATTTTATTTGTGCGTCATTGGTGTTGACTGTACACTCCTAGACAATTCTAGTGTCCCTCATACATACATGCTCTGTGTACTATGCTGTTGTGTGTCCATGAGGTCCTGTTGTCACACCCATTTTACTTTTGGCTCACCTAGATACCAATCACTGCGGAGGAATAGGAGGAGGAGGCAAGCACCTGTGTACAGACCCCTTGTGGACTTGGCTACACTAGAGGACCGGCACATCATACTCAACTATCATCTGGACGGGGCCACAATCACAGAGCTGTGTGCACAATTGGAGCCTGTACTGATACCTGCTATCCGTAGCACCACAGCAATTCCCCCTCTTATGCAGGTACTGTCAGTGCTCCATTTCCTGGCAACTCGTTCTTTCCAGGTGACTGTGGGCTTGGCTGCAGGAATGTCACAGCCAATGTTCTCAAATGTGCTTGGGAGGGTTTTGGCTGCCTTGCTCAAACACATGAGCAGCAACATCGCATTCCCCCAGGTTGATGATTTGCCCACTGCGAAGGTTGGATTCTACACAATGGGACACATACAACATGTGATTAGGGCCATTGATGGGACCCATATTGCCTTAGTCCCTCTCAACGCAAATGAGCAGGTGTACATGAATAGGAATAGTTTCAAGTCTCTCAATCTCCAGATAATGTGCCTTGCTGACCAGTACATCTCCCATGTCACTGCCAGGTATCCTGGATGTGTGCATGATGCCTATGTCTTGAGGAATACCAGTGTCCCATGGGTGATGGCATGACTACAGAGGCACAGAGTGTGGCTTATAGGTGAGCTTGAGTCCCAACCCAGTGTATGTCAGTGTATGCCTACTGGAGTCATACCCCATGCCATTGTGCATGGCTAACGTGTGTCCCTCACTTCTTCCAGGTGACTCTGGCTACCAAACGTGTCCTGGCTGTTGATCCCTGTTAGGAATCCTGTTAGGGGCTGAAAATCGGTACAATGATGCACATGGGTGTACCACGAGGATTGTGGAATGCACTTTTGGTCTCCTGAAAGCCAGGTGCCTCCATTTACCAGGTGGATCCCTATGCTACTCCCCTGAGAAGGTATTTCAGATTGTGGTGGTCTGTTTCATGCTGCACAATTTGGCCCTCAGACGCCATTTGCCCTATCTGCAGGAGGAGGGGTTGACAATGCACTTGTGGCAGCAGTGGACACTAAGGACAGTGAGGAGGAGGAGGAGGATGTGGACAACAGGACACATATCATTCAGCAGTACTTCCAATGACATTCAGGTAAGACTGTTGATCTATACATGTTTTCATTTTAGTAAAGTGCTGTGTGGCTGTTGTGTGTGCCAGTCACTACCTTTGCATCACAATTGACTGTCACCTATGCCTTCCGTTATTGCAGATGTTGGTGTGGTTACAACAGTGTACTGATGTAATGACTACAAACCGCTGAGACACATTTGTTGGATGGATTCACACATTACAGAACATTTGCACAGGATAATGCAGTTCAATACATTGCACATTGCTTTCTGATAAAGCACTATTACTCAAGTTGTGTTCAAGGGTGTTTATTGGAATAACAAAAAGAACAATGTAAAGTGCAATAGAGTGGGGTGATGGTTGGGAAAAGTCCAGTGAAGTGGCCCAGTCTGTTTGTAGCAAAGGTCCAGTGTCCATGGGCCATAGGAAGAGGAGCAATGGCAGTCCAAAGTGAACAAGGTGAATCAGTGGAACACAAGGGGGACATTCTGGAGGGGCTCATTTCCTGGCGGTGGTCTTGGTAACTGTCTCTGGTGTCTGTCTGGGTCGCAGGGAACATTTGCGGGATGGTTCACCCTCTGCAGGGGGAGGTGTGCTGGTGGCCTGTGAGTCCTGTGGCAGGGACTCCTGTCCACTAGCTGCAGCAGATGTGGAGGGCTGCTCAGTACACTGGCTAGTGGAAGGGGCCCGCTGGTGTGTTGTGTACTCACGCATAATGTTAGCCATGTCACTCAACACCCCTGCAATAGAGGCCATGGTGGTATTCAAGACCTGCAATTGTTGTGTGATCTCTTGCTTGTGTTCCCCCAGCAGCTGCTAGTTCTCCCTCATGATGTTGATCACTTGACCCATCCTGTCCTGGGATTGTTGGTATGCACCCAGGACATTCGTGAGTGCCTCCTGGGCAGTTGGTTCTCTGGGCCTGACCTCTCCTTGGTGCACAGCTGTGTTCCGACTGTCCCTTGCCCCCTGTGCCTGTGTCCCCTAAACGGTGTGCCCACTCCCACTTACACCAGGACCTTCATCGTCTTGCCTGTGTGGTGTTGACTAGTGTCCCTGTACAGGGAGCACACTACTGATTGACGTGTCCTGGGGACAGAGATTTGAGGGCATTGGCTGGCTGCTGCGGTGTTTGAGTCTGAGGGGGGCCCTGTGGTGGACTGGCTTTGGGATGTGATAGCCGACTGACCAGTGGTCCCAGATGGCCCAGGGAGTTCATCCAGATCAAGACCTCCAGAGTTGCTGTCATCACTGAGGGCATCTTCTGGTGGGGGACTGGGTTGCCGTGGCACCTTCTTGCCGCTGAAATTGGCTGGGGCACATGTGGGGATGTAAGTGATTTGTTAGAGTAATTGTCTGTCACATATTCTGCATTTCTACCTTTCCCAATGATATTGGTGTTGTCCTCCCACCTTTGGTAGTGTATGGTGATGGATTGTGGGATTGGTAGTTCTACGTGCTGTCCATGCATTGCTGGTGTGTGTTGATGTAGAGCTGGGAGAGATGTGCTTGCAGTGGGTATGGCATGCAGGGGTAGACATATAGGTGTGGTAATTGGGGTGGTGCACTCTGTGGGATGGAGTGGGGTGAAGCGATCAGGCTGAGGGGGTAACATGGCATGCAGGTGTGTGTGGTGGTAGGTTGATAATGGTGATTCACCAGTGCCCAGTCCTCCGGCTACTCCAGCGAGGCCCTCAGGATGTGGGGGTGGAGGTGGGGGTCCACTGCCAGTACTCCTGATGGTGACCTGGTGCCTTGTTGCAATGGAACTCACCTTCCCCTGTTGGTCGTTCCACCTCTTCTGAATGTTGTCCCTTGTGCGTGGGTATTGTCCCACGCTGTTCACACTTTCCACGATCCTTTGCCATAGCTCCGTCTTCCTGGCAATGGAGATCTGTTGTACCTGTGCTCCAAACAGCTGTGGCTCTACCCTGACTATTTCCTCCACCATCACTCGCAACTCCTCATCAGTGAAACGGGGTTGCCTTTGTGAGGACATGAGTGTTGTGTGTGTGTAGTTCAGAGGGTGTTGAGTGATGTGGTGTGGGGTGTGTGGTGCATGATGGATGAATGGGTAGTCGTGGTATGTGTACAGTTATCTCTGGGATTGGCCTGGCAAGGTATAGCGGTCTTCTCGTGTTTGCAAAGGATTGTGTGTGATGTGGGTGTGTGTTTTATAGTTCTGCTGGTGGGTGTGTGGTGTGTGTATTTGTGTCAGGTGTGGGTTTTTTGGACTGGCCAATGTGGTCTTGTTTTGGTTTTGTGTGGCCATTTCCAATGCATCGGCAATAATTTACTGCCGTTGAATAGCTGCTGTGGTGATTCGTGGATCATTATTTGGAGGGCGTTGTTTTGCTGGCGTAACGGCATGGATGCTAGTTCCAAAAGTTTTTCACGTTCTTTGGGTCTGGCGGATTTCTGGTTGTGGCTGCCTTCTGTCGGTTTTGTGTGTGTATGTCATAATCTGGCGGGCGGATGTTCGCCTCCACGCGGTATGTTGGCACAGCTTCTTCTAGTGGTGAAGGACCAAACCAACTATACCCTGTTAAGGCCATACTTGTCACTAAAGTTTGACTGACCCCCATGGAAAGTACCGTCAGAGGTTGAGGGACAGCCACAAACTGCCATTCAGTCTTGGGTGGATTTCTGGAACAAGGAAGCAGATGTTCAATACTTGTTTTACAGAGCTGCACCAGCACCCAATGGTCAGTAAGCTGACTGACCCCAGGAAGGTTGCTGAGGTGGCAGACCTCTGGCCCAGTACCAGAGCATCCAAGAAGGCATCTGGGGAGACTCCCAGACGTATGGTCAAGGGTCCCACCAGAAGAAAGAGAAGGGAGACAAACCTAAAAATATGGAGTTCTATAAAGGCCTCCAAAATAATTCCCACAGGAACAGCAGTAACCAATCCCAATCTGAACCAAAGAAGAAATGATTCTTTGATAAGCATACAGGGAGGTTTGTCCCCTACTTTGCTGAGTGCTACAAGTATGGGCAGTCCAAGGGAGACATCAAATGTCCCAATAGGACGCAGCCTCCCAACGGTGGGCAGACACCAGGGTTGGCAAGTGTGGCACTTAAGAAGTAAGTGGTCCCTGTTAGCTTGGGGGAAAAGGACAAAGAATACCCTGGAGCCCCTGCGCGATAAAGAGATGGTGGCAAAATCCCATATGCTTTCCAGTACTTTTAATTATAGGCAGTGGATCCTAATCAGTGGGCAAAGGTGGAAGCTCTGAGGGACAGAGCATCCAGCGCAACTACTGTGAGGTAATATCTGGCATCCTTAGAGCAGAGCAGGTCCTCCCTATTACATTCTACCAGGTTATAATCACAGACAACCATGAGAGTCACCTACCGGTGGCTCTGTTTCCTTTTGAGTGGGGAGGGGGGGGGTTTCAGGTCCTCTAAAAGTAGCTCTGAGCACTCCTATGCCTGTAGATTGTCTGTTGAGCAATGCCCTAGAGCACACTGCCCGGAAGGATGTGGAGCTCATGTTACACCTGCAGGTGTTAGGATTGCCTGAAAGGGTGTGTATGACCACAATGTTCACGGCTGCCCGGGAGAGGAGTCAAAGGAGCCTGGAAGAATAGCCCAGGTGGCTGCCACAAAGAGAAAGGGCAAGGGTGCGGGAAACCAGCCCCCAAAGTTCCCATGGTCCATGTTGATGGGGCATCTGAGGAAGAAATCCCCCAATCCTACCAGGGAGGACATGGCTACCCTGGGAGACCTGCCTGAGCTTGATGTGTGGCAAGATGAGAGTGTGCCCACCAGTAAGGAATTCTACAGAGTTCAGAAGGAGTGCCCAGCTCTAGAGAGCCTGAGGCGGCAAGCTGAGGCCTAAGCAGCAAGTGACACCTCTGAAGATCACCTTTTCCAATGGGAGAATGACCTCCATACTGTGAGCCTATGGCTCCCGCGCCTGTGGCAAACCATGTGCTTATGGTCCCCAAGTGCTACGGATCCTTTTGAGTTTGGCTCATGACATACCCATGACCGGATACATGGGGCAGGACAAGACCTTTTCCAGGCTTGTCCTAAACTTCTACTGGCCACGAAAAAAGACAACCTCAGACAAAGACAATCTAATCTTGTGGACAGTCAAGAAGACATGAAACTCTGGTATGACCAGAAGGCCACTCTACTCTAGTAGAGTTTGAACCTGGCTAGAAGGTGTGGGTTAAGGAGCATGTGGCGCCCAAAGCTCTCCAAGACTGCTAGATATGCCCATATGAGGTGAAGGAGCCAAAGGGGGAGTCCACCTACCTGGTGGATCTCAAGACCCCTAGAAACCCCTTTAGGGTGTTTCACATTCACCACCTCAAACCACATTGTGAGAGGTCTGACAAGATTATGCTAGTGGTGACTAATGATTCAGTGGAAATGGAGAGCGAACCTCTCCCTGACTTCCTGTCTTCCCAGGAACATAACGGGTCAGTGGAGGATGTCAACCTCTCCCTCACCGAGACCCCAGAACAGGGTAACAGTTGTGGGACAGTTCGCCTCACTGTTCTCCTTCAAGCCTGGCCTTACACATCTGGGTATCCACGACATAGTAACTAGATACAGTAAGCCTGTGAAGGATAACATTTACAGGCTGTCAGATATGGTGAGGGCCAGTACCACGGAAGAGGTCTCCAAGACACTAGCTTTAGGGTTGACTGAACCCTCCAGCTGTTCTTGGTCCAGCCCTGTGGTGCTGATACCCAAGGATTCCCCATTAGGCATTACCCCAAAGCCCAGGGTCTGTGTGGACTCCTGGGAGCTCAATTATATTACCAAAACTGACACACACCCCATCTCTGAGCTGATGAGCTCATAGACTGGCTGGACACTGCCAAATGTCTCAGTACTTTTGATCTCACATCAGGGGACTGGCATAATGCTCTGACTGAGGGGGCAAGGGAGAGGTCTGCACTCTCAAACCCAGAGGGCCACTTTCAGATCTGGGTGATGCCCTTTGGCTTAAAGAATGCCCCATCCACCTTTCAGAGGTTGGTGAACAAGGATCTCCTGAAAATGAGGCATTCTGTGCTGCCTAATTGTACAGCATGGCTGTCTTCTGCTCCAGCTGGGAGGATCACCTGTACCACCTCCAATGGTTGTGTCAGGCCATGCAGCAGGCAGGTCTGACTATCAAGGCCAGTAGCTGCCAGATAGAGCAGGGTAATGTGGTGTATCTAGGCATTTGGTGGACGCGGGCAAGGTGCAGCCCCTCGGGCCAAAATTAAGACTATCCTGGCAGGGCAACCCTCTAAAACACGGATGAAGATGAGGGCCTTCCTGGGCCTCACAGGGTACTATAGAGTTTGTTAAGTGACATGGCACCATTGTTGCCCCCTTAACTGAGCTGATTCCAAGATTCAGCCCAAAATGGTAGTCTGGGCAGAGGTCTATCAGAAAGCCTTTGACATCCTCAAGGAAGCCATGTGTACAGCACCCGTACTCAAGGCACCTGCCTTCAGTTTATTGTGCAGACAGACACTTCAGAGCATGCATATGGGCTATCTTAGCACAGTTAAATGAAGATGGCCTACACCTAACCAGTATCTTTTATTAACAGGAGATGGAGTGCTATTGAGAGGGAGGCCTTTGCTGTGGTCTAGGCACTGAAGAAGCTGAAACACACCTGTTTGGAACTTACTTCCAAGTTCAAACAGACCACAGGCCCCTCAGATGGCTCATGCAAATGAGGAGTGAAAATTTAAAGCTGTTGAAGCGGTCCTTCTCCCTACAGGGAATGGATTTATGGTGGAACAATATGGTGGGCTTCTTCAATCTAAAGACCTGCTTTAGATGTTGGTGGAGGGATTACTTCATGACAACAGTCACGAATATCCCATCCGCAGAAATATAAATCCCTTTACTTCCTATGGGATTTATATTTCAGCAGACTGGATATTAGTCACCGTTGTGATGGAGTAACCTGTTGTCCGAAATCTTAATCAGGTCCTAACTCAGTTGAAAAAGTACATTTCCCGACTGTTTTTTTAAGTCTCCCACTTGTCTGTTCCACCTCTACCAGGAAGAAGAACTGCCCAGCTGTGAAGTCTGCCCTGCTGACCTGCTTTGCTACCCAAGGACTGCTCTGCTGCCCAAGTACTTCTGTTGCTGTAGTAGGACTCTTCTGATGTGAGCTGCCCTGCTGAAACCAGCCTGCTTGTGTGTCCCAGGACTCAGAGATCCTCAAGGGTCAATTGGCTGATCTTTTGTTCTCAAGTCACAGGGACACAACAAGCTTCTCTGCACCATGCATCTTTGACTCAGGACCGTGCATTGCCTCAATAGCACCGTAAGCCTGATCCAGTATGATGCATCTTGATGCAGCAACAGAGCCAGCGCACCACAGCTCTTTGTAGCTCTAATGCAGGATCATGCATTGTCTCAGTGGCTCTGCCAGCCCAACACAGCACAACATATCTTGATGCTGACAACTGGCCAGCTTATTGCAGCATGACACAGCTCAATGCAAGTCCTCACAAGCTCCAGAGGCTTCACCAGCACCAGCCCAGCATGATGCACCTGAACCTCAGCCCCAACACATCGCTATGCAATTCTTTGTAAGCCCCATGGGCTACTTTGATGACAGCTCGAGAGCTTACATCACAAGCTTCTGTCGATGTCACTGTGCAACGCATCTTGGCTTATGACCTTACATCGCAAACTTCATGTTGATGGTCTCTCTAGACACCAGCCACTGTAATTCAACAAAGGTAATTTGCAGTGCTCCACAACCAGAATTTTAGGTACTCCTGTTCAGCGGGCCTATCTGGGTCCCTGTAGCCGGCCCAGGCTCCATCACAGTTGGGCTGAACTTGTAACGTTGCCCCTATAGTGGAACAGATAACCATAGTTGGCACTTTGTGCTTTTTAGAGCTGTATCCACTGAAGTATTTAAAACTGCATATCTCCAGTTCTACTGATTGGATTTATTCTGTTTTGGTCTTTTTGTATTTCATAAATTTACTCTATTTTACAAATTTGGTGTGGGAGTCTTGTGTTGTGTTTTCACTTTATTACTGTTTGAAGTGCTGCATAAATAAAGTAACTTGGAAATTACCTGATGAGTGTTCCTTTCCTGCATTATTGCATGCAGATGCTGCTCGTGCTCAATTTCAAGTGTTTCCCTCTGTTGGAAAAGGAACTTTATGGTGAGAGACTTTCTGAACGTAGATTGAAGCAATTGAAATCGTGGAAAATCTCGCTGGGGCTAACTCAGAGACTTTGTGCACACCTCAGAGGTACTTAAGTGTACAAGGGAAGCAATCTGCATTTGTAAGGGTTACATCATGAATCACATGAACATTTGCATATTTTTTTAGTCGTAAATAGGACTTATAAATGTGAAAATCTGCTGATTTAGCATGGCTTGATGTTGTAATTGTAGTGTTAGAATAGGCCGTTTGAGCATTTAAGGGTGGGAGAGCTTGCAGAAGTAGAACACCCACAAACCTTTAAGTGGCGGGTGTTCAGTTTGCAATAAATGCAATTATCCTCAAAATCCAGCAAAATGCAGGAAATGTCTTTCCTGGGCAAAAAGGGGGAGGGAACAACCGTATATTTATTTAATGGGGAATTTAGGAGAAGCTGATTCTAAAGGAAAATATGTTCCCAGTGGCCAAAACAAGTTAAATGTTTAAGTGCACAACTCTGCACGATTTACTTACCCATAGTCCCACCTACCAGGAAATCCAACAGTCGTAGTTTTCCATGAGAGCTGATGAGATTCTGTGTGAATCCTGGTCAGAAATCACCTTCAAATCTACTCCAAGTGAATGAGTGGAGTCCACGAGCAGGTTTCCGACTCATTGTCTTGGATTTCTGATCAAGACTCTCAGGGTCATAAATTAGATTGATCTCAGATTTAAATTGTGACCTTTGAAGCGCTGCATAAAAAGTCTTCCAGAACAATATGGAAATCACTGCACTGATATGGAATTGAATTCTGTGGTTTTGATAAACATCAACCAAAAATAGTAATAAGACTTAGGCCCATATTTATACTTTTCGACGCTAAACTGCGCTAACGCAGTTTAGCGTCAAAAAGTTTTGCGCCGTCTAACGCCATTCTGAAGCGCCAAGCGGGCGCCGTATTTATGGAATGGCGTTAGACGGCGCAATCAGACCGGCGCTGCCTGGTTTGCGTGGGAAAAAACCACGTAGACCAGACAGAGCCGGCGTAGGGGGAAAATGGCGCATGGGCGTCTTAAAGTGGGGCAAGTCAGGTTACGTCGAAAAAATCGTCTTAACCCGACTTGCGCCATTTTTTAACGACGCCCATCCCCCATCAACATGACTCCTATCATTGTAAAGATAGGAGTCATGCCCCCTTGCCCAATGGCCATGCCCAGGGGACTTCTGTCCCCTGGGCATGGTCATTGGGCATAGTGGCATGTAGGGGGGCACAAATAAGGCCCCCCTATGCCACCAAAAAAAAATATAAAAAATAAAAAATTATACTTACCTGAACTTACCTGAATGTCCCTGGGGTGGGTCCCTCCATCCTTGGGGGTCCTCCTGGGGTGGGCAAGGGTGGCAGGGGGGGTCCCTGGGGGCATGGGAGGGCACCTGTGGGCTCATTTTGAGCCCACAGGCCCCTTAACGCCTGCCCTGAGCAGGCGTTAAAAAGTGGCGCAAATGCGCCGTTTTTAGCCACGCCAACTCCCGGGCGTCTCTTTTGCCCGGGAGTATAAATACCACGTAAAGTCCTGGGAGTCATTTTTTAGACGGGAACGCCTCCCTTGCATATCATTAACGCAAGGAAGGGGTTCACGCTAAAAAATGACGCACATTCCGGGAACTTTGGCGCTATTCGCCTCTAACGCCATAGTATAAATATGGCGTTAGTTGGCGTTAGTTTTGCGTCGAAATTGCGTCAAAAAAAACGACGCAATTTCGGCGCAAACGGAGTATAAATATGGCCCTTAGTTTACTAAAAGTATAATCCCTGCGGTATTGCGTGTTATTTGCAGGTGCTGGGCTTCTGTTTGAAAAATTGTACTTTTTATTTGGCTAATACAATGTACACTCTCCCTATGCCCCGGCACGTGCATTTTGCATTTTGTATTACATACAGTTACCAATCCCACAATGATTCGGAATACCACATTACAATACAACTGCAGACCACCCGTTTTTCTCTGATTACTGCACATATAAAACAAAGGCTACCTGGCACTTCCTAGAGGTTAATCTCTGCTGCTTGATAACATTCCTGCAATGATGGAAGGGGGCGCAAAATCGTTCCTTAAGCCGACTGCATGTCTTTTTCAGTATCTTCGGTTTCCTGTGACTCTGAATTTTCCGTACCCGCCCAGATGTGTGGTGAACAGATGAGGTATGGTCCTTCAAAATAACAACTTCACCCACTATAGTCGGGCTTTCTCCAAAAGGACTGTCTTTTTCCATGTCCGTTCTTGCTGTCCTGGATTTTACCACCAGAGAGGGTTCAGGAAAGATTGGGATAAACTTGGTGTGCAAACGTCCATATACAGAAAGTTAGACAAATATCTTTTGCTGAACATGTGGCTCTCAACAATGTCCCAGGTCGATTAGAATCCTTCATGGCATAATGGGAACAGGATTCCTGTTGCCATGACCTACTCTTGAAAGATTCCAAAAACACCATGGTAACAAAATGTTGAAAGTAAAAAGCCAAAACCCAAAGAAAAGGAAGTGTAGGTAAGTACTGGCTTTCTCACTTGACTGTTATGTACCATTCAATACGAATCACTGTTCCTCCCATCCTCTGAGCCAGTAGCCTTATTTATGCCACTGAGTGCATTGAACAGTTTATTTGTCATGATAAAACACCAACAAAGATAGACATCTACATGTAAATAGAAATGTATTGAAAAACACATTAAAAATATGCTTTTTATTAGAAATTGGGAGGAACAATGAGGTGTTGTGTTGGATTTTCCGGCGTGGCACAGACGATGCGTCGTTTCTTTCCATGCTGCAAGGTGATGCATCGAATTTCAGGAGCACAGCCTTGGTTCCTTACTGCAATGCAGTGATTTTGACGATCAGGGACGATGGTTGATAATCCTTGACACGCAGGTAGAAGGAGCAGGGGCTGCATCAATCCGCTATGTGTTGCGGCAAAATTTCAGCTGTGAGGTGGGTGCTGCATTAATTTCCAGTTGCGGGTCTGAAGCTGCGGTGATTTTCCAATTGCGAGGATTTCCTGAAGGGGTGAAGTCTTTGTTGGCCCTGAGACTTCAGAAACAGAAGGCAAGCTCAATCCAAGCCCTTGGAGAGCACGTAAGGAGGAAGGCAGAGTCCTTCCAGCAGAGTAAGGAGCACCAGCCAGCAGGGCAACAAGCGGGAAAGCAGTCCTTCAGCAAGGCAGTCCAGGTGAGTCGTTTAGGCAGCCAGGCTGTCTCTCTGACTGAGTACAGGTGAAGGTCCAGAGGTGTCTGATTTGGTGAGGTCAGAGAAACAGTTTATATATGCAAAAATGCCTTTGACATGGGGGAAACTTCATAGACTGTTTTTGAAGTGCACAAGTTCTCCTTTCAGCCCAGTCCAGTCTGCCAAGATCCCTGTGGGTGGGGTTATCAGCCATTTGTGTGAGGGCAGGCCTCTGGCCTTTGATGTGTAATAGATAGCCCCTCTACCCTTCCTGCCCAGGGAGACCCATTCAGTATGCAGATGAATGTATATGTGACTGAGTGTCCTGTGTTTGGTTGGAATGCACAAGGGGAGCTGTCAACCAACACAGACCAGATGTAGTTTGGAGACACGGCTGTAAGGCACAGATGGCAGCAAGTGCAGAGTAATGCTCACTTTCTAAAAGTGTCATTTCTAAAATAGTAATATTAAATCCAACCTCACCAGTGGGCAGGATTTTCTATTGTCATTCTGGCAATACTAAACATGACAGGGCTACTCCTTCCAGATCAGAATCTACCACTTAAAAGTATATGAGGGCAGCTTTAATGCTAGTCTATGAGAGGAGTAGGCCTCACAGTAGTAGAAAATTAATTTGTGAGGTTTTTCACTACCAAGACATGGAAAACATGTAAGTACATGTCCTGCCTTGTATCTACATAGCACCCTGCCTTATGGATTACCTGGCACCTACCTTACGGGTAATTTATATGTAGAAAAAGGGGAGTTTAATACTTGGCAAGTACTTTCAAATGCCAAGTCAAAGTGGTGGTAAAACTGCACACACAGGCCTTGCAATTACAGGCCTGAGACATGGTTAAGGGGCTACTTATGTGGGTGGTGCAATCAGTGAAGGCCAAATAGTAGCATTTAATTTAAAGGCCCTGGGCACATCTAGTTCACTTTACTAGGAACTTACAGGTAAATTAAATATGCCAATTGGGTAGGAACCAATGTTACCATATTTAGGGGAAAGAGCATATGCACTTTAGCACTGGTCAGCAGTGGTAAAGTGTGCAGAGTCCTAAAACCAGCAAAAACAGGGTCAGAAAAATGGAGGGAGGCAGGCAAAAGGTTGAGGGATGACCACCCTAAGGCTGTCAGGTCTAACATGTGCCCCCCCAAGCTGAAAGTGGGGAGAGCTACCCAACCCTTAGGAGCTCTCACCACTAAGGCAGAAGAATCTGGAGAGAGATCAGCATTGGCGTGGTCCGTCCCCGGGTGCTGCTCCACCATAAAGTCCATTCCCTGTAGAAAGATGGACCACCTCAAGAGTTTAGGATTTTCACCCCTCATCTAAATGAGCCATCAGTGGGCCCTGGAAGTGAGCCCCAAACAGGTATGGTCTCAGCTTCTTCAGAGTCCAGACCACAGCAAATGCTTCTCTTTCAATGGCACTCTACCTGTTTTCCAGTGGAAGTAACCGCCTGCTAATGAAGGCTACCAGTTGATCTAGGCTCCCCTCATTCAGCTGTGTTAAAACTGCCCCTATGCCATGCTCTGAAGTGTCCGTCTGCACTATGGATTTCTTGGCGTAATCAAGGACTCTGAGCACAGGTGATGTGCACATGGTTTCCTTGAGGGAATCAAAGGCTTTCTGGCAAGCCTCTCTCCAGTTCACCAACCTGGGCTGCTTCTTAGAAGTCAGCTTAGTTAAAGGGGCAACCATGGTGCCATATCCCTTAACAAATCTCCTGTAGTAGCCTGTGAGGCCTAGGAAGGCTCTCACTTCAGTTTGGGTCCTAGGTGGTTGCCAAGCCATGATTGTTTCAATCTTGGCCTGGAGGGACTGTACCTTGCCACCACCTACCAGGTGTCCCAAATACACCACGGAACCGTGCTCGATCTGGCACTTACTAGCCTTGCTTGTCAGTCCTCCCTGTTGCAGGGCCTGGAGCGCCTTTTGGAGGTAAAGCAGGTGTTCCTCCCAGCTGGCACTGTAGACAGCAATGTCATCCAAGTAGGTGGCACAGAACGCCTCTTTACCAGCCAAGGTAGCAGGGCATTCTTAAAGCTAAATGGCATCATCCGGAATTGGTAAAGTCCCTCAGGGGTTGATAACGCTAACCTCTCTTTTGCCCCCTCAGTCAAGGCAATCTGCCAGTATCCTGATGTTAAATCAAAGGTACTGAGGAATTTGGCAGTGCTTAGACTGTCAATTAGCTAATCAGCACTGGGGATGGGGTGTGTGTCAGTCTTGCTGATGGAATTGAGGCCTTGGTAGTCCACACAGAAAGGAAGTTCTGCTTTAGCGCCCAGTGGGGCAGCCTTTGGTACCAACACCACTGGGCTGGACCAGGGACTGTTAGAGGTTTCAATCACCCCTACAGCTAGCATCTTGGCCACTTCCTCCTTGATGCTAGCCTTCACCCTGTCTGAGAACCTGTAAATTGTGTTCTTTACAAGGGGACTCTCTCCCGTGTCGACGTCATGGACGCCCAGATGTGTGAGTCCAGGGGTGAGGGAAAACAGGGGGGAAAACTGTCCCAGTAACTGGTAACAGTTGCCTTGCTGGTCTAGGATCAGGGAGTCAGAGAGGTTGACACCCCCCACTGACCCATCACTTTCTTGCGTACAGAGGAGGTCAGGAAGAGGTTCACTCTCCTCCTCCACACCCTCATCTGTCACTAGGGGCATGCTGGCTTTAGTCCTCTCAAAGTGTGGCTTTAGTCTGTTTACATGGAGCATCCATTGGGATTTTCTAGGGGTCTGGAGGTCTACTAAATAAGTGGCCTCCCCCTTACGCTCCTGTACTTCGTACGGGCCAGTCTAGCGGTCCTGAAGAACTCTGAGCTCTACTGGTTCCATGACCCATACTTTGTTGCCCGGTAGAAACTCCACCAGAGTGGACTTCTGATAATGCCAGTGTTTTATCACCTTTTGACTGACCTCAAGGTTGCTTTTGGACTTTTTCCAGAAGCTGTGCATCTGGTTGCAGAGGGCCAACATGTAGCTGGCTACTTCCTTGGGGAATTTCCTGGGAGCTTTCTCCCACCCTTTCCTGACAATGCTTAAAGGCCCCCTAACAGGGTAGCCATAGAGAATCTCAACGAGACTAAACCCTACCCCCTTCTGAGGCACCTCTCTGTAAGCAAAGAGAAGGCATAGCTAGAGGACGTCCCACTTAGGCCTCATGGCCTCAAGTAAGCCTGCAATCATGCCCTTTAAGGTCTTGTTAAATATCTCAACTAGACCATTGGATGGAGGGTGATAGGGTGTGATGAACCTGTAGGTTACACCACACACATCCCACATGGACTTCATGTATGCAGACATGAAGTTAGTTCCTCTGTCAGACACTATCTCTTTAGGGAACCCCACATGGGTAAAGATCCCCATCAAAGTTCTGGTCACCACAGGTGCAGTCACCGTCCTCAGAGGGATGGCCTCTGGGTAGGGTGTGGCATGGTCCCTGAAGACTAGGCTAAACCTGTTGCCCAGGGCTGTCTTCGGGAACAATGGACCAATTCCGTCAATGCCCACCCTTTCAAAGGGGGTGCCAATGATGGGAACAGGATCAGGGGAGCCTTCAGCTTTTTCCCTGATTTCCAACTGGCCTGGCAGCTGAGACAGGACCTGCAGAATGTATCTGAGGCCGTCTTCATTCGGGGCCAATACAAGTGGGTGACAAGCTTGGCAAAGGTCTTGTCTTGCCATAAATGCCCTGCCAGGGGTAAGTCATGAGCCAAACCCAGTGAGAAGGCCCAGAAACACTGGGGGACCACCAGCACATGCGCTGCCCCAGTACTCGGAGCCTTAGGCTCACTATATAGGAGATCATTTTCCTACTTCATCAGGTGATCCCAAGGGGCTTCACCTGCTGCATGGGCTGAGGCCTGTCTCCTAAAGCCCTCAAGAGTGGGACACTCTTTCTGCGCTTTTCAGAATTTCCTAGGTCTCTACGTTTGTCCAACTACATAATGGCAACTCTGAACCGGGGCATGAATCATACCCAATACTGTTGCCAGTATTGGTTGTATGATTCCACGCACCCTCGGGGCTCCTTTGAGGACCCTCAGCATTGCTCCTACCTGCTTACTGGAGTTTTCTGGGCAGCCCACGCTGCTGCCACCCCTTGGATGGGTCTTTGACCTTCTGCTGTTTGACCAGCTCAAGCTCAGGAAGGCAGAACAAAGGATTTCCTCTGGGAGAAGGGGTAACACCCTCTCTCTTTGTAAATAGGTGTTACATGACTTGGTAGGAGTAGCCTCCCCAAGCCACTGGTATGCCTTGAAGGGCACTTTTGGTGTCCTCCTTGCATAAACCAGTCTGCACCAGTTCAGGGACATCCAGTCCCTGCATCGGTGTGAAAATTGGCAATGGAAAGGGGAGTAACCACTGCCTTGTCCAGCACCACCCCAGGTGTAGTGCCCAGAGCTTCTCCAGGTGGCCACTTGATTCTGCCATCTTGAATCCAAGGTGGGCAGAGGCCTCTGGGAGCATCTGAGTGGCAAGGTCAGGCAGGTGACGTCACTGCCCCCTCCTGATAGGTGGGCACCTTGCTAGGTGACCAGTCCCTTTTCCAGGGCTATATTAGGTCTCCCTCTTCAGTGGGTCCTCAAATTCGACATGCAAGACTCCAGCAGGATTCCCCTGCAATGTTTACTTTGACTGCTGGAACCACAACTGGACTCCACGGAAAACTACAATCTGCAGCAAAAGTGATGACTCTGCTCTACAACATTGCTTCTCTGGCTCCTTCCAGCAACTGCAACATTTCCCTGGCTGTGCACCTTCTGAGGGCGGCAAGTCATCAGTCTGCACCAAGAAGCAAGAAAGAATCTCCCTTGGAGTGAAGGAGTCAATAAGGAAGAAGGAATCTCCCTTGGAGTGAAGGAGTCACTCCCCTGCATCTGCAGGCATTAACTGCAACAATGACTGGCTGCGTGGATCTCCTCTCTTCCTGAGCTGCATGGATCCTCTATCATGGGTGGTGGTCTGGAGTGGTCCCCTTGGTCCTCCCTACCAGCTATCCAACTTTGGAGACGGTAAGCCCTAGTCTCTCCACACAGGAGAGACGTGCACCACGTCTCTTGCAGCTACCAAGGCTTGTTGGCATCTCCTCTAAGGTATATTCAGGCTCTGTGTAGCCCCAGCCCCCAGCACTCTTCCCTGTGACGCACAGCCCTCTGCGTGCTTCTCCTGTGATGTGGAACTCCTTTCTAGGTGTGCTGCGTGGGCCTCACCGCGACTCCTGTGCTTGCCTCCAAGAAGGAATGAAAGACGTCGCGGAATGCATGAAGCTCAGCTTTCTGAAGCTGAACTCGGACAAGACGGAAGTCCTCATCTTCGGACCATCCCCCTGCGCCTGGGATGACTCCTGGTGGCCCCCTGCACTGGGCACTGCCCCCAAGCCCACGGACCACGCACGCAACCTAGGCTTCATCCTGGACTCCTCCCTCACGATGACAAAGCAAGTCAACGCCGTCTCATCATCCTGCTTCAACACCCTCCGCATGCTCCGAAAAATCTTCCGGTGGATCCCCACCGAAACCAGAAAAACAGTCACCCAGGCCCTCGTCACCAGCCGACTGGACAACGGGAACGCCCTCTACGCAGGAACCACAGCCAAACTACAGAAAATACTCCAGCGCATACAGAACGCCTCGACACGACTCATCCTGGACATCCCCCGCCACAGCCACATCTCCACCCACATAAGAGACCTGCACTGGCTCCCCGTCAGCAAGAGGATCACGTTCAGGCTCCTCACCCACACACACAAAGCCCTCCACAACAGGGGCCCCAAATACCTCAACAACAGCCTCACGATCTACACACCCACCCGCCAGCTCCGATCCACTAGCCTCGCCCTCGCCACTGTCCCACGGATTCGCAGAACCACCACCGGGGGAAGATCCTTTTCCTACTTAGCGGCCAAGACATGGAACTCCCTCCCCTCCCACCTACGGCTGACCCAGGACCATCTCTCCTTCAGGAAGCAACTCAAGACCTGGCTCTTCGAGCAGTAGCAGCACCCCCCTCCCAGCGCCTTGAGACCCTTGCGGGTGAGCAGCGCGCTTTACAAATTCTTTGATTGATTGATTGATTGCTGCCTGTGGGTCATCTGTGGGGACTGCCTCCTCTTCTTCTGACTCTCCTGGTCGCTGAGAGTCACCTTGGACTCCCTTCCATGGCTTTAGTCCCCCTGGACCTTGCTGGTCCCCAGCAGCTTCACTTTTCTTCATTGGTGACATTTGTTTTTTCCAAACCTTGTTGGTGGTTTTTCCACATCACAGACCATCCGCAATTCTTCATCCAGCATGGGACAACAACCGTCTTCGTCTCTCTGTTGACCAGATCCTGCATCTGCAGACGGGTGGGTAGTGGCTCCTGCCACCACTGGACACTCCAACGTGAAGTGGACTTGGTCCACTTCTTTTCCAGGTCTTCCTTTGCCAGGATCTACCTTTGGCTTCTTGTAGTATTGTCCTTCTCTGAAGGCCTTTTGGTGGGTTTGAGTATAACCAGTTACTTACCTCTTTTCTCCTGGTCGCTGGGGGGCACTCTTGTATTTACCTTGTGGGTTTCCTAGTTCCTCCAGCTCCCCTCTACTGATTCAACTTCCTTGGGTGCGGGCCTGATTTTCGCATTCAACTTTCTTAGTACATGGTTTGGTCCCCCCCAGGCCATCAGTATTGTCTATTGTTTTCACTGTTTTCTATTGCATTCTATGCTAATTCCTGAGTGCTACTATACATTTATTAGTATGTCTTACTTACCTCCAGTTGGGGTATTGCCTATATAGTATTTTAGTATTTGTGTCACTAAAATAAAGTACCTTTATTTTTGTAACACTGCATGGTTCTTTCATGTGTGTAAGTGCTGTTTGACTATAGTAGTATTGCATAAGCTTTGCATGTCTCCTAGATAAGTCTTGGTTGCTCATCCACAGCTACCTCTCGAGAGCCTGGCTTCCTAGACACTTACTACACCTCACTAATAGGGGAACAGTAGGGGAACATAGGTGCTCACCACACACCAGGCCAGCTTCCTACAGTATGCTCTATGTTTTTGCCTAACAGACAGTCCACAGGCATGGTAGGGCTCACAGCTACTTTCAGAGTACCAGAGACCCCTCCTCCCCACTCAAAGGGAACCAGAGGTGCCAGTAGATGGCTCTCGCAATTGTCAGGACTATCACTTGGTGGAATGTGTTCGGTAGGACCTGCTCTGCTGACACCAGCTGACCCTTAACAGTAGTCATGCTGGTTCCTGTGTCACGCAGAGCCTCCACCTATTGCCCAATAATGGTGACCCACTGCCTATACACTGCCTATACTTAGGTGTATTGGAGGTATGTGGGCTTTTGGCACCATATCTGCATCCCACAGGGACACTAGGGTTGCCTGTGTCTGTTCCCCAAAGCTTTCTGGGACTACCTTCTCCCCAATCACTACACAAACCAACCCAGATGTCTGCCCACCAGTGGGGGGCTGCGCCTTCTTTGGACATTTGGAGGCACCCTTAGAGTGTCCATACTTGGAGCACTCTGCACATTGGGGAACCCACCTTCCTGTCTTGTGATCAAAGAACCCTTTATTCTTAGGATCAGACTGGGACTGGTTACCACTATTCCCCTGGAAATTATTTTGGGGTCTATAGAGAACTCCTTATTTTTATTTTTTTTCTCCCCCCTATTTCTTCTGTTGGGAACCCTGACCACCTTTGTGGGTGTCCCCCCTCCAGATACCTTTTTGGACAATGTGGTGCTAGCCCAGGGGTCCTCCTCCTCAGCAAGCTTCCTGGGATCATTCAGCTTACTTACTTTGCTGCAATGCACCCAGCCATTCAGTGCCTTACTGGAGTAATCAATGAAGTCTACTCAGGATTGGTTGGGGAGCTTGTTACTGTCCCTGAATCTTTGGAGATACTTCTCAGGAGTGAGTCCAAATTTGGCAATCAAACTGGTTTTCATGGAAGTGTACTTGTTCTGGTCCCCAACCTCTAATGTCAGAAGTGCGTCCCTCCCAAGTTTAGGCATGTGTATCCACAGACCCACCCCCCAGTGCTCTTCAGGAACCCCATGTGCCCTTAGTGCAACTTCATAAGCAGAAAACCACTTGTCAATGTCATCTCCTACCACATAACTGGGCACCCAATCCTTGGGTATATTAACCTCCTTGTCTCCAGCAGGTCCTGCATGTATGCTGCCACCATCACTGCTCGATTCAGACTGCCTAGCCTTGAGGTACAGGTCTTTCAGACTCAGTTCAAGAGCAAATAGAGTTTTCTTCTCAGCTTTTAGCCTCAGCTTGCCATTCAGGTAGCTCAGTTTCTGCTTTCCTTTCCTCTCTTTCAGATTCTATTTTTAATTTTGCCCACTGTAGCCTGATTTCTCTCTTCTCTCTTCTTTCCTCTGCGGTCAGGTCATGACTGGAGACACTGCTTCGTGGTCTCACAGGAGGAACAAATCAAGGGGTATCATCTCCTACTGCTGTTGGCAGCTCCTCAGAAGAGCCGTTCACAAGCTCCCCATACTCATCATGCTCTTGGTTGTGGGACTCTGCCCAGGCCCTCAACACCTTTTGTAACTCTTCCTTTTTGGAAGCTCAAGGGGCAGGTACCCCATATCCTCCCAAAAGCCCGTCAGCTGGGTACTCCTCCAGCTTAGCCAGGTCAAACTCCCCATCTCCACTTGTGGACCCAGCCGAAGACATGATGTGAAGGATTTAAAAGATGCAAAGCAGAGAGAATTGCAGAAAAATAAAACAAATCAAATTGACCTTTAACTGTGAGTGGGTAGTGTACACATAGCTATTGTATGGCACTGCACAAACACAAGTCCTATCCTCACCGCTGATCACCAATGTTAGAAATTGGGTCTCTAGTTTGCGGAGGTATACACCTTTGCTCAAGTAGGAACCATAATCCTAGTCAGGGTAAGTCACTACACAACCCAAATTATCCTGCGCCCACCCTCTGATAGCTTGACACTGAGCAGTCATGCTTAACTTAGAAGGCAATGTATTTGTCCAATAACTCATACAGTAACACAGTGAACACACCATAAAAATACACCACACAGGTTTAGAAAAATAGATAATATTTATGTGAATAAAATACGGTCAAAACTACAAAACTCCATAAGCACAAGTTGAAATATTGCTCTTAGAAGGTTTAAAAGAGTCTCAATCCTTAGGAATCAGTGGTTGTATCTTTGTATAACACAGTACCTGGGATGTGTCAAAAATAACAACGCATGGGGCTGCAGAGGAGGAGATGTGTGGAAAATAAGGTGTTGTGTCAGATTTTCTGGTGCAGCACAGACAATGCATTGTTTCTTTCCATGCTGCAAGGTGATGTGTTGGATTTCAGGAGCACAGCCTTGGTTCCTTACTGCGATGCAGTGATATTTTGATGCCCAGGGATAATGCGTTGATAATCCTTGACGCACTGGTAGAAGAAGCAGGCACTGCATCGGTTCTGTCAGCAGCACAGTGATTTCCCAGTCGCGAGGCAGGCATTGCGTTGATTTCTGCAGGCTTTGTGGTGCTTTTCTGATGCATGAGGATTTCCTGAAGGGGTGAAGTCTTTGTTGGCCCTGAGACTTCAGAAACAGGAGGCTCGCTCAATCAAAGTCCTTGGAGAACACTTTCGGAGGAAGGCAAAGTCCTTTCAGCAGAGTCAGGAGCACCAGGTAGCAAGGCAACAAGTAGGAAAGCAGTCTTTCAGCAAGGTAGTTCATATGAGTCCTTTGGGCAGCCAGGCAGTCTCTCTGACAGAGTCCAGGTGTAGGTCCAGAAGTGTCCGATTTGGTGGGGTCAGAGACCCTTTTTATATTCCCAACAATGCCTTTGGAGTGCGCAACTCAGTCCTGTCTGCCAGGATCCCTGTGAGGGGTTATCAGTCATTTGTGTTAGGCCAGGCCGCTGGCCTTTGAAGTGTAAGAGAGAGCCCCTCCACTCTTCCTGCCCAGGGAGACCCATTCAGTATGCAGATTAATGCAGATGAATTGAGGAATGTCCAAAAAACTTGAACCAATACAAGTTAATTTGTCCTTAAATAGGAACTCACTCCAATCAGAAAAACTAATATAATATCTGTAATGCAAGATAAAGCTGCATATTACCCTTACTTAATATATCATTGCAAATGACATTTTTTTTTAAACGTGTAAAAAATGTAAATAGTCGGTCCCTTCTCCTCCAACTCTATCAGAGGTTTCTCTGGAGCTAATAGATAACTTTGCCACTTTCTTTAAAGAAAAGATACAGATATTTATTCATGTGCCTGCCCAGACTAATGCCAGTGCCCTCATGTATCATGGCAGAGCCTCTCAGTATTGAATGAGTGCCTGTAGGAGGCTGGACTGGCTTGTAGTGAGTACCAAGGGGTACTTGCACCTTGCACCAGGCCCAGTTATCCCTTATTAGTGAATAGGGTGTCTAGCAGCTTAGGCTGATAGATAATGGTAGCTTAGCAGAGCAGCTTAGGCTGAACTAGGAGACGTGTGAAGCTACTACAGTACCACTTAGTGTCATATGCACAATATCATAAGAAAACAACAATACACAGTTATACTAAAAATAAAGGTACTTTATTTTTATGACAATATGCCAAAGTATCTTAGAGTGTACCCTCAGTGAGAGGATAGGAAATATACACAAGATATATATACACAATAGCAAAAATATGCAGTATAGTCTTAGAAAACAGTGCAAACAATGTATAGTTACAATAGGATGCAATGGGGAAACATAGGGATAGGGGCAACACAAACCATATACTCCAAAAGTGGAATGCGAACCACGAATGGACCCCAAACCTATGTGACCTTGTAGAGGGTCGCTGGGACTATTAGAAAATAGTGAGAGTTAGAAAAATAACCCTCCCCAAGACCCTGAAAAGTGAGTGCAAAGTGCACTGAAGTTCCCCTAAGGACAAAATAGTCGTGTTAGAGGAATAATGCAGGAAAGACACAAACCAGCAATGCAACAACTGTGGATTTCCAATCTAGGGTACCTGTGGAACAAGGGGACCAAGTCCAAAAGTCACAAGCAAGTCGGAGATGGGCAGATGCCCAGGAAATGCCAGCTGCGGGTGCAAAGAAGCTTCGACTGGACAGAAGAAGCTGAGGTTTCTGCAGGAACGAAAAGGGCTAGAGACTTCTCCTTTGGTGGACGGATCCCACTCGACTTGGAGAGTCGTGCAGAAGTGTTTTCCCGCCGAAAGGACGCCAACAAGCCTTTCTAGACGCAAATCGTGCATTTGGCGTTTTTGGACGCTGCTGGGGCCCAGGAGGGACCAGGAGGTCGCAAATTGGACCTGAAGACAGAGGGGACGTCGAGCAAGACAAAGAGCCCTCACTGAAGCAGGTAGCACCCGGAGAAGTGCCAGAAACAGGCACTACGAGGATGCGTGAAACGGTGCTCACCAAAGTTGCACAAAGGAGTCCCACGTCGCCGGAGACCAACTTAGAAAGTCGTGCAATGCAGGTTAGAGTGCCGTGGACCCAGGCTTGGATGTGCACAAAGGATTTCCGCCGGAAGTGCACAGGGGCCGAAGTAGCTTGCAAAGTCGCGGTTCCCAGCAATGCAGCCCAGCGAGGTGAGGCAAGGACTTACCTCCACCAAACTTGGACTGAAGAGTCACTGGACTGTGGGGGTCACTTGGACAGTGTTGCTGGATTCGAGGGACCTCGCTCGTCGTGCTGAGAGGAGATCCAAGGGACCGGTAATGCAGCTTTTTGGTGCCTGCGGTTGCAGGGGGAAGATTCCGTCGACCCACGGGAGATTTCTTCAGAGCTTCTGGTGCAGAGAGGAGGCAGGCTACCCCCACAGCATGCACAAGCAGGAAAACAGTCGAGAAGGCGGCAGGATCAGCGTTACAGAGTTGCAGTAGTCGTCTTTGCTACTATGTTGCAGGTTTGCAGGCTTCCAGCGCGGTCAGCGGTCGTTTCCTTATCAGAAGGTGAAGAGGGAGATGCAGAGGAACTTGGATGAGCTCTTGCATTCGTTATCTAAAGTTTCCCCAGAGACAGAGACCCTAAATAGCCAGAAAAGAGGGTTTGGCTACCTAGGAGAGAGGAGAGGCTACTAACACCTGAAGGAGCCTATCACAAGGAGTCTCTGACGTCACCTGGTGGCACTGGCCACTCAGAGCAGTCCAGTGTGCCAGCAGCACCTCTGTTTCCAAGATGGCAGAGGTCTGGAGCACACTGGAGGAGCTCTGGACACCTCCCAGGGGAGGTGCAGGTCAGGGGAGTGGTCACTCCCCTTTCCTTTGTCCAGTTTCGCGCCAGAGCAGGGGCTAAGGGGTCCCTGAACCGGTGTAGACTGGCTTATGCAGAATTGGGCACATCTGTGCCCAAGAAAGCATTTCCAGAGGCTGGGGGAGGCTACTCCTCCCCTGCCTTCACACCATTTTCCAAAGGGAGAGGGTGTCACACCCTCTCTCAGAGGAAGTTCTTTGTTCTGCCATCCTGGGCCAGGCCTGGCTGGACCCCAGGAGGGCAGATGCCTGTCTGAGGGGTTGGCAGCAGCTGCAGTGAAACCCCAGGAAGGGCAGTTTGGCAGTACCAGGGTCTGTGCTACAGACCACTGGGATCATGGGATTGTGCCAACTATGCCAGGATGGCATAGAGGGGGCAATTCCATGATCATAGACATGTTACATGGCCATATTCGGAGTTACCATTGTGAAGCTACATATAGGTAGTGACCTATATGTAGTGCACGCGTGTAATGGTGTCCCCGCACTCACAAAGTTCAGGGAATTGGCTCTGAACAATGTGGGGGCACCTTGGCTAGTGCCAGGGTGCCCTCACACTAAGTAACTTTGCACCTAACCTTTACCAGGTAAAGGTTAGACATATAGGTGACTTATAAGTTACTTAAGTGCAGTGTAAAATGGCTGTGAAATAACGTGGACGTTATTTCACTCAGGCTGCAGTGGCAGGCCTGTGTAAGAATTGTCAGAGCTCCCTATGGGTGGCAAAAGAAATGCTGCAGCCCATAGGGATCTCCTGGAACCCCAATACCCTGGGTACCTCAGTACCATATACTAGGGAATTATAAGGGTGTTCCAGTAAGCCAATGTAAATTGGTAAAAATGGTCACTAGCCTGTTAGTGACAATTTGAAAGTAATGAGAGAGCATAACCACTGAGGTTCTGGTTAGCAGAGCCTCAGTGAGACAGTTAGGCACCACACAGGGAACATATACATGCACACCTATGAGCACTGGGGCCCTGTGTGACAGGGTCCCAGTGACACATACATATAGGCCACAAACCTATGAGCACTGGGGTCCTGACCAGCAGGATCCCAGTGACACATAACAACCATACTGAAAACATAGTGTTTTCACTATGAGCACTGAGGCCTGGCTATCAGGATCCCAGTGAGACAGTGAAAACAGTGACAAACACCCTGACATACACTCACAAACAGGCCAAAAGTGGGGGTAACAAGGCTAGAAAGAGGCTACCTTCTCACACAACCCTCCCCAAACGAAGGACAATAAGGCTAACCTTGGCCAGTTGAGACTTTATTGTCTAAGTGGTGATAAGTAGAGAGTAGCTCTGCAATAGACTGGTTACTCCCTTTATCATCCACTATATGGTTACTTCCCTGTGGGGATGTAAACCACCCTGTTTGAAGTTTTTTAGCTAACCAACAATGTGAAGATGTATTTTCAGAGTTTCTATCAGTAAGTTTTAGTTTAGAGCAGTGGGAATTATCCACTAAACCTATTTGTAATGATGGAAATGCCAGACAGGGATGCTGTCTCAGTAAAGCCATAGCTGGGCAAAAACTTTGTCCATTTGGCTGGAAGAGAGAACAGGGATGCTGTTTCTCTTGAGTTGGAGCAGGGCAGGGATGCTGTCCTATGAGCTCCACACTAGGGCAGGGATGCTGTCCTAAGTGTTGTGAGGCAGTACAGGGTTTCTGCACTAAAGTTTCTCTGGGAGGGTTGGAGGGATGCTCCATGTTAACTAAAATGGTGCTCTTTTTGTCACCAATGTTAGTTATCCCACAGAGAGGTACTTCCACCTCAGGGAGTCCAGCTTTGCCAGCTGATGATTCCCTTGGAACAGGTGCCACCCCAGGAGAGGTTTCTCCCACCACAGGAATAGTATCCTGAATGGTAGGGTGGTTAGGGGATACTGTGATACCCTTTTTACCTGTTGATGGAGAGGGATCCTGAGTTTTCAGGCCTTCTCTCCTTTGCTTTTTCATTTCACTTGAAATGAGAGGGAACAATTCCTCAGGGATGCCCAGCATGGCTGCATGGGCATAAAACTCTACATCAGCCCAACCTGAGGCCTCTAGGTCATTACCTAAGAGACAGTCTACAGGTAAGCTAGGTGATACCACCACCTGCTTAGGGCCAGTAACTCCACCCCAACTAAACTGAATTATAGCTAAGGGAAGAAACTTAGTGGAGTTATGGACATCAATAATCTTATACTGTTGTCCAATGATGTGTTGTTCAGGAGGCACTAGGTTTTCAGTCACCAAAGTGAAACTGGCACCTGTGTCCCTGTAGGCCAAGGCCTCAACACCATTTATTGAAACTGTCTGCCTGTACTTATCCATTGTAAGGGGACAAGCAGCCAGTGTGGCAAGGCCAATGCCACTAGGTGTGACATAAACTGTCTTGGGACTGATTACATCAGTTTCCACTATGGACCCATAAGTGAACCCAACTACACCCTTTGCTTGACTGTTGCCAGCAGTCCCACCACTAGTACCACTACTGCTAGGGGCACTAGAGCTTGATGTATTAGTGGTGGTAGGCTCAGGGGGTTTACCTGGACAGGACTTATCCCCTGGCCTATGGCCTCTGTTTTTACACACAAAGCACCAAGGCTTTTTAATGTGTGCAGGTTGGGAAGAAGAGGAAGAATTTGTTTTATCCCCACCCTCTGAAGAGTGTTTAAGATTTGAAGTGGGATCTTTGGTTTTACCCTTATCCCCATGCTTATCTTGAGATTTTTCACCATCTTTCTTCTTATTGCCATCTTTGTCACCCCCTGTATGAACTTTTCTGTTCACCCTTGTTCTGACCCATTTGTCTGCCTTCTTTCCCAATTCTTGGGGAGAGGTCAGATCAGAGTCTACCAGGTACTGGTGCAACAAATCAGACACACAATTATTAAGTATATGCTCTCTCAGCATTGTGTTATACAGGCTTTCATAATCAGTAACTTTACTGCCATGCAACCACCCCTCCAAGGCCTTCACTGAATGGTCAATGAAATCAACCCAGTCTTGTGAAGACTCCTTTTTGGTCTCTCTGAACTTTATCCTGTACTGTTCAGTGGTTAAGCCATAACCATCCAGGAGTGCATTCTTAAGAACTTGGAATTTATTAGCATCATTTTCTTTTACAGTAAGGAGCCTATCCCTACCTTTTCCACTAAATGATAGCCATAGGATAGCAGCCCACTGCCTTTGAGGGACATCCTGTGCAACACAGGCCCTCTCAAGTGCAGCAAACCACTTGTTAATGTCATCCCCCTCCTTATAAGGGGGAACTATCTTGTGCAGATTCCTGGAATCATGCTCTTTTGCAGGATGACTATGGGGAATACTGCTGCTGCCACCATGGGTATCTAAACCCAACTTCTGTCTTTCCTTCTCTAATTCAAAAGACTGTCTATCCAAATCCAGCTGTTGCTTTTTAAGCTTCAGTCTGGTTTGTTCCACCCTCAACTTATTGAGTTCCCTCTCTAACATTCTGTCATCAGGGTTGGTGGGAGGGACATTTCTAGAAACAGAGCTATGATGGGAATGAACAGAAGGAGACCTGTCCCTTACAGGAGCCACCCTAACAGCTTGGTTTACAGAAACATTACTACCAGTATGGTGAGAATATATGCTTTTGCTATGATGTGAGACAACACTATTTCTATGGTGTGGCTCATCATCATTACCATCTATACTAGACTGTCTAGTAATGGGCAGGCTAGGAAGTTTCTTTCCTAAATCTTTTCCTGGGGGAGTCCCTGAATCAGATTGGGAACTATTAGGTACTTTTTCAACAGATGGGGCACCTATGGCCTTATCCTGTTCTCTAAGCATGTTAAGTAACAGTTCCAAGGAAGGATTCTTCCCTACACTCAAACCTCTCTCTATACAGAGACTCCTTGCTCTTTTCCAGCTAAGGTTGTCATATGCAAGTTTGGACAGATCAACACTTTGGCCTGTGCCAGACATTTTTTAGAGAGAGTTAAAGTGATAGAAAAAGAGAAAAAAGTTTTCAGAACTTTTTGGAAAGACAGAAAAAAACTTTTTAAACTTTTAAGAACTTTTTGAAAGTTTAGAAGTACTTTTCAGCACTTAGAAAAGAGTGAAAAGAGGAAATGCAAAACTTTTTGGCTATGTGTATATACACTGACCTTGTTTTGTATATTTTTCTCTTATGAAAAGTACAATGACAAGAGTGGTAAGTAGTCTCAAGCACTTATCCCACCACTGCACAACCAATGTAGGAGGCTGGACTGGCTTGTAGTGAGTACCAAGGGGTACTTGCACCTTGCACCAGGCCCAGTTATCCCTTATTAGTGTATAGGGTGTCTAGCAGCTTAGGCTGATAGATAATGGTAACTTAGCAGAGCAGCTTAGGCTGAACTAGGAGACGTGTGAAGCTACTACAGTACCACTTAGTGTCATATGCACAATATCATAAGAAAATACAATACACAGTTATACTAAAAATAAAGGTACTTTATTTTTATGACAATATGCCAAAGTATCTTAGAGTGTACCCTCAGTGAGATGATAGGAAATATACACAAGATATATATACACAATAGCAAAAATATGCAGTATAGTCTTAGAAAACAGTGCAAACAATGTATAGTTACAATAGGATGCAATGGGGAAACATAGGGATAGGGGCAACACAAACCATATACTCCAAAAGTGGAATGCGAACCACGAATGGACCCCAAACCTATGTGACCTTGTAGAGGGTCGCTGGGACTATTAGAAAATAGTGAGAGTTAGAAAAATAACCCTCCCCAAGACCCTGAAAAGTGAGTGCAAAGTGCACTGAAGTTCCCCTAAGGACAAAATAGTCGTGTTAGAGGAATAATGCAGGAAAGACACAAACCAGCAATGCAACAACTGTGGATTTTCAATCTAGGGTACCTGTGGAACAAGGGGACCAAGTCCAAAAGTCACAAGCAAGTCGGAGATGGGCAGATGCCCAGGAAATGCCAGCTGCGGGTGCAAAGAAGCTTCAACTGGACAGAAGAAGCTGAGGTTTCTGCAGGAACGAAAAGGGCTAGAGACTTCCCCTTTGGTGGACGGATCCCTCTCGACTTGGAGAGTTGTGCAGAAGTGTTTTCCTGCCAAAAGGACGCCAACAAGCCTTTCTAGACGCAAATCGTGCGTTTGGCGTTTTTGGACGCTGCTGGGGCCCAGGAGGGACCAGGAGGTCGCAAATTGAACCTGAAGAGAGAGGGGACGTCGAGCAAGACAAAGAGCCCTCACTGAAGCAGGTAGCACCCGGAGAAGTGCCAGAAACAGGCACTACGAGGATGCGTGAAACGGTGCTCGCCGAAGTTGCACAAAGGAGTCCCACGTCGCCGGAGACCAACTTAGAAAGTCGTGCAATGCAGGTTAGAGTGCCGTGGACCCAGGCTTGGCTGTGCACAAAGGATTTCCGCCGGAAGTGCACAGGGGCCGGAGTAGCTTGCAAAGTCGTGGTTCCCAGCAATGCAGCCCAGCGAGGTGAGGCAAGGACTTACCTCCACCAAACTTGGACTGAAGAGTCACTGGACTGTGGGGGTCACTTGGACAGCGTCGCTGGATTCGAGGGACCTCGCTCGTCGTGCTGAGAGGAGACCCAAGGGACCGGTAATGCAGCTTTTTGGTGCCTGCGGTTGCAGGGGGAAGATTCCGTCGACCCACGGGAGATTTCTTCGGAGCTTCTGATGCAGAGAGGAGGCAGGCTACCCCCACAGCATGCACAAGCAGGAAAACAGTCGAGAAGACGGCAGGATCAGCGTTACAGAGTTGCAGTAGTCGTCTTTGCTACTATGTTGCAGGTTTGCAGGCTTCCAGCGCGGTCAGCGGTCGTTTCCTTATCAGAAGGTGAAGAGGGAGATGCAGAGGAACTCGGATGAGCTCTTGCATTCGTTATCTAAAGTTTCCCCAGAGACAGAGACCCTAAATAGCCAGAAAAGAGGGTTTGGCTACCTAGGAGAGAGGAGAGGCTACTAACACCTGAAGGAGCCTATCACAAGGAGTCTCTGACGTCACCTGGTGGCACTGGCCACTCAGAGCAGTCCAGTGTGCCAGCAGCACCTCTGTTTCCAAGATGGCAGAGGTCTGGAGCACACTGGAGGAGCTCTGGACACCTCCCAGGGGAGGTGCAGGTCAGGGGAGTGGTCACTCCCCTTTCCTTTGTCCAGTTTCGCGCCAGAGCAGGGGCTAAGGGGTCCCTGAACCGGTGTAGACTGGCTTATGCAGAATTGGGCACATCTGTGCCCAAGAAAGCATTTCCAGAGGCTGGGGGAGGCTACTCCTCCCCTGCCTTCACACCATTTTCCAAAGGGAGAGGGTGTCACACCCTCTCTCAGAGGAAGTTCTTTGTTCTGCCATCCTGGGCCAGGCCTGGCTGGACCCCAGGAGGGCAGATGCCTGTCTGAGGGGTTGGCAGCAGCAGCAGCTGCAGTGAAACCCCAGGAAGGGCAGTTTGGCAGTACCAGGGTCTGTGCTACAGACCACTGGGATCATGGGATTGTGCCAACTATGCCAGGATGGCATAGAGGGGGCAATTCCATGATCATAGACATGTTACATGGCCATATTCGGAGTTACCATTGTGAAGCTACATATAGGTAGTGACCTATATGTAGTGCACGCGTGTAATGGTGTCCCCGCACTCACAAAGTTCAGGGAATTGGCTCTGAACAATGTGGGGGCACCTTGGCTAGTGCCAGGGTGCCCTCACACTAAGTAACTTTGCACCTAACCTTTACCAGGTAAAGGTTAGACATATAGGTGACTTATAAGTTACTTAAGTGCAGTGTAAAATGGCTGTGAAATAACGTGGACGTTATTTCACTCAGGCTGCAGTGGCAGGCCTGTGTAAGAATTGTCAGAGCTCCCTATGGGTGGCAAAAGAAATGCTGCAGCCCATAGGGATCTCCTGGAACCCCAATACCCTGGGTACCTCAGTACCATATACTAGGGAATTATAAGGGTGTTCCAGTAAGCCAATGTAAATTGGTAAAAATGGTCACTAGCCTGTTAGTGACAATTTGAAAGTAATGAGAGAGCATAACCACTGAGGTTCTGGTTAGCAGAGCCTCAGTGAGACAGTTAGGCACCACACAGGGAACATATACATGCACACCTATGAGCACTGGGGCCCTGTGTGACAGGGTCCCAGTGACACATACATATAGGCCACAAACCTATGAGCACTGGGGTCCTGACCAGCAGGATCCCAGTGACACATAACAACCATACTGAAAACATAGTGTTTTCACTATGAGCACTGAGGCCTGGCTATCAGGATCCCAGTGAGACAGTGAAAACAGTGACAAACACCCTGACATACACTCACAAACAGGCCAAAAGTGGGGGTAACAAGGCTAGAAAGAGGCTACCTTCTCACAGTGCCATAACAGTGTTTCAGTCATTCTAGGTCAGCAGAACCAGACAGGTTTCAAATTGAATCTCTTACTGAAGAAGGATAAAACATATAGCGTACATTTAGTATGTTTGTACTACTATAGTAGTACAACTAATGTACTACAAAATTCTATTCACAAGTTACCTGCAAAGGTTCTGCCTCCTCTATCTTTTTCTGTGAAAATATCTTCATCCAACTGTAGAGTCTTCACACACATAGATATACGCTTCTGTAGTAAATGTATGAAGGACAGAAAGGAGTGGCTTGAAAATGGGGTATATGTGTGACTAAGAGAGAGGGGAGTAGGGAGAGAAAAAGATAAGTTTAGCGGAGACTAGGGAGGGGCTTAGGACAGGACCTGCACCCTCCCACAAAAGAGTAAGCCCATTGCTATTCACAAACCCTTCTAAAGTTACTACAACCATAAAGGCATCTAAAATCATAGCAAATTATTCTAGCTATCACTCTATTTCGATTCTGGTGGATACAAAGGGCTTCCTTCGATCAGCTCTACTTTTCAAATCTTTTTCCATGCTGGATGTCTGAGACACAGCGAAATTAGGAAGTGCTGTGCGTAGGCCTTAAGAGCCCATTCTTGAAGATGTGTTGTGCTTTTAATGTTATGTCAACCGTATGGTTATGGGACATTTGTGCAGCAGAGTAAGGGTGCCATCTGGGCCATCTAGCTGTGGCACTTTCTTTAGTCTTTAGGGGTAGAGAGTGACTGTGGAGCACCTGGCTGAAGGGAGCATTTGCATTTAGATGCATGGTCTTTAAAAGGCCACCCATATTTTGCCTCTACTGCTATGCTGATATGATGCCTGTTTTTAGCGTGAAATGTGATAAGAGCTATTCTCACGAAGGCTGTGTCTGCCAGGTAAGCAGCTGTCTTTGTTTGCTGAGGTTGGGGCCTTTTTAGGCATACTCTTTTTCTCCCCTTGAAAAGAAATAACAGTGATGTTGGCAGGACGAGCCTGTTTTGACAGGGTGTATGCATATTCGTATGCTCTGTTTTATGAAAACAAAAAATCTAAAACAAACAGTCTAAAATTATTTGTGTATTCCTGTACATGTCTTATGGCTGAATACTGGAAAAGAGATCAAAATAAACTACTACCTTTGGCGAGTACCAAAAGCTTTGTCACAGGTATCATTGCATTTGGTGGTCTATATTTGGAAGAGTGTAGAGCCTTATTGTAATTTAATTTGTTATAGTATCTTCTACTTCCATGTTTCCAACTCTAGACACCTAGGGCCTCATTACGAGTTTGGCGGTCTCAGGACCGCCATGTTGGCGGTGGCGGTCGTACTACCAACAGGCTGGTGGAGAAGACCGCCAAATGATGACCATGGAGTTATTCTCCACAGAATACAGCCAAAGCACCACCACTTTGGTCAGACCGCAACGGAAGACGGTAGGCACCTGCAGGCCAGCAGATACCCTGTTACTGCCAGACAGATTACGAGGCAGCATACCACCAGGATTTCTGATGAGGTCGCACCACTACGGAAACCCAGGCAGAAACAAACTGCATAAAAGGAGACACTCACCTTCGGGAAGCCATACTTGTCCGGAGTCGCCATGGAACCAGAACTACATGCCAATCCGCTGCTCCTGCTCGCACAAACACAACGGAATCTTCGCCGCCGCCGACAGCAACCGTAAGTACACACACTTTTATATATTGTCAATGTATGTACACTCACATGGTATACCATCGGGAAGGGGGTGCGAGGGCAACAACCACACACTACTACACACTGACATGTACACTCACATACAGCCACATACACACATGCACATGGCGTCGTTTTGGCGGGCGCAACTGCGGTGGTTTTACCGCCAGACCGCCAAACTCGTAATGAGGCCCTTAGAAGTTTCTGTGCCAGGGAAGTTCAATTGGAATATTGGAGTGAAGCTCAAATAGAAAATAGAATGTTGGTGTGAGGTGTTGGAGATGGCAGTTGGAGATTGAAGAGCAGAGTGGGAGGCACATATCATCGCATAACAAGTATATGTTTGTAATGATGGACTACTACTCCCATTGGGTTACCACTAAATCTGTTAATAATATCAACATATTTTAGCCCTTATTTTGACATTGACTGTCAATTTCCCTAACCAACAAAGCCAAACCCACCACTGGACGGCCAGTGCTGAAGGTCTGCAGACCACCATACTACGAGTGCTGAAAGCTGTCTGCCATATTTGTAGTGGAAAGTTGCCAGCACTTGTGCTGGCGGTTGGCGGTCAGTTGTCGGCGGTGCAGAGGCGGATGCATCACTAGCACCACCACAGCAGCAGGACTCCGCCCGCCATATTACAAGCCATAATACAGCTTGGCAGAGTCCTGCCCGTGTGGTGTGCTGGTGATGCAAGACTGCCAGGACCCATCACCTCCCGGATGTCCTCCTCGACAGAGAACGTATGTGGGTTTCCGAAAGGGGGGGTGCCTGTGTGTGGGGGTGCATGGGTGCGTGTCTGTGAAGGGGGAGAGGGTGGTGAATGTGTGCATGTATGCAAGTGAATGTGAATGTGTGTGTGCGCATATGGGGTATCTTTGTGGATGAATGTGAGTGAGTGGGGGTGTCTGTGTTGTTGAATGTGAGTGAGTGGGGGCGTCTGAGTGCATGTATCCATATGCTAAATGGGTATGTATGTGAATGCATGTGTGGGTGAAATGGTGGGAGGGTGTTTGTGAGTGTGTGGACGGGTAGGGGGGATGTGTGCATGTGTGGGGACATATGTGCATGTGTGTGCCGGCGACAGGAATGAGATTCCTGTCTCAGGGTGCGTGACCACCAGGGCTTATATGGCAGGGTGACTGCCCCGGAAAGCCTGGCGGTTTGCAGCCTTGTGATCCGAACAGCAGGCGGAGGCCTGCCGCCTGGTTGGAGGTGCTCACTGCACCGGCGGGCCAGACAGGGTTGTGAAGGCTTGGCATCTGCCAAGCCTCACAACTCTTAAAGTGGCGGTCCTTACTGCCAGCTTTGCCGCGGTAGGATCGCCACGGCGAGGCTAGAGGTCTCATGACCTCCAGCCTCTTAATGAGGGCCTATGTATTTTAGATGTTTTATCTAATAATTTCGCTGGGGAAAACATTCCAGCAGCAGGGTACAATTACTTTTGGATGTGATAACAAAGTTCTTAAAACAGTTGTCCATATGTCATGTGAAAACTCCTCTTTACTATCCCAAAGTCAGTGGCCTTGTTGAAAGATTTAACAGGGTGTTAAAAGAAGCTATTCAGTTGTTAACAAAGCAAGACTGCATCAAGACAAGTACAGCAACTGGTATAACAACGAAAAGGGTGATGTACACTGCAATTAACATATAGGACGATGCTTGTTAAAAAGCACAGCAACCTTACAAAACAAAAATTCAAGACTTTCTCTGAACCAATGAGGATCAAACAATTAAAATGCAATGTGGAAATCTTGGAAGATGGGCGCACCTCAAGCATAGATAGGAATAGGATAGCCACTTGCCTTGAGTTTCACATTCCCAAAACAGGCGACTACTAGCATCCCAGCAACAAGTCCACAGAGTCAACTGTTTAGAGGAATGCAAAGAATGGGTCACCCTCCTTCATGGCAATCAGACTATGAGACGTATTTATTATTTTCGTCCAGATTTAATATAAGTATTATCCTTGTATTATTTGTCATGCAGGTGTGGCAAGTAGGGACCAGGCTGATGGCTTTTGTGACCCATGCTGGCAGCTGTTTCACTGGTGAAGAGGACTTCGAACATAAGGGAGGTAGCCGGTTTCTGTCCCTTTGTTTCTTCCGTTGTCAGTTAATGAAGGATTAAGGCCATTATCTCATGGTAGCGCCATAGTATGAGGCCTCCCCTGGGTCACGGTCAGAGCCGACATGTGCTAGCTGCTTCTTGTGATTGTCCCAGCCAGGTTTTCTGCCCAGGCTGTGCCACTAAGGTGTGTCATCTTGAAGAACAGGCCACCAGGCTTAGTTATCTCCCAGCAACACAAGGACAGAGCCAGCCACGCCCTGGGACGGATGCAGCTCATCACAGGGCAGGAACTGTTGCACTGAAGCTGAGACCAGGCTTATAGATTAACAAAGCTGTGGCTGCAAATGGGGTTTTCAAATTTTCACCACAAGAGACCCGAGTAGTAGAGGCCCTGCTGCACAGAGAAACAACATGGACATTTGTTGGAAGTGATAACTGAAATGAGGGGATGAGTATTCAACTCCTGTTGTATTAGCATGGTAAATTGACAAGGCAAAATTACATGGGAAAGGAGAGGGAACCGTGACAGCTAATATCAGAACGTGAGAGGGGTTCAATCAGCACTACAGAATACATTGCAATCAGATTGTGAGACAGATATACAAGACTATGGGTGCTGGAACTAGGGATGTGGGACGTGCTGCAGCATCCCCATTAAAGCCTGAAAGTGTTTAAATGGCTGCCATTCAAGTGTTTTTCTTAAGTCGGTACTTATTTTGTCACAGATGTGATTATTTTTATTTCTAATTATTTTACATTGAGACAATCTTATATTTTTCCTTTCTGTGACTAAAAAGTGAGAATATTTTCTAATTTGAACGTAGTCCCACTGTGTAGGACTGTGTGAAAGGTGAAGGCTATAGCGTGTCAAATGTTTCCAGTACAATTGTACATAAAACAGTCGTCAACTTTACAAGTGAGTGAGTGAGTGTTTCAAGGCAATACTGACTTTTTGATTTATTTCAGAAAATAATTTTCACATGTAAAGTGAACACTTTATAGTGCAGGTTTACTTTTTTACTTCACAATAAAGTGTATCTGCATTCATAAAGGGATTTTTTTCATGCATGATTACACGTGATTATGGTTTAATATGCACATGATTTAATCTTTTCCATAGGGTAAGAAATAGTAATTTCAGGGGTGCCCTGAAAGTTTGGCAACAAACACCAACACACAGTTTTGCTGGTATTCACAAACTTTCCCATGACTCATTTCCAAAATTGAAAAATCCAGAGAATTACTCCTATTCATCGACACATCCACACATTAGGAGGGAGTATATAGAAAGGAGTTTCTTGATGAGGGAAAGTAGTTTCACTGTGGAGAATAAAAACATAAAATTGTAATTATAATAATGCAAGGGCTCAATTATTCACCAGCTTATTGAAGTGGTCACCCACAGTTGCAAATGTTTGATAATTTTAATGAACAGAAACCTTCATCCGGATGTGTGAGGTGGGAAAATATGTTATTGTTTTTTCATTTGTTTAATGTTTTCATTTAAAAATGAACCTATTGCAAACATAGAAATGTACTCTATTTTTTGATGTAACAGATACGTCCAGAGGAGTATTGAGATACAGTGCCATTTATCATCCATTATACATATTGGCAGTTATTAAAAGCTCTGTACAATAGGTAGAGAGAACCAATAACCACAGATATCATCATTTGAACGGATTATGTATTTAGCGGTTAACCACTTTTATGGTACGTTTTACCCAAATCGTGACAAATTTAAAACTGCATCTAGGCATACATAAATTGTGCCCCAATTCTACCTGTGGTAATACTGGTGACATACGTGTAGGTAAAATGTATTTAAATATGCAAAAAAGTTGTGGTGGGTATGATAAGTGCAATTTTTTGAATTATGTTATATGTGTCTCTTATTCAGATATTGTATAGTCTGTACAGTGCCCGCTGTAACCTACCAAAATCCAGTACCATTTTTGAACCTCCATTGCTAGGTAAACGTTGGCTAGTTGCTACTAAAAATAAATCAAATTGTTTTCAGTTGCATTTATGGTTAGGGGAGTCTGGCTGAAATCACCCTACAGATTTCACACACCTATGTGATTTAATCTTGTTGGAGGCTGTGATATATGGTCGGCTGGACGTGGAAGGTTTAAAGCACAGAGTCCAGTCTTGTTGAGATGCCACACTTCTACAGGTTAGTCTTTATAACAAGCCTCTCTAATCTGTGAAATTGATGAAGGCTTTGTTCTTCACCAGTCAAAATTGAGGTGCCCGTTCAGGGGTGGTTTCTGCTGATTTAGTTGAATGTTGTTTGATGATATTACCATACCACACAGCATTTAGCCATGTAGCTTGGAGTTTTTTTTTATATATGGAGCGAGAATGACTAAAAGGTATTGGAGCTGTTTACATGAGCACTAGTTACATTACTCAAGGCCACGTTCATTGTTTTAAAGGCATGGGGAGATAAAGAGATTTTCTCAGAATCAAAGGATGTTGAGCCAACTCTCTGGCTCTAACGCCACATCCTCTCCACTATGAAATAGTGTTTCAAAATGTACCAATAGACCATCCACAGTATCTCCATTTTCTTGCTCATGTATGTCTGTTTCGTGCATCATCTTTTCACAACCCTGATTCCTGTAGAGAAGTGGCAATATTGCCCAGCTCCCTTACTCTAAAAGTAGTTTCATCAGCACTGGATAATGCTACAATCACAATGCACAAGATAAGGCTGGACAGCAGAATGGGAAGTGAAGATCTGGCGGGAGTAAAAAAGCTGGAACATACAGTTCTCTATAAAATCAATTGTCTATAAATCAAGTCCCAAGAAAATGTCCTAGAACATAGTGTTCCACATTAAGTGTTGTTGCTCGGTCTGTTTTTTTTTTTTGCCTGTGGCGGGAGGGAGGAAGGGGAGAGGGTAAAGAAAAAACATTTTGGACTGGTGAGTACCCCTTAGAGGTAAACTTGAAAAAAGAAACAAATGTGTGAATTCAGTATTTTTAAAGGAGGTTGGGGAAGGGCATACACACGGTACAGCAACATCCACAAATATACATCGTGCCTCACACTTCTGACTTCAAAAAAAAGATTTTGAAAGGTTGAGAGGCATGGATTTTATAGGAGTGATTAAACGTATCCTTTTCTTAATATAACTCGTTTCAATCGTGTACCGTAAGAGAATACGTGTTCATAGTATCTCTGCTACAGCTGGGTTGAAATAGTCAGCCACGCTAATTTCACTATAGCTCAGTCAACATGCACTTTTCATAATGTAGATAGTTCTTCATCAGAGGACAAATAGAACGGTTGCGGTAAACCAATCGACAGAGGGGTTTCAGTATCCAATCCAGAACGGCCTTTAGAGTGACCAATCAGAGAGTGACTTGTATATGAATACTATTAGAGCGGTGCAACTGAGATTGTTTCCCTGCTAAGAAACAGTGTTGCAGCGTTAGCTATTTTAAGTGAGTGAAATTGCACAATTTTCGGTGAAAGTCACACACCAGTTTTGAGACGGAAGCTGCTCCTGCACTGTTAGATTCTTTCATCGCAGAACATGTTTGCTCGGTGGTACGCCCTCGCGTTCTTATGCTCTTGCATGCTATTAGGCATTTTTGCAGGAGGTGGTGGAAAATATTCCAAAGAGCTAAATGAAAACAGGATGAATCCTGGTGAGACGGGCGAGTTTCGGATTGTAAAACTGAACCAGGTCTGGGAGAAGGCGCAGAGGGTGAGTTTTTCCAAAGCAAGCTGGGCTTTGATGGAATAGTGAGAACAACAACGCGTAGTTCAGGGATGTCATTCAGGGGTGTAAAAAGGGCTCCCGCAGCAGCCGCAGCGTTGGGGTGTGGGCCTGGAGAGGTGTCCCCTTCTAGGCTCTTTGCACGCCTTCCAGTATCGTTACGCCACTGATGTCATCAAGATGGAGAGGCAGGTTCATAACGGTGTGCTGTACGCACAGGTGTCTTTGCAGCGTGGCTGATAATCTTGCTCTTCATTGTTCATGCAAAAATCAGGGCCGGTTTATGCGGAGCGAGCGGTGAGTCCGCACCGGGTGCTGGCCTGGATTAGGGAGTGCTAACCTCAGGGGGCGCAGTATTTAACAATAAATCCTAATTGCTGCATAAAACAAAGGTGACTGAAAACAGAAGCATAGGGTGTTATGTGACATGGCCTGCGATTTATGCTTTTGGGGAGTATTGGAAATACCAATTCGCTAGAGTTTGGGGGTAGTTTCCCTTTCTTCGGCAAATGTAACCGAATTTCTAGCAAAACGCAGAATATTATGTACAAAGCTACTTTCGTCATAGTGCACCTCGCATGTTTGGCACGTTCTTAAGGGCTTTGCATTTACCCTCTACAGGGCCTGCTTGGAGTGTGTATTGACCTCATGCCTATCTGTTTGCAAGAGTTTACTTTTATATATTACTTTATGCGTGATTTTGGACCTAGTGTCAGTCGGAAGTCCCCGTGAAATGGCTTCTGTGCATTGACTGCCGCTAAAATAATTGTAATCTCACTATCATAGCCTGACAAATATTGCATCAAAAGTATTGATTTTTCCTCGGGTATAGCTGGAAGTCTCATTGCTCTACCTAAGTGGGAATCCCTCCAGCAAAGTTTAAAGCTGTGCATATCTTAAATATCTTTTTGCGAACACACCGAACGCAGCTGTACGGCTACTATAATCACCCCTCGGGGTCCAGCAGGCTGCAGACTAATCCTAGAACACAACTTAGACTCATCATTGTTGAGTTTTAACTTGTGCTAACTTGGAAGACAGCTGTGAAATGGCTTTTTCAAACTTCAATGGACTGTAAGCCTATCTTTCTGATGTAGTGAGATGCGGAGCAATATATCTTCAGCGCTGCTTAAGTTTAATAATTTAAAAAAGTTACGACATTTTTTTTTTTCCTTAAGTAGTGGCAGTGACAAACATATGGAAGATTGTAGATAGCCTTCATTTATTTTGGCAGGACACACTTTTAATCATTAATAGTTAGTTAACTGTTGCTTGCTTAAAATCACGCTGTATGTAAGTGATTAACCAAAACTTAATCCGAAATCTCTAACTCTAAAAAACATTCACCGTTGAATACTAGACGGTGATAGTGCAGATGGAATAACAGTGATTCCCCTTCATTTGTGTATTTTTTCCAGAGTGCTGTTTATGTGTCTTCGTATAGGTTGAAGCGTCCTGACGACTAACAGTGCAATAAACATAGGTGGAAGCCCAGGGATATTAGGAATCGTTTACATTGAGGAAGTCTTCCAGAGCTGTGGTTCGATGTAGAATTATATGAAGATGTGTGTCTTCTGGGCCTTACTGAATTGCCATAGGGTTGGGGCAGTTCTGTTGTTGATAGAAGTATTGTTCCAGAACGTTAACGCATAAATGAAGAAGGCCTGCCTTCTTTTGTTTTCCCCCTACAGCTTTTTTCCCTGTGTAGTTTTCAAATGCATCCAATGTGGTGTAGTGTATTACTGTGGTGACCGTGAAATGCCAGGTTCGGACCGCATTGGAAGACCAACCTGGCAGGGCAGCCATTGCGATTTTTGACTTGTAATACGGTTGGTGCTTGGGTGACGGGCTAAGGGTGGAAGTGGTCAGACCTCCTATTTCCTACCCACCAGAGTCCTGTTGGGGTCGGTTTTTGGCTGGGTTTTGGCCATCCTGGGTGTGTAACTTGTAATACGATAGTCTGTTTGACCACCAACAGTTGTGTTTTTTTTTATTTTTATTTTTTTATTTTGTTTTTAGGTCTGGCTTGACCACATCTCTCTTGTTACCTGTCATTCCCTAATAGTGTGTGTAAACTTATCCTTAAATAAATAATTTCCCTCTCTTTTCCTGCTATAGGCTGTATGGTGCATCATTCCATCTCCTATGGACTGATTTCATTGTATTGCATGAGGGATAATTAAACATTTTGAATTGCCACACATAAAATGTTGTATCTCATGGACGCAATATATACCAAAAACAAGGTGCTATATGTTTTGCACTGTAGCAGACTTTTTTTAATGTTCCATTTGGGACTTGAGATTCCAGCAGACCTTTAGTCTTTGCCAGTCCTTGTCTGACTCATTTCAGGTGGCCATGGGGGCTGGGATCGTTTGCCCTTAGTGTCCCAGGGTCCATTCTACTATAGCTTTTAAAATCAGGCCAGATTCACCCCCTTTAGTACTTGACTCAGTGGTAGCTATGACAGTTAGTCACAGGCTACTGAGGGTAGTGGTGTGGGGATGTGCAAACTCAGGACTCAACAACCACCCAGTATCTCAATAACTGAATGCCCAACCCATTGCTTTACTTAATAAGAAAAGTGCATTAATACATGCATTTAAAATGCAATACTACGTAGATTGCAGCAGATACAGACTTAAACAGGTGCTTGGGTTATTGTACCTGGGCTATCACACTCTTTCTCCCAGGTTTCCTTCCTTTTATATTTGTAGGCAGGTCCCCTGTTAGGGCAAGAGTCAATGTGCGACATGAATCAAGGCTTAGGTGCAGATATCCCAGTTGAATAGCAACTGTGGTCAGTTCAATGCACACCCCTCTTTTTTGTTTAAGCACTCTTACCACACGCATGCCTCTGAGTGCATTTTGGCTGGTGGCAGGATACCAGCAACACTCATATCCTAACTGCTGATATTGGGAGGAGATGCGCTAGTGGCAGATTCAGCTTTTACTTCAGGGATGTCATAGCAGGATGGGGCATCAGGTGCTACTGCCTGCAGGGTTGTAAGATGAAAAAAAATTGCGACAAAAATATTACTGAGAAAATATCAAGGACACAAATATCAACTTTACATACTTTGTAAAGTTAAAAATATTGACCACAAAAATATAGAAGACTTAAATTTTGTCATAAAATAGGTAAGCATATCGAATTTGTACTATTATACATTTTATTAACTTTAAAATATATTAGCATCACAAATATTACATTTAAAATATGTCAACATTTATATGAGCGCACAAACATAAAAATATATACTTTAAAATAATCACAACAAATAACCATTAAAAAAGTAAATATAAATAAAAAGCGAAATACTAATTATAATTACAAAATCAGTATTAATAAATTGAAGTCTTATACGATAACATCAGCATAACTTAATCATAAATGACTTTTAAATATATAATACAAATCATTTACTTTAAAATTAATTAAAATATGTACAAATATTTCAAAAAAATAACAGACTTGAAACAATGAGACTTGGAGAGCTTACATTTACTACTCCAGTGCAACCTAAACAACAATGAGAAAAAAACAGTAACATCCTATAATTTATATAAGTAATTGAAACTATAAATGCATAATTACCATACAAAATTAAACATCAGCCACAATCAGTTTTTTTTTTGTACGACTGGGAGATCAGTTGTTGTTCTGCGATTCCTGCTTGGACCCAGACTCGTAAAGGTTGTTCCTACATTCCTAGGGCTTGAAGATCACTCTCTGCAATCTTCCTCGGTTTGATACACGCAAAGAACTGGGTTCTGGCTACTTCAGACTCTTTCCTTCTCTCAGCAGACAGATTGACATCCAGGTGCTTCAGATCAAGGGTGCAGCTCGGCAGCAAAGCAAGACTTCGTGATATCCCCTCTCCTCTAGGAAGCTGGCTGCCGGGCAGATATGTGCTGTAGTTGCACACCAGACCTTGGAATACTCTGCAGAAAACTCCCTTCCTTGGTCAAAAGGAACCCTGAGCTAACACAACAAATGGGTTAGTGGCTCCCACTTTAAAGCAATCAAAGAAGACAGAAGATGTATGTTCGTTGTCTGCATCCCCAGAACCAGATTGGAGTGATTTTTTTCTCAGATGCCCTCCAGGCCTTGAAAAATAAAACAAATGTTACTAGACCTGCAGGTCGAGTAATTTCAATAATCTGCTCGCCCATTACTCCAATGTACTTGACCTGTGAACGGGTCTCAAATTTTGTGATCCCAGTCAAATATTTTAGTTTACAGAGTTGCCTTTTTCTTCATTGTCACATATGAGTGCACCTTTAAATATGTGAGCTCAGCATTTCTGCTGTACAAAAAATGTCTTTGATTAAATAGACTAAATGTTTGCGGCATGTATCAAAAGAATCAAGCCCACATATATGGAACACATGATCCATTACTTGCCTCTTAGTTTACTAATAGCATTGCCATAAGGGCCGGAGTGTTTCCTCAGTTTATGTTTAAACACTCACTTCTATATTACTAAAGCATGATGTGATTGCACACTCATTTGCAGACAGAACATTTCTAAGAAATGTCCAAAAGCCTTTCCACTAACTTGCAGCTTTACTGATAAAACTATATAATGTATTAACAGCCTGTGAAAATCTGGTTTCAGAAAACATATTTATTCCTTACACATAACCAAGTAGTGTTCTGATTTGTTTTTATCCTATTAAAATATTTCTATTTCTTTTCATCACATAGAAGTACAATGGGCTTTCACAACTACTGAAATATATTTTGGAAATGTTTGTGCAGTTGACTTAGCTATTTAAATGTTGTGTGTTAAGAAAAACCTGGCAAAATCCTGGAACTCTGCAGTGAGAAGGAAAATTAATTGTAAGACAAACTGACATTTAACCTCTGTCTGAACACAGAGCAGATGTGACAAGAAGAAGATTTAAAGGCTTCTCTATTGCTCTTCCAATTTCTGACTGAACAGAACACCTGTTCTTTGTCAACCTGTCAGAAGGGACAGTAGGTCCTAAAAATAGCTCGACCTGATTATTAGTGGTCTGGATTTTTCGAGGCCTGCCCTCTCCAGGCTGCTTTCCAGGCACAGCCTTTGTGTGGTGTGACACTCCTCTCAACAAGGTATTTTGTGTCAGGTGGAAAGGTCAAGCTGTCCAGGTTCAATTCCAAGATCCGGGCTTGGAATTGTGGTGGAATGTAAGAATTCCGTCTTGATTAGGTTGAGTTTTAGATGGGCCCTGGACATCCAGTTCAAAACGAGTTTGAGGCAGGTTTTGAATTGCTGAGTTTCATGAGCAAATGATGATTCATTTAGTTGTTTTCTTTTTCTTTCCATAACTTCATGAGTTCAACGGCCATACAACCATTTAAAAAAAAATTACTTCACAGAATGTGTGTGTTGAAGTTGGGTTTGGGCATGCGCTCAAGTAATGTGGTAGAGCACATTTTTTGCTTTCATCAGTGTTGTATTTTGAAACCAGTATGTCGGGTCCAAAGCACAATCTATCTCTGAGCTTCAGTGAAGGGAAAAAAACATTTAGGGCCTCATTATGACTGTGGCAGTCTGGGGACCGCCACACTCGTGGTGACGGTCTGACTGCCACATTACAACCCTAGTGGGCGGACCTGACAGGGGACCATTGTCTCTGCCAGGAATATCGTTCCAGATGGGCTGACGGTGGTCTGAGTTGTACTCTGCCACGGTGGCGCTGAACTCGGCGCTGCCATGCTGATCACAACTCAGCTTTCCTCTAGCCTTTCCATGGTGGACACCCAGACATAGAAAGGCTGGTGAAAAGCCAGTGTTGCGGGCCACAGGGTGGCCCCTGCACTGCTAATGCCCATGGCATGGGCAATGCAGCCCCCCCCACCCAACACCATCGGAATACGCACTGTCTGCTTTGCAGACACTGTGCATTCCGATGGTGTAGGTGTGCTATGGTATTGGCCTCAGCCCCTTTAAAGGAGCCGAGACCAATATTGTAGCACTATTCCCACCGGTGACCCCGGCGGTAACGTGTCAGCCCGGCACGAACATTGTAATATGCTTGGGGGGACACTACTGCTATGACAGTGGCATCCTCCCCGCTAGTTTGACGGTCAGCTCCTCCAACCACCAAACTCATAATGAAGCCCTAAGTCAACTTTGCTACTGGAACAACACAAAGTGGAAACAGTCACTATCTCTGCCAAAGATAGCATTGCAAAGGATTTCTGCAATAAACTCTCTCCTTAGGCAAGGTAAGGCAATCAAAATGTAGTAATTTCTCTGGAAATCGAGGTGTCAGTTGGACTGGAAAGGTTGTTTTGACATTAGAGTAAATGTTTCAACAATTTTTAGCTTAGTTAGCTGGGTGTTTTCAAAAGTTAGAGGTTCCCCAAGGAGCAGAATAGTGTTACTCTTCTGTTGCCCAGGAAAAAAATGAGTCAGTCCACATCTCGCCTCTGCATGTTGGTAATTTTTGCTTAATATGAAAATCAGCAGCGTTTTTCTCAGAACCGTAATTTCTGAACAATTCATGTGGTTTTGGTTGTATTTGTGCTTTAGCTTTTTGCGTGCACAATTGCGGGCCAGCTCAAGGCTGGAATCAGAAAGCGGTCCTCTCCCCTTAGCATACGTTTGCCAGTAAACTCAGTCATCATTCCAATATATCACATGTAGAAAGTGGGGTATGTGGTAAAGATAAGAGGGAAGGTTATTTTTCCCTTTTACTGGAATCTTCTGCTGCAAAAAAATATCTTGCTTATGGTACATCTCTTGTTCAGGCTGATGTTTTTATTAGGCCTGGGTGAAATTGAAATCACATTACACCTGTATTAAATTCCCAAAATTACTCCACTTTGCCAAACTGCGTGCCATTTTGTGGTTTAAAAAAAGAAAATTACAGAGGCTACAGTCTAGAACCTAATGGCAATAGGTGCACATTTTCTGTTGAAGGATGAGTGTTCCAATCCTGTGGATTGCGAAGTAAGCTAATTATGTTTGTGTAGCAGTTATTTAATTAGCATAAATTAAGTACAAAACAAATCAGCAAATACGACATGCAAGCCAGCATAAACGCATATTGAGATACAAATGCTGTTTGCAATACATGCATCAATACCAAACAATTCTAAAATAAAAGAAAGGAAGAAAAAAGATGGCGAGGGGTGAGAAAATAACACATAGATGGAGGGAAAGAAAAAATAAGGGCAGGAAGAAAAGATGGGAGGGAAGACGAATGCATGAAACCACAGATATGTAAGAATATTAAGCTGATTGTGATTTGATTTTTGGGTCAGTTTAGAATCTGTCTTTCACAGCTGCATTCTCTATAATTTTGAAAGTGTTTTTTTTTTTTTTTACAGAGAGGCCTGTTGGTCTAGTCAAGATGAAAAACTACTTAGTAGATGGTGGCTTAAAATGTTTGCAGATAATCAGTGATTGGGGAAAATTCTGAGAAGATATCTTATTATTTAGATTTGATCAATGTAATGTATAACTCAGAAATTGGAGTATATAATGACCTTAAATTACTCGCATCTTTTGCGTATGATGGCATTAGCCCTAGTTCTGGTACTTGGATTTAGCAAAGGGTTATGGTTGGTCTGTTGACACAGGTGAATATCTAGGTTTTGTTAGGTATTTAATTTGAGGTAGTGCACTGGCATCCAGTGGGCAGTTGCTTGTACGTATTATCCAATTGTACATGTATCAAGATGCAGTGGATTGTTAAGATTCAGTATGATAAGGAATTCATTGACGTAGTTGTAGCAGCAAACTTAAGTGTGGAGATCGGTTCAGGCACAGAACAGAGGCAAACTTGGAACAACAGCTAAGAGTTGAGCCTTGGGACATGCGAGCCATGATCTGAATGGTACAACTAGGAAGAGGTTAGATAAAATGTGTACTTTGCTTTGCAGTTTATATACAAGCAGTGTGATGGGCTACATATTGATCAGAATAGAATTGAGCACCGCAATTCACCTGAGACAAAAGTAGCAGCAACTGCAGTATAGACTTCAGTTTGAGAACATAGCTCTCGAGTGCTTGGGTACTGCCATTGGCTGCCAGAACAATACAGAATGAAATATAAGGTTTTATGTGTAACTCACTGGGCAGGCCACAGGTTAGGTCTACCCTCTGACCACAGCGCTCAACACACACTCATTGTTCTGTCATTGCTAGTCTAGCCATTGTAAATCATTTGCAATGGTCTTTAAATGGTGAATATGTCTTCTGTAGTAGGCAGTTCCTTATGGGCCAGTCAGCCAATCCAGTGCAATTTAGGGAGGCCATACAGACCCTGCATTTCGCCCAATACTGCCATACATGGTTCCGAAATGTGGAAGGGCATCCTCGCCCCAAACTTCAGCCCATCTAACAGTGTGTGCTTTGTTACTTATTTTTCACAGCTTGCATTAAGAAAACCAAGTGTGCCATTGATTAGTTAAAGTTTATTCTCTGTTAACTACTCAAATTGTGTATGGACCGATGCACTCGTGTATGCAAGTGCCCTAAAGGATGTAATAGTCAGCAGACATGTAGGCAATGCACAGGTCACATCCCTGGCTCTGATGTTACACAGCAGTATACTGTCGACAACACATATTAGTTGATAGATGGGTGGCTTATAGGTCTGTATATTGATGGGTTTTTATTTTCAACGCGATTGATCGGCTGTAGTGGATTATAAATTCACAGAAACATATCATTCAGCAATAGTTCTTATAGGTAAGTCATGCGGATAGGAATTTGTATCCTTTTGGGGCAGTGTTTATTTTTTACCAACCAAAAAAGATGTAATTTGGTCCTTGGAAAGAACAAATATGTTTTAAGTTTTTAAAATTATGTTGAGCTGAATTGTGATTATCACATAAAAATACATATTTGATATTTTTCAGCTTAAAAACAGTATAAATGCAGTTATGATTTTTTTTAAAACTACTGAAATTCAGAGCAACCATGCAAACCTTAACTCACACACCAGCTGCTATACCTATGCCTCACCCTTAATGCAACAGATTTAATTACTAAATAATAAAATAATAATAGTAATAAATAAAATAATAAACTTGTATTATTATTTAACTACAGTTTCCTGTTAGGTGTTCGTTTTTATTGGTAGAAAATGTTGTGAGGTCATAAACATTGCATATTGTTTATAAATTGTGGTCGGTGTGGCTGCTTTGTGAGAGACAGTATTTTGGTCCTAACCTTAATTTACAAATGTCAGTTTTTGTTTTAATTCGAACCCGCAACTGCACTTTAACTGTTGATTTTAGGTGAATTGCTAATGTTTCTTCTAGATATAGCAAAACCAACCATGACTCTACTTTTACAGTTTTTTTTTTTTTCTTCAGAGAATGTTTGGGATTAAAAAAAAAAAAAAATGTGTACCGCCCCCCAAAGAATGCCTTGCACCCAACCTTCCACTGGCAGTCATCCCCCACTGCACACAGTCTCTGGCTCTGCATAGCAAAGCTTGGCTGTAAGTCGTTGTTTTGAGCAGGGGCTCTGGGCCAGGTCCTGTACCCAACCTTTGAGAGGCAGCCAACCCTTGTTGCACTTGGCCTTCAACCTTGATAAATCTGTATGAAATCTGGCAAATCTTTAGCATATTTGCTTTTCTTTTGTTGTATCAAGTTATGTGAAGACCAATCAAATGGGAGCTAATTTAACAGGGGAGGGGTTACAAATATTTCCTATCGTAATAACTATGGTGCCTTATATCAGATCTGCATGAATTTTGGCTGACCCATTTCATGTTCCACATGATTTTGATATTTTGAGTTTCTTGCAGCTCCATCAGTGAGGGGAAGAGTCAAATGGGGAAAAGTCAAAAGTGTTCATTTTGTAATTTTATTCAGTGCTGGTTAACAAATTGATATTTGATAGACTGTTAGCACGTCGAGCACAGTACAGGAATCTCAGATTTCAGGCATATCTGTCGACTGGGAAAAGTTAAAATGGGGGATAAAAATTATTTTATTTGTTAATATCTTTGGTGCTGTATCGGGGATTAGTATGAAATTTGGTAGGATCACAGCATGGTCACATCACCCTTTTGTAGGTTCATGCAAATCCATCAACAGGGGGCACAGTTCCGGGAGTAGAAAAATGTGTCCCTTTGATAATCTGGCTCAAACTGCCAGTCCCCAATGCATATGGCCTTCAAACATGCGTGGCATGGGTTTGGCTGTAGGATCTGACATTTAGCCTGTACCAGGTTTTTATTCAGTCACCCTGTTTTAACTGGTTTACACACCAAACCTTGATACTGTTGCCTTGAAATGGACAGCAGGAGCTAAAAGCTTCATTATCGAATGAAGGATTTTATTTTTAAATGTAGATTCACTGAAAGTCCCCAAACTTAAGTTTGAGGAGTGTCATTAATATTGTAACGCAATTTGTTTTAGAACTACTGAATGGATTTACTCCAAACCAAGCAATGGCACTTCCCTGGGTAAAGCTTTATTTTCATTCCAAGATTGCTAGAATTCCCTTCAGAGTTTATTTTTGTAGTGGAGAGCAAGGTTTCCTATGGATATTAAAATGGGAACTGCTGTTTTTTTTACCCTTTGAGTGCACTCTCCCTTAATTAGGTAGCCCAAAACTCAAAATATCACAAGTAAACTAAACAGGAGTAGGGTTGGACTGGGAGACCAATAATAGGCCCGGGCACCATATTAAAAGTAGGCCCCATAATTGAATTAGTTAGCTAAAATAAGTGGTCCGTATTTCCAAATTGGTGCAGTTGTGAACGTGTGAAGGCATTGTATAAGTGTTTTTGAGAACTGCATCGATTTGAGCTTGATGCAGGCAAGTTTGCTATTAGCATCAGGGAAATCAACAGTTAAAAATGGCCCAGCTGACCATAAAAAAGGCCCGCAAGGAGCCAGCAAGTGTCCTACACACTAACAGGTCATACCAGCACATTGGGTGATGCCTGTTTGCCCTGTTGTAATGAAATATATATTTTTGACCACTGACTTGGCACCACTTTGCATCTGAATTAGTTGTTCAGTGTTCACCAGTTGCAGATTACATTTTGTATTCCGTTTAGCTGCCTATTGACTTTATCGTGGCGTTAGACATTGCAGTTGAGACCTTGTTAAATGCAGCTGTGTTTTTCCACATGGTAAACTGTACTTGTTTTTCATATTCTTTCTCACCGAACAGTTAGTCAGTCAGCATGATTAGAATGTACATGTTTTTTCAGTGCAGGGAACGGTTCGGCCTTGTGAGGAGTGCCTTGAGATTTTAGCCAGTTCTCAACGCTTTTCTTCCAACTCTGACCTACAGTGCCAGCATGTTTGAATATTTCTCTTTCATGGAAGGGGTTTTCTCCAGAAAGCCCTTTTGGTTCTTTAAGATATAAAAAGGTGGCCCTGCTCAGTAGCGCTGGAATTTCCAAGACCTCGGTGAGGATTAGACGTCAAATGCCTGGCACACATTTGTCCTGTGAGGGTGGATATCTCTTTCTCACAGTTGAAGGGGGTCATCTTCTTGCTGGCATGAGAAAGATGAAGAGCTTGGCAGGCCCTACGGTGATGAATTTTTACTTTATTATTTGCTTTGCAATTATGCTATAATATAATCACATATATTTGCTGTGTACATTGCAGTTGAGAATCATTTTGATATATTTTCCTTTTCATTGCTGTGACTATTTTTAAACGTGTGCTTTCGACCTACTAATCTCCTTTTTAGGAACCTCGTGGTGAAGTAATAATAAATGTCTTCTTTGAACTGAGAAGTGCATTCCAGAAATTTTTGTCAGCTCGGTCATTAGTGAAAGCAAAACACCTGTAGGCCAGTCCAACCCCGAACATGGTGTCTGACAAGTGTTGTGCATATTTGTAAAGTTGTGCCAAAGTTATTAGGAAATCGATGACTTTTTTTTTACCCTTGCCACCTCCCTATTTAGCTTTATTGACCCCCACCGTTCTCAGATCTTCATGGATCCTGCATCAGGCTTAACTTGCTAAGAGTTTGAAAAATTTCATGCAGATTCATTACAACACACCAAAGTTATTTGCACTTGAAATCGATTTCGGCCCCTTTTAATTTTACCTCCCCTTTGATGGATCTAAACAAGTTTATAAATACAAGTAGTCAACTAAATATGCTAAGCGTCTGCTAAACTGTGTGCAAATGGGTCAAACAGAGCTAAATTTATGGACAATTAAATGCATCTTTCCAACTGTCAAGGTGTTTCCAACTATCATCTCTTCACACCCAACCGAAGAACCTCTTTAAGGGCTAATTTCTCTACCACACCAAAAGTACAGTCCATGAATAAAGTTCTAACTTTGTGCCAGGTTTGGTTTAATTCTGTTGGACAATTATTTTCTGTATTGAAGAGCAAAAAAATCTAGGGGAAATAGCACTTTGGGAGCCCCCCGCTTGACCGATCTGCAGAAAACGTGCCATGAAAGAAGGACTTTTTTGTGGGACATTTTGTGAAGATTATTTGATGGTATAAAAATAATAAAACAAAAATGCCTATCCTATGGAAACTCTGACTCAAACATAACTATGCTGGCACCATTGCTGTCAGTTATGTTTTACTGTATACACAACACTCCATGACTTTCACCAGTATCCTCCTTGAGACCAGTAATATGATGGGGGTTGCGTCACCTATGTTAACTTGATGTTTGATGCATTTATTATGTTTGTAAGAGTGTGTGATTGTGCTCCTAAGTACTTTCATTTACACGTACAGTATTGTAATTGTATTTATATAGCACTTACTACCCCAGACATGGTGTTGAAGCACTTTTCAGTGAGTAGCACGCTACTCTGGAACCCAACAAATGAGTGGTGGATTAAATGGTGGTTGCATGATTGCTGCTGTTAGCATATGAGGGTGTGTGTCTGTGTTGCTATCTTATAGTAGTTGTGAACATATATTGTTGTGTGTGTATGGGCATATGAATGTAGGTGTATTCATGTGTAATAGTACACATTTGTGTGTGGGGGGTTTAAGAGTGTGGCTATATGTCCATTTGTTGATTATCTAGAAATGTAAGTTGGTGAGTGTGGGTGTAGAAGTGTGGATTTGTGATTGTATGATAGTTTGATGTGTGGCCATCTGCTGATGCTTGAGTACCTATATAATGCTGTTTCTGCCGTCATGTATAATTTTGGGATGATGGTTGTGAAGTAATTTCTCATTAGATGTAGAAGAAAAGATTCAGGAAACAAAAATAAATACTTGTGATGTATTTATTCTTCAATTTGGAAATCCAAGAAACTCCAGCCACACCTCCAAGCTGCTCGGCAAGATCTCAACTGCCTCCTCTCCACATTCCAGATTCTCTCATGCCTGGAGCAGCATGGGGGGAGTGGAGCATACCAAGAAACATTGTAACATTATAAAAATTAAATAAACTTTTAAAATAAACAAGAAGAACCTAGTGAAATAACTAATTAGTTCTACCTAAAAATTTGAAATATACTACACTACCTCCCTTTTCACAACAAGAGAAACAAAACAAAAAATAGAATATAACAATGGTTCATCTTAGCTTAACAACTCTATTTAAATTCCAAATACGCCCATCATCGACTTTAATCGCTCCTTGGAAAACTTTTTAACAACTTTAAAAATTCTACTATTATGAGACTGTCCACCTCCTGTTTTCCCCGGCAGTTTAATCTTAACAAAATCCCCCACATTGACTAGTACTTTCTTCACAGACTTTCGCAAGTCATAAATGCGTTTTCTCTCCTTTTGACAGTGCAAGTCTTTCTCAACAGCGATCTTCTTTTGCACCTCATAATCAAGTTCTTTTTGAGTATATTTTTTTCATCCAGGGAGGATCCAATCTAGTATGAGGAAAACATTTCTTGAACAAAACAAACAGGAGATTGTCCAGTGCTGGAATGAGGAGTTAAACGATAATCCTCAACTTTACGTCTAACCATACTCACCCAATCTCCACCCAATTGTTTAGCTAATTGAACAGTTTCTTTTAGAGTCCTGTTGAATCGTTCTATTATACCATTAGTTTCTGGATGGTAGAGTGCACACCTCTTATGTACAATCCCTCTTGAGTTCAGAAAATCACACATTAACCTAGACATGAATTGGACCCCGTTGTCGGACGCAATACATTTCGGGTTACCTTCTCTTCCAAACACATCTGATAAAAAACAAATAACAATTGATGAGGTAACTTCATGTGTGATCAATACTTCCGGCCACCGTGACAATACATCCATAACAACAATGACATACTTTGAAGATGTACCAGTACCTATAGAACCCATTATATCAATGGAGATTTCCTCCCACACTTCTTTAGGTATTTCTTTATAAAACATTGGTTGAGTTCTAATTTTTAAACTCTTATCTGCAACTCTACACTCCACACACTCACGAACTCTTCTCCCAATCTCTAAATCCATTCCAGGCCACCAATATACATATCTCATTCTTTCCTTTGTTTTGCAAATCCCTTGATGACCCTCATGTGCAAGATCCATCAAACGTCCACGCAAATTTTTAGGAGGTATCAATCTACTACCTCTCACAACTAGATCATTGTAAACTGAAAGCTCAATTTTTTTAAACTGTTCACTAAACCTATCATTATTGCACAGAGTCCTATCAGCAGACAGCATAATTTAGATTTTTTTCAATTCTTCATCATTGTCTAGCTCTAATTTCAACTCTGCTTCAGAAACACACCCATCAGTTATGTTACAAACTTTCACCTCATCCTCCACCCACCAAGACTCTTCATAATCATCCTCAGCTAAATTCCTCACCTTCATTCTAGATAAACAATCAGCAGTTCTGTTATCACACCCAGGTACATACTTGACTGTGAAATGGAAATCTTGGAGACTCACAATCCATCTACATATTCGAGAAGAAATATTATCCAATCCTTTCTTCTCAAACACTTCACGTAAAGGTTTATGGTCTGTATGCACTTCAAATCGATTTCCCCAAAGAAACTGCTTGAATTTTTTGATGCCCCAGAATACTGCCAAAGCTTCCTTCTCTATAGTGGAATACTTGCTCTCCGCCCCACGCAGACTGCGTGTGGCAAAAGCTATATTGTTGACCTTACCATTGTCTACCTGTTTCAGAACACATCCTAAACCTTTCTCGGAAGCGTCTGTGGTAAGATAACAAGGTAAACCAGGACGGAAACTGCTGAGAGATTGAGCACTAGACAAAGCTTGTTTTAAGTCTTCAAACTCGTTTGACAATCAGCATCCCAGACAAAATCAACACCCTTCTTGAGCAAATTCCTTATGGAAGAGCTTCTTTTGGCAAAATCAGGAATGAATTTAGCATAAAACTCTGACATCCCCAAGAAGGCTTGAACTTCATTTTTACATTCCAGAGCAGACAAATTCACAGTAGTCATTACTAAATCCTGTTTAGGTTTAACTCCATCCTTTGATATGATGTGACCTAAATAAGAAATTTCTGTTTTGAAAAATCTGCACTTATTACCTTTCAATGTAATACCACGTGACTGAAAAATTTTGAGAACCTTTCTGACTAATTCTTTATGCAATTCAAACGTTTCTGAAAAAATTAAAACATCATCTTGGAAAAAATGTACGCCCTCAATGCCCCCCAAAATATCATCCATTAGCCTTTGAAAAACGGAAGCTGCCGAACACAGACCAAAAGGCATTCTGTTGAACATGAAAACAACAAATGTTGTAATGAAGGAGGTAAGGGGCTTGGACTCATCACACAACTGTACCTGGTGGTAAGCTGAACTGAGATCAAGAGTGGTGAAGAATTTAGCATTTCCTAGAGAACTAACCATCTCTGATATATTTGGCAGGGGAAATCTGTCTTCAACTACAGCCAAGTTAAGGTTTCTCAAGTCCACGCACAATCTGATTTCCCCTGAAGTCTTAGTAGCAACCACAATGGGAGCAATCCATTCTGTAGCCTCCACCTTTTCAATTATGCCCTGAGATTACAACCTCTGTAGTTCCACCTTAACCTTATCTCAAACGCTAAAAGGAATGTTCCTAACCTTACATGTTTTGGGAGTGGCATTATCTCTCAAAACAATACGGTGTTTATACCCTTTGATGCAACCCACATCATTGTTGAAAACACAGGGAAATTCTCTCACCAAATCATCACCTACATTTATTATTTCCTGCACTTGTACCTGAGGATCCGAATTAGGATTCAATATGATTCCCAATAACTTCTGATGGGGCCAGCTTAGAATCGTGTCTCCTACAACTGGAACATAAACTTTACCTACAATTCTATTTCCTTTGAAGTTAATGTTTGCATTGAAATAACCCTTTAGCTCAATGGGCTTACCACCATAACCAAAAGGTGTAACATCTGGATCATGTAATGTAACTTTACCCAAGAAATACTTCACATAATCAGATTTTGAAACGAGAGTCAATTTCGCTCCTGAATCCATCATCATCGATATGTCGACACCACCCACCTCAACAATATCTGAAGGGTACACACATTGATGATCAGAAATGCAATTGACGTCATTAACTATTGGAAGAACAAAACTGTGCTCTCCCTCCTCCCGGTCGGTGCATTCAATTTCATTAACTTTAACATTCTTCTTTCCCATGGCCCTACAACATTTAGAAAAGTGTCCCCTTTTCCCACACTTGTTACAAACAGCATTAAGAGCTGGACACATTTTGTTGTTTGCTAAATGGGATGGTGAATTGCACCTGAAACAAAATAATTTTCCCTTCACAGTGGTGTTTTGCGTCACTTTAGATTTAGTATCCAAACTATGCACTGTGGAATCCGTTTTCTTAGACTTCCTCAGATCTTCGATACAAGACTCAGAATGTTCAATCTGTTTTGCTACAATCAAGACTTCTTCCAGCATAGGATCTCCTTTAGACCACAGGGCTTCTCTTACTTTGTCACTCTTACATTCTAGCATGAACTGATCCTGAATGCGTTCATCCAAATTGTCTCCGAATTTACACTGTGCAGCTAATTTCTGTAAATTAGTAACAAAGTCTTCAATAGACTCCGAATCATTTTGTTTACACTTCCCAAAATAATATCGTTGAAGAATTATAGAAATCTTTGGTAAGTAATGTCTGTCCAATTTAAGTAACATTAGTTCAAATTCATTTAAGGAGGAGTCGCCATCCGCACCATCAGGGTGGGTAATATGTGTCAGAGTCTCTAAAATTTCCTGTCCTTCCGCACCCAAACAATGTTGTAGAAGCAATGTCTTTCTCTCAGCTGATAAATTACTTCCACAAACTCTTATGTAAGTCAGAAAAACATTTTTCCATTTGTTCCAGGGAATAGGTGGATCACCAGGTATTGAAAGAAAAAATGGTGGAGGAGAAATGTTCTGCATTTTTGATGAGAAAAAAAAATGTGAGCACCAGTACCTTTACGTCACCAAGATAAAAAAAAAAAAATGTTGAATACAATGTATTGTAGAGATTTGTAAGTCCAAAACATCAAAAAGCTTGAAATTCCCAAAAACAAATTGGTGACGCAAAAGCAACAAAAAACAATGCATCGGAAAATGTTAAAAATTGTTTCCTGTCACCTTCATGCATTCGTAACTTTGTCCATTCCAAATTCACTGAAGTTAGGTATGTTATAATCAAATGTTGTTTTAAGCAAAATCTACTCGAAGCGAGTACAAAACAATTGGACTGTTACACGATGTTGAACGGGAGTTTAAACAGGCCGGAACTCCAAGAATCTTTAAGCTTTCTGGCACAGCGCAGCGCGTGTGTGTCGGAGAGAAAGCTTTCACAGCAGGAAGCTTGAATTAGACAGCGCGCCGATAAATCAATAGCGCACGCGTGTCTGAAAAGAGAGCTTCTGTTCTGGCGCTGCTCGAGGAAAGTGTTGCTACGGCAACCAAAGCGCTTGAGACAAACGAAACTGTGCCGTAGAAGGCACGGATCGTAATAAAAAACATTAGCAATAATAAAAAAATAAGAAACGTAGTAGCAGCCGAGTAAAAAAAAATGAAATGTCACAAGAATCAAAGGGGAAGAAAAAATTACCTCTGATAGTGACACGAACAAAGATGAGTTGGAGTTCCTGGATAAGAAGGGGTTCAGCTCGTCGCCAAAAATGATGTAATTTCTCATTAGATGTAGAAGAAAAGATTCAGGAAACCAAAATAAATACTTGTGATGTATTTATTCTTCAAGTTGGAAATCCAAGAAACTCCAGCCACACCTTCAAGCTGCTCGGCAAGATCTCAACTGCCTCCTCTCCACATTCCATATTCTCTCATGCCTGGAGCAGCATGGGGAGAGTGGAGCATACCAAGAAACATTGTAACATTATAACAATTAAATAAACTTTAAAATAAACAAGAAGAACCTAGTTAAATAACTAATTAGTTCTACCTAAAAATGTGAAATATACTACAGGTTGTATGATTGTGGGTGTGCCAGGTGGATTTAGGCATGATGTGGGTTGGTTGGTTATGTGAAGAAATTTATACAAGTGGTTGTTTTGCCGTATGATGTATTTAATGATGTGTTATATTATGTTGTGTCTTAAATTTTGTTTGAACATCTGATTCATTGAATACAGTGTGCTGGGGTTGGGAGCTAAGATTCACTTGGGAAACGTTCAAAGGTAGCACTTTCGATTGGAAATTTGAGATTTTCATTTTTTATGGAAAGGCCACAATAAACATACGTGTCAACCTTGCCTGCCTTTCACTGTTTGTGTTTTAGGCAATTCAATATTGTCTGACCAATTCTTATTACCTTTGTCATGTTTTTCCTATGCCATTTACGCGGAGGCTGCTGGCCTACTTGTGTAAAGGTTCCACTGCTCTTAGTGAACCCAGAATCCTAACATCAAGATCCTATATGCTGGAGCATGTGTGTATGCTAGTGGAGTAGTGTGTAGTAAACTGGTTTGTGAGTGAACTAGAGGGAAACAAGCCTAAGGGTCCCATTTCAGAAGCCCTTGGCCTATTCATGTGCACAAGATGGAGGTAAGTTGGTTTCCCAGACAGTGGAGGTGTACTGCTGACATTCTTGAGACTGGAGGGAGTGATCCGAAACAGAGAAATTATAAAAGAGGACACGTGTCCCCTTGAAATTCACTTAAATCCTTTTTGAGACAAAAGACTGCTGATAAGTCTTTTTAGAGCTGCCATTTCATAGATAGTAGTGATAAGGGTAGGTCTACTTATCTGTTGTCGGGTTGTGAAGGGTCCTTGGAACCTGAGTGATCAGCACTGTCAAGACCGCTGATGGATCCCAGCTGCTTCATTGGAGGAGATGCACCACTGATGTAGTATGCCCGGCGGTCTCCGTGTACTGTCCCCATCATTGCATTAGGGCAATGCAGCTTGAGTGCCAGACTGTCTGGTCCAACTGAAGAAGGAATGCTGTTTGGTACCAACTGCCACAAGGAAGCAAAGACTGAAATCCAGAGGTGCCCTTACTGGATACCTCTCCACAAGTAGAGAACTAATCACTGCCCCAGACATGCCCGTAACAAGCCCTACTCTCAAGACCTGAGGTAGTCACATTGTGGCACTTAGTGCTCGAAATAGCACCTGGCAGGAATTACTGCGATGACTCTTGCTACAGTCTCTCTGAGACTTGCCATGCAGCCGGCTGCTGCAAGGTCCAGCTCAGACAGACCCCGAGCCGCACCAGCGCAGGTAGGTGGGAGATTGAAATGTGCCTATAGCTTTTGAGACAGGTTGCTCAAAGAAGTGGGGGAGTGCACCTCACCGAATCAAGACTATATTGCATTAATACTGAGACAAAGGTATAAAGGGGTAGGAAGAGTGCTTGGTGGGGGGGGGAGGGAGAATCTTCACTTTGAAACATAAGAGGCTCACACCCGCAAGATTGGTATCCCAGCATTTCTGTAGTGTGTAATATTTTTCTTTCTGTGTAGTAAAATACTCGTCTTTTTTAAACAGAAGCAGTGGGCTGTACAGTTATCTTATCGTGCTGCTGGGAGGGCGGGGGTGGTGTTGAGGCAGTCTAATCCTGCATTTACCTCCTTGAAAAGCCTGTGACTGTGTGCCATTGCTTCACCTGACAGCCAAGGCTCAAAGGGCTGTACTTGGACAAGCTTGAAGAGCCATAGTAGGACAGGCCCTAGGATATCAGAAAAGCTTTGGCCCTTTAGCTCCTGCTTAGCCTGTTGCTCCCTATATGGAGTCTGAAACTGTAATATTTTATTTGGCGTGGATATCCCTATGATGGGTGGGTGTTTTGTCATACAATGTTGGAGGCACAAATACTTGGAGGAGAGTGTCTTCGTGTATTATGGTAGGTTTGTTGGCATATGATATTGGCTGAGGTGTATAATGATGGGTGCACAGTGCCTGTGATGATGGGTGTGTAGTGCCTGTGACCAGGGCTAAACTGGAAACCCAACGCAGCCCTGGCAAATTTTGTCCCACCATCCTCCATAGGGTCCATAGTAAGTGAGCCTGACCACTACAATGGGGTTTTCGTAATTCTCCCCTACCAACCACCCCGCCCCAGATTTTTTTTTTTTTTAAATGGTACAGTCTACAAAACATTTTTCATGATATATTGAACTGTATTTGTTTTTAAAGAATAGTAAATGATGACCTTAGAGTGCACCAGCATACGGCAATCTTTATTGGGGCTCTTCAATGATTCCCTCACTATCACCCTCTAAAGGTGACTCCCATCGCTCCATAGCCCCTCTCTCACATGTATTTCATTTGTTTTATAGCACCTCTCTTAACTGTGTGGGGTGTTGGAGCACTTTACATAACACACACAAACTCAATGAATCATGAGTGTAAACCAGTGTATAGAAACTAGGGACTACATAGTGTGGGATTCATTTGTCATCCATGCAGGTAGGCATGTGTTTTTAAGAGTGGTTGGCCTAGGGAAGCATAAGCTCAGGATTCAGAACGTAACACAGTGGTTAGGGTTGACTTTACCAATAACAATTTATTTCTAATCAAACAAACCCATGTAAGCAAAATTAGTCCAAGACTGGGAAAAAAACACAACTTTCTAACCTGTACTATTGAGTTTGAATGCAGATCTTTGATGGCAGTTCATAGCTCACTGTGCTAGATTATGACTGTAACTTATGAACTGCACAGTAACAAAGGGATCTCTTTTACAAAAACAGTATCCCACTGAGCATTGTAAATAAAATATTGTTCTGTGATCTGCTTAGTACTTGCTGTTTGCAGCAGGCATATTAACCCTCTGTGCTACCTTAAATGAGTCAAAACTGCCACTAGACAAAACTCTGATCTCTCTCTCTCAAGCAGACACATTAATCACCATCATTATAGCAGTTTTATTGTTGCCAAAAAAACTGTTGGATATACAAGGAACTCTGCATTGCACTTAAAACTCATGTACTGCTACAAAATCAGCCCCCCAGTAACAACAGTGCCCAACCCAACCTTCCAGTCTCTTGGAAAAGCGCCCGATGACCAGTACGACCAGTCTGGCCTTGCCTGGGACGATGAGTGGGCAGGTCTGTGACAATGGGTGCGTAGATGTATGATGTTGGTTGTGTGGACATATTATACGGAGTATGTGCCCCAGTCTGTGTGCCTCTCAGCAGCACCTCTATAGTACACTTATGTGGCCCTCACACCACTTGAAGCACCTCTGTGCCTCACGTTTATTCTGCTCCTGCCCAACTCCAGCACCTGTGTCCTATCCTGTACCATGCCACTCTATATGCCCCTCACATACTCTGTGTGCACTCCCCATCAGCCCTGCAGACCATCTATCTATATGCTGACATGCCTTACCCTTACACCCCCAAAAGGTCCAGTCTCCCTCCCCTCATTTGTGTCCCTAGCACCCTGCAACGTCTCTTTCCCTGCATTTCTGTGTGGGCTGACATCTGCCGCCACCACACCCTTCTAGCCCTTCTTTGTGACCCCCACCTGTCCTGCATCACATTTTTTGTGGCTTGTGAGGAAATGGCTTTTTGTGAGACATCATTATGCGAAAGGGGACCTGGTAGCCAACTGGCTAGTAGTCGCAGCATCCTCGAGGGCAAGTTGTAGTCATAAAAGCAGCATCCAGACCTCAAATCACACCTGCACAAGCGAAAGAACCAAAGGGCTGCCCTGCTGTTCCCGAGACACAGCAACAACTGCACCTAAGATTGGACTACACCTGCTAATCCTTGGCCTAGCAAAGAGAGGACTGCTCAAGCCCTGCTCATGGAAAGTCATCCCCAAGCCCTAGTTAGAAAAGGGTAAACTCCAAGAGTCAGTTGGCTGACTTCCTATTACAGTTCCAGTTTCAGTTTCAGTTCCAGGGTCGCAAAATCTGAAGAAATCACTTTGGCCAGTTGGTAGCCACAGTCGCTTGATCACCACTGACCAATGGGAAACCAAGACCTGACACTTAAAAGGTGCACCTGAGTCTGCTGGACCCAAGAGAGTCATCGGAGTAGTTTTGTCGCCCAAGACAGAGGCAAGCCTCAGTTAAAGGTTTGTGAACCCTTGCTTGACTCAAGGACCTGGGGTTGAACGACCTGGTTTGAAATCATGGGGTCCGTGCTGCTGGCTGCAAACCCCGCCTGGTGGTTCACAATCCCTATGGCAAATGCAACCCCATGTTGGCCCCTAGGAACCCAACGTACAGACAGTCTTTTAGCTAACTGTTTGGCTCTCTACACTCCTGACTGTTGGAAGCTGTTTTGCAATGTGACCTGAGGTAACCCGACATTTTAGTGGGTTCGAGGCACGATTTGGGTGCTCATGGACCATGGAAGGTAGACTGGCTTGGGACCTGGTCTCTTTGGACAAGCTGGTGGTACAGAGGGGATTTGCAACCTTTCTCTCACCATACACACAACACATGTTACAAGTGAGTGCACTGGGAGTGTCCTGTTAAGTGGAGAGAAGGTTAATGCAGTACGATTGCTGATATGTTAAGGCGGGGACTCTACAATCCTTGACACAATGCAAATTGGAGTTTCACATGGATGAGGCTGTCTCTTGTGTGCTCAAACAGAGACAGCGAAACCCTCACCCTCAGATGAAGCAAGTAGCCACTAGCAGTGAATCACTTTTTCGTAACATTCTGCCTAGATTAATGGGTCCTAAAAGTGTAATCTCCAATATCGAGTCTTATGGGCCGTTCCCCTTCCCATAACTGGGTGCACAAAACAGCTTAGAATTTGTGAATGAACAGATCCTGCCACAATAGTAGTAGACATTGAGGAAAGACATACTTAAAAGCTTGTCTCTTGTTAGAAACTGTGACATACACTATAAAATTATCTTTATTTAGCACAGTATACTCGGGAGGCTTCACCATGTGTATCCCACTGCCAGTCAAGAATGCTGGAGCAGTAGTGAAACAAGGGGGTCACTTTACAAATATGGTTGAAGTTCCCCCAATAATCTTCGTTTTGGGAAGGTATAGTGAAGATATTAAAAGATCATTGGATACCTCATCCCTCTGGACCCTGAAGTTAGGTAATTGGAGCAGAGACATCTAACCTGGCAATGCTCGTGGCCGTAAATTCAGCTTCGTCCCTCGTTGATCCAGTGGTATTAACCATTATGGACTATCCGTTCACTAGAACAGCGATTCTTAACCTGAAGCCCACGGATCCTGGGGATTAGCAGTGCATACACATGGTGGAGGCCGCCTTTGTTTCTAAAATTCAATAATTGCATTTTAAATAAGTGTATATACATAAACTGTTTGTAAAATTAAGCTTGAAAATCGTTCTGTAAATGGGAAGGAAATTGGAATTGGGGGCTAAAAAATTAAGATGGTATCGTAAGCTTGATTTGTGGGAGCAACGCTAGTATAGCAAATAGGATCTGGTATGGACGATCGGGGGCCTCAATTTTCACCCTGGTGTGTGCTAACTAAAAGCAAACAAGCATTTGCAATGCAATGGGTCTCGCATTTGCTCGAGGTAGAGCTATTAGCATTGTAAATTCCTAACTGGACTTTTCTTGCCACATAAACTGAAAATAAAAAGTAAAACAGTTGACATAAGCGAGCCGAATCAAAGCGCCACCCTGATTGCGAAGAGAGAGACAAAAGGAAAAAGATGTTTGCTCGCAGTCAGAGTTATCGGCAAAAGTGCAATTATTCATGTAACACGGTTGATGGCCAAGGCGGTAACAAAACCACCCTAAGGAGCGACAAACGTAAAGCAGTTACGAACGAAAACAAAGAATTTATGAAAGGCAAGCCCATGAACAAGTGATAGTGATGGATGTGGTTAAAAGCCCAGATACGTACCAACACGTCGGAAAAGCAGCTCTTGCGCGCTGCTATGCTCAACCTAAAAAGACAAAGTGATGTGCTAGACTGTAGGAAAGCACTTCATTTTTAAATAGAACGACATTTTGAAACGGTCCATCCTTTTCATTAATATTTCAGTCTGTGTCTTTTTTTGTTGTGAACTGAATAAAAATTTCCATAAGGAGTCTATTTATTGTATAAAAATAAAACAGCACTTTGAGGGAAGCCTAATATCCAACGTTTGTAATGCGAACATGGCAATAAACAAGTAAAACAACTGCGACAATTGTTTTTTCAACAGATCGGAGCTTCCTCTCAAGATCCACTTGGGGCTTATAAATGCCAAAATCCATGTTTTTCAGACACAGTTTTATACATTTTTCTTTCAATACAAGTTAATAGAAATGTCAACACTGGATCGAAAGTGTTATGTCAAGGAAACTAAACTAATAGGTAAAAGACAGGATCTTCTTGCTTTCTTTCTTGTGAGATGTCTTTTGGAAAATAAATAGATTGAATTTTAGAATAGAGGAAGATGTAGAAATGAATGTGCTGTTGGATTGTATGGTTAATGGCTGTCTGGAAGCACACAGACTTGGCTAATTTGTTTAGAAGAAAGATGAGTTAATGAGGCATAATGGTATTTTCTTGAGGGGAGATAAGATTATTCCCCCGTGGGTGTAAGAAGGAGGATTTTTAATTTGGCAGACAAAGGACACTTAAGAATGTCTCGTACGTAGCGACATTTAGTGAATTTTAGTTGTGGCCTGTGATTGAAAGGATGATGCATGGGTGGGCATAGGTTTGCCCAATGTGTGTGAGTAGCAATAAATCTGCAGAACCATGCGTAACTTAGTGTTCTCCAGTAGCCTGTGCTCAGGGCCTGTGGAGAGAGCTCGGTTTTGATAAATTGAGAACCTTTGGTGTGGTACCAAGGAGAGAATCTTTCACATTCATTGTGCCTGGCTGTTTTACCAAGTCACTCCATGTGTGGTAATTACATTTTTGGAGGATATGCCTTGTAAGAAAAAGTTGGCTAATGACTCCTAGTTTGTGAGTAGGGAAGTAGCCCCAACTACCTTTTTGACCTACAGGACTACACCCATCTCTGCGTCCAGCAGTTCTCCATTCAAGGTACATAGAGGGATGAACCTATTTAGTGGTGGCTCAAAGACTTTGGTGGAGATGGTAGTGTTGTGGATTTTATGAGAGTCCGGGAATTGGTGTCAAAATACCAGGAAAAGTTATTTTTTAAAAATGTGTACAGCAAAAGAGGCAAACCATCTTATGAGCATTTCAGACTTGGTGAGAAGATTCTGCTTACACTTTCTGTTGAGTTGGGAGAGTCTCCCTAAATTGTCTGACCCTGTTATGGTTGTAGAAGCCTTTAGCAAAGCAATGAGAGTAGAGGGTGGTCAAATCCAGAATTTAAACAAAATATCCATAAGTTCTGAATTGCGTGATGAGCAATGTTATGTATGATGACAGTAATTTTTTTCTTGAGACACCAGCTTGTGAACCTGGCTGTGAGGAGACTGGTCCTAGGACTCTTGATGAGTGCATTCCAGTAGTACCTGGACATGTTGGGGGATCATGTGTTGGGACTCGGTGAGGTAAATTCCCATCAACCAGGATGTTATGATCTTGTCAATTTGAGGTTTGCTTAGTCAAAGCTGCAGGTTACACCCGCTCTGCTCATGAAGTAATGAATCTTGTGCTTATTTTCACCTGTTTGGTCCTCCTACTTCACTATCTTGCATGCTTTTTCTCCCTTTTCTTTCTTTATCTCTTGCTCTTCATCAAAGTCTGATGAAAAATGTGGCGATCGCCCTAAAAGTGGGGACCACTTGCACACTTTAGGCACTGGCTGTGTCAGCGAGTGACACGTTTCGGAATTGAGGTATCCCTGCATTACTACAGGCCTCCTGTCAATTTTGTGAGTCAACACACAGCGCGTGTTGCTCATTTGCAGCTCGCGTGAGGGAAAAGGGGCGGAGTGTTGCGGGTGGGTCAACAAAACATATATGTTTAATATATATATTAATAATAATTTGAAAAAACGTACCTTTTTCGCTGCACCACCACTGAGACGCTCCTCTGCTGCAGGCACAGGCTCCCAGCCTGTGCTGCGTCCAATCCTAACACTGCTCATGCTGCAGCAGCATGAAAGCAGCATTAGGATTGGACAGAGCGCCCAGCCAGGGATGCTCTGAGACAGAGTGGGAGCCTCTGCTTGCTCTTTGCAACCCGGCACTGCGTTGTGGGTTGGTGTATGTTTGGCCCGAGACGGCCGGCCACACATACATGCGCACTGCGGGGGGAGTGCTGTGCACTCCCCCTCTGTTCCTGTCACGCCTGTGGCCCCACCCCTTTTACTGTATAAACATAGTAAGCCGTTTATTAAAAGTTTTGCAGCTGCTGCTGGCTGGGGTGGGGGGGAGGGATGGGGGTGCTCCTCCACCATAGCGGAAGAGCCACCTCTGGTATTGCTCCTATATTCCCAGTTCTTTTAAAACACTTATTACCATTTGTTTGCATGTAGTTTAAGCCATTTTTCTTAGCAGTGTAATGCTCGATAACCCTACTGTTTTACAGGGGCGGCTACTCTGTTAGGGCGGAAGAGAGTCACCCCCCACCAGCAGCGTTTATTATTGATTTCTTTTAAAGGGGTGGGGCCACGGGGTGAAGAGCAGTGAGGGGGAGTGCACAGCACTCCCTCTCAAGGTGCATGTGTGTTTGGCCGGCCAAACACATGCACAGTAGGCTCTCTCAGCCCAGCAACACAGTTGCCGGGCTGGAGAGGGCATGTACAGGCTCCCAGTCTGCCTGGGTGCTCCCAGCTAATCCTGACGCTGCTCTGAGCAGCGTCAGGATTGGCCGCAGGGCAGGCTGGGATGTTTATTTCCCCCTTTCACGCCCCGCGAGCCGTTCCTGCTGTTTTATTTACATATATTTTGCCCCGAAGGACCTGGGCCTGTTGAACGCAAATATCTAATTCTTATCCACAGTCTCTGACTGCCCTTATTCGGTTCTGATATATTAGCAAGTGGCTCAGGGCATCTTTTGCCATGACTCTGATCCTGGCTTAAAGATACTTTTTTTAAAATTCCTTAGTTTTGCTTGACCATGCATTTTGCACGTTTACTTTACCTGTAGACGCATTTAACTGCCAACACAAGGGCATCGATTGCCCTAGTCACCTTAGAAACTGAAACTACGCTTTTGATGTAAATTGAAGTACGTTCTTTAACACAATGCCCCTCGGTGCACCATTCCTTCCGAAGCATTGTGGATTAACACCGGCTTTGTTGGAATGCGACAGATTTTTGCGGTGCCTTTCCTGCTATTAAAGATGTAAAATCACTGGCACACAAGGACGGCAGAAGGTAAACAAAACCACCTACCACTTGTCCATTTTATTCTCGATTATTAAAATTTCCACACCAGTAGGCAAAGAGTGACCCTTATGCAATTTATCTGTCAAACATTTTTCCAGTGATTTTTAAATTAAACAAATCCAGGCCTGGTTCTCCAGGTGAATACTTCAGTCAACTGCTTTTCAATAAAATATTCGGGTTGAAGCTATGAGAATGTCAGTGGACTCTTATTAGCAGTGGAAACTTTGAGGCACCACAATAGTCTGAAAACGAAATTAAGGTTTGCTTATTAGAAGTTAAATCCCTCCAGGGATTGCAGAGATATTCTTTCCGTGCTGGATTTAAAGGAAAACCAGCCTAGTTCAGAACAACAATATGGTTTTATTCCGGGCTCGAGTGCCACAGATTAGGATTGGGGTGCCTGTTGGCTCGTGACTGAAATACAGACTGTAATGCAGTGGGATTATGTTACATGCAAAGCGAGACTTTCTTTAGTGAACGCAGTGTAGCATTTCCATATGTTGCTCTGGGTCCGAACGCAGCCGCTAATTTACAGCTAGAAATTATATATTTTGTGCGCTGGTCTTTCTTCCTGTAGCTTTTTGCCTGGTGCCCCGAGCTGCTAATTGTTCAGTGGCGCAACCCAAAAATGATGTGCCTCCCTCCCTCCCCCCAGCAGAATTTGACGAGGGGCTCCCGAGTTTCCCATATCTCACACGTTCATTGTCCTTGGCCGTATATGGGGGGCCCGAAGGGTTGCGGCCCGTCTGCGCCTGCATTTGTATAGGATGTTGAATCCTGTGCTCAGAGAGAAATTTAAACTTCTCTTTTCAGTCCTCACTGTTTGAAGTATGTTTTCCAATTTGTTTCTAAAAACAAACTGTCCATTTGTAATATTCTAAAGCTTTATAAAGCAATGCGCATTATAATTCATCAACTATTTTTTTTTTTTTTTTAAGTTAGTCACTTATCCGCAAGTGAGTAAATCTTGGTGAACACGTTTGTAGGGTTACATACCTAGAAAACCCCACCTTTCAACCATTCATGGTCTCATCTGGTCAATGTGTGCTGCACACTTTTTATGCAAAAACTACAAGGTGATGGAAGAAATGCTTGAATAAATCGCTGCTTAATTCCAGACCGTCATTTTTTTACCCACTGTGCCATCCTTGACAGAGACCCGCTGTTGGAAATCTGCATTTTCTGTGTACTCACTGCATGTTTTCCGCATCCTGTTGATCTCTATTTTTGCTGGCTTTAGAAATCTATACACTTTACCCCTACTTATCAGAGATAAAATGGCTTTGCTTCTTTCAACATAATGAAATTGGTATACAACTAATTAGAATAAGTAGATTACCTAAACATCCCTAGTATATGGTTCAAAGTTTATCCAAAGCTAAAAGTAAAATGTCACTAGTGGACAGCAGCACCTATTGTGCCATCCTCTACAGTGCAGTGCCAACATGGCTTCAGGCCTACCAGTGAAGCCTGACTGTAGCAGTGTAAACAGTGCAATTCGACCTGTCAAACCATTTTGACCGTTCTAAACCTCCCTTTCAAATATTAATAAGTCGTCCTGTGTAGGCCTTGGAGCTGAGAAGGTATTTAAAAGTGGGAAATGTAGAAATGTAATGTCATCATTCTTACAGTGATCTTACAGTGATTAGCACCTAAAAACTATATTTTTCTGTGTCAGGCCTAATTGTTCCATGCAGAAAACTAGGGTACACATTAAAATCCTAATACTGTACCTCTGGAATGGCACTGGCTAGAAAAATAAGCAACTATTTTTATAAGTGTTAAATTCCAATACAATGATGTAGTCAGATTATTAACTATTAAGGAAGGTAACTTTTAGAAATTACTTTTTCTATGCCTTAAGTTCCTGGAGACTAATGTGCATTTGCTCTCAAACTTCTCGTAGCCATGTATTAGCATGTGATTGTGTGAAATTCTTTACCAGGATAAAACAGTAGTCAGAGATGACTCCTCCAAAACTCACTTAATATATAGGGTGAAGTGCTGTCCACAGCCTTTTTGACACTTCGGTGTCAAATCCTGCTTAACACATCTGCTGGGTTTGAATATAACACTTTGGGTGTAATTGAAAGGCAGAAAACAGGATGGCAAGACAATTCTTCTATTTAGATTGGCTGGTTGCTAATGAACCCTACTTTCTCCTACCAAATGTCTGTCTCTGGGTTTTACATATAATACTGGGAGCCTACATGGAAGGAAGGGAGACAGGATGCCATAACAATTCTTGTGTGTTCACTGTCTGGTTACTGGGCGACCCTTATTTTCTTCTACCAGACTCCTGTCACTGGTTTTATTGGGTGAGGGGGAGTCTGTGATTGTCTCAAACTGGATTTTGACTTTAACCTCTTGAAAATGCGTAAAGTGGGTAAGGCTGGCCTCGGGAACTTTTACTCATTTGGTTTCAATGTGCCCAGGAGTTTTACCCACCCATCCACTCGCTTGTGCCAAGCATACATGTGGCATTTCCAGGCACCCACTTGAGAACACTCCACTCCCAAGGAAGAGAAGAAGAGGACTAACCTGCTGTCCACTGAAGGACTGGACCTGCTCGCTCTTGTACCCAGGACACAGATGTGAACTCCAAGGGTCATTAGGATGACCTCCTTCTCAAGTTACAGGGATACAACAAGCTACAAGAGGCCTTTCCTGCAAATATCCAGCTGGCCAGTGACAATTAGACCTGATCTGACTAGACCCTGTTGTTGGCCTGCGCCTCACACCCTACAAGTGCCTCCCTTGAGGTTCTGTGGTGGGTTTAGACTTAAAGGACTAAATCAGAAGGTAAATTATTTGATCAGGATGAATCTGGTTGGCATGTCCGAGGTGTGCTCCATTGTAGCCTGCCTCATATTGCACCTGAGTCCTGGTCTATCGTGACCAGGTCCTATCATTGGCACTTTGTGCTTTCTGGTGCTATTTCTACTTAAAACTTTAACAATTCTTATCTCTGGTTCCCCTCTTTGGATTTTTGTCCTTTTGGTGCCATTTTGTTTCTTTAATTGTACTCTATTTTTCTAAATTGGTTTGGGAATTCTGTTGTTTTACATTTTTGACTTTGGTATTGTTTTGGCACTTCATAAATACTTTACACACTAGATGGAGTTAAGCATGTCTTCTCTGTGGCGTAGATGCCATACAACTGAGCTCAGGATAATTTAGTGGCTTTGAGGATTCACCCGGACAAGGGTTGTAATTATTCCTTGTGATGGGGAGTCACCCACTACAAATAATAATCCAATTTCATACAGCCATCTTAGGAAAATCATTTGTGTTCCTGCTTCAATGGGAACAGTCCAGGCTGACCTGCCAGGCCATGTCTCCTGCAGAAGGGAACAGAAGCAACCCCAGACCGGTTTTCGACCTACTTGGGTCTCATCATTGAGGTATTGTTTAAGGCCTATAGCACCAGCGTCTATGCATACCGGTAACTTAGGATATCTACTGCAAAAATTGCAAGATCTCAGAAGATATTGAAGGTATATAAGATAGTTTGGCTCTTATGATGTGGAACTGCAGGCCTCTCAAGCATGAAAGGTTTGAATTCACTGAAGATCCCACATACTTGCTCTACTGGTGAGGGTTGTAGAGCACAAATTCACATAACAGACCGCAACTACCAGGGACATTAAAGTCACACAAATAGATGCAGCATTTGATGATGGACATACAGAAATTTCAGGAGTCCACTGTTATTTGCATTTGGTATAGACTGACTGTGCAGCATATACACTGTTATATGGTTTGATATTTAAATATGGCTAAATACAGACGGAAATGTTAAAAAAAAAAAAAAACAATACTATACTATAACCCGGGATCCCTAATTATGGTATAAACAGCAGATTTTGTCACTGAAGGACTGCTGGTTCCTTATGAGTCCAAATACTGAGTGTGCCAACACAAGTTCAGTAACCACTTTATTCTCGGACAACTGGTTCCTCATTATGCCAGTACTGAATCTGCTTGGGAGTGCTGGGTCCATCAGTGAAATGTTCCTCCCGGCTTCATGACTCCTTATAAGACATTGAGTCCACATGGGACTTCTGGCACCTCAGATATCCAGTATTCAGCCAGCCCCGGAGTGCTTGTTGTTCAGACCAGTGTTGAGTTCACCCAGGTATGCTGACTCCTCATAAGGACGGTTATGAGTTCACCCTGGACTGCGGGCTAAGTTGAGTATTGAGTCGGCCTGGGACTGCTAGCTCCTCATAAGATCTCTATTTAGCCCCAAGAAGCTGTTCATTTCTTACAGAACAGCAATTGAGTCTATGCAGGACTGGTGACTCCTCACAATGCCATTGGTCAGCTAACCCTGGACAGCTAGCTTTTTATAACACTGCTAATGTGTTAACGCGCCAGTTATGAACCACAAACTGACGTAAAATTCGTCAATTTCTGCTGCCTTCTCTTAAGACTGCTACTGAGATTTCCCCAGGCTCCTTTTCCTGCAGCAAGCATTCAAACGTGCGGTCACCATGGCAACAACAGTCGCTGCCCTCAGGACCCGAGGTATGCGTTTGCATCTCCGGGTCATCGGCAGTGATGTCCTCATCCCATACATCACTCGACTCCCCAGCTTGACATGCCATGGCTGCATCTCTCTAGGTGTGTCTTTACATTCTCCGTGTTAATCTGGGCACCACACCTCTTTAGCGGCTGAGGGGAATGAAGGAGGGCTAAGAGGGGGCTGCTTAAGGGCAATGTGGTGCGCGTGTATTGTCACGCGGAAACCTTTTTTTCCAATGCTTATCACAGTGGAGGCTTTCGCACAGGCTCCCCTGCCACGGGTGCTAGGGGCCGCTCAGAAGCTGCTGGCTGCAGGAGCACATTCTTTGAAATGTCGCAAAAATGTGTGAAGGGAGACCTGGTGTTTTCACAAGTGTGCTTGCATTCACGGTCCAGTAGATTCTTTTTAGCCCTCGGGGAAGTACAGGTTAGTACCAATTAACCAACTTGAGTGGGAGAATACTGTAGCCTGGGCTTCTCCCTTTATTTACCAGAAGAAAATGTGTATTGGAAAATTATCAGATTCTGATAGAGTATTGGGAATTATTTTTAATTTAGTGGGTTACTGCAGCTCCTTTTTCACAAAGGATGCACACACAAGAAATCTGCACCATACTTATATAAGGCTTTATTATTATTTTAAAGCCTGATTAATGCTGAATATATAAACATGCACATTTGCAGATATAAACATTAGGGGGAGAAAACAATAATCAATACATGTAAACAATTTGAAAACTGACAACACGACTAACTTTGATGTAACCTATGTTAGAATCACTTCCTTTTTCCCAAGTTTTAGCTGCATTAGCCCCAAATTCTTATAATTAATAGGGGCTTCCTAAACTCATTCCTAATCTTCGTTTATATTTTTTCCAGTCTTTTGCCCTCCGATAGATAAGGACACGCTTTGTCTTTGTTATTTCATTGTTCTCGAGAGGACCAGATAGCAACTGTGAGAATGCAACCTTCATGCAGATTATTAGTCATAGATACTCCTTCGTTAATGTCTGAAGCTCCTTTTTCCCTGAGAAGCTCCTAAGCAGGCTTTTTATATAATAATTTTCAACATTATTTTGAGAAAATATAATCCTGTGATCTATGATGCATGGTGTATCAGTGTTACCTAATTCTTATTAATATATGCACTGTGTCAGCGAGCCAACAGAAGCACAGCAGAATGAACCACTGCACAAGGACTTGGGAGATGGTTGCTTGCAGAGGGGATTGATTCAGATCTTCCACTGTTTTAAGACCAGACATTTAACCCCTTAGCAGGATGTGTCTCACATCATGACCTATGGCTGTCTTTGCCTTTAACAATACGAAGTTGGAGCTATTGGAGTCTATGCTGGATTCCACATCATGGTGGCTGCCATCTTAGATGAGAGCATTCTCCTCACGGTCCTTTGGGGTTAGCCTACCTGCAGTTGTGAAGGACACTGTGAAAACGTGATGACCATTCTAGTGGCAGTGTTTCATGCAGCAACCACATACTACAGCCGGGTCATGTGACATAAAACTTTGTTTTTAATGAAACAATCCAGCTATTTTACTTGAAAAGACTATGGGCCTGAGTACGACCTTGACCGAGGGGATTACTCTGTCCCAAATGTGACGGATATCCCACCCGCCGTATTACAAGTTCCATTGTATTCTATTGAACTTGTAAAATGGCATTGACAGCTCCCATGCAGTGCATCCACATAAAGTAGCACAGTAACTTGGGCTTATTTTCAATTTGAAATGTATTGGAGGGTGACAATGATGGCGAAGGTGCTAAGTGTTAAAGTTGTAAACAATTAAAAATGTACACTGGTCAAAATGATATACAAGGTAAGCCTTGGATTTTGAATTGAGGGCCTTTGAACGTCAGAAATATAACTGTTGGGTGAAACTTTCCCATTTACGAGGTGGTATGTCAAACTATTTAAGAAGCTAGCATGTAGAATATGTTAACATTTGTGAAATGGCAAATTACATTAAAAAAATTTTTTTCACAAGCTGTTGCTTTTGACTGCAAGTCGATCACTAAGCCTGGTGTCTGCTTGTCTGACTGTCCTGCATACGTTTATTAATGTACTGTTTAGTGATTTAGTAATATAGCAAGAATCTCAAACCCCAAATGAAATGTAACGCAAAACTTACAAAGAAAGTGAAAAGTTTCTTCTACTCTCTCTTAAGTAATTGAATATTCATTCATTTTCATTGAATAAACTCTAATACCAGCACTTATTTGGCTGTTTTTATCTCTCCAGCTACACCTCTCAGCTGTAAAAATAGCAGAATTGCACAGCGACCTAAAAATACAAGAAAAAGACGAGCTGAACTGGAAGAAACTTAAGGCAGAGGGATTAGATGAGGATGGAGAAAAAGAAGCAAAACTGAGGAGGAACTTAAATGGTGAGATAAAATTACTTCAGTTCGAAATATTCTTGGAAGGAATCGTGTCATAGGACGTATGCAAATATAGTGGCATATGAAACTGCACCAAGGCGACTTTATATTTCAGACACTGGAATAGTTATTGATCCACGGTGCTAAATGCAGCTTCCATATTTCCTTTCCACCTGGGCCACCTGACTTTCACTTTACTTTTTATTTTGTGATAATTAAAGTTAGTGTTTGTGCATTACTTTCCGGTTAAAAATTTCATTTGCATTTATAGGCCTATGTTTCATTTTTTTCTCTGTCAAATATTTGTATGTTACTACTTCAGTGCAATAACGTTAGGCATCAACTTTGGAAATGGTTACAATAACTACGGGTATTACTATTTCTCAATGGTACCTGAGAGGTGATTTTGCTGACCAGAGACTCTGCAGTTATATTCTTCATAATTGCCAGCCTTCCGAGAGATATGAATTTGTCATGATTCTTCACAAGTTCCTAAACTATATACATGTCCAAAATAGAGTGCACACAAAATATTTTTATTATAGTATTGAACTACAAACTAAATGTTAGGACCATTGATTTACAAAGTGACATTCATAACTGTTTTCTGGGCTGCGGTGGCCGATTGTGTTTGAAAGTTAGCTATGTCCACGAACTTCTGTGAGGTTGATTGTTTTCACTAATTAAGACTTGTTCATAATATATGAACAGGTACCTAGCAAGGTATAACTGCAAAATAAAAGTGAGTCCTAAGGCACTCTCGTGCACCACCCATAACTCCAACGTAACGTAATTATGTAATAAATAGTTACTGGTACAGGATTGAACAACATTATCTGCAACTGTAATACAAAATAATCTCTATATGTAGTAGGTTTTATCGTAGGGTCCTATAAAATCATCTCATAGCACAGTTTTAAAGTTAATTCAGTTGCGTCGGTCTTTTTAATTGGTCTTGTTTCACAGGCTATAGTCACAAGCAGACAAGGTCATTATTACACTTCAGGTCTGTCTAGCTAAGAGTCGTTCTTCTTCAGGACTTATAGAAACTTTGAAACTGAGTACAAGCAGTGTTGTGAGGGATTCATCATGAGAAGCTAAACTTGAAGGATCTATGAAGTGAGGAAAAAGCTCTGGACAGAAGGCATCGTTGTCAGGCCTTAAGCAGAACCTAGAGCCCTTGAATCCCATGGATGGACTTGTGGGGTAAATGTTTTTAAAGAGAGAGCAGATCATTTGTATAGCTGAAGAAAGTTTCATGACCTCTGATCAACTCCACGGATTAACATAGGGAAGAACATCTGTAATCAAAAGATCGGTGTAGCCAGTCTCTAATATCTCTCTCAGAAGAAAGGACCAGAAAAGAGTATCTAGGCGGGAAAGTGCAGCAATTGTGTGGGAAAGTGGCAATTTAGGTTTCTGACTTGAATCTCTTTCTAATTTTGAACTTATTTTTAGGTTTCAGGTTTCATTATTTGTCAGCAAGATTTTCATATTAAATTGTGCTCTAAAGTTCTTGTCCTTTGCCAACATGGTTAGCATGATCTTAATGCATCCTCTATTTTCAGGTACAGGTGCAGCACCGTTATTTCCTTGGTTTCTTCTGCTGGCCTTTGAGGCTTGTGTGATCATGTTGATCTTCATACTTCCATAATTTGACAGTAGCAATCAATCATCACCTTAAAGATACCAGACAAAACTGCCAAACGTTGGTAGGGGAGGCAAACAAATCAAATCTCAGTTGCTGGATACACCACTGAAATCATAACATTTTAACTTAAAAAAGCATGGGTGTCTGTATTCCGGTTCCTACTGCCCAGATAATAAAATCATTCTCCCTTCCTCTTGGATCTTATTTTGAGTGCCCCTGAGAGACACACAGCCTTGCCCTCACTGGAGAATTCCAAGAGTGTAGACTCTGAACCTTCTGGGAATATCCAGTGCTAACTCAGCATGCACACCTTGGCTTGGCTGATTACAAATATTATCTTTCAGTACGGCCTGCAAAATGCACAAGTGGCAAAATAAAAGCCATCTTAATATATCCTCTGCAATTGTCCTAGTGACCACCTGTTTATATCGAACGTCAAAGTGATGTTTCTTGTGAAGACTTTGAACTCATAATGCATTCTACCTACAGTTCATTAACTTCTCTATTGGTAAGCTACTTCCATTCACAGTGGATCCTGGAGTATACCAAGACAAGTATGCGTCATCTTGTTTTAGCTATGGGAGCCCTAGGGCGATCTAATCAACAGGCAGACCTCGTGTAACATAGGACCACAGTCTGTAACTCACATCATGAAGAGGATGATTACATTAAATGCTGTGGTTCAATTTTTCCTCTCTAAGCTGCCAGAGAAGTATCCATAGGGCACACAATAAAATCAAGTCCAGTTTCACTTGGTGAACACATGCCAGGGATACAAAGGAAACAGACAAAAGAAAATTATATATTACATAGGAAATTGAGTGTATTTTAAAAAGAAAAGCGAAACACTGAAAATCATAGGCATACATCCATGCAACCATTAATTTACTCATTTGATGTGAATTGGACACCTAAAAGCTATCAAGGAATAATTGAATTTGGAGCTCATGTGTAGCACCTACTACAAATATGCGGGGCACTCAAGCACCTTCTCATATGGATAGCAAGTTACACTGGGTGGTAGCAAGGATTTTGTTTTTATTTTGAGCTTGTGTGAGAAGTGGTTTAATGTTGTCTGTGATGACCACAGAGTTGTGGTCCTCTTCTTACATGTCTGCGCCTGGCAGTATTATGGATGAGGGTGTGGACGAGAGAGGTGCACAAATTATAATTGTAATAAGGTCAAAAACACTTTTGTAGCCTAGCCATGGGGGCAGCAGGAGAAGGCATGCTAACACTTTTTAAAAAATAGGGTAATCAGAGAAGGCCTATAATCTTTGCACTGACATACGCCAAGCAGATACAATGTCATTGCGTAAAAGGATGCCAAATGGACAAAAATAGGCAAGGATACTGCTTACTGCTGAACAAATGTATCCCATGAATGTGAAAGAAATAGAAGAGCAATGAAGGCTGGCAACCTGAGCAGAAAATTGACAATCTTAAAAAGGCCCGGATCCCCCAACTCCTGCTAGGCAAAAGGAAGCAAAAAGCCTGAGCAGGGGTTCATACCCCAAACACCTCTCAAGCTCCTGAATGCTCCCAAAGATTAAAAAGCAATCGTCAGGTGAGTCCTAGTCAAGTTGTGGCTCAGACACTAGCCAGACTAGCAACCTGTACATTCAACTGCCCATCAAAAATGGTATTGCACTCTACATGTTCAGAGCATCTAAAATACACATAATATAGCAAATGCAGGCAGTCACAGTGATGAAAGACGCCATCAGTAAAAAGAAAGAGGAGATGTAATTAACATATTTAAAGAACAGGTACTAACCGTGTACCACTGTGAGTCAATCCATTGAAGTGCTCTGAGCTCACGGCCGAAGACATAAGATCTAATAAAACAAGTATTTATAGAGCTTCTGTCCAAATACTGAAAGGGTTCAACTACTTCCAGTGCTTTAACTAGTTGAAGGATCGTAGGCGATGATTTGCGAAATACAGCTTTGGATTTGTAATTGACTTTTTAAACTCTTGTGAAAGCTCAAGAACCTCCTGTAAATCAGCGAAATAGGAGTGTGCAATTTATTCATGTGGTTTAACTTACGCATGCTTAAGGTTATTTTTCATCAAGTTTCTCTCATGGGAACCCCACGTTTGTTTTAGAGCAGTGCTCAGCGAAATCCCATGCAGATGTGGTGAATCCCTACTGCGGTGTAATGTTGGGAGTCTCTTTGACATTTGTAAACACATTTCATACACTTAACTGTACAAGGAGAAGCCTCAGGTGTAGCTGCATTAAATTCGTGAGAAGGGCCACTATTTCCACGTGTCGAGTTTTAACAGAGAGGTTGCCAAAAAAACAGTTTAGCACAAGATCAAAGGATCTCCAGTTGGTACGGGGACCTGGGAGAGTGGAGGCGCGCCTGGGCGCTGATGCAGGAAGTGGCGAGTAACGCCGGGTATAAATTGGCGCAATTCTATTACTTACACTGGGCGTACCTGACACTGCTGCTACTGTCTAGTGCACGAGATACAGGCCCTCTCCTGCTGACTTTGCACACTTATCGTGGACCTGCCAAAGAACTGGGACATTTTGGGAGGAAATAGTGCAGGAACTACGGAGAGTGACTGATGTAAAGGCTGATCTAACAATCCGACATTGCCTACTGGGACCGTTGCCACTCCCAAAAAGGGGAAGCAAGAGAAGATATACGTTTGGCCAGCTGGCACTACTAATTGCCAGGTGGCACAGTGCAATTCACTAGGAGAATCAGGCGCAGCTGGTGGGGAATAAATGGAGGGCTGTATTACTGGAGTGGGCAGTGGCACAGGAATGTTAGATTTGGAGAGTCTGCACTGTTGAGAATGTGGAAAGAGACCTAGATAGCAGGAGTAAAATGGTAGATCATCTGGGTAACAATGGTGCGGAGGAGACTGACGGTTTTGTTCTCGACTCTCTGACAACTGTGGATAAATCAGCCCCCACAACCTCTGGATCTCCGTTACCTCCCGATGACCCCCGCTTCCCCCCCTCCCCCTCACCCCCCCCCCCCCCCCCCACACACACACACACACACACACACTCACGACATCCCAGCCCACTCCAGAGTCAACCGACTGTCAGAATAGACCAGATGAGTGACTGTGATGAACAGGATGCATGCACATGGGTTGGAAGGCTGAAGGATTGAGAAAAGTAGCAGAGACCCCTCCCATTGCCCCCAATGACCCATGCTCAGACAGTCTAATATGGGTGTACAAGCAGACATATGCGTGTAGTGCTTCTCTGTCTTTTACGGCTGTTCTTTCCTCCTTACTTCCACCCCACCCTGGTTCCCCGTGGCTGTCCCATCCTCTCCACCTCTTCCCTTGCCAGACCTCCACCTTGACGGAGAAATTATACCCTACATGGGACAAACCTCCCTTCTTCTGGTGGAGCCACGATATTACTACACTACAGTTTTGTTTCAATATTCTTTGTTTAATGTCAGGCAGATGCCCTGATGGTTTGTTATCTACTTTTGTGTTAGAAATGGGGTCTGTAGTTGGCAGCAGTATGCACTTTGTCCAAGTAGGGACAACAATCCCAGCAAGGGTAAGTAAGTTACACTTCGTAAATTTGTGTGTGCTCACCCTTTGGTAGCTTGCCACAGAGCAGTCAGGCTTCGCCTCAGAGGCAATGCGTAAAGTATTTGCACACCACTTTAGTTACAGTAACACAGTGAAGACACCACAAAAATGCTCCACACCAGTTTAGAAAAATATAAAATATTTATCTGGTTAAACTTGGGCCCAAATGACAAAAATCCAATGATTTTTTGCAAGTGTAGCATTGAAACTCAAAGTGCTTAAAAGATATGGGTGCTAATTTTCAGGGAGTTAGGGTAAGTTATTTTTAGAGGAGCATTAGCAAAGCACTTGCGCTGAAAGTTCTGATGCCATCTTCTGATCAGAATGGTTTGCAGGGGATCTCAGTTCCCCCGCCCCTCGAGATTGGAAGTCCATGTAGGGCAGAAACACACAACAGGTGGCCCTATAAAAGTATTGGTCATTTTCACTTAATATTTAGCCCAATGCTGGCACGTGGACAAGTTGGCAATGGCTGCTTCACTAGCGACATTTTCTTCTCCTGCGTCTGTTTTATACTTCTTGAAAGGCATCTGTGTCAGCTCCTGGCATGCCTTAATCCTGTCATTTTGTCTGCGTGCGCTTTCCGGGTTTTAGTGATGTCCTCTTTTGACGTATAGTGGCTTTTGCTGGTATTAAGGAGTGCATGCTGGATTACTGCTTGTGTGATCATTATGTCCAGTGTGAAATCACTTCTTGATCTTGCTTTTTATGTTGAAGATGGAATGTGCTCTGAGACCTGTTACATATACTGAACATCTTATTGTTGGCCTTGTCTCAGTTGCAAGCTTGTAATCCCCCACCTGAATAATTTCAAGATTATTTTTGTACATTCCTGTGATACCAATATCTCGAACAATGGTCTGTGCTAGTGTCTGGTCCAAGTGCATCCCCATTCCTACCAACATCATGAGCCTCCCCATATACATACATGCCTTGAGCCCATCTTCTGGCTTCTGCATCCTACTCACCCCCCGCGGGATTGTGGTCCCTTTCGTGCCTTTCCAGTCTCTCACAGGGTTTGATGGTCTTCCACGCAAGGCAACAGAGCACGAATCGGCCAGGTCAGAGGTCAACAGCTCTGTCAGGCTGCAGAGTGTTAATCATTCCCAAAAAGCTTCTGGCTTATGCAGTCACCTATCTTTTTGATAGGTTTGCTACAAACCCAAGGAAGACTGGTGGAAAAGGGCTTCTGTGCTGCAGGTTCCAGAATTTACTCTTGTTTGTGTGGGTCACAGTGATGCAGGAACAGGCAAAAACTGGTGCATATGTCTTTCTTCTAGTTCGCTCATATCCCTGGGACCCAAGGGCGGCAGCTTCAGGTTGGTAAACTCTCCTATCTTTAAGCAAAAGAAAATCTAACTTATTCTTTCGACTATCTGAGCACAATAGTTCAGTTGTGACCACTTCTTGTGTTCACAGGGACGTAGTCTACTCAACCTCATAATAAAATACAGTAAGATAAAATCTAAAATATGTGACCAGTAATTTAATGTGCAAACATGTTTCAACACAAAATACAATTTAAATGAATACAATAGAAGATCAAATGTCCTTGCTGGGTCTGTGTTTTGCACACTGCTTTCTGTTTTGACTTTATATTTTGAATACTGCAGTGATTTTGGCAAAGTATGGTCTTGATGGCAAAAAAGAAACTCAAGTAGGAGATGGCAACTACATCAAAGGCGAGACTGAAAATGATGTTCTGGATGATCCAAGGCTGGACAAGCTGTGGAACAAAGTAAGTGAATTGTATACTTTTGATTTCATATGTTCATCTCAATAAAGATAAGTAATGGGAATATAGCTGCAGTGTTTGTTTGTAAGAGCAGGAGATATCAGGTTGTCTTATAAAGTGACACAGCAGAGCACTGCTTCCTAGTTGTACAGCCTACAGCCATGATCAAAACAATCCTTTACTGCCTATTTCCGTTAATGGGTCTAAACATCACCAAGTTTTGAAGTACTGATTGTTGATTAGAGATGCAACAAACTCCTACATGGCAACATTTTGAAACTACATAGAGGGAAATTATGAAAAAAATGTGGGGGCTTTCATTTTCTCATTTGACGTTCATTGAAGCAAAGGCTATTTTAGGCAACAGAGTGCTAAAATAAAACCATTTTTGGATTAAGAGATCGGGTGTCTCTTACTTGAATCTGGTCTATTGGCGTGCATGCAAACTTGAGTGTATTTTTTTAGTTGAGTGCGCAAGCGCTCTAACCTGCTGTAATTTCTCTGTGGGCTTTTAACCACGCCTACTGCACGCCTGTCACTTTCGTTGGCTCGTGGGCTTGCCTTTTAAAAATCTCTTGGTTTTATTTGTGAAAGGCATGCGTACATCATGCCTTCTCCAGTGTTTAACCTTTCTGAAGCACACCAGCCAACTACTGAAAACATACGAGGTTCCATGTTTTCAGCATGGTTTCTAGACTACATTTTATTTTTATTTCCTACGCAGCGCAATCTCGCTGCACAATTGCCGATGCGTTTGATTGCGAATTAACTTCTGTTTTATTTTGTGTGCTCCTTAATGCTCATGGCATGGCACTTTAAATTGTGGCTCACTTATGTAAAACTATTACTTTTAATTTTCATTTTATGTGGCAATAAAAGTCTGGTTAGGCTAATAGCTCTAAGTCGAAAAAATGCGAGACCCATTTCATTGCAAATGCTTGTTTTATATTATCATCAATAAGGTAGGAGTTTATTTGTGCCCTGGATTTAAAATAGCATCAAGTAATAAATATATCTGTATGGGCCCTTGATCGACAGCTATGCCCTCTGCTTTGCCTTCCCTGATTTCAGTAATTTTGTGCTCATTTCAGTTTTTTCCTCCTTTTTAATTGTATTCACTCCTTTCCGTTCTCCCTTCTCTATTTCCTTTCCACCTCTCCCCCGCTTCTTTCCATATTTCCCCCTTTCATTTGTTTTGTGCTTTACTTACCTGCCCTTTGTTTCTGTTTCCTTCATTTTCATCTTCCCATACATAAACTGTCCCTGCAGCAATTTCCAGACATACCTTTCCATGCTCCCTTCCTCGCCATCTTCCCAGCTCCCTCAAATTTGCTTTCATGTGTCTCTTTCTAGACCTTTTCGCCCCCCCACTCCTCCCTTTCCTCCCTTTCACTTCTTTTCCATTTTAGAGCTTCACTTGTGTAACATCTTTGCCATTCTCCCTTATTTTGGCTTCCTCTCTCTTTCTTCCATCGTCCTCTCTTCCGCATCCTCTGCCTTGCACTACGTTCCTACTCTTCCCTGTATGTCTTTCCATCGACTCTTCCATACATTCCTGCTCTAGTCTCTTGATCCTCCCCCTTCTCTAATTTCCTGCCCGAGCCCCTTCTCCTCTCTCCATCCTCACTTTTCTCCTCTATTCGATATCCCTGCTTTCTTCGTGCCCTCCGCGGCCTCTACCACTTGAGTAGAGTTGTCCCAATAGTTATTTTTGATACCTCGTTCGATCTCTTCAGTTGTGTACATTGAAGGAAATGAGTTTGAGTCGCCAATCGGGAAACGCCATTTATTCATGGTCGGACTGGTCGTTCATGTGATTGGGCACTCCCCGAAGGGCTGGGGCCATTGGAGGGCAGATTAAACAAGCATTTACAATGCAATGGGTCTCGCGTTTGCTCATGTTAGAGCTAATCACGTTGTAAACTCCTAACCCGACTTTTCACCCATCGGGCAAAAGTGCATTTATGTACACAACCCGAAAAAGTTAAATTAACTATGTAAAGCACTCGAATTCTGCCAAGCAAGATTGCGCTCGTAAATTAGAGAAAAAGAAGTCCACGAGCCCGATGGAAAACAGCGAGCCTCGCATGTTTTCTGTACTTGGTCACTGCGCTCGAGGAGGGCTAGCCACCGGAAAAGGCATGACATATGCTTGCCTTCGACTAATGAAAGCAAGCAGATTTTATTAGGCAAGCCCACGAACCAATAAAAAACACTGACCTGAAATTGACAGGGCTCCGAGCCCTTTTCTAAATACAAAAGCGTCTCGCTGCGATACGCATGCGCGAGCGCATGCAACGCAGGCTGGACCCTAAAAAGATTGGGGCCGCTACTGGCTCCTCTGTTTCTGATCGAAGGTCCCCGGAAATAATACAGCCGCTGGGCGTGAGGCTTAGAGAGAGAGAATTAAATTGTTGGAAAAGAAGCGGGCTAGACATTTTTTCCCAGTCTTTTCCTGTGTTTTATAAACTATACATGCATGCACGACGAACGTGTTATTAACCTTTTTAGAGAGGGAAATTGTAAGGGTTTCGTCGCTTTTTTGGTGCTTATATGACTAGTATTGTTGCTAGCTGGCGTGTTAGCTAAAACTGACAGATTTGAAGCCCTCATTCTTAGACCCTTCTGCCCCTGAGAATCCTGGTCCGTGCACAAGCAGGAGTCTGACATCGAGTCACGATTATTGACAGTACACGCATTTTGTACTTGTTTTCAACACATTTCATTTGATAAACCTTGAAATAAATGTGAGGATAAGTACACAGTTTTTATATTTTGGAGGAAAAAAAACCTGCGGTTTAAGGAGTTTTGCTTTATTCTGAAGTGCAAAACACGGAATGCTGCGGTAACAACTATGCTGTGTAAATATACTATACGCCATGTATTCCTGTGTTGTCCGCAGCAATAAAAGGCTGCTCGCAACTGATATTAAATTGACAGAGTTGCTCAATGAAGAACTAGGGTCCTACTATGTTAGTCTGTTCTCTGCTATCAGATGGGAGCTGCTGTTCTTTTAGGCGATACTAGGGCACAAATAAGAAAGCGTGCCAAAGCAAAGAACAGTTCTGGTTTTGTGACGGGAGTCTCACCCTGCGCACTTGCTGTTTCTGCAGAGAGAAAATATGGATAGCTCCTTTATCAAACTTGGAATCCGTGTTTCTTGATAATTTAAGAAGTTTTAACTTTGGTCAAGGTTAAAGTGGCAACTTGCATCAGCGCGGGATGACTCACGTTTTAAAGCTCAAGCATGAAATGATGATATATTTTGTGCAGTCTTCCAGGCACGCACAGCTCTGAAGCATTCGCCAGTAATCACCGCGTTGTGGCCTGGCAGGTGTTGTCTGTGGTTTGTTCCCTGGCTGATGGAGTCTGAAGTCTGCAGTTGTACATGACAGACCCTGCCCCCAGATCGTCCGGCTGTTTCACTTTGTATAGCGTTGCCAATGAAACTCTCATCCAATTCCGCGTTTACATGATTGATGAACTTTTAATGGCAATTGGCTTATCCTCGCTTCCCTATTTCACCTAGGCTTGATTAAACACTTTAATTGCTTTTTTCCTTATTGCATTTAATTAATATTCTATTAGGCCAAGACCTCTGGCAAGTTTTCTGAAGAAGAACTTGAGAAACTTTGGCGAGAGTTTAAACATCACAAGGAAAAAACTCAAGAATACAACATACTTTTGGACACCGTCAGCAGGACTGAAGGTACTTTAATATAGTCCGAATGCTATTTTCATGTGATCCGCATAAAACCTATGTTTGATGTTTAGTGTTTTTATTCTTGTGTATAATAGTTTGACACTGACATTAGAAGATGAATGTTTAAGCAGGGGCTCCTGGGAGTCAATTGTGGCGGGTAAAGGTTGTTTGCCTCTGATGCCTAGGTTCAGGCTTACTATTGCTTTGCAGACTAGGCCAAGTATAACCCCTTAGCACTTTACTCTTAAAGGTAGGGATGGCAAGCAGTCACAGGCTTCTCAGGGAGGTCATGTTGGGGCAGTAGAGCGCAGAGCACGGCAGTCACACACAGTGGTGGCTGGTAATTTTAGGAGGGAGGGGGCAGGCAGCACACACACATGCATTCACACACGCATGCACATCCATTCACAACACTCATCAACATTCAAACATACACCCATGCACCAAACATTCATTTAAAAAACACACACACTTACCTTCAGCCTCTGAGGTCCCAGGAGGGTTGGAACTGCTGCCTTCCATCACTGGCTGACCATAGGTCAGCCAGTGATGGAAGGCAGCAGTCCTAACTTCATCACAGAGTGGGTTGGGGTCAGTGAGACTGTTGACCCCTCCTCACTCTGTGACAAGGTGTCACTGATTGACACTCGCCCTGGGCGCTTCAGGGCTTAAACCTGAAGTGCCCAGGTAGAAGTCAGTGGGTGACGCTTCCCCTCACCACCAAGGGGAAGGGCCTCAAGGCACCCTTGCTGAGCTGAGGGGGTCACGCCGATAGGAGCTGTGTCCTCTTTAGCCCAGCAAAGTTCAGCTCAGAGAGCCAGGAGTCTGTGCAAATGGTGCATGTCTCACTCCTGACTGCCTGATCTGAACATGAAGAGTGTCTGTCAGGCTGACCTTTGCTCAGCCTGACAGACAGTCTTCATGAGGGGCAAAAGGTGGGGGTGTGTGGCCCCTCTGCCCTACAGGACGGGCGGCAGCTGGTCACACAGCAAGGTATTAACTGAATGTCTAGCCCAGTGCTCATCTTTTAAAACTTTAATACTTACTAGAATAGAATACTTCTCCCAAACATAGGCAAAGTACAGTTTAGTGTTATGGATGCTGTTTTGCAGATCTGCACCTCCATCCACATGTCTCCTTAGCCCCGCTTGGTTTAGGTGGATTAACTCAAATGTCATAGGACTCTTACCATGGAGAGAAGACTGCTGGTTTCAGGTGACCGCAAGTAGGGAACTGAGTTGATTCCACACCATCTGGTAGCTGTCGGCCTTACGCTTTCGACCTGCTAACAGCACATCACCCAAACCTAGGACGTAAAGGTGATTTGTGGCAGCCTGACACATGACACTGAGTCCTCAGGGAAGTCGTGGCTGGCAGATCCAGACCCTTTCTCTCATGCAAGCAAAGAGATGCAGGGCAGTTTTCAATGCAGTTATTGAAACAACTGCAGTCTGACAAAATATATGATGACACATAACACAGTTAGAATTGTTACCATAGGTGAAAAGCAGCTTACCAATCCTAGCATATCTGAATAACCATGTGCCTAAAGATTCCGATCTACACTTTCTAGCTTGTACATGAGAGCATAGCAGTGATAGCCGTTCTCTTCCCGTACTAGTCCATGGAAGGGACATCCTCCCCTATACCTGAAAAGCAGGGGTCTGCCCGCCTTCTCAATTGGCTGTAGAGACATGGCTGAGGTCAGCAAAGGGGCAATAAAGTAGCATAAAGCGTAGGATGGCTCCTCTGGCTGAAATGAGCTCTCTAACCTTCTTTGGTCTGTGTGATGTTTTTATAACATTATGTATTGTGTTCTTAGAAACCGGTCTGAAGCGATCATGTGTCTAAGTGTTGAGGTTGGCTGCACACTCTTGTGGCAGCAATACTAGATAGATTATCATGTACAACCTTGGGCAGAGGTACACAGTAAAATGTTGTGCAAGTAAAGCATTAACAACACTTTCACACAATAGCAACTGATTAGAAACCTAAAACATACCCGCTTAAAACCAGTTATGCTAAAATGAATTAAAATGAATAAATAAAATGAAGCACATAACTTGGTAAAAGGCTGCAGGCCTAAGCTAAAATGTGTGCCCAAGCCAGGCGCTAAAGTAAACACATAGCACAGGATTAGTGCAATAGCGTGACTACGGCTCAGGTGCAGATCTCAATCAATAAGGCATTTGCACTTAGTCTCTCACAGTTCAGTAGTTTTACTTCCCTACAGTTCAGTTGATCAGTTTGTACTACCAATGGTGGAACAGTCCTTTAGGGCAGCCATCCTGCCTCATCTCGGCACGCCTGGTCCTTCCTCACCTCAGCTTTTCCACAGTGTGGTGTCCACAGGTGTACGGTGCTCTTGTAAAGTTGGAACAAAGACATTGGATGAATGTGCTACAGGAGAGTCACCATTGTTGAGTAAGTTAGTGTATTTATATGCTATTTTAGTCTATCATGGAAGGCAGCCTGCTGAGACCAATGGTGTGTGGAGCTGTTAATTATTTTTAATGAGATTTATTTTCAAAAGGAATTGATGATTTTATAATGTTTTTCATATATAACAGAGACACCTAACTTAGTCCACCGTTTCAACTACCATATCGTGATGCACTATCTCCTTTGCTACAGAGCTTGGTGTTAGGAATGTTTGATGATGCTGTTTGCACATGGAAATGATACATGTTGGCATTTGTGAAACTTCTAACTATAGATTCCTCACCTTATGGAAATCCCTAGGAATCAGACTTGAATCAGAAATCTTTGTATAGCAATTACCCCTTGCATCGACAGATGATGCTGTGCGGCACCGTTCTACCTCATGCTACTTCAGCTCACGCTAATGTGATGTCAGAACCAGTATATATGTGCGACTTACCACAAGCTTGGTGAGCTTGCCTCACATTCACGTATGGTCTTCTTGTTGGTAGACGAACACTACTTTGAGTCCTGACCGATACCAAAGGCAACCATAATGCAGATTTGTCACCAACATCTGATGGGTACAGATCGCATACAGCTTAAACCCTGCAAATTTAGATGACGTCTTTGCAATTTTCTTGAGCATATTTTATTTTCAGTGTACAATCTATCAAATTACAGTTAAACTCCAGATCTGCGTCAGTTGGTGCACAATGAAATTGATGCCAGTACTAGCAGTTGGCATATATATGTATATTTGCTGGTCCCGACATCACATTCACATGAGATGGAGCAGCAAAATATAGAACAATGCCACCTGTTGGTGTGAGGATGAATTGCCACATAAACGTTTCTGGATCCATTCTGATGCCTGGGTATATTTAAAATGTGAGGAATTGCAGTTAGACAGAATCTCTACCAGAAAAAAATGTGTTCTTATGAGTGAGTGAGAAACTGGATCTTAAATGTAGTACTAATGTAGTACTAAAAAGGACTAGGCCAGAGGCAATCTCAGCAGAATGCTTGTTTTAAGACTGCCACCATTTTAACTGCTGGTTTGTCCTGCTAGAAGGTTTTTTTTATCACTTTCTTTGAGATCCCTTCATGCAGTAGGTGGAGTAACTCGATCTGGCTTTCACCAAGCTGCCACATCTTTTGCTTTGTCTTAATTCTGCATAAATCCTATGATTCTTCCAGTTGACTGTAAATGACATAGTGGACTAATACGTCCGTTCCAAAAACCTGTGTCTGACCGCATGCCCACAGATTGAAGTCGCAGCCTTTTATCCTTCCAAAGTCTATAAATTAAGTACTATTCAGCGTCGGCTTCTCCGCTAAAGTGGAGAAGCTTTGCGCCATTGCATTAAGTAAAAGTTAAAATAAAATGATAAGAACAAAATCTTATTAACATTTTATTTTTCAGTGAAAGCGGTTAAGGCGGGGCTGGAGGGGCCTGGGGGAGATCTGAAGGAGTGGTATGTGCACCATAAGTGCGCATGTCTGTTTGGTCAGCCATGTTGAGCTGGCCGAACAGACATGCAAACTTTGCACAGCTGGAGGAGAAAGTGCACAGAGTCCCACTCCCTGTGTGAGCTACTAGGCAGGCCCACTGCCTGGCAGATGCATTTGTGTGTGTAAGAGTTGGTGTCTTTGGGTTCTTTCGAGTGCCATAATTGTCAGATAATGTCTTATTATGTCTATGTTTTGTGAGGGTTTCTGTATTAATGTGTACTGTTGTATGGTGAGGTGTGATGTGCCCTGCGAAAGAGTGCTCTTGTGAACAGTCTGCGAAGGGACAAAATAAAATGTTTTTTTGTATTACTCGCTTGCAAATTATGCACAAGAAAACCTCTTAAATAGATAACTCTCAAGTATCACTATTTTTTATGCTATCAGCAATTTTGCCATGATGACTAAGTGCAGTAAATAAAAAGCGTTGCAGAGTTCAGTTGTCCTCAGTTTATCAGCGCTGGAAGGATGAAGTGCTGAGTTAACTCTGCCAGGATTCTGATTTGTGATCTAGTGTCATTGAGTGCTGAAAGAAAAAGAAAAACTGTACCGTAAGAATGAGCAATGGATGAATACAAGCCATCCAAGCAAAAGGCTGGTAAAGAGGGTATGCCATTGTTTGCTCTATGCTAACGTCTGTCCTACTTTTCCTTTTGTGCTCAGTAATTGAGAGCTGCATAGATACTTTATTTCCAGCCATTGAAAAAAACAATTATAAGAGTCACATATTTCTCCTTAACCAACGGGTAGCAAATATATTATAAACGTTAGAAGCCTGTCAGTCAGTCATTACAGCAAAGTTGCATCGCTGGAGCAAGTATAGGTGTCTTTATATGCTAGCACTGCTAGATGGTAGCACTACAAACTGTTGAATCCCTGATCCAGTAAACCATGGCAGTGTACTGAGACCTCTTCTGGTGATGACGGTACCAATCCAAGGTGGCTGCCTTCAGGGACCGCTGAGAAAAGCCTTCCAGTAAGTCCGGTATGTCCGAGACTCTCAGTGGGCAGACAATGCTCCGTGTGCTTCTGGAAGGCAGCTTACTGCTGTTAAACATAAGTGACAGCTTCAGTACTTCCACTGGTAAGTGTGTTCTCAGCCACCGGATACTAGAATTCAGGTACTGCGTCAAGTCTTATCTGCACCATGTTCAAAGCAGTATGAAGCGCCATGGCTTTCCACCAGAGTTGGGGTTCCCAAGAGACAGAGAATTCTGAATTTAGGGAGCAGCGGTAAACTGAGCAGATCAAGGGCTGGCCATCATTTCCGAAGCCAGGCTCTACCCTCCCCAATTCTGAAGTTTTCAAGGTCCTGGATTGCAATTAATTACAATTTAATATTTGGTTTAAGACGCTAAGGATTTTGAGGTATAGGTCATCGGTGCCTTCAGAAGCTGGCTCTATCCTCCAGTCATGAACCTGTGATGATACTCTGACCTTTTGACACAACATTGTTCTTTTGAGAGACTAAAGTGTGGTGGGAGACCCCTTGCGCCCAGGCTGAGACTTTGGAACAACCCCTGTGAACTGGTTATCATCCGTCCTGGAAACTATTGAAAGCCGAACTGTTAAAGTAGGCTTTTAGTTGTCTAGTGCTGTCTCCACAATATCATGGAAGGTCTGAACTTCGGACCTTGCTGAATTCTCAGCTCTTATGTTTTCTGGACTTCTTCTGTGTATCTTTCTTGCTGTTTCAACAATCTGCAGGTACTTGGGTAAAGTGCGAATAAATGTATGGGAATTGTTGGTATGTTTAGCAGTGTTGTATCTTTCCTATCTCCAACCATAGGCTGGTAGTTTTTTTTCTTCTATGTCAGGTTAAATTGAGGCACAGTTTACAAATGCCAGACAAAAACATTGTGTTGGTTGATGTTTCTAGACGTACTTATTCATATAGACTACCCCTTCTTGAACTGAACTGAATAGAATAGCCTCATGAAGCAATGCGTTTGTTAAGCCATTTGCTGTTGGCTTTTCTACCCGTGCTCGGCAGACAGCTGAAAATGTCACTTTATTCTGCAAAACATTGCAGACAATCCTTTTCTTGTGTTTGGGGATTTAAGCCTGTCTCCTGAGTGTGCAGATAAGAGCACTGTGCAAAACTTGACGGGAAAGAACTGCACATGTTTAGATTTTTCGCTTTCTCTATGGCACTGCAAGTTTTTCTCAATGTCAAATATGACTCAAATTGTGAAATTGTAATTTCTATTCCAGAGGAAGCTAGTAACAAAAAATGCACAGTTTTCATATTTCGACATTTCGGGGTTTTTTTTGGGACTGAAAGATACATTACATGGCGTGGTATAAGCTGTTGTAGGACGGAAATTTAATTACATTTACTCCATCAACAACTTTTAGTGACATATTTTATTGTGTTTTTTAAGAATTTGATTTCAGGTGGTTTCTAATAGGTAGACCAATTAATTACCCCTAAAAAAACAATATTTTGTCTTCAAGTGTCCATTTCAGTGCAGGTGTACTTTGTAGAACTGATAAAGTGAGTAAGATGCAAACGGCAGCAGTGTCAAAAAGCATTGGCAAAGTCAGTAGGTCTCGCCTATGCGAATTATGTTGGCTTTGTCAGTGTTCCACCGCAGCACACTGGAAGAAGAGATGCGAAGCAATAGGAGGGAGTTGTGGGGAAGGGGTAGGGAGCAGCAATAACAGACAGCTGGAGGATAGGGTATTGTGAAAACAAAACAAGGGAGGGGCGAGCTAGGAGGGAGAGAGCTGCAGAGGGGGAGAAGGGTTCGATGGGAGCAGAAAGAAGCCCCACACACAAGGGGGACTCGGGGGGGGGGGGGGGGCATAGTACCATCATCACAGAGCGAGCAGTGGACGGGCATTGTTGAATGTCTGTGCTTGGTCCCTGCTCCACAGAAAGGAAATAAAGTAATGCTTGGCATTTGCTGACCAATTAGAAGTCCGCAAAGAAGAGTGACAATTAAGCCAACAAATAAGCACTAGGTGGACTCCAAGTGCTTTATTGTAAACAATAATTCTCTCAAGCAAGAGCACATACAGCGCATTCACTGTCGCAGGCTCAACCAAGAATGAGTGAGGAATCCATTTTAAAAAGAGAACACGCTGTGGGCGGGGAGTACATGTGATAAGAGGACATGCTGTGGTTGGGGATAACATGCTGTGGAGTGCATGTAACAGGAGAACATGCTGCAGTCATGGATTCACATGCAGTCACAGTGCTCCACTGCAGACTGACACACATGCCCTGATGGTGCCCCGTAGCATTCAATAATTGGAGATCATAGCTGTCCCACACTGCATCACCAGATTATCATCCATTGAAACACGAGATGGCTTTGTAAGACCTACCTTTGCTGGCAGTGCCCTGTCTGTAGCACAGAGTGCCAGCACCGTCCCAAGACAGCAATGGACTTGACTGGATGTTAGAAGGAGTCGGATCTGAAATGCCATCATCAGCTCAGCCCCTTTATACAGAGTGCATGAACCATTGCCCAGGGGCATGTGCCGTGCAAAAGAATACCATGGAGAAAACCACGTGATAAGAAAGGCCGATATAGTGAGGCAGAGATGGGTGACTTTACATAGAGCCCCAGGCTGAGCCCGCCATCGTAACTGTGACCAGAACCCCAAATATTTACTCACAGCTCATACCTCGGGCCCGTGGAATGAGGGCTTATATGTGGGTACTGATAAACTGCAAGTCGCTAGTTCGAAAGCCTGCAGAGCCAGTAAAGGCTTTCACCTGTCCGAGGCTGGTATGTTATCACGATATTAGCAATACCTGCTAATTGCAGCATTTAGAAGTAGGAGAACTTCGGTAGTAACTTGTATACAGAAACCAGCGCTGGCCGCTTTACAGCATTTTTTTCCTTTCATCATTTGACAGAGGGGAGAATAAACAGACGTGTGTGAGTGGGGAGGGGAGAAGAAACAGGATGGGGGAGAAGAAATTGGATCTGGTCAGGGAAGAAACAGGAACAGGGGAGGTTAAGGTTAAAGACTTGGCAAAACCACGCCTAAACAAGCATTTACAATGCAACGGGTCTCGCGTTTGCTCATGTTAGAGCTGATCGCGTTGTAAACTCCTAACCCGACTTTTCACCTATCGGTTAAAAGTGCATTTATGTACATAACCCGAAAAAGTGAAATTAACTATGTAAAGCGCTCGACTTCTGCTAAGCGAGATCGCGCTTGTAAATTAGAGAAAAAGAAGTCCTCGAGCCCGATGGAAAACAGCGAGCCTCGCATGTTTTCTGTACTTGGTCGCTGCGCTCGAGGAGGGCTAGCTACCAGAAAAGGCATGACGTATGCGTGCCTTCGACTAATGAAAGCAAGCAGATTTTATTAGGCAAGCCCACGAACCAATAAAAAACACTGATGTGAAGTTGACAGGGCTCCAAGCCCTTTTCTAAATACTAAAGCGTCTCGCTGCGATACGCATGCGCAAGTGCATGCAACGCAGGCTCGACCCTAAAAATGAAAACACTTTTACAAAATTGTAGGGATAATCTGCATTAAGTGTAAAAGCATACGTTGGCAATTGTAATTTTAAAGGTTTTAGTCTGCAAGACAGTTGAGATCCATGGCAGAGCAAACTCTCTTGGCCTTGGGCAGCTTTCACAGTAAAACATGCAAATATGTGGATGTGGGACACAGGCGTTGCAGTTCCTACGGGTGGTCTAGCGAACTGGGATTAAGTGGAAACCGACAGAGTCCTGACAACCCGAAGACCCTCATCCAAGATGTATGTTGGGTGCCGTGGAAAAAGTATTAGATGACAGATAATGGGTCCGCAAGAGAAGCAAACAGCACATGCAAGCAATCACACGCTGTGTTTATTGAATAAGATACATGTCTTTATAAAGAGATATCTGTAAACGGTAGTTTTTCAAAAATGAAATCTTGTGCTGAAAATGCCCGGCATTTTGATTACAAAATGGTATTCATTGGAGCACAGTCAGCTAGTGTTTTTTCCGTGGTGACGATCGCTACTCTCCATCGTAGGCCTGGGATGGGAGTGAACTGGAATTGGAGGAAGGAGACAAGCCGAAGGAAATGGGTCGGGGAGATTGTTTCTTTGGTTGCAGTTACTGCATTCTGGCAGTTCCACATTCCCTTGCTGTTTGAAGCCCGAGGCTGAGGGCAGCTGTGGGCCGAGTGCACAGAGCTGTGGATCGGCCTCTGCCTGCCATTAGAAAGCAAGAATGCAGAGAAGGTAATAAGGAGAGGGCAAGCAGCAATGAGGGAAGGGGTGGGAGGACGAGTCAAGCAGGTGAAGCGGGAGGAGTTTAGGGATGAGCAAGCAACAATGGGACGTTAACAAAAAAAATGATCTGAAGTCAGAGAACGAAAAGTAAACAGGCACCCTCAGAAAACAGCATCTGACATTTGATCTCGGCCCTTGAATGCACAGTAAATGTGACAAAATAAGAAGAAGGTTTACAGGTCTGTTTACAGAAACGGAGCTCAGAGAGAGTGAAAACACAAGCACTCCTGTGAAGTGCTCAAAAACGAAGAAAAAAGTAGTTTCTAAAAGAGTTCTTAAAATGGGAGCCGTGGATGGAAAAGAGTAACTGGCCTATGCTCTCGGGTACGACTAAACACGGGAAGAGGCACGCTGAATGCATGCCATTGACTAATGGAGAGCAAGAACATGGGAGTTAATGTAAAGCCAGCAAATGGGAAGTCTACGGGCGGGCTGAAGCTCACATATTGAATACAATATGTTTATTCGAGACACCACATGCATTGTCTAGCCGAGACCTAAAAATCAAGCTCATTGCTTAATGGAAGTCAGACGGCACAAATCAGGCTGGACAGTAAGTGCAGCTTCATATATGCTTACAAACTGATGTGCACTTTCAAGACTTCAAGAGAGCAAGTGTTTGAAAAACAGCCAAAATTGACACATCACATCACATCATAAAGAAAAACCCAAACAAGACTGTGAGGAAATAGGGTGTTATTATATGGTATGGTTGTGTGGCTTCACAGTGTAATAAACATTCCAACTCCTTTAGGTCCAGTAGGTGTTGTCTGTCGAACCCTCAGCTCAACCCAAAGTAGCTGTGGCACTGAGCAGCAAGGCTTACAAAGAGGAACAAGTGTAAACCATTTAAACAGCACCAAAAAAATTGAAGAAGAAATCAACACAACACTCGAAATCGAACACCAATTTATTAAAATAGACTGTAATTTTATAAGAATTTAGACACTAGAATGAAAAAGATCCACCAAAGGGTGCCGGAGATTAGATTTTACAAACAATAATAAATCAACGCAATTTTACTCGACCACGAACAAGCCTTGGCAAAGTCAATGAATTGGACTCGTACCCAACTTTCCTTGAGGAAGCTTTTAAGTGTCAATGCGGTATGTTAGAAGTACTTGGAGCAACCAGCTCCGGCAGGGAGCTAGACAGGGGGACCAGCAAGGTCCTCAAGAGCAGTTATCTTCACAGAAGAAGCAGTCCTTCACCAGTTCCAAGCACTTTATCCATGTTGCAATGGACTCCTTTGAAGGGGTACTGATGCAAGGGATGAAGGATGTTGAATATGCTCTAAGGATTGCGGTCGATGGGGGTCTACCTGCAGTGTTTCCTCAATCCATGAAATAGAGAGTGGGTCCTGGTTGCAGGGTCAACAACCCACAAGATCATTGTCAGTCTGGCCGAAGTCCAGTTGCCACTGGTCTACAACTTCCACGGTGTCAAGGTCACACGCCAATTCTTCCTGGGTCAATAATCTGCCTTCTGAGGTTCCCAGCAACACTCCGACAGCCCGACTAGGCTCAGCTAACTCTGGTGCAACTCTGAGTGTAAGGTCTTGGTCCTCGGGGCTGCATAGCGGCGGTGGTAGTGGCTTAAAGACTTTGAGCTACTAACGTGCCCCAGCAGGTGTCTTCCACGCTTGTGTCCCTAGGCCACGAAAAAGAGGTCAGTCAGCTGGCCTTAGGAGGCTTTGCTAGGCTCTGGACTCTGGAGACAGCTTCTCCTCGAGCAGGACATGACATGCACTGTACTTCTCTTCGCTAGCCACCAGGTGCAGTAGGTGGAGTCCTCATCAGTGCAGCCTCTTTGCTTGTCCCTCAGTGTGGCAGGGCAGTCCTTCTTCCAAGCTTGTCTAGGTGCCAAGGATGCCCCATTTTTGCTCAGAATGTGCCCTCAGGGCATGATGGCAGTTGGTAGCCAATGGTCTACCTGGTTCCCTCCCACCTGATGAATAGTTCCTAGTGAGTGTGGCATCTGGCTATCCCAGGATGCATTATCATGGCCACTTCCAAGATGGTGAGTCCCCTCTGTGTTCAGACCTCATTAGCCCACCACAGGGTTTGTCTACATCCGGGCTAGACATCCCTGAGGAAACCACTTTGGCAACTTGTTGCCCCTCTCTACTCCCTGTACCAGCCTGTCTACCTCAACAATGAGGCAGCCCCCCTGTGTTACACATCTGCCCTTCAAAGGAAGGATCACCTTTGAAGCCTGCCTTTTGGGGCTAAGGCTCAAGTGGCTTCCTGCAGGAGGAAGATGACCCCTCCCTGGCCTACAACCCCTCATTGTTCTCCTTCCTGAGAGTCGTCAGCATGTCTCTCCAGAAGGGCAGAAAGCTGTCTTGTGTTTTAAATGCGACGAAGTAGCAACTTTGCTAAAGCTGCACACTGCAACTAGTCACACAATTCAGGATTGCACATCTGAGGGCTCAGCATGCAACTCTGTACTTGCCAATCGGGCAAGCAAGCCTTTCCACAGTGAAAACTGTTGTTTTGTGTGTTCTACTGTCAGGACATGTAAAGTACATGTCCTGCCTGTGTCATATGTTGCGCCCTGCCTCCAGGGCTTGATAGGCTTGCCAAAGGAGTAACTTACACACGTCTAGGGGGAGTGGTGACATTTCCAATGCTTTCAATGGCAAAGTCAGTTTTGCAGTGCAAGACTGCTCTATCAGTCTGCAGTGGTGGATTGGGATACTTGTTTTACTTGGGGGTCCTCTAGGGTGGCATAATCAGTGCAGCAAGCACTGGAGTATCCCTCTAACTTGCATGCCTTGGGTACCAGGGTACCATTTACTATGGAGTTGCAGGGGAGCTAGCCATTTCCAAAAAGGTATAGTCAATTTGACATACACTTCAGGGTCAGGGAACTGGCTCTGAGGTCTGGTTACCAGGCCTCAGTGCACTCTGAATAAAAAAAAACGCAGCATCAGTCGAAAAAACTTGGGGGTGACCACATAAAAAGAGGCTTTTCCTTACAAAGACTCTTTCCACAGACAAGTGAAGTGTGCCCTTTCATGCGCTTTTTTCAAATGTTAAGATGGTAACCTGTTTCAGACGGCCAGCACACATTCTCTGGAATGTAAAACTGAAATCTTGAAGAAATCCATGTTTTGAACCCTTCTCTGCCAAACTCTAAATAACCTTTTTTGTGTGTTTAGTGCTATTTCAACCACTGAATATGTTACCATCATTAAATCTACTGGTCTTTACCTAACTCTGTTGTGGTTCTTATTGTCCTTTGTGAAGAGACATGCTCTTCATTCAGTCATTTTGCTGTGCAGCATAACTGTACAAGAGGGATGCCAAATATAGTGTAACTGTCCATATTCCTTAATCAATGTCTGAAGTAACTCATCAAAAGCATAATTAAATATGCCTGGCATGCCAGCACCTATTGGGATCATGTCTATAAGAATAGGCTAATGCAATGGATTCTGGCTAGAATAATTTCAACTAGAATAATCAAAGAAGAGAGTGAGAAGAGAAAGCTTGCTTATCTTCCCAATTATAAACTCACAACGTGAAAAACAATCACACTACCCAATATATCTAATGCCCAATGCCCCCCTGATGTGAATAAAACTAAAGAAGGAGCTAGAGTTTATTGAATCTCCTTGGGTCTTACTCGCAACAACTCTTTCGGGTTTTGTCAAAGACCCCTCACCCACCAACCTTTTTGGTGGCAAGCTTCATCTTCGGGGTCCCACCCCCGACACCTAACATGACAAGGGTGTGCTACAAAGCCTGACTACAGCGGAGCTGGAATTTGTCTAGGGTGAAGAAGTGAAGTTCAAATTGTCTAACGGCCCCCTAGCCAAATATTGTATACTTTAATTATGGTGAATGTGGACAAAGATTAAAAACAATGGTGAATGTATATTGAGGATACCATGACCTCTTACACTCACGTTGTGAGTCGACATGTTTCAGTCATGTTGTCTAAGCTGCCAAAGGTCAGTATGGCTTTTGTCAGGGCCAGTTATTTGCGTGCACGTCTAAGGCATGCGATCACCACACAAGTGTAACTTACGACCTTGTCCCCATTATAGATATTTCTGGTCTTTGATCTACTCCATTGAAGACTTTTCTTACAGATGGCTTTTTACATCATGGATACTCTGGGGGGGGAGCAAACTCTGTAGTCACACTTATGTCAAGGGAAGTCCCCTGTATTCTTACCTTCATACAGCCTTGAGTCCCGCATCTTAGGTATAGTTCTAAATTGACAATATTATAGAACACGTTTAACAAATGTATAAGCCAGCAGCTGGAGAAATAGAAGATGGGTTCCATAGTTAATGTATCTTAATTTGTGCATAGCACTAGCCAGGGAAGTATCGGACCTTTTTTTTAAATTAATTTGTCCATGCTGTATTCTCATAAAATGTAGATATCCTGATTTCAGCCACTCTGTGCTCAGTGAAAGATAGTATTTGGGAAAATAGCTCATGGCCTCTCGCCAGAGATTCTGAGCTGATGACCACTAGTCTTTTACACTGGATTACGTTTCCAAAGATATTTCACGAATTTGTCTACATCCTACTCCAGGCTACATTGTCCAGGAACTGGGGCATTAGTGCACAGAAAGCCGTCAGCGAGCATAGAAGTGGTGAAGACCTAAGTGTGTGGCAGGCAAAAGTACCTTGCTCTGACTCCACGTTCTTCAAGCTCCCTTTAATAGATGAAAGGGAACTGCATTGAGAGAGTGAAAGTACGTTGTTTCAAGACATTTTTAACAAAATGATTTTGTCTCTATTGTAAAAATGTCCCTTGTTACCAGTCTTCTAGAAGAGGACTTGGTTTTGCAGAAGTGTTACCTAATCAGCATTTGACTGTTCTTGAATGTCAGCCCTGCCCTGAAGAAAAGGCACAGTTTGCTCCAAGTGTTATCTGAAGGTTGTCAAGCTAGTGGAAGACAATATTAACTGAAGATAGAATTGGAAAATATTTTATTTCTATAATAATACATTGATACTTGTATGGCTCTTGAATGATATCACAAATAGATGTTGAGTCAATAGAGATTAACACTCTAAATAAAATAAAAGAATTATATAGGTGTACTCTGGATTAATTTCAGCACAGGGCAAATATTACTATTAAAATAATATTTGATCTTTTGACAACACTTAATCCTTTCACTGATTGATAAAATGGGTGGCTCATAAAACCCACATTTGTAGGACATCCGTGTTTTGGCTGTTTTTCTCCTAGACTTTTTATGACCTTGGTAGCTGATGTTTTTAACCTCTTGGAAGTGAGGAACTGACAAACAATTTCTTACTGCATGTGGCATTACTGTGCACAAGGTGACTATTTAAGCGGATAAAGGAACATCTTTTGATATTTCATCATGCACAAGTTGAGGAACACCACCAGAGTATTTTGCGAGACTTAGACATGTTTTGCAGATGCTGCATTGGAGAACCGGGTGAATGGCTGTAGGGTGAAAATAGTGAACTGTAACACCTGATCACGAAAAAGCAATTTTAAACTAACTGCTTCCCGGAGTTGTACCACCTATTAGAACATTGGAATGCTTGGGGCTCCATTGAAAACAATGGAGTGCTGCGGGCTTTTACTGGCCGGTAAAAGCCCGCAGCGCCAACATTCCAATGTTCGCTTTGTTCACAGCAACAGCTGTGAACAAAGCCTCACGGAGCCCGAGGGGATTTTAATCCCCTCGGGCTCCGTGAACATTTTATTTTTTAATAGAACATTCTGCCCTGAGTGGCAGAATGTTCTAATAGCCTTAGAACCCACCGTAGCGGGCTCTACCGGCTATTAAAGTCCCTCTCCCTTGTTAAATGCCCTCGCCTTCGGCTCGGGCATTTAACGCGGGGAGCGGGCCTTTAATAGCCGGTAGAGCCCGCAACGGCGGGTTCTAAGGCTATAGTAGACCCTGCCTTCACTGACCCTAGACAGCCTGGGCAGAAGCCTGATGAAATGAGTGGGTCAGCACAAGAATGGTCAAACAGCCTCAAGAGCGGAGGTACCACCAGAAAGATGAGCAGGTCCCCTTCAAACTGGACACTCTGAGACACACCGAGGAGGGTCTAATGAAAATAGTAAACCTTTTTGCCGAGATCCCATAACTTTGTATAAGGTAGGGGAGACTGACACTACTACATAGAAAATGAGTGGTTATGAAAGATGAAAAAGCCAGTTGAGAACTGGTGGGAAAAGATATGGTGCCCTTAATGTTTACAGTCAGGGCAGAAGAGATGGACAGCCCTCAGGGAATCACCGGTGCAGCGCTGCGGGTAGGAGATTTACAACAGTGTGAAGGTCCAGCTCTGAAGACTCAAGTCCCTATGGCTTAGGGAAGTGTAGAAGGTCCAAGAAGCAGCGGAAGCGTTGTCTGCATGGAGGAAAAACTGGTGATGACTGATCCTTTGGATGTGGACCTGAAGGAATTGTATGAAAACGTTTTCACAGTTGAACCCATAGTCTAATCATATCATGGAATTTTATGAACATTTGATCCATACAGTGCTGGTGAGCTGGACACATTATTTATCAATCTTTACAAGTAAGGTGTTTAGTGATACAAATGAGGGAAACTGTATTTTTGAAAAAAAAAACTTTTCCCTCAAAGTATTCTGTTTTAGAAAACTATTCTCTAAAGCCTCGGTGGGGGAGGTTGTCCGGTTTCAGTGCCAAAACGAACGTACTGCTACGTACTAGTGGTACTTTTTTGAGAAACAAAGACCGAGCTTTAGTGTGTTTAAATGTTTACTTCCAGAGAGATTGCAAAAACCATGCCACTTTGTTTCTATTCATATTTCCTGATCTCTATGCCACATTTGCTTCATTTTTGTGTTCTCAAAACCATTGCATTATTTCCTTTTCAACTAAACGGTATGGAAATTTTAAACTCTTAATAATGTTTTGGTGTTCGTACACACGTACCACCTGTAGTGTATTTTTAAGGAAGGCTTTGCTTCTTGTTCAGATTTACGACGGGAAAGCGCTTGATTTTTCATGCAAACCTGTTTACTTCTATGTGCTAGATTGCTTTGTTTGTGATTCCTCTCCTCATATCAAGGCTGTGTCCTTCTGTCCTGTAGTTTAGCAATCCAGTTTCTTATAATTATATTGTACTGTAACAACCGGTGTTTGCTTTCAATACAGAAATCCACAAAAATGTGATCAGCCCCTCGGAATATGAAGTTAAGGAAGAGGTGCTGCATGGCAAACACGCAGAACTGAAGGATAAACTGAGGAGTATTAACCAGGGATTTGAACGAATTCGAAAATTAAGCCACGAGGGATACGAAGTTGCAACTGGTATGTTCTGTATGTTGTTCTGTAGAAGTCCGTGTTATTACCAACAACCTGTCCGTAGCACACTCATTAAATACACAGATGTGTTAACATCTTTTTCAACTCCCCCTTGCGGCCTTACAATATTAAATAAAAAAGGCAGCCTATTGATGCTGGGAGTAGAAGTATTTACGGGTATGCATTACATAGTTCGTTTACAAGACCGTAATATTCTCAGGAACCCATGCGTAGTTTTGTGATGAAATACATATATTTATCATCTGCCTGGGTAAAGCTACAATCTTTCTTATAGCCTTTAAATTGTGCACCAGCTGGGTAGATTACCCCACGTGCCTCACTGGATTGCTGGCATCAAAAAAAGTCCTGCATAAAACAGAAATGGAGTGAGATGTAATGTCGAATTGTGAATGCCAATACCATGATGGTTTTTGCTATACATATATTTTCCTGTTATGGTTCTTTAAAAAATAATCAACTAAAACCACGGGCAGATGCAGGCAGCTCGATAATATTTATAGCTTGAACAGTCTAAAAAGCAATCAGTGCCTGTGAGTTAACACCACAAAAGGAAAAAATAAATAAAATCAAAATTGGACTAATGACAGAAGATAAAATGCTGAGTTAAGTTAAGCCAATGCACAATATTTAATTCCTAATGTACAATAGCCTTCGGCCCTCTCTCAGTGGGACATTTAAAAGTGTGTGCTGAAAAGATTCACCGCTAATATATACCTGGGGTGTCCCCGAGAATGTGTCGTAGCTCTGTCCTTCAGCGACCTTCACCCCGGAGGCCCTAGTGCACTGCACACAAATGGCCAGAAAACGTGCATTTGGCCTTTCATGCAGAACTGATGGGTGTGATTACGTTCCTGATCTGTGCCTGGCTTTGTTCACAAAGGAATTTGATCATCTCCACTGAAGTTTTCGCTTGTGTCTGGGTGTACGTTTTCATATTCCTGGATTTCTCGGTGGTTTCTACGAGTACTCTTTAGAAACTGCAGCAGGCCCTTGGGTTTATGTGAATACGTTTCCACATTTGTAATTGTACTTGGTTTACAATTACACAGAGGTCTCTCATGAGCCCAGTTGCACTTTGAAACGTTTTTACTCTCAATGAAGAAAATCTCTACTTCTATCAAGAAATCGTTTTCGTGCACCAAATACTTCTGTTTGTGTTCTAGTACCTTCACAGACTGACAGTGTAGCCTCGTGATTTCCAGAGTAAGAATGGATTTAAAAAAGGTTTGTGAATACCCCCAAACCCATAAGTTTGCAGTTGTGCCAAAGCTTGTAAACCATCCCATCCCAGAAGGCCCACTCCCTGCTCAGGGAAGCAGATTTTCTCCTAAATAATCACACCGTTCTGGTTAATTTTACATCTGACTAAATAGCTACGAGGACAAATTCACCTTTTGTGATTTGCAAAAATGAATCTTCCCTTTCAAATCATGCTGCTGAAGAACTTAATTAAAACGTACCGTAAAAACCTGCGCCTTTCTAAATATTGAAATGGGTGGGCGACCACGCATACGCCAGGGGCATCCTAGATATAACCATACGTGGAGTAATGTAAAATCTAGTCTACGTAAAAACTCAAGGAAAAATACAAAAAATTTGTAACGCTCGAGTTGGACTTCCAGAATCCCTGTAGGTGCTTTTGCACTTATTCCGGCCATCTCATAGGGCTTGGTGAATCCAAATCCAAGCTCCCTAAATACACTTCCAAACTTGCACACTCCGATTCACGCATTTGTAGAAAATAATTCCTTAAATGTCATTTATCTTTGCCCAAAGTTGGAGCCCATAATCTAGTCCATTAAGTTACACACTTGGCAGCTTCTCACCAGGTTAAAAAATGTTAAAACTAAGGCAGGGCTGCCAGAAGCACAAAGTGTCGGCCTAGTACTTTTCTGTAGAAGTGGAGAATGTGATGGACTGTTAAACATGGATTATGTGCCCTGATTTTGTGTGGGTCAGGTTTGTGTTTCCAAGTAATATTGTTTTACGAGTAACTCCCAGTGCTTAATTTGTGCTTTTTGTTTCCGGTGCTGAGCACCAGCACTTATTTTTGAGGGCTGGGGCTTTTTCTTCTGCCTAAAGCATTTGCTGTGAGCAAAAGACACACGTGGGAAAGACAGAGGAAGAGGAAAGAGAAAAAGCGTCACAAAGGGAGAAAGTAGAAAGTTGCTTGAGTGAGCTGAAGGGGCAGGGAGGGGCTGTAAATGGATTAAAGAGGCCCGAGATGGCTTCAGGGTTACGCCGCCTCAGTATTACGTGTTCCCACATTTAATTGCAGCTGCGTGTTTAAGAGGAGAGCTTTGAGCACCGGCACCTTGTTATTTACAAGTTAAGCACTGGTAACTCCACATTGCAACATTCCTTTTGAGACTTTCACAATTTTGGCGAGTGTTTGTGTGTTTTAAAAAACACAACTTGCCACCCACCCCAAACTTCCTGCTGTAGTGAGGCTTGGAATAGTGAACTTTTTTGCATGGTGAGGCTCCGAATGAAAGGCACTACTAATATATTCCTGGATGCATGGTGGGTCAGGTCCATATACAGTAGACTACTCCAAAGCTAGAAGGAAATGAGGGTTACATCGAGGTGAGGATCCAGATGCAAGCCGAACGAGTTAAGATAGCAGCTGTTTCTGAGTGATCAGTATAAGGTTCCACATAAGGAATACAAGACACTGGTAGACCTAGTGGAGCCCAGAGTGGGGATTATAAAGACTGAATATCTCCCCTAACCTCTAATTTATTATCAAAGAGCATCAGTGAGGGATGGATATCCATTGCACCCACAATGGAGAGCTGAGATTTGGAAATAATTTGAAAAGTTCCCTTATTAAATACTGAGCATACAGATCAGAGTTGTAGGTGGTGGACCAGTCTTAGACTTACCGTTAACGATTTATTTTGCTTTCATTTTAGACTTTGAAGAGCCTCGAGTGAATGACTTGTGGGACATGGCCAAAATGGCCAATTTCACGGAGTCAGAACTTGAATCATTTAAGGTGAGCAGAACCTTTTAACAATAGATTTCATCTGTGTAGAAATAATATTGATAATACGTTAGTTCGATGGCATCTGTCGCTGTAGATACGCATGTTTTGCATAGCTCGCCATCTGGTGTTGGGCCGGAGTGTTACAAGTTGTTTTTCTTCGAAGAAGTCTTTCGAGTCACGGGACCGAGTGACTCCTCCTTTTGTCTCCATTGCGCATGGGCGTCGACTCCATCTTCGATTGTTTTTTTTCCGCCATCGGGTTCGGACGTGTTCCTGTCGCTCCGAGTTTCGGAACGGAAAGATAGCTAATTTCGGAAGATTTTCGTCGGTATTGTTGCGTTCGGGATCGGCGTAGTTAGATTCAACACCGCGTCGAAAGATCGAAGAGCTCCGGTGCCCTTCGGGGTAGTTTTTCGATCCCCCGTCGGGGCCTGGTCGGCCCGACCGCGTGCAGAAGAACGCCGATGGAACGGACCCCGTTCCGCTTCTGTCCCAAATGCCACAATAAATACCCCTATACAGACCAACACTTGGTCTGTAACCTGTGCCTGTCACCTGAGCACAGTGAAGACACCTGCGAGGCCTGTCGTGCGTTCCGGTCCCGAAAAACACTCCGAGACCGTCGAGCCAGAAGACTTCAGATGGCGTCCGCGCCGACAGCCCACCGAGAGTTCGAGGAACAAGAAGAGGAAGGAACCTTTTCGATCCACGAATCGGACTCCGAAGGATTCGACGATACACAAACCGTGAGTAAGACGTCGAAAACCACTCAGAAGAAGATTTACAAGGCCCAGGGGACGCCACTGCCACCAGGCCATGGCTCGACCCATAAATTCGGTGACCGACCGTCGGCACCGAAAAAGGCCCAAACAGTGCCGAGATCGTCCGACTCCGGTTGAGACACCGGCACGCAGCCTTCTCGGGACCGAGAAAGTGCTGGAGACAAGCATCGACACCGAGATACCGGTGTAGACACGGCTCGACGCCGAGACAGCGGCACCGACGAAGATCGACGCCGAGAGGTTTCGGCCCCGAAAAAGAAAAAAGTCACCTCGGAGCCGAAAAAAGATGCAGACAGGGTTTCGGTGCCAAAACAGACTGCAACCGACCCAGTTTCAGGCTCTTATACAGAAGAGCAATCGCTAACCTCCCAAATGCGAAAGCATAGGTTTGAGGAAGAGCTACAATCAACTGATGTAGACCATACGCAAAAGCGTATTTTCATACAGGAGGGGACAGGAAAAATAAGCACCCTTCCCCCTATTAGAAGAAAGAGAAGATTGGAGTTCCAAACTGAACAAACACCACAAACAAAGGTGGTGAAAAAGGTTACTCCACCACCCTCTCCTCCACCTGTAATTAACGTCTCACCAGCACAAACTCCATCACATTCCCCAGCTCACACCACCATGAGCCAGGGTGACCAAGATCAGGACGCATGGGACTTATACGACGCCCCAGTGTCAGATAACAGCCCGGAGGCATACCCTACGAAGCCATCTCCACCAGAGGACAGCACTGCGTATTCTCAAGTGGTGGCTAGAGCAGCACAATTTCACAATGTAAGCCTCCACTCAGAACAGGTCGAGGATGACTTTTTATTCAACACCCTCTCCTCCACCCACAGCTCCTACCAAAGCCTGCCTAGGCTCCCTGGTATGCTCCGGCACGCAAAAGAAATCTTTAAGGAGCCGGTCAAAAGTAGGGCAATCACACCAGTGGAAAAAAAGTATAAGGCGCCTCCTACAGACCCGGTTTTCATCACTACACAGCTGCCACCAGACTCTGTCGTTGTAGGAGCAGCTAGGAAAAGGGCCAACTCCCACACATCTGGAGATGCACCACCCCCAGATAAAGAAAGCCGCAAGTTCGATGCAGCTGGTAAGAGAGTCGCAGCACAAGCTGCAAACCAGTGGCGCATCGCTAACTCTCAGGCACTACTTGCGCGCTATGACAGAGCCCATTGGGATGAGATGCAACATCTCATTGAACATCTGCCCAAGGACCTACAAAAGAGGGCAAAGCAAGTGGTTGAGGAGGGACAGAACATTTCAAACAACCAAATACGCTCCTCCATGGACGCTGCAGATACAGCTGCACGGACAATTAATACATCTGTAACTATCAGAAGGCATGCATGGCTACGAACGTCTGGATTTAAACCAGAGATTCAGCAAGCAGTTCTCAATATGCCTTTTAACGAAAAAGAACTGTTCGGTCCAGAAGTGGACACAGCGATTGAGAAACTCAAAAAGGACACGGACACTGCTAAAGCCATGGGCGCACTCTACTCCCCGCAGAGCAGAGGGAATTACAGCACATTCCGTAAAACACCCTTTAGAGGGGGGTTTCGGGGTCAGGGCACACAAGCCAGCACCTCACAGGCAACACCGTCCAGTTACCAGGGACAGTACAGAGGAGGTTTTCGGGGACAATATAGAGGAGGGCAATTCCCTAGGAATAGGGGAAAATTTCAAAGCCCCAAAACCCCTACTACTAAGCAGTGACTCACATGTCACTCACCCCCTCCACACAACACCAGTGGGGGGAAGAATAGGTCATTATTACAAAGCATGGGAGGAAATCACTACAGACACTTGGGTTCTAGCAATTATCTAACATGGTTATTGCATAGAATTTCTACAATTCCCTCCAAACATACCACCAAAAGCACAAAATTTGACAAAACATCATTCCAATCTCCTGGAGATAGAAGTGCAGGCACTATTGCAGAAGAATGCAATCGAATTAGTACCAAACACACAAATAAACACAGGAGTTTACTCAGTGTACTTTCTGATACCAAAGAAGGACAAAACGCTGAGACCAATCCTAGACCTCAGAATAGTAAACACATTCATCAAATCAGACCACTTTCACATGGTCACACTACAAGAAGTGTTACCATTGCTAAAACTACACAACTACATGACAACTTTAGACCTTCAAAGACGCGTATTTCCATATACCAATACACCCATCGCACAGGAAATACCTAAGGTTTGTATTCAAAGGAATACATTACCAATTCAAGGTATTGCCTTTCGGATTAACAACCGCACCAAGAGTCTTTACCAAATGTCTAGCAGTAGTCGCTGCACACATCAGAAGCCAGCAAATACATGTGTTCCCATATCTAGACGACTGGCTAATCAAGGCCCATTCGTTAATAGAGTGCTCAAACCACACAAATCAGATCATACAAACCCTCTTCAAACTAGGGTTCACCGTCAACTTCACGAAATCCAACATTCTGCCGTGCAAGGTACAACAATACCTAGGAGCCATAATAGACTCAACAAAAGGAGTAGCCACTCCAAGTCCCCAAAGAATCCAAAATTTCAACAACATCATACAACGCATGTATCCAACACAAAAGATACAAGCAAAGATGATATTACAACTCCTAGGCATGATGTCTTCATGCATAGCCATTGTCCCAAACGCAAGACTGCACATGAGGCCCTTACAACAGTGCCTAGCATCACAGTGGTCACAAGCACAGGGTCATCTTCTAGATCTGGTGTTAATAGACCGCCAAACTTACCTCTCGCTTCTATGGTGGAACAACATAAATTTAAACAAAGGGCGGCCTTTCCAAGACCCAGTGCCACAATACGTAATAACAACAGATGCTTCCATGACAGGGTGGGGAGCACACCTTGATCAACACAGCATACAAGGACAATGGAACGTACATCAAACAAAACTGCATATAAATCACCTAGAACTGCTAGCAGTTTTTCAAGCACTAAAAGCTTTCCAACCAATAATAGTTCACAAATACATTCTCGTCAAAACAGACAACATGACAACAATGTATTATCTAAACAAACAAGGGGGGACACACTCCACGCAGTTAAGCCTGCTAGCACAAAAAATTTGGCGTTGGGCAATTCACAACCAAATTCGCCTAATAGCACAATTTATACCAGGGATTCAGAATCAACTCGCAGACAATCTCTCTCGAGATCACCAACAGGTCCACGAATGGGAAATTCACCCCCAAATTCTGAACACCTATTTCAAACTCTGGGGAACACCTCAAATAGACTTGTTTGCGACGAAGGAGAACGCAAAATGCCAAAACTTCGCATCCAGATACCCACACAAGCAGTCCCAAGGCAATGCCCTATGGATGAACTGGTCAGGGATATTTGCTTACGCTTTTCCTCCTCTCCCTCTCCTTCCTTATCTGGTAAACAAACTCGGTCAAAACAAACTCAAACTCATATTAATAGCACCAACTTGGGCAAGGCAACCCTGGTACACAACGCTGCTAGACCTATCAGTAGTACCCCACATCAAATTGCCCAACAGGCCAGATCTATTGACACAACACAACCAAAAGATCAGACACCCAGATCCAGCATCGCTGAATCTAGCAATTTGGCTCCTGAAATCCTAGAATTCGGGCACTTACAACTTACCCAAGAATGTATGGAAGTCATAAAGCAAGCCAGAAGGCCATCCACCAGGCACTGCTATGCAAGTAAATGGAAGAGGTTTGTTTGCTACTGCCATATTAATCAAATCCAACCATTACACACGACTCCAAAACATGTAGTGGGTTACTTGCTTCACTTACAAAAATCTAACCTGGCTTTCTCTTCCATTAAAATACACCTTGCAGCAATATCTGCATACCTGCAGACTACCTATTCAACTTCCCTATATAGGATACCAGTCATTAAAGCATTCATGGAGGGCCTTAAGAGAATTATACCACCAAGAACACCACCTGTTCCTTCATGGAACCTAAATGTTGTCCTAACTAGACTTATGGGTCCACCTTTTGAACCCATGCACTCCTGCGAAATACAGTTCCTAACCTGGAAGGTTGCATTTCTCATCGCCATTACTTCCCTAAGAAGAGTAAGCGAGATTCAGGCATTTACAATACAAGAACCTTTTATACAACTACACAAGAATAAGGTCGTCCTAAGGACTAATCCAAAATTTTTACCAAAGGTTATTTCACAGTTCCATCTAAATCAAACAGTGGAACTTCCAGTGTTCTTTCCACAGCAAGATACCGTAGCTGAGAGGGCACTACATACATTAGATGTCAAAAGAGCATTAATGTATTACATTGACAGAACAAAGAACATCAGAAAGACTAAACAACTATGTATTGCATTTCAAAAACCTCATGCAGGAAACCCAATATCAAAACAAGGTATAGCCAGATGGATAGTTAAATGCATCCAAATCTGCTACCTTAAAGCTAAACGACAGCTGCCCATTACACCAAGGGCACACTCAACCAGAAAGAAAGGTGCTACCATGGCCTTTCTAGGAAACATCCCAATGCAAGAAATATGTAAGGCAGCCACATGGTCTACGCCTCACACATTCACCAAGCACTACTGTGTAGACATGTTATCCGCACAACAAGCCACAGTAGGTCAAGCCGTATTAAGAACATTGTTTCAGACTACTTCCACTCCTACAGGCTGAGCCACCGCTTTTGGGGAGATAACTGCTTACTAGTCTATGCAAAACATGCGTATCTACAGCGACAGATGCCATCGAACTGAAAATGTCACTTACCCAGTGTACATCTGTTCGTGGCATCAGTCGCTGTAGATTCGCATGTGCCCACCCGCCTCCCCGGGAGCCTGTAGCAGTTCGGAAGTTACCTTCAACTATTTGTATATATATCATTTCAACCTTAAATAAGTACATACTTAGTCACTCCATTGCATGGGCACTATTACTACAATTCAACTCCTACCTCACCCTCTGCGGGGGAAAAACAATCGAAGATGGAGTCGACGCCCATGCGCAATGGAGACAAAAGGAGGAGTCACTCGGTCCCGTTACTCGAAAGACTTCTTCGAAGAAAAACAACTTGTAACACTCCGGGCCAACACCAGATGGCGAGCTATGCAAAACATGTGAATCTACAGCGACTGATGCCACGAACAGATGTACACTGGGTAAGTGACATTTTCATACTTAATACACCACAGTGGCCCAAGGTTTCTGTGATGGGAAGTGTGCCATTCCTAAGGGACTGAAACACATAACTAACTTTTATTATGCATTTGCACAGATCTTGTATACCCCCTTTCAATGATTGTGTGATAAGGTGCATTTGTATTATTGGCAAATATTTGCTTTTGTTTAGTTTGTTTGGGTAGCACAGAGGAAAGTTATCTGAATGTAAACTTATATCATTGACTTCTAATGTGCTTATCTTGTACCTTGGTGGGGAATAGAAATCCTATCTGGCGCCTGTGTTGTTCTGTTACAATATTAAATAAAAAAAAATATTGGGCATTACATATGGTTTTTTTCTTAAAATTAATTTGTAAGTTTCAAAATTGGTGAGCAAAAGATTTTTTTCTACACTGGTAATATAGTAGGGGATTCCCTTCATATGCCATACCTGTTGTGCAGTGGCTTGATTTTGTTTTTCTTCTTCACACTTATGGTGTTTTATAAACCTCCCCACCACTGTTCTGTTGTGGGGTATCCAGAGAACACTTGGTTGTGTTTGTTCTGTCCTTTCAGTGTTAAATGTGTGATATTTTAACAGCAAAGGAGTCAGAACCATGAATGCTGGCACCACGTGTGCCTAAACAACGCGCTCGGAACAACGACCGCGTTGTTACCACAAATGCCTTAACAACGATATTTCATTGTAAACGCATTCCTGGTAAAGGCATGCATGAACGGCATGCGTGGTTCCAGCATGCGACTCCCCCGACTCGACCCTCCATCCCCAAAACAATCGTACCCCCACCCCTAAAAACAATTCTACCACTACCCCGCCTCTAAAACTACTGCGACCCTCTACCCCCTAAAAATTAAAAATACCCGACCCTCCCCCTGCCCCTAAAACCACCCCAACCCCCACCCATAAAGCTACCATGTCCCCTCTAAAACCTCAACTACTCAGACCCCGCCCCTAAAACTACTGTGACCCCCCCCACCCACCTAAAACCTAAACTACCCGACCCCCCCACGCTGCCCCTTAAAACTAAAAATACCCCAACCCCCCACCCCGGCCCTAAAACTAGTGACCCCGCCCCTAAAACTACCGCAACCCCCCACCGCTGCCCCTAAAAACACCCCAACCCTTCAACCCGCCCCTAAGACTACAGCGAAACCCCCATCCCTAAAACTACAGTGACCCACCACCCCCTAAAACCTGAACTACCCCAACCCTCCACCCCGCCCCTAAAAACTAAAATTACCCTGACTCTCCCACCCCTAAAACTACTGCGACCCCGACCCCCCCATCCCTGCCCCTAAAAACTAAAAAATACACCAACCCCCCCCACCCTGCCCCTAAAACTACTGTGACCCCTCCATCCCCCTAAAACCTAAACTACCCGACCCCACCCGTCCCTAAAGACACCCCGTCCGCTCCACCCCACCCCTAAAACTACTGCAACCTCCCCACCCCCTAAAACTTAAACTACCCTGACCCCACCCCTAAAAACGAAAAATAGCCCGACCATCCCCACAGCAAAGAACTTAGTTTACAAGAAGATGAGTTTCCATTGGCTACCTTTTCTACAGTTTCCAATTCCTCTAGTACTCCTCCCAGGCTCGCCTCATTTTAGCCATCCTGAAAGAATTGCCCAGCTTTTATACACTAAGGTGGTCCCCGTTTAACGTTCTGTCTCAGTCACTGTTATACCCATCTTCTATTATTGTCAAATAGTGACTTGAATAGCTGTTTGTTCTGTAGCCATTTAGAATGCGACCTCAAACGATAGGATTTTGTGTGTCAACCCATTTCAGTCTACAGGGGTTGGGGCCATTGCGGCCCCTTTAAAATTGGAATTAGCTAATAATTGTTTAAGTGCAAACCTAAATGCAAATTTGGGAAGTGCCTTTGACTCATATTAGCCTAGTAAAATGATTTGCATGCCCGTGAGATTTCTGATCTGCCTCTTTTGAGAGATGTTTTGACCCCCAACTCACAAAGCAGAGACAATATTAATGCAATGAAGTTGACAAGAAATCTGGTAAACGTTACCTGCAGGGTCTGAAGAACTATAGCTTGTTGTTTATTTTGCATATGAATGTCTTGTTGGAGAAAAAGCTGTGCAATAATTAAATGGGTACACCCCAGTTGGATGAATGCATGCACTGGAATCGCTAATTGAAACCATTGAGCAGCTAATTGTATTGGTAACGAAGGCTTCACCACCAATTCACCGTCTCTGTCCCATGAGATTTCACTTGTCACATTTTCAAGTCTCCAGCTAAGAATAGCTTTTGTTCTTTCTGGCAGTTTTAACATCAAAGATGAATACAAAAATCAGGATGGCTTAAGGGAAAAAAGAAAGCGTACAAATAAATTATGTAATAGAGGCCCAAAAGGAAGCTCGAAGGACTAGGTGGTTCCAAACAGTGATGGGGCAGATAGTTCAAGCAATGCCAAATGGTTGGGATGCTGAAAGCAGCCTAAACACCAGATCTGCCAAAGAGAACAAAGTTGTGAGAAAGAAACACTGTTCGCTGGTATCTATGGAAGCTCAAACATAACTCAGTAGTTGTGTGAGCGATGAACTGGAGGACCGTTTAGGAACGGGATAGGTTGTAATGCAAGTTTTAGAGAAATGTTAATAAGCCTCCTAATTTTGCACTATTTTGGATGGATATCTTTATCGACTACCTGTAGTCATGAGGTTTATCATATCTATAGTTTTGATATCAGTAATATTTATGGATAACAGTTGAGGGTGAAACCACTGATGTAGCACTTTGCACCCTGCAAATTTCTGGTGCAAAATCAAATATAGCCTTCACTCCGGCAGATGCACATTTAGGGCCAGATGTAGCAAATTCCCAAATTGCGACTTGCAATTTGCGAGTCCCTGCGACTCGCAAATTGCAAGTCGCAATTTGGGATGCAGAAAGGTGTCTCAGACACCTTCTGCGAGTCGCTATGGGGTCGCAAAGACCCACCTCATTAATATTCATGAGGTGGGTCGCAATTTGCGCCCCCATAGTGACTCTGGGCACTCACGGGGATGGAGGCCTGCTGGGAACAGCAGACCTCCATGTCTGCTTTTAAATAAAGCATTTTTTTTTCCCCAAGTGTAGCCCGTTTTCCTTAAAGGAAAACGAGCTGCACTTAGAAAAAAAAAACCGAAACCTTTAGTTTCGGATTTTTTCAGAGCAGGTAGTGGTCCCTTGAACCACTGCCTGCTCTGAAAAAATATTTTTGGGTCCAGTCACAAAGGGGAAGGGGTCCCATGGTGACCCCTTCCCGTTTGCGAGTGGGTTACCATCCACTTCAAGTGGATGGTAACTGCGACTCCATTTGCGACCGCATACGCGGTCGCAAATGGAATTGCATACAACTGCGACTCGCAAATAGGAAGGGAACACCCCTTCCTATTTGCGACTCGGAAATGCATTTTGCGAGTCTGTTCCGACTCGCAAAATGCATTTCTACATAGCCAACACGCATTTGCGACTTGCAAACGGTGATTTTCGCCGTTTGCTAGTCGCAAAGTGTTTTCTAAATCTGGCCCTTAGTTCCAAATGAGGCGGACACAACAATCCCCACATTTTAAGAACGTGAAGCACATTGGGCCTTGCAAAAACGATTGCAAACCTTGAAGGTTTATTAAAGATTAGTAAAGTTACAAGTTGACGTCATCAAATTAGTTGTAATTCAATAGTCAATAAATGAATGCTGTAGTCAGTATATTTCAAAGCAGTTCAAAACCATATATGCAAAGGCAAACTATTATAAAGTTGTCTCAAAATAAATCGAAGCAGACTTTCATGCGAAGGGAAAACCCTATTCGACTAAACTTGGGAAAAGTCAGGAAAGTTGGGGAGAAGTGAAGCAGAAGATGTCAGCGTAAAAAAGCCTCCGAGAGGTAGTATCTCTGATTCAAATGAAGATTCATCTTTCAAGTTGGGAAGGCATCTGCCCAAGCATAAACCTTAAACTATTCAGGCAAAGGAAAAAGGCATCACCCCTAAAGGGAGCAAGAAAGTAATCTCAATGCAAGTCTGCATTGCGTTACTTAAAAAAACACATTTTCATCTGTTTGCTACACCTACCCACGATTCACATGAAGGGAACCAATCGGGTTAAAGGTACATTCTGATAAGATGGTCACATTATTTTCACAAGCTGAAGTACAAAGAAATCTCTGCTAAACGCCCACCAGATTCTCAATCTGCAACATAGGAAGATGCTTTGGTTCAAAGATGTTCTCCCCCAGCATCTTCTTAGCGGATACTTCGAGGATTGCATAAAGCTAAACATTAACATGAGAAAACATCAATAAATAATGGATCGTTCGAGCTGCTAGTACAGTTTCTTACCTGAACCTTGATGTTGGACATTCTAATATGCAGCCTACGTTAACTACAGACAATTAAACATGAAAAATGCAAAATACATTGTAAATATATTTGTGTGTTGCGGATTATTATTGTTATTTGCGCAACATATTTAATTATGAAAAAATTCTTCCACCACGCAGCTGGACTTTCAGTCCTTTTTCATTGAGAAACAATGCATGGATTTTAGCAGAAACTAAATTTAATATTTTAATCATTAAGGCAGTTTTAATTGGCTGTGAAACATCATTCTAAACCCACCCTTTAAATTTGTGCGATCTTATTTTTTTTATAGCAGTTGCCAGGGACTGAGATTATTTCAAACAATCCACCAATCAGCTTTCTTTGTTTTTCTTGGTTTAGATGGAAGTGCAGCAAATTACTTGTGATTATCAATGCCACAGGCTTAACAAGGAAAATCTCCACTGTATGCCCTAGTGGGCCTATAACGTAGAACTCTAAATGAAAACGAAGGGTGGATCTTGTGAGCAAATAATAATATTCCTGTAGGGTTTTCTGCAAGACTGCTTGCAGAAGCTTGGTGGAGGTGGGTTCTTGACCCACTGCTAGACAGTGCAAGTGCATTACTCCAACAAAAAAATGAACTCTTTGATGGGTTTCACAGAAATAGGATATGCAGCACTCTTAAATTATTTTGCAGTGTTACCTATTTTTTCTTTCTACGCCTCAAGGCTACCTCTCTGGCTGCCTTCTAATTCTATTTCTGACATATGATTGGGAAAAGGATAACTTAAACCCACATTAACACCAGAGACAAGTAGGATTAGTATGGAACAGCATGAAGACTTTGAGTCTGGCATCGTGTGTGCCTCAGTTTTCCTCACTAGATTATTAGTCGGATGAGAAAACATCAATGAGACAACAACTCCCCTGAACGACATTTGTAATGTTCCTGATATGTTGTTGTTTCAACTGGGCTTTTAAACATCAATTTTTGGAGTGACTTTTAAATCAATGAGACATTAGTCGTTTTCCCATGAAACATCTTTGCAGAAGAAGTGTGTTTTTCATGCAGTTGTGATTGGAAAAGCTTGAATGGAGGCAGAAGAAATTAGTGTTATGGAAAGTCGTGTGGGTCTGCAGAAGTTCCCAGCAGGCAGGCTTCGTCTCATTTGCATACAGGAAAACGGGAAGAAAGAAAATAGAGGAAACTGATTATTTTGAGCGACAGAATGTGCAACCTTAAAAGCTAACCTTAAGGTGATGCACCTAAGATACTTTGATTCCTAGGCAGAACATTAATTCAATACATAGAAATGCAGGTTAAGAAAGATATGTTCAATGGGAAATGTTGACAGCAGAGGTCCTGATTAGTGAATTCTGGTGACGTGAGACTAATTTTGTCATTCCAGTTTGAATCAATTGAGTCATGTGTCTCCTAAGCTTGATATTTTAGAAATGGGCTGAATAGTTTTCTTCTTTGACTGAAAGGGCCACCAAAATCTCATGTATAAGTTGAAGGAGAGCTTCAGTATACTGCCAGACTGTTCGGGAGCCATAAGGCAAGGAGGATTACGGGGCCACAGCCGTGGGACCTGGAGTAGTTTGCCTTTGATGTCCCTGGGTCCTCTTTCTTTGGCTTTGCAAAATGCGCCGAGTACAGCCCTTTAATACTTTAAGTGGTACAAATAGTAAGCAGTCACAGGCTTCTCCAAGAGTTCAATGTGGGCATACAACAAGCTCAGCAGACAACCAGCAGCAGAGCAATGTGATTGTCCTTCTCACTGTTTCACTTATTTTAAAACTATGATGGCATTACTCCTTATGGACTGTTGGGTTTTGGTTGGGGTCACTTGGACTTCCCTGGGTTGAGGCACTGATGCAGTCTTTCTTCCTTGTACACATCCTGGACCAGCAACTTGAAAAGTTCAAGGTACTTCAAGCAGCGATGCCTGGGTCCGATAATGTGTGCTGATAGCACCACATGGATCCAGTTAATGCTTTGGCACACAGTGACATGTGCCTTGATGCAGCAGCTTCTTTTGCAGACGTAGTCTGCGTGGAACACTGTTGCGAAATGCTAGGGCTAGCTTTCTTTTCAGTCTGTTTGAGCCACCTGGGGCAAGCACAGATGGTTTACAAGATTCCCCTTTAGCGTTTTGGACTGCTTGGGTACCTTTCTACCGATACCACAGACATGTAAACAGCAGTCACATTGATGCATATGAACCCGTGCTACTGGTCAATTTTTATTCTGTCTTCAGTAGTGCAGGCTGCTCGGGCATATGCTGGTAAGTACCACTGCCAGGATATTATACTGGCTTGGGTACACTTCGGCAGTGCTTTAGATTCTCTGCTTGAGTTCAGTGATTGGCTCAGAGTCTGGAGCACACCATTCACAGGTTCCCTGAGTCTTTTGTGGATGGGCCCACAGCACAGTGGTCAGCTGCTCTCGTCCACACCCATAGTCATATCCTCATAGAGGTCTGGCTCTCTCCTTCCATCTTCATTCAGGTATAACGCTCCAAACAATCCAGGATAGGGAAAGCAGTTCTTCTAGGTCAGATTTAAGGTGATGTCCCCTCACCTATGGGAAGCTGGATGTCAGCAGACACCAGCTGTAGTTGCACAGTCACTTCTGTGTACTCAGTGGAGCATCTCCTTCTTGCTCAGAGAGAACTTGGATCTGGAACAACTGGCTCAACAGCTCTCACTTATAAAGGTTCAGCTGACAGAACCAGTTTTTGTTGGTTCTCTGTTCATGTAGCCTTCTCAGGCTGTTCTCCAGATGCAGCCATTGTGTAGAGGGATGCTGCACCAGTGTGAGAGCCACACAGTGGTGTGAGCATTCTGCTCCTAGCTATCAACAGCAACACCTGAGAATGATCACAAAACAAGACAAAAGGCGGACTGTTTCTAAAATCATTCATACTCTGACAACAGAAAGTGCAGTCCCACCTAAAACTCCTACTATCCAACAAATTCCAGTCTATAGGAAAACTAATCACCAACATGAGTGTCTAGGTTCCCTTCCTCTAGACTCAAGAATGTCAGCAATACTCTTCCATGCTCAGAGAAAATAACCTTGCTTCCATTTGTGCACTTGAACAGGCCTCGGGCAATCTTATGGTGTGTAACCTGCTAATCACACTCCATGCATACATCCATGCAATTGGGAACTCTGTGGTAGGACCCGGGTTCATCACAAACAGCAGAACTTTATACAAGTGGGACATTAAGCCTCCAATCTATTAACACAGATAAAAAGGTCTGGCCAAGTTATGATCTCTACAAAACATGGAATGCTACCACCATCACACTATATGCATCAACATGTGACGTGGACAGAAGTGTGCTCTGCCACTGTCGCGGGCATGTTTGGTGCTCCCCTCTAGGCCTGGGACAAGTCCAGGACTACTCTTGTCAAGATTGTTGCATTATTGAACCTTGGGAATTACAGGCCATATGTACGGTAGCACAGTCTAACAGAGCAAATAGATGGAGTAGATAATACATATGTACTTATATTTGAAAAATACTCACCACTTGACTTTTTCTCAGAATATACTGTAGAAGCCACTGCCTGGTCACAGCTGGCATCATGCAGGGCCTGCTATGGTGTACACACTGTGTAGTGCCCCAGGCAGGTCATGGAGACTTAGGAATAGGAGAGGAAGAAAGGATAGTGGATGTGCTGTGTTGTTTTCTAGAGAGCCACAATCTTCTACATTGCTCATATCATTCTCATGAGTATAAAGATGTTTGCTACAGGCTAAGGGGTAAGCCTAATAAGTGTTATGCTATTGATCGCAAACTATCTTCTGGTGCACTTTTCCTTGTGTATGTTTAACAATGCTGATGTCTAGGTGAATCTACTACACCTCAAAACATAAAATACTGCCACCAACCAGAGTATGAGCAATGGGGTGGAGAGGGTGGAATGAACCACCTCGATGCTACTAGGAGGGTAAACCAGTGGAGTCACCCCTCCCCACCCCCTTTCAAATCTCTGGGCATGCCGAAGGGTATTCATAGATCAGTAAATTTGAAGTTGGAGGGATTCCTTTGAATCAGAAATCCCACAAGCTGTTGCCAAAATGAATAATGGATTGGAACTCTATGGGGAGTAGTGATAAATGGAGGGTTTGTTACTGCTGTGTTGATAGCCAGAGACGTATCAGCCTTAGAAGAGCGTAACATTGTAATGCATGCTGAATGTGGACACCTTTCCGAGGTTTTAACTGGCAAGCGCATTCCTCCGCCACAATTAAACATATGATTTTGGCTCCATTTTTGCCAAACATTTATTGAAAAATTACAACACGTCTGAAATATCAATGCTGTATTATCAAAATTAATGATACCCTGAGGTTTAGTAATTCAAGGATATCCGATAACCTATGTTAAGTTTCACAGAGAAAATTGGCGTGTCTGCACAACTTTATTTCTGGTAACAGTTAAATTTAATGCATAATCGAGAAGTCCCAGTTCAGGCTGAAATTCCAGTTTCACCCATTCTGGAACCCCAAGTAACCTGGAACGGGTCTTTGAGTAGATCCTGCTATCTGGCGTTTGCCTTTATTTTCACAAAGATAGGAGATGTTTCTTGTTTGAGTCTCTCCCTTCTTCTCAGACTTGGGGTAGCATTTTGGGGGAAAGGGGACAACCGCTCACTTGTCCTCTCACATTTTGATCATGGTATGTACAAATTGTATCTTCATTGTTTGAAAACAGAATCAACATGTATTCTGTCAACTACTAAAGTAGGACATCTTGAATAAAAATCATCTTTCTTTCTTCCTCTTTTCATACATCGACCCACATTTAAGTAGAAGTATATTGTTGCTGCTGCATAAAGTATTCTTTAAAATGCTGGCCAGCCACACACAGGCATAAGATTTAATTGCTGGCGAACTCTGTAGTGATCCTACATTTATATTCTATGAAGGTTGTTTGAAATAACTTGAATGTGAGGATTGATGTATTTTTTTGAAAGCAGGGCACTCTGAAAGGTTTGCACACCGCCTTTCTTTCCTTCTGATTTAACATTCATTCTTTGATCGCATTCTAGGAGGAGCTAAAACATTTTGAAGCAAAAGTTGAGAAGCACCAGCATTATCAGAAACAGCTGGAAATCTCCCATGAAAAACTAAAGCACGTCGAAAAGACTGGAGACAAAGAACATCTACTCAGAAACAAAGACAAATACACCATGCTGGCCGAAAAGACGAAAGAACTGGGTTATAAGGTATGTAGGCCAGCTGGCAGCGTGTGCTGTTACGAAAGTTCGTCTGTGCCCCTTATCTGCCCGCCTAGTGAAAACTTTGTGCCGCTGCTCACAATGTTAGTACATTGGCGCTAATTAATATTGGATTTTAAGATTTATATGTGCCCTTTATTTCAATGCTGCTCAACACTCACTCCCTATCCAAGGCAGATCTCTATCTTGCCTTCATTGCTTTACCCCTGTACTGCTGAGTTAAAATGCTGAGACAGTTTTTGATGTTGGGAGCATTGTGAGCTCAGGACTTCATATCTTATTTCCCACAAAATGTACCCAGACCAACTCTGCTCCAAAATTTTTCCCACATATTGGGGATTGTAAAGGTACTCGGGGTTTGTGAATTCTCCAGGGGCAGGGGACCAAAAATAGCCAAAATACAACAAAACTGAGGTATTTTTTTTAAATTGTGGGAAAAAGTGTTGTGCAGGAAAGTGTTTGTTTATTTCTAAAAATGGCATCAAAAGGTTGTTGGGTTGAGATCACCCTCTTTTCAACTTTCAAGTAAAGGTAGACTTATAAAAACGTTATTTTTAATTAGTTTATGAATTTTTCAAACTGGTAGTCAATTTGTTTCCGTTTTTGGTAGTCTCTACCTGTTTGGGTGAAAACAGGTATGAAACTCATGGGTTAACCAGCAAAGCTATACATTTCTGAAAAGTAAATAATATTCTGAATTCAGCAAGGTGTCATTTGTGTAGTTTTCTCAGGGTCTTCCCTGAGAAGCTAATTGTCAAAACCAAAAAGTAATGAAAAAAGTAGCAAAAATAGAAACAATTGACAATATGTTCATCTGTAATTTTTTGGCCCCAGTGGACAATTTACAAAATTAATACACCGTTATATCTGCTAGCTCCTTCTGATTGGAGAGATTTATTGTGTTTGTTGGTTGTCCAAAAACATACGATACCCAGAGCCAACAAATGAGCTGCAGGTTATAATGATTTTTTCATTGTGTACTAATTATACATCAATATACGGTAAAATCTCATGAAAGAAAAATGGGTATTAACGAAACCTATGCATTTTTTAAAATGTGCCTAAGATTATTTTTTAAATAATAATCGGTTTTAAATAATAATGGGTATTTGTGCAACTCTGAATTCGCTATTAACCATACTATCATTTGATTCAAATTTTGCAAAATCCGTTCATTCTTTCACATCAGCTTACATTTGAAAGCCAGAAATTGAAAGAAATGTTTGATAATAACAAGTGTTCTACGATTCTGTATTCCTACACTGCATAGAGACATCAAGATTTTTCCTTGCAAATGGACCTATTTTAGTGATGTGGTCCGCTTCACAAGTTAGGCCAGGCTCAACCACCATGCAAGGAAGCCTACATAACCCAGACATTTTTGAAAATTAGGCCCTTAAAGTAGTGTAGGGTGATGTGACTGGAGTGTATCCCGCTATGTTTCTCACCCACAATGCCCTGCCAACTCCAAAGTTTGGCTAAAAGCCTGCATTTTTCTCACATTTCAATGAGGGGAATTCAGAATCTGTGAGTATCCACAAACCTCCTACCACCCACTATTCCCTCACTTCTCCCAATAAAAACAGTACCACGCTTATGTGGTTGGGCCGATCACCTGCAGCAGATATAGATGAAATCTGTGACGATATGAAGTCAATATACTTTCAATATGGAGTTGCATGGTTACTGGTGTGGTTTGTTCTTGCCTTGGGAGGCTTCCCCAGTGTCCTCCTGCAGGACAAGATGTCCACATCATTACCATTTCAAAGGTAATTAGAGGACCCTAAATGTTACAACACTCGGATTTATGTAATATGGTTTTATGCTTTCTTGGGTTTATGTACTTTAACACAAAACCATATATTTTATGTTAAAGTTGTCTTAACGCGTTTTTGGCCCTCACACTCTGGCATGGTTTATCCCTTAAGGTGCATACATATGCACACATATGTCAAAGAAGGAATGGCTTGTGGCCCATATATTCCCAGTCCAAGGTTTCCCTCTCCCCAACTATTCAGTTATTTTAAAGCAGATAAAATGTGTGAATGGAAAATTGCCCGGTGAAGTACAATATTGCAGATAGTGTCGAAATCTGTTCCTATTACTCACGTTTCTCAGGGGTAGCCTATTATTCTCACATCCTAAAACTACAAAAGACCATTGGTATCAGTGCTTCCAGGTGAAGGATTACTGTTATTGACTCTGGCTCCTGTATTGTTTGAGAAAAATATTGATTCTATCTTCTTTCTAAGACTGAGTTTAATGGGTCAGCCTTGTAAACTGTTTGCACTTTCTTCATTTTCATTTCTGCAGGTAAAGAAGCACCTTCAAGACTTAACAGGCAGAATATCCAGAGGCGGGTTAACACACAATGAACTTTGAAGTTTATCATATTAATAGTTAGGATGTTTTACAGCCTTTACAATTTGCCATGAAGTGTATATAGTGGAGCTGTTTGCCTGATTTCACATGTAATATAAATCTCTTCTAGGTTTGCTGCATTTTTAATTAAAAAGGAAATTATGCATTACTCTGAAGTAGAACCGGAGAAATACAGGCATATTTAAAAGACTGTTTAGTGTTTTGTTGTTTTGGAACCACAGATCATTCCTTTTCATTGATAATTATTTTGCACAATTTCACCTGTTTTCTAAAGTATGTATACAAGAGTATATTTTAGTGCGAGGTCTGCTCTTCACCTGCATAAGCCATGCCAATATTCTACTGTGTAGGAAGGTACAGCATGCTTTTACCATAATCAAGATGAACGTTTTCAGATCTTCATCAAACTGTAAGTATCAGGAGGAAGATGGTCAGTCTCAACCTAAAACCTAAAAAAACACCATTGATTTCACTAGCAAACATTACCACGCTTGTTTTGCGTTGCAAGATATTCTTTGAGAGCCACAATAAAAGATCTATTGAAGAAAGTCTTTGACATCTTACAAGAAGACATTTGTTGGTGTTGATTGAGAGCTATTCGCTGTTGTGGAAATACTGCAAAACCTATGCGAGCCAAGTAGGTATTGTGGTAAAATCAACAGCTGTTGGCCACAGTAAAGTGTTTTGTTTTTGTAAATTTTGCACTTAAGGTGTTAATACATTTAATTAAAATAAGAAATGATTATTGAAACCTTGTTTAGTTGTCTTCTGGAATTATTCATTTTTCTGAAGTGGAGTCTGTTTGTTTATGACAACAAAATAAGTTGCACAGTATACCTTTATTTATGTCTGGAGTGCACTGCCACTTGGTATATAGTATCCTGGGGTAGACAGACACAGGTACAGAAGGTCTAGTCACTAGGAAGCTATATTTTCATTTTCCTGCAAAAGTGTAGATATTTTTCAGCACTCTTTGGATTGTGAGAAAGCTTATTACAAGTCTTTGCCACCATCACAGAACACAGCTGCCCAGTAACTTACTATCTGTGATATTGAGCAACAACCAGTAAATTGGCCTTGGAAGGTCTGAGCTGATGAGCAGAACTTAACCTAAAAGAGAGCCGTGCACATTTCGATATGGCCCTCTTACTAATTGGAATGCCAATGAAGAGACCTTAGGAGTGAAGAAATAGAAGCTTTTAGACGCTTGTGCTATAATCAGACAAAACAATCCATTGCATTCTGAATGATCTGCAGCTTTTGTATCAAGCATTGAGACATCCCACATACGACAGACTTGCAGTAGACCAGTCTAGGCATGATGCTCGATTGACCTACCGATTTTCTCACAGATGAAGAAAGAAGCCAGTGTGTTTTCTTCAGAGTCTTTAGAAGAAAACCAGAGGATGTCATCCTGTTAATTTGACCTTGAACCACAAAATGGTATTAAAAGCAACTCCTAAGTTTCTAGCATTGGTCACTGAGGCAAGGGAGGCACTGAGTGAAGCAGTTGCCATACATCAGACCGGGGGGAAGCTTTTTGCCAAAGATCAGAATCTCCGTTTTATTGTAGTGAGGTCAAAGATAATTCACATCCATCCAGCTAGAAACAGCTTTAAGGTAGCCTTTGAACTACTTCTGCATGATTCTGTCCTTACCAGAAATTCTGAAAATAAGTGGAGTGTCATCCACTTGAATATGGAATAACGTTTCAAAAGGTCCAATTAGCCATAACAAAAGGGACCCTTAATAAGTTAAACAAAGTCATACTGAGCACTGATCTTGTGGTACTTCGCAGGTAAGTGGTTTAGTGTTTGCAAGAAGAGGTGGTGGAGTGAGGTGGCCTGTGAGCTTTCAGCTAAGAAAGACCAGGACTTATCTTGAGCCCTGCCTCTTACCTCAACTGCAAACCATTACAGATCCTTATGGAGGATGGAATGGGTGACCCGACAAAAGCTGCTGAAAGGCTCAATAAGATGAAGACTAAAACTTCACCCAACATAGGCCTAAAAGCACACACAAGCACATCCACTATGCCACAGAAGATGCCCTCTACAGGATCTAAGAGCATCTGTTTTTTCAAATAGACTAAAAATTATACAGAAGTAGGTTGATAGTTTGACAAAAACATGGGGGTCAGCTTTAGGCTTTTTCTAAAGTGGAACCATAGTAGCTGTTTTGCAGGAAGAAGAAATAGATTCCTCTGTTAAAGACTCGTTGTATAGAACCTTGAGAGTAGGAGCAATACTTTGTTTAAATTTTTTTAATAATCTTCATAGGATAAGGGTTCTAACAGGATTTTGGAGATTCCTTATCGACTCCACAGCAAGTTGAGGCCTTTAACTTGTAGATCTGCAAATTAACTTCAGTTCCTTCTGGCCCCACAGGTGAAGCTGGGTCCCCAACTTCAGAGTCCCACTGGCGGACCCTTCTCCAGCACTGACTAACCTCAGACAACTTTACAACTCGACTTTTAATATCTGACTCTAAGCCTATCCCGGTAACACAGGCCTTGCCTTTTGTTCCTCCATCATTGACAGTGGTGCTGGTTTTGGATCTGTTACAGCTCCAACCATGAATTCGGATCCATCTGCAGTTAGAGTTTTCCCTCTGTCTATTGTATTATAACCAAGACACAACTACTCATGAAGAATCCACGGATTCCTCTGCCTCAGCAGCAATACTTCAGGAGATGTTCCCAGAAGGATGTTCTTCCACCTCCGCTTCTAAATAGAAAGTTTAGGGGTGATCCATCAAGCTGGGCATATAAAAAGCAGGAGTCCCTAAACATGTTTTCCCTATCCATTCTTCTATAGGAAAATTAGATACAGCTACAACCCAAATGGCTTGACAGATTTACACTAAATTTACAGAAAGCTCGATCTTGGTCCAGAATGTGTGTTTTATTTTTAGATTTAGTGTAAAGCCGTTTAGTAGCTTTTTGCGATATTAAGGCTCAAAAATGGATATTTCACACCTCCTAAGGATGCCTGGAGCTGACAGATCTGAAGATCAGATCTGATTGACTGCTACCACATCACTGATATGCAACAGCCATCTTAGGACTTGTCCTGTCAAAACTTTAAAAAAATATATATAATGGGGCAGGGTAGGGACTTGCCCCCTCCCCCTGGAGCCAAAAACATATATTTTTTTTAATTGAACAGCAAATTTGCAGTGGATCCATGGTGAAATTTAACCTCCTACTGGGCCCGGGGGAAAGAGGGGGGGGGGGGGGGGGGGTAAAGCAATGCTTTTTAAAGGAGAGAGGGCATGCAACACCCACGCCTGGGCTTTCTCCAGACCCCCAGAGCTGAATAATTTACTTAGTGGAGGGTTGCCACCCCATGGCCCAGTACACATTTGAAGAGGAGGGAGCGCATGGTCCCTCCCTGAGCCTCTTCAGGGCCTGGGGACCCAATCCCCGGGATCTTTTTCACATGTAGGATAAGGAGAGCATGCGTCCTTCTTCTCAAAGGAGACATTGTCCCTGGGCACCCCTCCCCCTAAGACCCCACAAAAATTGTGATGTGGGTGCCGCGTGTGCGCACTGGGGCACCCACTTAATAAGAAGAAAATGTGGGTTCCCACCAGCACAACAATGGGGCCGGCAGCCCCCTAGCTACAATAAAGTTGCGAGTGCCCCAGGTGGGCACTAGAGCACCCACAAAAAGAAAATGAAATAGGAAAAAAGTGAATAACAAATAATCGTCCAGAGCAGATCAGTAATTATACCTTTCTCCGGCAATTGGAGGCCCACAATGCTCTATGGCTTTATATAAACATTTTCTTGCTGGTGGTGCCCCTAGAAGAGGCAGAGGCTGTACCAAACATTTAGGTAATGTTCTGGGGGCTGCACACAGTGCAGCAGCCCCACAGGAACATCAAGAAAAAAACTGTCTCTCATGGGTCACTTAATCCATGACTCCAGAAGAACTTATCATATTTTTTAAGCAATCCTAGCTTGAGTTTTATGCTGGTCTGCTGTGGTTGTTTTATGATTCCATTTTGTGGGCTAAAAAATGTTTAACACTCAGACATACTAAACAAAACTTTAATAAATGTTTTTAAATACATTCACTTTTATTAAACATTGCATTGTGTGAAATAGTGAATTATACATTTGATTATAGTTATTGGTGATTTTTGGACAAAGATGATAGATCTGCTTTATATATATTGATATGCTCATCCTTTGAAAAAAGCCAATAGGCCTTCTTTTTATTATACTTTAGTGGTATGACCCTTTGACAAAGTAAGTCTGCCTGACTTAAAATATAACCTATGGGGGGGTTGGGTGCAGGGCCTGGACACAGGCAAGGCCCTGTGCCCAGCCGCATGCTACCCCCTGTTGTGCCCTGTGGGAGTTAGGGCACTTGAAACGGGTTGGGCAAAGGGCCTGGCTTGAGGCCAGGCCTTGCTCCCGACTCCATGCCGCACAAGGCCAAATACGATGTACAGGGGTGTGGCTAGGTGTCAGTGAGGGGTTGCATACTTGTAGGGGGATCGGCACAGAACCTGGCGCAACCCTAAGCCGTGCCACAGTGACATGTTACTGTAAATAAAAAAATAAAAAATAAAAACAAATATTCTCTGGAAAAAAGAATAATGGGTAAAGCCATGTTATAGTTGTCACTTAAAACTTACTATTTTAAACCAATACAACCATTGAAATTCACCAGTTCCAATTATCTTAAGTAACTGTAACTCATATCCTAAAGTAAATATAACTCGCACCCCCACCATGCACTGCTAATTACCTCATATTACATCACTCATGGCATGTTATATGACATTCTTGATAACATCTCTGCAACATCTGGAAAGATATCATTCACGACAACACTGAATGGTGGGGATGCAAGTTACAGTTAGTTTAGAGCACAACTTAGAGGTACTTGAGATAACTATCATTGGTGAATTTCAGTGATTTTAAAATAGTATGTTTTCTCTGACATTTAAATTTAAATGTCCTTTTAAACTTTGTTTTATTTTGTGTGAATAATATGTATATATGTATGTTCGATGGCATGTGTAGCTACAGATACACATGCTGTGCACTGTTCCTGCCATCTAGTGTTGGGCTTGGAGTGTTACAAGTTGTTTTTTCTTCAAAGAAGTCTTTTCGAGTCACGGGACCGAGTGACTCCTCCCTTTCGGCTCCATTGCGCATGGGCATCGACTCCATCTTAAATTGTTTTCTTTCCGTCATCGGGTTCGGACGTGTTCCTCTTCGCTCCGTGATTCGAATCGGGAAAGTATTAAAATCATCGAAAAACCGTCGGTATTGTTGCGTTTGGGAAAGATCTTCTATCGATACATCAGCACCAACGAGACAACCGCTTCGGTGGCCCTTCGGGGCTTCCGCACCCAGCCGAGGCCTGGTCGGCCCGACCACACCCGTCGTCGAAGGCTCATGGACCGGACCCCCTTCCGCTTCTGTCCGACGTGCCACGCTAAGTATCCATACACAGACCAGCATCGGGTCTGTAATCTGTGTCTGTCACCGGAGCACAGAGAGGATACTTGTGAGGCCTGCAAGGCCTTTCAGTCGATAAAGACCTTAATCAGATCAGAGGGCGAGACGCATGCAGATGGCGTCGAAATCGTCGCAACACCTCAACGTCGAAGAGGAGGAGATGGCTATCTCCATCCAGGGATCGGAATCGGACGACTCCGACGGAGACCGACTGCTGACAGCGGGCCAAAAAGTGAGCACGCTTGCCCCGACCCAACCCCAAAGTCAGCTGAAAAAACAAAATGCCTTGGGACACCACTGCCTGAAGGCCATGGCTCGACCCATTAAAAAAGCGGTGACCAAGCAACAACTTCAGCACCGAAGAAGGCCAAAATCATGCCAAAGTCTTCCGACTCGAGCCGAGATACCGGCGTCGAAAAAAGTCGACATCGCCTTGTCGAAGCCACTAATCCTCGAAAGAGCCTTTCGGAGCAGATGCCAACAATCACCATGGGCATTTCGGTGCCGAGAAAACCGGCTTCGGAGCCGAAAAAGACGTCTTATACAGCGGAACATGGGCTCTCCAAACAACTGAAGGAGAGGCACAGGTTTGAAGAGGAGCTGGGAATTGAAGAGTTTGACCAAACTCAAGCAAGAATACAGATCCATAAGGATACTGGAAAGATTCAAACTGCCCCTCCTCTCAAATTTAAGAGAAAGTTTGCTTTTCAACCACAAACAGAGACTGAGACTGATCAGCCAAGAGCTAAAGTGGCTAGAGAGAACTCACCAACTCGCCATTTCTCTTCAGAAATATCGCCACCACATTCGCCACAAAGGACAGGGTCACCAATTGGCACGCCCACTGCAGTCACCCACACATACTGTGCAAACACGGGATGATGTAGATCCATGGGACCTCTACGATCCTCCTGTCTGGGACAATAGCCCTGAGTGCTACCCCTCAAAACCATCTCTACCAGAGGATAGCACCTCCTATACCCAAGTCTTGGCCAGGGCTGCGACATTCCATAATGTCAGTATGCATTTGGAACCACTGGAAGATGACTTCCTTTTCAATACCCTGGCTTCCACGCATGCGTCATACCAAAGCCTGCCTATGCTACCAGTCATGCTTAAGCATGCACAGCAAGTATTTCAAGAGCTGGTTATGGGAAGAGCCATCACTCCGAGGGTGGGAATAAAAGTACAAACCACCCCCGTCGGACCCAGTGTTCATTACGCAGCAGCTCCCACCGGACTCTGTAGTGGTTGGTGCCGCAAGGAAACGTGCAAACTCGCAATCATCAGGAGATGCACCAACCCCGATTAAGAAAGTCGCAAGTTTGACGCAGCGGGAAAGAGAGTGGCATCGCAAGCTGCCAACCAATGGCGTATTGCAAATTCGCAGGCACTCCTCCCTCGTTACGACCGAGCTCACTGGGATGAAATGAGTGACATCATTCAGCATCTATCTAAGGAGTATCAGAAACGGGCTCAACAAGTAGTAGAGGAAGGGCAAGCCATCTCCAACAATCCGATTCGTTCGGCACTGGACTCTGCTGACACTGCTGCAAGAACTGTAAACACGGCAGTCACAATCAGGAGACATGCTTGGTTACGAAGCTCAGGATACAAACCTGAAATACAGCAGGCAGTGTTAAACATGCTGTTTAATCAGCAGCAACTGTTTGGGCCGGAAGTGGACACACCCATCGAAAAGGTGAAGAAAGACACGGACACGGCCTAAGCCATGGGCGCGCTCTACTCTTCCCAGTATAGAGGGACATTTAGAAAACCACAATTTAGGGGAGGTTTTAGACAGCAACCTTCAGAGGCATCCACCTCTCAAGGAAAACCCACGTACCAATCCCAATACCAGAGAGGGGGGTTTCGTGGATCATTCAGGGGACAATTCCCAAGATCAAGGGGAAAGTTTCAGCCTACCAAGCAGGCCCCCAGCAACACACAGTGACTCCAAGGTCACTCTTCCCCAACACACATCACCAGTGGGGGGAAGATTAACACTTTACCACAAACATTGGTCAGAGATAACCACGGAAACATGGGTTCTATCAATTATCCAACATGGTTACTGCATAGAGTTCACACATTTCCCTCCAGATGTTCCCCCAAGAGCGCACAAACTGTCGGCACAACATCTGGACCTGTTACAAATAGAGGTACAAGCACTACTAACAAAACAAGCCATACAACTAGTACCTCACCACCAAAAAGGAACAGGGGTTTATTCCATATATTTGCTTACTCCCAAAAAAGACAAAACACGAAGACCAATTTTAGATCTCAGGACATTAAACCTCTTCATCAAATCAGAACATTTCCACATGGTCACACTACAAGATGTAGTTCCCTTACTAAAACATGGAGAATACATGGCAACGCTGGATCTAAAAGATGCGTATTTCCATATACCCATCCACCCATCTCACAGAAAATACCTCCGACTTGTCATACAGGGCAAACATTACCAATTCAAGGTACTGCCCTTCGGGATAACAACAGCGCCCAGGGTATTTACAAAATGCCTTGCTGTAGTAGCAGCTCATATAAGGAGACATCACATGCACGTATTCCCATATCGCGGCGATTGGCTAATAAAAGCCAACACTCAACACCGGTGTCAAAATCACACGCAGTATGTAATAGATACCCTACACAAACTAAGCTTCTCTATAAATTACCAAAAATCTCACCTGCAACCATCCCAACTACAACAATACTTGGGAGCAACACTCAACACACAAAGAGCAATTGCCACTCCAAGCCCACAAAGAGTTCAATGATTTCAAACTATGGTGTCAAACATACAACCAAATCACCAGTACAGATTTGTCATGAAACTCCTAGGCATGATGGATCATGCATCACTATTGTCCCAAACGCACGGCTACACATGCGGCCCTTACAGCAGTGCCTAGCAAAACAATGGACGCAGGCACAGGGTCCACTTCAGGATCTAGTGTTGATAGACTGCCAAACACACTTTTCGCTTCAATGGTGGAACCCTGTAAATTTAAACAAAGGGCGGCCATTTCAAGACCCAGTGTCTCACGCCATTCTCACAACAGATGCTTCGATGATTGTTGAGGTGTGCTCCCCACCCAATCACAATATACAAGGACAATGGGACAATCAACAAAAACAACTACACATAAATCACTTAGAACTACTAGCGGTCTCCCTAGCACTAAAAGCCTTTCAACCCCTTTTAGTCCACAAACACATTCCTGTCAAGACAGACAATATGACAACAATGTACTATCTAAACAAACGGGGGGGACACACTTGTCACAACTATGCCTCCTAGCACACACAATTTGGCATTGGGCAATTCACAACAACATTCGCCTAATAGCGCAATATATACCAGGCATACATAATCAGTTAGCCGACATATCAGTCGAGATCACCAGCAAACTCACGAGTGGGAAATACATCCCCAGATTCTACAAGAATACTTTTACCGCTAGGGAACACCAGACATAGATCTGTTCACAACAAAACAAAACGCAAAATGCCAAAACTTCGCATCCAGGTACCCACACCCTCAGTCCAAGGGCAATGCTCTATGGATCAATTGGTCAGGGATATTTGCTTACGCTTTTCCCCCTCTCCCACTCATTCCTTTCCTAGTCAATAAACTGAGTCAAAACAAACTCAAACTAATACTCATAGCACCAACGTGGGTTCACCAACCGTGGTACACCACACTGTTGGACTTCTCAGTAGTACCTCACATCAAACTCCCAAACAGACCAGATCTGTTAACACAACACAAACAACAGATCAGACACCCCAATCCAGCATCGCTCAACCTAGCAATCTGGCTCCTGAAGTCTTAGAATTTGGCTATCTAAACCTTTGAAATGAGTGTATGGAAGTCATTAAAGAGGCTAGAAAACTGACAACAAGGCATTGTTATGCTAATAAATGGAAAAGGTTTGTTTTCTACTGCCAAGCAAACCAAATCACACCGTTAGATGCCTCCATACAAAACATTGTGAGTTATTTACTACACGTACAAAAAGCAAATCTCGCTTTTTCATACATCAAAATTCATATCACTGCAATCTCTGCTTACCTGCAGATTAAACATACAAAGTCACTTTTTAGAATCCCAGTTATTAAAGCCTTTATGGAAGGACTAAAAAGGATCATACCTCCAAGAACCCCACCAGTACCCTCGCGGAATCTTAATATTGTACTTACACGACTCATGGGCCCACCTTTTGAACCCATGCATTCTTGCCAAATGCAATTCTTAACTTGGAAGGTACCATTTCTAATAGCCATCACTTCACTACGAAGAGTTAGCGAAATACAGGCGTTCCCTATCGAAGAACCATTTATACAAGTACACAAACATAAAGTGATTCTTCGCAGAAATCCAAAATTTCTGCCAAAAGTAATTTCACAGTTTCATCTAAGCCAAACTGTAGATCTCCCAGTCTTCTTCCCACAGCCAGACTCAGTAGCAGAAAGAGCATGCATACATTATACATAAAAAGAGCACTAATGTATTACATAGACAGAAAAAAACAATTTTGTAAAACTAAACAATTGTTCGTTGCTTTCCAAAAAACCCACGCTGGTAACCCTATATCCAAACAGGGCATAGCCAGATGGATAGTCAAATGCATACAAACCTGTTACCTCAAAGGTAAAAGAGAGTTACCCATTACACCAAAGGCACACTCCACTAGAAAGAAAAGAGCAACAATGGCCTTTCTAGGTAACATACCAATGACAGAGATTTGTAAGGCAGCCACTTGGTCTACACCTCATACGTTTACCAAACACTACTGTGTAGATGTGCTAGCAACACAACAAGCCACAGTAGGACAGGCTGTACTAAGAACATTATTTCAAACAACTTCAACTCCTACAGGCTGACCACAGCTTTGGGGAGGATTACTGCTTTGTAGTCTATGCACAGCATGTGTATCTGCAGCTACACATGCCATCAAACGGAAAATGTCCCTTACCCAGTGTACATCTGTTCGTGGCATGTTCCGCTGCAGATTCACATGCGCCCTCCCACCTCCCCGGCAGCCTGTAGCCGTTTAAGTTACAATTAAAATTGTATATATGTAAATAACCATTCCTTTAGCACAAACTATGTACATACATATCTATTCTATTGCATGGACATCTTTAGTATTCTCATTCTACCACTCCTACCTCACCCTATGCGGTAAAACAATCTAAGATGGAGTCGATGCCCATGCGCAATGGAGCCGAAAGGGAGGAGTCACTCGGTTCCGTGACTCAAAAAGACTTCTTTGAAGAAAAACAACTTGTAACACTCTGAGCCCAAAACTAGATGGCAGGAACAGTGCACAGCATGTGAATCTGCAGCAGAATATGCCACGAACAGATGTACACTGGGTAAGTGACATTTTCCATATATATAATGTAAAAGTACAAATTAAATATTTGTAATTATCAGAAATACCATTACATTCCACCAAAGTAGTGATTCTGGTGGTGTAACAAAGCCCCCCACAGCCACTGTGGTGCAGGCCCCCCCCCATGAGAACATTACCTGACCTGAGTGAGTCCAGAGGGGGTCCCTCCAGGTTCTTTGCTGGGGTGGGGTCCCTCCAATTGTATGTCATGTCACTGAATGATTCCTGATGTAAATGTAGTAAAACCTATCTTTTATCAATGCACTTTCTGCCAGAGTCCTTCTCATGAACGCCCTTCTACCCTGTTTAATTACTTCTGTTTCATCTTTGCTTTATGACCATGTGACAAAACAATTAAAACAATGATCTGCTCTCCCTATGCTCTGGGTAAGAAACTTATAGTTTGAGCAGTTCATAAAAACTATGAATATGTATTCATTATGATACAAAAGTCAACAGTAGCCCATTCTTTAAATAATTGAGCAGTGTATGCTTGGTAAACATGGTGACCCAAGTGGAGCTTTTCTAAAATCGATCCTTCAATGTGCGTTTCTATTCTTAAAAGGATTTGGCTGAAGCTCTTTCTGGCTGCCACACAGATTCTTATGAGACTAGCTGCAGAGCCAGATATTAATTCTCCATATGCTTTACCAATTACCATATTGAGAAACTATTCCTAAATAAGACTTAAAATAGCTCTGGGCTTTCAATAGTTTATTATGCCATTGGCTCTTGTAAAGATGGACGATCATCGAAGCATATATAGCGAGCAATGGCAAAGCCAGGTGGTCTCGCTTTAAAAAAAAAAAAAAAAGCATATATACTCCCATGCCCTTCAAAAGCTGCCAGTGGGTGCCAGGATCAGACTGAATAACCAAAAGCATCCCTGGCAAAAATGCTCAAACCAGCCCTGCTCCCTTTGTTTCCTCTGGCAAAATCTCTTTCCATCCATCCATCCATTATCCCTCTCCTTCTCTCACTTCTTCCTCTCTGATGGCTTTTTTTCTCTCTTTCCCCCTTCTCTCGCTCTCTCTCTCTCTCTCTTTCTCTTTCGAAGCATCCCCCTGCTTGTTTCAATGAACTTCTGGGAGCTGGTGACAGTGACAGAGGCACCGGTAGCGGCCCTAGCATTTCATAACTGGCCTCCAAGGGCTCCAGTTCACTGGGGAAATGCCCACTGGAAAAAAGGCCTGTCTGGCCCTGGTTGGTGTGATCATGATACAGGCTCCAGTACCATAGACTGGTATTAGAGGCCACCCTAGTCAGCAAAGGCTTTCTGTAGCAGGCTGCAGTACCTTAAGCTATTATTGGAGGTCCATCGACGTGAGACACACAAGTGATAGCAGTAGCAGGCTGCAATACCAAAATCTGTTAGTAGAGAACCCATAGGTTTCCACTGTGGTCCCCACAATCTCAGACAAACAGGCCTTTTTAGACTAACATAAAATCCCTTTCCTTGCACAAAGGACCTATAGCCTATCAATGGAACAAAATTTATATTTTTTTATTTTAAACATGGATAGCAAAGTCTCTGCACATTATTATCCTACAAGTACTATTTCTCTTCCCAAAAGGTTGGCATTTCAGCACTATATTGTAATTGAATAAAAGTTAATTGATGCAAATTAAACTGAAATGCGCAGTACTACACATTTTTGCTCCTTATCCAGCTTTGAAAAAGGACCCACAAGGTGTCCATTACAAAGTCCTTGTGATGCACGTACCCAAGAAAAACAGAACTAATACCTTTCAGACCACTGCGAAAGTGTACAGCTTTCACAGAATCCTACCAGATTGCAGTAGCTGTATTTCAGGAGCCTATCTGCTTAGCATTGAACAAAAGGACCAATCACCTTCTTTTGTGTGCTGCATTTGTTCTAACTGGAATTGGATTGTAAACAGTTTCTTGATATAGAAGATCATTTAATTATGGAACCCTGGTGAAAAACTCATTTGAGCCAGCAAAATCCCAGGCAATTTTGCTTCAGAAAGGGTTTTGCGAGTACTTATTACGGATGCGTTGAGGTGGTCACCCCCATTTTTGCACATTTTCTTTAATTGTTTTGAAGCAAAAAACAGATTGTGGTAGCCAGAGCATTGATGAGGCTCAACATGTCCAAAAAAGGCTCCGTGAATGTAGCAAGCAACAACTCGCAGATACCCATACACACATATGCCCCAAGGGCCTTGCACAAACCATACTCAAATGCCCACTTCAGTAAGCACAAGATGTAGATGCTAACCTTATTACCCATAGAGTTCTGCACTAAGTGATTAAAAGCTGAAGGGTTTCAGAAATTGAGCTCTACGGCCCAATGTACAGAGTGATGACAAGGAGCTAGGACATAAATTGTGTTCCTGTGTTCAATTAATGTTTTTTAAAGAAGATCTTCAAAACAACCATGGCATTTTACATGGAGTTCTAAACAAAACAGACTTTAAGTTGTAGCACATGACAATTATATAAAGGCTCATGCTTAAAGAAACACCTGTGGTGCCTTCGTTCAAAGTGATAACTTGATTGTGAGGAAGGGAGATGAAAAACTGGTGGTGAAAGGCATGACTGGGAGAAAGGACTGATGTGCAAGGAGGAAGGAAGTGTGCTCATTTGGCACTGACATCTGAAAACACATTTACTTGGAGAAAGGTGACCAATGTGGTGGAATGAAGTGGGATTAAAAGGAGATTAAAGATAAAGGCAAGTGGGATACAGGAAGAAGCAGCAGAAAATAAAGGAAGAGCAGTAGTAGAGAAAGAGGGAGCTGTATCATGCATATAGAAGGTCCAAATAAACACCATAATGGAGGGAAGACTGGAGAAGAGATAAAGGGCCTGGTTCACTTTGTTTTTGTCTATCCATGTGTTATGCTGAAAAAATATAATTCCGATCTTATATTTAACATTCTGATTGACAGTCAGAATTTATGTAATTTTATAATTGAGAATTGCTGTTAAAGCAGTGGAAATTCAGCAACAATCTTTTTTTTTTTTTTAACAACTCCCAAAAAAGTTGTAATATGAATTGAAATGGAGTGGAAAAGTTTTCCAAACACTCCCATTTTTTTAGTGATGTGGGGTGTAGGAATGTATCCATCCCTCACGTGATACAAAGCTTGTTTCTGAACCTCTTCTCGATCACATCACCATTGAACTGGCTGTTGCACACATCACTACCATCCACGTCTGCTAACTGAGCACCTAGAGTGTCAACTAAGTACATCCTTGTAAATCAATGTTTAACCCTTCTGGCCTGCACAGGAAGGAAAATTTTAACATCAGCAATTTACCACTGGTTGAACTTCATGGTGGTTACCTCCAATGTTCAACCACCCCTCCAGCACATGGTCACCTTTTCCATTTGCAGCCTGGGCTGTTCAAATTGTTCAATAAGAGGTTTGCCAAGATTCTGCTGAAACTGCCTAAGGACTCTCCTCCAGAGGCCTAGTGTGAGGTTGGCCCCAGGACAAGGCTCCCTGCAACTTTCTACTTAACTGGCAAGGAGGGGGGGACTAAATGAGAATGATGCTGTTATACAGTTCCCACAAAAAGGTAAGACTGAGAATTCAGCCAACAGAACTTCAGGAGGTAGGGACTAGGTCCATCTACACCATCAGGAAAGGTTGGCCCAATTCTAGCTATCTCACAGTGCCTCACCTGAGCCCCTAAACTTACCAGGGCAACAGATGATTTCAGCAACCTCGAACTTGACAACTCTGACTCCCAAGGAAGTAGTGGAAACAGATCTTACCCCTTTTATTGTTTACCCAAGCATGCGTAGAGTAAACCCAAGAAAAATACGAATAAAGGATTTCAGAGTTACTGAAATACTCATATTTTTGCATAAAGATAATGAGCTGGGATTTATAGGCAAATGAAACAAAGCAGTGAATAAAATAAATAATCCAACCATGACAACTGATCTCTATATATTCCTACCTAAGCTCTGAGAACATAGTGGGTGTACCCTCTGCCCAATCAAGGAATATAGCCTAAGACCCCTATTCCTGAATATTGGATCCAGGGAGCCAGTCTTGAGTGAAGTTGGCAATTCTCTGCAAGATGGAATATCAGCGTTAGCAGAGATGCATGTTGAACACAGGATTCGTACCAGGACAATCGCGGCCAGAGTGCTCTTCTAAACCCTGTAGGGCAGTGTACCTTTCATATAATCAAAACCACACTGTGTTAGAGACACAGCTCTAATGTGATAATATGTCTAAGTTTCAGAAGCTGTCTCTAAATGGACAACGCAAGCATTAGGATATCTTGTTCTATGTTCCTAGCCTTGAACAAGACTGTACAGATTACATAGCGAGAAAGACTTACTGAAAACAAGCAGCATGTACAGTTTATTCTCAGAATATTATCGTGCAAACAAAGTTTGTAGAATTTCATTGCTAAAAACAATGTCAGCCTAAAATGTGTAAAATGTCAAACTAAACTAAAATGGACAACCAAAGTGGAGGCCTCATGACATAAGAAACATTTATATTTATGCATATATATATATATATATATATATATATATATATATATAAAACCTACTGCCAGTAGTGTTTTTATAGTTAGGACCTACTTTCCATAGGAAAGCGTTTTTTGTTTTGCTAATAACTTTGGTGCAGTTTGACAAATCTTCACAAACTTTCCAAACTGGTACGCAACTCATTTCAGCTGCTGTGTGGAAAATTTTGGGGTGATCCGTCAAGCAGGGGCTGAGAAAAAGGGAATGTCCCCAAATGCAATTTCCCCCATGCAATTTCCCATAGGGATTTTAGACATGACTACAGCCCGAAGTGCAGGCTGGAATTACACCAAATTTAGCAGAAAGTTAGCTCTTGGTCCAGAGAGAGCCCTTTTTTGTAATTTGGTGTAAATCCATTCAGTAGTTACGACGTTATTAAAGCAAAAATAGACTTGTACATCTAGGGAAGTGGATTCGCCGCAGATCCTCTGTGGATCCCAGGTGGATTTGTGGATCCATGCAGTAACAGCAATGCCGGTATTGTCTGGCCACATCTTGAGAGGAAAGTTGCAGCTGCCATTTTGTTAATCAGGACTAGGTTCCTAGTGGGGAAAATACAATTATAAAGTGATAGAAGGGGTCAGGGTAGAGATACCCTGAACCCATGGGACTAATGAGACATCTCATGGACAAGAAATTGTTTAAAAAAATAATTAAAAAAAATGTTTTAAGCACTTGAGAATCCGCGGATCCGCCTGGATTCGGGTGGATTCCTGGATCCAGACCCCAATTTAAAAAAAACACATACACTCCCTCACAGACCCACACACGTACTCACACACACAACCACACACCCCTCACGCGCCCATACAGCCACTCAAACAACCACTTACAGACCCTCAAAACCACTCTCACACCTACTCATTTACCCACACATCACTCACACACCTACTGACACTAACAACCCCCTACACACCCATACAACAACTCACACACCCATACAGTCACTCACACACCCACTCGCAGACCCACACAGCAACTCAGACACCAGCTCTCACACATCCACTTACACACACACACACACACACACACACACCACTCGCACAGCCACTCACATACCCATACAGTCACTCACACACCCACTCACGGATCCACAAATCTACTCACACACCTATTCACAAACCCACTCCCACTACCAGATCTACACAGCCAGTCACATACCGTGACACACCCAGCAAACACTCACATGCTCACACAATCACTCACACACCCACTCAGGTTACAGGGATTTTATAGTTAGGACTTAACACTAAAAAAAGTAAAAATTCACTTAAAAAACAAAGGTTGCAGGGATGTCATAGTTGGGAATTAGAATTTAAAAAAATCTTAGAAAAAAATGCACGGATGTTATAGTTAGGTTCAGAATTTCATGCACAAAACCATAGAAATTCAGCTGATATAGTTAGTTATTTCAAGTCAATATAACTCGTGCCCTAAGGTAACTATAACATTTTTCCTTGCCAGGCACTGCTACTTACAACACATTACATCACTCATGACATCTTCTATGACATCATTGATAATATCTCTGTAACATCTCCAGTCAAATTAATAATGAGAAAACTGTGCCACATACATACTTAAAACTGGGAGGGGGCAGTGTGGCCCCCTCCTGGGATATATATGGCCCCACTGAACCCAGCACCTGGCCATGCCTACGTGGGAGCCCTGGCACCACCCAGGGTACCCATTTTGTAATGATGGGGACTGCTGGGGAGACTCAAGGCCCCTGTGGTCCCTGCCTGCTCCCTGCCTCCACACGCAGGGAGCTGCTAAATAAACAGCTCCCTGCATGCAGGACCAATATTTCATCTTTCCCTGCCCACTCCAGATGTATACTCCGCTTCCAGCTAGTCGAAGCAGTTTGAGGGCTCCTGCTTGCTGGAAGTGGAGTTAGCTGTCTGCTTAAACTTGGCTGGGGCTCTGACAGCTCCTGCCAAGCAAAAGCAAACAGTACCTACTGAGGGTGTGGGCACCTTGGGAGATAGCAGGAGCCGACCCTGGGTGGTGGTGGTCCCTAGGGCCATTAATGGTGGCTGTGCAGCCTCTGTACTTTCTTTTGCATGGGCCAGCCCCAGGGAAGTTGTGCGCCCTGGTATTTGGCCTCAGGGAGGTGTTTGTCCCTGGGGCCAGGGGAGCCACATAGCCCCCTCTATATTTTGTTATTTATTCCCAGGGAGGTGGTCGTCCTTGGGGTATATTAAAGCCCCAGGAGGGCGGGGTGCGCAGGCCCCCCCCCCTCCTTTTTTTATTTTTTTTCGTTTTTTTTACAAAGCCCCATGGACCCCACGGACCCCAGGTGGTAGTCCCCAGAGACAAATAGCCTACAGGAGAGGGGCCCCAAGCACCCCCTCTTTTTGTTTTACTGGCACATGCCCCCGGGACCTGGCCTACCAGGGGGCTAAGTTAAGAGCAAGCGTGGAAGACCGCACTTGTGTTTTTTTATTTATTTATTTTTGGCAGAATTGCGGATCCTCCATTAACTTTTTGCCCTGGCAGGGTCCCAGGGGACCCAAGCACCAAGGCTATGGGGTTACGGTATTCCTACCCTGCCCACTTTTCTTTTTTTGTGGGGGGTGAGGGACTCAGCTGAAGCAGAGTCCCAAAATGACTGCACCATACCTGGTTGAAGTTAGAAATATTGTGTTTCAGCACCAATATGTACCTCTCAATTAGAATACACTTATTCCTCAATTTCACTCAGTAAGTTTAACATAGTACTAATATCCACACCAAAAATCATGAACAAGTAAATAGAGTCCAAATTCAGTCACATGAAGCAAAAGACTTCTCCAATGTCCATGTAAAATGTATCCCTTATTTGTATTAACTTTTTCATCAAAATAATTAATCTGGATGAATAATATCTCTAAACCTACTAACTGGACTTTTCTTGCCACATAAATTGGTAAATCCTATTTTATAATTTGGTATTTTCCTGCCACATAATTCCAGTGGCCCTGCATATAATTAAAGCACTTCCATTTACCTTCTTCCTCTACCTGCAGCCAAAATGAAAATGTTGCCAATTAGCATCCTAATTTAAATCTGCAATGCTAATTCCAAAAGAATACCAATTTCACCACCCCAACGCATTAGAGTTGCTGGCTGGCTAAAACAATTCCCAAAAAAAGACACAAGACAGCCACTGAGGAGTAATAAGAGAAATAAACTAGAAGGGTCATCCAAACCTATTGAGAGCATTCAAACAGTCATAGTGTAATTAATAAGGATTTTAAGTTGGCCTGAATCATGGTCATAATTGCAATAAAGAGAGAATAATAAAACATATAAAATTATCATATAAAACCAATAAAAACATTTACCAGAATTGAACTTTTGGCATTCGAGTGTAAAGCTTATAACAGCCCCTACAGGACACCACAATAAAAATAGCATTTGTAAGAAACATGGTCATGTAACCATATAGTAAGCCCTTAGAGGGCATAACCACATGAAAACCGAATGGCAGAAAGTAATGCACTGCAGCCATAGATTTAGCTACTAGAGGGCATAGTGCATTACACATTTTCAGGGCTAGCAGACCTACTGCAATGATATTACAAACAAGGCCCACAAACTACTCTATGTTGTAAAACAAAAGTTCTGGCCTAAAAAGACACTGTATGGTGGGAGAGGTTAGTATTTTGGGGTCGCCACTAACATAGTGTGGGGACCCAGGGATGACTTAAACAAAGTGTGTTGTGATGAACATTTTGGTGGTGGTCCCATTGTCCCACCACCACAGGCTAAATTGTGGGCAAAAATGTTTTGAAAAAGAATTCTTGAAAAGCATTACGGGGCTAGTTTCTCCGAGTGTGGTGAAAATTGTACGGATGTGAGGATTTCTGTCTTTATTAGGTGAAGCATTTATCGATTTTTTTTTTTTTTAATGTAAATAGCTATGGAGCATGAAGGGGAGAGCCAAAAGAAATGACTCTGATTAGGTAATAGTGTGAACAATGTGACCAGCCATTCAGTACCGCCGATGGAGTTTGCACTGTTCTACGCTGCACAATGGGGAGAGACAAAAGAAAAAAGTAATCCGCCCATACTGAAATATATTGGTAATCGTGTAATAATTCATGTAACGAGGTCAGTCTGCAGTAACAAAACCGCCCCAAAGCAGGACAAATGTAAAGCATTTACCAATTACATCAATGGATTTTTGAAAGGCAAGGCCATGAATGAGTGAAAGTGATGGGCATGAGATTGCCATGGTTAAAAGCTTGTTCTCTATAATACTGATACTTACTTATATACTGTTTTCAATGACTCTTTTGAGGCTTAAAACACTTTCTCAAGAGTTGAGTAAGCCGCTTCGCATTCATGTATAGACTAACGATACATTTCGCTTTCAGCTCATCAATACTGAGAAATTCATATCATCAACATAATTAAAGATACATTTGGGCATGTTTAGATGCCCCTACGAAAATGGAGAGTTGTCAAGAATGAATTGTGGGCTGATATAGAAAGGGCCATTTAAATTATAGGGTTCTGCAGCCACAGCTTTTTCCTCAGAACTAAGGATTTTCTGCATTTTCCACATAATCCGTCATCTGCTGCATAATCCGCAAATTTTAACAAAACAAACTTAGTTTCTAGCTCAAAATTGTTGGAAGACCCTTTACAATGGTTCAGTGGTCATCTTTCTATTGCTTATTTATGTATTTGAGTGCTATACTTGTAGTAATGAGGTGAAAAGTTTGCCCAACAGTATTGACATGTCGAAAAACCTTACTGCATAATTTCAGTGGCCCTGGATATAGACGGCATAATCCAATTCCAACCCTATTAATAAATATTTTTGAACGTTGTCTATTTACAGAACGGAAAAACAAATTGTTTTGTCATCACACCAGGGGCCAGCCCTTTTGAAAATGTGGAGTCGAAAGCATGCCATGAATGTACCTGCTAATTTGCTGTCAGCTGTCGGGCTCTAGCCATCTGTCCCGATGTTCCCGCCAGCCTGATTTACAACAACGATGCATCAATTACCACTTCGATGATGACATAAGGGAAAATATGTGCAGATTTACTACCGACCACTAACACTTCTGTAAACTGTGCATGATCACTTGTGTGGAAAGCGCATTTTACTGATAATTTGATATTGCTTTAAGTATCCAAGTGGGATGGTTATGCCACGTTGTTTTGATGTGTGTGCATATAGTTAAGTTTATTTGAAACATAATTAATCGTACAGAAAAGTATGCGAAATATATGTAAAACAAATGTTGCTTTGCATAAGGAAAGCTTCAGGAGCCTCTTACCAATACATAATAAAAGCTGCCGTCTGTGTATGCTTGTAAGGAAACGTTCCAATAGAAAAGTATGTATAAACTCCAATAAGTTATATTTCTTAGATTTGTTCTAATAACCCCAAACCTGCTTTAGTGCAAGGGATATAAGTGTGCTTCTTTTATTTTTGTAGCCCTCTCTATCTGCTTTTTATCTGGTAATAAAAAGACACAATCCTACCAGTTTCCTTTAACCCCTTCGCTGCCAGGCCTTTTCCCTGCCTGTCCCGAGCCTTTTTTTGGCTATTTGGGGCAGTTCGCGCTTAGGCACTCATAACGTTTTGTTCACATAAGCTACCGAAGCCAAATTTGCGTCTTTTTTTCCCAACATCCCAGGGATTCTAGAGGTACCCAGACTTTGTGGGCTCCCCTGAAGGAGACCAAGAAATTAGCCAAAATACAGCGAACATTTCATTTTTTTCCAAACAAATGGGGGAAAAGGGCTGCAAAAGAAGGCCCGTGGTTTTCCCCCTGAAAATAAATGGCATCAACAAAGGGTTTGTGGTGGTAAAATCACCATCTTCCCAGCTTTCAGGAACAGGCAGAGTTGAATTAGAAAACCCAATTATTCAACACAATTTTGACATTTTACTGGGACATACCCCATTTTTACTATTTGTTTGTGCTTTCTGCCTCCTTCCAGTTAGTGACAGAAATGGGTGAGAAACCAATGCTGGATCCCAGAAAGCTAAACATTTCTAAAAAGTAGACAACATTCTGAATTCAGCAAGGGGTCATTTGTGTAGATCCTACAAGTGTTTCCTACAGAAAATAATAGCTGAAATAAAAGAATATTGAAATTGAGATGAAAAAAACAGCCATTCTTCTCCACGTTTTACTCTGTAACTGTTTGCTGCAATGTCAGATTTTTGAAAGCAATATACCGTTACGTCCGCTGGACTCTTCTGGTTGCGGGGATATATAGGGCTCGTAGGTTCATTAAGAACCATAGGTACCCAGAGCCAATAAATGAGCTGCACCTTGCAATGGGTTTTCATTCTATATCGGGCATACAGCAATTCATTTGCTGAAATGTAAAAAGTTAAAAATAGGTATCAAGAAAACCTTTGTATTTCCAAAATGGCCACAAGATAAGGTGTTGAGAAGCAGTGATTATTTGCACGTCTCTGAATTCTGGGGTGCCCATACTAGCATGTGAATTACAGGGCATTTCTCAAATAGATGTCTTTTTTACACACTGTCTTACATTTGGAAGGAAAAAATGTAGAGAAAGTCAAGGGGCAATAACACTTGTTTTGCTAATCTGTGTTCCCCCAAGTCTCCCAATAAAAATCGGGAACTTGGGTGCGTAGGCCTAGTGCCCGCGACAGGAAATACAAAATGGACACATCACATTTTCACAGTGAAAACAGAGCTGTTTTTTGCAAAGTGACTAGCTGTAGATTGTGGCCTCTAGCTCAGCCGGCACCTGAGGAAACCTAGCAAACCTGCCCATTTTTGAAAACTAGACACATAGGGAATCCAAGATGGGGTGACTTGTGGGGCTCTGACCAGGTTCTGTTACCCAGAATCCTCTGCAAACCTCAAAATTTGGCCAAAAAAACACTTTTTCCTCTCATTTTGGTGACAGAAAGTTCTGGAATCTGAGAGGAGCCACAAATTTTCTTCCACCCAGCGTTCCCCCAGGTCTCTCAATAAAAGTGGTACCTCACTTGTATGGGTGGCCCAGGTGCCTGCAACAGAAAAATGCCAACAACCTGTAGAGATTGAAGGGATAGCACAGCGAGTTGATAAACACATATTTTTCTTTTAAACATCTTTTAGGCTGACTCTGCTTTGGGGACCCATGCAAGTGAGGTATAATTTTACTTGGGAGGCTGAGGGGAACGCTCGGTGGCAGGAAATTTGTGCCGCAGCGGTGATCCTACAAAGGAAAGTGAGGAAAATATGATTTTTTTAAGCAAATTTTGTGGTTTGCCTAGGAGTCTGGGTAAGAAAATGTTGGGGGATCCAGGTAAGCCACATCTCCTTGGGGTGTTTATTTTTTAAACATGTCTGTGTGTGATAGGTTTCCCTAGATGAAGGCCGCACCCGGGACCAAAAACATAGGTGGCCCCCCACCCACCCAAACACAGGTAGTTTTGCAATAGATCATTTTGGTGTGTCCACATACTTATGTGATGTTCCATACACTAAAATTGTGAAAAGAAACACTTAGGTTATGTTAAAAAGACCCACCCCTCACCCACCAACCAAGTTGGTGGCATGCTTCATCATCGGGGTTCCACCCGAGACACCTAGCGTGTCACAGGTGTGCTGCAACGCCTGATTACAACGGAGCAGGTTTTGTCATTTTTACCACACATACTGGTTGGATTTGGCACGAGGGTGAGTGATGGTTCAGTGTATCAAATTTTAATAACGAGATTTCACAAAAATGAAATGCACTGTTAATAACTGAAAGGCCAAAAAACTGAAACAATGACTCACAGCGCGGGATCTGTAAAGTCACGGCAAGGCACCAACCGCTTTACAGTCCATTCACACACCTTTCATACATGACAAGCACAAGACCATTCACGCCGCCAGCCACTGGCCCAGCACATTACAACACTCGCATCGACAGGCAGCACCACTCAAGGGCCCATCACTTACATACGCCCACATGCCTGCTTCAACAATCACACCAGCTGATGGGAGTGTGTGGACTGGCGTTTGGCTGGCAGTGTGTTGCAGTAGCCAACAGCAAGTCAATATGTACACTGTCAGCCAAGCGCCACTCCACACACAATGGCATCGCTTTTTTTTTTTTTTTTTTAAAACAAAGAAACCACTAACTAATTAGAAATAATTACAAAACTACAAATACAAAAGCTCTAAGTACATGACAGAATTGCTGTAGTGAATCCTAGTTTGTTTTTATGGGATAACAGGAGTTAGCTTAGCCTTTGGCTTGCAGACTCGTGCCCCCGTCACCTAGTGACTTTTAACCTACTTAGCTTGCTCTGTCTTCGATCATTTAATTATTTAATTCTTCTAAGGTGGCTGCCTTGTTTATAGTTAATGCAAATCCTAACAAGTGGCCTATCAGTGCCACCGCGTTAAGGCGTCAAGATCAAGTGACAAAGACAAACAAACAGTAGGTGTTCACACTTAGGGACTTTCCCTCTCCATGCTTTCGAGGGAATTGTTTATATTAATTGCTGACCCAAGCATGCCTGTTATCTATTGTTTGGGAATCCACCTACTTCAGGGGTCCAAGTAGATCTGTATAAATACATCACATTTTAGACCGATAATCAGAGGGATTCCGACCTGAGGGCATCGCCACCATCGCTGATATCGATGCTGCACGTCATCTTGACGCTGACCCAGTCTTCGTGTCCCTACGGAGTCTGAGATAAAGACCTCATTCCAAGGTAACGAGGGCTGGGGCTCCTCTCATAGACGTGACATTGGCAGATTAGGTTTCACATACCCAGCTCTCCTTTAGGTAGGAGGTTAGGCCTATCATGATAGGGTATTAGGACATATTACAAACTTTGTCTTTTCATGTTATTGCAAGATGGTGGGGGTCTTTGTAATAATGACTCTTGTCTTTACAATTCTGTTTCTTGCACTGTTCATTATCCTAATAATTGCAGCCCATGCAACTTATCGCAGATTGCAGTTGTGTTAAATAAAAAACATTTAAACTTTACTGCATTTTCGTCATTGCCTGTGTTTGGATGAGACATGATGTATCTGTGAGAAAGGGGTAATCTCCGTTTAACCACGACATTCCCTGAGATGTCATACTCTCGAGTCCATGCGTAAAGGCTGCCACAAATCACCTTTTACTATTTGGGTTTTTTATGAGGTGCTGCTAGTGAGCCCGAAGGGTTGGGACGACAGCTGGGACTTGTTGTAGGATAGGCATAGTCGCCTACAAACATAAGTACTGTCATCCTTAAACCAGCAGTCTTGCCTAGAGCAAGAGTCCAAACTACGACAATGCCAACCATGAAACTGAACACATCAAAATATAAAACAGGCAGTTTACACTCATGGTAGTTCCCAGTAATTCTTCTGGGTGTGGTAATTCTTGAAACAACCACCCACACACAGCCCAGGCTTTGAAGGACAATCTGGGCAGTACATTTGAGTCTCCCTCCGGATACCTCTTCGAGCACACACTCTACATTTCTTAGCTGGAAAGTCTGTTTTGGGCGTGGGAGGAATGTGCTCAGCAAAGTGGCGATCTTTCAATCTAGCCACATCCTCCACCACTGCTTCTCTAGGAACTCTTGCCTGTTCCACCACAGTAAGGCTCTCTATCACTGACTCCTGAAATTTCACAAATTTGATTCTTGACTCTGGAGACCTATCCATAAACACAATAAAAGCATTAAAAGTTGCTAAGTGGAAAAGGTGAATTGCTAACTTCCTATACCAAACGTAAGACTTATGAATAGCAGTATAAGGTTCCAACCTCTGATCAACTCTATCTACACCTCCCATGTGCTTATTATAATCTAAAATGCACACAGGTTTGCGCACGTCAGCAACCTGGCCCAAAACCATCAAGGGGGAAGTACTCTCATCATGGATGGTACTTAGCATGTAGACATCCCTCTTGTCTGAAAATTTCAAAATTTCAAAGCTAGCAGCTCATCATTCTGCAAGGCACTGCACTGTCCCCTCTCAAGCTTTTTACAGACAAGCTCACTTGGATAGCCTTTCCGGTTGCAACGAATTGTGCCACAAGCAACAGTGTTCACTCTAAACAATTCCTTGAACAACTGCACTCCAGTGTAAAAGTTATCTACATACAAATGGTGACCTTTGTTGAACAGTCGTCTACCAAGTTCCCTCACAATTTTCTCAGTAACTCCAAAAGTGGTAGGACAACCAGGGGGGCCAATACAGGAATCCCTACCAGTGTAGACACTGAAACTATACACATATTCTGTACTACTTTCAGACCGCATATGCAATTTAATTCCATAACGTGCCCTCTTGCTAGGAATGTACTGCCTAAAAACCAAACAACCCTTGAAGAGGACCAAAGACTCGTCCACAGTTACTTCTTTGCCTGGAAAATAGACCTCTGAAAACCGATCTACAAAATGATCAAGTACAGGCCTAATCTTAAAAAGACGGTCAGAATCAGGGTGATCTCGTGGCAAGGCTAATGCATTGTCAACAAAATGCAGCATCCTGCGAAGAAGCAAATACCGATTACGACTCATGGTTGCAGGAAATATAGCTGTTGCCATCAAGGGACTAGTAGACCAATAAAAAGCCAGTGACGGCTTCCTTATCAACCCCATCAAGAGAGTCAAACCCAAAAATCTTTTCATCTCCTCCAAATTTGTGGGAATCCACTGGGTAGCTCTAGAGTGTGGCCTAAGTCTAGCAGCGTTGTCCCTCAAATGCTGCTCCGCATACAAATTAGTCTGCTCAACAATCTCTTCCAAAACATATTATCCACAAATAACTCAAAGAAATTGACAGGCAAAAAGTTCTCTGTATTGACTCTACACCCCGGGAGACCAGTAAAGGCAGGCAACTCTGGCTGCTCCATGTTTGGGGCAACCCAGAGTTCAGGTCTTCTAACCGGAAACCTTTCAGCCCCAAGTTGCTGCACTAATGACACATCAGTGTCCTCTTTTAAAACAGGCCCTTCATCTGCACTGAGTGTGGCTTCCTCATCAGAAGATTCTTCTCCAACAGAACTTCACTGCAAGAATGTCTTACTTCCTCCTCTGCCTCAGATGCAGAGTCCGTTTCATAATCATGATTAGACAATGACACAAATGCACCACCAACAACCAGCACTGTGTAAGATAAGTAATTAAGTGTAGCTTTATCAGTAAGAGTCATAAACTCAAAAACTATACCGCTCACTTGCCAGTAAAAGCTTGACTCACCAGCAACTACTCTGCACAGACACAGCAATCACCAATGATATCCCACTAAAAAGAAAGAAAGAAAAGCAAATTAGAAATAAGACAACACAAATATCATTGTGCATAGATCTAAGGACAATTTCACACACAATCCTGCATTTAGTACACCACCTACAAACATGTCATTCATGCATGGCAGCAATACTCCTTTGGAGTAAATTGTTTTTACTTACCTAAAACATGCAACCGCAAGGATCCACAGCAAAAAAAGCAAAAGCTTTGAACTAGAACAAAAAGGAGATTTTTTTTTATCACAAATGTAAATACTTCGTCAGTTGACAAACACCCCACCATCAAGCATTTAGGAATTGCTGCCTAAGTGGATTCTGCCATAGGGGCAGATGGGCCTACTAAAAAATAGGCCTATCTGCCCCAAGGAGGGCAGAAAATACCTTTAATGTGTCCCCATGGGGAGCGACCCTTGCCCAAGGGGCCACCCCCCCCCAAAACAATTACAAAAAACACACACACACACACACACACTATCCCTGGTGCCTAAGTGGCTTCTGCACCCCTTGGGGGCAATGGGCCTAAAAAGCTCAATTGGCCCATCTGCCCCGCCAACAGTTCAATGCCCCCCTTGGGGGGGGGGGGCACCCCCTTGCCCAAGGGGACACCTCCTCACATAAATAAACATATTTAAAACATCCCTGGTGTTCTAGTGGTTTCTGCCCCCCTCGGGGGCAGATCAGCCTAAAAATATTAGGCTGATCTGCCCCCAAGGGGGGCAGAAATGGCCTTGGTACACATGCTCCCAAAGGGGAACGAACCTTGCCCAATGGGCCGCGCCCCCCATCCACTAACACACACACACACACTATCCCTGGTGTCTAAGTGGCTCCTGCCCCCCTAGGCCCATCTGCCCCCAAGGGGGGCAGAAATGGGCAACAGTACAATGCCTCCCTTGGGGGGGCACCCCTTGCCCAAGGGGATACCCCCCACATAAATAAACACATTAAAAAAAACTGGTGTTCTAGTGGTTTCTGCCCCCCTTGGGGGCAGATCATCCTAAAAATAATAGGCCGATCTGCCCCCACAGGGGCAGAAATGGCCTTGGTACACGTGTTCCCAAAGGGGGAGCGACCCTTGCCCAAGGGGCCGCCCCCCATCCATAAACACACACACACACTATCCCTGTCTAGGGCAGATGGGCCTAAAAACAATAGGCCTATCTGCCCCAAGGGAGGCAGAAATGGCCAACAGTTCAATGCCCCCCTTGGGGGGGGGGGGGGTGACCCTTGCCCAAGCGGACGCCCCCCCACATAAATAAACATATAAAAAAATTCCTGGAGTTCTAGTGGTTTCTGCCTCCCTTGGGGGCAGATCAGCCTAAAAATAATAGGCTGATCTGCCCCCAAGGAGGGCAGAAATGGCCACAGGTAACATACACCCAAAATGGGAGCGACCCTTGCCCAAGGGGCCACTCCCATACACCAAAACACAATATAAATAAACAAAAACAAAAAATCCCTGGCGTCTAGTGGTTGCTGACCCCTTGGGGGTAGATCAAGCTAAAAATAATAGGCCGATCTGCCCCCAAGGGGGCAGAAATGGCCACAACAAACATGCCCCCCAAATAGGAGCGACCCTTGCCCAAGGGGCCGCTCCCTGACATAAAACACATTATAAATAAATTTTAAAAAATCCCTGGTGTCTAGTGGGCATTCCTGCTGCCCGATCGCAATGCGATCGGGCAGCAGGAATCCTCAAAGAGACACCGGTGGAAAGGAAAAGCCTTTCCTTTCCCCCGGTGCCTCTTTGTTCCAAACCCCCCACCCGCCGGAGGAGAATCTCACCTGTTTCTCCCTCGTCGCACTGGAAGCAAATGGCTTCCAGTGCGATCGGCACCCTGTAATGATCTCAGCTCGCAATTGCACGCTAACATCATTACAGGGGTGGAAGGGGAAGGGATTCCCCTTCCATCCCTGCCTTGGGGGGGGGGTGGGTTGGAGGGAAGCCCACAGATGGAGCGCTAGCACTCCCTCTGAGCTCAATGCCGAGGACGTAATGGCTACATCCTCGGCACATGAGCACTGTGCTGGTGGATGTAACAATTATGTCCCCGGCACAGAAGGGGTTAAGGGCAGTTTTGAGTGCACAGTTCAGTGTGTGTGCGTCTGTCCTCCTCCTCCTCCTTCCCTTGAGTACGCCCCTGCCAAGAAACACAAGACAGAAGTTTCAGAGGAGAAAAGAAATCCCTTTCGTGCGTCCCACTCTGTGTGTCACCACAAGAACGGAAAACGAGTTCCCGCAGTATGAAACTCAATGCGCCATTAGCATGAGCCCAAAAGGGAGAAACAATAGAAAAAAGTAGTTCGCCCTTGCTAAAGTTTATCAGCAATCATGAAATTATCCATGTAACAGGGTCAGTCTGCAAGGTGGTACCAAAACCTCTCCAAGGTGGGACAAACGTAAATCATTTACCAATGACATCAAGGGACTTTAAAAAAATGGCAAGCCACGAATGAGTGAAAGTGATGGGCGTGAGGTGGGCGTGGTTAAAAGCTTACAACAGGTCAGAAAGCGCTTGCACGCTCGACTTAAAAAGCACGCTATCTGGACCAAAAGCTAGCTTTTTGCCAAACTTGGTGTAATTCGGCCCAGCAGTTCGGGCTGTAGTGATGTTCAAAATCCCTATGGAAAAATGCATGGGAAAAATGCCTTTTGGGTCCCCCTTTTTCTTGGCCCCCACTTGACTGATCACTCTGAAACTTTTCCAGACAGCAGTTGAACCAACTGTTATATTAGTTTAGAAAATGTTGTGAAGGTTCATCAAATAACGCTAAAGTTATTAGCAAAACGAAAACGCTTTTCCTATGGAAACTAGGTTCTAAATATAACTATTGGCGACCGCCATTAGGTAATATATGTATATATTTATATATATTTATATCAAAGACAAAGCTTTATTGTTTGCAGCCAAAATAGGCTATAAAAAATACCTCTCACTAGAATCATATTATATGTTGTTTTGCAGCATGAGTATATGGCAAAAGTAATCAAGTTCAGAACAGTTGCTTGCTTGGGTCATTGTAAAAAGCTTGGGGGATCTCTGGTTTTGATTAAACAAAGACCTTTAAGTTAAATAGAGGCTTTTTATACGTGCATGTCTTTAAATTCTAATATTGCTTGAAGAATATGTGCAGTGTTTTCCAATCTCATGCTCTTGTCTTCCAAGCAGTGCAAATATAAGATGATATGACAGAGAAAATGTTCTTATTGCCTTTTCTCATGCTGTATGCTTGGGCTTCATTACACTTCCTTATATTATTTTTGAGAAAAGGCAGGCATGAATAAAATTGCTGAATGCTTAAAGTCTGCTGACACAACAACAGAAAATGGACGATTTTTTTCTGGACCTCCCAAAGAGCATTGGCACAAATCTGCTCCCTCAACAGGCGTTGGTGGCCATCTTTTCATCTTTTGATTATTGAATCCACCTGCAAAGTGCCCAATCGGAATTTCAAGTAAAGAGTTCTATTTTTTCCACTGGGAAAATGTCATCCAAGAATGGTTCAAAACCACGGTCTTCTTTAAATACCATAAACATTTTATCAGTGGACCTGCGCAGCTTTTTTAAAGTGATTTATACACGACCAGTAAGTTTTTATTATCAAACAGAGGCTAGCCTTTGTAATATTTTTTCGAGTGAAGCCAAAGGCCTTCCAATCCATGTTATAGAGAACATTTGCTATATGTGCAACCCAACATTGAAAGCTGTAGTTTTGGTTCTTCAAAATATCAAATAATGGCTACGAGCCAAGCTCCTCTCTACACCAGTTGTGGATCCAGTATTTTATCAGTGCTAAGGCAATGTAATCCTTTTTTTCGATGCTCAAATCTCCTCTCAATGCATCCATTGGCATTCCATGAACCAAATACGGTAGCCTTTTAAAGATATTGTTCTTGAATAGATGGGGTTTTTCTGTGCCCCCAGAACCATTTGTTGGAGGCCATGGCTTTCATTTTATAATCCAGTGTAGCCGAACCTATCAAGCCAGCACAGTATTACTTTTGGACAACTGGGGGGCCCACAGCAATTTGCTATACCGTCAGATTCCCAGGTAATCATTGGTGGTCACGTCATCCAAGGGCTTGTTATAATCCTTAAGGGCCGCTCTAAGTTTAATTTCTTGGTATGCTTGGTTTATCCAGCATTGATGGTGAGGCTTCTAGTGGCACAAAATTACTCGAAACTTGCCAGAAGACGGTGTCGCGATAACTCCGTTTGGGCCATTATCACCGCGTCATCCACAAACAGCAGTAATGGTATTGGCTCTTTGTTTATTTTTATCGCATCTAAGTCAAGGTTTGTTAGTAGTTTTAAAGCATCATTTATATAACAGTTAAATATTGTTGCTGCTAATGCGCAACCTTGTTTGACAATCCATTCTTTTGTGATTTTGGCAGTGTGTTCACCCCGCTACTATATTTAGCCTGGGTGGTGTTTCCAGAGTGCACTGCAGCTAGAACCTTTAATAGCTTATCAGAAACTCCCAGTTAGGATTTGCCATAGTGTAATGCGGTCAACACTGTCAAAAACAGTTTGAAGATCGATGAAAAACTAGTATTTTGAACAGACTAAATGTAATCTGATTACTTGGTCAACTCTATTCTGGCCTGTCCTAAAACATGCTTGGAGTGGAGATATTAGGTAGTTTTCTTCCAACCATCGACCTAAGTAAGATAGTAACAATTTCCCAAATATTTTTCCCACTCCACCGAGCAGTGAAATTGGTTGATAACTCTTCAGTGATTCTCTAGGCCCCTTTTTGTATAATGGAACAGTTAAGGATTTTCTCCAAGAAAGTGGTATCTCCTAGTAGGACCAGATGTTGTTAAACATCCTGGTTAGTACAGTTGACCATAGATATAGGTGATTCTGTTAGACATGTGTTTGAATTTTGTCCTGTCCAGCAACTTTGCGGAGTTTTTGGGCATGAATCGCTTGAATAACTTCTTTTTGGGTGATTTCATCGGCTAGTCCCAATTTTAAATAATGGTAACAAAAACTTGATGGCACTATTAGGGAAGTACTGGAGTTTGCTGTAACAGGCATTATTTTTGGATGATCTATTTTGATGTGCTGATTTTAGGTTTTCAATCATATTTACCTTCAGGTCAACTTTTCCGCTATTTTGTTTTCGTTACATTGACGTGTTCAAGGGAATATTGCCTTTTGACAGAACCTGGTTATGTTTGACTAGACCACTGTTGTTAGTGGTTCTATTTGACTAAACCACTAGTTGTTAATGTTGTATTTACTCCTACGTTCCGATAGAGGGTTGCAAAGTGATTGATCCAGGTTTGTGAGCTTATATTCAGCTCTAGTTTCTAGGGGAGACCCTCGCAGCCACATCTTATAATCTTCAACATTTTCCTGGAATTTGGAGTTATTTCATCAAATAAAGCTTGCCAAAGACTCCGAGATTAATTTTTCGTTTTATGTTTTATCAATTGCTTATACTGATGTTGAGTTTCATGAAAGTGCTGCTTGCTGTAGGACAACCGTTGATCTTTCAAAGCTAATGCCACTAACCTTTTTAATTTTAAGTACACCATATCATGCCAGTCTAAGCAATCTTTAAAATAGTTACCATGTGATATATGAATTTGGCTTTTTCTTACTGCAGCTGCCTGTGCCAATAGATCTTCAAATATTTTCAGTTTTGATTCCCCCATCTCTGAATTAGCGTTAATAGCCATAAAGTACCACCCATTTAATGCTGGAAGTTGAAATCTTTTGATCACATATATGGTTGGTACCAACAATTTCCTTCCTGTTTGGTTTCAAGATTGCATATACACCATCTACAAGTTGTTTTGATTGAAAGGCAGAAAAGCTTGAGTATAGATTCACTATATCCAACAGCAGAGGATCATATCAATTCTCAGATGCCAAGCTTTAATGTTAATTGCCATGTAGTAGATAACACTTTACCTGTTCTAAATGTAAATTTTGGGGGTCGTCAGACAGAGTTTTACCATTCAGTGCACAAAATCCTCCCTCAACTACAACTAGAATTTCAAGGATAGATTCACCTTTCCTGGTATGAACACAGTGCTCTTTGTAAAGTGGAGGAATACTTAATCAACTGTCTTCATCCTTTAGCATAGGACCCAGCAGTAAAGGGTGCATTTTGGAATTAAAATCACTGCACAGTAGTGTGCATTCATTTTTAGCAGTCCAGGGCCCTCCGTTTAAACTTTTTATTGACATCTTTCTTGGCTCTACCAACCTTAGAGCCATAAGTTGTTCTTTAAATAGCAATACATCTGTTTTAACTAAGGCCCACCCTCGCAGGGGAAAATATACACTCCTAGTTACTTAGCTCCACAGTTTGTATGTTCTCATTCGTTTTGGTATATACCACTTCTGCATTAACAGCCAGCGAAGTTCCTACCCCGGTAATCAGACCTCCTATAGGTCTACCTTTTTGTTGTTTTTATCAGGTAAACGGTATGTTAGATATCCATCAAGGTCAATGATGTCAAAAGTCCACATATCTTGCAAGCAGCAGATGACGTGTTGTTTTATGAAAACCAACCAATCCTTATTGCCTATTTTTGACCTTATGCCCCCTACATTCCAACTCAGTACTTTTAGGCTTGCTGATGTTCCACTTATCGAACTATTATAGTAACAGTAATGTCATTTTGACAGCTTTGATACTTGAGGATCACTGAGTTATTTCACCTGAGAGATCACTCTGGTTATCTATGGCACTGAAAGTACCCGGATTGCAAAGCTCTTCTGGTACAATACAAGCCACATCATCTCTGGTCACAAATGCGTCTCTTCATGTATTAGCAACAGCAACAGGAGACCAACTTTTACCAAAAATATCACCAGGATTCACACTGCAACATAAAAGTGGCCTTGATCGGAAAATTGTCAGATCTTGGGAGATTCTTGGTGCCACCACAGCGACCCTGGAGTTACCTGCTTCGCTACCATCATCAAGCTTGTGCTTCGATTGAGTTGCCATACAAAAATATCAAGAAGTATACAACCAGAACCCACCAATCTAATCTGCCCAGCGCCTAAAGTGCTTTGACTCCTCTCCTATATCAAATGTGGAGAGTCTGCTGCAGGACAGCAAGGGGGCCTCTTCACAACTGAAGAGTTTAATACTCAACAACTTTGATCTGTCCAATTCAGGACAATCATTGTATGAAGATTTGAGACAGGTGACCCTCTTTTAGATAAAAAAATAAAAGATCTATTAACTGATACTGTCATCTTGAAGGTCATGTGTAAATCTCTGGATAAATTACAACAGAGTCTTGTAAACTTCATGCCCAATTAGAATTTACTGAGCAATGCACAACTTCTACAGTGGCCATCAATTGCAGGATGGCTGCAGTTAAAGAAATGGTTAAAAAAAATCTAACTACAAATTCTAGCCAATTTGTATAGAGAATCAAAATTGTATTCCCTTGTTGGAAAAATTGTTAGAAATTTCAAAGGTTATAAATAGAAGATTGCAGGCAACGTCTGTCAGGCAACTCAACTAATGGCCAAAAAACAGAATCTGCTTGCCAAGCCGCAGCACCCAAGGCAGCAACACCCACAAAACAGACTTTGATTCAGTTGAAATATCATTTGAGGACAGGGGAGTCAATTGAAGATCCAGGAAACCCCCTATAACTCCAATACTGAGACTATACCTGCTTCTAACAAATAGTTACAAAGAAAATGGAAACACCTTAAAGCAAAAATGTATAGGAAGCAACCAAAAGTAGGTGCTGTAAAAAATTCAAGATCTTCTTCCATCACTTTGACTCTAACACAACCTCTCCAAATTATTACACAACCATTTCAAGAGATATATTCTCAATATCCAGGAAAAGTCATAAACAAATCACTTAATGAAGTAACCAAAATTGGTCAAACTGACTCTTTCACAAATCAAAATCCACGATTGATGTGTAGTAAAACATGGACTCTTCATTCCATATAAATCGAGTTCCAACAGGGTACAGGCTTATCCTCTTACCTGGAAACCAAAAGGGAGAAAGATATACCCACTGCTGAGGCCATAAATTTGTCATCTTGTACTGAGAGTGAGAGTGAAAACCATGGAATTGAGATACCTATATATTTCCAGACCAAAAGTCTTACATAAATATACTCACAAAATTCATGATTATAGAAGTATTCGTAAAATGTATACAAATCAACTCCTAATAATGAATATTTCAATTATTGTAACAATTGGTTAAAAAAGCACATCATATACCATCTTTCAAACATATTCATTACACGTTTGGAATCTTCTTTCTATTACCATTTTGTACTTAAAATATGGATCTAATTTTTATGTGAAATACTCAGTATAATAAAACTGATAATTTTTCAATCACAAATAATTTGGTTAAAACATCATTTAAATATTGGAATTCATTTAGTGTAGTAGCCAGAATCCAATCCAGTCCAAGTGTTTTCATAAGTGTTTCTTGATAAGAACAGCAGATCCCAAGATACACAAGGGCCCAGAGCCTTTCCCCAACTGACATACAATAAAGAAAAACACACATAGGCATTCTATAAGAGAATGACAGCCTGACCAATGAGATGGCCAAGACTAAAACAATGGAAAACATAGATGCCATAGGAAGAGAAGATGCCGTAGATACCACACATCTTCCTTCTTTTCTTTTTTTTCACAAAAACAAAACACTAACAAAAAGTATAAGACAGTAAGGTTATCTTGCGATAAGAAAATAAGTACTCAAACTACTACTAATATTTATATATTAGCTTACCCTTTTTTTAAATTTCAGAAATGTTCTGAGTAATATGCATACTCTAGTACTTCTTCTTAATACAGATTCTTGATCACGTTTCATAACCAGCCAGCTCCAATAGTCTTACTGCCGCTTTCAGTTTCTGAATCAAATTCCATCTCATTAGTTCTGTCAATTTTAGCTACTCTACTTGTGTTCCACCATTGACCATCTGAAACACAAACTGCTTTTCCTCTGATATCAATGATGGTGCCCAGATCTCTAAACATAGCAGAACCTTTTTTTTAGAAGAATGGGATATTTGATGCCTACCATATCACCTATTGCAAGCTTAACTTTGTTTTTTGGATGATCGTTTGAGAATTTAAGAATTTTACTCCTAGCAACATTGAATTCATCACAAATTCTTTTAGCTTTTCCTATCTTTTCCACAAGCTTCATTGACATCAGAACTCTGACCATCCATTTCAATTTTCTAAAATGGCCATAAGGCAGACGTAACCTTTCAAACGGAACATTTTCAGTGACTGTATGAGGAGTGGTTCTGTAAGCCCACACCAGGTCTCTCATAACCACTTCGCAATCCTATTTAGATTTGATGACACTCTGCACACACTCTACTAATACTCTATTAAATAAATCTCTCTACTTTGCCATTTTCTTGGGGGTGATAAAGAGGTGTGTGTGAATGTTTAATACCATACTTTAAAAACAATTCTGCCAAGATATGAATTTTTTGCTTTTCACTTTTCCCTTTTGAGGATTGCCTATAATTAACTGAGTTTATTGCTCACTGGTGCTCTTTTGTGCTCTATCTAGCACATTTTCGACATTTGAGGATTCAAAGCCCATTCATTTAAAGACTCTTCTCTTGCAGAGTTCCATCAGCACTAGTTCTTTATAGATGTTGTGTTTCTGTATCTTTTTAGCATTATTTTCAATATTTTATGCCTCATGTTGCATGTTAAAGGAGAGGGAGCAATCTAATCAAACTTGTGTTCCACAATCAGCATACTAAAAGCAGCACAACTATCCTGTTCTGGCACTGAGCCTTTATTTGAAACTGAAACCATAATTGTAAATGGCATATTACAGGCAGTGCAAGAATTTTACACACTTACGGAGGATTCATTTGACATTGCAGCTGCAATTTAGAACAGCATACATGTGCCTCCGTTCCACAACAATTGCCTTGTATTGTCCTTGTGCAAGTTCTGGCAATACATGGTTGGTATCACGTGCTCTATGCATACGAGCACTTGTGTGGATTCTGCCAAAGTATCTCTGTGCGGTATTTAAGTTGAGGCTATTACTGCACTCCCCTCACCTTACACCATTTCAGACTGGCTGCCTTGAGGTCTCTGGAGTCTGTGGAGTAATGAAAAGCAAAGAAGGGCTTTGGAGCAAACGTCCAGCAAAACAGACATAGGACCAAAGCATTCTCATTTCAAAGGAACCTTGACTAACACTGCCAACTTCTGACTTCATACTGGTACTTGTCAGTGATCAGCACACTATGGAAACTTTAGCTGGTCCTTCACAGTGATTAGCATACTATTTGTGCTGATTCAACAGTGTGTGCCACTCTACTACCTTTTCAGTGATTGGTAGTTCTTCATAAGTTTTCTCAAGTGGTCAAACTTCTTTGTTATTTTTACACAAACCATATTTTTTTCTTGAGGGTACTTACAACATCATATTATTCTGTTGATATATATATAAAGTTAGCATCATGCAAGCGGTCACTCCACCAGCTCCATTTTTACAGTAACTCGGTGATCATCCTTTAAAGTGGCATATTTGGTTCAAATCATTCAATGTGTACTTGGGGGCTATTGATGTGTTGAAATTTAAGCCTGACAGAAAACATAATTTATTCTATTACTATTTAGGCATAGAAGGCCAAAAAGTTTTCAAACATTTACCAGAATATGGGTGCAATGATGATGAGGAATGTGATGGGTTTGAGGTGGCTGTCAAACAAATGGAAATTCATTTTTGAAGGAAAGATCAACTTCGTTGTGCGACACAACACATGTTTTACTCGTGTTGAGGCTCCTAATGAATCTATTGATACTTAAGTTACAGCATTAAAGGTGGTTGCTGGATATTGTGAATTTGCAGGTTTTGCATCACAACTTATTGAGGACCTAATTGTCTCCAGATGCTACTCTAAAAAATCAACAAAGGTTATTGGCCTGCAAAAATCCTACTCTTGATGAAGTGATAGATATTTCAAAGATTATTGAATCATCACTTGAGAATTCTAAACAAATAGAAAAGGAAAAATCTACAAATTGTGTAGCTAGCGTTACTCAAGTTAACCTACACAATACATACCTGCAGCATACATCCCCCAATAAACAATTGAGTTCACAACAGATTAATGTTAGAGCTAACAGGGCAAAATGCTTCCTGAGGGTATGACCAAACCTATTTGCTATCAATGTGGTTCATTATCACATTTGTCAAATTTTATGAACTGTGGAGCCGTATCTCAAGAATGTTGGAAATGTAAAAATGTTGGTCATTTAGGGAAATTGTGTAGAGGAGGGAATGAAATAGTAAGAATAAGAAGTGTTTTTTTATGGATAAAGAAGACAACATGTGCAACAAAGTGGAAGAGTTGGTAATCTCTGTAGACTGTATTGAAACTGGAAGTGTGCATAGCAACAAGTACAGTGATCTGCGAAATGACAGCATATTAATTCCTTTATGGGTTGATCCTGAGGCAAGAATCACAATCATATCTATTGATAAATACAAGGAATGATGGCCAGACAAAGGTTTACTGCCTCCTGATGTTATCGCAACAGTATTTGAGGGCAGCAAAATGTATTTGGTGGGTTACTTCTGGGCAAATCTAACATTGGAAACAAAACTATTGAAGGCAAAGTGTATGTAGCTCATAAAGACATTAGGGACAAATTTAAAAGCCCCTAGTGCCACCTTGCGCCATATTAGCATAATTATTTTTTACGCTAATATGACCCAACAAGGCCAAAATCACCACCCCAAATTTACAAAGTGCTGCAATGCATGCATTGCACCACTTTGTAACCTTTGCTCTACATTATGCCTACGCCAGGCATAATGTATGCAAAGGCGGAGTTCCCCCATTGGGAGGGTGAAGAAATTATGCAAAGGAATCTAAGAGATTTCTTTGCGTCATTTATTTTGTCACTTTTAACGCCTGCTCAGAGCAGGCATTAAAAGAAGGCACCCCACTGTTTACAAGGGGCCTCAATGGGCTTTGCATGATTAGCGTCAACATTTTTTACGCTAATCCTGCAAAGCTCCAAGCTAGCATCAAAAAGTTTGACGCCAGTTCCCCTAACTACCACCATGGTGCACCGTATCTGAGATACAGTGCACACATGGTGGCATTAGGGGGCGGTTAAGGATGCAAGAAAAGTGGCACTGCACTGGGTGCTGTGCTACGTTTCTTAAATCAGGCCCTTAATGTTTTAGGCTGGTGGCATCAGGCAGGCATCAGGCAATCTTTTGATTAGACCTGGCCACAAACATCCAGTAGCTTTAATCAATTCTGTAGTAGACACTGACTGAAAAAAAAATTCTAAGAAGCTTGTCAAAACAGTGTAGGAAAAATAGAAATGTGCACAAAATTAAAGTCAAAGAAGGGACTACGCCTGTGAAGCATAAACTACAAAATGTACCTCATAGCAAAAGTGAGGAGCGTTCCAATATCCTAAAGGAAATGCAACCTGGTGGAATAATAGAGCCTGTTGATGCTACTTTGTGGCTTTCTCCAATTGTTTTAGTGATAAAGAAATCTGAAGTGTTAAGGTTATGCATTGATTTGAGGTCTGTCAACAATGCCATCTGGATTGAAATTTTTCCTTTACCACAAATCGATGATATCATCAACACTGTAGGCCAATCCAAATGGTTCTTGAAGCTGGATCTTCCAGCAGAATATCATCAGGTGGAACTGGATGAACAGAGATGCCATCTTACTGTGTTTGTTACACCCAATGTCACATTCCAGTTTTGATGCATGCTATTTGGACTGGCCCCAGCCACTTCTGTTTTTCTGAATGTTATGACCAGGATGTTTGCGAATGTGTCCAATTTTGTTTTATTTCAAGACGATATTTTAATTTTTGCAGAAAACAAAGAGAACAAATGAGTGTGTAGAAAAAGTTTTATCCATTTTAAAATTAAATTAAGTCAGTTTACGGAAAGACAAATGTATTTTTTGGATCAACGAAATAGAGTGCTTAGGACATGTGTTAAATTCTAATGGTGGTAAACCTAAAACAAGTGTCATTGATAGCATTATCAATGCCCCTCACCCAACGGATAGAGAACAATTAAGATCTTTCATAGGTATTTGTGAATTTTATTCCAAGTTAATAAAGGATTTTGCAGCAATGACCAAGTGCTTAAGATTTCTGCTAAAAAAATAATTCTAACTTTGAATGGTCCACCACATGTCAACAAAGTTTTCAAAGTATCAAACGTAGTACAGTAACAGTTCTGTTTTTATTACCATATGTTGAGGAAAGAGAGAATTTGTTACTGTAGATCAAGGGTCTTCAAACTGGGGGGTAGGCCTCCCAAAAGGGCTTCCAGTGATCCCGGGGGCGGGGGGTACCAGGCTCTGGCCATAAGCATTATACAGATAACTGTGCTTTGTTTTAAGAAGTACTTAACTGCAATGTTTGAATAAGTCTAGGCATAGTTAAACATTGCCATCTTAATAAAATAATTGTGAAAATTTCTGAGGGGGGCTCAATGATTTTTATTTTTCAACTGGGAGCCTCGACATTGAAAAGTTTGAAAACCACTTCTGTAGATGCAAGTGCATATGTTATGGGTGCTGTTCAATGGAAGGTAAGAATGGGGTAACTGTAGGTTTTGAATCTAGGAGAATGAAAGATGTGGAAACAAGGGGCCGTATTTATACTCTGGTTGCGCCGAATTTGTGTCGTTTTTTTCGACGCAAATTCGACGCTAAACTAACGCCAACTAACGCCATATTTATACTATGGCGTTAGACGCTTCGGGCGCCAAAGTGCCCGGAGTGTGCGTTATTTTTTAGCGTGAACCCCTTCCTTGCGTTAATGATATGCAAGGGAGGCGTTCCCGTCTTAAAAAATTACTCCCAGGCCTTTACGTGGAATTTATACTCCCGGGCAAAAATGACGCCCGGGAGTGGGCGTGGCCAAAAACGGCGCATTTGCGCCGCTTTTTAACGCCTGGGTCAGGGATGGCGTTAAGGGACAAGTGGGCTCAAAATGAGCCCAGAGTGCCCTCCCCTGCCCCCAGGGACCCCCCCTGCCACCCTTGCCCACCCCAGGAGGACACCCAAGGACGGAGGGACCCATCCCATGGACATTAAGGTAAGTTCAGGTAAGTATTTTTTTATTTATTTTTTGTGGCATAGGGGGGCCTGATTTGTGCCCCCCTACATGCCACTATGCCCAATGACCATGCCCAGGGGACATAAGTCCCCTGGGCATGGTCATTGGGCAAGGGGGCATGACTCCTATCTTTACAATGATAGGAGTCATGTTGATGGGGGATGGGCGTCGAAAAAAAATGGCGTAAGTCGGGTTAAGACGATTTTTTCGACGCAACCTGACTTGCCCCATTTTAAGACGCCCATACGCCATTTTCCCCCTACGCCGGCGCTGCCTGGTGTACGTGGTTTTTTTCCACGCACACAAGGCAGCGCCGGTCTGCTAGCGCCGGCTAACGCCATTCAATAAATACGGCGCCCGCATGGCGCTTCAGAATGGCGTTAGCCGGCGCTAATTTTTTTGACGCTAAACTGCGTTAGCGCAGTTTAGCGTCAAAAAGTATAAATATGGCCCAAGGTATTCATTGATAGAAAAAGAGATATTAGCCTGTGTTTGAGGTATAGAGAAATTCAAACCTTATCTCTGTGGCAGAATGTTTTGCATAAGAACTGATCACAAACCATTGGTGGATATTGTATCAGGAAAGAAAATTAAGAAGCCTACAGCTAGATTGTATATGTTGACTGCTAAGTTACTGGAATTCAACTTTCATGTGGTCCACATTGCAGGAGGAAAATATTATAGAGTGCATTTCTTATCTCACCTTGCAGTTAATGATGCTTCTAATGATTCAGATGATTATGAAGAGACTGAAGAGTGCATCATAGCTAAGTTGGAGGATGTGGTAATTAGCTCTGCATAAGTGCTCCATAAAATAATGCTAAAACAATATTACCTATATAATTTAGAATTCTCTTTTTTGAATTAACAGAATATATTTACAATAGCAATGACACAATCTAATTTCATCACCCCCAGGAAAGTTACCCACTCTTCAGAGTAGGACCTCGGACCATTCCTCAGAAAGTAAGGACATAGTATTTTTTACCTTTCTCCAAAAAATAACTGACAATCTAGCAACAGGTATATTACTGTGTATTTCATTTTCAAATAACGGGGACAGTAGGCATTGTTAAGTGACACCAACCATTCAAGGCTGTGTATCCTCCATCCCGAGTCTATGCCAATCTGGAACTGCAAAATTACATTTGTTAATTGTTTGTCCGGTAATTGGCTGAGGCGTGGAAAAGACATAGCATCTCCAAATTATTTTAACGTATGACTAACAGAAGTTTGTGAGGTCTGATTCCGTTTGTCACTAATAAGAGAGTTGATTTTGTTTTTTCTTGAAGGACTCTCTTAAGCTGGTTCTCCCTGATGTGATCATCAGCATCAGTTCCCTCAAATACATACTAATTTTGCTTACTGTGGACATCATTGTAAGGGAATTTATGTTCAGATCGCATTATTTCCTGCAATGTCATTATTGGTAGCTTATCCCTAGTAGGATCATATTTGAGGCTCTGGACAAAGCACAAACCCGCACTCTAGCAATCATAGTCCAGGATTTGAGATTTAGCTCCAATCTCACTGCCTGCATCATTGTATTTTTAAGGAGTGATAAAAGTATTTTCAAACAAAGACTCTCTAGCGGGACCAGTTTTCCTATAATGGCCTTTTGTAGCGCATCAGTGGCTAGCCCTCCATACCTCAGATCAAATCTTTTCAGGGCATTTGTTGTACTTACAACAGTAGTTCTCACCTTTGTGAAAGGTTTCCTCGATGTAAATTCCAGGAAAAGGCGATCCATACATATTTAGAAACCTTTACCTGCTCCAAAGGTGATGAATTAAGACACCACAAGTACCTCTTTGTTTTTTTGAGCAAATCATGGTCTTAGTATTGTCAACATTAACCATTAGGGAACTTGACACACAATAGTCATTTAGGGCTTGTAGCTTTCTTTTCAGTCCAATAGGAGTCAAGTCCATCATGGCTACGTTTTGTGTGTACGTAAGACAGTGAATGTGCACCCTGTCAGTCCTGTGGGAAAGGAGTTAACTGATCCCCTCAGAGATGCATAAACTAAAAAGCAAAGGTGCAAAGACACAACCCTCTTTTTGGCCATTGCTTGCCAGGATTTAACTGGTTAGGTTTCCCGACCCATCTAGGTCAACCTGTACCCAATTGTCTTCATGGAATTTCCAGATCATAGTAAGCAGGTCCTTAGGGATGTTCCGCCTAACTAATTTATTCCGCAGGATCCAGCTGTCCTCCTTATCAAATGCTGCTTTAAAATCAACAATGCAGCAATACAGATTACCAACTGTGGTTATTACTATATTGCCAACACCCAAGTGTAAAACAGTGATCTACTGTGGAGTAGGCAGCTCTAAACCCTCCTTGGTCTTTAGGTATTCTACAACTGCCAAATGCCCATGCCTCAAGGGCTTATGAGCATAAATTTTGCATTTCTGAAATAAGAAACACGGGTGTATGACATTTTCAATCTAGCGAAACAGCTTGCCTACACCCCAAAATAGATTTTAGCTGGTAGTACAAAAGTAAATGTTCATTCATGCTTGGCACAAACGGAAAAATGAGAGAGATAAAAAAATCTACTTAAAAGCACATGTGATTGAGACTTTGATTAAGGGTACCTTTGATATGGTATGAGCATTGGTCAAGAGCTTACTCCCCTGGGCGAGCTGCTGAAGCACTTTGAGGATGTGTAGCAAACATTGTCTGTGAGAGCCCAATGTTAGTAGTCATGCATAAGGGTTACAGTTTGTCATGCTGTTTTTCAAGCTGTTTCATGAAATTTGTAATAAGCATCTAATGCAAATTTATTGAGTAATTTCTTATATGTGGAACGTTGTGTGTTCTTCGGTGTATGGGATGCATCACACCATTAGCATATTTGGCACTGTATTATTTTATCTGGCGTTGATACACATGTAGTGCTTTAAACCTCTGGTGATAAGTTGAAGCATATTGCGGACAGGTGGCAACTGATGCAAGAGGCACCCTTGCCATTTTTTGCTTTGAACACCACTAAGGTAGGGGGACATACCCAATACCCATCTTACCATTAGTCCCACATGGGAAGTTCCAAGTAGTTGCTTACCGGCCTACGTGTGTAACGTATGTATCAACTGGGCTTCTTTGTGTGGATAGTTTTATAATGTTCGCGAACATTACTTACACTCATTGCTGGAGTAACCAATCACAAACATTAACATACATGAAATATGATGCAGAGCAGGGCCGTCTTTTGGGCGGTGTGACCGCACCGCGCGCTGACCTCTGGGGGGTGCTTTGTTTAGCAATACCTTCCGAAACTTGCGATTTAAAAGCATCTGCTGAAAAGTTGATTGTGCGTTTAGCCTTCAATAAACAATTAAAATGCCAAGATGCCTCTTGTGAATAATGTTCCTGCTAGAGAGAGAGATGGGAGTTTTGCCTAGTGGCAGCTTTGACTCAACATAAAGTAGCATAGAGGGTTAATATGCCTGCTGCAAAAAACATAACTATGGGGCATATTTAAGAAAAGTAGCGCTGCACAAAGTCCAGTGCCACCTTTGTTGCACCCCTTAGCGCACCCCTAATGCCACCATATGTGCATCATATTTAAAATACAGTGCACCATAGTGGTAGTTAGGGGACTAGCATCAGAATTTTTTACGTTAGTCCGGCGCTTTGCAGGATTCCCGTAAAAAATGTTGACGCTAATCTTGCAAGGCACCAAGAGGCTCATTGTAACCAATGGAAGCCTCCTTCTAATGCTTACTCTGAGTAGGCGTTAAAAGTGCCGGCAAAAAATTATGCAAAGAAATCTGGTAGATTTCTTTGCTTCATTTTTTAGCCATTAGTAATGGGGGATGCCCTTTTGCATACATTATGTCTGGCGCAGGCATAATGTAGCGCAAAGGGTTACAAAGTGGTGCAACCCATGCATTGTGCCTCTTTGTAAATATGGTGCAGCGTTTTTGGCCTTCTAACGCCACATTAGTGTAAAAAATTATACCAATGTGGCATTAGAATGGCACAAGGGGCTCTTAAATATGCCCCTATGGCAGTGCTCAATTTGTGCTTAGTTTTTAGGGCCGGCGCTTATTTTTCTGCCTTTACTGTGAGAAAAAGACACATATGGGAAAGCCGGAGAAAGAGAAAAATGAAAAAGCATCACAGTGGGAAAAAGCAGAAATCCGTAAGAGTGAGTTGAATGGACAGGGAGTGCCTGTAAATGGATTGAAGAGGCCCGTTATGGCTTCAGGATTATGCTGCCTCTGTATTCCATGTTCACACATTTAATTGCAGCAGCCGCATGTTTTAGAGAAGGGCTTTGGGTACCGGCACCTTTTTATTTACAAATTAAGCACTTCCCTATGGGGCATATTTGAAAAAAGTAACACTGCACACAGTGCTGCACCAATTTTGTTGCACCCCTCAGCACCCCCTAACACCACCATGTGTGGTTCATATTTAAAATACGGTGCAACATGGTGGTAGTTAGGGGACTAGTGATAGAATTTTTGACACTAGTCCTGTGCTTTGCAGTTTTAGAGTAAAAATGTTGATGCTAATCGGGCAAGGCACCCAGAGGCCCATTGTAACCAACAGAAGCCTTCTTTTAACGCCTGTTCTGAGCAGCCGTTAAAAGTGTCAGAAAAAAATCTGTCAGATTTCTTTGTGCCATTTTTTTGGCCCCCCTAATGGGGGAATGCCACCTTTGCATACATTATTCCTGGCGCAGGCATAATGTAGCACAAAGGGATACAAAGTGGCACGGTGTTTTTTGCCTTCTAACGCCACATTAGCGTAAAAAAAGACTCTAATGTGGTGTTAGAATGGCGCTAGGGGCTCTTAAATATGCCCCTATATTTTAAGTGGCTAGCTGAGTGGATTAGTAAAGCCAGCCTTTATAAGTGCTTTAAAACACATGAATGTATGTGAAAGGGGAGCGATGGAGAGATGAGGGGCACATTTTCCCGGTGGAAGTGAGTGAAACCGAGGAGGGGGTCATGGGGTGGAGGGCGCCACAATAAACTGTCCCACAGGGCGCCACCAGTCCTAAAGCCGGCCCTGATGCAGAGGTTAGCAAACATTATATGTACACTTTAATTATGGTTACCTGTAAATGTTTGCAAATCTTTATGATAAAGTAGGAACTGTCCTTGCAGGATGTCAGATGCATGCTTCCCACAGAGGACGTTATATATGAACAACAGGTTTAGTTGGGAAAAAAAACACGAATTTTATATGTACATTTTTTTATCTGTAAAAATAAATACATCTTTCTCTCAATTCCAAGTACAAACACACATGGATCTTTTTTCACATATCTTTTGTATATTGAATCATGTTATATCAAAATTACATGAAAGGCTGCTTCTAAGTGACATCAAAAAGAGCTCATGCAGTGGAATCAGTGAAGTCAAGAGAGTGAATGAATAATGATAAAAACAGAATTATCAGTCAAGAATTGTTATGTGAAATTCAATTCCATAAACACAAAGCACATCTTCTACAGAAAATCTCCAAAGTCCCGACTGTGCGGGTTTATCTTTTCTGCTTATAGCCAGACTTGAAATCTAGCATGGAAAGGATATGTAAATCATTGACATTTCGACCCTTACTCGATATGTTTAATAGAAACCTCAATGCGGGTCTTCATTAAGATCTAATGCAGCCGGGAGTCCAATAGAAATGTATGGCTCCTTGCAATCGCCTGGATCTAGGATGCATAATCAAGGTGGTAGTTAGGGGAAGACATCCTTGATGGGTAACTCCTTCCAAAGTGGGATGAGGCATTGGAACTGCAAAGGCACAAGAATTCTATAGGCACAGTAGGTCACCACAGAGCAGTCAATAGTGCTATTGATGCCCTATGTAAATATATGTATTCCTCAGATTCAGTTCCCACTGTGGAAAAAAGCTAACACCTACCAAGAAAGCCTGAAAATTGAAAACTGAAAACCTAATATTCCTCATTTCAAAACCGAAAACAGTGAACAAATAAATTTAAGCTGCATTCTTATATTTACATTTTCCTTATTTTGGATGCCTGTTCCCCTGTTGCACGTATCTCCTCTTTCTTTCCATGTGTGCCCTGATATCAAAATGTCTGTGTTAATGCCTGAGTAACTCAGAGTTTGCGCTGCAAAGACTCACTCTTTCAGTACCCACTGCTCAGCATACCCTGTAAACTAACCGAGCTGCAATCACACTAAAGTGTAAGTGAGAGTGAGCAGTAGTGCTGCTCGCTATGCTCATCGTCTGGTTTGCCTCCTTACCGGCCATCACAGCAGACTGTACTTACCATTAACACAGAGCCAGAAAGGCTAAGGGCCAGATGTAGGTAGGTTTCCTTTTGCGAGTTGCAAATTGCGAGTCCCAGCGACTCACAATTTGGAACTCGCAAAAGTAAATGCAGAAAGGTGTCTCAGACACCTTCTGCGACTCGCTATGGGGTCGCAAAGACCCACCTCATGAATATTAATGAGGTGGGTCGCAGTTTGCGACCCCATAGCAAGTCTAGGCACTCACAGGGATGGTGGCCTGCTGGAGACAGCAGACCACCATGTCGGTGACTGCTTTTAAATAAAGCAGTTTTTTTTCTTCTTTTTGCAGCCCGTTTTCCTTAAAGGAAAACGAGCTGCAAAAAGAAAAATTACCAAAACCATTTAGTTTGGGATTTTTTCAGAGTAGGCAGTGCTCCATAGGACCACTGCCTGCTCTGTTAAAATATTTTTTTTTTGCATTCACAAAGGGGAAGGGGTCCCATGGGGACCCCTTCCCGTTTGCGAATGAGTTACCATCCACTTCAAGTGGATGGTAACTGCGAGCTGGTTTGCGACCGCTTTCGCGGTCACATATCAACTCTACATCGCGATGCGGTCGCAAATAGGAAGGGAACACCCCTTCCTATTTGCAAGTCGGAATCACATTTTGCAAGTCGGTACCGACTCGCAAAATGTGACTCTGCATCGCGGAAGGCCATTTGCGCCTCGCAAACTGCATTTTTCGCTGTTTGTGAGGCGCAAAAGGCTACCTACATCTGGCCCTAAGTTCTACTGTGCATTTGAGCTCGTGGTCTTCAACGCATCATTTTATCTCCGCAGTCTTCTCCACAAGCGAGGGATGTTTTGGTTCGGTAATATTTCTCAGATGAATTGAGCGTCAGGCGTCACTGGTCCTCGGCCACGAAGCAGTTTCAGCCCTTCAGGTACTGAGGGGCATATTTATACTCTGTTTGCACCGAATCAGTGTAATTTTTTTAACTCTAATTCGGTGCAAAACTAACTCCATATTTATACTTTGGTGCTAGACCCCTCTAGCACCAAATTTATGGAGTTAAAGTCATTTTTTGAAAGTGGAGACCTACTTTGCCTTAATGAGATGCAAGGTAGGCGTTCCCATGCAAAAAATGACTCTATGGCCTTAAGGCCATATTTAGGGGCATATTTATACTCTGCGGCATATTTATACTCTGTTTGCACCAAATTAGTGTCATTTTTTTTTACTCTAATTCGGTGCAAAACTAACTCCATATTTATACTTTGGTGCTAGACCCATCTAGCACCAAGGCCCTGATTTAAACTTTTTTTGCACCGCATTAACGTCATTTTATGACACAAAAGTGGCGCAAACTTACAAAATATTGGCCCTTATTTATACTTTTTGCTGCAAAACTGCACTAACTCAGTTTTGCACCAAAAAGTTTAGCACCGGCTTGCACCATTTCTGTGCACCAGCCGGGCACCATATTTATGGAATGGTGCAAGCCGGTGCAAAGGGTAGGCTAGAGTTTTAAAAAATGACTTTAGTCGGGTGGGGCTGGCAGTATGGAAGAAGAGGGTTTAGCACCAAACAATGGCTTTAGGCAGGTTAGAGTAAAAAAAAATGACTCTAGCCAGATTAGCGTCATTTTATGGTGCTAAACCTACCATGCCACATGACTCCTGCCTTAGAAAAGGCAGGAGTCATGCCCACCACCCCAGTGGCCAGCACAGAGGACAGGGTTCCCCTGGGCATCGCCATTACACCCGGTGCCATGTATGGGGGCCCATTTCAGGGCCCCCTATGGCACTTTCAAAAATAAAATGCACTTACCTGTACTTACCTGGGATGGGGTCCCCCATCCTCGCAGTCCCTCTAGTGTGGGTGGGGGTGCCCCTAGGGCCTAGGGAGGGCACCTCTGGGCTTATTCCATGGTGTTCCACCATGGAAATAGGGCCACAGGTCCCCTAACACCTGCCCTGACCCAGGTCTTAAAAAATGGGGCAAAGCAAGCTTTGCCCCATTTTTTGACCCCTCCTTCCTCCCTTGCACCATTTTTACATGGGAGTATAAATATGGTGTTAAGGCCATAGAGTCATTTTTTTGCACGGGAACGCCTACCGTGCATCTCATTAAGGCAAGGTAGGTTTCCACTTCCAAAAAATGACTTTAACTCCATAAATTTGGTGCTAGACGGGTCTAGCACCAAAGTATAAATATGGAGTTAGTTTTGCACTGAATTAGAGTTTAAAAAAATGACGCTAATTCAGTGCAAACAGAGTATAAATATGCCCCTTAGCGTCAAAAAATGATGTTAATCTGGTCAAAATCATTTATTTTGACTCAAAACTGCCTAACGTCATTTTTTTTTAAGTTAGCCTACCCTTTGCACCGGCTTGCACCATTCCATAAATATGGTGCCCAGCTGGTGCTAAAAAATGGTGCAAGCCGGTGCAAAACTTTTTGGGGCAAAACTGCCTTAGTGCAGTTTTGCACCAAAAAGTATAAATAAGGCCCTGAATTTTTATCTGTCGGGCCATTCAAGGTAGCAATACTCCTGCTTATCTCATTCCAGCAGTGGGGACTCACCATGCGCCGTAATTCAGTGGAAAACCTGTGAATGCCCTATATGCGCTTGATTTATTCATTTGTCTTTTTTAATATATTGGGTCTTTTCCATGAAGTTGTCGACTAGATAAACTGTTTCTTGCAAACATCTCTCAACCATGTTTAACAACACAAAAGCTGAACCTACTGTTGAAGTCCAGAAATGAGTATGTTAGTTTGAGACCCGCACACTGAAGGAAGTTAAAGGAATAAAACGCCTTTTGGCGACAGAAAGCTGAAGAAGGTGAGATGCGGAGTGCTCCGGAAATCAAACACAGAGGAGTAACTCACATGTGGTAAAGCAGGAAACGTACAAACACATGGATCGATGGAAATCCAGGTGAGTGCAAGCTGGGCATATGAAATGACTGATCAGCCAAAAAACAATAAATTCCGTATCGGAACGAAAATATTAAGCCAAGTGCGCACTATACAAATACGACATAAATATATGAAAGTCATAGAAACGAAACTCCACTTCATAATAATTCAAATTTAACTTTCAATCAAATGATAAACAATATTGGAGTCCACTTGGAATAATAATAGAAAGCAGATAACCTTGGCCGAAACAAAGTTACAAAAGTAATGGCGAAAACCACTGAGCAAGCATGTTGATAAAAAAAAAATGGAAAAAAGACTGACCTGAGAGAGATGTGGAATGCATGTTAAGAGATACGGTCCACGAGTGGAAGGCGCGTGAGTATGGAACGTTCATTGAAATAAATGGCGTTTAGACTAAAACTTGAGGGTGAGGGTGAGTGGTTCTAGCCACACAAAGATGCACGAGCTGACATTCTAAGCTATAAATAAACTGCTTTTTTATTAAAATACATATGCAAATATATCCCGAAAGACCTGGTTATGGCAGTACTGGGGGAAATTATAAGTCTGAAGCTCGTTGAATTGAATTCCTTTGTATCACTAATATGTTTTCTTTAATCTTGACAAAGCAAATGCAGCATAAGTTGATTACTCCTACCACAAGTGGTTTCATTACAGTGTGTCAAATCCTTTCACTTGTCAATCAGGGTCTTTATCTGTACTTGAAATGTTCTGTATTGACATAGTTTTCGAGAAAATTAAGGCCCTTATTTAAGAAAAGTGGTGCTGCACCCAGTGCAGTGCCACTTACCTTGCTCCCCTTAGCGCCCCCCAACCCCACCATATGTGCGTTTGGCGCAGGCATAAGGTAGCACAAAGGGTTACAAAATGGAGCAATGCATGCATTGCGCCACTTTGTACATTTGGCACAGTGATTTTGGCCACATTAGCATGAACAAATGACACTAATGTGGTGCAAGGTGGCACCGGGGATCTTAAATCAGCCCCTAAGTTGCATTTCCTCTGTCACTTCTTAGACGCTACTGTGGCCAACTTTGCACGATGCCAGGCCCACTAATAAGGTCGATTTAAGAGCTTCCTAGTTTCCAGTTTCCAGTTGGCCGACCAAAGTAAGGTAAATTGTGCTTTGGCCAACAAAGACATGGGCACTCCAGCTTAGGCTGCCCCCCCTCCCCCCCAGGTCTATTTTAAGGGCTTCATTTGTATAGTGAGGCAACCAGAGTATGAGAGATTGTGATTTGCCAAGATCAGCCATTCACTGGGTGTTTGAGAGTTTCCTGACTTCTAGCATTCTATATATTTGTTGAAAGTGTGGGCTCATATCTCGTGATTGCGAAATGTTGATCAAACTCGGTGTGAAACCTTCATCTCTATTTTTTCCTAATGTAAAATCCCGCCTAAAAAGTAACCTCTGTTACTTTGCTTCTAAATTCAAGACATGCCAATGTAATCACCTCCCAAAACAGCAGAAGTGTCAGTGGGGGCTGGTGAACTTTGAAAGTGGTGGGGCCAAAATATGTCACTGTATACTGTCAAGGAAGTGGGCGAAGGGAGCAAGCCTGACTTCTAACACTGAAAACATTTTTAAAAAAATGGTGTGATATGATAATGTTTGCAGCACATAAATTAGATAAATAGGACCTGAGTTTATCCAATACCTTTGTGGTGTGCAAGGCAAAGCTTACCCTCGCTGGGTATTAAGGCTCTCTCTCACCAAGTAAACATTAAAAATATGGTTGCAAAATACTTGAATTTTCAGGAATGTCACTGAACTTGGCTAAAGTTAAGTCTAAGGCAGTTAAGTGATGTCACATGGTGCATAGTTTTAAGTTTGTGTTATGACAGGAAAATTGTACAAAAAGACCTTTACCATTAGTATACATAGGGGTGCCTTTAGGTAGTCCTGCACTCTCTAACTATTGGCATTCTGCGAAGTTCTCCTTTTAGCCTCTGGCTGGAGACTATGTCAATCACATCTTGGCTCAATCCCTGGAGAATATTATTCTCTCACATAATGCTTTTGGCTGCTTGCGCATATCATTCCACTTCCACTCCAGTGCTTGCATTGAACTGCAGGAGGGATTACTTTACAATTATAGCCTTTTCAGTCTGCTCCCAATGGCCCTCTCTTGTCTGTCTTGCTCTAATGTGCTAATTAATGCTAAATGTGTTGGCACATTAGACCTATGTCTATTGGCTTTGCCAATGCTTTTTTCAAAATACACCTGGTATAATTTTGCTCAGTTCATTTTCCATCTTGCCTGGTAGTCTCTGCCCTGTGTTATGGCTGCATTTTGTATTGGAAGGTTTATGGTGGATAATCAAATGTAATACAAATAAAATATTACTGATCAAAGTCATCCATGCTAGAGAAATCTACAAGCTCATGCAACAATGCTGCTACTTATCTCTACAGAATGTACAAGATCAGACTGATTACACCAACAGCACATGCTGTTACCTTAGAGAGTATTAGTGTTATCATAGAAAGCACTACCAATATGGATGATGAAAAGCATCAGCATTAGTTATGAAATAACAGTGATAACAAAGGTAAAATCTGGTATACAGCTGCCAAAATAAAAAGTAAACCTCCGAAACCCAATCTGAGTCATCACTCGAACACCATAAATATTTCATGAATATGATAATTTTGCTTTAAACAGCAGCTTGCCAGCTTCTGAAAATAAACTATTTTATAAATGTTGAATTTTCATTTTGTATAAATATGTTACATTTTCCTAAACAGCACCTTGTCATTTTCCCAAATCACTCAAATTCACTACATTTATGCAAAGACCAACTTTACTTTTCATGCCTTTCACCATCCTAACATATCAATCAATCAAGGCTTTTGTAAAGTGAGGCATATCACCCGTGAGGGTCTCAGGGCACTGGAGGTGCTCACTGATTGGTGGTGATTTTTTCATTCGAATAGCCAGGCCTTGCGTTGTTTCTTGAATTGCTGGAGCAATGAGGTGGACCTGAGGTGCGGGGCGAGTTTGTGCTCAGCTTTGGCTGTCAGATGTGAGAAGGAGCGTCCTCTGCTGTTGCATCGGCTGATTCAGGGGGTGTTTGCGAGAAAGTGGGAGGCAGATCGTAGGTTGGTTGGTGGCAGGTCATGCATTTGTTGATGTATGCTTGTCCTTCATTGTGCAGGGTAGGTCAACATCTTGAACTAGCATTTCTCCTGAATCGGGAGCCACTGTAGGGTTTTGAGGTGGGAGTAATATAGGTAAGTCTGGGGAGGTTGAGTATGAGTTTGGCTGCTGAGTTTTATATTGTTTATAGTGTCTTCAGGAGGTGTGCACTGATTCCTACGAAGAGTGCGTTTCTACAGTCCAGTCTGCTGGCGATGGGGCCCTGTGTGACAGTCCTCCTGGTGTTGATTGGTAGACACATGAAATATCTTGTAGTGCATGTGTAGGGTGTGAAAGCAGGTGGAAGAGACTGTTATCTTTTTTCTTCATAGATAGCTTGCTGTCCAAGATCATGCCGAGGTCGGGGGCATTGTCTGTCGGGCAGAATATGAGAGATGGCAAGGCTTTACACCACATTGTGGCAACAGTAGCCAGAATTATGTCAGGAAAGGGCACAACAGTTCAAGCTTCAACAACATTGTGTCAGGACCACTATTATACAATAGATATCCACAAGTGTTAAGAAACCTCACAACACTTCAAAAACGAGCACCTTTAAGCCAGGGATTCTCACAATAGCACCAACCGGCCTTAATGCCCAGATGTATTTTATGGAAGACTATAATTTCAACTGGGTTAGCCAGAATGTCTAAAAAATGTCTACATTTTCAGGAATGGCCCAGAAATTCCACACCTGGACCCCCACAACCCAAACACTTTCATTTGAGTTGAAACATAGTAATGACATTTACCCTAGCCTGATAAATGCTGCAGGTAACATCCTGGTACAAAGTGATTTGCCATGTTGTATCTATGTGGTTGATTAATTGTATCATCAGCATCAGTATAAACCAAACAAAGCCACAGTTCATTATAGTCTGTCTCCTCCACCTCCTATTCTCATCAGCCATTTACTCTGGTGTGGCTATTCAGTATTGGTAGTGCCATCAGCACTGACTGTATCTGCATGGACAATGTTATGTTAACCCAAAGCCAGTATTGTTCCACCTTATCAATACATACATCAAACCATCATTGTAAGTAGAAAACACTTACAAATGTGGTTTACATCTGGCCCTAACACGAAATGACCAATGGCCAGTGTTGAAAAGTAGCAGGATTCCACCAGATCCTTGTACTGACACCTATGTCTGGACCAGACCGACACAGGAAAACATGCTGAATTTGTTCTGGTGTAATTTCCCAACACCTGCGTACAATTCAGCAGCATATCAGGTTATCTGCATTCTGTTTGAAGCAGCGCCCTGCGGGTAGTGAGTGGACTTTCTTATTTTAATATCCATCTGGACCAAAAACAAAGGCTTGATTTAAAAGACCTTCAGCCCTCCTTTTGCTCAAGTATCTTATTGGCTGAGAGCCACATGGATCCTCACACCTAAGTGCCAGTGCAATGGAAGGAAACAAAGATGCATAACTTGTTATGACTTCACAAGACCTCAAGAAAAACTATGATTTGGCAGAAGATTTTGAACTTTGTTCAACTCCATATCCAATAGATGTGCTTGTACTGTACGAATGCAAGATTTATCTGTCTGTATCAGTCATAACACAAATTGTGAGTTAACTGGCACCTACCCCTTTCTTTTATTGCATTTGTTTATAGTGCTGCTCATTTAAATGTAGGGTGCCATAGTGCTGTCATCATGCACAGATGCATAATAAATCATACAAGTGTGGAAATCAGCGTACAGGAAATGTTTCACAAGACATGAGGGTTATAGGGTGTAAAAATCACATATCATCCATACTTGTACACATTATATGTTAAGACTAAATGGTCAAGAGAAACACAAAGTCAGGAAATAAAACGTAATGCAGTGATTGTTGTTGGCTGTACTAACAAGACTGTATCACTTCACAAAGGAACCCCTCTATGCAATCTTAGAATGACAACAGATTGAAAAGAACGTTAAGGATCTAAACACATGACTTACAGTTTGCATCCTGTTCCTTCATGCCAGTAAATAGATCACTGTGTAATATGTCAGAAGGATTGGAGCTTATGATCTGGAAGTAATAAAATAATCTCAGTGTCGAAAGCAGTAGCCCAATTACTAATCTAAATATTCTGTGATCTGCATGTTAGACAATGTACCTTGCAATCGACAAATTAAACCACTTTACTACTTTATGCGTCAAAACTGTAACTGGCCAAAACAAAAAAGTCTCCGAGTTGATTACTAGAGTTATTTTACCCTATTATAATCTTTTCCATATTGCCGGACACACAGAGATCCCTGCATCAAGTGTCTTAACCCTGTAAGATATTTTAAAATGCAGTCTCTTTGTGACCAATTGAGTAATATAGAACAGATTTACTGTCGCATATGTGCTTGCTGTCAATTTAATTGCAGCAGATTTATTTTAAATAAATGTGTAACTTGACTATCAGACTCTGCTTTTCAAGCTCCGCCTTCATGACTTAACTCCCCTTTCCTCTGCCACACACTGACTCACAATTTATGGGTTCTGGAGGATTTTGTTTTTCCAATTTCAGCACTTCCACTCACTGATAATTAAAGCAAACAAAGACAGAAATGTTATGGTAACAATGATTACAGAGGATCTATGTAAAACCTGCACAGACGGTGCAATTGTCAAGTATGAGAGAAACTTACAGGAAAAGCTCCAAAATGAAACATAAATACAGGTAATATTGGGAAATTGTGTCAGGCTTCATTGTAAGCCAATGCTTAATTTCGAAAAGCCCTGTGCCTGTTATAGTGTAGTTCTGCTCTGCAAGGATTCCTCTCCCATCTTTTACTTGCCTGTGTGCTTCTGCACGTCTCGGAAGGTTGCATTCAGCTTTTTATTGCCACACCAGGAGCCAGCTGATCACAGCCCAACCAGAAATCAGCATGGAGCTGAGGGTTAACCCTTTTTTCGCTCCTGCTGCCTCCTAAGTCCTGACAGGGCCTGGGGTGATTTTGCCTCACCACCCGAGCTGCACTGAAAGAGGCTTACACAGCATATCTATGGGTGGCAAATGTGTGCAGACAGCTGAAACGAAAAAACGCTCTTCAGAAATGCGCAATTCATGGAGCCCGATGCACCCTTCCGCTGGGCTGTGCACATCAGTTGCCACCTGGACAGAAATGGAAGCAGAATAAATAGACCAATCTGTCAGTTCATCTGTTTACATTTCTGGAGCCTGGAGATGCAAAGAGCAGCTTTTTTCTCCTTCTAAGCGCTGGTAGGTCTCTGCTCTTGCACCCCCTATGGCCCAACCTTGACTGGGCTTAGGGGATGGAGTCCAATTAATGAAGTGGGAAAGAATAGAGACAGGGATCCCCTTATAAATTCACTCCAGGTCTTGTTAGGAAGGGGCTGCCGATTACTCGTTCTTCCTGAGCACTGCAGGTTTTGGGGGTGTTAACTGCGAGGGGTGAGACTGCAGTGTTATTTCTTCAGGCGAGGAAGTTTCTTGACAGGGCTTTTCCTTTGTGCATTGTATTACTGCTACAGACAAGCTGCATGACAGTCAGATGCAAGATCTCACCCTTCATTGTGCCCATTTTGTGAGTGTTCCAGATAACACATAGGCCCTCATTATGAGTCTGGCAGTTTATGGACCGCAAGACTCATGGTGGCGGGCGGACCGCCGCGGTAATGATGGTCCGCCCGCCATAATATGACCGTGGCAGAGCCCCACAGTCAAAAGGCCGCCAGGCTGCCACCACCAGGCAGCCTGGGGATTATGAGTCCTATTCCACCAGCCTTTCCATGGCGGTTAACATAGCCATGGAAAGGCTGACGGAATGGGGGAACTGGCAGAATGGGGGACTCAGGGGGCATGGCCTATGTGTTATCTGAAACATGGCACCCTGCACTACCCATGAACGTGGCATGGGCAGTGCAGGGGACCCCATGCACTGCCTTGTCACGCATTTCACTGCCTGAATTACGGACAGTGAAATGCGCAACGGGTGCTGCTGCACCCGCCGCACCGCCACATTGGCACCGGCTCCTAATGGAGCCGTCGTCAATCCAGAGGCCCTGTTTCCCGCTGGGCCGGCGGGTGGAAACACTGTTTCCGCCCGCCGGCCTAGCGGGAAACTCAGAATAGGGCTGGCGGGGACTTCACCACACTGGCAGTCAAATGGCGGCAATAGGTTCAGGAGAGTGTTACCTGCCCTGAGAAGCATTACTTTAAACACAAACAGGCTCTATTCTCCCTCATCCCACCTTGATCAGAGGGCACAAACATTTAAAGTATTTTTCGTTTTTGTGTTTTCCTTCCATCGGATTTTATAAGAAACTGAAACACTATTTATTTTAACTCTATTTACTCACAGGTGATCGTTGTGTGTCTGCACTGTTCTTTTCATGGCATGCAATGATATTATAACACATACAAATAACGTTCATCTACAGGTTTTGCAGGCTGTCTTAAAAAGCCTCCACAATATTGCTGAAAAGACTGCATGAAAAATGACTTTGACTTAAACTTCCAGTTGTGGACTTTTCCTTTTTTCAAATGGCTGTCTTCTTCCATTCTATCCTCTGTATGTCTCCTCTCTCTGAGCACAGCCTACTCTAAGTCACATGCATGTTTGTTTTAATCCTTATCTCTAACAAACACACCACACCTAATTTCAAAGATCATAATTTCTCCTTTAAATGTCATAACCCTCCAAATTAATATTTAATTTATATGTAGCTCATCTATTAATACTGCAAACCAATGCATGATTTCACATATCTCCCTCTCACTAAAGATCACACCTAACTCTTACTAATTAAATCTGCATCATAGAAACTGGAGCATTTTCCTGCCCTTTGATGCCTGTTGTCTGTTCTATGACAAGTGACTAGGTGTAGTTGGCATTTGGACTTTGTGAATTCCTCCCAAACAGTCAAAATATAGAGGGATTAAGTGTGGCTGAATGGTCCATCATCTTGCAAGACGTGAGGTGGACCTGGACACAGCTCTACATGCAACTGAATAGGCTGTGCTCTGCCTTCACACAAAGGGCTTGTTACCATTGCATTGTCTCTGCAGCCAGGAGCTAGGGCAGGAGAGTCAGGAAAATCAACACACTGGCCTGCTGGGTACTCCACAGGGCTGATTGCTGCACCTGGAATGACTGCTATGCTGCCTGGAGCCTGCCTTGAGCCCTCAAAGGTGTGCCCTGCTTCTTGAGCCCTGCTTCATAACTTGAACCCAGGACTACCCGAGGGACTCTACAGGCTAGTTCACTGGCCCCCTGTTCAGAGCCACAGGGACACAACAAGCTCCCCCCGTGTTCAACCTGCACCTGGACCTAGCCTGAGAAGGTTCTGAACACCTAAGTGATGCCCCTTAGATGCTGGATCATTGATTGTGACGTTCAAGGTGCCCAGGTAGCCAAAATCCAAAACCTGGCTTGTCTAAAAAGCGCTCTGAGAACAAAAAGAAGACCAGGCCGAACCTGCTCATCTAACTGCCATAGGTGCACCGCCAGTCAGCCTAACTTCACAGCAGCTCCCGCTACACTGTCCACAGCAGCAGATCCTGTTCAGCGGTTCCCAGCAAAGGCTTATCCAGTCTCCTGGAACTCTCATCAGCTGCAACCTCATGCTTTGTCCCGCAGAAGATTTTCAACTTCTAAAAAAGAGACTAAGGGCCTGATTATGATGGCGAGCTGTCTGACCGCTGGTCCACCAATATGGCAGTGGAGAGGCAGCTGCCAAGCCAACGGCCTCCTCACTGCCATATTAGGATGATTTTCCTGGGTGGGCCAACAGAAACAGTACAACTGCATTGGCTTCAGCACTGAGAGAGCCGAGACCAAAGCCGCAGCACACAGCACATTCGGAATGTGCACTGTCTGCCATGTGAGTGTGCTAACAGGAGGTCCCCTGCACCTACCACGACATGGTTGTGGGCTATGCAGGGGCCCCCTCGGGGCCCCAACTCTGGCTTTCTGCCAGCCTTTTCATGGCAGAAAGGAAAGCAGTGATCAGCACGGCCGTGCCACCACGGCTTTCTGCACCGCCGGCACCACAGGATCTATGGTGTGGCGATTTCTGCGATGTTGAGGTGTCAGCGATGTTGAGGTGGTCTGACTGTCAGCATCCTAATCTGGCGGTTGGATTGCCAAGGATGCGGCGGTCGGACCACCACAGCGGTCATGGCGGTCCTATAGACTGCCATACTTGTAATTAGGCCCTAAGTCTGAAAGTAGAACTCTTCACTGGAACTTCATCTAGCAGCTCTCCAACAATGACACCTCCTCCTGGGACCCCACCTGCAGCCTTACCCTCTGAAATTCTCAGATCTTTTTCTTCAAAATGTCTTTTAAATCCGAAGTTAAGTGCCGACCGGGCCCATTCCACTTTTTGTAGCAGACCCATGACCCTTTGCGGTCAACCATATTTTTTGTCTCGCTTTGTGCTTTTAGGTACTAGATTTTATTAAGACATTAAGAAATCATAACTCCAGTTCTACTGATTGACTGGAGTTTTGTAATTTTGGTGTCAATTTAATAAATTGCACTCTATTATTCTAAATTGGTGTGGATTTTTTCTTGTGTTGTCGTTTCACTTTATTGCTGTTTGTGCGCTGCATAAATGCTTTTCACATTGCCTTTAAGTTAAGCCTGACTGTTTTTGAGCCAAGTTACCAGAGGGTTAAGCACAGGTTAGTTTAGTGATTTTGGTAAGTCATCTTGACACACATTGTGTCTGTTGCTTGATCAGAGGTCACCCCCTTCAACCAACAGCACAATTTCTCCAATTGGCTTTCAGCAGTGTGGATCTGGACTTGTGTTTCTGCAACACCATACAGTGATTTGTGTTATACAAAGATCTTAGCTAAATCATTTTACACAAGAGTTTACCTCTTTTTAAACTATTGTTAGATTTCTATTGGCTGTTTTCACCTTTTCTAAATTTAAGTGCCCATCCTTCCTTTTTTACCATGAGATGGATCTGATCAACTTTGACAATCTCAGCAGAGTTAAAGCTGCTGAAGCACAGCAAGGAGAAGGGCTCAAGGCACATAGAAAAACTACTAGACTTGATCTCCAGGTAGTCCTCAAAGCTTTTGAAGAAGTTCTGAGATGGCAGACCACCACAAAAGAGGATAATGAGGAGGAGGTACTCTTGGAGGATGCTGAGATTGAGGACCTAGACTTGGGTTCTGAACTGCAAGAAAAGCCCAACTCAACCCCAGTGGATGTCCTGAATAGGACAGGAAGCAGTGGGTCTGCCAAGACTCTGTCCCCAGAAGCGCTGGAGGACAGGAAGGCAGAGAGGGAGCTCCAACGGCAGCTGACCAAGGTGAAGCTGGAAGCAGAGGAGATTAAAAATTAAAGCCGAGTCTGAGAGAGCCCTAGCAAGAGAAATTGACTGGCCATGGACTAAAGAATGAGCAAATTCTCATAGAGCTGGACATAACATCTAAGCAGGCAGAGTCAAGCAACATTGGTGGCAGCATACTTGCAGTGTCCACTAGATAGGTGAGGATCTGCAGAACACAAGAACTGGTACCCACTTATGTGGTAGGAGACAATCTAGACAAGTTATTTTCCCATATGAGGTATCTCTGAAAGTATACAAGATTCCAGAGGCATACTGGGGGGGGGGGTAGCTTTTGGAAACACATGCCTATAATGGGGAGGGACATACCTTTCAAACTTGACCAGATGACTAAACAAAGTATGCCCCCATAAAAACCATACTCGTTGCTAAATTTGGGCTGACCCCTGAAAAATAACTTCCAAGGTTCTGGTCCAGCCACAAACTCCCAAACCAGTCTTGGGTGGATTTCTTAGATTACTTCAGCAATGCACAGAATGGCTAGGTGAGGGGCAGCATGGGTGTTGATTATAATGGGCAGTACAACTTGATTTTAAGGGATCACATGCTCAATACGTGTTTTAAAGAGCTGCACCAGCACCTAGTGGATAGAAGGTTTACTGACTCCAGGAAGCCTGCTGAAGAGGCAGACCTCTGGGTCATCACCAGAGTGTTCAAAACAGCATCTGAGGGGGGACTCCCAAACCATTGATCGGGGTTCCCACCAGAAGTAAGAGAGGGGAGATAAAAACAAGATTGAGTTCTCTCAAGGTGCCCAAAATAGATCACAGGGAAAAGGGTTCCATCCCCAATCTGGACACCAGAAGAAAGGTTTTGTTGACAGGAATACTAGTAAATGTGTCCCCAAGTGTTATGAGTGTTACCAGTATGGGCACACCAAGGGTGAATCCAAGAGTCTCAAGATGTCACAGTCCCCTGTGGCTAATCAATGAAGTGATCGAAGAGGAGATGGCCCCAGTTGGTGTGTGGGGGAGACAGCTAGGGGTACCCTAGTGTTCCTGGGTGACAAGCAGATGGTGCCCAAAGCTACATGCCTCCCAATGCTTTGGAGTACAGGCAGGCAGAGTGGCAGAGGATGGTGACTTTGAGGGTCACAAAAGCCAGTATGGCTGTCAGGTGTAATCTACTGTCCTCAGAGCAGGTGATACCCAATTTATTCCAGCAGGTCATAATAGCAGACAGCCAGGAGTGCCACTACCAGATCAACATTACTGGTCATTTGGGTCCCAAAACTGCCTTTGGAAACAGGATTATCCTGGTTTTGGTGAACCAGGCCACTGGGTACTTAGAGACAATACCTTTGAGGACTGACTGCACCTGAAGTGGTTAGGGCTTTGATGGAGATTTTCACCCGGGTAGGTTCCCCAGAGTGGTGGTGTCTGACAGGGGCTTGGTGAAAGGTTTAACAAGACCCTGAAAAGCATGAATATGGCCCTACCTCAGCCCATGTGGCGAAAGAGGGACATCCCCTTACCATGCCTACTCTTTGCCTTCAGTGAGGGTCCTCAGAAGGGAGTCGAGTTTACCACCTTCGAAGTTCTGTATCAACACCCTGTTAAGGGACCTCTCAGTCTGTTAAAGGAGGAGTGGAAGCAACTTCCAAGAAGCTACTCCAAGATGTGGTTAGATACATGCTAGCCCTCAGAAACCTGATGGCCAAGAACTGGAAGAAGGCTTCTGAAAACCTGGAGGCCATCCAGGAAGTCATGAAGCAATGGCATGACTAGACGGTTACAGTGGTGGAGTTTCAACCTGGCCAGAAGGTATGGGTGATGTAGCTAGTGGAGACCAAAGTCTTCCAAGACTGTTGGACTGGGCCCTATAAAGTAGCTGAGAGGAAGGTGGAAGCCACCTACCTGGTGGACCTCAAGACTCCCAGAAACCTCATATGGGTACTCCATCTCAATGACCTCAGAGTCCACTATGAAAGGTCTGAGGTATCCATGCTGCTAGTGCCAGATGATGGGGAGGAAGAGGAGAGTGAATCTTTCCCAGACTGCCTGTCATTTAAAGAAAAAGATGGGTCGGTGGAGGGTGTCAACCTCTCCCCTTCTGTGGCCCACAAACAGCAGAAAGACTGCTGCCAGTTACTGGGACAGGTTACCTCACTTTTTTCCCTCACTCCTGGGCTTACACATATTTGTAATCACGATATTGCCTGCCTGTCAAAAGTAAAATATACCGAGTGAGGGCCAGCATCAAGTAGGAAATCTTTAAGATGCTGGAATTGCTCCTTCTCCACTGCTTTCTGCTCTATTTTTCTTTTGCTCTTTGCCTCTTTTTTACTGATTGCTGCTGTTTCTATGTTGCTTTTTGTCTCTTTCCTCACCACCTTCTGCTCCATTTTCTGTTGCCTTTTTGCTGCTTTTTACTGATTGCTGCTGTTTCTCTGTTTGCTCTGCCTCTTTCCCTACTGCTTTCTGCTCTGTTTTCCATTGTCTTCTTGTCTCTTTTTACTGTTTGTTCCTGTTTCTCTGTTTGCTTCTGTTTCTTTCCCCACTGCTTTCTGCTCTGTATTCTTTTGCCTTTTTGCCTCTTTTGTTTACTGATTTCTGGCCCTTTATCTATTGTTTTTGCCTCTATTCCACTGATTCTTGTTACCTTGATTTTTGCACCCTTTTTTCAGCCGCCTCTCTGTGGCTCCCACTTCCCGCCGCCCAACTCCAACTTCCCACAAGCCCTGTCCACCACCATTCAGTGTCACTCACAGGACCTACTTAATGGATGCCACAGCAGAGCTGCACCACGGGTGCACCGAAGGCAAGCCCGTATGTGCCCATCTGCACATAGACTGTGCCCAGTGCCAGCAACACTGGTTCTCCCACTCACTGCACATACACCGCCACCGAGCTCTGAGCCCTTGGCACCAGGCCCGCAACAACAACTGCTGCTGCACTTCTCCTCAATCAACAGTTGGACCTTTGTAGGAAAGTAGCCTCTTTCTAGCCTTGTTACCCCCACTTTTGGCCTGTTTGTGAGTATTTGTCAGGGTGTTTTCACTGTCTCACTGGGATCCTGCTAGCCAGGGCCCAGTGCTCATAGTGAAAACCCTATGTTGTAAGTGTGTTTGTTATGTGTCACTGGGATCCTGCTAGCAAGGACCCCAGTGCTCATGAGTTTGGGGCCTATATGTGTTCCCTGTGTGATGCCTAACTGTCTCACTGAGGCTCTGCTAACCAGAAATTTCAGTGGTTATGCTCTCTCTGCTTTCCAAATTTGTCACTTGCAGGCTAGTGATTAAATTTACCAATTCACATTGGCATACTGGTACACCCATATAATTCCCTAGTATATGGTACTGAGGTACCCAGGGTATTGGGGTTCCAGCATTTATTTTGCCACCCATAGGGACCTCTGACAATTCTTACACAGGCCTGCCAGTGCAGCCTGAGTGAAATAACGTCCACGTTATTTCACAGCCATTTACCACTGCACTTAAGTAACTTATAAGTCACCTATATGTCTAACCTTCACCTGGTGAAGGTTGGATGCAAAGTTACTTAGTGTGTGGGCACCCTGGCACTAGCCAAGGTGCCCCCACATCGTTCAGGGCAAATTCCCCGGACTTTGTGAGTGCGGGGACTCCATTACACGTGTGCACTACATATAGGTCACTACCTATGTATAGCGTCAAAATGGTAACTCCGAACATAGCCATGTAACGTGTCTAAGATCATGGAATTGTCACCCCAATACCATTCTGGTGTTGGGGAGACAATTCCATGATCCCCCGGGTCTCTAGCACAGTGCCCGGGTACTGCCAAACTGCCTTTCCGGGGTCTCCACTGCAGCTGCTGCTGCTGCCAACCCCTCAGACAGGTTTCTGCCCTCCTGGGGTCCAGGCAGCCCTAGCCCAGGAAGGCAGAACAAAGGATTTCCTCTGAGAGAGGGTGTTACACCCTCTACCTTTGGAAATAGGTGTGAAGGGCTGGGGAGGAGTAGCCTCCCCCAGCCTCTGGAAATGCTTTGATGGGCACAGATGGTGCCCATCTCTGCATAAGCCAGTCCACACCGGTTCAGGGATCCCCCAGCCCTGCTCTGGTGCGAAACTGGACAAAGAAAAGGGGAGTGACTACTCCCCTGACCTGCACCTCCCAGGGGAGGTGCTTAGAGCTCCTCCAGTGTGTCCCAGACCTCTGCCATCTTAGAAACAGAGGTGTTGGAGGCACACTGGACTTCTCTGAGTGGCCAGTGCCAGAAGGTGACATCAGAGGCTCCTTCTGAAAGGCTCTTACCTCTCTTGGTAGCCAATCCTCCTAACTTGATAGCCAAACCTCCTTTTCTGGCTATTTAGGGTCTCTGCTTTGGGGAATTCTTCAGATGACGAATGCAAGAGCGCACCAGAGTTCCTCTGCATCTCCCTCTTCACCTTCTACCAAAGGATCGACCGCTGACTGCTCAGGACGCCCGAAAAAACCGCAACAAAGTAGCAAGACGACTACTAGCAACATTGTAGCACCTCATCCTGGCGGCTTTCTCAACTATTTCCAGGTGGTGCATGCTCTGGGGGTAGCCTGCCTTCACCCTGCACCAGAAGCTCCGAAGAAATCTCCAGTGGGGCGACGGAATCTTCCCCCTGCTAACGCAGGCACCAAAAGACTGCATCACTGGTCCTCTGGGTCCCCTCTCATCCTGACGAGCGTGGTCCCTGGAACTCAGCAACTCTGTCCAACTGACTCCCACAGTCCAGTGACTCTTCAGTCCAAGTTTGGTGGAGGTAAGTCCTTGCCTCCCCACGCTAGACTGCATTGCTGGATACCATGTGATTTGCAGCTGCTCCGGCTCCTGTGCACTCTTCCAGGATTTCCTTCATGCGCAGCCAAGCCTGGATCCCCGGCACTCCTTCCTGCAGTGCACAACCTTCTGAGTTGTCCTCCGGCGTCGTGGGACTCCCTTTTGTGATCTTGTGTGGACTCCAGTTTACTTTCCTTCCAAGTGCCTGTTCAGGTACATTTGCGGGTGCTGCCTGCTTCTGTGAGGGCTCCCTGAGTTGGTGGGTGCCCCTTCTGTCTCCTCCACCAAGTGGCGACATCCTGGTCCATCCTGGTCCCTCCTGGGCCACAGCAGCACCCAAAAACCTCTACCACGACCCTAGCAGCTAGCAAGGCTTGTTTGCGGTCTTTCTGCGTAGGAACACCTCTGCAAGCTTCATCGCAGCGTGGGACATCTATCCTCCAAAGGAGAAGTTCCTAGTCCTCTTCTTTCTTGCAGAACTCCAAGCTTCTTCCAACCAGTGGCAGCTTCCTTGCACCCTCAGCTGGCCTTTCCTGGGCTCCTGCCCACTCTCGACACTGTCGCGACTATTGGACTTGGTCCCCTTGTCCTACAGGTACTCAGGTCTGGAAATCCACTGTTGTTGCATTGCTGGTGTTTGTTCTTCCTGCAGAATCCCCCTATCACGACTTCTGTGCTCTCTGGGGGTAGTAAGTGCACTTTACACCTACCTTTCAGGGTCTTGGGGTGGGCTATTTTACTAACCCTCACTGTTTTCTTACAGTCCCAGCAACCCTCTACAAGCTCACATAGGTTTGGGGTCCATTTGTGGTTTGCATTCCACTTTTGGAGTATATGGTTTGTGTTGCCCCTATACCTATGGGCTCCTATTGCAATCTATTGTCATTCTACACTGTTTACATTACTTTTCTTGCTATTACTTACCTAATTTTGGTTTGTGTACATATATCTTGTGTATATAACTTATCCTCATACAGAGGGTACTCACTGAGATACTTTTGGCATATTGTCATAACAATTAAGTACCTTAATTTTTAGTAACTCTGTGTTTTGTGTTTTCTTATGATATTGCGCATATGACACCAGTGGTATAGTAGGAGCTTTACATGTCTCCTAGTTCAGCCTAAGCTGCTTTGCCATAGCTACCTTCTACCAGCCTAATCTGCTTGAAACACCTCTTCTACACTAATAAGGGTTAACTGGACCTGGCACAAGGTGTAAGTACCTCTGGTACCCACTACAAGCCAGGCCAGCCTCCTACAACCTTTCTCCTGCTGCCACTGCCTCTTCTCTTGCAACACCAAAGCACCTGTGTACATCAACCACCATATCAGAGCAACTCTACTGCATCCTGAACAACGCCAAAGAAATCTGGGACACCATCACCTCCCTCACCCCTAACGTCATCAACTCCGCTTCTGCACCGACATCACTTCAGCAAACCATGACTGATACAAGACAACACATCGGAACCACATCAACAAACACCGAGGTGAAATTGCCATCATCCACAAAGAACCCATCGCCGCAAATGACACTATGCTGGTCATGGAAAACCTCAACTTTCAGCTCCGAACCGAAGGCAAAACTACTATAAGAGGCACACTCATCTACAGACCTCCCAGATCATAACCTAGTTTCTGTGACACCATCCCCAAATTCATCAACACACTCGCCATTGGCTACAAACACTAAGGGCCTGATTCTAACTTTGGAGGACGGTGTTAAACCGTCCCAAAAGTGGCGGATATACCACCTACCGTATTACGAGTTCCATAGGATATAATGGACTCGTAATACGGTAGGTGGTATATCCGCCACTTTTGGGACGGTTTAACACCGTCCTCCAAAGTTAGAATCAGGCCCTAAATGTTTCTAGGAGACGTCAACTTTCACCTCAAAAACCACAATGGCACCAACACTGCCAACCTCCTCAAAAGCATAAACATCTGGCACACCCAACTAGTCACCATCCCCATACACTATGCATGACACACGCTCATCCCCATCCTCACGATCAGCAACAGAGTCAGGAACAGCCATGTCCCCGAACTTACCAGGACAGACCACACCATCATCCACTTCACCACCTCCAAGCCCTTCAGCACTTCACACTGCTGCTTGAACAAAGTATCAGAGAGCCAGTGGACAGATGCCCTTAACACATCCCACTCCGACTCCTCAACCAACCTTGAACAGGCCGTCAACAACTTCTCCGCTTGGGTCACAGATTACGCCAACAGAGTTGTCCCTATCAAACCCACCAAACCCAAATGATCCACCAAACAGGCCAGCTAGTACTCCACGGAACTGAGAGCCACAAAACACTACTGCAAGCAACCAGAAAGGAAATGGCACTCCAGCAAAGAGTCTACAAACCGAACTGCCTTCAAGATATCCCTTAAACAATGCCACCAGTTCCTGAAGGAGATGAAAAGGAGCACCTTAGCCAGCTGTATCAAAGATAGCATTAACCACAGCAAAGAACTCTTCAACATTGTCATAAGGTTTTCCAGCCCCACGGCCACAGACAACATCATCACCCCTTCTCAAGACAAGAACTCCACGATACCCTTGTGGGCTTCCTCTGTGAAAAGATCTCCACCATCTGCAAAAACTTCTAACCTCAAACCACCGACACCCTCAGTCACCTCTCATCCACTAAGGCAAACCTCAACCACCGGCTCACCACCTGGGACCAGCTAAGAACACAAGACACTACTCCCATCGTAAAATCCAGCCATTCCAGAGCTCCCTCTGACCCATGTCCCCACCACATATTCAATCTTGGGAGCAAGAAAATCAGCAAGGAGCTCATAACCATCTTTAATACATACATCACCTTGGCAACATTCCCTAAAGACTGGAAACACACAAATGTCAAACTCGTTCTCAAGAAACCCTCAGCCAACCCCAGCAAACTCAAGAACTACTGTCCCATTTCCTTACTCCCCTTCCCTGCCAAAGTCATTGTTAAGGCTTCAACCTCCAACTCACGAAACACATGGAGAACAACAATGTTCTGGACCCCTCTCATTCCAGATGCCACTCTAACCACAGCACTGAAACCACTCTGCTTGCTGCCATTAATGTCACCAGAACTCTGCTGGAGAGGGGAGAAACAGGAACCCTGATCCTCCTTGATCTCTAAGCAGTGCTTGACACCGTATCATACCACACCCTCATCAGGAGGCTTCATCACAGTGGAATCCAAGGAGATGTCCTCAAATGGATTGCGTTCTTCCTCACTGGAAGAACTGGAGGACAATCCACCTGCCACTGTTCACCTCAAAACCTAAGAACATCACCTGCAGTGTTTCCCAAGGCTCGTCCCTCAGCCCCACACTGTTCACCTACATGACCCACCTGGCCAATATCGTCAGAATCCACAGACGACAGATCACATCCAATGCAGGCAACACCCAGTTCATCCTCTCACTATCAGAATGCCCCTCCACCTCAAGGGCCACCTTAACAGGTGCATGACAAGCATTGCTGACTGGATAAAGCACCACTGTTGAAAACTTAACACTGACAAAACAGAAGTACAAATTATGGTGGTGTCCCATTCTAAGACCCTCTCCGATGCCCACAGACCACGCCAGCAACCTTGGCATTATCTTGGGCAACAAATTCACCATGAAGAACCAGATCAAGGCAATTCCCTCTGCCTGCTTCCTTGCTCCTCGTATGCTCCATAAGATCTTCAGATGGCTCCCCGTCAATACCAGATGAATGGTCACTAAAGACTTATCATCAGCCAGCTGGACAACCGAAATGTACTTTACATAGGGATCTCCAAACACCGCACTGAAGAAACTGCAAACCATATAGAAAGCAGTGGCCAGACTCATCCTCGATCTCCCCAGACATATCCACATCACCCCCCACCTCAGGAAGCTCCACTGGCTCCCCATTTAGAAGAGATGTCAATTCAAGATGTTGATCCACATCTACAAATCCGTCCACAATCAAGGACCAGCTTACTACCACACTAACTTCCACCAACCCCCCAGACTCTGGTGCTCCCACTCCTTCGCATACACCCCTTGCATCCGCCGAAGCAACAGTGGAGGATGCTTCTTCTCCCACATCACCACAAAGGCCTAGAACAACCTCCCCATGCATCCCAGTACCTCAACATCTCTTCAGGGAAGGACTCAAGACCTGGCTGCTTAACTAAACCCCCAGAAAGCAGCAGAGCTGGCAGCACCTGAATACCCTCACAGGGGATTAGCCACGATTTACAAATCCTGATTGAGTGATTGGTGTACTTGGTACACCTTGTGGTGTTGTGAAAACTACAACTCTGGTTTAGTTCTTTAAAGTTTGCTTTCTCACACACGGATGACCCAAGTGAACTTAGCGCCAGAAGTACAAAGCCCATTTGCAGTCAGAATCGGTATTTCGGGCTGTTAAAAAATGCAAAACTGCCTTTCCTGGTGTACAAATGCCTTTAGGAAATTGCAAATTGCTATTTCTACCCTGTAGAAATCAGAAATTGTGACCCCCAAAATAGGAAATCACAAATAGCCATTTCTTTTCTGATTTACGAAGAGTTTCCTAAATGCGATTTGAACATTTAGGACATGTAATTACCATCAACTTGAAGTCGATGGTACCCATGTGTGATTTAAAAAAGCACCCCAAAATGCTTTTTTTTTTTATTGCAATAGAGCGCACACATGCCCCTTAAGCATATTTGTGTTCTACATGTGCACTACTATTTTTGGGATGCACCAAAGGGGGCGTTTTGACCATCCCATTGCCATCCTTGGTTTTGCATTTCCCAAATAGCCATTTCCTAAGAGGAAATCACTATTTGGGAAATGCAGAACTGGCCCATTGACACATACCATGGGATTCCATATTTGCGATTTCCTACTAGTGATTCCTACTTTGTATGAATCGCTATTAGGAACTCAGTATCTCTGTAAATAGTATTTTGCATTTCCTAAATAGCGATTTACATCTGGCCCATTGTTCAATACACCAGCATTGAATGTGAAAGGCAGGTTATTGTAGTCTCACACAATTCCCACTCAATACATAGTTGATGTGAAGACATTACTTTTGGGTTACTAACAATCCCTGAAAACGGATGTGCGGCACCGTGGTAACAGAAGACCTATTTCACTCATTGCAGTGTCACACAAAGAGCACTAACAATAACAGACACTGTTAACTAAAAGTATTTATTACAAAAGGGTGAACCTGTTAAAATAATTACCAAGTTCTGTTACGCAGAATCCTTTGCAAACCTCAAAATTTGGCAAAAATCTGTTTTTCCTCACATTTCAGTGACAGAAAGTTCTGGAATCTGAGAGGAGCCACACATTTCCTTCCACCCAGCATTTCCTGAAGAATCCTGATAAAAATGGTACCTCACTTGTGTGGGTAGGCCTAGTGCCCGCAACAGGAAATGCCCCAAAACACAACATGGACAAATCACATTTTCCCAAAGAAAACAGACCTGTTTTTTGCAAAGTACCTAGCTGTAGATTTTGGCCTCTAGCTGAGCCGGCACCTTGGGAAACCTTCCAAACTTGTGCATTTTTTAAAACTAGACACCTAGGGGAATCCAAGATGGGGTGACTTGTGGGGCTCTCACCGGATTCTGTTACCCAGAATCCTTTGCAAACCTCAACATTTGGCAAAAAATGCTTGTTTTCTAACATTTCGGCTATAGAAAGTTCTGGAATCTCAGGGGAGCCACGAATTTCCTTCTACCCAGCATTCCCCCACATATCCAGATAAAAATGGTACATCACTTGTGTGGGTAGTCACAGTGCTCAAGACAGGAAATGCCCCAAAACACTACGTGGACACATCAAAATGATCAAATACAAAACTACCTATTTTGCAGGGGAGGGGCACCTGTGTTTTTGGTCCTGGGCTCAGCAGCAATCTAGGGAAACCTACCAAACCTAGACATTTCTAAAAACTAGACACCCAAGGGAGTCCAGGGAGGAGTGACATACGTGGATCCTCCAGTGTTTTCTTACCCAGAATCCTCAGCAAACCACAAATTTAGCTAAAACAAATCACATTTTCCCCACATTTCTGTGTGGGTTCACCACACCGGCACAAATTACCTACCACCCAACATTCCCCTCAGTCTCCTGATAAAAATGATACCTCACTTGTGTAGGTGGGCCGTTAGAAATGGGGTCTTTGGTTGGGAGTCAGGATACCCCCTGTCCAAGCAAGGACCCTCACTCTAGTCAGGGTAAGTCACACACAATTCAAATTATCCTGTGCCCACCCTCTGGTAGCTTGGCACTGAGCAGTCAGGCTTAACTTAGAAGGCAATGTGTAAAGTATTTGTGCAATAAGTCATACAATACCGCAAGATAGCACCACAAAAATACACCACACAGTGTTTAGAAAAATATATAATATTTATCTGGTTGAATGCAGGTCAAAACGATTAAAGATGAAATAAGCAAATGTAGGGAGATCACTAAAAGTGATATCAAATGTCTTAGAGTTGAAATATTACTGTAAAAGCAATACAAGTGTGTCTCAAGTTCTCCTAGAAACAACAAGTGTCTCTTTCAGGGCAAAGTACCTGGTTTATGTTGAAAAACTCCTCGCAAAGTACCGCAGAGGAGGGGGTGCGTGGAAAACGGTGAGTGTGCGTCTGTTTCGCACACAGACTTGCGTTGTTATTTTCCATGCGGGGAAGACGTTGCCTCAATTTCCGGCACGCAGACTTGGATCATCTTCGGGTTGCGGGTTTTCAGACACCCGGGGACGATGCGTGGAATCCTGGGCTTGCTGAGTGAAGTCACACGGGCTGCGTCGATTCCGGTAGGCGATGCATGGAATTTTCTTCTGCACAGCAGGCACTGCGTCGATTCCTCTCAGGAAGTCAGGCGTCGTCATTCTGAGTCGGCTTGCGTCGATCCAGGTGGGCCGTGCGTCGAAGTTCCGGTTGCGTCGCTGGCGCTGCGTCGATCTTCTGTCGCGAAGCCGGGCTGCGTCATTCCGGTCTCAGCATGTGGTGAATCTTTCACCGCAAGCAAGCTGTGCGTCGTTCTTGGCAGGTGGTGGTCGAATTTTCGCCGCATGGGGATTTCAGCTGCAGGAGAGAAGTCTTTTTGGTCCTGAGACTTCAGGGAATAGGAGGCAAGCTCTATCCAAGCCCTTGGAGAGCAAGTCTGCAGCACAGCAAGGGAGCTGCGAGACAGCAGGGCAACAGCAAGGCTGCAGTCCTCTTCAGAAAGCAGTCAGGTGAGTCCTTTGGGCAGCCAAGCAGTTCTTCCTGTCAGGGTGCAGGTTCTGGTTCAGGTATCTCCCCCAGGAAGTGTCTGAGTTGGTAGGGCATAGGCCCTATCTTTATACCCAAATGTGCCTTTGAGGTGGGGGAGACTTCAAAGAGTGGCTTAGAAGTGCAGGCCCACTAGTAGCTTTTAAACTACAGATCCTGGGCACATATAGTGCACTCTATTAGGGACTTATAAGTAAGTTAAAAGCCCTATTGGGTGTGATCCACTGTTACCATGTTTAAAGGGAGAGAGCATATGCACTTTAGCACTGGTTAGCAGTAGTAAAATGCGCAGAGTCTAAAAACCAGAAAAAACAGTATCTCAAAAGTGGAGGGAGGCAGGCAAAAAGTTAGGGGTGACCACCCTAAGGCTGTCAGGACTAACATGGGCAAGTGCCTGTGACAGGGAAGAGCCAAAAACATGTTGAAATTGAGGGGGAACCAAAGCGGGTCTAAGAGGGCAGTTTGGCAAAAAACTTTTTTTAGGTTGACAAGTTGAGCAGAATGTTTATCGTTATTTATGCAACAATGCTGGGTGGTAGGAATTTTGTGGATTCCTACAGATTCTGGAAGGTTCCTTCACATAAATGTGGGAAAAATGGGCGATTTCAAGCAAAGTTGGAGCTTTGCAGGGCTCCCCTCCATGAGCCGGTCGCAGGACATAACAGTTACGTCCTTGGCTCCTCAGCGCCACAGCCAAGGACGTAACCATTAAATCCGTGGCAGCCAAGTTGTTAATGGCCTTGACATGTTCAGAGAACACTGACTGAGTATCTCATCAGGTGTCACATCTGGGTCATTATTGGCACGTTCTCTGTCGCTTTCTCAATTCAACAAATGATAAGGGTGGACAACACTCATGGTATTATTGTTTATAACAGATATGATAGAATTAAAAAAGAGAGTCTTCTAAAATGGATTAGAGGGTCTGAACAGAATGGAGTCTGACCTTAGGCATTTTACGTCAGAGGGTGAGGGTAAGGTGAAGCCCCTCCAGGCCAAAATAGACTATCCTGGCCCAGGAACCCTGAGAAACCTAGACAGAAGTGAGGGCCTTCCTCAGCCTTACTGGTTCATTCAGGAGCTTTGTTGTGTGGTATGGCATCATTGTTGCTCCCTTGACTGAGTTGACTTCCAAGAAGCCCAGAAAGGTGATCTTGAAAGAGGCCTGGCAAAAAGCCTTTGACGCACTCAAACAGGCTATGTGCACAACCCCTGTGCTAAGGACCTTTGCCCCAAACTTTCCTCAGGAATTCTTTGCACAAACAGATGCCTCAGCACATGGCAAAGGGGCAGTCAGAGCTCAATGAGGAGGGCCTAGTCCAACATGTGGCTTCCATATCCAGGAAGCTACTTCCCAGGAAGCAGAGGTGGAGTGTTATTCAACCAATCAATCAATTAAGATCTGTATAGCGCTGCTCATCACCCAATAGGGTATACAGATGCTTGCAGGTCCCAGGAGGCTGTTTTGACCAGCAAGGGCTTGAGGGTCCTATGGAATTCCGGAAGTGAGGTGATGGTTTGGAGATACATGGGGAGGCTTTTCCAGGTCCTTGCTGTGATGCAAGAGAAGGAGGGTCCTCCACTTCTAGTTCTGAAAATGCTGGGAGTGTAGACAAGTGCAAGGGAGGTGGAGCGTAATCTTCTATTTTCATGTGCTGGTCAAAATAGGTGGTTCCTTGGTTGTGTAGGGCCTTGTGAGCATGGGTTAGCAGATTGAACTGACATCTCTTCTGTACTGGGAGTCAGTGGATTTGGCTTAGGTGGGGTGTTATGGATCTACTGCGGTGTCTGGCTGCAGCATGGAGTATCTTTCAGAGGTGTGATGCAATTCCTACATAGAGAGCACTGCCATAGCCAATCAACTGGTGATGAGATCTTAGATCTGATTGGCTGTCAACACTTCAACCAGGAAGTGTTGGCAGCCATTTTGGGACTTGTACTCAGCAGACCTGCCAAAAAAAAAAAAGTTAATAAAAAAAGAAAAGGGGCACTCTAGCCCAGGCGCTGGGCTCTACCCAGGACTCCGCTTGGGCAAAAAAGCTTTTTTTAAAAACTTTCACTGAAAGGAGGATCTGCAAATCGGGTAAAAAATCTTTAAAAAAAAAACAAGCTGTCTAACGCACTTGTGTACAGTTTAGACCCGAGGTGGGCCAAGTCCTGAGGGCATGCTGGAAAAAAAAGAGGGGGGTGCATGCACGGGCTATGCCTCATTGCCCAACAATGCAGTTTTCCACCCAACAGCAAGTATCTGACACTACCCTAAGGCATGGCACATGCATTGGTCTAACTACGCAGGACACTAATGTCCTCTTCTGGAACATTGCTGGAATTGCAGACAAATTAACAGATTCCGATTGGGTTAAAATAATAACTTAATACAAGATTATCTGTTTTTCCAGGAGACAAGGTCATGTATTAATCAGCACACTAATGGGTTTTACTCCGTGATGACGCCAGCTAAACCTACTATACATGATCACAATAGTGTTGACCTCCTCACCTTTAACAATGTTGCACTGCCAAGTAAAATTGTTAAAATCTTCTTAGGTTCTCTCCATTTCCAGGTAATTTGCCATTCTTTTGTTTCACAACCAATTATAATTCTAATTAACTTCTATCATAGCAATTTCAATTGCAGCAACCCACTAATAGTGTATTCACTGTACTCGGCACTAAGTGATGTAATAGGCATGGTACGGGGGATTTTCCTATGATATGGGGAGGGGATTTCAATTGCTGACTTTGTACTATTTCTAGCAGTACTGTGTGTGCATTGTGGGACAAAGATGCAGTCGACTGCTCGCACCTTGATCGCAATCATTTTGGCAGGTTGCTAAACAAAATGATGACGAGATAGAATCTTATACGCACTGTTGGCTGAGGAGGCAATACTAGTCAAGTGAAATTCCTGGGAGGGGCAGTGGTAGTCTGATTTACTTTATCACATTATCAGAAGGAGAAAACACCCTATTTTATTATTCTCCACTGTGATATGAGTGACCATAACCCCTTAGTCCTACACCTACAAAGTAGGAATCACTATTAGGAAATCGCAAATAAGGAAACCCATTGCATTTGTATCAATCAGGTGGTTTTCCATTTCCCAAATAGCGATTTCCTACTAGGAAATCGCTATTTGGGAAATGCAAAACCAAGGATAGCAATGGGCAAAAGGCTCTCATTGGTGCACCCCAAAAATAGGGGTGCACATGTAGAGCACATATATGCTCAAGGGGCATGTGTGTGCTCTCTTGCAAATAAAAAAAAGCATTTTGGAGTGTTTTTTTAAATTGCACATGGTTACCATCGACTTCAAGTCGATGGTAATTGCATTTCCTAAATCCTATAACTCTATTTAGGAAATGCTTTGTATTTCAGGATAGATCGCAAATAGGTGATCCCTATTTGCGATTTCCTATTCCTGAAGGCCTTTGTACATCAGAAAAAGAAGTTTTGAATTTCTTAATGGCCCAAAATACCAATGCGGACTATTAAGAAATGTAAAAGGACTTTGTACGTCTGGCCCAATGTGCCCTTGTTCTGGAAAGTGGTCAGCTCGTCATATTTTGTAAGGGGATAACACCAGCACTGATGTAACTATCCAGTCTTCCATATGGGTAACACACTTTAGTAAGATGCTTGAAGCTAAACTTATAGAGAGTGTGAACAACTACATAGTGGACACTATTCCCACCCCCGGGGAAGGTGAACAACTGACATTCTCATTAGATGAGATCTTCCTGGCATTTAGAGGGTGCCCTAGTAAAAAGCCCAAGGGCCAGACAGGGTACCCATCGACCTTTTTAAAAATAACATTGATCTGTGGGCCCCCATTTTAGTCAATGTATTTAACAGTGCAATTGCCTGTGACCCTCCCAAGTCCTGGTATAGTCCTGATTTTCACAAAGGGGGATAGAGCAGATCCTTGCTGTTACCGCCCTATCTCAATTATTGACTCCACGGCAAAAGTGATGGGCAGTATACTGTTGGACCGCCTTGAGACTTGGACAGCTGAGGAGCGCATTTTAACATCAGCACGATATGGGTTTAGATCACTGCTTGAACCTTCACCTCATGATTAGCAAGTATGTCCAGATTATGGATGAGTGTCTATTTCTCACTTTTATGGACCTTAATTCAGCACTCAACAAAGTTGATAGAGGCAGACTATGGTCAAAGATGCTGGCTTTGAGCGCCGATCCAAGGATTTTGTATGTCTTAACTAAATTACATGAGGATGTAGTTGGCAGCATTAGATATGGGCTTAAAGGAGAATGTACACCCCCCAGTAAGATCAGGAGTGGCATAAGACAGGGTTGTGTACTCACCCCATTCTTGTTTAGCCTCTATATTAATGAACTGGAGACATTCTTCCTAGAGGTGGAGGCTGATCTCCCAAAGGCTGAAACAAGAGGTCTGCCAGTTCTCGTGTATGTTGTCCACTGTTAGTTGGACTTTTTTGCTTATGCAGGGTCATCCCCAATCTTTCTGCCTCCTGCCTCCTATTTTTTTCTGACCTGTTGCTGTTGGCTTTTGAACTCTGAGCACTTTACCACTGCTAACCAGTGCTAAAGTGCAAATGCTCTCTGTGTAAAATGTATTGTTGATTGGTTTATCCATGATTGGCATAACTGATTTACTAGTAAGTCCCTAGTAAAGTGCACTAGAGGTGCCCAGGGCCTGTAAATCAAATGCTGCTATGGGGCCTGCAGCACTGGTTGTGCCACCCACATAAGTAGCACTGTAATCATGTCTCCGACCTGCCACTGCAGTGTCTGTGTGTGCAGTTTTTAACTGTAAATTCAACTTGGCAAGTGTTTCCACTTGCCAGGCCTAAACCCTCCCTTTTCTTACATGTCAGACACCCCTAAGGTAGGCCCTAGGTAGCCCCAAGGGCAGGGAGCAGTGTATGGTTAAGGTAGGACATATAGTAATGTGTTGTATATGTCCTGACAGTGAAATATTGCTCAATTTGTTTTTCAACGTTGCAAGGCCTGTCCCTCTCATAGGTTAACATGGGGGCTACCTTTAAATCTGATTAAAGTGTAGATTTCCTTTGGGAGTGGATGGACATGTGGAGTTCGGTGTCTCTGAGCTCACAATTTAAAAATACATCTTTTAGTAAAGTTGATTTTAAGATTGTGTGTTTGAAAATGCCACTTTTAGCCTGAAAACGCCCATCTCAGGTTAACAAGTGACTGTATGCTGTGGATCTTGAACAGGGTTGATGGACTGACAGAAATTGCATGTTATAGGGTACAGGCCCAAAGCCATAGCCATTGCTGTGAATAGTGGTTGGCAATAACTGTAACACAATAAATGCACTTTACATTTTTATTTCATGAACATGGTTATGGTGAACCGCTTTTCTACATGTAGACATGTTTTATATGTAATCATTTTATTGAATGTGATTGTATAGAGGATATGATGTATTTTATTCTGTGGTTTCAGGTTTTAAAATTGAATAAAGATTTTACATCTCCGCCGTGGTGCCCCCCTCGCTCTCCGTCCCACTGGTCCCCTCAGCATCGGTGGACTCTGCCTCCTGGTTCCTGTGGGATGCAGCTCCCTCAGTCACCGGTGCCCCTGCTCCTCCGCCAGATGATGCTAATGCACACATGGACAGGATGACAAAGAAAATAGGGGAGAGAAAGGGAGCACGGGGTCAATTACAGCACCAACACCATGTGGGCATACATATTACCATCACACACAGGGATCAGAATTGCATACTATGTATCACACTGGCATTCCATTGGCTAGGTACCACAGCAAGATCAGAGCCAACCACTGGCAACTGCACCCCTCCTGGGACCCACTAAACCCTTTCTGACATGGAAACAACCTAGCTAGGTTACTAGATTTAGCTATACACCCATTTACCTTGAGCTGGATCACACAGCAATGGCTGAGCTGGCATTATGGGGCACCCACTAACTGAAACCCACTACCAAGATCCCATGCATTCCAACAAAAATGTTTGTCACGCTCACTGTACTCACCCCCTTGTGGCTGCTGTCCTGCCCTCAAGCGCCCATCTAGCTCTGAGTAGGCCACCGCCAGTATGCAGGCCATCAGGGGGGTCAGGTTCAGATGGAAAGCTCACCCTTGTTTGGAGGCATACCCAGCTGGGCCCCGCAGTCTTCCGGACCCAGCGTCTCAGGTCCTCCCACCTTTTCCTACAGTGGGTGCTCCGCCTGCTATAGACCCCCAAGGTCCGCACATCCCTGGCGATGGCACACCACAATCCCTTCTTCTGATGAGTGCTGACCTGCAGAGGTAATACAGACAGGAGGGCACCATTAACCATACAATCTAGCCTGACATACATATGGTCCACAAATACCATTTTCGTCTCCATTGGCACACACATCACCCGGAGCACTGCATGCACACTACCAATAGACATATACCCCCCACCCAAATGACACACTGCTCGCACACACATCTCCATGCAACCCTGTTGCATGCATCGTGCCCATGATGTAATCCACCAGGTGCTCTAACTCATCCGAAGTGAAGGCAGGGGCCCTTTCCTCTGCCACAAGGGCCATGGCAGGATCCAGACACAGGTCACAGCAACACATGCAGTGGAGGTGTTGTCCTGTGGAAAGTCAGGAATCAAGTGAGATTTAGACAGAAAAGGGTGGTCACGTCCGTGGCTGTGTACACTGTTACCACCACTGGTCATCCCCATTGGACACTGTACTCCATAGAGCTCCATTATAGCCAATGATGAATAGCATGGCGGTGCAAGACTGCCTTCCACCATGATGCCCAATGCCAGCGGAGTGACATCACTTCCACCTGTACATACTAACAGGACAGGCAGGCGCCATTTTATATTGGTGGACAACATTCAGAAAATTTAAACTACATCATAGCTGTAAATTGCTCATACATTGCCACTCACATTGTCCGATTACATACATGCTCTATGTACACTGAGGTGGTGGTTCCATTGTTCAGTTTGTGACACCCTGCTCACTCTTGTGTCCCTTAGATATCTACCCCTGCGGAGGAATAGGAGGAGGAGACAAGTCCCCATGTACAGACCCCTTGTGGATCTGGCTACAATGGAGGACAGGCACATAATACTCACCTATAGACTGGGCAGGGCCACAATCACAGAGCTGTGTACTCAATTGGAGCCTGTTCTGATATCAGCTATCTGTCATCCCACTGGGCTCCTACCTCTTGTGCAAGTTCTATCAGTGCTTCATTTCCTGGCAACTGGTTCTTTCCAAGTGACAGTGGGCTGGGCAGCAGGAAAGTCACAGCCATTGTTCTCAATCGTGCTGGCAAGGGTTTTGTCTGCCTTGGTCAAACACGTGCAGCTACATCGCTTTCCCCCTCAAGTGGAAGATTTGCCCACTGTGAAGGATGGATTCTATGCAATGGGACATATTCCTAATAATATTGGGGCGATTGATGGAACACATATTGTATTTGTCCCACCCCCAGTACAATGAACAGGTGTTTCTGGAATCGGAAGAGTTTCCACTCACTCCATGTGCAAATGGTGTGCCTGGCGGATCAGTACATCTCCCACGTCACTGCCAAGTATCCTGGGTCGGTGCATGACGCCTTCGTCCTGAGGAATAACAGCATCCCAAAAGTGATGGCACAACTACAGAGGCACAGGGTGTGGCTAATAGGTGAGCCAGAGTCCCCACCCAATGTACTTCAGTGTATGCCTTCAGGAGTCATCCCCCATACAATTGTGCAAGTCAAATGTTGGTCCCTCAATTCTCGCAGGTGACTCTGGCTACCCAAACCTGTTTTGGCTCCTGACCCCTGTGAGGAATGCCAGGACAGGGGCTGAGAATTGGTGTAATGATGCACATGGGTGAACCAGGTGGATAATAAAACATACCTTCGGCCTCCTGACCAGGTTCAAATGCCTCCAACTGACAGGTGGATCCCTCTGCTACTCCCCTGAGAAGGTTTGCCAGATAGTTGTAGCACGCTGCAAGTTGCACAACCTGGCCCTCAGATGACATGTGCCTTATCTGCAGGAGGAGGAGATTGGAAATGCCCCTGTGGCAGCAGTGGACCCTGGGGACAGTGAGGATGAAGAGGCAGAGGATAAGGATGTGGACAACAGAACATCAGTTATACATCAGTACTTCCAATGACACACATGAGAGACAGTGGAACTGACCATTCCTCTGGTTATTTATCTCTTCAGTGTGGTTGTAGCATGATGGCAGTCACTTCCTTTGCATCTCAACTGACTGTCACCTATGCCTTCTCATTTTGCAGATGTTGGTATTGTAACAACTGTGTACTGATGTGATGACTACAGACAGCTACAGGTAATTATTTGTATGCTATCACAGAGTTCAGGTCAATTGTACAAGATGTAACTGTTACCATAATTGCACATTTTCATCACATAAAGCAGTATCACACAAGTTGTGTTCAAGTGTGTTTATTGTAGTGAAATTTATAGACAGAAGAGTGTAATGGAATGGGGTGATGGTAGAGGAAAGTCCAGTGTATTGGTCCAGTCTGTTTGTAGCACAGATCCAGTGTCCAAGGGGCCATAGGAAGGGGAGCAATGGCAGTTCAAAGTGGACAATGTGACAGAGTGGGACACAAGGGGGACATTCAGGAGGGTCTCATTTCCTGGCGGTGGTCTTGGCAAGTGTCTCTGGGGTCGCAGGGAACATTTGCGGGGTGATTCACCTTCGGCAGGGGAAGTGGTGATGGTGGCCTGTGGGTCCTATGGCAGGGCCTCCTGTCCACTAGCTGCAGCTGGTGTGGTGGGCTGTTCAGTTGAGTGGCTAGTGGTAGGGGCCCACTGGTGTGCTGTATTTTCCCTCATGATGTTGGCCATATCAGCCAGAAACCCTGGTATGGAGGGCCTGCAAATCTTTCCTGATCTCCTGATGGTGTACCTCCTGCAGCCGCTGATTCTCCTGCATGATGTCAAGAATCTGCCCCAGCTTGCCCTGGGATAGTTGGTAAGCCCCTAGGACATTAGTGAGTGCCTCCAGGAGAATCAGTTCCCTGGGCCAGTCCTATCCCTAGCGCACAGCCGTCCTCCCAGTGTCCCTGTCCCTGTGCCTGTGTCCCCTGAACGGTGTGCCCAATGCCGCTGACCCCAGGACCCTGATAGTCTTGACTGTGAGGTGCGGACTGGGGTTCTTGTACAGGTGGGCACATTGCTGATTGACGTGTCCTGGGGACAGAGGTGTGGGGATGTTGTGTGGGTGCTGTGGTGTTGGATAATGAGGGGGGAGGCTCTGTGGTGGACTGGGCGTGGGCTGGGGTGGCTGACTGACCAGTGGTCCCTGATGTGTCTGTGATTTGCATGTCTATCTCGTGGCTATTTGTCATGTTCTTAAAGGGTTGTGGGTGTGTGTTTTATAATGCTGTGGCTGGATGTGAGTGGTGTGTGTATCAGTGTCAGGTGTGTGTTTTTGGTATTGGCCAATGTTGTGTTGTTTTGTATTTGGGTGGCCATTCTGACCGCATTGGTGTGTATCGCCAATAGTTTACCGCCGTTGAATGTCCGCCGTCGTGATTCGTGGGTCTTAATGTGGAGGGCGTTGTTTTGTTGGCGTGACGGTATGGTTGTTCATACTGACACTTTACCACTTACCTTTGGTCTGGCGGATTTGTGTTTGTGGCAGTATTCTGTTGGTTTAGTGTGTGTGTGTCATAATATGGTGAATGGATGTCACCTCCGCAACGGTATGTTGGCGGCCATCACCACGGCGGTAGGCGGCATTTACCGTCATAATGAGGGCCAATGTGTTTTTATGGCTTTGTTTGGTGCATGGGTTTGTGGCTATTTTAACCATATCTGCAGACCATTACTCCATCTGCCCCCAACCAGTTCCTATTTTATTATTCACTCGGAGCTGAACCAACCCTCAACTACAGATAAAATCAAATTGGCCCCTCTCTTACTTTGAGTTAACATACGGACTAATACTGAAGCCAGCCTGGGCAGGGACATTATCATAGACTGTCTCAAACTAGACAGGGGCTGGTCAATGCCATGGCTATGATACGTCTGTGAATTATTCTGTAAGTTAGGTTTGTCTAATATGTTTCATGCACCAAGCAGTTTATCAAAATCTGACAAGAAAGTGGTTGACGCCAGATTTCACAATTTCAACCACTCTAGCAGATTATGACCCACAGCACGGAATCCGCCAAAATCCAGACACCCACACAAGTCCACCACACCAAAGGTCAGTGATAAACTGGCGAAAACCAAACCTCCACCATCACACCAATAGAAATACGCCCACACTATCACGACACACAAATCCACGCGGCGGTCTTTCAACCATGGTATTCCATTGGCGGTACACACACACTTACAAAACACAGCCACATTAGACAATTTGAAATACACACACCTGATACACATACACACACCACTCCCACACACCCAAAACAATATAAAACACACACCCACTTCACCCACAAACCCCTACGACAAAAAATCACGAACAAAGGCCAGAGAGAGACACCACCATCAACAATACCAGCATCCACAGGCACACAGCACCATCACCCACATAACTTCCACGCACCTCACACTACACACCACTACATATCAGCACACTTATCTCCCCACACACCACCCCACACATCACTCACACCACCCCATGGCACGGCAAAGACACCACAGGTTCTCGGAGGAGGAGCTCAGGGTCATGGTGGAGGAAATCATCTGGGTAGAGCCACAGCTATTCGGATCACAGGTGCAGCACACCTCAATTGCAAGGAAGATGGAGCTATGGCGAAGAATAGTGGACAGGGTCAACGCAGTGGGACAGCACCCAAGAAATCGGAAGGACATCAGGAAGAGGTGGAACGACCTACGGGGGAAGATGCGTTCCGTGGCCTCAAGACACCACCTGGCGGTTCAGCGGACTGGCAGCGGACCCCCACCTCCTCCCCCACAAGTAACAACATGGGAGGATCAGGTCTTGGCGATTCTGCATCCTGAGGGCCTCGCAGGAGTAGGTGGAGGAATGGACTCTGGTAAGTCAAATCTTAACTATTACACCCCCCACCCTACCTGCATGCCAGCACATACCCCCAACCTCACCCTAACCCCATCACTCTAACTCCTCACAAATGTCCCTATATAACAAACCACACATCCTAACACCAAGCCCTGCACGCAACAACAAAGCATGGACACCCACCACTAAAGCATGCCCACTGCACATACCCATACACCCCCCCTAAACCATCATCACACAAGGTCCCACACTGGAATGCACGCACTGGGGTACACGGTCACCCACCCATTGCACACCATGGCACACACAGATGTAATAAACATCCTTTTATACCCCTGCAGGACCCCTACCCAACATCACCGGACCAGAGGGTCCACACATGTCCACACCACCAACAGAAGAGGCACACAGTGAAGACACCACCTCTGTCCAACTGGATCTAGATAACCAGCCCGGCCCATCGGGGACCTCACCCAGTCACGGGCCACCACAAAGCTCCCCCCTCTGGAAACACCAGCACAGCACCCACCCAGCGGGCCCATACCTCCGTCCCCAAGACACATCAATCAGCTGTGTGTCCAACACTACAGGGAACCCAGGCTAACCCACCACCCCAACAACAACAGGGACCTGGGGGCAGTGGTAGTGGGCACACGGTCCAGGGGACGGAGGCCCAGGAACACAGGGGAACTGGGAGGGCTGCTGTGTGACAGGGGGCGGAAAGGCCCAGGGAACCCACTCTCCACGAGGCCCTCTCCAACATCATGGGAGCATACCACCACTCCCAGGAGACGATGGCAACGGTACTGGCCAAGTTTCAGGAGACCCAGCGCCTGCAGGAGGAACAGTATTTGGGCTTCAGGGAGGAACTCAGATCCATAAATTCCACCCTGGGCACCATCGTAGGGGTGCTGAAGGAAGTACTCAACACTAGGAGGGACACTGTGGCACTACAAGGGGCCCCTGACACTAGCCTGGACGATGAACCGCCCACCACCTCCGCCTGCGCTAGTGGACAGGAGGCACCGCCACAGGACCACCACACCAGCACCCCACCCCCTGCAGAGGAAGAACCACCCCGCCATTGGTCCCTGAGATCCAGCACAAAGACAGAGAACGATGCCAAGACCCCTGCCAAGAAATGAGACCACACTGATTGTCATCCTACTGTCACACTTTGTCACCCTGTCCATCCTTAAACTGCCCCAGCTCCACTTCCGATGCCCATTTGGGCAATGCACCTGTGAGACTAATAGACTGTACTCTGCCATGGACATTCCTCCGCCATCACCCCTCACCATTTTGCTACCCCCTCCAATTTTGAGCACTAAAATAAACACCGTTAAAGCACAAAACAATCTGGAGTCAGTCTGTGATTTCGGAATACTGTATTAGCAATTACAGTGGCAAAAAGCTCTTTCATTTGTAATGTCAACATACCTATATCACACAGCTCTAGTCCATGAGGAATCAAAGCAGATGTCACACAGTGGGACCCACATCTGTGAAATTGTAAGGGAAAGTGACAACTCAGTGACCATACACTGGGTGAAAACGACAGACAGTAAAGAGGTAGTAGTGTTTAAGTACATGTAGTAGGCCGGTTTGTATTCTTACCTGTGTTTCACTGGAAATATTGCTGGATCACTGAGACCCTGTTGTCCATGTCTTCTTCTTCTGCTTCCTCATCTTCACTGTCCACAGGCTCCACAGCTGCAACAACACCGCCATCTGGACCATCCTCCTGCAGAAAAGGCACCTGTCGTCGCAAAGCCAAGTTGTGAAGCATACAGCAGGCCACGATGATCTGACACACCTTCTTTGGTGAGTAGAATAGGGATCCACCTGTCATATGGAGGCTCCTGAACCTGGCCTTCAGGAGGCCGAAGGTCCGCTCGATCACCCTCCTAGTTCGCCCATGGGCCTCATTGTAGCGTTCCTCTGCCCTTGTCCTGGGATTCCTCACTGGGGTCAGTAGCCATGACAGGTTGGGGTAACCAGAGTCACCTGCAAATGTCGAGGGACAACTATTAGACACACACTAACCTGGAGGGATATCCCCAGACCCAGACAACCATTCCCACTGACTAGCTTCCAGAGTGCTCACCTAATAGCCACACACGGTGCCTCTGGAGTTGACCCATCACATAAGGGATCCTGCTATTCCGTAGGATGTAGGCGTCATGCACTGAGCCAGGGAACTTGGCATTCACATGGGAGATGTACTGGTCGGCCAAACATACTATCTGGCGGTTCAGCGCCCCCCCCCATGGATTTGGCGTTGTGCACTCAACCGGCTGAGGTGCCCCCACCTTACCCTCCCCCTGCTCTTGTGACAGTTCAAAGGAACAAACGTTGCTGCACTTTATGGTCTTGTGTACATTTTATAGAGGTCCAATTTTAAAATGCAGTGATTTTAGGAAATGCAAAGATGCATCATTTTTCCTTTAGCTTTTAGGAAGTCTAGATATATGTCTGTATAGTGTGTGTGTTCATTTCTTAATGTGACAGCGAGAAGCAGCATGTAAATTGAGAGTTGACTCAAAAATGTATTCCCTATTTATACCGCTTGTTTGCTTAGTTAGGATGAACGTGATTATTTCAACTATGTTTTATACTGGTAATGATGCACTGTAATGCCTTTTATGGTTTTATGTAAAACCGAATAAAGCTGAATTGAACATGAACTAGATAGCATATATTAGTAATGTTACTGTAACTAACATCTGAACAACACTAAACAAAAAAGGTTTGTTATAATACGTGTTTATATGAAAAAGTGTATGTTACATGTGGTAAACTACATTTTCTACATGCAATGAAAGCAAAACCAGTTCGTCATTACAAAGTGAGCACAGGTTTACTTAATTTAATTGAATATTTTTTGTGAAGATTTACCTATCACTTACCTTCTAATTTACACTTCAGTTGCATCCACTTACTTACTTGCAGTATCTGTAACAAAAAAGTTATGCATAGCACATCCTCTTTACTGAAATGAAACTCAAAATAGTTCTAACAAGAACTGTTTTGTTTTTAAAAATATTATTTTGTTCTTTATTTTTCCTTTTTTGAATGTAAACAAAGATGACCTGTGCTTGGTCATAGGAAGTGCAAGGCCACAGTCTCTCGAGTGGGTGACTTGCCCACATGCTCTGGAGGGGGCAACATGCCCATTACTCTGTCCTGGGGAGTGCAAGGCCACAGTCTCTCAAGTGGGTGATTTGATCACTGCTTGGTCCTGGGGACAGCAAGGCCAAAGTCTCTCAAGTGGGTGACTTGCCCACTGCTTGGTCCTGGGGAGTGCAAGGCCACAGTCTCTCAAGTGGGTGACTTGCCCACTGCTTGGTCCTAGGGATTGCAAGGCCACAGTCTCTCAAGTGGGTGACCTCTTCCATTGGTTCTGGAGGGGGCATTGTGCCCAATGAGCTTCATCCTGGGAAGGATGGGGTGAGTGTATGGCTTCTCCACTGGTTCTGGAGGGGGCATTGTGCCCAGTGAGCTTAATCCTGAGAAGGATGGGGTGAATGGATGGCTTCTTCACTGGTTCTAGAGGGGTCAACATGCCCTATGATGCAGATCTTGGGGAGTGCAAAGTCACAGTCTCTCACCTGGGTGTCATACCCACCTGATTTGCTGGGGCCAGGCCGCACTACAGCCCATGGACACAGGACTACACACCGTCCGCCGGCGGTGACGGCTGCTCAGCGGTGGCAGTGGTGGTGCTGCTGCTGGCAGTGGTGGGAGGAGGCTCCAGCCCTTCCCCTGCTGCCTCGGACGGCTGCCCACTGGGGCTGCTGCAGCTGGCAGTGGTGCTGGTGGAGGTGCTAGCTGTGGTGGTGGGAGTCTCCAGCCCTTCCCCTGCAGCCTCGGACGGCTGCCCACTGGGGATGCTGCTGCTGGCAGTGGTGCTGGTAGCGGTGCTAGTGGGAGGCTCCAGCCCTTCCCCTGCAGCCTCACACGGCTGCCCACTGGGGCTTCTGCTGCTGGCAGTGGTGCTGGTGGCGGTGCTAGCAGTGGTGGGGGAAGGCTCCAGCCCTTCCCCTGCTGCCTCGGACGGCTGCCCACTGGGGCTGCTGCATCTGGCAGTGGTGCTGGTGGAGGTGCTAGCTGTGGTGGTGGGAGGCTCCAGCCCTTCCCCTGCAGCCTCGGACGGCTGCCCACTGGGGATGCTGCTGCTGGCAGTTGTGCTGGTGGCGGTGCTAGCAGTGGTGGGGGAAGGCTCCAGCCCTTCTCCTGCAGCCTCGGACGGCTGCCCACTGCGGCTGCTGCTCCTGGCAGTGGTGCTGGTGGCGGTGCTGGCAGTGGTGGGGGGAGGCTCCAGCCATTCCCCTGCAGCCTCCGACAGCTGAACCACCATGGTTGGTGGTGGGGGCTCCGACTGAGTCCCAGCACCAGGCCTCTTGTCATTTTTGCCTGCTGGTGCAGGCCCCTTGCTCCTTTTGTCAGCAGCTTGGGACTGCTCCTTGCCCTTACTCTCAGCAGCCGGCGATTGCTCCTTGCCCAACCTTTTACCAGCTGGGGGTATCTCCTTGCCCTTTCTTTTTTGCAGCTGGGGGTGCGTCCTTGCCCTTCCCTGCAGCAGCCGGGGGTGCCTCCATGCCCTTACTTGCAGCACTTGGTGCAGGCACCATATCAGTGTGGCTGCCTGGTGCCCAGGATATTCTCCCACCTGGTGTAGCTGCGGACACTACTGTGCCCCTAGACTGGGTGGCTGAGGTGCTTGCCTGGGTTTTGACCGCCCTGGCCTGATGTGAGGGACGGGGGGAGGGCTAGGGAAGAGGTCAATGTTGGCAAGAAAAAGTTTCTTAGGGACATTGGGGTGGGAAGAGGGAGATGGTTTGGGAGTGGAGGAAGAGGGAGTGGTTGTATGAGGTGTCAGTCTGCTGTGCTTGGGTGCAGGTGCATGGGCTGGATGCTTTTGTGAGGTGGATGGCTGTTGGTTGTCTGAGTGCTTGTATTTGTGTACTTTGGGAGGAGGGAGCACAGACACAGAGGGAGAGGTCACAGGGGACGTGTGCATGGAGGTGGGGGTGGTGACTGCCAGTGAGGGGCGTGTGCTGTTAGGTGTGCTGGTGATGGGGGTAGTGGATAAGGATGTAGTGCCTGCAAGTGTGAGTGGAGACGCAACTGGGAGGGAGGTGGAGGACGAGGGGGCCACAGTGGAGGCAATGGATGTTGGTATGTCTGCATCTGGATGGTGTTTGTGTGGGTGCCTGTGGGAAGTGTGGTGCTTGTGTTTGCCATGTCCACTCTTGTGTGTTCTCCTGGGTGCATGCTTGTCTGCTGTGTGCTTGGGATAAGTTGGGGTTGAAGGGAATGGGGTTGGGTAGAGGAAGTTGGCGGGGGAGGCTAGAAACAAGGACAATGGCTGCCATCAGAGAGGAGGCAAGAGCCTGGATTGATCTATGTTGGGCCGCCATGCTAGTGTGAATGCCCTCCAGGAATGCATTTGTCTGTTGCATTTGGGCCGCCAGCCCCTGGATGGCATTCACAATGGTTGACTGCCCAACAGAAATGGATCGCAGGAGGTCAATAGCCTCCTCACTCAGGGATGACTGGGGCAGGGCCTGAGGTGCCTGGGCCGAAGGAGATGCCCACCCTCCTGGGTGAGCGGGCACAGGAAACTCGCTGAGGGCCTGCTGGGAGGGTAGTGCTGGTACGGAGTGGCGGATGTACCTGTAGCTGGGGTGGGCACAGAGGTGTCCGCCACCACCAGGAGCTTCCGTCGGAGGAGGAATCCATGTCTGAACTGTCCCCTCCTGTCTCCGCCGTGGTGCTCCCCTAGTCCTCCGTCCCACCGGTGCCCTTACCGTCGGTGGATTCGGCATCTTCGGTCCTGTGGGATGCAGCTCCCTCCATCGCTGGTGCCTCTGCTCCTCCGCCAGATGATGCTAGTGCACATAAGGACAGGGTGACAAAACAAAAAGGAGGGGGAACAAAGGATACATTTGGTCAATGGTGTCAACAACACCACCATTGGCGTCCATGACACACACACAGAGGGAACAGCCCTATGCACTATGCAATGCACTACCAGTCACAATGCTATTCACCAGGCCATGGATAAGGACAACTAATGCCCATTGCAGCATACCTGAGACCCACAGACTCCTGCCCAGTAGTGGATGCCTACTACCTTGGTTGGAGGTATTTTGCATCAGAACCCTGCCCAACATGGGACCTACTCTGCAATGTCAGGCCTGGCCTAGGTGCACCCACAGGCCCACATCCCCCACCCGGATACCACCCAACCAGGCGTAAGTTGTATATTGGGGCACTGTACTAACCCCCTTGTGGCTGCTGTGATGCCTCCAAGTGCCTATCCAGCTCCGGATAGGCCACCACCAGTATGTGGGCCATCCTCATTGGGAGGCCATCCCAGCTTTGCCTCCGCGTCTTCCGTGCCCAGCGTCTCAAGTCCTCCCACCGTGGGTGCTCTGCCTGCCGTAGACCCCCAGGGTCCGCACATCCTTGGCGATGGCATGCCATATATCCTTTTTCTGATGGGCGCTGACCTGCAGGGAAATGGACAAAGGGAAAGGTATTAGTCTGACCGTCCTGCCTGTTACACTCATGGCCCACCATGCCCCTTCCCATCCCCATTAGCACAGACATGGCCCACCATACATGCTGCACGCTGCCCAGGGCCCATCCAGCACACCCCCCCACATGAGGCTTTCACACACAGCACTCCATGCATTTATGCACCATGCATCGTACTCACAGTGTACTCACCTGTTGGTCTGGAGGCCCATACAGCAATTGGTACTGGAGTAGGACCCCATCCACCAGTCTCTCCAACTCTGCCGAGGTGAAGGCAGAGGCCCTTTCCCCAGTGACACAAGCCATGGTAGGTTCCAGACACAGGTCACAGCAGCAAATGCAGTGTAGGTCCTCTCCTGTTGAAGGTCAGGTAGCAAGTGAGTGAACATATAGAAAATGACGGTGACTTCCATGGCGGTGCATACCATTACCGCCGGCGTACATCATCATTGGTCACTGTACCCCATAGGACCCAATGTTAACCAATGAGGAGTTGCACGGCGGCTTTCAACCACCTCCCGCAACGGCGTACAACGTCAGCAGAATTACCTCATTTCCTCCTGGCCCTCCAAACAGGACAAGCGGACGCCATTTCAGGGGGGGGTGCAGGCCATGGCTCCTAACTGCATCACAGTACACATATGCACAATTTGGACCTCTCCAACAAAATACTGTTACAATCACAACATGCATTGAAGTGTAATGGTTGGAAATAAGAGATACTGACCTGCTGCTCACCATTTTGCCCCATTGATTGCAACTGCTGCAGATGAATAAGAGGTGGAGACATCCCACTGTGTACAGACCCCTGGTGGACTTGCAACAATGGAGGACAAGCACATTATCCTCACCTATATACTTGACAGGGCCACAATCACAGAGCTGTGTGCCCAATTGGATCCTGACCTAATCTCTGCTATCCGTCACCCCACCGGGATACCCCCACTTGTGCAAGTGCTATCAGTGCTCCATTTCCTGGCAACTGGATCCTTCCAAGTGACAATGGGCTTGGCAGCAGGAATGTCTCAGCCAATGTTCTCAATAGTGCTGACCAAAGTTTTGTCTGCCCTGATTAAACATATGCGCAGCTACATTGTTTTCCCCCAGGTGGAGGATTTGGCCACAGTGAAAGCTGACTTCTATGCAATGGGACATATGCTCAACATCATTGGAGCAATTGATGGTACACATATTGCATATTGCATTTGTGCCCCCTGCAAAATGAACTGGTGTTCAGAAATCAAAAGAGCTTTCACTCCATGAATGTGCAGATGGTGTGCCTGGCAGAGAAGTACATCTCCCACATCAATGCAAAATTTCATGGATCTGTGCATGATGCCTTTATCCTAAGGAAAAGCAGTATCTCATATGTGATGGCTCAACTCCAGAGGCACAAGGTGTGGTTCCCACCCAGTATATGTTTGTGTATGGGTATGGTGTGGGCCCTAGGGGTTGGTGTGTGGCTAACAGTTGTCCCTCTATATTTGCAGGTGACTCTGGTTACCCCAACCTCTCATGGCTACCGACCCCTGTGGGGAATCCCAGGACAAGGGCAGAGGAACATTACAATGAGGCACATGGGCGAACAAGAAGAATTATAGAGAGGACCTTTGGCCTCCTGAAGGTCAGGTTTTGTTGCCTCCGTCTAACAGGTGGATCCCTGTACTACTCACCCAAGACGTTCTGCCAGATCCTCGTGGCATGCTGTATGTTGCACAACCTTGACTTACGTCGCCAGGTGCCTTTTCTGCAGGAAGATGAGACTGGAGATGGCTGTGTGGCAGCAGTGGACCCTGTGAACAGTGAAGATGAGGAGGCAGAGGATGAGGATGAGAACAACAGAAGTGCAATAATTTGTCAATACTTCCAATGACACACAGGTAAGACAGCTTCACATTTAATCAACAGTTTTGTGTTTGACATTGTCACTGGCAGGCTGGTTTCCCACTTCCATGGCTACTCACTGTACCTTTTGGCATCTCTATTTGCAGATATTTGTGCCCTACTATCGCTCCTGGTGTGTTGACTGCAGTCAACTACAGGTCATTCCGATTTATACATTACTGTACAGTTGATTTTCAATGTTTAAACCTTGTAAACGAATACTTAGTTAAATCATTTGACATACTCCATACTTGTATTTTTTTTTCCTAAGGGTGTTTATTTAAGTGCTATGAAGTAGAGGGGGATGTGCAATGTGCTAGGGTGATGGTGGAGAAAAGTCCAGGTTAGAGTCCGGTCTATTTGTATCACAGGTGCATTGTCCAAGGGGGCATAGGAAGGGGAGCAATGGCAGTTCAAGGTGGACAGGGTGACAGAGTAGGACACATGGATGACAATCAAGAGAGTCTTATTTCCTGGTGGGGGTCTTAGCAATAGTCTCTGGCTTCTGCCTGGATCGCAGGGAACATTTGCAGGGTGGTTCTCCCTCTGCAGGGGGAGGGGTGCTGGTGGCCTGTTGGTCCTGTGGCAGGCCTCCTGTCCACTAGAGGCAGCGGAGGTGGAGCGCTGTTCATCAGTTTGGCTAGTGGCAGAGGCCTGGTGGGGTGCCACTGCCTCCAGTATAGTGTTGGCCATGTCTGACAGCACCCCTGCAATGGAGACCAGGGTGGTGTTGATGTCCTTCAAGTCCTCCCTGATCCCCAGGTAATGTCCAACCTGCAGCCGCATGTTCTCCTGCAACTTGCCCAGTATCTGGCCCAGCGTATCCTGGGAACATTGGTACGCTCCCAGGATCGTGGTGAGTGCCTCCTGGAGAGTCGGTTCCCTGGGCCTGTCCTCTCCCTGTCACACAGCAGTCCTCCCAGCTTCCCTGTTGTCCTGTGACTCTGTCCCCTGAACCGTGTGCCCACTGCCACTGACCCCAGGTCCCTGATCGTCCTGTGTTTGTGGGGAGGCCTGGGGTCCCTGTAGTGGTGGACACACTGCTGATTGACGTGTCCTTGGGACAGAGGTATGGGCCCGCTGTGTGGAAGCTGTGGTGGAGTTTCCAGATGGGGGAGGCTCTGTGGTGGTGTGAGAGTGTGCCTGGGTAAACGACTGTCCGGAGATCCCTGATGGGCCAGGTTGGTCATCCTGATCCAGGCGAGCAGAGCTGCTGTCACCTTTTCTCGGGTGACATTGGCTGGGAAACCTGTGGGGGTGTAAATGCAGTGTTATTGTTTCTGTGTGTGACATCATGTGCATGGGTGTGTTGCCCTCTATGATTGTTGTTGCCCTGGCACATTTGCCTTTGTGTGAGTTGTTATTTGGTGGGCTAGGTGATTCTCTTCAGTGTGCATGCAGTGGTGATAGGTGTCTAAGCAGGTCTGTGAGGGGTGTCCATGCATTGGTGTTACATGCAGGGCCTGGTATTGGGATGAGTGGGTTGTGATTGTGGGGTATGTGGGAGGTGGTGAAGTGATGGGAGTGAGGGTGGGGGTTTGTGATGGCATGCAGGTATGGGTGTGTACTGTGATGTGTTGGGGTGTGTGTTGTAAGGTGCATGTGTGGTGTTTAGGTGATGGTGGTATGTGGCTCTGGTTGCATAAGCTGTCTTGCTGTCTCTATCTGTTGGCAATTTTTTGCAATGGTAAAGGGTTGTGTGTAATGTGGATGTGTGTTTTATAGTGGTGTGGGTATGTAGGTGTGGTGTGTGTATGTGTGTCAGGCGTGTGTAGTTTGAATTGTCCAATGTGGTGTAGTTTTGTTAGGTTGTGTGTATTTTGAGCGCAGTGATTCATAGCTCATAATGCTGTGGGCGTAGTTCTGTTGGCGTAACGGTGTGGGTTTTGCTACCACCAGTTTATCACTGACCTTTGGGCTGGCGGACTTGTGTGTGATGGCTGTAAAGTGACGGATTGGTATGTGTGTGTCATAATATGCTTGGCGGTTATCCGCTGCGGCAGCGTTATGTTGGCGGCAGTCGGCATGGTGGTAAGCGTGATTTACCACCAATGTCATAATGAGGGCCATAGTAATGTGATTTATATGTCCTGACAGTGAAATACTGTTAAATCCATTTTTCACTGTTGCAAAGCCTGTCCCGCTCACAGGTTAACATGGGGGCTGCCTTTAAATATGATTCAAGTGTAGATTCCCTTTGGGAGCGGATAGACATGTGGAGTTTGGGGTCTCTGAGCTCACAATTTAAGAAATACATCTTTTAGTAAAGTTGATTTTAAGATTGTGGGGGTTATTACAACTTTGGAGGAGGTGTTAATCTATCCCAAAAGTGACGGTAAAGTGACGGATATACCACCAGCCGTATTACGAGTTCCATAGGATATAATGGACTCGTAATACGGCTGGTGGTAAATCCGTCACTTTACCGTTTAACACCTCCTCCAAAGTTGTAATAACCCCCTGTATGTTTGAAAATGGCACTTTTAGAAAGTGAGCATTTTCTTGCGTAAACCATTTCTGTGATTCTGCCTGTTTGTGGATTCCCTGTCTGGGTCAGTTTGACAGTTGGGCTGTTTGCACCTCTATCTAGACAGTGACACAAAGGCAGCTGGGGTGTAGTCTGCATGGTGTAGTCTGATGAGCCATCTGTGCTAGGAGGGAGGGAAGGAGTGGTTACTTACACCTGGAAGGGCGGTGCCTGCCCTCACACAATGCAGTCTCCAACTCCCTGGTGTGTGTCTGGGGCCTGGCTTGCGCAAGGCAGAATTTCACAAATAAGAGAGACTTTTCTTTGAAGTAAGCCTACTTCAAAGGGCAAAATGGGTAGAAGAAGGGCACCCAAAACCACAGACTTTAGAACACTACTGGAAACCAAGAGGAACCTCTGCCTGAAGAAGAGGCGATGAGCTGAGGAAGAAGAGCTGCCCTGCCTGTGACTGTGCTTAGTGGAGCTATCCTGCAGTTTCTCTTCTGCCTGTGCAAGAGGAGAAAGACTGGACTTTGTGTTGCCTTCCTTCTTGTGAAGAACTCTCCAAGGGCTTGATTTAGACCTTGCCTCCTGTTGTTTGAAGTATCAGGGACAGCAAAGACTTCTCTCTGCCAGCACCTGGAGCCTCTGCTGCGACTCCTACTCTGCCATGTGGTGCCCATCCAGTTCCTGGGACCCTGAAAGGAGAAGATGGCAGGCTTAGAGTGAGAAATCCATGCACCAACCACTGTGCGGAGAAAAGATTGATGAGACGCTGATCTGCGGCTGAAAAATCGAAGACTGCTGCTTTGGGCCTGAAAATCGATGCTCGCTTGCAACGCGACTGGAAGATCGACACCAGCGGCTGGAGAGACAACACACAGCATCGCTGATGGAGGCTGGTGAGATTGCAACCTGCACTGCATGGTTTTCGGATCATCGTGCAGCAGGATTTCCGACACAAACATCGCGGGCATGTAAAAACGACACAAGGCCTGCCCGGACCCGAGAGTGCGGTTCAAATGGATGCATAGCTCTCCTGCGGAGAGAAGAAATGGCACACACTGACTCGACTGAAGGAGAAACAACGTACAGTCTCGCTCGTGAGTGATATCGATGCATCACAAGCCCTTTTTGACGCACACTCACCCGTGCAGGGTTATTTTTGACGCACCCAGGTACATCGTTAGCTTTGTGTTTAAAATTACATGAAGACTCTTTTTGGTTTTTAATTGATAACTTGACTTGCGTATTGTGTATTTTTGTCGTTTTGGTCTTGTTTTGTTTAGATAAATATTCTCAATTTTTCTAAATCTGTGTTGTGTCATTTTGTAATGTTTTCATTAAGTTACTGTGTGTTGGTACAACTACTTTACACCTAGCACTCTTAAGTTAAGACTGCTACTCATGCCAAGCTACCAAGGGGGTGAGCGGGAAGTATGCTGAGGGTGATTCTCTTTTACCCTGACTAGAGTGAGGGTCCTTGCTTGGACAGGGGGTAACCTGACTGCCAACCAAAGACCTCATTTCTAACAACTATCATATTTCTAATGTTTGTATAGTTTAAAAGTCTTGTATACAAATTTAGTAATGCCTAACTATAACTATCATTTAACCTTTGTTTTTTGGTGAATAGATAGATAGATAGATAGATAGATAGATAGATAGATAGATAGATAGATAGATAGATAGATAGATAGATAGATAGATAGATAGACATTAGCACGAAACCCGAAACATCCTCCATATGCTCTTTGTTGGAAAATGGGTTATTGGTAGGGCAGGTAGGTACCTACACCTAGCAACAAGCCACTAACCTCCACATAGGTACAGTTAGGTCTCAGTAAATTAATCCCAGCTCAACCCTTGGTAGCTTGGCAACGAGCGTCAAGGCTTAACTTAGGAGACAAAGTGTAAAGCATTCAAATATCACAAAACAGTAATTAAATAAAACACAGGAAACAGTTTAAAAATCCAAAACCAATTTATAAAATAGCTTATATTTTTATCTTTAAAATGACACAAAAACGATTAAAATCGGTTCAGGGGAACCGGAGATATGAATTTTTAAAGTATTATTATTTTCTAGCGCTTAGAAACAAAAAGCGCCAATCGGGTCATCTGGTTGCACCAGGACCGGGGCAAAGTCAAACTTTCAGGCCGACCGCGATGGAGCCCTGCTCGGCTACAAGTCGCGGGAGGCCTCGGTTAAAAAGTTACCTTCTGACTTAGTCTCTTTTTTGATGTTTTTCTTCCCCGGGACGAACCTGCCAGTTGAATCCGACCTCCTGGAGCCCTTGTCCGGATACGCGAAGTCGGTTTCCTCGGTGGTGATTTTTACCTTCGGACTTAGTCGTTTTTTCGAGATGAAAATCCTTCGACCGGGGTAAACCTGGATCTTGATCCGACGTCCGTGGAGCCCTTCTCGGATACGATGGCTGGGAGGTCCCGGTCAACTTTTTACCTTCGGACTTAGTCTCTTTTTTGGATGTTTTTCTTTACCGGGACGAACCACGAAGTCAGGCCGGGTCGCGGTTGAGGCAAGCCGGCTAGAAGTTCCGCGTCGGGTCGGTCACTTTATGGAGCTTTTTTTCAAAAATTCTCCAATCTTTTCCAAACTTCTGGGGCTTCACCCAAATGTTCTTTTAAGGTTCTTTTGGGGTCCACGGCTCACCCCAAGGGTCCAGAAGTTCTGTGATGGTCCTTGGGAAGTGCGGACTTCAACTCCCAGAATGCACCTGGTGCAAACTCCTTTTTGGCCACTGGACAGTGGTCAGCTGGTCACTTTTTCAGGAGTTGGTGCAGGGGACTCTGGATAGCAATTTTTCACCTGTAGCAAACAGGGAGTCCCTCCTTGAACCAGTTGAAGCCAGGCAAAGTCCTTCTTGTGGTGAAGCCCAAGTGTGCAGCTGGTGCAGTCTTTCTGAGTGCAGGCCAGGGGTCCAGCAGGGCAGTCCTTCTTCTCCTTGTAGTTCCTTCTTCTTGAAATTTGGTGGGGATCTGAGGTGTGGGGGCAGGTCTGCCAGTTTTATCCTTGCTCCTGGGTGAAAAGCAGGGGGGCCCTGGTTCTCCAATCAGGGACAGGGTCGTCCCCCTGTGATGACCACTTCCTGGGAAGTGTGGCAAAAATCCATCCCAGAAGGCAACAGTCTCTAAAAATCCAACATGGATGAATCTGATTTTTGGAGGTTACATCTGGCTGAGCCCACCCACTGGTGTGGCTAAAAATCATAAACACACCCCTCTCCTGCCCTCTCCTAATCTAATCAAGGGGGCACCTAATTGTCTGGGGTTGCAGGATGTGGGGGTGTTGCTGGGTGCTGCAAATGTCCTTCTCTGCCTTTGAAGACCAGTTTGGCAGCCCTCCCCCTTCCTGCCTCACCATCTGCTGAGGGGAGATTCTCTCCCCCAAGCACATTCCTTTGTGTGAAGCCTGGCCACTTCACACCTAATCAAGGCAGCCTGGCAGAAGCTGCTGCAGGCTGGCCAATCAGAGCAAAGCAGCAAAAACAATGCAGAGCTGAAATTGGCAACTTTTTAGGTAAAGTCTAAACTTTTTACCTGGACAAGTTATATTAAATCCAACAACTGGAAGTTGTGGGATTTATTACAACAATCAATTTGATACCAAATTCTTGGTATGTAACATTTAAGGAGACTTTAAAATTTAAAATAAAGTCTGCCCATTCTAGCCTATGAAGGCCATTTACTTCAATGAGGGAAAAACAAATTTGGCTGTTTTTACCTCACCAGGGCTTATAAATCTATTTTTATAAAGTCCCTGCTTATAGTTACATGGCACCCAGCCCTAGGGGCACATAGGGCACACCTTAGGGGTGACTTATATGTAAAAATAAGGTAGTTTAAGACTTTGGAAGTACCTTTAATTCCAAAGTCGAATTTGCATATAACTTTAATTTAAAAGCAGCCAGCAAGGCAGGCTTGCTTTTAAAATGACACTGGGCACCTCAGCAGTGCACCTAGGTGTGCACCACCTATGCTGTGGTCCCTAAACCTACATGCCCTACCATATACTAGGGACTTATAGGTAGGTTAACTTAGCCAATTATAATTAGCCTAATTTGCATATCCATTTTACACAGAGCACTGGCCCTGGGACTGGTAAGCAGTACCCAGGGCACAGCCAAGAGTCAGTAACCACCAGTACCTATCCAGAAAGAGTGGGGGTGATCAGGCAAAAAAAAAGGACTTTCCTACACTCTTCCTATGCTATGTCATCTCCCTGCCTCCCTCTCACTCCCTCATTCATTTCCATTCAGTCCCTCGACCCCTCTCCCTATAAATACAATACGTCATCCTCCATTATCCTGATAATAGTAATTGTATGTGGGGTTGGGTGAGAGACGTCGGGGTGGTGGCCAACGATACCTCATCTCAGCAAGAGTGCTTGATGAGTTTCAGCACCTACATAGATGTATATAGTGCGCAAGTGTTTGTTTTCCAAGCGATTAGTTCCCATTTCAGTGAGAGGACTCGGTTGATAACTGCACGTGGTGCAGAAATGAGTAGAAGGATAAGTGGAGGGGGTGGTCTCAGATCCTTTTCTCAGACAGTCGACAGTGACAGTAGAGCTTAATTAGTGTGTGTGACAACATCATAGAAGTATGTGTACAAGTGTCTTACCTGCAAGCCACAGGTTCTCATCTCAGCAAGGTCATTGTGCCTGCTAAATAGGTGGGCAGAACTCTGCAGAGTTATGTACCTCTGCGGAGTAATACTCAGTGAGTTCCACCCACCGGTAATATATAATATATATATATAAACGATCCAAAAAATCCAGATCCACTCCTGCTTCACTCATCGTATTCTCCACCCATCTTGCAATCGTGGCTGTTGACACTGCTCTATATGGTCTCACAGACGAGATCAATATTTGATCTATTTCTGCCCTCCTATGCTCAATCATCCATCCCTCAGACTCCTTAATACATCTAATAACACACAGCTTTAGATGCTCATCAACCTTGGATACAAGTTATAGTTTTACTATATTATTATTATAATTTCCTTATTTCGAACAACACACTACGTGGTTGATAAAAGCTATTTGTCACTTCCAGTGCTCTCATGTCCGATACGCTATTAAATTATATCATACATAATAATGTTGCTAACTTCCACACCAATTTCTTGGCAGTCAAATATTTGAATTTGGCTAATTTTCAAATGATGAAAAAAATGTCCAACATCCCAAAATATCTTATACCTTGCACTAAGAGGTTTCTTATTTCTTATTTCCTTCATTATTCTACATATTATTGGACTTCTTCCCATGAACATACTATCCGCAAGAGAATGTCGAGCTGCTCTTTACCATATTATTCTGCCAGACAAATTGCAATCATAATCTCATCCTTTTCCACCGGATCCAAATCCCTTTCCAGGCACCAACGTCTCCAAATGTTCCATGTACCCACATATCTTTTTTTTGTATCTGGTGCCCATGGCTCGTTTAGTAATTCTATAGCCTCTCCTGACAGCTGTATGAATCATTCTGATCTCCTGAAATGTTCCAAACTAGTATGTTGAGCCTTCCTGACTCTACTACAGGATGTTCCTTCCGCCTGTATCCTTGAAAAGACCTCTGCAAGTCTCAATCAATAATTGATTGCCTCTTACCAACTCCATTATGATGGATAACATGCTTGAGTCACCCAAAAAGATGTCAATAACACTTACTGGCACCTCTGCCTCCTCACTTGCATCAATACTCTCTGAATCATTGAGAATGGTGGAAACGCATACTCTTTTATGTTTTTCCAATTCAGGCTGAATGCATCCACAGCAAACGCACCTGGCTCCGGTCTTCAACTCGCATACTTCACTAGCTGATTTGTTAACCGTGAAGCAAATAAATCCACCCGCAGTGGACCCATTCTCATCTGTATTTCCTGAAATGCTCTCTGCATTAGTTTCCAATCTCTGTCATTCAACAAGTGAATTCCAACCTGCCACTAAATTCTCTTTCCCTTGCAAATACTGTGCTCTCAAATCTTGTGCTCCAAACAAAATTCCCAAAATTCTTTTGCTAACTCTGAAAGTCTCTTTGACTTGCTGCCTCCCAGCTTGTTTATGTAAGTCACCGCTGATCTATTGTCCATCTTCAATAGCTATGTGCAACCCTGTACTTGTTCCCTGTGAATTGCTAACGCCCGTGCTTTCAGTTCCAAACAATTGATATGATCTTTCCTCTATTCTAAACTCCACTTTCCTTCCGCTAGCTGTGCATCAAATCTCGCTCCCCAACGTAAGTTGCTCGCATCTGTTCCCAACACATAATCTGGGGTATATACAAACATTGCACAACCATTCCATGCCTGTGAATTCCCTAACCACAATTTCAGTTCTTCCTGTGCATGTAGTGTTAAACTAACCCTGTCTCCGCACTATAATCCCCTGGTCAAACCTTGATCGCTTGAGGCCCTGAAATTCTCTGTAATTGAATAGACCTGGAAATATTGCCTGTATAGAAGATGACAGAAGTCCAATTACCCTCGCTAATTCTCTTAAGCTCATTTCTTCCCTTTTCAATAATTATTTTACTTCTCTCTTTATCAAAGATATCTTCCTCTCTGGTAACCTCAATTGTGCCTTTACCGTGTCTACAAGTCCTAAAAATTCCATCCTTTGTGATTGTACAATAATCTATTTCTCCTGATTTATTACAAGTCCTAAACTTTCCAAGGTGTCGTGTGTCACTTAAATCTGATTCTTCAGAACCTCTACATTCTGATTCATTAGCAAAATTTTGTCTAAATATATTACCATTCTCACTCCACTCTTCCTGAGATAACCTGCTACTGGTCCTAATACTTTAAAAAAAATACCAAGATGCTGATGAAATACCAAATGGAAGAAGGTTGAACTTGTTCAACTGTCCATTCCACCTGAACTGCAGATACCATTGACTCTCCTGTGCAACTGGAATAAAAAGATAAGCATCTTTCAAATCTGTCTTTGCGATTCAATTCTGGTCTATCAGAATATCTCTCCATAGATTAGTTTCCTCCATATTGAAGTGTCTATAAACTACAAAATAATTTAAGTTGCACTAATGTATCACTGTCCTCCAACTTCTTTCCTTTTTCTCTGCTACAGAGTACTGACAAACCCTATGTGATCTTCTGTCTCTACTATGACCTCTTTTGCCAATATTCCACAAATTTCTTCTTTCACAGTTTTCTTTACATTCTCTTGAAAACATATCTCTTTTGGTTCCTTCATCTGAAGGGGCTATGACTATTATATAACTTTTTAGTGCTTTCAAAACCCATGTATCATTCGTTATCATCTCTCATTGCTGTATGAAATGGTTTAATCTCCCTCATATGTTTCTTTGGATAAAACTAATACCACTCTTCATACGTATCTTGTCCTGAATGTGATCCCGCATTAGACTCCGGGCCCTCCCTCGGTCTGATCTGCTCCTACCATCTGTACCTCTTGGAGGATAAAAGTCACTGGAGTACGTATTTCCTATGTATCCTGCTCTTCCTTGTCCATAACTATTTCCCTCTCTATATGGGCCTCTGTGGACTAAATCTTAGTGAGTAATATGTACGGCTGGAACATTGCTCCTTCTTCCGGCCCCTGCATATAAATTATGAAAAACCTTTTGCATTGTTGTATGCACCTTATACAAGGCAGTGAAAGTGTGGACATGCTTCCTCATTGATTTAATGATCCCTTCTCCAAATAGAATTCCCTTTGACTTCTAGCTAGACTCTTTTTTTTTCCAAGTTACCTAATTTAGGAATAATCTTTAACAGTACTGGTTTACACCTCTCTGCAATGAGGCCTGCGTTGGCACTGCAGAGAAAGCATATCTCTCCCTGGCTCCAGCCCCTCAACAAATTTATTTTCAAATCTGTGCCACTGATATAAGACTCTTCCAGCATATCAAAAAGTCTTGCAGCTAGGCCAAAGACATCAACTAATTTGTCTCACATTGCTTTAGGGATCTCTCAAGTACTTTCCTTGGGTCACGGCCCACTCAGTCCTCAATACATTTCTTTCACCCCATTCTAATGGCCTCCTTATCCAATCTTGATATATTTAGCAACATGATTCATAGGCAACCACTCTGAATTACACAGGTGTCTATTTTCTCATAGATGAAACAAACTATGGCCCAAATGATATTTTACCTCTTTCTTTAAGATTTTTATTAGAATTCTCAGAGCTTGAAAACTCATCCAAGCCATCATCATATCCCAGATTAAGTATATATTCATCAATATCTGCATTCATATCCTGTTCTGTCCAATTAGGCTGATAGCCCATCTCTGTTGCATGGTTTTCCTGCCTTTATTTTGTGCCGTTTAGGACATCCGATTGTGAGCCATTCGAGATTCCTCCCTTCTCATCTGCCATTTTATCTTCATTTATATGTTTTCTTTTCTTCAAACATTTTTCTTCTGGTCCTCTATTCATTGTCTTTCCCTCATCTGACAATGTCCAATATTCCTCTTCTTCAACTACCTTTCCCTTTATCTTACCTTCTTTAAGTATTTTTCTCAAGGTCTCCTGAATTGTATCCACTATTTCCTTATTTATCAGTCGCCTAATGACCCCCTCCTGTACCTCCTGCGATGAAATCATATTTCCTTCTGTCAGTTTAAAGTGACTTCTACTACTTATTTTTTTAATTATTTTTTATTTTCATCTCTATCCTTATAGATCTAACCTAAAAGTGTTTAAAAACAGTTCTGATAACTTTTATTTATTAAAAATATGCGTGGAATCTTATTTAAAAAAACGTGCTAATTAACTGTACTCCTCCGACGCATGTAACTGTGCCACATGCACCTGATCATCAGCTAAGCCAACTGTGAGCTGTTTAAATCATTATGTGCATTGTCAAGTGACCTCTACAATATCTGGCAAAGCGTCACCACGCATCTGACGCTTTGTGTTTGCTACAGTGCAAATCAACAGCAGAGTCAACTGTGACAAAGATATAGCATACATGAAATTCAGCAAGGTAATTCATCAATCATTAGTCCCTGTAATTTGTCAGTCATTTGTGAGGGCCCTTAACTAACGTCAGATTAGCATCAGCATGCTGGGCTTAAAGCAAAACAATTTAGAAACATAAATTTAGAAACACATCTAACTATGGATCTGTCAAAACAGCACCGTTGGGACCTAGAAAGAAAAGGCATAAAATGGACAACAGTCACGTTTCATCATATCTACCTATCGTCGGTATGGGACAGCAAAGCAGAATCAGTCTTCATCCTCAGGTCATCAATCGATCAGCAAAGCATCAGGCTCTCCGTCACAGAATATGAGCCCAATGACAGAATGACTCTTGAATTTCTCCTAAAGTCTCTTCTTCTCTCAAAATCAGGTCTCTCTAGATCTGAATATGTCTCCTCTGTCGCGTTGTTATATCAAAGTCACCTAAACAACCCCTTAATTCCCTATTGGTCAGTTAATCATACGTTCATACTTTACCCAATAATATTTCTATACCAAATCTATGAATTCTAATATTTCACTCTTCACATGCAGTTGATTGGTCCACTTTATGATGTTCTCATCATCCGACTTCAGGTAACAATATTGTTGGATCTCCAGCTCCATTCAGTATCTTCATTGTTCTCGTCCTGGGAAAGTGCATCTCACACACATTACACACATATTATTACACTAGCGGGAACATCATCTCCTTGCAGTCGGTTCTCAAGAAAAGCTTCTGTTAAGTACATTTAACAAGACAATGGACATTTCACAGTTTAATTCATTTGGTCAGCATTTTTTATTAACCACTAAGAAATACAGCTTCTGCATGAGGCTTGGCAAGACTAGGCCAAGACACTTGCTAAGCTAAGGCCTACAGTGAATAAAGCTAGAGCATACTTCATAACCCTTATTATTACATATTAGTACATTAGTCTAATACATTTTCAATATTTCCTAAGTATTAATCATTGATTAGTACATTTTGTGAACACTTGTGGCCATTCTTCGAGGTCACATTTTCAAAAGCGTGCATTATTTTTCTACGTTATTCATTTTCTACATAACTCATTATTCAAAATACATAAACACTCATTAATAAATTTCTGATTAAAAACACCTGCGCTAGCACACGTATACAAGTACGAGAGACAGAGCGAGAGAGAGTGCAGATGCACAAGTGGAGCTCTTTAAATTTGAATCCCGTCACCGGTGATTTTAAATAAATAATTCTAATCCTTTAAAAATCTGAGACTGTGGGCCTGATTTAGATGTTGGTGTAGGGGTTACTCTGTCACATCAGTGACAAATACCCTGCCCGTCGCAAACTAAATGACATTATATCCAATCAGATTTAGATTTTGGCAGATGGGCATCTGTCACCCTTGAGACAGGGTAACCCGTCTGATAATATATAAAGGCTTGATTTAAATACTGGCGGAGGGGTTACTCTGTCACGACAGTCATGGATATCCTGTCTGCCACAATCTAAATCCCATTATGTCCAATGGGATTTATATTTCAGCGGACGGGATATCTGTCACTGTTGTGACAGAGTAACCCCTCTGCCAATATCTAAATCAAGCCCTTAATCTTGTTTTTAAAAGTCAATCTAGCCCCATAAAACTCATTCTCTTGTTCTTATATACCCATTTTGACATATCAAAACATTTAAAGCAACTAGTTAGTATACCTAACTAAATATACCTGATTCACTTACTGTGTACCCACACATTGGGTACATTTGATAAAATGATTAAATCTATTACTTTAAGATTCGTTGATTACAATCATTCATTTACACACATATAATTCTCAATCTACCATAAGAAAAAAACAAATACTTACCTGCCCAGAAGCAGCAGACAAAAGAGGAAGAGAGTGGAGTTGTTCTATTTCTGTATGACTTCACGTTGTGCTCTAATTTGGAACTCTCAATGTTGCTGCTCAGAAGTAGTGAATAGAAAGGCTAATGCATCATGCCCTTTGTACTATTTGTACTTCTGTGTGGGTTACACAAGGCCACATTCGTCTGTGGGCATTAAGTACTGTACTGGCATGGCACATTCGTTTCTTTGACACGGACAACCCCCAGCAACAACTTAATCAGAACATAATGAGAAGGCTGTTCTTTCATAAGGGATGGAATCCATGGTTTGGTGCCAAACGGAGAAAGAGACCTCCATGTTAGAAACATAATGGGCACTGTCTGAATCATACAGTTAGCACAGATACACTTTCAGTTATTCATTGCAAAATAAAATAAGATTTGTATTTAAGTTTATTATGCAGCAATTGTTTCACTAGATTGAAGTAATGATTTTTCCACCAACATGCTCTTCGGGGTGATTGTTTGCACTTTATAAATGCCTATTACATCTCTTCATTCACATCAAGACAGGATTTGTAATTTTGGAAACTGTACAGAAAATAATTATGAATGAAAGTCCAGTTGGGGCATATTTAATGCTTACCTTTTCTGACTATTTCTGATTACAGTTACCCCTAGTCTAGAGCTCTCTAGTTCTTTCAATGTTTACGCCCCCCTACTGTTATATAAGTTTTGAAATAGAATGCATATGTCTCTTCCACCTCTGCTGAACCGACTTATCCAAATTTCTAATAATTTACAATAAATCTTAAGGTCTTTCTAGAACAAAGTTTTGCCATAAGATCACAGGTGTATAGAACTCTTATTTACACCTCCTTTTTCCTCTTCTCTATCAAAAAGATAATTAACTACATGCCAAAATAGGGGCTATGGGCAATGTGTGGTTGGTCTACAGAGTCTCCCCATATCCTGGCATTTTAAAATAACTGGTTCAGTTAAAGTATGTTGCTCAAAATGCCACAATTATGTTCACAACAGGACTAAGAATGTTTGTCCAGATCCGTGCTAGTAGGAAACAACACAAGCTTCTTGATAGTCAAATTGAATTCAAAAGCCTGCATATTTCATATTGTGCTCAAAGCCAGCCACTCAGTACCTTACAAAACTGTTTTTCTTATAAGAAAAGTTCTGGGATCTATGAAATTTGCATCTTGCTGCCTTTGCCTCGCCACAATGAATTTTTAGACAGAGAACGATGCTGTGGAACTCTTCGCCAGTCTGCCCATGGCTAGAACCATTCTTTGGGAAATTTAGAATTATATTAAATCTTCCTCTTCTCATAATGTTTCCCCTATTGATTAGTCAATGTAAACAGCACCGAAAGGAATGGTAATGGATTGAGGGAAGTCTATACTTTATTAGAATCTACTTCTAACTGCTTCTGAAGCATAATCTGCCTTCATACTGAAAACAATACTGAGACATGCCAAAAGACCATTACAGTGCTTCCATGTTTGCTCTGCGGATTACCAAAACACTTTGGGAATTTGTTGTGGAGCTTAATTACATTTTAGACACTACTAAATCTATTGTAAAACATCTAAATTGTATGGAATAATTTGTGACTGCTCAGAAAGCAGAATATTTGGATTACTGTAATAGCATATCTGTGTGTCTCCCCCTATGACTGTGTCAGAGAATCCACCTGTTAAAGACAGTTACTGTGTGCTTAATTCCTAGGCAGACAGGAAAAAACATTTCTTCTAGTATGAAAGTCCCTAAATTGTCCTTGTGCCTGCCCTTGACTCTGGAAATAGGGCGTAGTCTGTTGTTCTATATGTGCCAAGAAACATGGTTCACTGTTCCTCTCCTCCAGAGATGCGTGCTCTAAAGGTGGAAGGCCTATTAGCCAAATCTATCTTTAGAACTAACTCAATTTATAAATCTTAGGTAGACCTGGCACAGCTCTCTGCTGCTTTTTGGCAAGGTTTGAGTATTAATGATCCTGCAGCCATACATACATACATATGAACGTGCACTTGTTATTGCAAAACAAGCTATTTTGCTTCTGAAGTATTTGGAGACCAATTTTGTTCAGTAGATGCTTTAATGTTTACAATGATACAAGACTTTCATTGCATTCATATTCTCTCCCACATGGTTGAACATTGGCAGACCCACTTCAGTATGTGAAGAGCTAAAAAAACACAAAGCTTTTTCATGGGATTGCTGTTTGTTTCATTTTCACAACATTTTTGTCTGTGCATTTTAATGGCTAATGAGAACCATTACATTTTCAGACAATGTATACTGAAATGAGAATCTATCTTTGATAACACCAATACGCCTCATCTGTGATGATGCAACATATTCCATGTACACCATGGTTACTTCCTGCTACTAAATGTAATATCACACTCATTACATTCTTGTGATCTTTTGGAAGTGAGATGAAATTACAATAAATGACATGGAATTTGAGAGGAGCAGTAATGGTTCTATTACTGTCTTCTGCAAAGGGAAAGTCTTCAACCTCTTACAAAATGTACAGTAAACCATCATGCATAAGAACCACATTGGTAAAGCATTCCAGAGCTGAGGGCCATTGTCTATAGTAAACATACATGTTTCGATCTTATGGATTCTATTATCAGAGTTAAGAGTTTTAATGGGTGACAACACAATAGCCTGTTTCACAGAGATAGGACTCTTGCTCCAGGCAACCCGGAGTGCATTACCTAAAGATTTGAACTTGAACCACCAGTTCACAAACAATCTGTGTAGTTGGATTAAAGTCAATTCACGGTAAATAAACCAGAACATAATTGTACAGTTCAAATCAAAATCAGTGTAACATATTGAACAATATGCTCTATTGCAATGCTGCCTCATTAGTGTAAATCATGCTGTCTCCATTTTGCTCCTCCTTTGCAGTAAAGACATGTCTTCCTCTCTGGAGCACAGTCTATCATAATCTCTAGCTGGACAATACGGTTCTGCTGACTCTGAAGTGCAGTGGTGTTGTGATCATGGGAGGGAATGGTTTACAGCAATGCCATCTTTATCACAATCTTGGGTATGTGTTGTGTTGTTGCCAAGGCAGTTTTCCGTAATTGCATATTACATTGGTGCCACGTGCTGAGGTGAAGAAACTGTAGGAACTTTCTGGATTGTTGTATATATTGGATTACTTATGAACATATATTAATTGGAGGTTGGTAAATGCAGCTGTGGTCCAGGAAGCAAATAGGTTTATAGTATATTCTATTTTAGCATTCAAAGGAGTGCTGATGTAGCTGCCTTATTGTTTGTCTCTCCATCTCACCATGCTGAAATGTGCTCTTGTGCCTCAGATGCTTGGAGTGCCAAATACACTTAAGCACCCCATCAATTTATTATTACAAGTCTCATAGTAGGCAAACACTGCTGTCTGTAAAAAATAACACATACCTTTCATACACAGATATCTGCATTGCAAAGAAAGACATTTACACTTTGAAGGCTGCAAACCTGAAAGCCAAGTTGACCATAAATCAAACATCATAATCAAAAAAAGTAAAATAGTATAATATAGCACTTTTGTTTCACGTTCTGAAATCATTAGGGAAAATGTATTCTCTTCTGTAAAAAATATTATTTTAAATCAGCTAAAATATATAGTAACACCCCCGAATTCTGTCTACAAAACAAATATATTTGAATAAGCGCATAGAATGTTACATTATTTTAGAAATACTAACTGTTTGAATTTTACCATACAAAATACTACAGCTACATATTAATCTTCTCTGTTACATGCTTTAAAAGATTTCTCAATGATGCAAATTATATTGAGCCATTGAGTAAAATACATTTACATTTAATCATATTTCTGCTTTTGTGGCAAGTCATCTTACATCTTAATGTGGTTTTTCTACATGGATAAACCTCGGATGATTGCATTTGTGAGGTGTTCAATGAGCATATGTCACATAAGGCGCTAACGTATGCATCATGCACTAGAAAACAGTAACCAACAATAAAACCCTCTGCAGTAGGAATTTATGAAAGTCATGAGGCAATGAAAGGGAAAAAGCAGTCGCATACCTGCTAAGGGATATAAGTGTGGTTGGTTTACAGGTCCATCCACAAATAAGTTTAAATTCAAAGTGTTCATTACACTTCCTTGTTTATTGTTTAGTTAACATATAATCGTCAGTATATTCTTATTCGTTCTATTGGTCAATAGTTTTCTTATGACATGGGAAATAGAGAAAACAAAAGAAAAATAATATTTAGTTATTACAATACCTAAGGTTCTCCCAACTCTGTGCATTGGACATATTTCAGAGCACAGCAAACTAAAACCCAAGCCTGTTTAGGACCTTTGTTGAAGTGAAGAAAAGTGTTTTCTCTAGCCACAGGAATAATGAAAATTCCATATAAATGCCCTTGCCCTCTCAAGTATCCTTTGGCCCTAGTTCTTGGTCTAAGGGCCTGAAAGTTCTCACTAGATGAAGGGGTTTGGTTTGATTTAGAGGTAGCTGGGGAAGCTCCACTGCAGATATTAATTCACTACATGCATAATTTTGTATCTGATCTGTGCATCCAGCTGCATCTGAAAATTGCTTATAATATTAGAATCTCATTCAATAATCGATTGGTTACATACAAGTGGGCTAACAAACTTTTCTATTTTATATTTCGGAGGTGTTTTTTTATATTGCACCACCCAGTGTTTTGTCTGCTTCAACATGCTTATCAAATTTGCTACTGATATAAGACCTTAGTCATAGCTCATTTACCTGAGCTATACTATTACGTATTTTGCAGAATTAATTAATCTGAAAATAAGATCCCTTCACAGAAGTGAGGCTATGCAAAAAGCAAGAGAGACAGTTCTGTAGCCAAACTCATATTCTTATCTTTAATTTGAATTACCTTTGCAGGGACGAGATTAAGAAGTTTGAAAAGGGCCAGGGAATGGAATGATAGACAATTGCTTAGATGTTTTTGGACCCAAGCAGCATGACTTCTGTTTTAGAAGCATTAACGTGAGGTCAATTACTTCTCCTCTTGTCTTTGATCTTACTGAGGCAGGACAGGAGTTATTTATATTGTAATCTATATAGATGGTGAAGTGAAGAGTACAACTGACATTTCAACTCCATTCAAGACCAAATTCAGAAGGTGAGAATTATCTACTGTGATAATAGACTAAGCAAACATACAACTTTCCACATCTACTATGTCATGAAATTTCTACTTTAAGCGCTCAAAATAGAGGTTCGATAAAATCACCATGCATTAGACATTTCTAAACAGAATCATACCGGCTAAATCCATAGATTTATTGTTTCTGTTAATTCTGTATGTCACGTGACATATGCTAACTTATCTTTGTGTTAACTGCATTCTATAAAAACGTGATAGATAACTTAGGACCTGATTTAGAGTTTGGTGGATGAGATTACTCTGTCACAAACATGACGGATAGCCGCCTGTCGTATTACGATTCCATTTTATCCTATGGAATTCATAACACGGCAGACGGGATATCCGTCACATTTGTGACGGAGTAACCTGTCTGCCCAACTCTAAATCAAGCCCTTAGTCTTTGTTGTCTTATCACAAAGATTTCATAATATAGGTTAGTGTAGTTTAATGCACTACTTTTGTGATCTAATTGCCCTTTCCCATTAATAGTGATATAAACTGTATTATAAAATGTAGGTCTTCCTGTTATTGGACTGCAAACAATTGTTTTTTATCAACAGCTTAATTTATAAGACAATTCATATACTTTATGGACAGGCTCAGTGTTAAAGCAAGATGAGCAGATGGAAATGTAGTTTAGCATATGAGTCAAGGCAGTAAGTTGCCCTTTTACAATTATATTGTGTATTTCATACAACTAACCTTTGACAATACTAGTATCCTGCTTAATATCAAATATACAACCAAACTGAACACACCTATTTTACAATATCAGGCCTCCCATTTTTTAAATATCTTTGTAAGTAATTATGTCTGTATCAAAATAAGTGAATAAAGATGTCCATTTAAGACCTCCGTTTAATGGTCAGATGTAAGTTTGGGAGCAGCATTATTAGTTTTTTCCAACTTCTTTATGATTCCAAATACAAAATACCCTATTTTATAAATAGCATCTTGACACAATTATATGCCAATTATGTAAATGGTACACATGTGTGCTACAAATCAGTTTATGTACAGAATTATGCAAGTTTAATGACCGCATCGCATTTTGAGTGAATAGCTCCTACTTTGAGCAATCAAACTTTTTGTAACTTTCATCAATGTTGTCTAATATTCTTGATAGTAACGATAAAGAATAACATGGCAGGTTTGTATTCATAGAACTGTTGTAAAACTCCACTACAAATGGTGAACTGCCATCCCAGTCCATTGGCAAACTATTATAATAAAAGTTCACTAAAATAAAACATGCGTAAAGGTTAGTCATTAAGCTTCCTTCTATCATTTCTGAATGAAATGTTTGCAAAATAATGCCTGCTAGCACAGAAATATACAGCAGAGTTTGGCTATAAAACATATATTAATAAAAACTGTGTGCTAGTGTGTTCTTGCATTTTAAATTTAATACACCCAGTCTTGTTTGAAAATTTGCACAGAAAGTTGCCTTAATTATCCGAGGACATATAAATATTGTACAATTGTTATCACAGCATGTTTAGCTATCGATCTGTTGAAAGGATAGTAGTTGAAGATGCAGTTGAAGATAAATAGAATTATGTATTATTGGGAGCCCCCAATCAATGTGAATAGAACAAAGGGTATCACAGCAGCTAAAACGAGCAAGATCCGGACTTTGATAATGCAATGCACTCAGTACCTTCATGCACCTTTACTGAACCCCTGCACAGTAATCAGAATGTTTGCTACTAGTGACTTGAAGCCATAGTCCCAATTGCATTTGTAGACTACAAAAGATCCAAGTAATTGACTTTTAGCAGCAGGTCTAGTGGCATGTATAACAATCATTACTCTACAAATCCCTTATGGACCCGGCCTTTCTTACAATTCCACGCCCACCAAATGAAGATTCTTAGAATGCATTGATCCTTGTTGCAGAGATAGCTGTATGCCTAGGCCAGTATTCCTAGGGCAATTCTGAAACTATTCTACCTACTTCTGTAAGACCTTGGAATCTGAGTAGTTAAGAATATACTTGCACAAACAGACTCAATCAAATGCCCTGGTGCTTAAAATAAATACAGTCTTTTACATTCAGTGTAAAAAATGGATAAATTAAAGAAATAGAAAACAGGTACTCAACATATTATTCTAATAATGTGCCTTCATACTGCTTCATGTTGCAAACGTTGGCCCATTGGGCATTAAATTAAATTTCACCTCAAAGGCAGTGTCCCAGCTTTGGGTGCTGGAAGGAGCTTGATCCTGTATGAACATGGTACATGGTGAAGTCCTTCAGCAGGCTGTGTATCCTACCCAGTTAATGAATGATGAGTTTTTCCATTGAGTTTTCATCAAACTATGCTGGTGTAGATAAAGGTCCTTGGCTCTAGTGTAGTATGTTACTGTTGTGCTCCCTTCTTTTTCTGTTCAAGTTCCTGCAGCCTGTCCTCGCGGAATTGAGCATGCTGGGTTCCCACCTTGTGTGCAGTCTCAGTTGCTGCAATATCAATCTGTGCATATCTGGTGGAGGCACCCCCTGCAACCAGAAGGGTAGAAACATGAGCATTCTTAGTCACATTCTTGTCAATAAAATTCATGGTCAGTAAAGGTCCAAAAATAATCTACAACCCTTAGCCCCCAGCTGATTTTGCTGAATCTGAATGGCGCCCAGAGAAAACACACTGTGTATCACTCAGATACTGCGGATAGACTGCAGACAAGCAGTATGTTTAACCCATGTATGCACTGTACAATGCCCACAGCTGGTGGTGGCCTGTTCATAGTCATTTTCGAACAAAGACACTAACATCCTACATGTCCTAGTGTAAAGTGCAACATTTGTGCACAGACACCCTATAAAGGAAATACTAAGAAGGTTGAAATATTCAATAAAGCTACAATTACATTCATACATCAGAACAGTTGGAGATACTGAATGGCTCAACTGGAATGGTCTGTGGTTCAGAAGTACCAAGTGACTGAGCTTGCACCGTGCTGCAAATAATCTAAGTATACAACAGTTAAAGGTATTCCACACATATGCTAAAGATACAACTATGAACAGGTGAGTTTGGACCATGTTTGCTGCCTCTGAGTGATGCACACCTACTGGATACCACTGAGACGCACCTACTATGATGAGCAGTTGTGGCTGTGACACATCTTCTGTGTCTACATATATGGTTGACACAAAGCACACAGCATACGCCTATACTTCACAAGACTCACACCAGCAGGCTACTTAGCTACTCATGTGTGTGAAGCCCAGGCCTTCCACGGGTTTGGGCAGAAGCTCATGGCTGAAATTTGTGGGGGTCCCACCACTGAGGGGAGAGCAGGGAGCACAGACATGCTGTGTTGTGGAATGTGCAGTGCGCTTATGTTTGCCTTATAGCTGGCTCCGGGCAGTGTGCATGATGCCCAAAACGGCAGTTGTGAAGGGTAAAGGAAATTCTGTCACCCCATTAACAGGTGGCAGGACATTCAAGCATGCCAAGAGTGAGGGGCAGGGATAGGAAGTAAGTCTGCTACAGGGGAGTGTAGGAAACACAGGTCTGCTTTACAGAGAATGCATGAAGGACACTTTTGGTCTACCAAGGTGAATGGCGTGTGAGATGCCATTCTGTAATGCAAACAGTCTCTTTGTGTGTGGACAGCAACAGAATTCCTCCTCGTCACCAACAGCGCCAAACCACAGTCTCAAACGAGTGGTACCCAACATTTACCTAGATGGCTCCAACCGCCAGATGACAGTCGAAGCGCAAGCCAACAAGAAGAGCAAGATACAACATTAGGTGACTATAACATGTCAAAGGAAACCCTTCTCTTTAAAACAATAACTAATTGGCACTGGGGTTCGCTATACCATCGTAGGAGTTACAATACATCGAATTTAGGTACAACACTTCTACCTCGTATTCCAATCGTGGGTTCTTGAAGCTCTAATTCCATGTAGTGAAGCTGTTTCTTAGCAGTAGGTGAAATGGGTATGTTGACGTACGTCGATGATTCAGTGTGTGGCCGATCTGATGAAGGCAGCTCTGATGAATGTCCAGCTGCGCCTCCTGAATGGGTACAAGACACATGATTATCAGGAAGAATACGGATCCACTGAATGTTTACAAACTTGATTCCACAGTGGTACTGGATCGATTTTCAGAATAGGGGTGCTGCCATCAATGTTACATCACTAAACTCATAGGGATTAAGAAAAATCTGGTCATCGCACAAAGAAGTGTATCAAATGAACCACAACCATTTGTGGTATCGGTGTAGTATGTAGATGGTGGTACATTTTGGAGCACACTGACGCAAATATATTACTAACGCCTGGTGATGTAGTGCGCTGTTGTTTTACAGACAGCACATTTTCCATTGAAATGGCTACTAAATTTGCAAAGAAATATCGGTTTACTGACAAAATTATATGGTCACAAAAGATAATGTGTGACAATCTGGTTTAAGCCAACATTTTTTATTTGAACATCACCTAGTAAAGAGTCTTGATTTGTTTTGAGCCTATTGAAATCTGTGCTTCCATTACACATCAAAAGTACCACAAAGTTCTTCATTTGGCACTCCTAACTGTTGATATATTTTTTAATAAATGTACAGTTCATTTGTAGGTATTTAAATTTCCTTTCACACCAGCACGATTTTCAACAAATTTCATGTTATAAAACCCTCTTAAGATGCAGTCAGAGAATGAAAAACACACAATTTACCATGTTAAAAGAATAAGCAGCAGTTTGTCAGAAGAATCAGCCTGACATTTGAACTATGGCTCATATTTAAGAAGAGCCTAGTATCAACTATCGACACATTAGCATAATTTGTTTTTGCTAATGTGGCAATTGCGTCACTTTGTAAACCCTTGCGCCACACTATGCCTGTGCCGTTAGTAGGCTTGCAAAAATGGCACAGTGGAATCCACAAGATTCCACTGCGCCATTTTTAGCGGCATTTTTAACTCCTGCACAGAGCAGGTGTTAAAAGGAGGCGCACAATTATTTTTAATGGTCCCTTATGTTCTTTGCAGGATTAGCGCCAACGTTTTTTTGCGTTAATCCTGCAAAGTACAACAGTGACGTACAAAATAATGACACTATTGTCCCTCAGTTATGCCATGGTGCGCGGTTGTTAAATACTGCGCACACATGGTGGAGTTAAGCGGGGCGCAAGGGTGAGCAATAGGCGCAATCTGGGGCAATGTCTTTGAATACACAGCAAACGTGAAACTATAAAAACAACATTTAAAGGTATCAATGTTACTCCTTCCCCTTCGGAGCTCCAGCATGGTTATTGTGGGGGTGCTACAGCACCCCCTCCCCCGCATGCCTACATCTAGCGCCTATGCAACTATTTGATCTGAGCCGCTCACCTTTTTTGTCAAATGTGTTTTCACGAAGTTTCCTCTACTCTTCTCATCATAACACCACCAAATAAATACCCACTTAACTGGTGCTTGTAACATCTGGGTGCCAGGGTGATGATCAAATAGCTTTTTTTGTGTTCAGAGCAGTTTAGCACCAAAGTTGATAGGACGTAACATAAGCTGTCATTGGTGGTACTATCGCACATAGATGTATGTAATATTGATTTCCCTCATAGAGGAACAGCCATTGGATAATCTGTCCCCCCCTTTATAAAATATTAATTTCCCTTTATTTTTTCTGAACATTAAGGTAAGCCAGAAACAGGATCCAAAGGTGGAGAAATTGTAAAAGTGTGTTTATTGCATTGGCCTCAATCCAGTAATACACTGTGACATCCATTAAATAAAAACACACCCTTTCTTTCTGAAGACCTCATGAAATGGAGTAAATAATTAATGAAGTTCTTTACTGCCGCAACGAAGAACACATAAACAGAGGCACATCCATTAAAAAAGCCCACATTGCTGGACGCCGAAAGAAAGCAAGCAGAAAATACATCATTTCTAAACATCGTTAATCTGTTGCAAATTTTAAAATGAATCCCGGAGAAAGACGTGTATGTTCAGCAAGGGAAATAAGACATTTTTATCCTTTCTCTGGAACAGCCACACATGACACTGTTCGGCAGGGGCTCCAGCCACTGCAAAGGCATACTTTTGAGATTCTTTTTGGAGACAAGTTGGATTAAGTATCCAATTTGCTGTGGATGGTTGATGCTCTTGATACCAATCCGTTTGCAAAAGCAAAGAACAAGGAACAGGGTTGTTGTAGTTTATTATAGATTCTCAGCTGATTTTTGCTCTGGTTTTCTCCTTGACCTTGGCGCTTTATCATGCAGACTAGTCACCCTCAGTGGGCGTTGCTGATACGGCTTTCAAGGAGGAGGATTCCATTATCTATAATCCCGCAGGTGAAGGAGGTGGGGAGGCTCATTTTGGGTCCTTTTTCACAGCATTTAGTCACCCACAGGGTGGGACATGTTTAGGACTCAGGAGGAAGACCAGGCCAATAGCAGGACAGTCTTTGCCCATCAGAGCCTGCAGTAGGCTAGCCTGGGTCTACTCTCTTGGTCTTTTTTTTAAATCCCGAGTTGTAATTTCTTTCCCCTCACTTATGGCATTATTGTGAAAAGAAAACTTTCCTATGCAATGGCTAAGGTTTTGGATAGGACTTCCACCTCAGTGACTAACTTTTTGACCAGTGCGCTGGGGGTCATTAATACAGAAATTAATACAGTTGAAAAGAGACTGGGAATTTGTCATCGGACCTCATCAAAGTTTCAAAGTAATTTACCATTGAGTATTTCACCTTGGAGGAATATTGGCACTATTGCGGACATTCTGAACCATGGGTGTTTGCAAGGTAAGTTTCAAACTATTACTCCCATTTTGCCATCGGATTTACTATCCCAACCACCTCATAAGCGCAAAAAGACACCTGGCCCTACTTCCAGAGTACAAGGAAAATGTATAGGGGGTGGGGTTGTAGCTGCTGATGAATTACTTAAACAGCCCAGCAAAAAAGGCTGGAGCGACTAAACCCCCTCCTGTTAATCCAGGGGAATTTAGGGCCTTTTTTCAGACTTTTTCTCATGAGAAGCAAAATCCAATTTCTGAAAGCGTATTGTTTAACTGCAGAAGAACTGTGTACAGTTGTCTTTGAAAAAGATATAATACAGGAACATGGCATTCTTTTGTTTCAATCGTTTGGAGTCACACAGAAAGAGATGTTCTCATGACATACCTGGGAAAATTTTGGACTATTGCAACCTGACGTTTGTAAGTGATCCTAATTGGATTGTGCCCTTTTTTCGTAATATGAACTGACCATGAAGACCAATTGGAATATTTCATATGGAATGATACGTGATTGCTGATCAAACTTTGCACAGAACATTCTCAGATGCCCATATGCTCAGATGCAGAGCAGCCCTAGTCTTGTCTTGGCTTGAGACAGACACTCGCTTGATGCTTGCTAACCAGATGTTTTGCTGATGAAGAGTCCCTGAAAGCTGTATCCCTTGGAGAAGTATCTTCCTCTGTGCCGGTTGCCATTGCTCCGTCACATGAGCCTTTTATGTTAGACTCTCCACAAAGCTGACACTCATTGTCATTTTCTTAGAGCCCTGTGACCCGAATTATTTATCAAATTATTTTTATCCTCTTTTGTAATTTTGAATTTTACCGCATGTGTTACTCACCACACATGTATGCCCTTAATTTGGTTAACTGTTGGGTTGATATGTGACCAGCCAATGATTATTGACTTGGCTGAATTTGAATAGACTAAATGGCTGTGCAATATGAGCACATTGTTATTTCTGTGTCTCAGATATTTCTTTGGATTTTCTGTATCATTCTTCTTGAATGCTTGGTTTTATTGATGTTAGCATGCCTAAACTTATTTTGTCGCCTTGGGCAACCCTTGGTGATTATGTATCTTTATAATTTGGTTTTGTGCATAGTTTACATGACTTTGAGCTTGTGTTTGTAATAAAGCTTTGAATTATATTTCTCAATGGAGTTTTCCTTCTGTGTCCACATTGGTCATGGTGTCTAAATTATTGGGGTGGTGATGAAGTGATTGTTTGTGGTTCACCACACATCTTACCAAGTCAAAAGATTCATCAACCTCATTTTGCATTTGATTCCTGCGAAGGATGAAAATGCGTTCACATATCTAAGTGGAGGGAGGCCTGTTGCTTCTGCACAGGTTTTTTTGTGGATATAGTTTGCTACTAAGTACATTTTCCCAATGCTTGCCACAGCTTCGCTCTGTTGTAAATCCTGTTAGGAGTTGGAGTGACAGGTTTTTAGCATTTCAAAATGTTCTCATGCAGTAGTTCAAAGCCTTTTGTGGACAGTGTTGAACTATGTATAAACTGCTGACAGTTCCTGCTGTTACAGGCCTTTCATTAGTGCGCAGTCCATAAAGGCCAAGTACAGTGTAAACTTCTTGGCCACTGTGTATTTCCAATAAACATGTTTAGGTTGAGGCATTGATCGCTCGTCCCTGTGCCACGTCACAAGCCATACTGACATTTGTTTAAAACAATATTATGACATATGGTCCAAAGTGGACGCAACCACTATCTATTTGTGAACACCAACGGGTTACCAAGCACTAGCATTTCTCCTATCTGGGAGTTACTTTTAGTTCATCTGGATCATGGTGCCCTTATATTGCACAAAATCGGATTAAGTTCTCAAGGGCTGTTGGTTCTCTGCTCAGTCTTCCATCACCTAAGGGTGACAGAGCCCTCAGACCTCTCTTGCAAATATATTCTGCTCACTGTGTATCAATAGCAACCTATCGGGCAGGAATTTGGGACTTGAGGGTCCAGTTAATCTTCAAAGGAAGGAAAATCGTTTTTGTCGGAGAGTATAGTCAGCCCCTCCACCAACCTCTATCTTTATTTGCCATAATGAGCAAGGCTTCGATTTTTTTGTGTGATTTTATTCAAAGCAGGCTGGTTCTTTTGTGGCCATCTATCTCGCGCTCAGAAGAAGCAGAATTAACAAGAGAGCAAATTTGACAAAGGTTATTTTATTCCATGGATAGCATAGGTTGAAAAATCTATGGAATCAGTTGATTTAGCTGACAGGTTTCTAGATAGAATGCTGCAAGCACCTGCTGGTAGAGGTCCAGTGCAAGCTTTGGTATTAGAAGGAGCCAAAGAAGAGAGGTTGAGGGTTGAAGGAGACCAAATAAAGTGTTAAGAGCTATTCACATCTTATCCCAGGGGACATTTCCACTAATTATCTGTGGAACACTAGTATGATCTGGGAAAGATTTTTACTGTTCAGCTTTTGGGCTGGTATACCAAAATATTCCCTCTGTTTCCCGACTGGACTTCAGTCCAAGCTTGACTCTAGAGTGTGCACATGTTGCAATTTGCGGAAGCAAACCATGCTACGTTTTCTTTTCTGTGAATATTCAAAAATGTACACTAAAACAATATTGCACCTCTTTTGGGGTGTAGGAATCTACGGCTTGGGTTACAAGCTTATCATTTTCGATCAGCAATGCCAGATGATGAAACATGTAGATATGTGTTCTCATTTCTTCAAGCCGTAGTCCGCTCCAGGGTGTCAATTTTATCAGATTCATTTATTTGTTGTGCCAGTAGACTGCTGAAACAGCTTTAGGTCTCTGTTTTATCCAGTTTGCTGCTCACCCAGATTGTTTTATCCAGTTTGTGTTTATCTTATCCCTTTTGATGATTTTATGCATTTTATTTGAACACTTTAATTTTTATGATGTCCCTTGTATTTTATTGCACTTTTTGCACGTTTTGCTTGCTTTTATGGCTGTTTGCAGCCGAATAAAGATGATTCTGATTGTAGTGTGAAGTCACAATACATTCTGTACGCATGTCCTGTAAGTAAGGTTACCAGATTAGTGCATGTCAACAAGGATGCAGTGCTCTAGTCCTGGATTTTTATTTAACATCATGATGCATTCTGGGAGATGTAGCCCTGGTAGGCCAATTGTACTCAAACTGTATATCTTTGCTAGGGTAATTAGAAAGGTCTAAGAACAGGATTAAGAAGCAAAAGCTGCACATTATGTGGGTATCCACTTTGCGCTATAGTGGGCAATGCTTCTATTTGACATGATTTGCATCACTGCAGAAAGGTATTGTTAAAACCAAAGTTTGGTTAACTTGTTATTATTTGCACCCATGAGAGTACGTGTGAATTCCATTTGTCTTCCTCGTGTACTTCTCTCTTTTCGTACTCTATACTGTTTTCTGTCATCTGTGTGTTGCCCTGTGCTCAGTGTTGTGCTCTCCCTACAACTCTTCGTTGCTTCCTTCCCCCATGTGTTCCTCCAGTGCCAGCTGCCTGGCAGTCCTATTTTTAATAAAATGTTTACCTGCTTTATACTTATCAAAAAGGCACTATTGTGCTACTTTTTTGAATTTATAGATCCATTTTGAATTGATAAATTAAAAGAGAAAAGGCACTCATGTAATTTTGGAGGCATGCTTGCTTGATGACATGCATGAATACGTTCTCAAACATACATGCATATATGAAATAACACAGCAACATCACAGCTCTTTTTTCACCTTTTGTTCATGCCGTACAGCAACAGTATTTTTGCTGATGCTGTACTGCATGAACAAAAGGCATTGACAGAGTAATAGGTTATAAAAGCAAGATCTATTTACTTTGCGAGTCCTTGTCCTACTAGCCTCTATTTACAGATGACTACAAACACAATTCACATCCACAATCCAGAGTCAGAACACAGAGACAGGGGCAGACTTTTTGCTGTTTGGTGACAGCCTCAGCATGAAGATGGAATCTCACCTTCTTAAAAAGAAGGCCTCAGCTGCCTTCATCAGTTGATCATCCTATCTTCATCCATACCCTGGAATCACAAACGGAAACCACTGGCAATGTCCTTTATTCGTTCCCCTCCTACCTTTCCAAAAGATACCAGTTTGTTCACATGGGCACTTCCAGATCCCTAAGGATCTCTATCACCTGCAGAGTACCCTAGGGTTCCATACTATCCCCTGTCTTCTTCATCCTCTAAATGGAGCCCTTGGAGCTCTACTCACAGATAACACCATCAACATTTGCCAGTGTGCAGATGATACAGAATTCTACTTAAATGACTCTTCTGCTCCTAACATCCAATGCCTATAACACTGCTTGCACATCATCCAGACCTGGGTGTCCAGCACCTTCCTGAAGCTCAAACCCCACAAAGACAGAATTAATATTATCTGACAAGAACAATAAGCAAGAAATTGTACAACCTAGCTCAATGACATTAACCTTGATTGGTTCAACCCCTAACTTTCAACACATGCCACGTCCCTTGGATTCAGCCTAGCCACCAACCTCATCCTCAAGGAGCACATGGCCGAAAAATATAACAACAGTATGGTACCAGGTCTCTGTTCTAAAGAAAGTGAAATCATTTCTTCCAGAAAATGACTTCAGAACTGCTGCAAAGCCTTCATACTCTTGCATCAAGGTGGTATTTTACACGTTGCTGTCGGGCCTTCAGGACTACACATTGGTCCAACATTAAGGGCATTCTGCACACTGCAACTTGTCTCCTTCAGGGTCTAGGGAAATATGATCACGTCACACCCAACCTGATGGAATTCCATTGACTCCCCTTGCCGACCTGCACCATCTTGGAAACAAGCTACAGCACTAAGCCATCACAATCAGCAGCCCTGCTTATCTTGCAACCAAGCTTACCATCTCTGTCAACTCAGCACCCACAACCAGAATACAATTAGACTTGAAACTACGTGTAAAGAAAAAAAGCTAGATAGTAGCCCATTTCCATCTCTGCACCCAGGATCTGGAACAGCATCCCTGAATCCATCAGACAGCCCCGGCATTGCTCCAATTTAGGAAAGAGCTTAAGGCGCACCCCTTTGAGAAACACTATGTCGCAGTGCAGCAACAGTACATTTTTGCTCCCAGAATCCAGCTACCTGCCCTAAGACCCGACGACTGTATGGTTGCTGTTGACTAGGTACAGCCATCCACTGATTCTGGGCTAGGTTCACACTAAAGCAATAATATGTACATACATAAATACATAATTACATACGTAAACTAGCCTTTGACTTCAGCTTATACTTATGGACCCACACACAGCCAGTCACATGCCCAATTTAGTGTTTGTTACCTATCTTTAAACTTTCAGTTTAATGTTACTGCTACAGATACAATATTCTCTAATATACATACAAATCAGAAAAGTAAAACAACAAGGAATCTAAACAAGGCACTAATGGCCAGATGTAGAAAAATGCAATTTTACATTTCTAAAATAGCGACTTCATAGAAATCCCTATTTAAGAAATGTAAAATGCTATGAATGTTGAAATGAACTCTTCTTTCGCTTCCTTTGACAAACTAGATTGTCCACATACCACAAATCCATTTCCTAAACCTATTATCTTCAATCTCTGATGGGCCCTGAAGTGCAAGGGGACTTGAAAAATTGCCTGGATGATGACAGTAGACAAATCACTCAAGTTGGACACCTCAAAGACAATACCTGCAAATTCAAAATCATACAAATCTCCCATTTTAGCAAGTATTATTCAGCCTGGCAAAAATAATCTTGCTAGGGCATTATCCAACTGAAAACCCAGACATTCTGCAGTATGGCTCGACATCAGAATAGACGTTTCCAAATTTATAACGAAAACAAGATACTCCAACAACTTCCTTGTTTAACTCAGTTGAACTAATAACTCTGGATGATCTTGAGGCATTAACAGCAGAATGTCATCCAAATAGTGACTGACTAATTGTATACATCTTTCTCTTTTAAAACAATGTCATTACTGGACGCAAAATCCTTTTATACAAGTTAGGGCTGAAAACAATCCAAAAGGTAGACAAGTAAGTTGATGCAATAAATCTCTCCATCTGAATTGAAGAAAAGTCTGGCTCTCCTTTTCTTTTGCTATTGTGAAGTAAGCGTCTTTAAAATCCAAATTCACCAACCAGTCATTTTCTAGCAAAATGTCTCTCAACAGGTGTATACCACCTTTCTTGAAATGCTTGTAAACTAGAAAACTGTTTAGACTGTGGCGATGTATCAGTCAGTGCCAACCTTTTCCTTTTCATCAGAAATATGGTACTCACACAGCTTTCTCCAGGCGGACTTTTCAGTTTTATAGTGCCCTTTTCTAAATGTTGTCATTTTTTATAGAACCATATTCTCCCTCCCTCCTTTCTTTAGAAAAAGCAAAAATACATTTTCAAACTCACCTTTGTGTTCCTCTAAATGATCGGTCTCTTCCTCTACTACCTTGGGTCCTTTCACTTTTACCTCACTGGGAAAAAAATCAGTATCCTGTCCCTTCCTGTTGGGAATCCGGCCCTTTCGTGACAGTCTTTCCAAAAACACTACAGATGAATACTTGTCTCATTTTAGAATGTGCCCTACTTAGAGCTGTGAAAGTTGAAGCGTACTCGTTCAAAGATCTAGCTAGTCTTTCAACAAATAACAAAGCTGTTAGTTCCTCAAAGGGTTGGCCGTTCCCATTTCTTCCAACTTCGGGTTGATTTATATTAAAATAGCCTACGTGCGGCAGATATTTGTCCAGCATTTGTATTACCCAAAAAGCAAATAGATCCTTGGCCCCAACCTCTAAATCGATTTACATCCAATTCGAACCTTTTCAGGTGTGCCTCCTCAGCCATATTTAAGATATGGGCCAGTGATCGCAATACATCCAATAATTTATTTTGACAGCCCATTAAAGAGTGTTCCAGTCCTTTCCTAGGATCCCACCCCAGTTTAAATAGGAAGGAAACCTACTTTGGTTTTAAATTTGGGGTCACACAAACTTTTTCCCCAATGATTGGCCAAGAAAATTCTGCATGCATCACTTTTTGCGCCTCCTTCAATGGTTTCCTTAACCATCCTTTAATAAACTTTGCCACACGTTCTACTGGCCATCGATCAAAACTATGTTTGTGTCCTAAGGAGTTGGAATCAAACATATTCTCATCTTGAGTTATTGTCTCCTTGTAAATCCTCTAATCCAACAGGCTTCACCAGCAGCTATACTTATCTGAAGAAACTATAACTCATGCCACAAAGTAAAATGGGAAACAGGTTATAATTTGTTAACAAGTATAACTATAACTGCTGAATTTCTTTGGTTTTGTATGGGTAAAACGTCATCCTAACAATAACGTCCCTGTAACCTTTGTTTTTTTCAGTGAATATATATGTATATATAAATATATATATATATATATATATTTATATACACATACACAGCAAGAGAGAGAGAAAGATAGTGCAAGAGAGACTCATAGAGAATTCTGTTTGCGAGTTATGATGTAAATGTGTTCTATAATGTGCTGCATGGGCATGCTTCTACAAGGCTAATGGATAATGGTATCCTCCAGTCTTGAAATGAAATAAAAATGTTTGGCTCATTTGAAGAGAGGCAAGGCCTTAAGATGTGGCAGGGCTTTCACATTGGCCAAACATGAGTATCCTTGGATACAAACAGATTTCAATGAAGTGCAACCATGACTTATCCTTAGTAGCGACTTAAGAAACATATGCCCATATTTAAGAAAAATGACGCACAACTGCATTAGCGCAGTTGTGCATCAAAGAAGTTACCGCAAGCTAACTTCATTCCCTAGCACCATCTGTGCACCATATTTAAAAAATGATGCAAGATGGCGCTAAGGAATGGTTGGTGGCAAAACAAATGGTGCTAACTCAGATATTTTGTTGCTAGACCCGTCAAGCGACAAAATATAAATGTGATGGTAGGTTAGCGCTGCTTTCGCATAAAAAAAATAGCACAAAGATCGTACAAAGTTTTCTTAAATATAGGCCTATGTGGCAGGTTTAGGAAAAGTGGTGCTGCACCTACTGCAGCGCCACTTTCCTTGCGCCATTTGGTGCCCCCCTACTACCACCATGTGGGCGCCATATTTAAATACAGCGCACCATGGTGCAGGATAGGGGGCAATAGCGTCTCTACTCCTGCAGAGTGCATAGGGGCCCTTTATAAATAACCAAAACCACCTTTTAACGCCTGCTCTGAGCAGGGATTAAAAGTGCCAAAAAAATGGCACAAGGAAATCTCTTAGATTTCCTTGCGCCATTTTTCTGCCCTCCTAACGGGGGAACGCCCCCCCTTGCATACATTATGCCTGGCGCAGGCATAATGTGGCACAAGGGTTTACAAAGTGGCATGCATTGAGTCACTTTGTAAATATGTCATGAGGAAAGTACCACTGTAGAGCAGCCTTAGCTTAAAAAAATGAAACAATAATCATGTGCCTTGTACCCATTCAGGAGGAGCAGCAGGACATTCAGCAGAGCTGCCTGCCTAGATTGGCCACACAGTGCAAATCCTTCATATCCCATCCCTTTCCTTCACAGGAGCCAAGTGAAGCACTGTTAATGGCTCGATTTGTGTGGGTAGGCCTCGTTCCTGCTGCTGGAGAGAAATGTAATTAACTTAGCCCAGAAGGGTGACAAAGGACTTGGGCTCTGATCCGGAGTTGAGACAGACAAATTACTATCCTGGATGCTCCATCCCATTTCAATACATCACTGGTCTCTGTAGCCCAAAGGTAAGCAAAACTGCAATCTAAGATAGTCTTCCTGATAGATGTATAATGGAGTGTCACTGCAGACAAGACAATTCCATATAAGGCCTACCCCAGGTCAAATTCCAATCCTACAGAGTACCCTCTGCACTAGGCTACCTATGTGCAGTTTCAGGACTTACATGACAGGAGTCTCACACGTGCAGCCCTCACACGTGTGCACCTTACCCTTGTTCCGTCGCAGCAGTATTATCTTAAACTGCCAACACTGGCAGTAAACATGCACAGTCCATTTTCTGTGAGTTTACCATGGGTGAGTCACCAGTTATGATGCTCACCCACAATAAAAGGTCCAAAACCAGGTGATCAAAAAATGAAACATCTAGGAGAATTTGATGGACAGAACCCTATGCCTTAGAGTTACAATAGTTAACAGTCAGGCCATGCATATCACAGTGGTATCCTGGTAAAAATAAGAATAGGAAAGGCCATCCTTACTGGAAGGAGGTCTCTCACATTTTCTTATTTCTAGGCTGTGAATTTTGAAATCATACATTACAAACCAATGCCCCATAGCAGTAATGCTGCACTGCAGTTGAAGGGAAACAGAAATGTACTTCAAGTACACTGTGACTGTTAAGCAGGCTTCAGGCAACTCCAGTTTTCCAAAGTTTAGAGGCCCATAAGCAATAACAATAGGTGTGGTTGGCATGGTTCCCCTTAACTTTTTGCCCTCTGACTTCATGTTTTTCGGACTCATTTGTGCTGACTTTCAGGCCCATATTTATACTCTGTTTGCCCCGGATTTGTGTAATTTCTTTTGACGCAAATCTGGTGCAAACCTAACTCCATTTTTATACTTTGGCGCTAGACCTGTCTAGCGCCAAATTTATGGAGTTAGAGTCATTTTGTTACAGTGGAAACCTACCTTGCTTCAATGAGATGGAAGGTAGGCATTTCCGGGCAAAAGGTGACTCAAAGGCATTTGTGCCTTATTTATACTCCCATGCAAAAATGACGCACAGGAGGAGGAGGGCCTTAAAAAATGGTTCTAAGCCTGTTTAGAGTAATTTTTTAAAGCCTGGGTCAGGGAAGGCGTTAGAGGACCTGTGGGCTCATTTCCATGATTTCTGACCATTGAAGCAGTCCACAGGTGCCCTTCCCTGCACCCAGGGACACCCCCTGCCACCCTCGCCCACCCCTGGAGGACACCCATGGATGGGGGGACCCATCTACGGTAAGTTCAGGTAAGTAGAGGTAAGTATTTTTTTTATTTTTAAGTGGCATAGGGGGGCCTGACTTGGGCCCCCCTACATGCCACCGTGCCCAATGGCAATGGCCAGGGGACAGAGGTCCCCTGGGCATGGCCATTGGGAAGGGGGGATGATTCCTGTCTTCTCCTGTCTTTGCTAAGACAGGAGTCATTTCCATGGGGGTTGTGCATCAAACAATTACGCTAGGCAGGTTAGAGTCAATATTTTTTACTCTAACCTGACTTGCACCATTCTTTGACGCACAACCCCCTGTCTTCCCTACGCCTCCGCTGCCCGGTTAGCATCAATTATTTTTACGCTAACCGGGCCGCAGTGCCGGCTACCAACATTCATTAAATATGATGCCCGGCTGGTGCGTTGGAATGGCGGTAGTCGGTGATAAACTTTTTGACACAAACCTGCGCTAGCGCAGGTTTGCGTCAAAAAGTATAAATGTGGGCCTCAGTGTTCCCGGCACTTTTACCACTAATAACCAGTTCTAAAGTGCAGTTGCTTTGTACTTTAAACCTGGTAACATTGGCTTCTCCACAGTCGGAACATTTAATTTACTTGTAAGTCCCTAGTAAAAGTGCACTGTATGTGCCCAGGGCCTGCAAATCAAATGCTACTAGTGGGCCTGCAGCACTGAATTGTGCCACCTATTACTGTAGCCTTTCAAACATGTCTCAGGCCTGCCACTGCATAGAGTGTGTGTAGTTTTAAACTGCTGTTTCAATCTGGCAAGTGTATCCACTTGCCAGGCCCAAACCTTTCATTTTTCACATGTAAATCATCCCTACAGTATACCCTAGTTTGCCCCAAGGGCAGGTTGCAGTGTATTTAAAATGTGGACATGTACTTTAAAGCTTGACGTGTCAGATAGTGAAAAACTCCAAAATTCATGCTTAACTATTGCAAGGCCTATCTCTCCCATAAGATAGCATTGAGGTTACCTTAAATAATCTTTCAAGTGTAATTTCAAATTGGGAAGAGATAGACATATGGAGTGGATGTCCCTGGACTCACAATTTAAAATCACAACTAATGGTGAAGTCAAATTTTAAATTGTAATTCTGAAAATGCCACTTTTAGAAAGTTAAAAGGACAGATGATGGATGGAATGCTGAACAATGCACATTTTCACCCCTAGTCACAAAGATCTGAGTTTAATCCATCTTTTTTTTGCCCACCACGCCACCCAGTGTGAACCCAGCCATGTGCAAATCAGCCATGACCCTGTTTTCAAAAGCTGGCATTTTCCTACTTTAACCATTCTGTGCCTCTGCCTGTCTCAAAATACACATCTGGGGTAGATGACAGCTGGGCTTTGTGCATTCCCACTAGACAGTCACACACAAAGGGAGGTTAGGTATGGCATTTGCATACTGATGGCCCATCACCAGGCTGATGGGTCTTCCTGGGCTACGTGGGCGGGAGAAGCTGACACTTACTCCTGAATAGGGTTGTACCTCTTCTCACACAAAGGGCTGCATAATTCCCTGTAGACGATCTAGAGCCAGGGAGGGCAGGACAGGGACCTTGTGGACTTCAAAGGAAGGCCTAGAAGTTTCTCCAACTTTCTGACTTTCCAGAACCAGGACACCATATATAAATAATGGACCTAAACCCCACCAAATCAGATCTCTACTGGAATCAAGGACACTCTACCAGGAAAAAGGACTGGTGTGCTGCCAGGAGGGACTGCCACTCTGCAACTACATTTCTGTGTTAGCCTACTGCTTGTTGTGCTGAAGGAGGGACTGCACTTTTCTACTTGCTTTGCTGTGTTGGCCTGCTGCCTGCTGCTTCTGTCCAGCAGTGAGAAGGGCTGGACTTGTTCTTTACATCCTTGTACCCAAGAGTCTCCAAGGGCTTGCTGGCTTGCCCCCTGTTCTTCTGCTTTCTTAGGGACATGAAAGACTGCTTGCAACTCTTCTGGTGCTGCTGAACTCTGCCATCTGTAAGTTCTACCCTTGCCTGAGATGCCCCCTCCAGTCCTGGGCCTCAGAAGTGGGTTCTGCAGGTACAAACTTCAAAAAGCGAGTCATCGCCCCATGTGCAGCAGACAACTTGACACATCGCATTTTTGACGGTGACACAACAACTACCAGACAACAGCAGATTCACCTACTGCGCGGCTCAAGGGCACTCTGCTTGGCCCGCCGACGATGCATCACATCCACTTCTACAGAGCCCGATGACAACTCATCACCCCAGGTGCAGCAGAAATATCGATGCATCGTGTCCTCACCATCTGCGCATTGCTCCAACGAAGGTACTGTTCAGCACACCCTGTGTGGGGTCTGTAGCCGACCTACCCTCCATCGCGGTTGGCCTGGACTTTGAGTTTGCACTGGTCCCTTGCGACTTCAAGTAACCTTTTAACCACTGTTGACTTCTACTAAGCACTGTTCTCACATTTAGGCCCAGATTTAAGGGGGCCTAATGCCTCCTTGTGCCACATTAGCACACAGAGCAGGAGTTAAAATGGGGCATACCATTGTTTTCAACAGGCCTCTATGTAATCTGCAGGATTAGCGTCAAAATTTAGGCGCTAATCCTGCACAGTACATTGATAGAATCAAAAATGTTGATGCTATTGCCCGAACTCTGCATCGTGGCGCGCTGTATTTTAAATACGGCGCACACATGGAGGCGGTAGAAGGGCACTAAGGGGTACAACAAAAGTGACACTGCATTAAATGCAGCACCACTTTTCTTAAATTCGGTCCTTAAGCTTTCAAAATTCATATCTCGACTTCTAATGATGGCAGTTTTTTTTTATTTGGTCTTGTTTTACTCAGATAAATATTCTCTATTTTTCTAAACTGGTTTTGAGTCTTTTTGTGGTGTCTTGCACTGTGTTACTGTAAATAAGTGTTGCACAAATGCTTTACACATTGCCTCTTAAGTTAAGCCTGACTGCTCTGTGCCAAGCTATCAGAGGATACGCACAGGTTAATTTAGGGTGTGCACCTGGCTTACCTTGACTAGGATTGCAGTCCCTACTTAGACATGGTACATACCTCTGTCAACTAGAGACCCATCTCCTACACAGTTATATATGACACTGTCTCAGCACCCCATTTGTTCATTACCCTATAAATGGAAGTAAAACAAGCATTGGCTTAGCCAATAGGTCTCGCCTTTGGGACCTCATAAGTATTGAGCAATGCAGCACATTATCCTGGGTGGTACAAAATCATCTCTTCTTTAACGTGGAAGCTTTGACACTAGTAGGCACATTATAGCACTGCTTTGAGAAGTACTTGAATTATGTAGTTACTTGGAGAGGATGTGGCGTAATGGCCCGAGCTGCCGACTTTGGAACTGGGGAACCAGGTTCAAGTATCCACATCAGCTCAACATCCTGTGATTCTGGGCAAATCACTTAATCTCACTGTGCCTCCCAAAAATTAACGTTTCCTTGTGTAATGTAACTGGTGCTCAATGTAAAGCGGTCCAATCTTCGGGTCGAGTTCACGCTACATAAGACTGCAAAAAAAAAAAAAAAAAAAAATAAGAAAGAACCCCGGGAGCTGACATCGCAAAGAAATAGCAAGATGCCCGAAAACAAGGAAGAGGAAGAAAAAACATACCGCAACGAAGTGGAGAGGCAAAAGAAAAAAGTAGTGCACCAACACTAAGGTATATGGCCAATCGTGTAATAATCTATGTGACAGGGTCATTCTCCAAGGTGGTAACAAAACACCTTAAAGGCTGGACAAATGTAAAGCATTTACCTAAGAAACCAAAGGAATTTTGAAAGGCAGGCCAAAGAACAACTGAAAGTGATGGGAGTCGTGAAAGCCCGCAGAAGTAGATTACAACATGTCGAGAGAAAGCACATGTGCGCTGCCTAGACTCGACCTAAAAATGACAAAATAATGAATACAATTTCAAAATATGCAGCATTATGCCACATAAGTTGCCTTTTCTAGCCGCATAATTTACCCAACCATGCCACATAATTTGCTCCTCTTCTGCTGCATAATTCCAGTGGCCCTGACTATAGGTAATCTCAACCCTCTGTACAACAGTGTGATCTCATCCTTGGTACACTAGAGGTAGAGCTAAAATCTTTTGCACTGCAGGCAGGCCTTACCCTCCACCCTTGTGCGCAGCAGGAAGCTGATCCAGACATGTCAGAAGTTTTTAAAGGTCCTATGTCAGCAAACTGATGTGGGGCCCTTTATATGGGCAAGGACTTGTTTCAAAGTTGTTGTTTTTTTTTTAACCCCTTTGCTGCCAGGCCTTTTACCCCTCCTATGCCAAGCCTTTTTTTGGCTATTTGGGATAGTCACACTTAGGCCCTCATAGTTTTTGTCCACATAAGTTACCCATGACAAACCTGCATTTTTTTCTAACATCCTAAAGATTCCAAAGGTACCCAGAGTTTGTGGGCTCCCCTGGAGGAGACCAAGACATTAGCCAAATTAAAGCTAAAATGTGTTTTTCTTGGGAAAAAAGTGCTGCAGAAGAAAGCATTTGTTTTGTCCCTGAAAATGGCATCAACAAAGGGTTTGTGGTGCTAGAATCACCATCTTCCCAGCTTTCAGGAACGGGCAGACTTGAATCAGAAAACCAAATTTTTCAACACAATTTTGGCATTTTACTGGGACATACCCCATTTTTACTATTTTTGTGCTTTCAGCCTCCTTCCAGTTAGTGACAGAAATGGGTGTGAAACCAATGGTAGATCCCAGACAGCTAAACATTTCTGAAAAGTAGACAAAATCCAGAATTCAGCAAGGGGTCACTTGTATGGACCCTTTAAGGTTTTCCTACAGAAAGTAACAGCTGAAATAAAAAATATTGAAATTGAGTTAAAAAAATCTGCCATTTTTGTCCACGTTTTCTTCTGTAACTTTTTCCAGCTATGGCAGAGTTTTGAAAGCAATGTACCCTTACGTCTGCTGGACAGGGATATATAGGGCTTGTAGGTTCATCAAGAACCTTAGCTACCCAAGCCAATAAATGAGCTGCACCTTGCAATGGGTTTTCATTGTATACCGGGTATACAGAAATGTATTTGGTAAAATGTAAAGAGTTAAAAATAGATATCAAGAAAACCTTTGTATTTCCAAAATGGGCACAAGATAAGGTGTTCAGAAGCAGTGGTTATTTGCACATCTACGAACTTTGGGGTCCCCATACTAGCTTGTGAATTACAGGGCATTTCTCATAGAGACTTACATGGTCTTACATTTGGAAGGAAAAATGTAGAGAAAGACAATGGGCAATAACACTTGCTCTTCTATTATGTGTTCCCCCAAGTCTTCCAATAAAAATGGTACCTCACTTGTGTGGGTAGCCTAGTGGCCGCAAAAGGAAACGCACCAGAATGCAACATGGACCCATCACATTTTTACATTTAAATCTGGCGTGTTTTTCGGAAAGTGCCTAGCTCTGGATTTTGCCCTCTAGCTCAGCTGGTACCTACCAAGACCTAGCAAACCAGCGCGTTTTTAAAAACTAGACAACATGAAGAATCCAGGATGGGGTGACTTGTGGGGCTCTCAACAGGTTCTGTTACCCAGAATCCTTTGCAAACCTCAAAATTTTGCAAAATAAACACTTTTTCCTCACATTTCGGTGATGGAAAGTTCTGAAATCTGAGGGGAGCCACAAACTTTCTTCCACCCAGCATTCCCCCAAGCCTTCCGATAAAAGTGGTACCTCACTTGTGTGGATAGTCCTAGTACCCGCAAAAGGAAATGCCCCAAAACACAACGTGGACACATCACATTTTTCCAATGAAAACTGACCTGTTTTTTACAAAGTGCCTAGCTTGTGGATTTTGGCCTCTATCTCAGCTGGCACTTTGGGAAACCTAGCAAACTTGTACATTTTTAAAAACTAGACACCTCTGGAAATTCAGAATGGGGTGACTTGTGGGGGTCTCACTGGGTTCTGGCACCCACAATCCTTTGTAAACCTCAAAATTTGTCTAAGCAAACAATTTGCCTTCACATTTCGGTGTGCTGGAAAGTTCTGTAATCTGAGAGTCTAGTGGTGTCTAGTGGTTTCTGCCTCCTTTTGGGGCAGATTGGCCTAACAAAAAAAGGCCGATCTGCCCCCAAGAGGGGCTGAAATGGTCTAAAATAATACTGCCCCCAGGGAAGCGATTCTTGCCTAAGGGGTAGCTCCCCTGCGGTAAAATAAAAAAATAGATATCCGTGGTGCCTAGAGGATTCTGTCCCCCTTGGAGGCAGATGAGCTTACTTAAAGTAGGCCGATCTGCTCCCAAGGGGGGCAGATATGGCCTAAATAAAAAATCCCCCCCTTGGGGAGCGACCCTTTCCCAAGGGGCCACTCCCCTTATACATAAATAAATTAAAAAAACTCCCTGGTGTTGAGTGGGCATTCCTGCAGCACGATCGCTATGCAATCGTGCTGCAGGAATGCTCAAAGAGACATCGAAGGAAAGGAAAAGCCTTTCTTTCCTCCGATGTCTCTCTGACCTGCCCTGTCCCCCGTCCTGAGGAGAAACTAATCAGTTTCTCTTTCGGTGCGCTGGAAGCCATGCTTCCAGAGAGATGGGGCGACCTCTGATGAGGTCAGGGGTGGCAGCGGAAGCTCTTCCGCTGGCATCCCTGCCTCAGGAGTGTGAGTGGATGACCCACGGGGGGCTTGCTAGTGCTTACCCCGAGGGTCAGTGCCAGGACATAATGGTTACGTCCATAGCACACAAGGGGTAAATGACTTGTATGGAAAGCAAGAACACGGAACATCTAGTATCGGCTGCCATCTAGTAGTAGTTGTGATGACTGCCTCTTCATTAATAAATAATAAATACGGCCCCTTGGCTTTACAATCTATAAATGTTGCAGGGTAGAGGGGAAACGCGGAGGCCTGAAAAAGCATGGGGTTTTGAAGAAAGATGAACCTTTTGGCCGAACCTACTGTACCCTCAACCGGGCCTTGGATAATCGCAATCTGCGTACACGTCAGGCATAATTCACACCTCGTACACAACAAGCTGTTGAGAAACCTGTTGCACTGTAGATCTTTCAACTGCAGGTGAGTCATGCTTATTGATTAGCAGCCGCAGGTAGGTCACAGCCCAGAGTAGACAGTCATAAGACACATGGACTAGTCGAGTAAAATACAGATCCCCACGCGCGGTCTCTCTCCCTCCTGCTCTCATCTCCAGTAGAGGTTGCTGACTAACGATAGGTGGGGTGGGGTGTGGAGAAGCAAGAGAAGTTATGAAACTCATTCTAAGATCCTCCAGGGTCCTCCAGGGTCACCAGTGTACAACATCCGAGCCTGTCCTGTCAGGAACACGCCCTTCAACTTGGCCTGCCTCACTCCCCACCTCTGTGTTCAGTGTGTGCCTCTTTGGTGTGACTCCAGTACTGCATGGCTGCGCTGGTGCCAGCCATGTAAACACACATACACACACACTGGTATTGAGAAGGGGTGCACCTTATGAGCGCACAGGCACATATGCAGCCTTTGTCAAGCACAGACACCGTAAAGAAACAGCAAGATGACCGAAAACAAGTAAGAAGAGGAATCAACATACCGCCACGGAGTGCAAAGCCAAAGGCAAAAGAAAAAAGTAGTGTGCCCACACTAAGGTAAATGGCCGATCATGCAATAATTCATATAACAGGATCAGTCTCCGCGGCGGTAACAAAACAGCCTCAAGGCGGGACACATGTAAAGCATTTACCTAACAAACCAAAGGAATTTTGAAAGGCAGGCCAAGGAACAAATTAAAGTGATGGGTGTGGTGAAAGCACACAAAAGTAGATTACAACATGTTGAGAGACAGCGCATGTGTGCTGCCTAGACTTGACCTAAAAAGGACTCTAACATGTGTAAACCATTTCATGTTTTACTGTAGTTTATCTATTCTGAATGCCAACTTCTGTGGCAGCAAATTCACACACGCTACCTCTGCCCGGCGCTAGCTGTACAAATGTATTCTTGATTTTTTAAGTATTGCAAAGGTCACCAGGTCAATTGTCAGCTGTGCCTCATCAAAACTCAATCAGTTTGTAAATACACTCATCCTCCTCAACCTGAAGCTAAATGTATATGACAAGAACACAAAGTCAACTGGAACACGTTCTCCTTGCTTAAAGGATATACTAAAAAATTACAGTTATGAGACACTTAGAATAAAATCCTGCAAGATTTGCAGATTTGTTATATTTCCTAATATGATTCCTGTTTCTGCGCTACATATCCTGGAAATAGAGACCGACTTATAAGGAGGTTTGGGAGTGCTAAGTAGTTATCCTTCACATGTATATAAAGCTGTTGTTTGAGCACAAGGGGTTAGGGCTTTGACACTTGTGTAACTTCACAGTAGGAGTTTTTCCAGAAGATTTAAAAAAGTCATACATACACATGTAATTGAGAAAACCTACCCTGGACAAGGCAGACCCTAACAACTACAGACCCATAGCAAATTAACCATTCCTAGGCAAAATTTGAGACGGATCAACTTTTGCCCAGATGTCACAATTCATAGAAGACAATTCCATACTTTATGACTTTCAAACTAAATTCTGCCCAGGAAGAGGCACAGCCTTTGTCACAGTGGATCATGAAACACTAATCCAAACAATTGATGAAGCCAGAAAAGAGGGGACAGCCATCACTTGGATCACATTGTAACCACACAATAGAACAAATATTATATATCCACTCCCCCATTCTATTCTAAACCATACAGCATTAAAGCAGGAATCCTTCATGGCTCAATCATCTCACCCATGCTTTTCAACATCTATATGAAATCATTACCAGATCTGATCAATGGTTTTGACTTCACCTGCTATAACTAAGCAGATGGCACGGTGATACTTCTGAAAACACAAAGGGTACTGGAACATCTTAATATCTTCAGTTGCCTTCAGGACGTTGACCAATGGATGGCATAGTGCCACCTCAAATTAAATGCCCCTAAAACCGAAATACTCACTTGTGGTGACTGAAAAATCTATCACCCTCTCTGCACTTAGCCTGATGATGTAGGACCTCTGCCAAACATATATCAGAAGGTAGGAAACCTTGGAATTACCATGACACCAAGCTGTCAGTGAATGCACAAGTGAATAAGGTAGCCAAATCAAGCTTTCTCACAATAAAAACACTGCTACACATCTTCCCCCACCTAGGATTCCTCCACAAGGTTCAAGCTACCATCTTTCTTGTCCTATGAAAACTGGGTTAAGCTGACGGTCTGTATTACTGCTCACCTTTGTCAACTTCAATATTCTAGAGAATTCAGAACACTGATGCTAGACTCCCACGTGTTAAGACCACAAACACATATCACCCCCGCCTTAAATGCCCTAGACTGCTTACCAGTATCACCCACAAAGCAATACATGGCAAAGGACCACTCTTCCTCAGGAAAAAAATCAACAAATGTATACAGCAATGGAACCTATGCTCAAGAATGGCACTCTGTGGGAAAACAGGGCTGACTGCAGAGGCCCCCTGACTTTTTGCTCCCATTTTTCACTTTTTGCTGGTGTTTTCCTGACTCTGATGGTGCCCTGGGTACTGCTAACCAGTCCCAGGCCCTGTGCTCTATATAAAATGAGTATGCAAATTAGGTTAATTATAATTGGCTAGGTAGAACCTACCTATAAGTCCCTAGTATATGGTAGGGCATGTAGGTTTAGGGACCCCTGCATAGGTGGTGCCCCTATAGGGGCACTGCTGAGGTGCCTAGTGTTATTTTAAAGCAGGCCTGCCTAGCTGGCTGCTTTTAAATTAAAGTTGCATGCAAATTCGACTTTGGAATTCAAAATAGTTCGAAAGTCTTAAACTACCTTATTTTTACATATGTCACTCCTAAGGTGTGCCCTATGTGCCCCTAGGGCTGGGTGTCATGTAACTATAAGCAGGGACCTTATAAAAATAGTTTTACAAGCCCTGGTGAGGTAAAACAGCCAAATGCATTTTTTCCCTCATTTTAGTGAATGGCCTCCATAGTCTAGAATGGGAAGACTTTATTTTAATATTAAAAGTCCCCTTAAGTAAAAGATACCTCATGTTTGGTATCAAATTAATTGTTATAATAAATCCCACAACTTCCAGTTGTTGGATTTAATATAACTTGTTCAGATAAAGAGTTTTTAACTTTCCAAGAAAAGTTGCCAACTTCAGCCCTGCAGTGTTTTTCCTGCGTTGCTCTGATTGCCCAGCCTCTGGCAGCCTGACCAGGCTGTCTTGATGAGGTGTGAAGTGGCCTGGCTCAACACAAAGAGATGTGCCTGGGGGAGGAGATCGCCCCTCAGCAGATGGAGGGGCAGGAAGGAGGAGGGCTGCCAAACTGGTCTTCAAAGGCAGAGAAGGACATATGGAGCAACTCAGCACCTCCCTCACATCCTGCAAACCCAGACAATTAGGTGCCCCCTGATTAGATTAGGAAAGGGCAGGATAAAAGTGTGCTTGAGGTTTTTAGCCACACCAGTGGGTGGGCTCAGCCATAATGGAGGTTTGAGGAATGTTGCTCTCTGGGATTGATTTTTGCCACACTTCCCAGGAAGTGGTCATCACAGGGGCAAGGACCCTGCACCTGATTGGAGAACAAGGACCCCCCTGTTTTTCACCCAGGAGCAAGGATAAAACTGGCAGACCTGCACCCACACCTCAGATCCATACCACATTCCTACAAGGAAGAACTACAGAAGAAGAAGGACTGCCCTGCTAGACCCCTGACCTGCACCTGGAAATTGCACTCTGGAGGACTGCACCAGCTGCACACTTGGGCTTCACCACAAGAAGGACTTTGCCTGGCTTCAAGTGGTTCAAGGAGGGACTTCCTGTTTCATACAGGTGAAAACTTGCTAACCAGAGTCCCCTGCATCAACTCCTGAAGAAACTGACCAGCTGACCACTGTACAGTGGCCAAAAAGGAGTTTGCACCAGGTGCATTCTGGGAGTTGTGGTCTGCACCCTGAAGGGGCATCTCAGAGCTTCTGGAACCTTGGGGTGAGCTGTGGACCTCAAAAGAACCTTAAAGGAACATCTGGAAGAAGATCCAGAAGTCTGGAGAACTTTTGGAAAAAAACGCTCCATAAAGGGACCGACCTGCCGCGACAACTCCAGCCGGCTTGCCTCAACCGTGACCTGGCGTGACTTGCAGGTTCGTCCCGGTGAAGAAAATCTCAGAAAAAGTCAGAAGGTAAAAATCTCCACCAAGGGCTCCCGCGACTCGTATCCGAGGAAGAGTTCCAGGAAGAAAATCTTCAAGAAAACGACTAAGTCCAAGGTAAACTTGTGACCGAGGCCTCCCGCGAGCTGCAGCCGAGCAGGGCTCCATTGCAGTAGGCCTCAAACTTTGACTTTGCCCCGGTCGAGGTGCGACCAGAAGACCAGATTGGCGTTATTTGTTTCTAGGCACTAAAAAGCATTAATTCTTTAAAAATTCATATCTCCTGTTCCCCTTCCAATTTTAATCGTCTTGGTGTCATTTTAAAGATAAAAATATAATCTATTTTAATAAATTGGTGTTGGATTTGTATTGTGTTTTGTGTTTTACTTATTTACTGTTTTGTGATTTTTAAATGCTTTACACATATGTCTCCTAAGTTAAGCCTTGTAGCTCGTTGCCAAGCTACCAAGGGTTGAGCTGGGTTTATTTTATTGAGACCTAAGTGGAGGTTAGTGGCCTATTGCTAAGTGTAGGTACTTACCTGCCCTTACCAATAACCCATTTTCCAACACTCAAAATCCTACATACGAGAAAAGCAAAACAGTGGTAAAACGTTATCCTCTGTTTAAGCAACCAAAGTATGAAATTCACTATTCACTGACATCTATCTTAGCTTCGGAAGATAGAGCTGTCTCTTCTCTACATGACACAAGACTCACAACACAACAGTGTACCACAACAGTATAGTCAGACATGGCAAACTATGCTTCTCATGGTAGAGTTGAAGTTGTCGTTATACATGTGCCATTGTACATTGAACTATGCTTTCTGTTATGTGCACATACTGTTCTATAAGGGACAAGTGAATATTACACCTCAAGATAAAGTGGTATATCACACCATGTCATAACATATGCTACTGTGTACATACAGATGCCTATATAAAGGGGTGTATTTAAGAAAAAATGTCATGAATAAATGTGCATACTTCACCACAAGATAATGTAAACAGCAGACCATGTAAATATTGCTGCTTCTATGAACATATAGGTATTTATATAGAGGGTTTATTCTAGCCAAAAAACTTTACCAAGTGTTATGTGCATGTGTAAGTTAATTTAATGTTCTAATAAATAAATTAATTAATTAAATTCCTCCTTTCAACCGTTGTTCTTTCCCTGATCTCTCTGGCTCATCCCTAACTTTTTAGACTACTATGAACTTGAAAACATAATTCCTAAACGTCCCCCTCTTTTGTTACTCATGTCACCTCAACTAACAGACACACACAACCACTACTTACAAAAACAATTTTCTAATTCTCCCTTTTAAATCAATTCCCATCATTCTATCCCTAATCCAAACTCTACTAATCACACAAGACACCAAGAGCACAAACCTCAGACATCTATTTTAATTGGAAAAGAAAAGAAAAACACTTTATTTCAAATCTACTATTAATCTCTAACCTTCTGGAGTGTCATGCTACTTGTCGCAAAGACCTTCAATGCATCATCACGGCTATTAAACACACAAACACACATTTATATAAATATGGAAAATGTCACTTACCCAGTGTACATCTTTTCGTGGCATGTACTGCTGCAGATTTGCATGCTATGCATAGCTCTTCCGACATCTAGTGTTGGGCTTGGAGTGTTACAAGTTGTTTTTCTTCGAAGAAGTCTTTTCGGGGTCACAGGATCGAGTCACTCCTCTTCTCGGTTACAGTGCACATGGGCATCAACTCCATTGTTGTATTATTTTCCCGCAAAGGGTGAAGGAAGGAGTAATAGAGTATAAGAACATAAAGAGATGTACATGCAAATGTAAATGTATCTACATATGTACAAATGTTAAACTTGAACGACTACATGCTTCCGGGGGAGAGGGAGGTTGCATGTGAATCTGCAGCACTACATGCCACGAACAGATGTACACTGGGTAAGTGACATTTTCCATTCGATTGCATGTGTAGTTGCAGATACACATGCTATGCATAGACTACAAAGCAGTTAGTCCTCACAAAAATAGCGGTGGTTAGTCTGTAGGAGTTGAAGTTGTTTGAAATAGTGTTCTTAAGACAGCTTGACCTACAGTTGCTTGTTGCTGTGAAAGAACATCAACACAGTAGTGTTTTGTAAATGTATGAGGACCTGACCATGTGGCTGCTTTACATATATCAGCCATTGGTATGTTTTCTAAAAATGGCATTGACGCACCTTTCTTTCTTGTAGAATGTGCTTTAGCAGTGATTAAAAGTTGTCTTTTTCCTTTGATATAGCGTGTTTGTATGCACCTAACAATCCATCATGCTAATCCTTGTTTTGATATAGGATTGCCTTTATGTGGTTGTTGAAAAGCAACAAAAAGTTGTTTTGTTTTTCTAAAATCTTTAGTTCTGTCTATATAGAACATAAGAGCTCTTTTGAGATCTAGAGTATGAAGAGCTCTTTCTGCCACAGAGTCTGGCTGTGGAAAGACGACTCGCAATTCCACTGTTTGGTTAATTTGAAAAGGAGATGCTACTTTTGGTAGAAAGTTTGGATTTGTTCTAAGTACAACTTTATGTTTGTGTACTTGGAAAAAAGGTTCTTCAAGAGTGAACGCATGTAGTTCACTAACTCTGGAAGGCAACCTTCCATGTTAAAAATTGAATTTGACAAAAGTGCATGGGTTCAAAAGGTGGGCCCATGAGTCTGATAAGTATGATATTTAAATTCCAAGAAGGAACAGGTAGTGTTCTGGGTGGAATAATGTGTTTTAATCCTTCCATGAAGGCTTTAATTACAGGAACTCTAAATAGAGAAGTGTGTTGAATAGTTTGCAAGTAAGCAGATATTGCAGTAAGGTGGATTTTGATGGATGAGAAAGCTAAATTTGATTTTTTTTAATGAAGTAAATAGCATACATTATCTTGTATAGATGCTGTAAGTGGATCAGTGTTTTTAGATTGACAGTAGAAGACAAATCTTTTCCACTTGTTTGCGTAACATTGTCTAGTAGTAGGTTTACGTGCTTGTTTAATTATTTCCATACATTCTGATGGAAGCTTTAGGTAACTAAATTCTATTACTTCAGGAGCCAAATCGCTAGATTGAGAGCATTGGGGTTTGGGTGCCTGATTTGACCTTTGTTCTGTGTTAACAAATCGGGTCTGTTTGGGAGTTTGGAATGAGGTACTACAGACCGAGCTAGGAGTGCTGTGTACCAATGCTGAAGTACCCACGTTGGGGCTATGACTATCATGGTGAGTGATGTTTGACGTAGTTTGGTGACCAAAAACGGAAGGAGTGGGAGACGGGGGAAAGCGTAAGCAAATATCCCTGACCAATTGATCCTTATAGCATTGCCCTTGGATAGGAGATGTGAGTGTCTGGATGCGAAGTTTTGGCATTTTGCGTTTTTGCTTGTTGCAAATAGGTCTATTTCTGGTGTTCCCCACTTTTGAAAGTACTTTTGAAGTACTTGGGAGTGAATCTCCCATTCAGGAGTTTGTTGGTGATTCCTGCTTAGGAGATCTGCCAGCTGATTGTCTATCCCTGGAATGTATTGTACTAATAGATGAATGTGATTGAGAATTGCCCATTCCCATATTGTTTGGGCTAGTAGGGATGGCTGAGATGAATGTGTCCTGCCTTGTTTGTTGAGGTAATACAAAGGCTGTCATGTTGTCTGTTTTCATTAGAACAGTCTTCTGTTTGAGAAGAGGTTGAAACGCTTTTAGGACAAGAAATACAGCTAATAATTCTAGGTGATTTATGTGAAGCTGCTTCTGTTTGGAATCCCATTCCCCTTGAATGGTATGATTGTTGAGATGAGCTCCCCAACCTATCATCAATGCATCTGTAGTGCCTATGGTCTGAGGCACAGGGTCTTGAAATGACCGCTCCTTCATTAGATTGCTGAGATTCCACCATTGAAGGGACATATGTGTTTGCCAGTCCATCAACACTAGGGGCCGGATTACAACTTTGGAGGACGGTGTTAATCCGTCCCAAATGTGACGGATATACCACCCTCCGTATTACAAGTTCCATAGGATATAATGGACTCGTAATATGGTAGGTGGTATATCCGTCACATTTGGGACAGATTAACACCGTCCTCCAAAAGTTGTAATCAGGCCCAAGATCTTGAAGTTGACCATGTGCCTGAGACCATTGTTGTGAGAGGCACTGTTGTAAGGGCCTCATGTTTAGTCTTGCATGTGGAACTATGGCTATGCAAGATGCCATCATCTCTAGAATTGTCATGATAAATCTTACAGTATATTGTTGATTTGCTGTATGTTAGGGATGAGATTTTGGAAAGCTTGTATCCTTTGTTTATTTGGATATGCTAGGGCTTTTTGAGTATTTAGAATAGCACCTAGATAAGGTTGTATTTTTGCTGGTTGAAGGTGTGATTTTTGGTAATTGAAAGTGAACCCTAGTGTATGCAGGGTTTCTATCATATATTGAGTGTGTTGTTGGCATTGTGTAAAATTGCTTGATTTTATTAGCCAATCGTCTTGATATGGAAAGACGTGAATGTGCTGTCTTCTTAAGTAGGCTGCTACTACTGATAGTAACTTTGTGAACTGTTGTTATGCCGAATGGCAAGACTTTGAACTGGTAATGTTTTCCTGCTATGACAAACCTGAGGTATTTTCTGTGAGCTGGATGGATGGGTGTATGGAAATACGCATCTTTGAGGTCTAAAGCAATCATGTAATCTAGTTTTTGTAGTAATGGAATGACATCCTGGAGAGTTACCATGTGAAAATGTTCTGACAGGATGTATAGATTGAGAGGCCTGAGGTCCGAGATAGGCATGAGGGTGCCATCTTTTTTGGGAGTGAGGAAGTATAGTGAGTATGCTCCTGTTCCCTATTGAGAATGTGGAACCAATTCTATTGCTTGTTTGAATAGTAGAAATTGTGCCTCTTGTTGCAGCAGAACCTTGTGTTCTGGGGACAATTTGTGGTAACTTAGTGGAATGTTTGGCGGGTGGAGATTAATTCTAGGCAATAGCCATTGAGGATAATTGATAACACCCAATTGCCTGTGGTGATATTTTGCCAATGAGAGTGGAATTGCTGTAGTCTTCCCCCCACAGGAAATGTGTGGAGTGGAGGGGTGGGAAGGAAGTCACTGCTTAGATGGTGTAGTGGCTTGTTTTGAGGCTTGGAACTTGCCTCTGTTCCTGAAATATTGTCCTCTATAGGACCCTCTAAATCCCCCTTTTTGGGTTTATTGCCCCTGCTTTGTCTGGGAGGTAGAAGCGTCAGAGGACTGTGGCTTAAATCCTCCTCTAAAATGTCGTCTGTGAAAGGAGCCTCTATATGGTGTGGTATATAATGCCCCCATTGCCTTTGCAGTATCTGAGTCTTTTCTCAGCTTTTCCATAGTGGTGTCTACTTCAGGACCAAATAAATGTTTCTTATCAAAAGGCATATTAAGTACTGCCTGTTGAATTTCTGCTTTAAAACCAGAGGAGCGTAGCCATGCATGCCTTTTAATTGTAATGGCAGTGCTGACACTCCTTGCGGCTGTATCAGCAGCAACGTGGGCAGAACTTATCTGGGCTTTTTTGTTGCTCTTTTGGGACGTGCTGTATAAATTCTTGCATCTCATCCCAATGGGCTCTATCTTTTCTGGCCAGAAGTGCTTGAGAATTGGCAATTCTCCATTGGTTAGCCGCTTGCGTGGCTACTCTTTTGCCAGCAGCATCACATTTTCTACTTTCCTTATCAGGAGGAAGAGCGTCTCCTGATGATTGGCTGTTTGCTCTCTTTCTAGCCACGCTGACTACCACTGAGTCCGGAGGAACCTGATGTGTGATGTAGTCTGGGTCCGTAGGGGCAGGTTTATATTTTTTGTTGATTCTAGGGGTAATGACTCTAGCTTTGACAGGCTCACTACAGATTTGTTCAGCATGTTTAACCATTCCAGGCAACATTGGGAGACACTGGTATCTGGAGTGAGTGGAAGAAAGAGTGTTGAATACAAAATCCTCTTCCAGGGGTTCAAAGTGCATAAGCTCCCCATGATAAGCTGCTACCCTAGAGAGAACCTTAGTGTAGGCAGTAGTTTCTTCTGGTAGAGAAGGTTTGGAGGGGTATAGATCAGGATCATTATCTGGAATGGGATCAGGGTCATGGAGATCCCGTGGGTCCACTGTATCTCCATGCGAGTATAATGGGTGTGTTGGAGAATACAATGGTGGTGGACTATTGTGAGGTGAAAAAGAAAGCTGTGGAGAGTGAGGAGGAGAAGTAGGGAGAGGTGCTGGTTACTCCTTTTGTTTCTGCACTTTTGCTGGTGGTTGAGCAGAGTCTAACTCTTATAAAAGGCCAGCTTTATTTTAGTCTTTAAAGGAGGTGCAGTGATGATTCGACCAGTCTCTTTATATATATGGATTCTCGATTGCCTTTCATCCATAACCTCCAATATTGGCTCGATCCCAGTCTCTTCTTCAGAAGCTTTGTGAGATTCTTGCATGGGCTTCGAGATTTGCCTTAGTTTACTCGAACGTCCTTGTTCCTCTGTGTATGAGGACTTTTTCAGCTCCGAAGCTTGGATCTTTTTTGGTCCCGAAAACGAAGTCGGTTGTTTTGGCTCCAAAGCTTGGCGTCGAATTTTCGACTCCAAAGAGTGAGGTCGCCTACTGGAGTCCGAAGTGGAAGTTTTAACTGACTTGCTCGACTCCGAAGTGGACGGAGGAGTCGACTTTTTCAGCACCGATCCGGAAGGTCGGTCGGCGACAGTATTTTTTTGGGTCAAACCATGGCGTTCCGGCAGTGGTATACCTAAGGCCTTTGGTTGTTTTTTGTATGTGGGCATAGGGACAGACGTACTCACGTGCTGGCCAGCCGTGATGGGTCTATCATCTTCCGATTCTTGCTCGGAGTCGGATGGAGACTGCTGTCTGCGCCTGCTCTTCCTCCATGACGTCGAGATGTTCAGTGCTTTTCAACGCCGTTCCTAGTCTTCGAGCCCTGCAATCTCTTAAGGTCTTCTTCGATCGAAACGATCCACAGGCTTCGCAATCTTCCTCTCCATGTTCCGGAGAAAGGCACAAATTACAAACCATATGTTGGTCTGTATATGGGTACTTCACGTGGCACCGAGGGCAAAATCGAAATGGAGTCCAATCCATCAGGCTTTCCCTTCCCACGTGGTAGGCCCAAACAGGCCCGAGTCGGGCACACGCACCTCAAAGGGCGAAATGAAGATTCCGACGGTACTACCGGATTGATGCTAGATGGGAAACGCGATTGAAACAATACCGACGATTAAATAGGTTTTCTAAGGTTTTCCAACTCGAAGTCTCGGAGTAAGAGGAAACACGTCTGAACCGACAGAAGAAAGAAAACAATCTAACAATGGAGTCGATGCCCATGCGCACTGTAACCGAGACGAGGAGTCACTTGATCCCGTGACTCCGAAAAGACTTCTTCAAAGAAAAACAACTTGTAAAACTCAGAGCCCAACACTAGATGTCGGAAGAGCTATGCATAGCATGTGTATCTGCAGCTACACATGCCATCAAACATATATATATATATATATATACATATATATATATATATATATACAATTTACAATTACAGATTACAATTACATCATAGCAGTGACACTCTCATTAAACCTGATCTGGATACATTTCATCTCTGAGACTGTTTGTCTACAAGCAGAGTCTGCTTTGTTTTACATTATTGTACTATTGTAAAGTGCTGACGTATATTGCAGCGAGGCCTTCAGGACAGCTGACCACACACCAAGGATAAACCTCCTGGATTCTGATTTTACGTATTCACATGGGGGAACCTAGACACAGTCTCATGAGAGGCCAGGATTGGTGTACCCTACACCTATACAAATGTTGTTCTCAATCTGGAGGATAAAAAAGTGATTAGTCCAGCTTGCCAGACAGTATATTGCTGTCTGCCTTCAATAAACAATTTATCACAATTCACATCCAGATTTTCACAGGTTCGATGTCCATGGACAACTAAAACACACCATCATTATTCCAATACTATTAGGACTATTGGCAAACTCAGTGATACTGACCAATTACTGACCAGTCTTCAACCTTTTTCATCCCAGGAAAACTGTTGAAAATGACATAACACAAAAGATACAAACTGTGCTGAGCTAAACCATATGCTTTACCATCAGTCAAGGTGCATGATCTAGAGGGAAATAAATACTACAGTGGCTAACATCAAGTAGGCGGTCTTCATCTTATTGGGAGATCAACAAGATGTTCAGAAAACCCCAAACCTTATCAACATCATATGATACTTCGGAACAGACTACAAAGTGGACAAGGATAATTGATAAGGCTTTGAACTAGATCTCTTCCTTTCTGCTTAACCAGAGCCAATAATTGCCAGATGGATATGTAGAATCCTCCACAAAATGTTGTGATGCATTATGGTATGTGTACCTTCACATTCTATTTTCAGCATCTACATGCACACCTACCCAGAGATCTGAGAATAACTTTAGACTCTCTTCAAAATGTGTGTTGTTGATCAGTCTGCAGAGCAACCAGAAATATTGAGAAAAGCCACCAAATGTCTAGGCTCTATACAGCCTTGGATGTAAGAAAATACCTTTTGCTGCCATGGAGCGAATACTGAAATAATTCTCATGGAGAGTAGGCCAGGAGATGATCGCATTCAACTGGTCACAACAACTACGAATGTCACTGAAGTATAGCAAAATGCAGACATACTCATTAATCTTAAGATTGCATTCACACACATAGGCAATACTGTAGTGGATATGCAGCTACTTACACTTAGAAAATTCTATGCAGCTACCTACACTTGGAAAATCCTTCCTGCTCTACATTGACCATCAGGTTCCACTCACAATAGCCATAGTAACAGTACATTAGGTCTACTGTAATTTAAAAGACTACAGAACTAGACAGCCATACTGACAGAATATCTAGAAATTTGACCAAACAAAACCATCCATGAAAGTGCTCTACTGGTTACTGGTAGAATCACAGAAGAAGTTTTAAGTTAACATCTACTTGGTGAGAAGGGTGCATCCCATTAGAAAGGTGCATCCCATTAGAAACCAAGTAGGAACCTTCTGTTGGTCACATCTCACCAAGTCATACAATGCAATTTCAGGTAAACAAAAACATGGAGGCAGGACTCTGGAAAATATTAGAGCCCCTGAACCCAAGACCACAACCCAGAAATCTCCCTTCAGGAAACACATGAAAATTATATTATTGAGACAAAACTTTGTTCAATGCCTTGACTGTACAAGGGAGTATCAGGGGTCTGCCAGAGATGGGAGATCATACCATACATCTAGTTTGACTCATACTAGTGTTTACACTCTTTCACAGAATATTTCTATGGGTAGTTAGAGCTTACAGTTCTCCTAAATAAATATGTAATGACAGGCTGGAATGCATTTGGGATAGAATTAATGGTGCCTGAAGCTCCTGATCATAAGAAATATTTTATAGAGTCAAGTACACAAAATAACATTTATTGACAAGGTTGTCAGGATTCAGAGGAATACTTGTATGTATAGTATGTAGTTTAACCAACAGCAAATTATTTTGTTCACTCCTTGGAGGTCTCAGTTAGACTCAACAGAATGTTCTGGTCAGAGCTAAAGGATATGTCTTGAAAATGTAAAAATATAACAAAAATAGTCCAGAGGGGAATTACCACAATGATTCAAGGTGAGCATCTCAAATAGATACACAGACTTCTCCATGGTCTGTGGAGAGAGAGGTGGGGGACATGATTAATGTATTTAACTAATTAGGTGAACTAGCCAAGGTGTAATTGTAGAAGAAAGGGCAGCTAGATAAGGCTTTTGCAAGTGGGCTATTTTGTCAGGGAGCTGGCACATGGACTGAATCACATTTTCAGCTGCACTGATGTGGGAGCAATTAGTAAAGTTTAAAATACATGGTTCTAGAGTGAAAGCAAAGAAATATTTAAAGACTAAGGAGTCAGTCAGTCAAAATTCTTTATTCGGCAAATTACCATAAAAGCACAAATTCATTATACATAAGCATTTTTTTTAAAACACAATACATAAAATATAAAACAGCGGTAATAAAAGGCCTCACCTATATAGGTTACAAACAAACTTCAAATTAGTAAATTCTGCATTCTCATAAAATGCCTAAAAGCAATAACAATGTCATAATGATATTCAAATCTTATACACTTCCACCCTAGATTAATATACAACTGGCATGACAAATTTCAGTAGATTTCAGTTGTTGTGTATACATCAGAGCATCCTTATACAATGTAATTTGTAATTTCCGTAGAAATGGCAATATAAATGTACGTCTGGGAGCAGAATAGAGTGCTCAAAATAGAAAAAAGTGACATGGGCATTGTTTGGAGAAGGTATCACAAGGACAATTTGGAAGCATTTTATGCCAAGTACTTTGCTTTGGAAAAGCCACTCTAAAATGTATGAAATTTAATCTGAATAAAACAAGAAGGGAGTATTCTGAGGAACTCGAAAACCAAGTTAAGTAAGATTCCATCAGGGTCGTAGTTGAGATCTGGACATAGGGATCAAAAGTTTTCAATTACAATGCCCCCTAAAATCTCTCATTTAAAATATACTCAGAATATTGTGTTTTAACCAGATCTTTAGCTTTCGGAGGCAGCGACTCTGGGTGAGTGAACATATTCTCCAAGCCCAAATTCCGGAAAGAGGTTTGTAAGTATGAGAGCCACAGGATCCTGTTAGAATTGGCCAGTTGGATACAGTTGGGCAGACAATCCTGAACCAAACCAGCAGCAGGATTCAACCAGGATTTCAACCATAATAGAAGTGGGGCAACACCAGTCAAGTCCCCAATATAACTTAGTCCCAATTCCTCTTTGCAGATAAAATTTGCTACGTTCTTAGGCACCATCAATAATCTATGCACAAATTTATTCTCAGCACGTTGGAGAGAATCCACTTTATTCAGTCCCCACCCGCCCTGTAAGTAGCTGCGGATACACATTTTGATTTATAAAGCCTAATAATCTGATGAACTGGTCTGTGGCCTGAAATGCGAGCAAAACAAAAAAATGCTTCCAGGTTTCTCACCATTTGTTGAGTCTTAACCGTAAGATGGGAATTCCATAGCAAAGAGGAACGTACATACAGGCCCTAATAACACAACTTTTTAACTTTGTTTATAGTGTGCCCTCCCATAGTCAAACGTTTGGATCTTCTATTTCTAGGGCCACAAGTCATGGCATACGTCTTCGTAAAATTTACTTTCAGATCTAAGTCTTGCATGAAAATAAAAAAATGATCCATCAGGCTTTGAAGGACATTGGCTGTTTGGGCAATTAATACCGCATCATCTGCATACAATAAAACAGGGAGCTGTCTCACTCCCATTCTGGGAAAATCCTTACCATTTTTTATTTAAAAAAACATAAAGGCCATTAATATATAAAAAAAATAAAAACGGTGCTAAAATGCAGCCCTGTCTGACTCCTCTCAAGGAGGGGGAAGGGTAGGACCTCTCACCGTGCAAACCATACTGCACTGAAACCGTCAAATCAGTATATAAACGTTTAATTAGCTCTAAGAGGTTCCAGTCAACCCCCATGGATTCCATTATTTGCCAGAGCTTCGCTCTATTCACCAAATCGAAAGCGCTTGATAAATCAATAAAAGCCAGGTGAATAGATTCCTTCGTAGCAGTCACATATTTACTAAGAATAAGGTGCAAACTTAGTGATTGTTCAATACTGCCAAGGCCAGGTCTAAAACCATATTGGATTGGGGAGAGGATCTTTGCCTCCGCTGCCCAGTCCTCCAGTCGGGTCAAGATCACACTCCCCAGTATCTTAGCAGTAGAATCTATGAGGGAAATTGGCCTATAGCAAGTTGGATCTTGCCTGCTACCCTTTTTAAAAATAGGGATAATGATGGCCAATTTCCATGAGGGGGGAATTTTACTCAGTGCTACACTTCTTAGTATGTTAGTAACTAAAGGGCCCCAAAGGTCCGGCATAGACTTGAAAAGGTCAACAGGGACCCTATCCGGGCCGGCAGCTTTCCCTGATCTCGAGCGATTGAGTGCTTTGATAACCTCATGTAACTCAAAGGACCAATCAATAGTAGTCAAATTGGAATCCACAGAGCTCTGATTATTTCTTTCATCCCCTTCAAATAAAATATTATTATCTGGCTGAAAAACCCTGGTAAAATGAGTTACCCACACTGTTTCTGGTATCAAACAATCCTCCTCCTTTTTACTTGTCCGTAAAATAAGGGTGATTAACCACCCTCCAGAATTCTGTGGTGTCCTTCAATTCGGTAGCTGCCATAAGCTCATCCCATGCTCTGGTCCTAATTTCGTTTTTCCTCTCTGCCAAAGCTGCCTTATATTGAACCCTGGCCGTTTGAACTAGGTCACGGGAAAATGGAGTAGATCTAAGAGCCCTTTTCAAATCTTTATGGGCCTTTGCACAGGCATAATTGAACCATCAACAAACCACTGGGCCCCGGTCAGGCCTGTCACTCACCAAGACTAAGGAGTCTATTCGCAAATGTATTTTGGAGTAGGTAAAATTTACTCATGTAGTACTCTTTCAGTAGTGGCATTTCAACCACCCTCAAACCTATCTGCTACTTTCTGCTGAAGACAGACAAGAATCCAGAAACACACGTCCAGAAATGCAAGCACTGGCTGTGTACACATTAATGGCAAACACTTTTGTACTTGTTGGTACTGCATCTTCCAGAATGCAAAGGGAAAACTGTTCCTGACTTTATGGCCCCCTGATCTTTGAAACATGTATCCATGGCCATGCTACCCCACCTAAAAGAAATGCCTCTAATCATCATTCTACATTTTTATGAATTGTTCTTCTTCCATGGTTCCCCACATCTCGCTTCACTGTAGATGCCCTAGCGCCACCTTGCGACACATTAATGTAATTATTTTTTAAGTTATTGTGGCCCAACAAGGCCGAAATCCCCACGCCATATTTACAGGGTGGCGCAATGCATGCATTGCCCCACTCTGTAACCCTTTGTGCTACATTATGCCTGTGCTGGGCATAATGTATTCAAAGGGGGCGTTCCCCCATTAAGGGAGGCGGAAAAATGGCATAAGGAAATCTATGAGATTTCCTTGCGCCATTTGTTACGGTACTTTTAATGCCTGCTCAAGAGCAGGCATTAAAAGGGGGCTTCCATTCTTTAAAATGGGGCCCTATGTACTCTGCAGGAGTAGAGCCAATATTATGGCGCTACTCCTGCAGAGTACATCAATAGCGTCAAGAGAAATGACGCTATTGTCCCCCACCCTGCGCCATGGTGCACCGTATTTTAAATACGGCACACACATGGTGGCGGCAGGAGGGTGCTAAGGGGCGCAGGGAAAGTGGTGCTGCACTCGGTGCAGCACCACTTTCCATAAATCTGCCCCTTAGTTCTTGAGAGAAAAATGCTTTACATGCATTTTTATTATTTATTCTTGCTATTTTTATTTTTTCTTGACTGTATGTTGATTTTATGTCAAATAACAAAATCTAAAATATTAAATAAATAATCTTTCTGGAAGCTCTATTCTAATTGTGCGCCTTTTACTGGAACACTCTATTCTGTTTGCTTCTCTCTAGATTGCTTCTCTCACTAGATGTTGGGCCAATTTTGCTCTTAAGAGAAGTCTAGAGATGGGCAGCACAAAGTGGAAACCTTGGGAAAGAAAACAGCAGCTAACTGACCCTTACTCCCACTTGTATTGAAAATATAATACATGGGAGCCTACAATCCCTGTATAAAAGCCAATCTTTAATTTCCCTATTGAAGTAAATTTATTACATATTTACTCACTTGTAATGTAGAAATGCTGTAGCTGCTCAATTGTAAGAAGTTATTACAGCATAGTTATGACATCATATTGCTTGATGCCAGCAGTCAAGGCGAAAGACATGTAATGGAGCATTATTACCGCATCAGTTTAAATATCTAACACAAGAACAGAATTTTCCATCTTTTGATCTGTTTTTTCTTAAATGGACAGTGATTAACAGTGATCAACAGAAAGGAGATACTTATGGCAATATGTTTATTTTCCTGCATGTTTCTACACATTCTGAGCTACAACCTGTTCTGAGCTACAACATGTTTTAGTATGGTTTACATTAAACTAATTCTAATATCTGTTTGCAACACATTACTAACTACTGTTTAGTGCCTTTAATGTCACCTGGAGAATCAACTTGTATTCTTAATATCTGTAAGAATACAACGCTTTAAAAAGAAGGAGCAAGACAGCAGGGATTTAAGCACACTGTGGCAAGAGCGAATAAAATACCCTCTGCCTTATGTTAAAAGGTATCACAAGTCACCTTGGAGTTCCATGGCTTTATAATGGAACTTGGCCTTCAGCCTCGATCTTCTATATGGTCATGGCCTCTATGACTTGCAATCCTTATAGTGTACAGCGGGGAATATTTTCCACATATATATTGACAGTCAACCTCATAGTCACTGTGCACTCTTTGACCTACTATTCTCTATAAGTAATTTTTGCATCCACGTGCATGGCCATCTTCTGCGTTTGTAAGAGCATGTCCTGCTTTTAGGAAACATTCCAGCACACAGTCAATAGCTAGCATTGTTTCCCAGGGGTGTCCTCCTGTGCAATTAGGTGTTTCATTGTTTGGTTTTTCCAGGAATTCCCCCTACCCAGTGGCCCTCCTGTGAGCTGCTACAGCTTGCTGCAGTGGACAGTACTCTCAAGTTGGTTTGTCTGTGTTTAGAAATGAGTTAGTACTATCTTGACGTCTGCAGCATTCTAATCAAAGAATTAAAAAGTTAAAGTTTTAAAAACGTTGGGGGCTCCCGATCGGCCTCTGAAATATCCTGCATAATCCTGACGAAAAAGGGCACAGCCGACACAGAAACACAATTGAGTGATGGAGACTGCATGGGGTGCACTATGGCTGGGCCCGGAGAAGCTGCGACATCCTGAGACTTGATGGAGGGGAGACACAAGAATTAGGCCTCTGGCAAAGCGGGGCCACACATGCTGATGCCTAGAGCTAGGAGGCCGAGAGGAAGGGAGCCCCTGAGTTGACAACAGAGGTCAGAGGGGAAGACAAGGAAGCTCCGGTACTGGGTCGGCTGGCTGGAGTCGACCAGTGCGGGTTGCAGCGGTACGACTGTGGCTCTAGCGCACAGCCAGCGCTGGGCCTAGAGAGGCCTAGCCACAAGGAACAGATGAGAGGGCAGCCGACCGGGTGACAGTTGGTGAGGGCAATCGAGCAAAGGAGGGACCGGAGAAAGAGCTGAAGCCCCAGGTGCTGCCTATTGGAGGAAGTTGGACGAGGGCGGGCATGTCTCGGCCAGGCCAGGGGCTCAGGGGGGAGTGGTGAGACCGGCCATGTGGTCTCTGAAGACCGGAGTGACGACGACTGGGCCAGGTGCAGTCTCGCAGGCAGGCAGGAGAGCGCTGGCCCATCTGAATTGAAGAGGCAGTGAGTGGTGGCTGTGCAGCGTCTGGCTGGGGGCACCAAGAGCGCACATATGGGGAAGGACAAGCAGCAAGGGACCCCCAGGCCAACACAATAGACCAGTATGCGCTGCCAGCGCCTGTTACACCGCATGCCACGTGGCATACCTCTGGCCGGGTAGGTCCAAAAGAAGAAAGTGGAGAGCCATCAAGGGCAGAACTGCTGCAGGCTATTCAGGGATGGAGGCCGGCGCTAGAGGGCAAGATTGAAACCATAGCCATAGAAGTCAATCTCCTGCGCACTGACCTTCGTAAAGTGTCCAATAATGTTCGTGCCGCAGAGGGTTCTATTAGGCAATTACAGGCAGAGGTGGCCACCCTAAAAAAGCAGGTAGCGGCAACGGAGGCCATTATTGGGGAGCTGGAGGCTAAAGTAGAAGGCTCCGAGGGGTGCGCTCACCGCAACAACATTCGATTATTGGGATTTCCTGAGAGAGCGGAGGGGAATCGCCCTGAGCATTTTGGGGAAGCATGGATTAGGGACACTCTTAAACTGGCTGGACTCTCAACAATGTTTGCAATTGAGAGGGCGCATAGAGCGTTGGTCGTGCTGCGGTAGCCGGGGGGTCCGCCGAGGGCCATAATTGCTCGTATTTTGAATTACAAGGACAGAGAAAGTGTGTTGATAGTGGCACGAGACACAGACAATTCCCGATTTGAAAATCACAAGATTTCGATTTATCCTGATTATACCACCAAGGTGCAAACAACTTGAAAAACTTTCTTAGATGTCAAGGTAAAACTCAGATACTTTAGCCTCAGATGTATGTTGCTGTATCTGGCCCGTTTGAAGGTCATCTCAGGAGGTACAACACGTTTCTTTGATACACCCGAAGATGTGTGGCAGTGGTTGGAGGTGTGGGACACTGTCAGCTGGGAGAATGCACAGACGGGGTATGAGAGTAAATAGAGGTTGAGGTGCAGGAGTCAGCCAAACGACAAGTACTCAGCAAACACCTGCGGGGTCTGAGGACGGCAGAGTAGCGATCCAGGATCCATGGCTGTTAGAAATGGGGTCTTTGGTTGGTAGTCAGGTTACCCCCTGTCCAAGCAAGGACCCTCACTCTAGTCAAGGTAAAGGAGACTCACACTCAGTTAACTCCCACTCACCCCCTTGGTAGCTTGGCACGAGCAGGCAGGCTTAACTTCAGAGACCAGGTGTAAAGTATTTGTACCAACACACACAGTACTATAGTAAAAACACCACAAAATGACTCAACACAGATTTAGTAAAATAGCCAATATTTATCTAAACAAAACAAGACAAAAGCGACAAAAATCCAACATACACAAGTCAAGTAATGATTTTGTAAAGATTATACTCAAAAATAGCACTTAGAAACACAAAATGCTTCGATGAGGTGTTAACACGAAGTCGTGACAGAGTCGTTCCCAACAATCTGACGTCAATGGCGCCGGGTACGGAGTCACACAGACCCCCAGGTACAGTACCTTAGTAAACTGTTAGAACAAGTCAGTGTGCAAAGTCGGGGATCAGGGCGTCGCTGAATACGAGACGGCATCAGTTCCGATGCTGCAGGGCGAAGGAGCCAATGCATCACGAAGAGGTGTTAGGTCCTTGCTGCAGAGCAGTGGAGGTGAGGCGGCGTCGGTGCGAAGCATTGAATCCGCGCACTGCAGGCGGAGTCGGTCACAATGTGGTGCGGCGACTTCCACGGAGTCGCGGACTTCGGTGGGGCTACAGCGATGTCGGGCCTGCGAGGGTCGTCACACTCCAGCACAGCCCACGGAGTCGGTTGCAGGCGGCATCATGGGATTTGGTAGCGGTGTCAGTCCGAAGTCGTCCGAAGTTGGTTTTCTTGGATTTTCACCAGCTTCTCCTTTCAAGGGCCCAGGGACTGGATAGGGCACCACTTGTCAGGGCAGGAGTCTCAACAGAGAGTCCAGGTGCTGGTAGAGGAAGTCTTTGATGGCTCTGAGACTTCAAAACAGAGGGCAAGCTCAGTCCAAGCCCTTGGGGATCTTCTCAAGCAGGAATATACCAAAAAGTCCTGTCTTTGTCCCCTTTCCCAGGCAGAAGCAGCAACTGCAGGATAGCTCCACAAAGCACAGTCAAAGGCAGGGCAGCACTTCTTCCTCAGCTCTTTAGCTCTTCTCCTTGGCAGAGGTTCCTCTTGATTCCAGAAGTGATCTGATCCTCAGGGGTTTTGGGTGTTTTCTTATACCCCTTTCTGCCTTTGAAGGCCTACTTCAAAGGAAAGTCTCTTTTGATTGTTATATCCTGCCTTGCCCAGGCCAGGCTCTAGACACACACCAGGGGGTTGGAGTCTGCATTGTGTGAGGGCAGGCACAGCCCTTTCAGGTGTGAGTGACCACTCCACTCCTTCCTCCCTGCACAGGTGGCTCATCATGATATGCAGGCTACACCCCAGCTCCCTTTGTGTCACTGTCTAGAGAGAGGTGAAAACAGCCCAACTGTCAAACTGACCCAGACAGGGAATTCACAAACAGGCAGAGTTACAGAATGGTTTAAGCAAGAAAATGCTTACTTTCTAAAAGTGGCATTTTCAAATACACAATCTAAAAACCAACTTCACTAAACAAAATATTTTTATATTGTGAGTGCAAATACCCTAAACTCAATATTTCTATCTGCTCCCAAAGGGAATCTTCACTTTAATAATATTTAAAGGCAGCCCCCATGTTAAGCTATGAGAGAGATAGGCCTTGTAACAGTGAAAATCGAATTTGGCTGCATTTCACTGTTAAGACATGTAAAACACATAAATACATGTCCCACCTTTCACATACACTGCACCCTGCCCATGGGGCTACCTAGGGCCTACATTAGGGGTGCCTTACATGTAAAAAAAAAGGGAAGGTTTAGGCCTGGCAAGTAGGAACAGTTGCAAAGTCGAATTAGCAGTTTAAAACTGCACACACAGACACTGTAGTGTCAGGGCTGAGCCATGTTTTCAGGGCTACTAATGTGGGTGGCACAACCAGTGCTTCAGGCCCACTAGTAGCATTTGATTTACAGGCCCTGGGCACCTCTAGTGCACTTTACTAGGGACTTACTAGTAGATCAAATATGCCAATTATGATTAAGCCAATCAACAATACCATTTGCACAGAGAGCATATGCACTTTTGCACTGGTTAGCAGCGGTAAAGTGCTCAGAGTCCTAAAGCCAACAAAAACAGGTCAGAAAAATAGGAGGAAGGAGGAAAGATTGGGGATGACCCTGCAAAAGGGAAAAAGTACAACTATGGCATTGGCTGCCCTGGATCAGAGTGATACCACAAATGATCCTACATCGTTGAGTGAAGCCATGGAGATCCAGAAGGACATTGGGGTGGATGTGGACATGGGGTGATATTCATGGCAGTATAACAAATCTAGAGTGTTTCTCTTTATCCCACAGGTAGTGGCTTTAAATGAATGGTGGGCACATAGAGCTCAGGCTGAAATATTGAACACATGAAGAAGAAATTTGAGACGGTGTGCCAGGGTAATAATGTACTGTGAAAATGAAGCTGATAATGAAGAGACATGATGCAAGGGGCTGGTCACAGGGAATGGATAGTCTCTCAAATTGATAGGCTCAGTTGGGAGGGGTGGGCAGGCTGTAGTCCTGGCAGCAAGAAGTCAGTGGATTTGCAGTAAAATGTTGTTGTTATACTGTATGTCCGGGAAGGGTGGGCTGTTCACAGTTTCTATAAGTTCAGAAGTTTTATTCATACAAGTTGTTGTGCACAGCTAAAAACAGTTGGAGGTTTGAGGCCAAGGATTGGAGGTGACAGGGCAGATGGTCAAGCAGGCGGAGGACGATCATTATTGGGTACATGACAGAGAAGTATAATATAATAGCATGGAATGTCAGAGGGTTCCAAGGGTACACCAAGCGATATAGAGTTCACACTTATCTTAAGCGGCATAAAGTCCAAATTGCATGTCTGCAGGAGACACACTTTGGGATGGAGGAGGCACAGAAACTGAAAAGGAAATGGAGGGGACAGCTGTACGTGGCCTTGTACTCTTCATATGGTGATAATTTGGATAGCGCCTGGGGTTCCGTTCAGACCCACCTACAGAGAATCAGATGTGGAAGGGAGGTATGCCCTACTGCAGGGTATGTTGAATGGGGAAGAGATTTCAATCCTAAACTCATACGCCCCAAATATTGATGATAATGGGTTCTTCGCAAGGCAACCGATCTATTGCTAGAGAGTGTAGAGGCTCCCATTATATGTGCGGGAGATTTTAACTGTGTATTGGATGGGGAATGGGATAGACATCCACCTAGGGGAGTCACCAAACCCTAGATGACAGGAACCTTAAGGAAAGCAATGCACAATCTGGGACTGATAGATGGGTGGCGTTTACTGATCCCGGAAAGCAGGGAATATATGTGCAGGGCAGACACACATAACGCATAAAGCCGGCTGGATCGTTTCCTACTGGGGGACTGGAACATGCTTGAATAGAGGCAATCATGCACACAACGAGGTTCCTGTCGGATCATGCCCCTGTCCTGTTGACCTTGGGTTGGAGCGAGAGGGCGAATGGGGCACGGACCTGGTGTATGCCATTGGACTTGTTAGCAAACACGACCTGTAGGTCACAATTGGGAAATGCAATAACATTCCACATGAACACAGATTGGGGAACTATGAGTACTAGAGCCATCAAGTGGGAGGCCCTTAAAGTGGTAGTAAGAGGGGAATGCATTGGCACAATTAGTGGGGTATGCAGGACACTCCACGGAGATCTGAAAGCAAAAGAGGATCAATTAGCTGAGCTACAGAGAAAGGAGCCTCACACGACAGCAGTAAGTGAGGAATTACTAACAATTCAAATGCTGTGGGATAGATTGGACAAACTCAGGGCATATCGTCAAAAACTACATAGGGAAGGTGACAAATCAGGCAGACTCCTGCCGTGGATTCTTCGCAGGGAGAAGGAGATGACCCCTATTTTGGCCATCCGTGATAAGCGGGGTCAGTTTCTGTCTCGGAGGTGTGACATCTTATTGGAATTGCAGGACCATTTTAGGACAGTGTACAAGGCGGGACTGCAGATTGCTGAGGTAAGGCTGGAGGAGTTACTGGCACGGGTGAGGCTCCCTCGCTTGAGTAGGGAGGATGCACTGGGGTTTGAAGAGGGCATAACTAGCGAGGAGATGGGAGATGCCATAAAAGCAGTCACAGCCTCCAAGGCGCTGGGAAATGATGGATTTCCAGCAGAATTTTATAAGGCTTTTGCGGCCACATTGGGGGACAAACTGCTGGAGGTCTACCAGGAGGAGAGGAGAAGGGGGGTGCTCCCACAGACCATGAGAGAAGGGGTGTTGTGCTTAGTGCTGAAGACTGGGGGAAAGTCAGTGGACCCTGCTGCATATAGGCGCCTCGCCATGTTAAACGCTATTGGCAACAAGGCTGGCGGGAGTGATTCAGGGATTGGTGCATGAGGACCAGTGCAGATTTATACCGGCTCATAGCACGACCCACAATCTCTGGAGGTTGACTCATGTGCTTCATGATACATTAGAAAGTGGAGGGGAGAAGGCCCTGGCCTCATTAGATCTTGAAAAGGCATTTGATACCGTTGAATGGGCCTATCTGATGGCAGTACTGGGGGGCATGTGGTTAGGCCCTGTTTTTTGCTCATGGATATGCTTCTTGTATACGGATTCCATGGTGCGTATCTCAGTGGGGAGAGAGACTTCAGATGCCTGGCTGGTGGGACGTGGTACCAGGCAGGGGTGTCCACTGTCGCCCCTGTTGTTTACCTTGGCCACAGAACCACTTGCACTGCTACTGAGGTCAGAGCTGCCACCTTGGGGAATCCGAGTTGGAGGTGCAACCCATGTTGTCTCTCTGTATGTGTATGACACATTGATCTATCTACATACACCCGAGTTGTCGGTGCCTATCCTGATGCAGTCTCTGGAAGACTTTGGCGAGGCATCTGGCCTTTGCATTAATGCCCGCAAGTCGCTGCTTTTTCCCTTAGGAAATCTGGTTGAGAAACCAAGTACGCAATTACCGAATGTAGGACTTCGATGGGGGATAGAAAGCTTTCAGATTCTGGGGGTTAGGGTGAGGCACACCGAGGCACAGCACAGGCAGCACTATATAGATAGGGTACTAAAAGGGCTAGAAAGCTCAGTTAAATTCTGGAATAGTCTTCCACTATCGTTGATGGGAAGGGTGACAGTCGCTAAGATGTTTTTTCTCCCCTGTTGCCTATATTCAGTTCAGAACTCCCTGTTCCCACTGGAAGACTGGTTCTTCCATAAATTGAATAGCATATTAATATCCTTGGTATGGGCGGGAAGACGTAGCCGCGTAGCGCTAGCAATCTTGCAGAGGGACATGGAAGAGGGTGGACTGGCAGTCCCGGATATACATTTTTACTATTATGCAGCACATCTGCAGCACGCGGCTAGATGGTTTGCCCCATCGGACAACTGGGAAAGGCGCCTGCTGGGGGGAGGGATGGCTGGGAGCATGCTGCCCTAGTTGCTGATGCAGGGAATTAGATCAGAGGTCCCAGTACCATACTTGGTTACGCACACAGCCAGTTTATTGAAGAAGGTGGTGCAAAGGGTTGTACGAAGAGCCCCCTTTAGCAGGACGCTGAGCATATGGGACTTGAAGCTTTTCCGGAATATTGACTCTATCATGTCCATGACACAGTGGTGAGAGGGAGGATGTATGGAAGCGGGGGCCCGTGTATCCTGGGGACACATTTCTTACTTTACAGGAGCGCAGGACACCTTTGGGATAGGCCCACACCATTTTCTGCATCACACAAAGTTGGAGAGTGTAGAAAGGGATATCTGGGGGGGATTCCCCGTGGCTCCCAGAGCCTCCACAACCCTTGAGGGACTCTTTGAATGGGGTGAGGGCAGGCACCTAATAACACTCTTTTACAAAGCCCTTTGATCCGATGGGGTGTTATGCGAGTATCCCACGCTGAGTATGCAGGAGAGGGACCTGGGCGTATCTGTTGCAAATGCAGAATGGAAGAAAGTGCTGGGATTGGTTCGTAAAGTATCCAGTAACAATAGATTTGAACTTCTGCATTTTAATTATTTACACTGTTAATATGTCACCCCACAACGATTAAATAAATTAGATCCAACTAGGCGGGCCACCTGCCCATGCTGTGGAACGATTGATGCTAATTTTTTGCATATGGCCTGGGGTTGCGCCCAAGTCCAGGCTTTTTGGGGACAGGTGTGGCACATATTGAAATAGCTATAGAAATGCACACCCCTCTGGAGCCACTGGTCTGTCTTCTGGGGGTAATGGAAAGCCCCAGTGGGTGCAAGGTGCACTGTAGAATGATCCATCTAGCTTTATTACTGGCAAAAAGGAGAGTGGCCATAGCCTGGATTAGCACCAGGACACCACTGTTTACAGAATGGCCTAGAGACATTCTGGAATGCGGGGCAGCTAAGGAATCCCACGTGAGAATATTGCGCACTGATGAGGGTGCGAATGCAGCTGTAAAGCTCTGGGCATATTTGTTGGGAAGGCTCCCTGAGGAGGACACCCCGACTTCAGGTGAGAGCAGAGATGGGGAGGGATAATGATTGAGAGGGTCGCAACCTGTTCACCATAGGGGGATTACTTGGATACTAAAAGCAAGCTCAAGGGGTGCCTTAAATATCATACAAGACTTAGCAATTTGGGGAAATTCAATGATTGAGAAATGCTCTAGACTCTGCAAACTGTTTTCTCCAGACACAGGATGTTGTATGCAATGTTTTACATACACAGATTTGCCCTTGTACAATACCTGCTGATGACATAATGTTATAAAACATGCCGATGATGCGCACTGTTTGTAAATGGTTTTCAAGTATTCAAAAGCTAATAAAAACAGTTTTTAAAAAACACATTTTTAAAAAAAGTTTTAAAAATGTCTCTATAGTCCAAGATTGCCCTTACTACCATTTTGGCATCAACATGATGGGGCATGATTGAAAAAAATACATTTTATTAACACCAGTCAGGAAATCTACTGCTCACAAGCAACCAGGTTGCAAAGGCTTATGTGTAATGATTGCCAAGGGGGCCCAAAGGGCCTGGTGATGCAGAAGCCAATTCTTGGGGAAAGGAGCATCTGTTTTTTTCTGAGTGACCTGTCTCCCCGTGTAGACTGCTTCAGCACAATGTTTACCCCTTCTGTTACTTACTTATTGACTATAAAGGCTTTTCAGGAGATGGTAGCCTAGTTCAGCCATCCTTAGTGGGATGTTTTGTGGCTCTGGACAATGTTTTTCTTGCCCTGTTCTGCATAGATCAGTTGTGCACAGAGGCATGGTCTTTGGATTCACTGTCCATTCCTAGGCCTGCACATCTGTTCTATGCTTTTGCTCCCACCACCTCCTGCCAAGCTAGTTGGAGAATTTCTAGGGGGGGACCGTGACTGTATTTGAGGTGTTCAAACCCTGGCAACCTTGTCTCTCACTCTCTGGCAGATGGCACGGGTCCAGGGTGTCAGGGGACCAATACCCTGCTCCCTTATATGTTGTTTTATTTTAAAATTCAGGTCACAGGGACTCAGTCCCCCGAGTCCTACAAAAGCAGCTGCAACATTTCTGTTCATGTTGTACCATGTCTCATGGATCTGGTCCCAGTCCTGCAAGACCAGTCAATAAGAATGCTTCTTTATAGTTTTTGCCCTCAGTATTACCTCAGTACTCCCACGGTAGTACCACTTCGCTAGACATTTTGTAGCTTAATTTCTCTCAAACAGAGGAACAGATGTTCACCAAATCTCAAAAAGCATGCTTTGTGGGTGAAGATCTAGCTTTCTATCAAATTTTTGTCATTCTGATTATCCATTTTGGCTGTAGCACTGTTTAATTTTTCTATGGGAAACTGCATGGGGGAAACAGACCCCCCCCCACATTCCCCCAAATTGACTGACCACCCAAAACTTTTCACAAAGGAGCTGAGTTGGCTAAATCTTTTTTGTGTGAAGTTTCCTGAAGATTCATTAAACAGCACCAACGTTATTACTAAACCAAAAAATCAATTTCCTATGGAAACCCAGTTATAACTATAAGTATACTCTGTGTGTGTGTGTGTGTGTGTGTTTAGATATACATATAAATAGTAATACAATCTTGGTTGTTGTGTACATATTACGCATTCACAGCTTTTAATGCATCACACATTTTTCTTTTTCTACAGTTGGATTGTGTAACATTCCTTAGTCCATATGTCACTGTCTGGCTATACATTAGATATGTGTGATACCACAACATGTAATACGATCCACATTAAGAGGGCGGAAAGTGGGACATCCACCTATAGTCCTGGTCCCTCCTTGGTTTTCCTGGTTTTTATATGTAATAAGCATTTAGATTTTCCAATATGGCACACGTTTTTCTTTTTCGACAATCAGGTTGTGTAATATTCCCTAGTCCATATGTTACTGGACGAACAGTTGTGATGTGGGTTTACCACAACAAGAAATACATTCTACCCTAAGATAGTGGTGAGCGGGACATTGCATCAAACTGGGCTTCTTTGCAGATGCCCCCGCTTTTTCCCCCATTTGAACTGCGAGATGCTGTTGTTTTTTATCTGCCAGTGTACTGAGGCCTGTTAACCAGGCCCCAGTACCAATGCTCTTTCCCTTAAAATGGTATGTCGAATTGCATAGGCCAATTGGCAAGTACCTTACCCCCCCTGTAAGTCCCCAGTAAATGGTGCCCAGGGCACTCAGGGCAAGAGTAGTAACTCTGGGCACCCCAAGTAAAAGAGAGACTGCAAAGCTGCCATGTCAGCCTGCATGAGCAGCCTGCTGCTCAAGTGACAGTCTGCCCACACCAGGTGCAGGCAGAGTCCCTGTGAAAGCCCATGGACTGGTCAGTCACGGCTAAGACAGCCCCCCTCTATCCCTGAGGGCAGGGTGAACTGCTCCATGAGTGAGGGCATATGTGCCCCGTTCTGGCATTTCAAACAGCAATGCTAGCCCGAGTAACCAGTGGTCCATTGGATAACATGGGCTGGCATCTGACTACTTGCCTGTCTGGCATCAAACACTGTGCTTTTTAACCCTGAACTCATGTTTAGGATTAAAAATCAGATACCCAGGTGGTACCCTTAGATGTTGCCCACCAAGTTACCCAGTCATATACTGTTTGGCAGGTTCTCCCGAGCTGCTGCCGCCACAGACAGAAGTCTGACCTCCTGCTGTTGGTACTAGCACCTTGGCAGGATGTACGACAAAGGACCTGGGCAGGCTAGTGAGAAAAGCATCAGAGTGGTGAGCCACCAGTGGAGGACAAAGCCTTCTTGTTCTGCCGGGCCGGGCAGGTGGGAAATTAGGTATACAGGAGGTGTGCACCTCCCTCAAACTAGTCACACCTCTGAGGGTGAGCTAGGAGATCTGCAAGACCAAGAAAGGGTTCTGCCATCTTGGCAGACCCCTAGAATATGGGGGGAAAGTGACATACTCCCCACAGGAAGTCGTCACTGCTGGGGTGAACTAGCCACAGGGACAGTAGCCTATTGGCCACTGTCCCTCACACCCTTAAACGCCCCCTAAACCAGGATTTAAGGGGCTCTCCTGGCACCAGAACTTAGATCTTACCTGGACAAGTAGAAAGAAGAACAAAGAGACGCGTGCACCAACAACATGACCTGGACTTCAGCCCCAGCACGGAGAAGAGGACACAGAGTGACCTGTAAAGAACAGTACTGGAACTGCATGTCCAGCATGTGCTAATGTTGAAAACTCATTGGTTCCGAGCACAGGGAACCCCGTGGACACCGAAAGTCTAAGGAAGACTCCCCTGACTGGTGGAAACAGTCCCCTGCAAATTGCAGGAGTAAAGAAGTGCTGAGGATGAAGATCGGTGACCCGACGGGCTCTGAGAGCCTGAGCCCAAGGAAACTCGGTGTCCAGCAACCGAGGAGTGGGAGGGAGGCCCTTGCCAAGTTTCAAGTCTCTACTCCCCACCAAATGGCCTCGAGCCACCAGGAAGCTCATGGACCATCCTTGCACCACAAAGCGTATAGCACACTGTATAATCAGTGATGTCATCAATGATGTAATCTAACATGTCGTGAGTGATGTAATATGTGAGCTCATAAGCATTGCATGATTAGGGGGAAAGGTATAGTTAGTTCAGTAAACTACAACAGATATAAGTCAATGTTTTTTTGACTTTTTAGCCTTGGCCGCTCTTTGGATAGCCAAGATGGCAGATCAAAATGTAACCATTACAGATGTGTGCACATATATTTCAGGGGAATGGTGGACAGTGTTATGGGATGCCCATGGAAAGTTCACTTTGAATACCTTCTCAAAGTTGGCAGACCAGTAAAACTTAATATTGTTATCAAATAGGCTGTTTATTTGTTTTCCCCAGTAGTCGTCTCAGGGAAATGAGTAAATATCTCTAAAATGAATGCTATCAAACTCCCTCTGTAAAGCTAAACTCAAGTATCAAAGTGCTCAAGGGACTTTAGTCTTATTTACTTCACTTTACAGCTCACCAGCGATTCTATTCAGACCTGCATTATCTTTCATTACCCTGCTCACTGGCTGTGACTGCTTCTGGATCAGCACAGAATATTTATTCACCATGAACACGTTTGATAGCTGAAATACCTTGTTTACTCTTGAAATTCAAATGATTAGCTCCAGCGAATATTATGCAGACAAAAGGAGAAAAATGCAACTTCTCATCACAGAACACGCTCGATCTTCCCTATTCATTGTTCGTTCTAAGGTTTACTTGAAACAAAAGTAACGCAGGATTCACTGTTGTCTAATAACAGACAGTGACTGACTGAGGTACCTCTGGGGGGAATGGCTGCGTTTTCCTGGGTGCCCTCCGGCCCCATCTATGCAATATACTGGTACTTTATTTATGTGTTTGATAAAGCGTTCATTGTCATCATGTGGTAACTTCACAGCGCTCACGTGTGGATTATGAATAGGCAATGTGGATGGTAATGGTAACGATAAAGAGCATGTATGAGCCATTACCTCATAGCTGGATGACGGGAAAACCCCAATTTAGCATTCTTTCATCACAGCTCAAGGGGACAATTTTCAGGCAAAAACACTCTTGAATAGTTCGGCTTTGAGACATTTCCTGAATCACAGATAATTTGTTTCAACTCTGAGGTTTCTATCCAAGGTGTACCAAAGTTTAGGTCATTCAACTCCTTAGGGGCAGATTTAAGAGCCCTAGAGCCACCTTATCGCCGCCATAGGGTCATTTTTTTGATGCTATGGCGGCGATATAGTGCCATTTTTCCCGCGACATATTTACAAAGTGGCGCACTGCATGCAATGCGCCACTTTGTAAATCCTAGCGCCACATTATGCCTGTGCCAGGCATAATGTATGCAGGGTGGGCATTCACCCGTTAGGGGGGGGGGCGTAAAAATGGCGCAAGGAAATCTAATAGATTCCCTTGCACCTTTTTTTCAGCACTTTTAACACCTGCTCAGAGCAAACTTTTGGCGCTGCTCCTGCAGAGTACATCAATAGCGTAAAAAAATGATGCTATTTCCCCCTATCCTTCGCAATGATGCGCAGTTTTTTAAATACGTCGCACACATGGTGGCGGTAGGGGGGCACTAAACGGCACAAGGAAAGTGGCGCTGCACTAGATACTGCACCAGTTTTCTTAAATCTGCCCCTAAGGCCCAGATTTATACTATGTTTGCGCAGAATTAGCATCATTTTCTTATGCTTATTCAGCGCAAACTTAACTCCAAATTTATATTTTGACGCTAGGCTAGTCTAGAGCCAAAATATTGGAGTTAAAGTCATTTTTTGGATGCGTGAAACCACCTTGCGTCAATGAGAAGCTAGGTGGGCGTTCCCATCCAAAAAATGACTCTAAGGGCCAAGTGCCTTATTTATCCTCTTGTGCAAAAATGGTGCACGGGAGGGAGGCGGACCTAAATAATGTGGTTAAGCCTGCTTAGCCCCATTATTTAACACCTGGGTCTGGGCAAGCGTTAGGGGACCTGTGGCCCCATTTCCATGGTCAAACACCATGGAAAGAGCCCACAGGTGCCCTCCCCAAGACCCAGCAACACCCCCCCCACCCACACCAGAGGGACACCACAGGATGGGGGACCCCATCCCAGGTAAGTTTAGGTAAGTAAAGGTAAGCATTCTAAAAACTCTTTAAAGTGCCATTGGGGGCCCTGAAATGGGCCCCCCTACATGGCAAAGGGTGCAATGGCCATGTCCAGGGGACCTTTGTCCCCTGTGGTGGCCATTGGGGTGGTGGGCATGACTCCTCTCTTTTATAAGACAGGAGTTGTGTGGTATGGAGGGTTTTGCATCAAGAAAAGGTGCTAGGCTGGATAGAGTCATCTTTTTTACTCTAAAAAGCCTAACATAATTTTTTGGTGCAAAACGCCATTCACCCCCACCCGGCTAACTTCATTTTCCATAATGCTAGCCCACCCTTTGCGCCGGATTGTGCCTTTCCATAAATGTGGCGCCCGGCTGTCGTCCTGGAATGGCACAAGCCAGCTCTATACTTTTTGATGCAAAACTGCGCAAATGCAGTTTTGCATCAAAAAGTATAAATCTGGGCCTTAGTTCTTTAAACTCTGAGGTTGCTCTCTAAAGTGTCATAAAGCACAGGTCTTTGCACTCCTATTGACTAGCCTTCATGTTTCAAAAGACATGTCCAGGGATGTGGTGCTGTGACCCTGAAGGGAGATTTATATTTGGAAATGTTAGCATGGCTGCTATTGGAAATATGTCTGATCTTTATTCTTGGAATACTTATGGATAATTGCTTAACTGTTACCTCATAACTTTACCTAGCAGAGAGACAATGGCATAGTCGCAACATTCTGAGGCACCATCCAATTTCCTTTCCATGTACAGTTGGGAATATTTTGTTGCCTATTATACAGGGGGTTTGCAGATTGTAAAAGAGGGTGGACGATGAAAGGTAAGAGCACACTTAAGACACCAGGCGTCAGGTGATAGTATCATGTTTACTTGAATAGTTTGGATTTCTGGATTTCTCCTGCTCCCAACCTAAACTCCCTTGATAATTTCAGTATTCTATTGTTTGTCTTCACTGTCTGAATTATTAGAGGGTTCAAACTGGAGCCCTATGGGATACCAATCTGTTCAAATTGAATAAGAATGTAATCACAGAAAGTGTCCCTAGAATACATATGAATTAAAAGGTTTGACTCCAGCACAACATACAAGAACCTAATGGGAGTAATCTCCATTTCCCTTGTTGGATCCCATGTCCTGCCAGTGCTTTCTTTGACCGTGTGGTCGCCATTCCACGAGGTGCACCTACTTTCCGTGCTGGTCGGTGATTTTCAGTGTTCTTTAGATTTTTTGTTTTCTCTCCTAGACATGATGAAGCTTGTGGTGGATATTCTCTCTCGCCATCCTCAAAGATTCATTAAACCGCAGTCACCAAGGCTTTAGCTGATGCTTACAGACCCAGAAAAAATAATCTGAAGACAGTCACAATGCACAGAGGCTTCCAGGGAGTAAGTCTAATGTCACAGAAGAATAGGCATAAGCATCAAATGGTCATAGACGACTCCCAGCAACAAAAAAACAATAAATGAAAGAAAAAGAGAAAGAAAAAGGAGGACTACAAGGGCTAACAGAACTCACAAAAAAGACTGGACCAAACGACTAGATGGTGGAACAACACACAGCACGTTGATGCATAAAAGGATTTATGTTGCAAAATAAATGTAACCTCTGTGGGATACTTTCAGGTGAATGCCCTTAAGATCTCAATTCTTTCAAATGAGGCATTTTCATAATAGCAAGGTAATCAAATAGGAAATCCCCATGATACAAATTTACTGAAATTGAATGCTAGTGGGTATCAATGTATAACGAAGGAATACATCTGGTGTACCAATGTATTTAATTACAAAAATGGGGGTGCTGGATAGATGTCCCCAGGGTACAGCTGTATTTAAGTGGTGTGTCGATGGCGTGCCACCTGGGAGGTATATTTGTGCATCAATAAGAGTTTCCTTGAGCACCAGTATATTGAAGATTAGTGCTTTTGGGGTAAATGTGATTTTGAATGAGTTCTACTTGAGTACAAGAATATACAAATTGTGCAACATTTGTCCCAATATTTGGAATGGTAGAAACTCTTTGGCATCTATAGTATGAAATGATATCTCATAAAGACTATCGTAATGCCATCTTGTCTGGTATTCCCATGTATTCATGCATCAATCAAGACTGTTCTTAATGAAATGGTACAATTCACTTTGGCCAAGGAAACACGTCAGTGCATCTCCCCGAGTTTTGAGTGACATACACTGGCTTCCAATCAAAACCAGAATTAAGTTAAAATGTACTACTTGATGCACAAACCTTCATATCTGAAACCATTAAGACTCATGTTTTTGGAGAACACTCATGAATTTAGAAATATTGTAACTAGAGACCCCAAAATGTAACACTATCTCACATTGAAACTTTTCCTGATGCTTTAGCCAACCTTTGTGACTGTGTTTCTTCTCTACTGAGAACTCAACTGAACCTTAACGTATATCTTGTGCTTTCATATGAACTAATACTAAGATTCAAACGTTTATCTTTTGTCTTATCTATTTTACCTTACCCAACATCTAATCTATTTTCAGCTTCAGCCTTTTTATTGATCACCAATAGTTTGTGAGCTGTAATCTTTCTATTGTTCTACATCAGGTGTCTCCAACCAGTGGATCGAGAGCTACCAGTAGCTTCAAGACACCTTCAGAGTAGCTCACAGCCTTGACTTCATTTTTAAATAAGCACTGGGTCACATTTCCCTTTTCAACTTAAGGCAAGACTGTTTATTTTACATTATTATCAACAGGCTGCAGTCAGATTTATGACCCATGGCACAGAGGTGAGGAACTGAAGTACTGAGGCATTTACCTCTCAAATGTGCTTGTCAACTCAATATTGAAATGTGAGAACAAAATGATGTTCCTGAATGCTTTTAAATGGGACAAAATTAAAATGACAAGGTACCTTAATGAATAAATCTTCATTTTAATTTGTTCCCATTTCAAAGTGTTGCACTTAAAAACAAGCAGGCCTTTTGCTCTCAGTGACAAGTAGACAGTGTGCCATATTTATAACTGAAAACAACAGTCTTTTATTAAATGGGAGAAACTTAAAGTGGACACAAATATTTCTATGAAATATTAAGTGAAGCTTTTTTCTTTACTTAAAATTCCTCCCATTTAAACAAATGGCTGTAATTTTCTGTTATAAATATGGCACCCTCTCTACAGACCACTGGGAGCAAGTTGCTTGATGTTTTGTAAATGTGACACTTGGAAACGGGAGAAAATTTAAATGATGGGTTGTATGGAATCCATATAAACATAAAGTTAACTCTTCAGTTTAATTTCCTCCCATTTGAAAGTGTCGCCTTTACACACAGCAGGCATCTTGATCTCAGTGGCTGGTAGACACAGTGCCTTACATATAACTGAAAAATACAGCTACTACTTTAAGTGGGAGAAAAATAAAGTGCAGAAAAATGTTCCATATTATGAACATATTCGCATAACATTTTTCTGCAGTTTAAAGTTCTTCCATTTAAAAAATGGTTGCATGTTAAGCACGTAAGGTTGCTACACATGGCTAAAGGCATGTCCTGTGCCACAAGTGCATACAACACAGGTTCTCAATCACTCATACCATATATCCCATTTACACACACCCTCCTGCAGTTAGAGAGGGAACAGAGATCCCCCTGCAGGAGGGTGCAGTGAGTGACTGAACCTGCCTGCAAGGGGATGCCTGGGGGATCCATAACACCCCCTTTTTCCCCCCCAGAGGGCTTCCTTTAAGAGGTGCTATGACAGGTACCACCTTTTTGTAGCTCACTTTCAGTGTGCCTCCTGACAGCTTCTTTGACTTTGCCCCCCATGCAAATGAGGGAACAACCTGTCAAGAGAGCGCTGGCGCTATTTTAGCACAGCGCTACCAGTATTACAGAATGTGCCACACAAGAGTCTGTCGCCCATTCTGTAATATCAAAGTGGCAGGTGGATGCACAGAGCAGGCACAATTATGTGCTCAAATAGCATGATTTTGGTACAAGTGAATGGAAGTAATTCACTAAATAAGCATTTGCACATATTAATGGTTTTCTCATATGTAAAATTATGCTAATATTGTGTAATTTTTAATCCAGGTAGATAGTCTCAAAGGGGTGGGTTGTGGATCTTTCATGTTGGGGACACACACACTACCTCGCTGGCCTTCTATCCCCTAGCACTTCTGACGGAGCCGGCGGAGGAATGTGAGCTGACAGGAGGTTCCCGGAGGAGACACACCGACACTTTGTTCAGTTGTGGGCCATGTGGTGGGGACCTTGCACAGTGGGTGCGGGGGCCTGAATGGGAGAGGGGTCAGGCGGGGGCTCTAATGCCCTGGTTTCTATCGCGGCTGGAGCCGTGCCGTAGTCATAAGCATCCCGGAGCGCCTCGCTGGCCTTGCACCAGAGGGACTGCTTTGGCCCGTTCTGGGCCCTATTGTCACTGCAGGCCGCGCTGCTTGAGAGTACGGCTGGGGAAGCGCAGCTCACTAAACTACAAATTGGAGGGCTGACGCCTGTGGCCTGCTGACATGGAGAACTGCTGTGCACTTCTTGATTATTCCCCGGGGAAGGTCTTGCGACTTTAAAGCACTTCACCTGCCTCGCACCGTGGGGTGCCTGCCCGAACCCGCTCTGGGCCCCGGTAGATATTGTGGGCCGCATCGCCTGGGTCAGTAGCTGAATAAATGTGGCCTGCTGGGCCATTTCTCAGCGGGTGGGTGCCACAGCTGTAGGAGAAGCAGACTGATGCCATCCTATTGACTGTTCCCCCAGGGACCCTAGGATTCCTGAATACTTACGCAGCCATAATCCCACCAGCGGTCCTGGTGGTTTGGGATCTAGGGGGCTTTATGATTTCACCACCCCCTGTTTTGCCTGGCCCTTCTCATTGAACCCCTTCAGCCCTAGTACATGCTAGGCCCCCCATGTGCCTTGGATTGTGTGGGGCAGGAGGGTGTATTTGGCCCTGCAAGACCTATCTGGAGCACGTGCCACCAGCCAGTCTGGTGTTGAGGACAGGGACTGATTCATGGTGCTGAATGCGTGGACCCACCAGGCTTGATCAGCCTATACATACCCTGCGGCAACCTCCTAAATGTGGCAATCGGCAGCAGATCCCACAAAGTCAATCCTACGATACCACATTAAACCCACCACCTTGGGTCTTCTCTGGTGCACCTACTAATTAAAGAATGTTGAGACCGCTCTTGCAGCCCCGGGGCCCTGGGGATTTGGTGGGTCTCTCATCTTCGACACAATCCAGCATCGAAAGGATGACTATGACTATGGTCAAACCCTCAGGTGGGGCACACCCCGCGCTCTGGCAAGCAGGACACACCATGTGCACAGTCCAAGGGTTACCCTTGGAGGTTGATAGTGGCAAAATTAGATAATACTAATGCTCTATTTTGAAGTAGTGTGGTCGAGCAGTGGGCTTATCAGAGGGTAGTGTTAAGCATTTGTTGTACACACACAGGCAATAAATGAGAACACATACTCAAAGACTTAACTCCCGGCCAATAGGTTTTTATATAGAAAAATATTCTTCTCTTAATTTATTTTAGAACCACAAGATTCAGAATTTAAGTAAGTAATTAAATTGTAAGGTACTTCGCACAGGTAATTTTGGAACTTTGAATTAAAACAGTAGTATACACAATTTTGGCAAAAATGGCAATAAGCTATTTTAAAAGTGGACACTGCAAAAATCAACAGTTCCTGGGAGAGGTAAGTAATAGTTAGTTTCTCAGGTAAGTAAAACACTTACAAGTTCAGTCTCCTGGGTATAGGCAGCCCCCCGTTGGGGGTTCAAGTTAACCCCAAACACCCAGCACCAGCAACACAGGGCCGGTCAGGTGCAGAGGTCAAATTGGGGCCCAAATGATATAGGTGCCTATGGAGAACAGGGGTGCTCCGATCCACCTGTGTCCTCGGGGAGCTGACCGGGGGTGTTTTATAGAGCACTGGGGGGGTCACAAACAGGCACACAAAAATACACCCTCAGCGGCACAGGGGCGGCCGGGTGCAGTGTGCGAAGTAGGTGTCAGGTTTTGTGTTGAAACCAATGGAGGGACCCGGGGTTCACTCTGGCGATGCAGGCAGGGCACAGGGTGGGCTTCTAGGGCCACCCACCAACTGGGCTAGGATGAGGGCCGCCTGCTGGTCACTCCTGCGCCGGTGGTTAGTTCCTCTCGGTCCTGGGGGCTGCGAGTGCAGTGCTTTGTCCAGGCGTTGGGTTCCTTTGTTACCAGGCAGTCACGGTCAGGAGGAGCCTCTGGATCCTCTCTGCAGGTATCATTGTGGGGGTGCAGGGAGGTCGACTCAGGGTGTCCACGTCGTTGGAGATGCCTGGGGGTCCTCTCTGCAGTGTTGGTTCCTCTGAACACGAGCCGGGGGCATCGGGTGCATAGTGTGAAGACTCAAGCTTCCTTCTTTAAAGGTGGTTTCTTGGTTGTAGCTTTGGACAGAGCAGCTGTCCTCAGGAGCTTCTTGGTCCTTTTAGTGCAGGTCAGTCCTCTGAGTCCTCAGAGGCCACTGGTCCCGCTGGAGGCATCGCTGTGCAGGTTCTTTGAGTCTGGAGACAGGCCGGTAGGGCTGGGCCAAGTCAGTTGTCGTCTCCGCCGTCTCTGCAGGGCTTTCAGGTCAGCAGTCCATCTTTTTTCTTCAGGTCACAGGAACCTGATTTCCTGGGTTCAGGGTTGCCCCTAAATACTCAATTTAGGGGAGTGTTTAGGTCTGGGGGAATCCTCTAAAACAAGATGGAGGATTTCTTAAGGCAGAGGCCACCTCAGCTCAGGACACCTTAGGGGCTGTCCTGACTGGTGGGTGACTCCTCATTGTTTTTCTCATTATCTCCTCCGGACATGCCGCCAAAAGTGGGGGCTGTGTCCTGAGGGGCAGGCATCTCCACTAGCTGGAGTGCCTTGGGGCGCAGTAACACCAGGCTTGAGTCTTTGAGGCTCACCGCCAGGTGTTATAGTTCCTGCAGGGGGGGTGAGAAGCACCTCCACCCAGTGCAGGCTTTGTTCCTGGCCACAGAGTGACAAAGGCACTCACCCCATGTGGCCAGAAACCCTTCTGGATGTGGCAGGCTGGCAGGAACTGGTCAGCCTAACACTAGGAATTGGACTGGTATACAAGGGGCATCGCTAAGATGCCCTCTTTGTGCATTTTTCAATAAATCCCACACTGGCATCAGTGTAGATTTATTGTGCTGAGAAGTTTGATACCAAACTTCCCAGATTTCAGTGTAGTCGTTAAGGAACTGTGGAGTTTGTATTTGACAGACTCCCAGACCATATACTCTTTATGGCTACCCTGCACTTACAATGTCTAAGATTTGGCTTAGACACTATAGGGGCATATTGCTCAGATATCGAAACTTTTAGAGCTCCCTTCACTTTTAAGTGGAGAATTGCCTCCTAGCGACACACCCAAGTTAAACAAAGTAGAACAATTAAAACAACTGAAGAAGAAAAACACAAGGACCCAATTGCACGCTCAGGTTTTATTGGAGCATCTTAAAAATAATACAATCCCACAGGGGTTACAAGTGAGAAATATCCCTGTGATTTTCACAGGAGATCCAAAATACTTGACACAGTTCAGTGGGGCAGGGACTACATGTTCTAGAGACTGGTTAGCCCTCTCAGTTGAAATGGCACTAAGGATCAGTGAGAGTGAACTTAAAGAAATTGCCGAACTTGAACAAGAGATAGCTTTAGACAATACCATACAGAATGCACAACAACTTCTAGATTCTGTTAATAAAACCATAGCAGAGTTTAAAGTTAACACGATAAATCAAAAAACGACAAAACTAGCACGGGATATACATTTTTTTGATATTTTGACCACATACCCCTACTTGAGAGAAGATTTTTATAAAAATAACAACCCAAACACTCTCAACTTACAATTCCAAACAAGATCCGGCAGAAAGTTCATAACCTTCTCTGATACATCTTCTGACTCCGAGGCAGAGGCACAAGGCTCGTTCCCTACGGCACAACCTTTTTTAGGCAGAGGCAGCCAGAGAGGTCCAAGAGGTACCGTGCACCCCAGGGGGCAATTTCAAGATCAAAACTTTTTTCGGACCAGAAGGAGAGCTTACAGGAGACAATAATGGGTTCAGAAGACTTCATCCCTATTTACAATTTGTCCACATAACCCCTCTCACAAATAGAAAAACAGGTTCTGAGTAAAGGACTTTCTTTTGTTCCAACTCGAAACCAAGACCCTATAGAGAGTAAAATAGAAGTGTTGAAATTTCTCCGTAAAGTGAGATTAAGAGCCTTTTTTAACTCAATACCCATGCAGGAAGAGACCCCAGACAGTAGACTTAGGCCCAAATCTACCTTCTTACCTGATAGGAATGAGATGCCTGAGGAAGTTAAAGTTTTTGAAGATTTAGTATTGAAAGAATTGGACGCACTCAATTCTAAAAAGATTTATTATGAAGAAAATTGCTCCAAAATAGAAAAAGAAGCATTTGTCAAGCTAGCTGTAAATAAAGACACCATAATTAAACCAGCTGATAAAGGTGGTGGAATTGTGATCTGGAGAGTGGAACAATAAAACAAAGAAGTTATGAGACAATTGAATAATCAATCGCATTACCGTGAGATTGAAACCAATACACCGAAACAGGTGAGTGTTCAAATTGAAATGATGACACATACAGCTAGGGAATATGGATGGATTAGTAAAAAAGAACATGAATTCCTGAACCAAAACGAAGGAAGGACTCCATGTTTGTACATTCTACCCAAGATTCACAAAAGTATAGAGAACCCACCAGGAAGACCTGTAGTTTCAGCCTGCGGTTCTATTCTAGAACCCCTTGCCCAATTCATTGATGGGCTTCTGAAACCCTTTGTAGCTAAGACACCAGCGTTTGTACGGGACTCAATGGACATCATCAACAAGCTAGAAAATCTAACATACGACGAGAACAGACAGTTTCTAGTCACTTTTGACATTGAATCCTTATATACAAACATTCCACAAGATGAAGCATTAGAGATTATCAAACAAATTCTAAACAACAATATCGAGCCTACAAATCCCCCAACAGATTTTCTAGTGGGCCTAGCCACGTTATGTCTTAAAAAAACCTTTTTTAAGTTCAATGAAAAACTATACCGACAAAGTCAAAGGAGTAGCAATGGGGTGTAGCTTCGCCCCAGAAATTGCTAATTTGGTGATGGATTGTTTTGAGCAAAAATTGATCTATCCACAATCCAACCCATTTAGTCAACATATCACCAACTGGTATAGATACATAGACGACATCCTAATTATCTGGGAAGGGACAGAAGAAACACTTAATACGTTTTTTAACTGGCTGAATCAACGTACAGTTGACTTCAAATTCACCATGAGTAAAGATAAAATAAAAATCAATTTTCTTGACTTGTGGATTTTAAGCAGGAATGGGAGATTAGAAGTTATTTTATACAAAAAACCTACAGACCGCAACACGTTGTTACACTTTTCAAGTGGACACCCCAGAACACTCAAAGAAAATCTGCCGTACGGGCAATTCCTAAGAATAAGGAGAAACTGTACAGAAAAAACGGATTATTTTTGTAATGCAGATGAATTGACAAAAAAACTAATCGACAGAGGATACCCCAAAAAGCTAGTTAAAACAGCAGCTAAAAGGGCTTGGTTCACACCAAGGGAAACACTCCTGGTTCCCAAAGTAAGAACAAAAGAGATCCCCCTAACATGTGTGATCACGTTTAGTCCAAAGGCAAATAAAATTCGTTCCATTATTGAAAGGAATTGGAAGATTATCAAAGACCTAAACGTAGATAAACCACTCTTTTCCTTTAAGAAAGCACATAGCCTGGAAGATCAGTGGGTACAAGCGGCACAAACATGCCCAGAAAGAAGGAAAGATCTGAGATCATTGTTACAGTTACCAGCCGTTCAGGGACACTATAGATGTGGGAAATGTATAGCATGTCAATACATGCAAGATTCCAAAGAGATTAAAATACATGGCAAAGTACATGTACAAAATGACTTCACGAATTGTAATACAAAATGTGTGATCTATTGTATTATGTGTCCTTCGGATCTTGCAACATCGTTCAAGAATTAAATGTGCAATAAAAAGAGCACCACTCGTTGAACACTTTCTGGAGTATACACATACAGCGGAAGATATACGCTGGAAAGTACTAGCAGTGATACAACCCAAATTGGATGGACCATCAATGACAACAAGACTGTTGAAATTGGAAGCTAGGCTAATTGAAAAATTCCAAACAGCTAAAATTGGACTTAATGATTGTGATGAAGTTTGGACATTAATTAGCTGATTGGTCAATACCTTTTGTTGAGTAGTATGACAGGGCTGTGAAAAAACCACCATGTGTAAAAAGAGATACACGAGTTGAATGTCTGCATTTTTGTATTTTTTGTATATATAGAAGACCTTGTAATATATAATGTAGTTTCTGTAAGTTCACCAAAGTGTTTTGTTTATACATTCCCATGTGTATTAGTCGCGTTGTGAGGGCATTGTTGCACCAACACTTTTGGCAGTGATTTGTTAAAATAATGGGGTCACTAACCCCAAAATGGCCGTGTTGTTTCTCTATCCAGCTCTTACCTAGAGGGTTTTCAGGTGACAATAGGCTCTATAGATTAGAGACCGATGGTGGATTCCCCTGTAGCTTGCAGAGCCCTCCTATATAATAGTTAGAGATTTTCCCCTTTTGTCTAGATAATTGGGATCAGGGTACTCTAAGATGGCCGCCGTTGTTCCCCGAAGTTTATCGGTCAACGCGAGCTAGTGCACGGGCACTCGTCAGAGTTATATCCCACATGCGCGAGGACTCCAGCGTTGCTGTTTCTTGGGACACGCGAGGAGGATTGAACAACGCCCTCCTGACGGAAGGAACAATAAAGCGCTTCTACGCCCCCTTTTAAGTAAGTCTGAGCGTAGACCCCTTGTCTTTCAGCGAGACTCTTTGTTCTCTGCTCGAGTTATGATGAATGTTAAAAATACTTGACAGCTGCCGTTGATGTTACAGTCGAGGGAATTGGTTTTCCCAATAACGGGAGCATACAATAGAAGCACCAGAAGTGCAGAAGGTGTTTCTTGCCTCCAAAGACTAAGAAGATAAAGTAAGAGCACAAAACAACACCGGTTACTTGTGTATGCCACATAGGGGCACGTGTTTAATAGTTGGTTCCATTCACAGCTATACACTAATGCGTATTTCTTGGTTGGCCAGGTATTCTTTGGCTAATAGACGGGGCTAATTGTAAGTATCTTTGCTGCCAACAGAATAATAGGTAAATATGATTTCCTCCCTTCTAGGGTTGGCACCATATGTTAGTAATGCACATCCTAGGGCTACATAAAGCATGTTACTCACGTTAGGCTTTTGGCACAGGCTCTTTTAATCAATTGGTTTTAATTTAATATTCCGTGATCCTCTTCTCCACACAGCGGTGTAAGTGGCGTGAGTTGATGCATGACAGTACTCACATGTTTTTGGTGATACTGACTTATACTTTGTTGGTATTCTGACTCCCTTGTTACCGTTCGGAATGGTACAAGTTCATGTTTGTTGTTGATTTTTGTAGAGGCGGTACTGCCCTTCTCGAGTCCTGATGAGGCCACGACTGGATAAGCCGAAACGCGTCGACCCATTTTGTGCGAGACTGAGGGCTTACAAGTCAATGTATTGAGAAATGAGATATGCACTATGCAATACCTTTGGAAATAAATAGATAGGTATCTGACAGCTGGGTGCAGCTTAGGCCCTCAGCCATTGCATTTTCAGTGGATCACAATTTGAATTTCATGATAGTGACCACAAGGTAAAGAATTAACGAGGGGCATAACCACGCTTTGTGACACCACCACGACTCAGCGAGTTGGTTTCTTGTCATAATTGTTTGTGATGTCATGTATATTTTTATGTTTTGATATTTTTGATGTTATAGAATGTTTACCGAATAACCACTGCTTACCTTTGTTATCAAAATAATTTAAATAAATAAGGGAAAGAAATCAACCCCAGAGATCAGGATTGAGCACTGGTTTCTTAAATCAATGATTGTATTTGTCCCTACCTGCTGATTCTTTGTATTCATGATATTGTGTGACCCTGGGCAGGTTAGGGTTATAGGGCGCCCTCTTTTTTCTTGTATAACACTAGGAATTGGACTGGTATACAAGGGGCATCTCTAAGATGCCCTCTGTGTGCATTTTTCAATAAATCCCACACTGGCATCAGTGTAGATTAATTGTGCTGAGAAGTTTGATACCAAACTTCCCAGATTTCAGTGTAGCCGTTATGGAACTGTGGAGTTTGTATTTGACAGACTCCCAGATCATATACTCTTTATGGCTTCCCTGCACTTACAATGTCTAAGATTTGGCTTAGACACTGTAGGGGCATATTGCTCATGGAACTATGCCCTCACCTGTGGTGTAGTGCACCCTGCCTTAGGGCTGTAAGCCCTGCTATAGGGATGACTTACCTATGCCATAGGCAGTGGGCATGGCACTCTGAGGGGAGTGCCATGTCGACGTAGTCATTTTCTCCCCACCAGCACACACAAGCTGTGAAGCAGTGTGCATGTGCTGAGTGAGGGGTCCCCAGGGTGGCATAATACATGCTGCAGCCTTTAGATACCTTCCCTGGCCACAGGGCCCTTGGTACCAGGGGTAACACTTACAAGGGACCTATCTGTGTGGCAGGGCTGTGCCAATTGTGAAGACAAAGGTGCAGTTTAAGGAAAGAACACTGGTGCTAGGGCCTGGTTAGCAGGGTCCCAGCACACTTTCAATCATAACTGGCATCAACAAAAGGCAAAACGTTAGGGGGTAGCCATGCCATCAGAGGCATTTTCCTACGCATGGTTCTCAGAAGAGAAAGGCTCAGTGAACATCCTTCAAGGCAAAGTCCACAAATTGAGAGGAATAACTAAAGAACTAGCCCTGAGAGTGGAGTATGCTAAAGGGCGGGCATGCAGGAACAATCTATGGTTTGCAGGGTTCCCAGAAGTTTGCAAGGATAGCTCTGTGAACATCTTTATAACACAATGGCTGAGATCGAGAATTCTGGCAGCATCCCTGTGCACTTGCTTTGTGGTTGAAAGGGCACATAGAGCACTGGGCAAGAAGCCACCTCCTGGAGCTGCCCCTCATCCTATTATAGCGATAACCCTGAACTACATGAATAGGGACACAATCCTCCACCATGCTCAGTTACAGCATACACTTATGTTGAGGACAAGCAAATTATATTTCCTGATTACACAAGAATGGTCCAACAGCAGAGACAATTATTTGCCACAGCCAAAAAGAGACTGAGTGAGTTGAACTTATCATACATGCTCCTTTATCTGGGCTGCTTATGGGTGGTTCATAACTCACAGACGTATTTCTTTGATACTCCAGAGGAGGTTTTCCGATGGACAGACGAGCGAGTCACTCCTCAAACTCACACACCACCACAGGTAGACTCTGACTCCTCCCAGGGTTCGGTGACCACCAGACTGAAGGAATCATCAAAATGGCGACAGAATAAATCCTGCCCAGCCGGGCGCAGTGTTCAGTGATGAGAAGTGGCCGCCGCCACGACCTATAAGTAAATGTTGATATAAATCATTGGAGGAGCACAACATATGTAACCGGGGACCTAGCAGAGGCCTCATCTCTCTGTCATTAGTTCTCAGCATTTGTTGGAGAATGTCTGCTGGGAACAACTGAGATCCACTGGACATAGACAGTTAAAGCCCCACGTTGAGGACTCCCTCTCCCATGTTCCACGATAGATACTTCCAGTTAGACTAAGTATTTGGGTGAGGGGTTCAGTTGGGGAACTTTTGTTTTGTTATTGTTTTTGTTTTGTTTTTTTCTTGCTTTTTAGTTGCAGCCTCATTATCCAGTACACCCATGACAGGCCCAACCATGTCCTTCCTGTCCCCAACTCACTATCTAGATTATGACGGAGAATGAGGGCCATCTGGACCACCCCTGCATTCTAACACAGAATGTTCAGGGAATCCTGGATATGGTTAAGGGGTGGGGGGGGGAGGCGGGTCCTTAAATATGCAAAAAATGTAGGATCCCACATACTTATGCAACAAGAAACACACCTCATGAGCGCTAAGGCCCCATACTTAGCTTGATATGGCTACAAACAAATATACGATTTGGGGTTTACACAGGGCTCAAGAGGCACTGGGATACTAACATGTACAACGACCCCTTTCCTCCCAGATCACCTGGGTAGATACACTATTGTGACAGGGTCTCTTTATGGTGTTAATCTCACCCTGTGCTCATTTATGCCCCACCCTCTTTTGGACAAACATTCCTTGACAATGTTCACACAACTCTGGAGTCATCTTCCCGAGGGGCATATGGTGCTGGGCAGGGATTGGAATGACGTCATGGATGTAACTGTGCACACGGTGGCCGAGATGGCTCTTACAGGACCAAACTCACCAAACTGATTGAGTCACTGGGGTCGGCAGACACGTGAAGGACGCATTTCCCATCCTGACCAGGCTACACATACTATTCAGCCAGACACTGCTCCCTCTATCGCTTGGACTATATGTTTGCCTGTCTGGCTCACACCCATAGGGTAGCTGTTGTGGAAGTCCTGTCGAGGGGCCTGTCCGACCGCCCCCTACTCCTGGCGAAAGTTAATGTGGAGCTGAGGAGACCATTGATGCGATGGTGCATGTTGCAGTGGCATCTCCAGGACATTGCATATTGCATAACCATCTTGAAGGAAATAGCTGAATATTTTTGACACAACACTGGGTAGGTATTATCGGCCACGACATTATGGGAGGCACTTAAACCAGTGATATGAGGAATTGACATCAGTCATTGAACCGGGGAGCGTAGGCAACGGGAACAGGAACAAAGGGAACTAGAGGTGCAGATATGAGAACTTGAGAACAGCATGGACATTGTGACGCCAGCTGGGCCTGGTGCAGCAAAAACAGTCAGATACTTCTGGGGGAGGCCAGGTTGGCCTGAATGGCTACCCAGAGTAGAATCTACCAATAGGGAGATATGTCAAGCAGACCCATTCAAAGACTGTGCCAAAATGCTTCTAAAACAAATATTGTGCCACAAATCAGAAAGCAGCAGGGCACACTGTTGACAGATCCCAGGAAGACAGCACTCATATTCCAAACTTATCTTCATTCTTTTTATGACCATCGAGACTTGCTACTCCATGACCAAATTACTGCCTTCCTTGCTGACCTGCCCTTCCTGGCCTTGCCCGGTGATGCACAGACACAATTGGATGTACACATCACTCAGACTGATGTCTCTGTGGCCGTAGCGAGTCTTTGTTCTGGGAAGGCCCCTGGTTTGAATTGATTCCTGGGGGAATTTTTTTAATTCTTCATGCACAAAATAGGGAAACACCTACTGCAGGCTATACGAGCTGCCTCAGTGGAGACACGAATGCCCTGTGACTGGCGTCATGCCGAAATAATAGTTCTCCCCAAGCCAGGTCACCCACCCGACAGCGTGGATTCCTACCGCCCCATCTTACTGCTGAACAGCGAGGCCAAGTTATTGGCCAAAGTACTAATAGACACACTTTTCTCTCATATTGCCACACTCATCCACTCAGACCAAGTCGGTTTCATGCCGGAGCGTGCAACAAGGCATAATATTAGACGAGTATCAAATGCCATCATCATCGCTGGCCACCTTGGATGCTCAGCCGCCATCTTGTCGGCGGATCTCGACAAAGCATTTGGGGCCAGATGTAGCAAAGGATTTGCGCGTCGCAAACTGCGAAAATCGCCGTTTGCGAGGCGCAAATGCCTCTTTGCCATGCAGAAATGCATATTGCGAGTCGGGACCGACTCGCAATATGCATTTCAGAATCGCAAATAGGAAGGGGTGTTCCCTTCCTATTTGCGATTCGGAGTGGTATGCAATACCAGTTGCGACCGCATATGCGGTCGCAAATGGTGTCGCAGTTACCATCCACTTCAAGTGGATGGTAACCCACTCGCAAATTGGAAGGGGTCCCCACGGGACCCCTTCCAGTTTCTGAATGGACGCAAAACAATTTTTTCAGGGCAGGTAGTGGTCCAAGGGACCACTGCCTGCCCTGAAAAAATACTGCAACTAAAGGTTTCGTTTTTTTTTTTAAGTGCAGCTCGTTTTCCTTTAAGGAAAACGGGCTACACTTAAAAAAAAAAAACTGCTTTATTTACAAGCAGTCACGAACATGGAGGTCTGCTGACTACAGCAGGCCTCCATGTTTGCGAGTGCCTAGACTCGCTATGGGGCCGCAATTTGCGACCCACCTCATGAATATTAATGAGGTGAGTCATTGCGACCCCATAGCGAGTCGCAGACGGTGTCTGAGACACCGTTCTGCATTGCAAATTGCGACTTGCAAGTTGCGAGTCGGAAGGACTCGCAAATTGCAAGTCGCAATTTGCAATTTTCCTGAATCTGGCCTTGGTTCTGTAAATTGGGAATATTTGTATGCCCTGCTGTTGAGATTAAACTTTGGTCCCCGCTTTCTATCTAACATTCGTCTACTATATACCGATCTTACGGCCGCAATGTGAGTGGCGGGGCATGTTTCAGATGAATTTCTGATCCCTTGGAGCACGTGCCAGTGTTCTCCCCCTATTATTTACCCTGGTTATTGAACCTCTTGCCATGTGGGTGAGGATGGACACACAGGTAAGAGATTTGAATGGGGACTGGGTTTGCTGGACAGATTCACACTCTATGCTGATGATATTCTGTTTTTCATGACTGACAAACCCCACAAACAATGGCACCCGCATACTGCAAATCCTACAAATGTTCGGCAAGACATCTGGCCTCTTCATAAATCCTTCCAAATCGGTCATATTGTAATTAAACGAGTAGACAGGGCCCTTCGATTGGACGTCTATCATTCCTGTAACAGATACAGGCTTTAAATAGTAAGGAGTGTTCCTCTCGCTGGATGCACAACTGTCATCCAATGCTTCTACATTGTAGTGACCATACCTAAAATGCAAGAAGAAATACGTACATGGTCCCTGCTACACCTGTCCTTAACTGGGCGTTCTGCTATATTCAAGATGGCCATCCTCTCCCAAATATTGTACAAGCTACAGCTACAGACCTTTCCGTATGCTATCCCCAGAAGCTGGTTCACAAAGGTTACCTCCATCTTGTCTAGATTTCCCTTAGCTGGACTGACCTCCCGTGTGTCCATGACCACATGTGTTCAATCCACTTATTGTGGAGGCATTGCCATGGTGAAAAGTCCAAATACCCCACAACCCAAAAAGGATCCAAGCCTGCGTGCTGGAAATAGACACAAAGCCCTTGCTGCGTGGAAAAGCATATATGCATCGTCTGTGTGCGCCTGGAGAAAACGACGTACACCTCCCTGTTTTCCACGCATCTCCTCCTCTGCGGTCCTGTGCAGATAATTTAGATGTAAACCAGGTACTTTGTGCTTGCAAGAGACACTTATTGCTTTTTAAGGACTAAAGACTCTACTCATTACAAAAATGATATTTCAACTTGTATTTATCAAATCTTTATAGTTTTGACCTTAATCTACTCAGATAAATATTCTATATTTTTCTAAACCTGTGTGGTGTATTTTATGGTGTTTGCACTGTGTTATTACATGATTTATTGCACAAATACTTTACACATTGCCTTCTAAGTTAAGTCTGACTGCTCAGTGCCAAGCTACCAGAGGGTGGGCACTAGATCATTTGGATTGTGTGTGACTTACCCTGATTAGAGTGAGGGTCCTTGCTTGGAAAGGGGGTAACCTGACTGTCAACCAAAGACCCCATTTCTAACAATACGCCACTGAACGATGGGTGATGGGTAATACTACTCTACTGTCCCTCCTGTACGGCAGCACAAAACTAGATCTGCTCCCCTCCGCAACCCGGATGGTGGTCAGCGTGTGGCGTACCACACTGCAACATTGACATTGGTGGAGGAGGCTCACTAAACTTACCCCATTATGGCAGTGGATCTTTTTGGGTCAAGTGGCCAAACTTGAATGCTTTCAAAAATGGGACCTGATAGACATCTCGACCTTGGGGATATCATGACTGGTGCAGTGCTCAAATCCTTCCAGGAATTACAGCAAGAATTTTATTTGCACCGTAATCAATTCCATCCCTACCTCCAATTGTGTCACGCTTAACACATCACATCAGAAACCTAGATACTTTATCTGATTTTAACCCCCTGGAGGGGAAACTTCTTACTTGCGACATGGGTGCTCATAAAATCTCCACATTATACCGATGACTGATTATTAATAAGGCAGGTTCACTCACTTCCCTTCGACTAGCCTGAGAAAACGACCTGGGCACCCTGGACAATGATGATTGGTCCAATGTCCTGATAGCACCAAGAAAAGTGGCAATCTTGCCCCGGCTATGCCTTATTTGATTTAAATACTTGCACAGGACATACTACACCTGACACAGATTGTGGCAAATGCGAGTGGTGGGATCCCTGTGGTGCCTTAGATGCAACGCTGCAGAGGGTACCTTCCTACACACTGTGTGGGGATGTCCCACCCTAGACCCCTTCTGGCAGAGAGCGATCAGCTGCCTAGGCAAGGTCCTCACCTGGGAAATTCAACACGACTGAAAACTGGCCATCTTACACATTATTTAGGGAATGGGGAAATAGAGACAAGCGGGCGCTCCTTTTTCTGGGCCCCTCTATTGCCAAAGGAGATATAGCTCATATGTGGAACCCCCCACAGCACCATCCCTTACCGCATGGAAGAGATGGCTTGACTTCTGTATGGAGTTGGATATACCAGTATTTCAGGCACATGGCTGCCCACAAAAACACCCAAAAATCTGGCAGTGATGGGCAGACTACAGGGGCATCATGTTGCCGCCACCTCGTACTATGGCAACATGTCCGGATGAAGAAATTAGACTATGAGGCTGGTGGCTTGCCCGCCAGGTGGGGACATGGGTCACAGATATTTCTCCTTGGACCAGGGAAGGGAGCAGATTGGGGAGGGGGCAGGGAATGCAAGTACCTGAATGCTATTCACTGTATTGTTACGCATTATGAGAATGTTTTAGATCTATTTTGGTGGATATTGTGAAACTCAATAAAATGTGTTATAAAAAACTGACAGACACTATCCAATGTACTGAGTGGAACAAGGAGCATGTGAAGATGTTATAAAACTAGAGGATGCATCTTCAAATTTAGCAACACCTGTCCCCAATTCCCACTGCAAAGTTCTGCTGTTGTTTAATGCCTATCAGTTTAGGTGGCACTCTAAAAAACAAATCTAAACAAAAAAAGAACTCATCAGATAATGAAGCCAAGAAGTGGTCCAGTCTGGAGAGGGCCAGGATTGAAAGACTGGTATTCTCTCTGGAACCACATTGGGAAAACCCTCAGAAAAATTCACAAAATCAATGCAAAACCCATATCTGCCACCAATCAGAAGACAGTGTGAGAAAAATGCATATTACATCACACATAAAACAAACTGTTCACAATCCGCCAAGAAGTGATGAACTGAAAGCAGCAAAGATCCCTTTATGCATATCTCCAGAACATTGTGAAGCTCTCCCTAACTTCTATTAGGTAAAGATAAGAAAAATGCATGAAACCACAGTCAAGGTCAGTTCACATCCCCCCTTTGCTTTCCACTACCAAGCATCCATGTAGTCGTGACCTTCTTAGCAATTGTGAACTTCTTAGATTATCAAATATTCGCTCTAAACCATGGTTGAGTAAATCTAGTGTGAAGGGTTCCTTTACTATATGCACCCAATATATCGAGAATTCACTAAAACTCTTTTCAGAGAAAAACAAAGAATTTGCCAAAAAGCAAACATGCATTTATGTTTCGGTACTTCTAAAGTGCAAATCAAGATGGCTAGTATTGGAGCTCTGTATATGGGCATGCATAGGGGGATACATGAGGTGGTGAAGAGGGAACAGAGACTTGAGGTAGAGCAAGCAGAAGGGATGACAAGTCAGTGTATCTCATGTAGTGATCCTTAAAGAGGTGAGTTTTCAGTTTCTTCTTAAATTGTAGCGGGGTTGGTGCTGCATCGATGTCAAAGGGGAGGTTGTTCCAAATACTGGGGGCACAGACTAAAAAGGATTGTTTTCTTGTTTTTCCCCTTCAGTAGTGTTTAGTCTCTAATCTGGCATTGACATCTATTGCTAGTTTTTCAGCAAAATATATTGTGTTGTAGAGAGCCTTGTAGTTGATGCAGCTGATCTTGAAGATGATCTGGGCTTGCCACAGTAGATCCTTTAGCAAAAGGGAAATATGGTGGGCTTGTTTCAACCCCCTTGATGTGCCATTCTGCTGAAGGAAAGATGCCTTTCAGTGGAGCATGGGTGGTCTCCTGGATGCTGATGAGCATGGCATTGCGTCTATTTAGGTTGGAAAGGAATATGAACTGAATTATTATGAAGTTCTCTATTGAGAGAAAAGGTTTACTTTTTTCCTGGAGAGCATTAGAACCAGGCTGTGTTTGGTCTTCTTGGCAATGAGTTCTTTCAGTGAGAATTTTAAGTTGCGGGTGAATTGATGGGTTTGGCCTGTTGTGTCTGTTGAGGATCAAAGCCCATTAGGTTTCAGTTAGACATCCATGACTGAATCAGATAATGTCTTTGTGGGGTTTAACATAAAGAAGTTTGTTGACATTCAGGTTTGGATGTGGTTGTGTAGGCTTTGAGTCTTTGATTTTGTTGGTTGAGGAGATTTTGAAATAACACACAGAAAATTGACTTGTATTTTTTCAGACTAGGTATAACATAAGAATGAGATACAGAGAGCACAAACCAACTTCATATACATTTGCTGATGGGACAAAGTAAGGTGAAAAAAGTGAAATGTGTATGTAATACAGCAATGGAAACAACCCATGGTAAACATAATGGCAAGAAGGTTGAAGGTAATTAATGTCTGATTGGCTCGCAAAAAATTATTTCAGTGATTCAGTCCAGTGGGGTGATAGGTGACATACTGGCGCTTAATGCAAGAAGCCTGCAGCTCCAATCAGGATAGGCTAGGTTCATCAGTCAGGTACTCCCATATCAGATAATCAGTTTTAGGGAATGTCAAAATAAAGGCAAAACAAATTTCACCTAAAAAGACAAGTCATTCATTGCAGTATCTTCAGGAATTAGAAAGAGCCATCAGAAAGTCTCCGTCCCGCTCTGCAATTGCTATAGCATTCAGAGAAAAAGGTCACCAAACAGGGAAGTGATGGATGAAGACACTGAATGATGAGGTTGAGACCTTTGTTTCCATAGGGGTTGAAATGTCAACTGTTACCTCATAGGGCTGAGTTTCTGAGGGAACGTTTTTGAAGACTTAGAATTAGTTAAATAATTACAGACTCCAGAGTCCTTGAGCTACAGTTCATCAGAATGTTTCACCTAGACGGGAATACTTTTATGATCCTCTGGCATTTGCAAGCACATTCATATGATGATGGCTTGAATTTTAAGAAGCTTCTTCAAGGCACTTGGGTCCAGATTTATACTCTGTTTGTGCTGAATTAGCATAATGTTTTTACGCTAATTCAGCGCACACTTAACTCCATATTTATATTCTGACTCTAGACTAGTCTAACGTCAAAATATTGGAGTTAGGGTCATTTTTTGCATGTGTGAACTCACCTTGCGTCAATGAGATGCAGGGTGGGCGTTCCCATCCAAAAAATAACTCTAAGGCCCTAGCGCCTTATTTATCCTCCTGTGCAAAAATAGTAAATGGGAGGGAGGTGGGCCTAAATAATGGAGCTAAGGCTCCTTAGTGCCAGTATTAAACACCTGGGTAAGGGCAGGCGTTAGGGGACCTGTGGACCCATTTCCATGGTCAAACACCATGGAAAGACCCCACAGGTGCCCTCTTCAAGCCCCAGGAACACCCCACCAACATCAGAGAGACACCACAGGATGGGCAATGCCACCCTAGGTAAGTATAAGTAAGTATAGGTAAGTATAGGTAAGTAGAGCTAAGTATTTTTTTTTCTTTAAAGTGCCATTTGGGGCCCTGAAATGGGCCCCTCTACATGGCACTAGGTGCAATGGCCATGCCCAGGGGACCCTTGTCCCCTTTGTGGCCATTGGGGTGGTGGGCATGACTCCTGTCTTTTAAAAGACAGGAGTCATGTGGTATGGATGGTTTTGTGACAATAAATAATGCTAATCTGGTTAGAGTCATTTTTTTTACTCTAACCTGCCTCGCTTCATTTTTTGGTGCAAAACCCCCTTCTCCCATACTCCCAACCCCACCCGGCTAATGCCATATTTTTTTACGCTAGCCCACCCTTTGAGCTGGATTGCGCCATTCCATTAATATGGTGCCCGGCTGGTGTCCTGGAAGGGCGCAAGCCGGCGCTATACTTTTTGACGCAAAACTTCACTAAGGCAATTTTGCATCAAAAAGTATAGATCTGGGCCACTGTGATAGAGATCAAATCTGCATGAGAGACTGAAGATATATGTGGATCAGGCCATTGGCATTTAAGAGGTAAGATGGGTCATGCACACTCCATGGTTTCACAGTGACCATTGACTGGCACCTTAGAGAAACCCTGGTGGCAGCTGTGTAATATACCTGTGTTATAAATGGTTTATAAGATAGCTGAGACCCAGGATCACCTTCCAAGCGTAGGTAGCAAGATATCCGTAAGCTGGGTCTCTGGCAAGCATCAGACCGGTTCCTCTTAGCACATCTGCCAGTAAAGCTCTGATGATGCAGCTGGATCTTTCAGGATCTCACACCTACCTAGTGAAGCGGTAAGCGGGGATTTCTGAGTTAGACATCTTACCACACTTAAAGCAGAATGAGGCTGGTGGGACAATTATAGGATGTGTCTTTCACAAATCCTGAGAAAGGAAATGTGCATTTCTTTATATGTGAGCTGTTTTCTCAATCCTAAAGCCTATGAAAGTGTGGGCAATTTTTATTGCAGCTGGATCTCACGACAGTCTCAAAAAGGAAAGTTTCTATCCGTTTGTCTGTGGAGTTATGTCTCACCATGTAGCCTGTCAGAGGCAGATTAGAGCAAGTGTTCTGTGTACTTGTGTCTTATCCAAAAGCCATGAGAGAGAGGGTTGGAGATAGTTGCAGTAAGTCTTATCCCAAAGCTCCTGAAAGCGGGATTCAGAGGTGACGTTGGTGTGGTATTTCAGAATGCACTGTAAAATTATGTGTATATTCGGAATCATGATCAGTGGGTAACATGTGTGGCAGTTGGTATGTTGGAGAGTGCTTTGTTGTGCCCAACGCCCGACGAGGGGAATAATGACATTTTTGTAAAGCTATATATTGTGATACCACAGTATAATAAACATGCAGCAAAATCTGGCTCTAGATGGAGAAGTGGAGAAGTGTGGCACAATGGTTAGAGCGGCAGACCCTGAAGCAGAGATCTGGCCCAGGACCAGTGTTCAAGTCCTTCCTCTGCAGGTCTTGGGCTCAGTTCTCTTGGACCAGATAATTCTCGCCTCAGTGCCTAATCTAATTAATGGGTCCCACTCTGTAACTCTGGGCAATAGCTTGCTTAATCTCCACAATGGCCCCAACAGTGCTTGGATGCCTGGCTTCACCCTGGGGGTGCCCAGGAGTGGGCACCCCCAGGGAAAAGTTAGTAGGGGTTCCATAGCAGTATGCATACAGTTCCTTGAGACCCTAATGGGTGAGTAGTGTGCTATACAAGTGCGAAGGGTACAGATGCCCTACTCTATACCTCCAGCACCTACATGACAAAGCTGCATCAGCAACAATATTAGAATGTGAGCAGGCTACCCCTCTCTAAGCAACCGTATGGCTAATAAATGTCCACGTTGATAGTGGGCTTCTTTTGCAATGTCTTATTGTGATCTAAAGGTAATGGTGTAGTGCTTCGAACGTAGTTTGGCTGCATGGGTAACGGAACAAATTCAGAATCAATTTCAGGGCTTTTTCTCACTAAACCCCACATTTATTGCAGGAAGGACATATTACTTTTAATCAGTCATTTTTATTTAGCTCACAGGGACCGCCATCACTCTTTTTAAATCCTGCAATAAATGATAAACAGAGTATGGATTCATCGGCGACTGAGTACAGTTTATCAGAAGTCAGATTTCCCTGCCCTGAAGCGACCTCGCAGAGGCATGCGACGCCCCAAATATCACCTGAATAAAATGAATGAATAAGTAAAATGTCTACCTTCATGCAAGACGCCTGGAGCAACAGCAAATGAACTATCGACTTCAAATGGCCTGTTTTTTAAATTCCCGTTGACTGGCTGTGCATTCTGGACTCATTTATCAATGGAAATGTGATGGACTATTTCACAAAATGTGACTTGGGAGTTGCAGAGAACAAAATGATTTGTGAACTTACAGCTGAGCTACTGACTGGTGATTAATTGCAATGGGTGCATATTGCTTTCCTTTACAAATAAACCTATCTACATGGGCGTATGTTTGCAAACCATATTTTTGGGAACTGCTGTCATACAGCGGACTATTTTTCAAGAGCACGTGGGTTTTTTACGATGTTGACACTGTTCAAGAGAATTAGTTTAATTTCATACTTCATAGGTTTTTATCACTGAAAGTGCCTTTCAGTGATGAGGCAGAAGAACACGTTCTCTCGTGAAGCCTGTTTTTTATATTATGTGAAATTTTAACCAATACTGACTTATTTCATTGCATATATTTACAGTTTCAAGCAAATTCCAGACCCGCGATTAGAAGCCAGGTTTCAGGGTTCAGACTGAAGGTGAAACTCATGGAACAAGCATTCCCTTAGTATAGATTTATAACATGTATAAAGTCTATGAAAGAAAAAAGAATCCCGAATGTTAAGACAAAAGTGCCATCTTAGGAGACTGATGAGGCTCTGGGCCAATGGACCTTCTTAGGATGCTGGAGAGGTAAAGGAGAGTTAAAATCAATCTTGTAATTCAATTAACAGTATAACCTATTTGGTCACACATGTAATCCAGGAGGTCGAGGATTAGGTTCAAAAGTTTATTACAAATTAAGGGCCAAACTTTTGTAAATGAATGTCAAAAATATGCTATAAAAATGTGAAATCACCAAAAGTGAAGTGAAGCATCGAATTAAGTTAAATTGTATAAGTTTAAGGCATACGAGAATTTCCAGTTACCGCTCCTCATCCTTGCCAAAATATCCTTGTACCTCACTATCTTCAACACACAATAAGCCTTTCATTAACTATAGACTTGCACAGATGCACCTATAAAGAAAAAGACTGGAATGCAAGCTAAAATCAACATTGAAAGTTAGACACAAGAAACCTAGGCCCATATTTAAGAAAAAGTGGCACCAGGTGACCCATTAAGTGCTTACTGACCGCCCATTCAATCTCATTGCAAGCCACTATCACCAATACCACGATCTCCATCTACCACCCCTCCTGGTCCCTCCCCACCGTACCAACCCTGCTCCCTTCGTACCCCCTCCCACACTGCGACGGGCGTTGGGTGCCCTTGGTCCTCATATTTCCTTTCTCATTCCTCCTCCCACGCTCCTTACCCTTTACTCCATATTCTCTATTCATTATTCTCTGCTCTTCTCCTCCCCCCTCCTCCCTACCCATCAGAGTCTACATCTCCATCTTTAATGCCCACCACTCCCCCCCTAAATCAACTTACTCCATTCTGTCCTGCGCAACTCTACTCTGTCTCGCTTTTGCCTACCACTTACTGTTGTGCTCTGTTATGCTCTGTCTAGTCTGGTGCCACATATGTCTGCTGCATTCTATTCCTTAATAACCAGCCCTATTCCTTAATAACCAGCCCCATTCCTAATTGCCACCTTCCCCTCTCCCGGTCCTGGTGCCCCCTTTCCATTCCCCCTTACCGCCTACATTGGTCCCTCTTCCCCTTTTTTTCCTTGGGGGTGACACCCCTGCCCTCCTTATCAAGAGGGGGGATCCAATAGCATGACTTACTGTCCATTACTATTTTAAGTCCCCCCCCACCTTGGCTTAGCAACTACATACTACCCTCTCCCCCCACCTTAGCCACTGGTGTCCGGAACAACAGATGGACAGCTCAATATACCCTCCACTCATCGGAGCCTCGACAAGATCCACGGATATCAAGGGAGTAGACCTCTCTGACACCTGGGCGCTAAGGTCGTTCCTCTGCTGCTGTGTGGCAAAGTTATCCTTCCCAGTGCATCTATGTCCTCCTCGGGTATTACTACTCCCCCTTCTTCTGCCTTTTTTCCCTTTTCTTCTCCCTCTCCCCTAACCACCCCCCTCCTCCGTTCTCAATTATTTAACAGCTTCTGTCTACATGAGTTACTTATGTATGTTACTGCAGTACAATGTACTCTGTGTCTGTGCTATTACATTTCTTCCACAATAAAAAATTATAAATCAAAAATAAAGAAAAAGTGGCACATCAGCCATGATATGCCACTTTTCTTGCACCCCTCTACCAGCACCTAACAACACCTTGGTTGAGCTGCATTTATAATACGGGTCACCATGTCGGTCGTTAGCACAATAGTGTAAAAACAAATTACGTTATTGTGGCGCTTATAAATATTTTAAATTTCACTGCACCATTTTTGCGGGCCTCCTAGCACTGGAACACCTCCCTTGCATAAATTATGCCTGGCCCAGGCAAAATATGGCACACGAGGTTGCAAAGTGGCGGAATGCATGCACTACACCACCACTTTGTAAATATGGTGTGACAGAAAAGCCACTTTAGCGCCGCCTTAATGTCAAAGAAATGACGTGATTGCAGCGCTAAGGGTGCGCTAGGGGCTCTTAAATATGCCCCCTAATGTTTCAGGCCTTTGGTAATGCTAACTTAAAAAGACATTCAATGTGTATTTGAAATACGTGATTATAAGTACACCTTACAATTATAAATGAAACATGATTATATGAGGTAACATCGCAGTACCGTAATCAGAATACATGAATATAAATATGCATGAGTACTACAATTGAACATGTTAAAATCAAACATTAGACAAATATATATATCTAAACTAGTTTTCTACTGTGAATGCACCTTTAATAATAACATTTTGATGCTTCACTTTACATTAGCGACATTAAGACACACAATATAGGTATTGGTGATTACATTATGTCACTTCTGTAACACATGATGGTGCAACCAAAATTCTGCATCACCAAGACGAAGGGTTCCAAAGTACAAAAATACAGGGTGCCCATGGGAACCATGGAAGGGTGGAACTCAAAGAGAAGGGTGGCATGAGCGATAACGCCTGGAAAGAAGAAAACTAGAGAGAAGAGATAGCATGGTATGGTGACTCTTGGGAGAAAATGATAGTGTGATGACCATTGAGAGGAGGTTTTGTTAACGCATGTTGTCAATTGTCATCAGTGAATCCTCCTGGCACCTGAAGTTCTCAAATCCTTACTCAACAAACAGATAATGAGCTTTGTGCTGATCTAGGTTTTCATTGAACGCTCAACATTTGCACAGCAGAACTCTCATTGTTTTGGGTTCAATAAGAAGAGGGTTTGAGATATTGATTTTATTTGTACTTCTTTTTCCCGTGAAAAGAATGCTATCTATACATGGTATTCAGTATCTGAGATTAAAACTTTTCGGGCATTGTATCCGTTAGTATTGTATTCACAAAGGTACAATACAATTAAGATACAACGTTTTGCCGTACAGTCCAAACATGGGATGAATGCTGCTATCATACGCCTTGCAGCACCTAAAATGAGGTACACAATCCTTACAATAAAACAAGTGCAGCTGTTTCAAGAACAAAGGGGACATTCCTGCACATGCAGGTAAACTGAATTTCACAAGAGCCCCGAAAGAAGTATGATAACAATGATGTGGAAGTCGGAATGGTATTCCGAGAGTCCATGTTGATTTTAGACTGTAAATTTCATACCGTGTAATTAGAGTTTATTTACCATTTTAAACCTAGACAAATAACTCGTAAATTGTCACGTGGCCTGTGGGCCAGCCGTGCTAAACATGCATGTAGCCACCTCCAAAACACTCAAACCAAGAGCGTGCATGTAGAAAGGATTCCTTTACACTGGGTGATCCGCACAGCTGTTTGCGTCAATACCATCGGGGCGCGCGCCATCACGCGCTCATCCAAGGCTCAGATGGTGGTACAACGGAAGCATCCTGCCAGAGATGTTTGGTTCATTTAAATGTGAATTATTTTAAAAACATCTCAATATCAACATGCTCTTTGGTTTCCATTTAAGATAGTAGAGGGTAGATTGTGACTCTGAAGTTAGCCATGCCTCTATAATGATTTAACAGTCTTGCAGGCTGAATTCCAGTAGGTTAAGTATTAACTCTCCTTGGCTTCCTAAAGGTCTAGGGTTAACCAGGAAGCGTGTTAAACATTCATTATATGTTCTGGGAAACTGGGAGCTGCGATAATCTACAGGTCACGGGTCTGAGCCCTGGCGAGCCTGACTCAGTCTTATGACCTCCTGAGATCAGTAGTGTTTTTTACCTGGGTAATACTAAGAAATGTACCTACAGCGCCTACAAACAGCAGAACTACTGTGTGATATAAAAACGCTATTTTTGTAATTATTATGGCTATTATTATTAATGTTGCTTTTGTGATTATTTTTATTAATATTGCAGACTGTTTGTGCTACCAAGTCCCTTATAGAAAAATAATTATCAATGTATCCCATGTGCTGGGAGAAAACTCACAATGTATCAGGCACAAAGAAGTTATATATTCTCAAAATGAAACCCTGCTGTGGGCAATTTGTATTTGGAAAATTAAAAAATATGCTGCCTTTTCTGCCTATAATGCCACCAAGACATAGTGGGGCCTGCTGGCATTGTATTTTGGCTGAAAGTCCTCTTCCCTGACAACTGAAGCATTTTCAGTGAAAAGGGAACCACTGCACAAAATGGAAACCCAAGTTCTGCACCTTTAGAAGTAGAGGTGGTGCCTATGACATCCTGTCAGTTAGTCGGGCAGCAAATGAAACCTCATCCTTAATGTTACAGGACCACATATGGTCTGCTTAGGTTTCTTTATCTACTGAACTGAAGTTGTGGCGGTGGCAAATCTACTAGATATCAGGGGTTAGCAAAGTATTATGATAATGGGCCAAACTAAGCAGAGGGCTAATGGAAAGAACCCATGTTTGGGCCAATAAGTGTGATATTAGATCACTGGTATGAGTTAATGCATCTTAAAATTGACACATCCCAAATGAAGTATACATTAATGAACAGATCGTAGGTGTCATATAATGTATAAGACAATAGACAGATCCCAAATGATGCACAATGCATTTTCTAAATGACATGCCCCAGATGCAATCTAATTTGACGATGGATAGACACAACTCATGTGTAGGGTAAAGCATATGATGAAAAGACCCCAGGTGTGGGCTAATGCATGTGGTAATAGACAGTGTGAGAAACTGGGTTGTTGGTTAACTGTGGTGTGAGCCCTGGACAAGCAACAGCCACAATCCCTTGCAGAGTGAACCACAAAAAGTCACTAATTTAACCTGTGCTTAACCCTGAGTAGCTTGGCACAAAAAGCAGTTAGGCTAAAACTTAGATGCAATGCGTAAAGTATTTATGCAGTACACAAACAGCAACACAGTGAAAACACAACACAATACAAATCCCCAACCAATTTAGTAAACAGAGAACATTTTAATAAATTGTTTGACACCAAAAACATGAAAATTCAATTAGTAGAACCAGAGTTCTGAATTTCTAAAGTTTGGGTTCCAAATAGCAAGGTTTCAGTTTTGAAAATGGAGACCTGGGCAAACTTAGCACCACAGTCAAGGGTCCAGGAATGGATGGAGACCTCTTGAGAGTTTAAGGCCTAGTCAGGCTGGGTCCAGGTGCAGGTTTAAGATGGTGGGATCCTGTTATGTCCCTGTGGCTCAGAATAGGTGTTCAGCTAAACTAGCCCTTACAGTCACTTCCGAGGTCCTGGGTGCAAGTGGTGATGCAGGCTCTACAGCCGGACTGGCCTCTGAAAGTTCCAAGCAGGCTCCATGCAGCAAAGCAGTCAGTTGAGGTACAACAACAGTCTGGTCCAGTGCACAGCAGATCACAGCAGCAGGCAGTACTCTGAGAGTCCTTCCGCCAGCCCAGTAGGGAACTGAGGAGTAGGTCTGAGAGCCCTATTTTTATTCCGTCATGCCCTGCTCCTAGAAATTGGAAGAAGCTTCCAGATGGGTTCTATGAAGTTCCAGAAGTTTCTTGCCTCCCCTACCTGGGCTCCTAGCTGGTTGCACTGGCAATACAGGGGCGTTAAGCCTATTGTCTGTCAGCAGAGCTCAGCCCATTCAGGTACAAGTGTGGCCATTCTTAGCTCCGCCCCCCCATCAATTCAGTTAATGGCCCATTCAGGCTCTGCTAATCCCACTATTGTATGACCGTCTGAGGTGAATTCACAAAGTCTGAACTGTCAGTTACACCCAGTCCTGTGACCTAAGGCAGGCTGCAGGCACAGAGAGATAAGGGCAGGAAAATGCAAACTTTTTAAAAAGTGACACTTTCAAACTTCTAATGATAAATCTGACTTTACCATTAAAGAGGGTTTATCATTAGACGTTCATAGATGCCAAACATGATATATCTATAATTTCTGGTTTAGGAATTACATCTTATTAAATATAATAGGGAATCCCCAATGTTATCCAATGGGAGGGGTAGGCCTCACAGCAGTAAAAAAACAAATTTGTGAGTTTTCACTACTAGGACATCTACAACTAAAAGGTACCTGTCCTACCTTTTAATTACACAGAACCCTGCCCTATTGGTTACCTAGGTCCTACCTTAGGGGTGACATATGTAATAAAAGGAGAGTTTAAGGCTTGGCAAATGGTTTTAAATGCCAAGTCGACATGGCAGCGAGACACTGCCTTCAGGCTGCAATGGCAGGCCTCGGACATGTTTTAAAGTGCTACTTAAGTGGGTGGCACAATACATGCTGCAGGCCCACTGGTAGCATTTAATTTACAGGCCTTGGGTATATAGCATACCACTCTGCAAGGGACTTGCATGTAAATTAAATATTCTAATCAGGTATATGCCAATCAAACCATGTTTAAGGGAGTGAGCACAAGAGCTTTAGCACAAGTGCAGAGTCCCAATGCCATCAAGCAAAAATCCAGCAAAAAGTAGGAGGAGGAAGGTAAAAAGTTTGGGATTGACCCTGTAGATAAGGCCATTTCCAACACCAAGGTTCGGATAAAAGACAAGATGATGCATGGAAAAATTTGCTGGGCATCCTGTGAATTGGCAGAGTCAGTGTCTTACACTTCTGAGTAGAATTAGTAGACACCCAAGGAGTTGAGAAGTACTTTAGGATGGTGGTGCAATGTGTAAATTGCATTAGATTTAATTTAAACATTTTACAATTTAAACACATTTTCAGAACATTCTGAAGCCTGGATTCTGCATCTAGATAGGCAATACTATGGGTGTGATGAATACGTTATAAAACACAATGATGAAATGGTGTCCAATGTGTTTTATACATTCAAATAGTCATAAAGGTGATATCCACCAAAGCCACAGCCAGCAATTCCCACCCTGGGATCCGAAAGGCCTTTCCAGGGGGTCTGCAGGCCTCGGGCGGCAGGAAGGCACTTCTCCAGCTGGGGCCTCTGACAGAAAAGTGTCTGATTTATATGTATTACTTCCTTTGTGCAACACTTTTAAAAGCACTGCAAAGTTCCTTGTACATCCAGCATTGTTCAGGCAAAAATAAAAGTGTCAAGATAACTCTGGTGATTAATGTATCTGCTGGAGAGAGATGGGAATTTTGTCTAGTGGCAGTTTTGACTCATCTAAGGTAACGCAGATGGTTGATATGCCTGCTGCAAAGAACGTGTATCAAGCAAAGAAAATTATTTTATGTGCATAGCACAGTAGGTTGCTGCTTTTGTTACAGAGATTCTTTTGTTACTGAGCAGTTCATAAGTTACAATTGTAATGTAGCACAGTGAGCTATAAACCGCCATCAAACAGCTGCATGCAAACTGCATGGCACAACTTAGAAAGGTTATGCTTTTTTCAGAGTCTTTCAGTTTCCTTATGCTGCTATAAAAAGTTTGCTTGCATAGAAATACATTCTTATTAGTAAAGGCAACCCTAAACACTGTGTTATGTTCCAAATCCTGAGTTTTTGCTTCTCCAGACCAAGCACTCTTGGAAAACGCCTACCATTGTGGATGACATGTGAATCCTACACCTTGTAGTCCCAGTAGCGGCTACTATTCAACAGGGGTGGCAGGAAGGGGAGGGGTATTAAAAAATAATAATAATTAAAAAACTTAAATTAACTTTTATGTTGGGAGAGACAGTTTTGTCTCTACTTCCTCCTTGGACCCTCGGAAGCACATAGGCTTCCAGACTCCCCTCCAATCATGACGCTGCTCAACAGCATGACAGCAGCATTGTGAATGGTCTGAGCGCCCTTCTTCAGTGCTGAGACAGGGAGTAGAGCCCTGTGCACTTTCTCCTCCCGGCTGTTCAATACAGCCGGGTGGAGAAATGCAAATTGCGCATGACTGTTTGGCTGGCCAAACAGGGCCGGCCAAAGCATCATGTGCACTTATGTGCACATAGCCCTCCTCCAGCACAGCCAGCCCCACCCAGTCCTAATTGTGCTCCAAAGGGAAAATAAAATGATAATAACGTTATTATCATTTTATTTTTCCCTTTCGTCCACTGCCTTAGCGGAGGAGTCGCCGCTGTGTAGTCCGCTATAAAGTGCTCCGACAACCTACACTGGTATGAGAGGTGCTATAAAACAAATGAATTACATGTGACAGAGAAGTTATGTACGGAAGAGAAGCCCTTTTGGTTTTACTTCTTTTTTCCCATCACATATTTATGTGAAAAAGCTTTCTCAGAGCCTACGTTCCTAAAAAATAAAAACAGAAATAGCTTGGAAAATGTAGAATCTGACCTGAGTAATCACCTTTCCTAAACAAAACAAAACATTGAAAAGTTAGTCGCTGAGATGCAGCACCAACCTTCCCATTAAAGGTTTTCGATTTTTGCATATTTTTTCAATATAAAATAATCATATCTTTAGTAGTTCGAGTATTTGTTTGGTGTGTACTTGTTTGTGTATTTTTGTGAATTACTGTTTTAACGCTTGAAATTGAAATCGTACATATTGCTTGGGGTGGTTGCCGACTTCCACTAATGATTCATTGGGCGTCCTGATGAGTCAAAAGGATGGGAACCACTAGCCAAGTTTATTGTAAGGAAGCCAGCATATGGAAGAGTATTACGACGTTTCGGCGGTATGGCTCCAATTTGTTGTATATTTGGGGTTTTCGAATTGTCTGTGTTTTTTTTATAATTGCTCTTTTTCTTTCTAATTATCCAGTATATATTTTTATTACAGTTTCAAATTTTGCATATGGCTTTGGAAACAATATTTGCTTGAGTGCCGCGTATGCCCACCACAGAAACTGATTTGCAATGTGAGCAGCCGGTTGATTGCAGCTAGAACCGTAAAAATATATGGGGCAAACTGAAATTTTGTTGACGCTGTCCTTGAAAGTGAAGTGACTGTAACTGTGAGGAGTAAGGCACGCGAGCTCCCGTTGTTTGTAGGTGGAATTGAAAAAACCTGAATACCTACTCTAGCTTTCCAAATCTTAGGTACTATTGTCTGTTGACAGGGGCACAGTGTGGTGGTCTGGTGGTTGAGAGACAAACATTTTTCATTACAGAAATTGGGCCCTTTATTGTGAATTGAATCACTGATGTGCATCTACCATGTGTGGATAAACGGGTAGACATGATCCAAGCACTTCAGGTGACAATCTTTTAGACAGATGTTCTGTAAACGCTGCAGTCTTTAGTACTAAATATTGTTGAAGACCTATTTTTACAATGCTGTCTTGATCAATCATGTGTCATCTGCTTGAAGGTCCTCTTTAGCATATTGACAACCTGGGATTTCTTAAACTGCTAATCTCACCGGTTTCGCATCCACTGGAGTCGGAGAGCGGCCCAAAGCATCTAGCCAGGAACAGCTGGGCCTGGCATTTGGTGATGCCTCATCTTCAGCATCTCTGTCTCAGTCAGGTTTATCTGTGAAAGTTCTTACTCAAGCAGTTCTCTATTGCAAAGAGCACAAGAGAGGAGGTGCTTCCTTCACCTTGTCTTTTGTTGTTGGGGAAACTATAGCTCATCAGCATATTTAAATCCCTCATTCCAAATGACCCAATCGATGTGACTCACGGTGCAACACCCACCTGTGCGGGGCACTGAATGTGGAGATGAACAGAAGAGATTAATACCACTCGGTATCTCTTAGTCATGAAAAGCCTAGATAAGGATGTCAATTAGGATGACAACCCCTGCTGACAGGTCTAATAAATCCAAGACCCGCGCCACTAATATCACTCAATTTCACATGAATAACAGTTACAACAGATGCGTGGGACGAGGCAGCTGTGTTGCCCTCCTGCATGTGTTCGATTACTCTCTGAGCAGTCTCCAACAGATGACACGTCAAACACTGCAGCTGCAGTCAGGGTGGTGTTCAGCTTGATGTTTTTAATGAAGGTGTCATTGCTGCTCGCTTGATTGACGCTGTTGTCTCTGCAGGCATGCAAAAGTATTTATATAGTGCAGAGCTCTAAACTAAGAAATAGGTTGGTTAATCATTCACTTATGATTTCACTGAAATTTCTTAAAAAACTTGGGTCAGAGGTGCATCATTTGGGAAAACCAGTGCCCTACTTATTTGACTTTTGCACACATTTTTTCTATTACTAGTGTGGAATAGACTTTGCACCACTGCACCACTGTTGTTTTATGGATGGCTGGGTTGGTCATTTCTAGCATCAGCACCAGTCAAGTTGCAGTATAAAGTATCTCTTTCAGCCAAACAACCAATTTCTGTTCCCCAGCAGTGCTGTCCGCCTTACCTAAACTGGATACTTCTAAAAATGGCTTTGTAGTTATAAAATAAAGCTGTTGAAACGGCATTAATTCTGCTGCAAGAAGCTTTTCGTATTTTCAGATAAATAGATATATTGTTTGATTTATACAAAGTCAACAGTAGGAAGGCAGCTTTGTAGAAGGAAATGGGCTGTGGACTACGGTGATTATAAGTTTGATAAAACATCCAGAAAAGGAAAAATGACAAAAACATACGTACAAGAATATGGGTTAAAAGAACAATGTGTGACCTTAAATAGTAAGATCTAAATAAACCAGGAGACCTGTTACGGACGGGCATTGATAGAATAATTCCCGGTGCTCATATAAATATTTAGTGGCTAGGAGTACTATTTCACGTTCTCACAAATGCCTTTGAAAATCGGCCCCTCTAAGTGCTTTAAATTTTGTGGGGTGACCACGAAGGCATTTTGTAGTAGTAAGGTAGTAATCCTGCAGTACTCTTTTATGCACGTTTACAAGCGCTTCTGAAATAGCCCCAAAACATCTAAAATGGGAATATTGAAGGAATATTCATATACAGTTAATACGCATAGAAAGGACTGTGCTCTCATTACACTTTTACTAATACGGGGTTAGATGTTGAAGGCCCTTCGAATTCCCTAAGTGAGGTGATGTTCCAGAGCTGTGGGGGGAGGCCATTCCAGGTCTTTGCTGTGCTGTAAGAGAAGCAGAATCCTCCACTTCTGCTTCACTAGATGCGGGGAGTGTAGGCCAATGATAGGGAGGCGGAGCGTAATTTTCTTGAAGGTTGATAGAAGTTCAAGAGGTGGCTGATGCAGGCGGGTCCTAGGTTGTGTAGGGCCTTGGGTGCATGAGTCAGCAGGTGAATTACCATCTCTTCTGTCGCGAAGCTAGTGAAGTTGCCAGAGGTGGGGTGTGATGTGAGTTTGTCGGGGAGATCGAGGATGATTCTGGCTGTGGTGTTCTGTATGTTTTGGAGTCTCTATATGAGGTGTGCAGAGATTCCTATATAGGAAGCGTTGCCATAGTCCAGTCGGCTGCTTATGAGGGCCTGTGTCATGTATGTCTCGTGTGCTGGGGAAGCCATTTGAAGATCTTATGTAGCATGTGCAGAGTGAATAAGCAGGCAGAGGAGGAGCGTTGATTTGTGATTTTGTATTGTTTTTTGTCAATGATGATTTCAAGGTTTCTGGCGTGGTCAGAGGGTGTAGGCGGGGGTCCCACGTCTGATGGCCACCAAGAGTCGTTCCATGATTTGCTGTTGTTGCAGAAGATCAATACTTCTATCCTGTCCATGTTCAGCTTCTGGCAGTTGTTCGGGAAGTGTTGCGAGGCTAGTTGAGGTGTTGAGCACGGTGGGAAGCTCCTGGCTGATTCTTTGGTTTCTGAGGTAGAAGATGTAGTGTGGGCATGGGTCTGTGAATGCTCCCGGGTGGATGGTTTTTTATGATGGAGGTGGTGTCCTGGGTGGAGAGGAGGTACCAGGTGGACAGTCTGTGGTTTGTGTCAGTTGCGCTGGAGGCATGTCCGTCGAGGAAGTCTGTGGGTGTAGATTGGGGTTCAATGTTTCTGTATATGGTTAAGATCTTGTCATGGAAGAAGTCGGCGAGGTTGTCGCACAGCTCTTGTGAAGACGTGATTTTGTTTTTGCTGGCAGCCGGGTTGGAGAATTCCTTAATGATGTTGTTGGTGCTGGTTTTGATGCATGCGGTTAGGGCTGTCTTCTTTGTTGTCCTCGGCAGGCAGTGGTAGAAAGTGAGGGAGGTGTTGAAGACTGCCCTGCTATAGGTGTCCTTGCTGGTGTGCCAGCTGTTTGCTGTTACATTTTGCTGTCCTGAGTTTGTGGTGTACCAGCTGGCCATTTTGGATGATCTTCTCTGATTATTGCTCTTGATGGGGACCAATGCTGTTGGCACAGTTGGTTATCCAGGTGTTGAAGTTCTTAATTCCCTCCGTCAGTCCGAGGCCACTCATACTGTCAAGGAGGTGTCCAGTGTTATTGCACATGGCGCAGGACAATTTGGACGCTTCGTCATCAGTACCACATCATTTAGTGATAACTGAAGGTAAGACATTAGCCCAAACGATAAAGCATTGAAATTGTCAATTTAGTTCTTCAAAAAATTGTGAATATTTGTCATTTTCAAAGATAACTGTAAGAAATTGGGGTTTTGATTGAGAGGGGTGAATACCCTTCTCAAACAACAACTGCATCCACGTCATGTTGAGCCACAAAAGTCACTAAATTAACCTGGGCTTAGCCCTCTCGTAGCTCAGCACAAAAGAAGTCAGGCATAATTTAGAGATGATGTGTTAAGTATTTAAATTCAATATACATTAACAAAGCAACTCATCCACAACACTCTTACAGCTTCGGATAACATGGAATAGTCCAATTGTCACATCTGTTGGGGTATGATGGTTAGTGGCTAGGGCTGGCACTGGAAGTTAGCAGCACTGCGAGGGACAGTGAGTGGTGGATGGTGCAGCCGTCTCCCATCATCCATTGAGGGCCCTGGCATTTTTTGTAATTAAGCACTAAGCTGAAGCCTTGATTCGTCATGCCTAACAGTGACAAACAGTTCATTCTGTACTGCTGGTATTTCAAAATCCAGCCTGGAATGAGTCAAACGTTGCTCTCATCCAAAGAGGGTGGCATACGTTCAAAGTTATCAGACATACGGCAGGATAACAAATGGGCTGTAGTTAGTGAAATTTTGAGTTTGCTTGAGGTTAACAAGATGAAAGCCATTAGTGGTACTCGTCTCCTAAGTGATGTTGGCTTGTCTGTGAAGGCATTTATTTAGCACAAACATTGCCTAAACTTTAAACCTTGCCTAAACTCTAAACTCAGCAAAGGGTTGGTTGATTCTGTTACAGCATCATTCACATAAGATATTGGGCAATTTCTGTAAAAATCTTGGAAAGGCATACATCATCTTTGGGGGACTTAGTAAGTTTTTTACCACTGCATACAACTGAACTTTTACTAGTGTGGAAAAGCTTTTGAGCAGCAAGATTAAGTACTGGATGAATTATTATATATTTGTAAAGCGCACACATATCCAGTAGGGCATCCAGGCGCTAAATATTACATCATCAATAAATGTGTCACAATAATAACTGATCTGGTCAACATTTGTATGGGTGGCTTGGTTGTTCATTTCTAGCAGCAGCTTCAATTAGGTAGGTTGCAACATAAAATATCTAATGAATCTAGACATCCAGTCTTTGATCTCGAGGAGTGTTGGTCACCTTAGCCTAGACGGTGCACTTGTGAAAATTACATTGTAACTGCACAATAAAGATTTTCAAAGAGTATTAATTGAGCTATACGAAGCTTTACATCTTCCTAGGTAAAAAACGGGTGTATATAGGAATCGAATACATATGTTGTTTGAACCCAAAGTAGGAAACCAGCTTTTTACAGCTTTGCACTAGTAGCTATGTGCAAAGAAATTAGATTTAGGGACACATTTATGGAGATGTAACGCACTGCAGCACAGCAAGTCACTTTGCTGAGCTGCACTGCATGATGGGGAAAGGGCAGAAATGCACCATATTTAAGGCAATATGGCACATTCCTGCCTTTTCCGTTGTGCTGGTGCCCTTTGGCAGCCTAACGCCAATGTAGGTACACTTGCAACATGGTGCATGCAAGATTGCTTTTGTGCAGGAAGGAACACCTTCCTGTAAAAAAACAATCTTGAGAGGCATATTCCTCTTTCTATGTGTGCTGCAGAAAGCAGTACACATAGAAAAAGGAAGTAATGAGGAGAAATAAATATATTTCTACTCGTTCCGCCTCATCTGAGAAGGCATATCTTTATAGCACGTTCCTAGTTCTACCCGTTCTGGTAAATCTGTAAATGCATCAAAAACCATGAGAGATGCGTTTGAACACCCACACAATACTCATGAAACGCTTTACTCCAGATTTATGGAGTCACTCAGGGCCACACATCGGGGCCTTGCGTGCCTTCATAAATAACATGTAAGGTTTGTGTTGCTCTTGTATCACACTATGTGGTGCAAGAGTGACACAAAATGGCTCTTAATCAGGTCCCTACATCTTTGGGGACTGTAAGGCCTGAAAAGGAAACACCACCAAACATAAGCACAAGAATACGAGTTAAGAGTACAATATGTGATCTTAAAGTATAATATCAACATATCAGAAGATATGTTAAGGGCTGGCATTTATATAATAATTCCCTGTAGGTGTATATAAACTCTCAATGGCCCATTCACAAAGGCACTTACGAGCGTGTGAATTAGTACTACAAGAGTACTAAATCACATACTCACAAATGCCCTGGTGACTCAGTCCCTGTGTGTGTTTTACATTTCGTGTCCACTCAAACAGGAAGGAGCTGCATACACTGCCTCAGTCTGGCCCATACCCTGTGCTCTATACTTTGTAAGGAAGTTGCACTTTAGTCCTCTTTGAAGCACAGCATTCTTTAGAGATCATGTCTAGACAAAGTGCTATTAGAAGATTGTGTTTATTGTCTTATAGAAAAATATTCACAAGCAAATAAAATGTTCACATCTGGAACATAATGTGGTGGAATGGAGATACTGGATAAGTACTGGAAGCAACAGCCAATCTGCATTCGACCTCTCTTTCTGATCATAGGGCTTTTCAAGCCACACTAGTTATTAAATTCGTAATGTGCATATAAGTCTCTATGAGACAGGCTGATACATTCTGCTCATACTTTATTTATTTGTTCATATTATAACGCACTCTTTGGTGCTCACTGAACCATAATCAAACCTAAACAGATTACACCCAGAAGGGGAAAATGTTATGAGATGGAGCAGCTGTGAGAGAAGCCATTACATCGACTGATTGCACAAGACCACAGGATTACTTTGCTTCTGGCTGGAGATCTGCAGAGTCTTGCAGCTTTGAGTGCATAAGCCTGACCCCCTCATGCAGTTTTTACTAAATGTAAGAGCCAGTGGCCGGCGTCTGTCAGGAAGTGGAGGTTCAGCTTCCACACAGCACTTGTTGGCTGGAGGGGTTTCTTAGTGCTAGGTAGGCTGAATTTTAACTCGCACTAGAGCCATGTTCTATACCTCGCACACCAAGTGCAGTGCTCATGATCTCAGCCTCGATGAGACTGCTACAATTACAAATGCCCTAAATATTACCGATGAGATTACAACTCATATTACCCTATGCGAATAAAGAGAACACAATGCATGCAGCATTATTTATTGGTTTGAGTATGTGTTGTTATTGAATTATGGTGTGATTTTAAGTGTTGCTAGTTATTTGTGTGAGGTCATAAGCATGGCATTTGAAAGGCAGAGCCGCAACTGGCTCCATCGGTGCAAAGCCTTCACCTGACATCCCATCTGTGCAAAGCCTTCACCTGGCATCCCATCTGTGCAAAGCCTTCACCTGGCATCCCATCTGCCGCTTAGTCACAAGGTCACAGTTACTGTCACCCTAGCCTTCTGAGAGCAGGCAACCATCCTTCATTTTCTCTGCCTGAGGTGGACATGGACCCAAGGTGGGCCCTGGCAGAGAAAACTCTCAGTGGTCCCTACAAGCAGGGAAGTATCTCCTTGCAGGTCAGGGCCATTGAGTTTTTCTTTGCCAGTAACAAATCCCTGCTGTAGTAGTTTGTTTCTGAAAAAGAAAAGCAAATTCTGAGCTGACTGAAAATAACTTTGCAGCCTGTTCGACATTAGCAGCGACAAACGTGCATCCTCCCTACCAGCTAATTCACTTTCATAATGGAAATCTCCACCAGGAACGTGAGAATCAAGATTTAATGGGCAGTTCCCACCAGCGAAGTCCAGGCCAGTGCTTCGCTGATGCGGCAGGCTGGTGGGGCGCCTATCAGTGCCCCACAATCATGACACCTTTGCCCATTACATTTTTTCTCGAGACATACACCTACATTACAGACTATGATACATGCTGGAGCCCAACTTACAAAGAAGAGTAGTCATATGACTTTTCCAAAGTTATTTTTTCATTTGCATTAAAAAAATCCTAGGTCAATAAATGTTTATCAAAAAAACGGACGAGGAACATCTACAGACCAATCTCTAACCCAGAACATTTTTTCTTTCAGCACCTTGACTTTTATTCGACCACACCCTGAGAAAATATGAGTTGTTCACATCCAGTTTCCACAACTCCTCAGTTTTTTCTCAGTAACAACTTTAACTTTGTTGCACAAAATAAATTGGGAATCAGTCCTGAAGTACTTCGCTGGTACTTTCCATTGATGGTTCAAATTTGTGGAAATTCTTGCTCTGCTCATTATTATTATTATTATTATGGAACAGATTCATAATGAGCATGATGAGCAGAAGTGTGGGAAGTAGTACTACAGGAGTACTCTTTTAGATACTTTTCTATGGGCTGGTAAATGGGTCCCAAATGTCCAACTCCCTATTAGTAAAAGAGGTCACAGTCCTTTATAGTTCTACTGATTGTATATGAATACAACAAGAAAATGCCAGTTTTATTAACAATGTAGTTGGGTTGTGGCCAATTCATAAAGCGATGGAAGAGTACATAAAAGAGTACTAGTTTATGTACCCGGACAAGTATTGAGATAACACTACTAAGGGCCTAATTTGCAAGGCCCTTGCGCCACTGGAGCATCCCTTTTAGTGACGCTCCGGTGGGGCAATGCCTTCCGCCATATCTACAAGGCGGCGTTAGGCCAATACGGTCCCTTCACACTCATCAATTAGCATGGAAGGGGCGTGCAATGGGTGTTGCTGTGGGTGTTTCACTGCAACACGCATTGCATTTTGATGCTGCCTCAGATTTACGCGGACTCGTAAACGTGAGGTAGCACCAAAAAAAAATGATAGCATGGCGCAACAAGAAGAAATGCTTTTGCATTCTGCAGCACACATAGAAAGAGCACAACGCCATGAATGATTGTCTATGTGCTGGAAGGTGTCCCTTCCTACACATAAACAATCATTCCATGCAACGCAGGCATCCATGCACTTGGTGCAAGGGTGCCTGTGTTGATGCTAGGAAGCTAAATTTAGCACCAGTGCTAGGGGAAACACAGGGGTTTACCGTATTTTTGTAAATACGGTGCATCCCTGCATTTCTGAAGTGACACAGTGCAGCACTGCCAATTTTGGGGCAGTGCCTCACTGCGTCACTTCCTCATAAATGAGGCCCTAAATGTGCACAGCAACACAGCCCAAGCAGAGGTTTGCCATATCCTGGCTTTGACCACTAGCTGCATAGACCTGTACCCTTCAGACTCCCTACTCAGGATCTACCATCAAAATTAATTTCAAATATTGAAGTAGCATTACCAGTTTTGACATTGCATAACATTCTGGAGCAAAATGCATTAAAACGTGTATCCTACCTGATGTAGCCGCTGTGTGTGAGACTCCGGGGTGTGGTGCAGCTGTTCCCTAAATATAAAGAAAGAAAATGATTATAAAAGACCCTAGTGCATAAAGCTGAGCTGTTTCAAACGGTTCCATCGTCCCTCACAATTAGGGTTATCTGCTTAACGCCTGACTTTATGTTTCCACTCATCATATCATATTTCAAACAAGCAATGGTGCAAGTACAGATGCATCTTTCAAAACATGGCAGCAACAGGTGCCACCACCTAATTAAACAATGGACATTCATACAATAGTACTTGCCACCTCCAATAAGGATATCAATCAAAAGCTGACATGCAGGTTTCCACTGCACGAGTGCCTGCCAATCAACCCTTTATTCCTCTGTCCTGAGCCGTGGATGACTCATTCCTCACTGATGATCCATCAAACTGACAATAAAAATCACAACAGGTTGCACTGCCAGCAGCCCACCGTGATGTAGCATCAGATTAAAATTCCTTTATGAATGTCAACATGTTTATGACATTCCTTGGTAGCGTCAAGAATGCTGCATTACTCACAACTAACAACATTCGGAGATAATATTGGTGGAACAATGGTCATACATGTTTTGCTGCGGTTGTGTATGCACTTACCTTTTTTTAGGTGAGCCCACCCAGAACCATCCTACCCACTGTCCAGCCACACAAGTGCTGAGAGACAAGAACCCCGAGGGTGGGTACTGAGACACACTGCATGGTACAGACACCAACGTGAATATGTAGGTCATGCAGATAGTTAGTCCAAGAGCACCCAGGCTAATGTTCTCTAGTGCTAACATGACATAAGTGTACACCTCTCTCCCACGGGCCACAATGCAGGAGTGCAAGCAGCCACGTCCTGGCTATGGGTTTCAGCCACTGGCTATTATGGGTGCTTACCGTGAAAGGACTAACAGAAGAACAGTCAGAACACGACGTGTGTGCGCAAAACTAGCACCCAGGCCTGCCTACTCGGGATCCCCAGAGGCCAGAGATGACTATATTACTAAAGGCCATGTCCTCGTTTGCTTTCTCCTACTAGTGCTGGTACAGAGCATCACTTCACTTACCTTTTCTCCTCTGTTCCGAGGGGAAACTTTGTACAGTTTAATATATATATATAATGGCAATGTACACTTTGGTTAAAAAAATACATGCTTTGTGTGCCTTTTATCACTAGCAGTTGTGCATGTATAATGAGACACAGACCAGCATGTGAAATGAGAAACAGACCAGCATGTGAACTACACTGTATCCTGACCTCGGTGGGGTTCAATTATAACCTTGCTCGTTTGTGTGTGGCTGTAGGGGGGAGGGGGGGATACACCTGTAACTTTCCTTGATTTGCATAAGAGGTATACTTGGGAACTTCCACAATGGGGATGTGTGATCCACTAAGCCATCTCTTCAGTTAGCTTGGTATTTCCACTGTGATCTGTTTTGAATGGCCTGTGTAGGTGGGCCAGCACTTGAATTTTATGACATCCCCTAACATTTTCATAGTCACTTCTGTTTACTATGAGTCGAAGAATCAAAACAGGGGACTGTCACACCTTCATATCTGTGTTCTGTCGCTTACCTTTGATGCGTCACACAGACCCTAAGGATTAGGCTGGCTGCTTGCGTCCTCCACTCTTATTTCTGAAGTGGCCACAAAAACTCTTCTGCAATGGAGAGCTATCCCAGTCACGTGACTGACTGCCAGGCGCGGTATAAGTTTAAAAGCCATGCTTCCCCGTCTCAGTGTGGGCTCTCTGCCTGTGCACATCAATCCTGAGTGCTGACAATGGATGTGTACATGGGCTTGTGCTCCCACTAATATTTTATTTATTTGACAGGTTTGAGTATGTCTACGTGTCCAAACAGCAGTTCCTAACTTTCACATAATTCACTGAATTGTTGTAGCAAGGCCTCATAATTAATGGTTAACTACGCATTAAGTGTAGCTCTGGCTTTCAACAAAAGTTTGGAATGATTAATGTGTTTTGCAGTTAGGGAGATGTTCCAGTCGGGTCCTCGTGCAGGAGGGAAATTGTAAATATATTATGGTGATGTTAACATAGAATTTATCTCCTCTGTTAAGTGTCAGCTTTCCTATGCTTTGTTTTGGAATATGTGTCTAAAACAAATTTAGAAAACTGAAGCAGAACTGAATCGACTATATGATAGAATTCTCTTACCTCCAAGCCGTGATATTACGTCGTTCCTGGACTGACCAATGGTTAAAAAATAATATGTACGATAATCGTTAGATGTTTTATAATCCTTTTTTATGATCACTTTTTCTTTTTATCAGTATCAGTGTTACAAGAAGAAGTAGCCCGGCAGGCCTTTTAAAAGAAATACACTCAATCAATCAGTCATCGATTCCGCGAGACAAGCATGGTTTCGGATCAGTCAATAAGGCACTAGTGGCAAAATGACAATAATAATCTGTATAAACGATTTTCCATTCACCACAGTCCTAAATTCTGTAAACAAAGAATTGGAGGCCACATGTAATAAAGGGCCAGATGTAGCAAGCGGTTTTGCCCATTCTGTGTCTATGGGAAAATGTGTTCGTACATATGGCCCAAAGTTCCTAATTGCAAATGCCATGCGAATCGCAGTTAGGAAATCGCAAATTCAAATGTATGAAACTCTTTTCCCAGTGGGTTGCAAAAGGATCTAGCTCATGAATATTAATGAGGTAGGTCACAATTTGTGACCCATTAGGAATCGCAGCCATAATATGGATGGTGGTCTGCTGGGCTCAGCAGACCACCATGTCTTTGAATGCTTTTAAATAAAGCAATCTTTTTTTTTTTTTAAACGCAGCTCCTTTTCCTTAAAGGAAAAGGGGATTCATTTAAAAAGAAAAAAATGACACATTTAAGTTTCATTTTTTAATAGTAGGTCCGTGGGATCACTGCCTGCTTTTAATAAATACCTTCCCCACCATTCTCAAAGGGTAAGGGACCCCTTCCCATATGCGAATGGGTTACCACCAACTTTCTATTGGGGGTAAACTGCAAATGATTTGTCACCACATTCCGGTCCCAAAACATTCATACATACCTTTCCCATTCGGTATTAGGAAGGGATGTCCTCAACACACCCCTTCCTAATACCGAATGCCAAAACCCAAACTAATATTTGGTAGCAAGTTACCAAATCGTTATTTAGTCTTTGAACATCCCAAAAAGCGTTTTTGTAGTCGCAAACAGGACGATTCTGCTAATAGGCCTGTTTGTGCCTAGAAAAATGCTTTGTACATGTGGCCCTAAATGTCTACTTACAGGCTTTTTCCTTGATTACGAGGAGTTCAAAGACTCCTCGCATGGCAATCTCAAAAAAACTTCTTACCCATAGGTGCAAAGAGAAGGTGTAACTACTGAGCTGAAAATAGTCCATGATCACATCCATTTCACGAAAGGTACAGGCCCTCAAAGACATGTAGCTGACTGATCATTAGGTTTGTGAAGTAAACATTAATGAGAGGCCATTGCCACCATGGCCCGCTCCAGTTCTCAATAGTCAGAGGCATAGACGATTTCCATTGGCACAAGATTCACAGTTTTTGCTTTGGCTAGAGCAGAGGCCAGCGACTGTTCCACTTCAGGTAGGGATTGGATTTGATGAACCAAAGCAAACCCAATATTAGGTCAAAGAGCCAGGTCACTAGTGTAGAACATTGTCTCCCTAACCTTTTCCCTGAAGTCCTGGATGTGTTCACAAGACCACAGTATATGGAATACATCTCCTCCCAGTTGTTGAATCTCGAACAGGAGACTGGCGATGCCAATCGAGCTTGGAAAATCTTTTGCGGGGGGAAGCAGAGGCATCCATAAAGTATTTTAAAATAGCTAAATTTAAGTCCAGACTCATGGATATGTTTGTTGTGCACGATGAGAAAACTAGACCAAAACTTGTCTGCCAAGGAAGGGTGCATTTGTGGGACCCAGAGGGCCGACAGGTTAGCAAAGGTAGGTTATGAGTGTAGGGCAGCAATCAGCAGTCCATACAGATCAAAGATTAATTTTCTGTATTCCCCCCTCTTTTGCAGGTATATGTGCATTGATTGGTTAGTCCTGTATCCCTTACTACTTTTGATGAAGAGCAGCATTAATACAGCTCCATAGCTAATGATTTTGCAAGAGTGCTCCCCGTTCCAAATGGCATTCCTGCTGAAGTTCTTGAAAAAGTTTCACCTAAACTTTCGTTAAGACCTGGGAGGGCATCAGTATGCCTTTTTGCTTTTGTTAGAGCAAGCTGAAGATGCTGCTCCCACGCAGCAGGCCTGCATTAGCTAGATTGGCATTTGAAAGTGAAGAAAGGTATCCAGCCACAGAAGGAGATGTTTTTTTTTCTATACTCAGAGTGTGGCAGATATGGGAGGGTTCTCCTGGCCCACTTTGGGAATATTTCATAGGAAGAGCATTTGCTTGCCCATCTTGCCATGCCGAAGGGCTCCTTCAAGTGTCACCCTGTGGAGTGTCTCGAGGTCCAGGGTGAAACAGTAGGCAATTTGGGGCAGGTGTTGCACATAGAAATAGATTGTGGTGCGTAGGAGTCACAGGCCTGCTGATTCGTATCTGCATACAGTTTAGTCATGGATAAACAGGGTTTGTCCATTTGCCAGAAGTAGGATTTAATCAGATGCTCAATCTGGCTGAGTAGGTAACACAGGACTAACTGAAGCAACATGCACAGTATATTGTTGTAGTGACCACCGTTTTAATCATTTGCATACGGCCACAGAGTGACAGGTGTAATTTGTTCCGTTTTTCATTTGTTCGATCATTGATAGGAGGCTGGCCTGCATCATGACCTGGATGGACGGACAGATCAAGATGGTAAGATACTTCATTTGGATAGGCTTCCAGTGGAATTGCAGATTCGTTAATGAGGCTGCCCTGGTGCTAGTTCTCATTCGGAGTGCCTCACTTTTATTCCAGTTAACTTTATAACTGTCAAAAACTGATCTTTCAGGACTACCATTAGGGCCTGCACTGAAGACTCTAAGGAGGGGATCATTAATAACATGTTGTCTGTGTGTAATGCATTTTTCAAATGTCCAGCAGCAGTCAGGATGTCTGTACAGTTTCAGAGATTTGAACTGCAAGTTTTACTGGTTCCAATGCTAGCAGGAAAAGTGAGGGTGACAGGAAGCATCCCTGTCAGGTTCCGCGGTTGAAGGAGATGGTGGGTGAGTGGAGGTTGTTGCTAATTAGCGTGGCCGACAGGTTGGCTGAAGTAACGGCCAATGCCCTTGCGAACAATGATGCTAAACAGGTAGTCCCAACGCACTGGGTTGAAAGCCTGTTCCGCTTCGGGGGAGAGGGCCACCCTCTCATCAGTCGCAGTCCTTCAGCTCTATAATAAATGTGTAAATGCCCAGAGGTGTTTCAGCAAAAAGAGTTCAGGAACGATGCCCGTCTGGTTTATGTGTATCTTGTAAGGGTTTACTTTCTTCAACTGGTTGGCCAAGGTTTTGGAAAAGATCTTGACATCAAAGTTGATCTCTGAGATTGGATAGTAGCTTGTATAATGCTTGGGGTCCTTCCGGGCTTTGATAGTACAATAGCTTCGAAGGCTCATAGAAAATATGTTTGCAAGCCATCTTCTGAATTTGCCTCCCGGAAAAGCTTACAGAGGAGAGGGATTGAGTGTTTAGCTTTTATCTTACAGAACTCAATCAGAAAGCTATCCACTCCCAGGGCCTTCCCTGTTGGTATGCTCTTGATTGCTTCCGCTATTTCAGCATCTGTGATATCCCCATTTAGCATGTCTTGCATATCCGCCAGCAAAACAGGTTACGGCAGGTGATCCATGAACTGTTTTTCTGCATCTAAAGTGGCCGGGGCTTCAAAAGTATAGAGGCTAGTATAGTACGAGCGAAAATCTGCACTGATGTCTTGGGGTGCATAAGAATGACCCCTGTGCTGATGGTTGGTATGGTCTAATGCACTTGCTAGACGAGATGTCGTCCAGCCTTTTTGCTGTGTTCCTATTGGTGTTGTTCGGAGTATGTACACAGCTTTCTTTGCAACTTGGAATAGAAGGAAATTGAGGTCATATTTTTTGGGGGGCATGACCTGTAAGTGAGCAGCAGACAGGTTCTGAGTATAATGATTGTGCACTTCTTGTACCTCCCTCTCTTGCTGCCTGTGCATGGTGCTTGTGTTCCTGCACAGCTCAGCATGCTGCCTCATTCTCACACCCATGATGTACGCCATCCCTGCAGCCCACAGAGTCTGTTGTGAGGAGACCGAATGTTCATTGAGGGTATGGTAATCCTTAAGTTGGGTCTGCAGTTCTTTTCTTCCAGCTGTAGATAGTATTTGGTGTTTATCCTCAAGACCTGTCTATTATGGAGTGAAGCTGCACCTCTAGCGGGGTTGGAACATGCTCAGAAACTCTCTCAATGGTTGTGCAGTTAAGTGTCTTATTGAGGAGCAAGCCTTTCACCAAGAAATAGTCAATTTGGGTCTCTGTGCCATGGGAACATGAGATGTGTGCATAGTCTCTGTCCGCTGGGTGATGTAGACACCTGGGGTCGACCAATGAGGTATCCGACATAAGGTCCTGCAGGAGATTTCGGGTGCTGGTGTTATGGAGAGGGAGCAAAAGAACGGTTCACTATCGGATCAATAGTGAGGTTCCATTAACCCCCAATAAGTGTATCAGTGGTTCAGATGTCTACCAATATTCTGTGCAAAGGGGAAAAACAAGAGGGTTTTGCCTGGTTATGGCTGTAAATAAAGCCCACAGTAAGGAGGTTATTGTAGATAGATAAGGTAGTTAAAACATAGCGGCCGTATGAGTGTAGGACTTGGGCCAGTAGGTTCTTATGGATGAGGAATGCCACCCCAGGAGGTGATCGGTGCTCAGGGAGCCCGGTGCTGGGACTGTCCAAGAAGCTAAAGGGACTTGTCCCACCCAGTCTCTCCGGAACTAGGTAGATTCTTCCGGGGAAAGATGGGTCTCTTGAATGAGCAGAGCATCTGTTTTTTTTTTTCTTTTTCCGGCACACAAAACTTGTAGTACCATTAACATTCAAGGACCATATCATTAAGGGTTGGTAAGCAATATCGAATTAGTCGTTCAAACTAAGGACAGTTGAGCAAGGTAGATAGTTGCATCCTGAACCAACTAACTACATGGGTACTTAAGGGCAGCAGAGCACTCCTAGGGAAAGAAGAGGGCCAGCCACCTTGCAAAGACACAGTAGATTCCTCTTGAAGCCAAAAGAAACAGTCAGAGTTAAAGCGAAAGCTTCAGAAAGTGTGATGAGCTATGGTTTTAAAGGCAAACACGATCTGTTCCTCTCCCAAGAGGAAGGATCTTACTTCCCCTTATGTTGTGCAGGCTGCTATGATTTCACTAGTTGCTCTGTACTCGTTGCCCCGCCATCTCTTGTCAAGGCTGGAGTAGGGGACTCACCCTCCACAGCTGTGGAAGATGGGGCGGAAGTCATTTCCATGTCAGATATTGTTACAAAGTCCAGACAGTCCCTAGCTTCCAGGGTATCATGGATTTTTCTTGCACCCCAATTAGCCATCAAGATCAGGACTCCCCTTTTGCTTAAGTGCTGGGCACAGCACCATAAATTTCTTCCTTAGGATATTGATGGTGTGTGAGAAGTAAGCAACAAAGGCGACCTGTGCATTCTGATAGATGTACAGGCCATGAGTGAGGAGGAGCCGCTGGACAAAGATGCAGTGAAGGTTTCTACATTCAGACGTAGTCTTTTTTTGGGGGGGGGAAAGTCAAAAACCTTCAGCAGGACTGTTAGACCTGTCAGCTTTAAGGTGGATATCCCCCAAACATTTTGCCTCACCACTGCTAACCAGTGCTAACTAGTGCTAAAGTGCTTGTGCTCACTCCCCTAAAACATAGCTACATTGGCTCATACCGAAATGGCATATTTAATTTACTTGTAAGTCCCTTGTAAGTCCCTTGTTGAGTGGTATACCAGATACCCAGGGCCGCTAAATTAAATGCTACTAGTGGGCCTGCAGCACCTATTGTGGAACCCATTTAAGCAGCACTTTAAAAAATGGCCCAGGCCTGCCATTGCAGCGTGAATGCAGTTTCAAACTGTCATGTCAACTGAGCATTAAAACCCCCTTGCCAGGTCTTAAACTCTCCCTTAATTACATATGGCACCCCCAAGGTAGGTTGTAGGTAGCCTAAAGGGCAAAGTGTTGTGTAATTAAAGGGTCGACATTAACATGTTCTGGTAGTTAAAAGCTCCTAAATTTGTTTATCACTACTGGGAGGCCTACTACAAGTTTAAAAATTCCACTTTTAGAAAGTTGGTATTTTTATGCTGTTAGACCTTTTGTGCTTGTAGCCTGGACTGGGTTATATCACTGGGTGTAACTGACAGTTCAACTTTGTGAATTCCTTCCAGAGAGTCACATAATAGAGGGATTAGGTGTGTCTGAATGGGCTGTCTGCTGGCAGGATGGGAGGTGGGGGCAGCAGAGCTGAGCACTGCCCCACTTTTAACTGAATAGCCTGTGCTCTACCTTCACACAAAGAGCCTAACGGCCTCACATTGTCACTGCTGCCGGTTTGGAGCCATGGCAAGGGGAAGGAGGAAATTCCAAGCACTCTAAAGCCACTGTCTGGAAGCTTCTCCCACCTTCCAGAACCAGGGCCCCAGGGAATATATAAAGGGGACCTCAGACCCCAACTCTTCAGTACACTTCTGGACCTGTGGATACTCAGCCAGGAAGAAAGACTGCTGTGCTGCTGGTAGAACAGCCACTCTGCTGGAATACTGCTCTGAAGGACTGCTGCCCTGTTCAGTTGCTCTGCTACCTTCTGCCTGGGGTCAAGGACAATTCAGGTTTCCAGAGTGACTAACAAGGACTAGTTTGCTGGCCTCCTGATCAGAGCCACGGGGACACAAAAGGCTTCCTCCATCTTGAACCTGGACCTAGCCTGAGTGAGTCCTGATCCTCCAAGGGGTGCCCCTTCAGTCCTGGACCTTTGAAAGTGGTGCTAAAGTTGTCCAGATGATTACACAATACCTAGCTAGCTCATAGTTCTCCATTTGAACCCCTAACCTTACCGGGTACCAGTTGGTATCAGCAAACTCTAACATGACCACTCTTATTCCCAAGGAATTTCTGGAAACAGACTTACCCTTTCGTTGTTACTCTACATGCCCAAGGTAAACACAAGAAAGATACAAAAATTGCTTTTCAGACATTTATTGAAACAATCATATTCTTTTATAGAAAGCACGGCCTGCAATTATTAGGCAAATGAAACAAAGCATTGCAACCAGCATAATGAGAATGGTAAAAAAGATAAACATATCAACCATGGTAAAGCTACAATGCTGTTACACTCCTGTCAACTAATACCTATACTATAGAGAGAATAGTTGGAGTAGCCTCTGCCAGATCCATCGGGATAGCCTAACTCCCCACCCCCATATCTGGGGATGCAAAGAGACCTGTCCGTTGTAAACATTTTTAAAGCTCCATCTCTGATGGCATTCTTTGGAAAAAGGTCCCATTTTAAATTTTTACTCTTACAGAAACGTTACAAATTCCTTATGCGTTTATGGCCGATATGGATGAAATAATTACTCCAGGTTTAATATCTGATGAATGGGATGTAGAGACTGTTAAAAACATGCTTTCTGAATTAGACACTTATACAGTATTCAAAACTGAACCTTTGTTTTTATATTCTGCCAACTATGGTGAAATGTTTTGATATCATCACTATGCTCGCACAGAGCTTGTAGTCCACATACAGTTTTTAACTACACAAAATGGAAACATTGCCTGATACTACCAGTGGGTAGTTCAAAAACATATTTGAAAACATTTGCGTATTTTTCTGGTCACAAACATTTCGACCCAGTTTCTTATTATTATAAACCATTATTAGTCTCCAGAGAAGAAAATTATGCTGTCCCAAATTAAATTAATTTATTCTGGCTCCATTATTTCCCAGCTAACCCTACGGGGCTATGAATATTGGAACAAAAACACTGATTTGAAAGGAAGCACAAGAAAATACTATAGTGGGGTAATCCTTTTAAATGTTCAAGCTTGAACAACCTTCAGTCAAAAATATTAAACTGAGGAGGATTAATTACCAACAAAGCAGATGTCTCCATTTAAAGCTCAAAGGGGGACCTCGGGCACACACAATAACTACTCAGGAGAACTATTAAATAAGAGCCTGACCTAGAATGTCAGGCGCCATGTTATAGGGTTCCTACAAATTAATTGCAGCTGTGTTTTAGGTCAAAAAGAACTTCAGAATATAGTGATTTAGTCCACATACACCATCGGAAAATTTTGACACAATTCCTAGCTTGCTCACAGTGCTCCATCTGAACCCCTAACCTTACCAGGGTATCAGATAGTATCAGCAACCTCAAATATAACCACTCTTATTCCCAAGAAAATCGTGGAAACAGATCTACCCTTTCTTTGTTACTATGCATGCCTAAGGTAAACACATGAAACATATGAAAATGGCTTGTCAAACATTTATTGAAACAATCGTATTCTTGTATAGAAAGCATGAGCTATGATTATTAAGCAGATGAAACAAAGCATTGCAATGAGCATTAAGAGAATAGTGAAAATGATAAACTATTCAACCATGGTAAATTTACTATTTTGTTACACTCCTATCTGCTACTACCTATACTTTTGAAAGCAATGCGGGAGTACCTTCTGCCAGATCCATTGGGATAGCCTAACCCCCCATTCCTGAGTATGATGTGTCAGGAAGCCGGTCTGATGTAGATCCTTTGCAGGATAGACACCAGAGTCAGCAGGGCTGCATCTCAGTCACAGTGCACCACATTCCAGGATAATCCCAGCAGAAGTGCTCCTTTACCAAATGTAGTACAGACTGTTTATATAATAAAAGCACTATTAATATCGTACTGTGTTAAAGGTGCAGAGCTGATGCAATGGTTTGTCTGGAGCCCCAGAGCTGTCACCAATGGACAATCATAACACAAAGGCATTGCGTTCTATGTGCCTAACCTTGGACAGATAAGTATAGACTACATGGCAGCAACCTTACTATGAATAAGAAGTAGGTACAGTGTCTGCTCAGTACATTACCGTATATGCGTAAAAACATGTAAAAAGTCACCATTAGAAAAGGATGTCAAACGAAAATGTGCAATCTAAAATGGAGACTCAGTGCAGGCGCTAATGTACTTCACAAAAGAAGAGGCACCTTTCTGCATAAAAACAATCCTCAGGGACATTTTCCTCTACATATGCTGCACAATGCATCACACTTAGAAATAGGAAACAATGAGGGGAAATAAAGGGCCATATGTACCAAAGCATTTTCCCATTGACACAGAATGGGTAAAACCCTTTGATACATCTGGCCCAAAGATATTTCACCTTGTTGCGTCTCCCCTGGGAAGGCATAGCATTTTGACATATTCCCATGTTTACCAGTGTTGGTAAATCTGGGAATGCACCAAAATCCATTGGTGGATGCATTGGAACGTCCACACACCCCCCCATGGAACGCACGCTAATTCAGCAATTTGCACTGCCTTGCATCACTCCAGATTTATTAAGCCAATCATGGCCATGCAAGGTGGCCTTGAGTGGATTCATAAATCTGATTTAGGCTTTGTGTTGCCCTTGTGTACCTGACGTGGTGCAAGGGTGATGCAAAAACATGACAATTATGCCCCCTAGTCTTCCTAGCAGGCTCCAGGATGTTTTCCAGCACTCCAAGGCCAATATACTTATCTATCAGCGAAAGCTAACCCTGCTTTTTGGGGTTATCTTTCCCAAAGATAACTGCGACAAACTTAAGGGTTGATCAGCCAGTTCAGACTGTACAACTGGCCTCCACCAGTTCACCTGCAGACACTGCTGCACACTGGAAAAAAATAAAGCAGAAGCAGTGGCATTTTTGCTAGTGGGATAGGTATCAGCCATTTGCAGTATACAAATTTGACATATATCCCCCCTGTGGGAAGTACTAGTAAATACACAGTATTTTGGGGGGTTTACTGTTACCGCCTATGTAAATCAGGTCCTAAACCAGGCCAATGTTATGTGCCTATTTGTTAGAGTATATGAACTTTTTAAAATACTGAGGCACTTCATAGTAGGAAAGCATGCAAAGATGTATGCTGGCAAAAAGTACTGTGGTAAGCACCTTCCTGGGTTTAATATTTACAAGGTGGATTATCTAAAATGATTCCACTTGTGCAACAGCAAGTAAACAGATATGTGCCATTGCTATGTTCCACATGACAAGCTGCAGGCCATAGCTATTTTAATGCCCTGGCTAATCTCTCTGTTGTCAAATAAATTTCATTCTGATTTATTGCTAGGAAATTTCTTGGAAAGTCAGCAGGGGTACCTGCACTAGGTTTACATTAACTGTTACTGTGCAGGGCCTTTTTAGCAAAGAATACCCTGCACTGGACCTAAAGGTACATCCCTTGATCAGTGATGTAGTGAAACTTGAGGCAAAGTAGATGGAGGGGCGCCCCCTTCCCGGCCCACCACCTGCCTCTTTTGCTGAGGGGCCCCCTTGGAGCTCAGGGGACCCCTCCGCACCACGGGGCATGGGGGATCTTATGTTACCCCACTGTCCTTGATGTATTACCTTAAAGCTTGCTTTATTTTGTCCTTATCTGCATACTATGGTGACAGGTGTTCTTACAGCGCACCGATAAGGTAGTATTTTGACACAGAAAATGGGAAAAGGCTGGTATTTCTATAAAGGGACATGTTTTAATAAGGAAAACCGTGCACTACTTGGCAGGCATGTTATTGCACACAGACACGCCTGCACACACACACACACACACACAATCCTGCTCGAACACACACACACAGGGTTGAATTGAGAACAAAAAGAAGCCCTGGCAAACTGCTCAAATCAGCCCAGTTCTGTTCTCTCCTTCTCTCTCCATCCATCATCTGTTCTACTCTCTCCTCCTTCTCCGTCTCTCATCTCTTTCCACTCTCTATCCCTCCATATCTCTCTCTCCATCCCTCTCTTTCTTTAAGCCGCCCAGTGCCTGCTGCAATTAAAGTGGAAGAGCTGTGGACGGTGACAGAGGCACCAACAGCGGTCTCCAGTGGCTCCAGCCTCTCCGGGCAATGCCTGTTCGGTCGTGACACGCACGATATTACAGACTGGTACAAGGCCGGGAATGAATCCTGTTATTAATCGCCCCATCATCCCACTGTATAAATGCCAGCCACCGAGGCACACTGTAGCATGCTGTTTAAAACGACCCACATTCTGGGTTCTGGGTCCTAACTATGGAACTAATGTTGAACCATCCTTTTTTTCTAGAAACACGGGCCCATCCCTCCTGCATGTTTTGTCAAAAGGGCCGCAGCTCGTTAAACAAGTTGTCATTTAGGGCATCCTCTGCCTATGAAGATCAGCAACTTCCTCCTATAGATTGGTGTTCATACTATGCATAGGATGAACGATCAGAATATGCATTTGTAGACATACCTGGGAGGGGGTCGACCGCCCCCCACATAGTTTAATCTGAAATAAAAATAAATACAGGGGCTCAAAGGTTTTCTCAGCAGCCACTGCTGGTGTTCTCCAATACAGAGATTAAGGAATACAAAGGCTCCCTTGCCTGATTTCACTTCAAGGCTCTTTCTTCCACCACCCTACACTTCTTGTCTCGTTATCCTAAACGTCTAGGTTCTTGTTCATCCCCACTATCTTCCTTTGTCACTGTTTGCCTAAGTTTCTTTGTCTTATTCCTCTTTCCGTCTTCCTTTTCTTTTCTCAATCTGGCTCTGGTTCAAAGCCTAATAATGAAACTTCCTTTTCTCCAAAAATGAGTACTGCGCCCAGCACTTGGAAACACCTGCTCATATTAAGCACAGCATACAGTTTTATCGGTTCTAGTTCATTATGTTTTATCCATTCTACAATCATTGATGCATACACTTAAAACAGTGCTGCCACAGCCTCTACTGACTACACCCTAAAAATAAACAAGTCCCTTGCTAACCAGACCGCTAACTAACCAGCAGCCACTTTCGTGTTGGGGACCCATTTCTGGGACAAAGTAGGCAACAGGAGTATTTGAGACTATTATAAACAAGCAGAAGCTGCCTGTCAACATTCATTTTAGTTGTACAGCTTTTCACTCCAGTTTACTTGGGCATCCGACTATCCATTCCTTTACTTTCTTGTTTTAGCCCTATTGGTTCCCTCGAGTTAGGCAGACAATAAGGCAAGGTTTCCTATATGTTTGTTCTTCTTAGCCAGATATGTTCCACTGGAAAAGAATGCTCCTTGGTGTCTGAGGGTCTGATTCAGATCTTGATGATATTACCACTTAGCGGGACTAGGGTGGTCTTTCACCTATGGCCCCGCCGACATCTAAATAGGGCAGGCGGACCGCCAAGGTGGCAGACGGGTTTTCAGATACAAAACTGATGGCGGGACCATTACCGCCAAGATCTAAATCAGGTCCTTAGTGTTCTTCCCCTGTTTCCTTGTTGGGAGGGGACTTATGACAGCTCATTCAGCCTTGGAGTTTGCAGGTTCAGCCAACTTACTACAGTGTTTGATTTCTTTGCAAACAAGAACAAATACTCTCTGTGTCTGCTGTTCCTTACTGAAGGAATCAAAAGAAGCCGATGAGTGGTACCTCTTTTATCTCTCTCTTCCTCTTTTCTTCCTCTTCTTTCTGGTTGGTATGCATTTATCTAACCTATCAAGCAGTGAGTGGGACGAATGGGACTCTCAACAAAACAGTACAATAACCCTTTGCTCGACCTAGATACAAGTGCCATGCAAGTGTCTGCAGGGTCACATTAGTCTATCACGTGTCTCACAGACAGTACAAACAGCACATCCAGGCCACATGAGGCAGCCACAGAATTAGTCACAGATTCTTATTTTGATTGAATAGAAAACAAATAGCCCACTTGTCTCACCCCTGCAGATCAAACCTTTCTTCTAGTGCCCATGGACCATGTTCTCACAGTAAGTGCCCTAGTGAAAGGTCCCCAACTCACACATAGGCTAACAGAGCCTCATTCATGCAGGCAGTGTGTAGATCTAAGCCAACATCTATCATCCCTTTATCTTAGAGTTCGCTCCTCATCTTCTGAGTCACACTGTGATACAGTCAGTGAAATTAGGGGGTAAACCACCCTCCTCGTGTCTTCTCCATGGTACACTCCAACTACTTAACACTCAACCCAGCAGATACCTTCAAGGCTGTTCCCTACCACAGAACTTCCCAGGACACCTTTGTCATCTCTCTGATGAGTGTGGCATTTAAAGTCCCAACACATCTCACTAAGTGCCTTCCCTTACTTGGAAACCTTCCTGATCTCCCTGAAGTACTCTGGGAATCCATTCCCTTATAAAACATTAGAAACCTACAGACATTTTCTAGGTATCTTCAACACTAAGGCCCATGTTTATACTTTTTTAGTGCCGCATTTGCATACTTTTTTGACGCAAAAGCGGCGCAAACTTGCAAAATGCTGTTGTATTTTGTAAGTTTGCGCCGTTTGTGCACCAAAAAGTGGCGCAAATGCGGCGCTAAAAAGTATAAATATGGGCCTAAGCATCTCAGATTAAGAAGGGTCCACCCCTTCAGTGAGATAGTCACCCCAGAACTTTCCTAGGATACCCATAGCTGATCTCCAAGGCTCAAGGCAATGGGCTGTCACTGCATTTTGTAACAACTCTGCAAATGCTGTTACCACCCACTCAGCAAATTATGTGTGATGCCTAGACCCTCCTCCAAAGTCTTGTCTGAATTTAGAAATTGCTGTAATTGAAATGCCCAATGTGTACCAGCCACCACACTCCTCATATAACTAAAGTATTCAATCACCTAGTACAGCCATTCTAAAAAGATATGCAACTGCCGTCTCTTTTGTAATACTGAGTTCAGATTTCTCAAACAAAGCCTTAGGACTCTCTGTGGGAGTTGTTCAATATTTATTGGGTGCACTAACAGGAGTTACCACCCATATTGTAATTTATCGTCCCACTCGTAATAATGCCTTAGTCTACAATGAGAAGATGTGTTTTGAGTCAATCGTCTTCGATCAAGTTAGTCTTAGTTGACACTTATTCAAAGATCTACTCCTTGCTTAATCCATCAAACGTCCCACGCTGTGTAGTAGCCCAGAGGTTTTACCGTTTGTTTATTTAGCTAACTTTATGAATTACACAAATATGTATTTTTATTGTTAGTGCTTAATATCATATTACAAAACAATATATGTCTACTGCGTGTGCAAATTCCCATTGACAGGGTTCTGGTCATTAATGCTAGAAAGTGCAGTGCAGGAGGGCAAGGTGCATGATAAATGAGCAGTGCATTCTGCTTTCTCCTCTAAACAAATACTTCAGGTAACTAGTGCTGGAGCCATAGTTGGTATGATATTCAACCCGTTCTATTCCTCGTCCACGTTCAGCTCTCCAACTCACCAGACACACAAGTGCCCAACGTGTATAAGTCCTAACTGCAATGGAACCACAATATTACAGAATGCATTACAGAACGGTTACGTGAACTCTGTTGGTTTATTTCTGCTTATTGTTTTAGACATCTCATTAACATTCATTAGGCAATCAAAGTAATCACTAACATAAGCATATTAGTCTAAAACCCACCTAATATTATTCCTGTTATTAACTGGCAGGTTTTTAAGAGTTTGGAAGCACTAGAATGGCAGATACTACTAATGAACAAATTAATAATACACAAATTGCTTTCCTGAAAAAAAAGATTTAACTAAACAATTTTAGTAAGAAAATGTGACGTAGTGACCCAGTTGTAGCAGTGAATCCAGACCAAGGAGGGGCTGAAAATGACCCAGTAATTACGTCTCTCTAGAACTACTGATACCGTGGTCATCAGTGGACTGAGAGAAGGAGGAGAGGGGTGGAATTACCACATATTAAAAGTTTTAGATTACAGCCCACGCAGCTAAAGTTCATAGGGAAGGAGACAAATCCATCCGGCTTCTAGCCTTGCTAGTGCGGCAGGACTCCAATCTAGCCCCCATTACAGAGCTGACAACACTCACGTACCACCATTTAAGCCCAAGAGGGCATACTGCAACTTTTTGACACTTTTTACTCCACATTGTATCATGCCCCGTCTGGCCTCTCCGAGGACCATTCCTGTGCAATTCTTGCGGGCATCACACTGCCTCTCATCCCTATCGCAACTAAACCTTCAGTTGAAACTAAAATACCCATATTTCAGGCAATCAGGGACTTAGCCTGCAACAAGACTCCAGGACTTGACGGCCTACCACTCGAATATTATAATACCTTTTCTTCACTGTTCGTGCCAAAACTGGCTGCCATGTATGAAGTGGCACTGACTGCAGGCGAACTTCCCAAATCACTCTCAGAGTCACTCCTGGTATCAATTCTGAAACCAGGTAGGAATTAGATGGAGCCATCATCATATCGGCCCATCGCTGGTTATTAAATACCAGGCAAAATACTTGCAGCGGCTATGCCTGGATACTCCCAGATCCCATCCTTATCAACCAGAATGGGTTCGTCCAGGACGCAGCACTTCTCAAACTATTTGCTGGTTGTCTCACTTACAGGATCTTGTCAAGGGGTGTTACCTATGGGCGGCTTGACTGATATTAGACCTGGAAAATGCATTTGACTCACTGTCATGACATTATCTTTTCCAGGTCCTGACCCAATTTGGATTCGGCCCACGGCTTCTCACATATATACTTGCCTTCTTTACACCAACCCATCCTCCTGTGCCTGCCTGGGGCACCTTATCTCCACACTGTTTCAGGTGAGCAGGGGAACCAGACAGGAGTTTCCCCTTTCATCATCAAACTTCACGTCTACATTGCAAGGGCTGTGATTTAGGAATACCCTTGGAAGACAGCGTGCACAGGGTGTCCCTGTATTCGACAATCTCCTTAAAGCACATTACTTCTGATCTTCCCACGTTTCACATTGCATTAGACGAGTTCGCTGAGGCCATCAGACTGTGGGTAAATTGGAACAAATCAGCAATATACCCACTACACCCTGATCAACTACCACAGTCCATACACTTAGGCACAACACCCCTTCGCTGGCAAGGTGCAGTTACTCGCTACTTGGGTATCTGATTATATCATACTCATTTGGAAATATTTGATGGGAACCTTCAGGTGATGCTGATGGACATCAAATCACGAATGCATTTCTGGTGCTCATTTCCTCTAGCCCCGATAGGCAAAACAGCACCGGCAAAAATGATTATATCACCCCACCTACTCTAACACTTTATCAGCGTCGCCATAATCCCACTCTGCTCCTTTTTCAAAGAGCTTGATTTTTTGCTAGGAGACCCTATGTGGGGCAGCGGGTGATGTTGTGAGGCCCTTCATAAATTACAGCTCCTGTTGGACCAAGGAGGGTTAGGTGCCCCATTATTTGAAGATTATTTTCTGGCGGCGCATTTACAATGGCTCTCACGCTTGACAGCTGGGGGGCATGTCAGAGAGACCTGCAATGCATATGGCATACCTCCCTCCCCAGTGATCCATTTCCTCCTACTCCCAAAAACTATGCCCCCTTCTCGCCGACCTTACAGGCAGTGGTGGCTCAGGCATGCATGTGAAGAATACACCGCATATCCCTGAAATCACCAGTATACGCTCCCCCGCTGCCCCAGGTTGGTCTTCCTAAATACCCTGGAACCTATATACACCGCGACCTAGGCCCCTGGACAGAACACTGACTCCTCACAGTTGGGGATCTTTTTCTAAATGGTCAGCTCGTCTCATCTGACCAGACTATAATGTATCCCCAGGTCAATTCCTCTTTCATCAACAACTCACACAAACAAATAAATTCTATGGAACATTACAGAGACAGAACCCATACAACACCGTGTACTACAAATAATACTTGCGACGGGCCCTGGCTGTCTCCTTATCACCTGGCTGTATAAAGCCATCCGCAAATTAGCAATGCCTTAACGGGACACAATCCCACAGAAGTAGTTGGAGGAGTTTGGGTGTGCACTTTGCGATATGGACTGGAGGACAGACTTGGAATTCCCACAACAGGTATTCCGTAACTCCTGCTTCAAAAACCTTCAACTCTTCATGCTACATCATGCATGTATCACTCCAGCACAAATAAATCATTTCTTCCTTCAAGATGATACAAGGTACCCACGCTGCCAGGTTATAGGTGTAGACCTACAACATATGATATGGCACCATTTCTGGGTGAAGGTACTTGACATATTACACCAGGTAACAGAGCTCAACAATATCCATACATTGGAAGCTTGCTCACTTGGCATTTTCAATCAACACAAGCAACACAAAATACGCTCTTGTTTTGCCTCCCTGGTATTCCTCCTGGCCAAACACACTTTCACCCTGCACTGGCACTCACAGATGCCTCCCCCTTTGGCTGCCTGGTATGGAGCGGTTCGTAATCGGGGTGTGGCGGAGGAAAGCGCCCTTTGCTATGAAAAGGTTTGGGGTTTCCATAAACGACCCACCTCCCTTCAATGGGCTACACTTCTCTTGCAGTTTTTGCAACACACTAGAAATTATGATCTCCCCCCACAGCGGCCCTGCACTTACTACTCGCTTGCCACTGCCCACCACCGCCCCTCCTCTTTGCTTACTCACAACCTAACTGCAACACTGTTTGTGCACTGGTAGACCCTGCCCAAACAGCCACTGTAGCTTTGCCTCAGATTTATCAGGCACAATGTATCCCGCTGCACCTCTTTTATTCCCCCTACTCATCCCCCACTATCCCAGTTTATATTCCAGACCTTTTGTTACACAGGTTGGACAGGCCCTGCTCCTATGCAAAAGCACATGATGAACATAAACTTATACCCACAGTACTCACTTGCTGGACTTGCCCGCTATTTTTCACCTTTCATACGGCAGTTCAGTCCTGTATGGAAAACTGTGATTACATCATATTATACTGTCGACTACACCTATTTTTCATGTTTCTAAAATTCAATAAAAAAAGACTTAAAAGAAATTATACGCTTTTGGAAAAAAACAGATAGGAATCAGTGTTTCCACTCCTATTCCAAAATATTTTTCTCCGGTATTTCACCTGGACACTTCAGGTGAGATTCTGTACCTGAAGTGTTCCCACAGATTTTATAAACCCCAACCACATTTTATAAACCCAACTACCATTACTGGCTCCATCAGGATTATAGGCGCACATGTAACGAAGGCCTTGGATTGTTTGTAATCCCACTTTGTCTAGCTCTATTTTTTTCACTCTCAGGCTCTATACTTCCCATAAGGAACAGGCAAAACACTGCGCTTGCATACTGTTTAAACATATAGCATGAATCATACCCTGAACAGTGTTACAATATTGTGCAGGAATATTAACAGATCTAAGTACATTATTAAAAGTTACACAACATATACAATTTAGATAATGGATGCCCTCATCGGTTGACAACATAGAAAGAATGTATTAGAATTACACAGGTCCCCTTCCTCGTTATAGGCCCACACCTGTGACTCGGGCCATAATTCGGGTTGAGGGCATTTAACAACCGGTATAGCCTTCAACAGTGGGCCAGAGGCTGAAGCTGGCAACTCTGGTACTTGTACTGACTTTGCAACCCTTTGCATCAAAAGTGGCAAATTTGAAACCAAGAGCAGAAGGTAAAAATTGGCTCCATACACACTGTTTACTTTTTGCTGCTTCCATTGGGACCCGGAAAATACCCTTCAGGTCTTCAAAATAAATAAATAGGCAGTGTAATGCACAGTGTTCTGTTTAAATAAAAAATGAAATAGAAATTAAACACATTTTTAAACAGGTTATTGCCAATCTTCTTTATTGTCATTACATGAAAAACTGTGCTTGTCAATGAAACCTTCACCTCTGTGCTGTGTACGAGTGATAATGCCTCCCCTGATTCCAAGTTTCCCAGAGGAAGATATGACTCCCAGGGGTTCGAAATTAACCAGGTGCAGTGAATTGCACACATTTCAAGTTATTGGGGAATAACAACCATATTTCGGTGCTCTTATTGCAAAAATTCTATGTCATGATAAATACAATACTATTCCCCATTGTTAATTTCCGGCTGGTTTGAAATGTTGAAAGTTTGCTACAGATGCTATTAGAAACCAGGGCCTACCTTAGGGGTGGCTTGTATGTAATATGAAGGAAGGTTTAAAAACTACCTACACAGGCTCTGCTGTGGCAAGCCTAAGGCCTGTTTTACAGGGCAACTGTAGTGGGAGGCACATTCAGTGCTACAGACCCATTAGTAGCATTAAATTTACAAGCCCTGGGCACACATAGTGCACTTTACTAGGGATTTACAAGTAAATTAAAGGTGCCAATTTTGGATTAGCAAATGTTACCAAGTTTGGAGTACAGGGCACTTGCACTTTAGCACTGGTCAGCAGTGGAAAAGTGGCCAGAGTCCTAAAGTCAACAAAAAACTATTCAGCAAAAAGTGTAGGGAAAAGGCAAAAAGTCTGGTGATGACCCTGCAGAAATTGCTAGGTCCAACAGCTGCAAACTGTATTGCACTTGATAATTACAGACTACGGTAACCTTCGCACAGCTCAGCTCTCTGACCCTGGAGCACAGGAGTAGAAAAAGGTCTGACCTACTTAACAGAGCCAAAATGTTCTAATAATATGGAATTCTATAAGCCAATAACATTGCTTATATGTAATATATAATCTACAACAAAATACAGATCGACATAACTAGTTTTGTTTTTTCAGTAATTCCTTTAATTTTGCTTCTCTCTATTTTCAATAGCATTTCCCTATTGATTTATCAATAGGTTACTTGATGAAGTATACATCGAGGGAACCATTAAATAATGGTAGTTTGTGACATAAAGAATTGAGGTTCCCAGGGCTCATTCACTTTTTAAGGAACTTCAGCAATGTCAACTATTGTGATGTCATCAAAGTTAAGGTTATGTGACATCACTTCCTGAGAATTCTTGTGGTAAAAGATCATATGTGTCACTTCCTGTACTTTAATTGAAGTCAAAGGGTGTTTGATATCACTTCCGTTACCCGGGTGTTTTAGTGAATCAACGTTCATCGCCAGTAGGAGAGACAAATTCAACATCACAATATAGAAAAAGATTTAATATATCACAGTGGATATAAGACAGTTAACTTTATTTTACTAGCACGCCTTCAGTAGCACTTCTGATGGGCAACCATAAGCATTCTTTATCTGTCAATAGTGCCAAGAGGCCACCTCACAATGAACGTGCACTCTTAAAATGCTTCTTACATTACTTTATGTTACATTATGTTGCGAATATGAAATAGGGCATTTAGGAAGGCAGCTCTAATCCTCCTTTATATGAATTTTAATTACAAATGCATTCAAACAAAACAGAAAATCAATCCTGACATTGTACCATTACATTTAATTAAATAAGTTTATCTTATGTGAGTTTACTTTTTTGTTTTGCTTTTATTACATACATTGGATTTACACGTAGGTCTGCAGAAAACTAGAGTCAAACACTTGGGAACAGTATAGTTGTTTAAAATGAAAACTATTATTAGCAAAGGTTTAAGCAGTCAATCTGAATTAATACAACAATTGAACATACGTGTTTAGATTGTGGGTCAAGAGTGCTTTAACTTTCTTTACTTCTGGGAACGCAGAGTAATAACATGCTTTTTAAACTGCAAAACCCAGAAAACGTATACTAAAACCTAAAACATCACATGATCACAAGCTCTAATACAGACCCAGTGTTCTATAAATCCACCCAGCAGGAAGGGGAGTATTTCTTTCTTTGCTGCTGCCATGTCTATATATTAGGTTTATCTCTGAACTGCAGCTTGTGGGCCAGTGTACAAGGGAGATTTCCTGCTATCTGGGAGTGCTCTATTAATTATTTGTTCTCCTCAGCCTATTCGCGCGTCCTCTAACGCAGAGAGGTCCGGCCTGTGTAAGCGGCTATGGATGTGCAGCTAAACGGTGAACCACCTCACAGGAGCGTTCATTTCCCTGCCCCACCCTGGGGCCCAACGAGAAGCCGGGTGCAAGAGAGGCCAGACAGTTTGAGCAGGAGGGTGCAGCCACAGACTACTCTGACCAGCAGAGCGTGTGAGAGAAGTAGATACGCGTTACTACCAATCAATCCTTTACACATAGCGGCACGTAGTGAATGAATACCTCCCCATGTATTAGTGTGATCTACACCCTCGCACATCCCTGCCCCTAAATTACCATCCAGGAGCCTCCCCAGCTCAACTGCATGTCGCATCTGTAAGCTTCCCCAGATGGGCAACCCGGTACCCCCGGGCCTCCTGGCCAACGATCAACCACCAATAATCAGCAACACTTCCAGACATTGTGGTGGTGTAATCGTTGCCATAGTTTATTAGCTGTTGTTCATACTTCACATGCTCAGCCATAAATCAACACAATAATAATCAATAAATAATCAATCATATGTGCACAATCACAAAATGGCATCAGCCACACAACAGTTTGTCCATTCACAAATCATTGCTCCCCTCTCTTAAGCTGGTGGGTAGTCACCATAATCATCTTTGACAGCACTCACCGGCTCAGTTCCATTCCGTGCTGTGAAAGTGAAGGCCTCCTTGGGTCTCGTGCTGCGGCTTCTAGGCTTATCTTGCTACCAATGTGTGACATCTGCGGCACCCTCTGGCTGTGTCTGGGCTGTAGGTGCAGCGTCTGCTCTATCGAAAACTAGTCCTTCAGGGGATGTCAGGACAAAGGTTGTGGTGACAGGGACTGGCACTCAATATGAGTGCCACTTCTGAAAAAAGTTCCACCTTCCATTTGGTGGCTACTGCCAAGCTGAGTCTACTTCAGCGAAGGACAGAGTGCACGCCACGGCGCCCAGAGACAACAGCACTGTTGGTGTAATCATGTTAGGCTTCACTTTACCTTCTCTGTTCACCCTGCTCAGTATGACTTGCACAGCCTGCCTCTCCAAAATGTCTGCGATCTCCAGTATGGTGAAAAAGGTGGGGCCAAAGGCATGCTGTTTAAAAGAGCAGACAGTGATTCTGAGACAGAGGACAATGTTTCACTGCCGAAATTTGGGATTTGTGTAAGTTTAAATTCTTTCATTCGGTGGCACACTGTGCAGTGCAGGAAAATCCAGCCAAGCCTTTGTTTATTCTCTCGCTGTGATGACACCAGGATGAGCCCCAATGTCTGTTTATGTGCCTGATGTCTCTCACAAAGTGGAGGAATACATTTAGGAACAGAATCAGTCCTCTTCATTGAGGCCGATATACCAGATAGGATTGATTTCTCAGTCCATCGATCCATGTCAAATGCCATGCTAAAAAAAATGTCTGATTTCTGGGTGCAGAGAAACACCCAGCCCCAAAAGCTACCAGTCCTGAACACACATAGCAACTGAAGGTTCATGGAAGGAGTAGCCAACAAAAGCCAAGAGCAGACCTATGCATAATACTGTAAACAAGCAGAGAATATCTGCAGCAGATAGGACTGCTTTTGAAAGACTCCAGTGGGTCTTTTTATGGGTGAGCGCAAAGCGATCCGTCCCATTCTGTAATCTCTCTTTGGGCTTCCAACCACACCCATGTCACATCAGTCACTTATATTGGTTCGTGGGCTTGCCTTTTAAAATCCACTTGCTTTCATTTGTGAAAGGCATGCATACGTCATGCCTTTTAAGGTGTTTAGCCCACTTACACAGCACTGGTAAACTACTAAAAACATATGAGGCTCAATGTTTTCAGCATGGTGTCCGGACTACTTTATCTGTTTATTTCCCACGCAGTGCGATCGCGCTGCATTTATTTTTCTTTACAAAGCTAATAGCTCTAACTCGAGTAAATGCGAGACCCGTTGCATTGAAAATGCTTGTTAAACACTGGAAACTCTTGGTAATCTGGACCTTTTACCCAGGAGAGGGTGCAAACCAGAAAGCCAGCAGAAAAAGACCTTTGATGTTCATTCTCTTGTGTAATACTGACCAGGTCATCAGGAATAACTCCAAGGAGACAGAGAATAACATTTGTTAATCCCACGAGAGGGTTTGTTATGCAGTTCCTACAAATCAAGTAGGACTGTTTATCTGGCAAAGGAGTAGCTAGAAAATTAAAACGTTCCACTCTTCAACCATCCTCTAATCATACCAAGCATAGAAAGCAATGAAACCTGACCCACCCTAAGAGTTCTTTCAAGCCACTCATACTTTGCCCAAACATCTAGTCATTTATACATTCATACTTCCATCTATACATCCATTCAGCTGTACATCCCTCATCTTTCCACCCACCAACCCGTCCTCATCCAACCTTACAATTTTCTATTTATCCATTCTCCATTCCATCTATTCATGTTTTAATTAAATTAATCCTTTAACCCATCCGTCTATAAATATATTATTGTATCCTCCCACCCTGTTTTGCATGCACCCATTCAATCTTCTACTTCTGTCCATGCTTCCATCCACCCTTTTACAAGGCTACTGTAGTGTGTGGCACAATCAGTGTTGCAAACCCACTAGTGGCATTTAATTTACAGCCCCTGGACACATACTTTACTAAGGACTTACAAGTAAATTAAACATGCCAATTGTGGATAAGCAATGTTTCCAAGTTTAGAGTACAGAGCACCTGCACTTTAGCACTGGTCAGCAGTGGTAAAGTGTTCAAAATCCTAAAGGCAACAAAAACACGTATTCAGCAAGAAGTGTAGGGAAAAAAACAAAAAGTCTGGGGATGACCCTGCAGTAAGGGCCAGGTCCAACTGCTGCAAAGTATATTGCACCTGGTAATTACAGAGTACGGTAAACTTCACACAGCTCAGCTCTCTGATCCTGGAGCAAATAGGTGCTTTCACAGGAACAGAAAAAAGTCTGACACACTTATCAGAGCCACAATGTTCTAATAATAGGAAATTATTTAGGCCAATAGCATTGTTTCTACCCATCTATAACAAAATACAGATGGACATAACTAGTACTGTTTTTTCAATAATTCCTATAATTTTGCTTCTCTCTATTTTCAATTGTTTCTGCATTTCCCTATTGATTTATCAATAGGTTGGTTACTTGATGAAGTATACATCAAGGGAACCATTAAATATTGGTAGTTTGTGACATAAAGAATTTCGGTTCCCAGGACTGATCAGTGATTTGGGACACTATATCCTACTCTTTAAACATACATATAATGCAAAGAGAAGTGTGTAATGTTCCCCTGGCATTTCATGTAGGGCACCCTAATAGAAAGTAGATAATAGAGACATTTATCAGTGTTGAGTAGTTATCTTACTCATTCAGTTTTTAAGGAACGTCAGCAATGTCAACTACTGTGATGTCTTCAAAGTTAAGGTTATGTGACATCACTTCCTGAGAATTCTTGTGGTAAAAGATCATATGTGTCACTTCCTGTACTTTAATTGAAGTCAAAGGGTGTTTGATGTCACTTCCGTTACCCGGGTGTTTTAGTGAATCAACGTTCATCGCCAGTAGGAGAGACAAATTCAACATCACAATATAGAAAAAGATTTAATATATCACAGTGGATATAAGACCGTTAACTTTATTTTACTAGCACGCCTTCAGTAGCACTTCTGATGGCAACAATACGCATTATTTATCTGTCAATAGTGCCAAGAGGCCACCTCACAATGAACGTGCACTCTAAAAAAGCTTCTTACATTACTTTATGTTACATTATGTTGCGAATATGAAATAGGGCATTTAGGAAGGCAGCACTAATCCTCCTTTATATGAATTTTAAGTACAAATGAATTCAAACAAAATCTGAAAATTCTGACATTGTACCATTAAATTAAATTAAATGAGTTTATCGTATGTGATTTTACATTTTTGTTTTTCTTTTATTACATGCATTGGATTTACACGTAGGTCTGCAGAAAACTAGATTCAAACACTTGCGAACAGTATAGTTGTTTTAAATGAAAACTATTATTAGCAAAGGTTTAAGCAGTCAATCTGAATTAATACAACAATTGAAAATAGGCGTTTAGATTGTGGGTCAGGAGTGCGGGGGAGGGGTTATGCTTTAACTTTCTTTACTTCTGGGAACGCAGAATAATAACATGCTTTTTAAACTGCAAAACCCAGAAAATGTATAGTAAAACCTAAAAACATCACAAGCTCTAATACAGACCCAGTGTTCTATCAATCCACCCAGCAGGAAGGGAAGTATTTCTTTCTTTGCTGCTGCCATGTCTATATATTAGGTTTATCTCTGAACTGCAGCTTGTGGGCCAGTGTACAAGGGAGATTTCCTGCTATCTGAGAGTTCTCTATTAATTATTTGTTCTCCTCAGCCTATTCGCGCGTCCTCAAGTGCAGAGAGGCCCGGCCTGTGTAAGAGGCTATGGATGTGCGGCTCATCGCTAAACCACCTCACAGGAGCGTTCATTTCCCTGCCCCTCACCCACCCTGGGGCCCAATGAGGAGCCGGGTGCAGGAGAGGCCAGACAGTTTGTGGAGGAGGGTGCAGTCACAGACTACTCTGACCAGCAGAGCGTGTGAGAGAAAGGCCACCATAATGAAGTAGGTACGCGTCACTACCAATCAATCCTTTACACGTAGCTGCACGTAGTAAATGAATACCTCCTTATGTATCAGTGTGATCTACACCCTCACACATTCCTGCCCCTAAATTACCATCCAGGTACCTCCCCAGCTCAACTGCATGTCCATCTGTAAGCTGCCCCAAATGGGCAACCCGGTCCCCCTGGGCCTCCTGGCCAACGATCAACCACCAATAATCAGCAACACTTCCAGACCTTGTGGTGGTGTAATCATGGCCACAGTTTATTAGCAGTTGTTCATACTCCACATGCTCAGTCATAAATCAACACAACAATAATCTATAAATAATCAATCATTTGGCACAATCACAAAATGGCATCAGCCGCACATCAATTTGTCCATTCACAAATCATTGCTCCCCAGTCTTAAGCTGGTGGGTAGTCACCATAATCATCTTTATCAGCACTCTCCGGCTCAGTTCCATTCCATTCCATGTCGTGAAAGTGAAGGCCTCCTTGGGTCTCGTGCTGCGGCTTCTAGGCTTATCTTGCTACCAATGTGTGACATCTGCGGCACCCTCTGGCTGTGTCTGGGCTGTAGGTGCAGCGTCTGCTCTATCGAAAACTAGTCCTTCAGGGGATTTCAGGACAAAGGTTGTGGTGACAGGGACTGGCACTCAATCTGAGTGCCACTTCTGAAAAAAGTTCCACCTTCCATTTGGTGGCTACTGCCAAGCTGAGTCTACTTCAGCGAAGGACAGAGTGCACGCCACGGCGCCCAGAGACAACAGCACTGTTGGTGTAATCATGTTAGGCTTCACTTTACCTTCTCTGTTCACCCTGCTCAGTATGACTTGCACATCCTGCCTCTCCAAAATTTCTGCGATCTCCAGTATGGTGAATAAGGTGGGGCCAAAGGCATGCTGTTTAAAAGAGCAAACAGTGACTCTGAGACAGAGGACCATGTTTCACTTCTGGAATTTGGGATTTATTTGTGGACGTTTAAATTCTTTCACTCAATGGCACACTGTGCAGTGCAGGAAAGCACATTCAGCCAAGCTGTTGTTTCTTCACTCACTGTGATGACACCAGGATGAGCCCCAATGTCTGTTTATGTGCCTGATGTCTCTCACAAAGTGGAGGAATACATTTAGTAACAGAATCAGTCCTCTTCATGGAGGCCGAAATACCAGATAGGATTGATTTCTCAAATTAGCCGTCCACGTCAAATGCCATGCTTAAGAAAATGTCTGATTTCTGGGTGCATGAACCCACATAGCAACTGAAGGATTCGTGGAAGGAATAGCCAACAAAAGTCAAGACCAGACCTATGGATAATACTGTTAACAAGGGGAGAATATCTGCAGCAGATGTGAATGCTTTTGAGAGACTGCAGTGGGCCTTTTAAACACTGGGAACTCTTGGTAATCGAGACCTTCTACCAAGGAGAAAGTGCAAACCAGAAAGCCAGCGGCAAAAGACCCTTGATGTCCATTCTCTTGTGTAATACTGACATCGGAAATAACTCCAAGGAGGCAAAGAATAACATTTGGTTATTCCACGAGAGGGTATGTTATCCGGTTCCTACAAATCAAGTAGGATTGTGTATCTGGTCAACATAAACATCAGCGTATAGGGAGTCAGTCTGCCTATACCATCAGGAGATGTTGAAACAACTCTTAGCTAGCTCACAGTGCCCCATCCAAACCCATAAAGAGACCAGGGTACGAGATGGTATCTGCACCCTCGAACATGACTAGAGGAAATCGTGGAAACAGATCTGCCCTTTCGTTGTCACGCTGGATACCCAAGATGAGACACAAGAAAGATGCAGAAATGTTGCTTCAAACAATTATTGCAACTATCATATTCTTGCATAAAAGGCATGAGCTGCGATTATTAGGCAAATTAGACAAAACATGGTAACCAGCATTATGAAAATGGTGAAAAACATAAACAGCTCAACCATGATGTTATTGTGTTGGTACGCTCCTATCAGTTACTATCTACACTATCGAGAGCATAGTGGGAGTACCCTCTGCCAAATCAACTGGGATAGACTAACACCCCCATACCTGGGTACAATGTACCAGAAAGCCAGGAAGCCGGTCTGGTAAATTACAGCCTATCTCCCTTGCAGGGTAGAGGTCTAAGTCAGCAGGGCTGCATTTCAGCCACAGTGCACCATATTCCAGGATAATCCTAGCAGAAGTGCTCCTCCGCTGAACATAGCACAGAGGTAGTTTTCATCATATAAGCACTGGTCATATCACACTGTGTCAGAGGTGCAGAGCCAATGCAATGACATATCTGCAAATGATGAACTATCTCCACGGGCAATCATAATACTAGTTCATCACATTCCATTTGCCAAGCCTTGGATGGAGTGTACAAACTCAATGGCAGCAATGCTTCCAAGAAACATGCTGCATGTACAGTCATTTCTCTTTCATTATCACATGAACAAAAAGCTAAGTAAAAAGTCACCATCAGAAATAAAACGCTAAGTTAAAATGTGCAATCTAAAATGGATTCTCTAAGTGGGCCCTGTCGTGCTTTACCAAAGGTTATTCACATGGTTGAAGATGAAGAGGAGGCATGCTGTGATGAGGACAGGGCATAAGGACATCACACCCAGAGGTTAAATAAATATTGGGTGGATCTAGATAGGAATCCTATATTCAATCCAAAAGACATGCAATCCCCTAAGTACTCTGAAGGTGAAATAACAACTATTTAATTTTTAGCGAACATATGTAGCAACTCAACTTACACAATTAATTTCAGAGTACAGCCTACATGATGTCCTATAATCGGTATTACGATCCAGTGGTAGCACACTCCCCTTAAAATTATTGACGTTTCAATACACATTCTGGAGAAGGGATTAATTCCTCTTGTCTTATACTCCTGGACCAGTTAACTGTGTTTGGTATGCTTAGCCACAACTACACTTAAAACATTTAAGGAAAAATGGATAGAAATGGCACTGTCCTGAACAGGTTGTTCTAATGTATTGCAAAACAGATGTCAGTGACTAGAACTGAGCAGTCAACTGTGTTAGCTTTCACCCCTGTGCCTGGGAAATACAGATTTAAAGCTCCCACTATATATCTAGCTCTTATCAACATATACTTGAAACTCAGACCACCCTTCTCAAGTACCTTACATCATCGCTAAGCAGAGGTGCTCTACACTAAAGGTATCCTATTCAGAGAATGTATTCCTTCACAGGAAGACACTAGAGTGCATACAGTCGTGCATGTTTTATTATATGAACCTATGCTCTTCATGAATGAGTTCAAACTTATCCCCTCACTCAAAGTTCCATCCCAATCTAAGCGGGGCTGGATTCACACACTATACTGAACTCTAAGGGCCTCATTATGACCGTGGTGGCCGGCAGTACACTGGCGGTAACACCGCCAACAGGCTGGCGGTGTTCCGCCAGTGTATTATGACCATGGCGCATTAGCCACGGCCATACCGCCGGCCCCTCCACTTGACCGCCAGGCTTCTGCCAGGTGGTCATAATCCCCAACCGCCAGCCTGTCCATGGTGGTAAACACCGCCATGGAAAGGCTGGCGGTAATGGGGGCTTGGGGTGCCCCTGGGGACCCCTGCACTGCCCATGCACTTGGCATGTGCAGTACAGGGCCCCCCAGGCACAGACCCTCACTCATTTCACTGCCCGAATTTCGGGCAGTGAAATGCGCGACGGGTGCTGCTGCACACGCAGCACATCAACATTGCCGCCGGCTCTATTATGAACCGGCTGTAATGTTGATGTGACTTTTTCGCTGGCCCAGCGGAAATGGCATAATAGGGAGCCACCAATACCGCCAGCACTGGCGGGATAGTGTCACCCGCAGCTTCGGCGGTCTTTTTGAAAGACCGCCGAAGTCGTATTGAGGGCCTAAGTCTCTTATTACAAATTTATCATATTAGGGCGCGTTATTTGCATGTGTGATAAATACTTTCTTTTCTGAGGAAAATGTGCAGTCTCATTTTTTAACACATCAAATTTCATGTTTTGCCTTTTTTCTGAGCCTTCTTCTCTGAATAAGTTTTGGCAGGTTTGACCTGCCAAAATTTATCAGGGAAAGTCTGTGAGGGTGAATTTGTAGATCGACTGGGATCGTAGTTTAGTTCTCATAATGAGGGTGTAAACATTCCATTGTTAAATGTACAAAATCATTGGGCTCCACATCTGACCAATTTAATTTACATTTTCATATCAGTTCAATAGCAAAGTGTGTACGATGACCACTTTCACTTCTTTTAGAGGTTTAACACTTCATCCCAGAATGTGACTGTAAAACAGTGACACAATGCATAGTCCTGTAATGAACAGACAAAGGAAATGCTCTTCTTAACAACAGAAATGCTCTACTTATAGGAGAATCCTCCAATAAAGTTTGTTTCAATTAAGGTGGTTGGTCTCGGGAAATCAGATGTTTTGAACATATTTTTCATGTCCTCACCTCCCCAAATTGGCTTCACATACAGGCTCAGGGTAACTTCAAAATGGCATTCATTCACCAACCTAAGTACTCTAGTACCCCAAAATACTTGCCTGAAAATGTGACTACTTCGTGGGGGAGCTGTGAACCACAGATATGGAACCCTATCATCATTAAGATCTGAACACAGTCCTTCTATGAGGCCTTCAAAATAGACCTCAAACGCCTACCTTTCCAAGGATATTACTAAAGGATCACCTTGTATATGATCACCATATGTTTTCTGACTTCAAACTTTCTTTCTTGTGATTCTTCTCAGGTATAAATGTACATGTAAGCATCATTTTCTTTAATGACACTCAAACAGTGTCCTTTTTGTTGTTACAACTCTCAAACTTCCTTTGCTCTAAGGATAACCTACTTATATACAGTGTATTAACTGTTTTTTATCTGTGTTTTTGTCTATTGCTGTGTATTATGTGGTTTCTTTTATTTCTGTGGAGTACTGTGACACCCCCAAAGTCTGTGACATGCTTTTGGTAATTGGAAAATAAGCGCTGGGTGGTGGTGTACATTCAATCCCGCCTGAAGTAGGCTCCCAATAAAGGAGACTGAATTCACCTCTTGTCAGAGTGCCACACCATCCATTTTTAAGGAAGGTACGGCCATATTGGAAATTGATTAAGAAATGCTGATTGTGGTTGGTAAATAATCAAAAGGTGCTAATAAAAGGATAAACTGCTCTAAGTGAGCTTGCTAGATTAAACTCCTTAATATTGCCTCTCCACCAAAAATCTTGAACTAGCAGTGGGCTCCTATGTAGATTTGGAATCTTAGGTTGAGCCCACAGACCCTGTTCTATCATCGGCAACACCAACTACAACTGCAATTGCACTATTTCTTCAATGAGGCACAATACAATTATCCTAAGGGTGGACTCCAAATTGAGTAAGATCTCAATGGAAGTGATGCCTGGAGCTAGTTTTTTAGGTACGTCTTCATTAATGAGTTGTAAGGTGGATTTGTAGAATGCTGCTCGTTAGCCGTGAGGGTATTCAGGACCTGACAATTACGTTAGACAGGTATATTTTATTGCAATCATGTACCAGAAAAATAAATCATCCTTCCAGCTAAACATGGTGGCCAGATGCTTGCCACAAAAACTAAGGCCCATATTTATACTTTTTGACGCTAAACTGCGCTAACGCAGTTTAGCGTCAAAAAGTTTTGCGCCGTCTAACGCCATTCTGAAGCGCCATGCGGGCGCCGTATTTATGGAATGGCGTTAGACGGCGCAATCAGACCGGCGCTGCCTGGTTTGCGTGGGAAGAAACCACGTAGACCAGACAGCGCCGGCGTAGGGGGAAAATGGCGCATGGGCGTCTTAAAATGGGGCAAGTCAGGTTACGTCGAAAAAATCGTCTTAACCCGACTTGCGCCATTTTTTAACGACGCCCATCCCCCATCAACATGACTCCTATCATTGTAAAGATAGGAGTCATGCCCCCTTGCCCAATGGCCATGCCCAGGGGACTTCTGTCCCCTGGGCATGGTCATTGGGCATAGTGGCATGTAGGGGGGCACAAATAAGGCCCCCCTATGCCACCAAAATAAAATATAAAAAATAAAAAATAAAACTTACCTGAACTTACCTGAATGTCCCTGGGGTGGGTCCCTCCATCCTTGGGGGTCCTCCTGGGGTGGGCAAGGGTGGCAGGGGGGGTCCCTGGGGGCATGGGAGGGCACCTGTGGGCTCATTTTGAGCCCACAGGCCCCTTAACGCCTGCCATGAGCAGGCGTTAAAAAGTGGCGCAAATGTGCCGTTTTTTGCCACGCCAACTCCCGGGCGTCTCTTTTGCCCGGGAGTATAAATACCACGTAAAGGCCTGGGAGTCATTTTTTAGACGGGAACGCCTCCCTTGCATATCATTAACGCAAGGAAGGGGTTCACGCTAAAAAATGACGCACATTCCGGGAACTTTGGCGCTATTCGCCTCTAACGCCATAGTATAAATATGGCGTTAGTTGGCGTTAGTTTTGCGTCGAAATTGCGTCAAAAAAAACGACGCAATTTCGGCGCAAACGGAGTATAAATATGGCCCTAAATGCAAAATATAACCACAGCATATAATGGTGTGGAAACACATACTAAATTTAATCAAAGGCACATATTCTTATTGGCACAAAGAAAAGGTACTATTGCCTTTTAAATGCATGAGAGTGGTTTTAAAAAGTTAGTATCAGCCCATCAACCCTGGCACTGAATTGTGCTTGATATGCAGATGATCAGAAAAAAGAGACACCTCACAATGCAAAAGAGCCAGTGGCTGAAGTGGGCTGGCCCATTTCATTATGCTGTAGTCTGTGGTGGGTAGCGCAAAAACATGAATGGCAGTTGAACAGACCAATGGTTGAAGAGAGCTGTTCCAAAGCATTTCTTGGTAAGAATATTTGTATTTATTTACATTCTTTCTCTTTTTGCATGAGGATAAAGAAACAGCTAAAGCTGTCTTGAGGCCTGACCTAAACATGTAACCACCAGTTGGATAAAAATTCTACTACCCCTTTCCTGTTGGCCAAGGTAAAATATAGGAGTCTTGCCAGAGTACTAGGCCAGCCTGTTAGTCATGGTTGGACTAAATAACCACTGTAGGCTGCTGGGATTGACAGCGCTCTATCAAATGTTGAAAGTTGAATGATTGCAGTACTGAGGTAGCATGTTAGCATCTTATTAGGTTAAGTGATTCCAAAATTAAGCAAGCACTGGAAAAGCCAATCGATCAGGAATTTTGTTGGTAAACATGCTTACTACTAGATACATGAGTTTATGTATTCGTGTGAGAAAAGGAATAGGTGAGTGAGTGGATTCTTGGGTGTGGGAGACGGGTTGTGAGTGGGAATACTTAAATAAATTGATGTCCTTGATTATGTTAGTGAAGGTAACGTGGTGAAAACTGATGAGTGGGTTGGAAGTGAGTAGTTTGGAGAAGTGTAAGGAAATGTGAGGATTAGGAGAATGCAGGTAGATGGAATTGTAGTTCTTCAACAGGGAAGCAAAATCCGCATATTGAGGTTCCATCAGTTGTTTTAGAGGGTGATAACTAACTAGAGGGAATAAGACTGGGAAATCTAGAAAATCATAAAATGAAACAGAGACAGACAGGTGCATTAATGTGGATGTTCATCCCTACATTCAGTGATTTTGCCTTTTCCTACCATCATCAAAGGTTTCATTGCTATTACCCTATGGTCGAATGCATCAGTTTTATTAATGCCATTAATTGTTTTTGCACAGTGCTTTTTGCTGTTCGAGACTGAATGTTAGAAACATATCCATAGATGAATGATACTACAGTTGAATCTGTTGAGGCTTTTAAAGGATACCAATAGTTTGTGTCTCACAAATTGAGTGTGCATGCCCTATGTATGCTTATACGTATGCAGGGCCGGCTTTAGGACTGGTGGCGCCCTCTGGAACAGTTTATTGTGCCCCCCCCCATCCCATGACCTCCTACTCGGTTTCACTCACTACCACCCAGCAAATGTGTCCCTCATCTTTCCATCGCTTCCCTTTTACATACATTTATGTGTTTTAAAGCACTTGTAAAGGCTGGTTTTACTAATCCACTCAGCTAGCCACATAAAATATAGGGGCATATTTAAGAGCCCCCACATTAGCGTCATTTTTTTTTACGCTAATGTGACGTTATAAGGCCAAAAGAGCTGTGCCATATTTACAAAGTAGTGCAATGCATGCATTGCGCCACTTTGTATCCCTTTGTGCTACATTATACCTGCGCCAGGCATAATGTATGCAAAGGTGGCATTCCCCCGTTAGGGGGGGGGGGCAAAAAAATGGTGCAAAGAAATCTGACAGATTTCTTTGCGCCATTTTCTTCCGGCACTTTTAACGCCTGCTCAGAGAAGATGTTAAAAGGAGGCATCTGTTGGTTACAATGGGCCTCTGGGTGCTTTGCAGGATTATCATGCTAATCCTGCAAAGCGCCGGACTAGCGTAAAAAATTCTGACACTAGTACCCTAACAACTGCCATGTTGAGGCATATTTTAAATACAGTCCACACATGGTGGCATTAGGGGAGCGCTAGGGGGTGCAACAAAAGTGGTGCAGCACTGGGTGCAGCGTCACTTTTTTCAAATATGCCCCATAGGGGCATATTTAAGAGTCCCTAGTGTCATTTCTAACGCCACATTAGTGTCATTTTTATTAAGCTAATGTGGCGTTAGAAGGCCAAAAACGCTGCGCCACTTTGTAACCCTTTGCGCTACATTATGCCTGCGCAGACACAATGTATGCAATGGGGGCATCCCCTGTTAGGAGGGGCCAATAAAATTTTGCAAAGCTGCCACAGTGCACCGTATTTTAAATATGACACACACATGATGGAGTTAGGGGGGGCGCTAAGGGGCGCAAGAAAACTGGCGGAGCACTGTGTGCAGTGCCACTTTTTCAAATATACCCCTTAGGGCAGTGCTTAATTTATAAATAAAAAGGTGCTGGTCCCCAAAGCCCTCTTTCTTAAACATGCGGCTTCTGCATTTAAATGTGTGAACACGTAATATAGAGGCAGCATAATCTTGAAGCCATCTCGGGCCTCTTAATTCCATTTACAGGCACTCCCTGTCCCTTCAGCTCACTCTTACAGATTTCTGCTTTTTCCCCATAGTGACGCTTTTTAGTTTTTCTCTTCCTCCGTCTTTCCCATATGTGTCTTTTTCTCGCAGTAAATGCTTGAGGCAGAAAAGTGCACGCCGGCCCTCAAAAATAAGCGCTGGTGCTCTGCACCGGAAACAACAAGCACAAATTAAGCACTGCCATAGGGACATATTTAAGAGCCCCTAGTGCCATTCTAACGCCACATTATTGTAATTGTTTTACACTAATGTGGCGTTTGAAGGCCAAAAACGGTGCAACATATTTACAAAGAGGCGCAATGCATGCATTGCACCACTTTGTAACCCTTTACGCTACATTATGCCTGCGCCAGGCATGATGTATGCAAAGGGTGCATCCCCCCTGTAAGGGGGGGAAAAAAAATGACACAAAGAAATCTGTCAGATTTCTTGCGTCATTTTTTTCAGGCACTTTTAACGCCTACTCAGAGCAGGCATTAAAAGGAGGCTTCCATTGGTTATAATGGGTCTTTGGGTGCTTTGCATGATTAGCGTCAAAATCCTGCAAAGCGCCAGACTAGCATAAAAAATTCTGACGCTAGGCCCCTAACTACCGCCATGGTGCGACGTAGTTTAAATATGACGCACAGATGGTGGCGTTAGGGGGGGCGCTAAGGGGTGCAAGAAAAGTGGCACTGCACTGTATGCAGCACCACTTTTCTTAAATATGCCCCATAGTTCTGTTTTTTGCAGCAGCCATATTAACCATCTGCGCTACTTTATGTTGAGTCAAAGCTGCCACTAGGCAAAACTCCCATCTCTCTCTCTCTAGCAGGAACTTTAATCACAAAAGGTATCTTGACATTTTAATTTCTTCCTGCAGGCAGGACGCACAAGGAACTTTTCAGCAGGTGCTTTTAAATCGCAAGTCTCGTACGTAATTGCTTAACACAGCGCCCCCCTGCAGTCAGCGCCCGGTGCGGTCGCACCGCTCGCACCACCCAAAAGCCGGCCCTGTACGTATGTACTCTGCATCAGATTCCTTTTACCCAGTTTCCCGACGATGAACAGATTTCTGGAGCTCTCTCCGACTATGATGGGAGGGAGGCAGGCAATGGATTTGCCACCTTGAGTGCTAATAGTTGTAGGGCTCGCTCAGTGAACTGAAATGATACATTTTAAGTATTGGGCTTTTATCAGCATATGTTGAATGCTTCAGTAAAACTGAAACTGATTTGCCTTTAACTTAAAACAATTGTGCTTCCTTAGCAAATATGCCTACACTTATTATGTGGGATGTCAGAGCTGCCAAATATTACTAATGCAGCTTAAACAGATATGTTTGTATGTGTCCAATAGCTGTAGAGGAGTGCTTTAAATTATAAAATGCCAACTGGCAAAACATTTGATGTGTATTTCTTCTTCCGTGGTGCATAATCGGGATGCTTCAATCCACTGTTTGTCATTTTAACGCCTCCAATGTTTGGCCTAAATAAAAACGCAGTCACTTGCCCTGATGTTTGCACCAGTAACTCATTTGTGATCTCGTTTCTTGTGCACTAACCCCTTTTGTTACTTGTTAGAATGCTCACTCAGCTCCGTTGCTTGGAGGACAGGCAGTAAGGGAGCAGGAGAGGGACTTGTTTGCCTCTCAAGCTTTCCTCAGATAAACAGGCAAAATGCTACTACCGGGACTTCAAGACAAGCAACAACTAAAATGGGCTGAGTCATGGCCCCATGCAGTGTGATGATGTGGGTGGAGCAGTCTATGAATGACAGTTACACAGACCAGTGGATGAAAGTGGCGGACCCAAACTGTATGTATGTATGAATCTTTCTGAATACATGCTACTGGCAAGATAGCTTAAGCTGTCTGTAGGCCAGACTGAATAAAAAACGACCAAGACCAATAATCATTTTGAGTGTGATCAATGTCTCAGTGGTATACAGGCATTTCAAGATTGACTACATTTGCTTCCTATGGGATATCTGTCAAGAGGACGCTGGATGGCATGCCTGGACCTAAAGAATATTTAAATAGCAGTGCCTGTTGGACCTGGCCATCTCTGCAGGATCACCCCCAAACATTTTGCCTTTACCCCTCCTGTTTTGCTGAATTCAGTTTTGTTGGCCTTAGAACTCTGTGCCCTATTCCAACCAGTGCTAAAGTGCTTACTCCCTAAAACATAGTTGGCTCCCTAGTAAAGTGATAATACATGTACCCAGGTCCTGTTAAATAAATGCTACTAGTAGGCCTGCAGCTCTCATTGTGCCACCCACTTAATTAGCCTTTAAAAACATGCCTCAGGCCTGCCATTGCAACCCTAGTGGAGTTTTTAACTGCCAATTCGACCTTGCAAAAAACCCCTTGCCAGGCCGAAAACTCCCCTTTCAATACATATATGTCACTCTATACAACCCATAGGGCAGGATGCAGAGTATTTAAAAAGCTGAACATACACATTTAGGCTATGCAGATCCTAGTAGTAAAAACCTCACAAATTAGTTTTCACTACTATGAAGCCTACCTCTCCCATAGGATAATAATGGGTTACTTTATTACATTTAATAAGTGATAATTTTTGTTTGGGAGCAGGTAGAAATGTCATGTTTGGTGTCTACAGAATTGCAAAGTAAAATTCTCTTTAATGGTAAAGTCGGATTTTAATTCACAATTCTGAAAATGGCACTTTCTTGTCCTAATCATTTGGTGCCTGAAGCTGGTTCCTGGGTCACACGACGAGGTGTAATTGTTGGTTTGGCCTTTGTGTATTCCTCTCAGACAGCCACATAACAGGGGGACCGGGAGTTGGCAGGATGGGTCATACTGGCAGGTATGGGGCCAGAGCTATGCAAAGCTCCACTGGCACTTCAAAGACACTGCTTCAGCACACACACAAAGAGATTCACACTAGTCTTGTGTGTCTCTAGACATCGTGATACCAGAACAGGTAAGTACAAATTTCAAGACACTTTTGTGGGGGAAAGCCTCCAGAGGTTTCTTTCACTTTAAATGAGGCACCAGTCCTAGACCTATGGCGACTAAAGAAGAAGAGCTGTCCTGCTGTCAGAGGACTGCCCTGCTGCTTGAGGCTTGCCCTAATTTCCACAAAAGAAGACTGGACCTACTCCCTTCATCCCAGGCTACCTGAAAGGACTCCAAAGGTCAGCTGACTGGCCTCCTGTTCAGAGCTAAAGGGACCAAAGCTCCAGAGGCCTGCCCGCAACTGCCCAGCTGACCTGCTGCACTGGACCCACAACTGGACCTGTCAGAGCCCTGCTGACATCCACTGGAGTGAGTTCTTGATCCCCAAGAGGTGTCTCCCAGGACTGTGGCCCTAGGTTTGGCAACAGTTAAGCTCCTCGAGGAAGAAAAAGAGAAATCCTGAAGTTTTGGGCTCTTCTTGACCATGAACAGGCTTGTTCATGCCAAGATCTTGCTGACTGCAAAAACACTGACGCAAAGCTCCGGTGAACCCGACTCTTCAGGCTACAGCGACCATCACTGTCACTGCAAGATCTGCAGTCGACACTACAGCATCGACATCCTGCATTAATCACTAACACATAGCTCTAGCAACGCTAAACCATAACACCAGACTAGATCCTCAAGCTATAGTGATGATTGCCCGCGATGCCTGACCTGCTCTTCATGCTACAGGGACGATCATTTGCGGCGCTCTCCCTGCGCTGCCTTCACTGTGAACTGGGCTTGTCATCTCAGACTTTCAGAAGCCCATGCTCCATCTTTGTTGGCCTGAACTTGTGACTTTCACCAGGTACAACCATGGTGTCGTTAGGTGGCGGTAGGGGCACGCAAGAAAAGTGGTGCATCCAACCAATGCGCCACTTTCTTGTAAATCTGGCCCAAAGTATGGAACATCAGATATTCCATTTGTATCCTAAAGTGTTCAACAACAGTTTAGGAAAGTGTAGTGAGCATAGAATTACAATAAAAGAGAATAGCACTCCAGTGAAGCAAAAGCTAAAAGGGGGACCTATATCCGTCAGCAAAGTGTTAAAGAATCATCTTGTTAATTTACTAAAAAATTACATTATTAAAAAAACCTGAAGCATTGCATTGGATATCTCCAGCGGTACTGGGCGAGAAGAACAATGGAAAATGATGTTTATATGTTGATTTTAGGTCCCTGAATTCCAACACTGTGATTGATACACACCATTTGCATGACATAAATGAACGTTTTACAATGGTGGATGGTGCCACAATGTTTCCAACATTGGATTTATCTCAGGACTCCTAACAGTAAGTTGTACTGAATCCTGTGCACAGACAACTTTCATATTTGAACACATGCCATTTGGACTGGTATTCACCTCATCGGTTTTTCAGTGTGTCATGCACCAAATGTTCAAAGAGAATGAACGATTCGGTAAAATGCTTCCAAGATGGTATCCTGGTGTTTATTATGAACTTGGATGAGCACATTCTGCCACTAAAGAGCGTGTGTCACCATTTACAAAAAATTATAGTTTTGGCACCTCAAAAATGCAACTTATTCTGTACCGAAGTAGCTATCTAAGTCATTCTATTCACAAAAAAAGTGTTGTTCTCAAAAGGTCTTTAGTATGTGGCACTATTGAAGCCCTTTCACCAGATAATAAGGAAAAACTGTTGTTTTATATAGGATTTTGTGAATTCTATTAAACATTTTTACAGAATTTCTATACCTTGATGTAATGTTGAGAAAGCTTTGAACAAAAGGGGTTCAGTACCAACCCGGGTGAAGAACAAAAAATAGCATTTGAAAGGTTAAAAATTATATTGGTTCTGCACCAATTCTTAGACCTGTTCTATAGGAAAAGACTGTGTTATCACAGTGTATGCAAGTGTATATGGTTTAGGTGCTGTCCTGTCCCAAAAGACCAACAACAATGATAATCGATTGGTATCAGATGCTTCAAGAACACTTAACAATGCTAAGAGAAGACATGCTGTTGTTGAAAGAGAGTTACCTGCGTGTGAATGGACAGTGAATTATTTTCGTCATTTTGTATGGGGAAGCAAATTCATTTTACAAACCAATCACAAATCTTTTGTTTCCATTTTGCCTCAGGTGGCAGTTTATCTGCTATATCGCAGGCTGCACATTTGTGTTCTAAATTACAAGAATATTGTTTTGAGGGAAAATATTTGCCAGAAAAGCAGAATTGCACTGCTGATTGTCTGTCACGTCTCCTGTATGTCTTGAACAATGATATTGAGGATAAAATTGATGAGGATGAAATTGATGTGGTTGTAAGTGTGGGTGAAGTATGTTCGATAATAAAGCTCAACTATCTGAAGAAATATGGAAGTCAGAAGGCTCCAAAGACAATATACGTAGTCCTGTTAAAAAAGTATGTCCATGATGGATGGCCACTTGTCAAAACTTTATGTAAGGACTTGCAGCCCTTCCATCAACTTTCTAGTGAACTGAGTGTCAGTAATGCATTGTGTTTTAGAAATGAAAAATGTATTCCTCTGAGGGTTTCTATAGCTTATTTCTCAAAACTAGTCACTCTGGTCACATTGGAATGTCTGCTTTAAAAAATCTAGTCAGACTGCTTTTCTTGAAGCTGTACATGGACTCTGAGGCTTAACGTTTTGTGAGAGAGAGTGAAATATGTGCTAACTCAGACAAATGCGCTATTTGCAATGTGCAACACATATTTTCTGTAAAATGGCCAGAGAATCCTTGGCAAAAAGTAGGACTGGACATTGTTGGGCCATTCCAAAAAGTTTTCAATGTTTTAAGTTTGCATTGGTGTTAGTTGATTATCATTCAAAATGGCTGGAAGTGAAGTTTGTTGAAGGTCTCAGCACATCCATTGCCATTGATTTCTTAATAGAGATCTTCTGCCAAGAAGGGTGCCCTGAAACCTTAGTAACTAATAACAGGGTTCAACTGTGATCATAAGCAATGAGTGAATTTTTGGGTGCTCATAGGCTATTTCATTTGTATGACGACCAAAGCAGGGATGTGGAATTCCTATTGCCTGACACCCAAGACATTTTGGGGGTCATTACAACCTTGGCGTTAAAAGGCAGATACTGCTGTCAGAAGACCGCCAACATACCGCCGCGGCCGCGGTAAACCGACACGGTCATTCTGACCCACAACACGCAAACCGCTAAAATACAGACATCCACAAAAGTCGCCACACCAAAGGCCAGCGAGAAACTGGCGATAACCCAACCGACACCGTCACGCCAACAGAAATACACCCACACTATCACGACACACTAATCCACGCGGCGGTCTTTCAACCGCGGTATTCTATTGGCGGTACACACCGCCGCGCTCAAAATACACACACATTTACAAACACAGCCACATTGGACAATTCAAAATACACACACCTGATACACATACAAACACCACTCCCACACACCCAATTAAATATAAAACACACACCCACATCACCCACAAACCTCCACTCCTAGAGAATCGGGACCACGCACAGAGAAATAGAGATCCAAGCACCCAGACGCGCATATTACCATCACCCAGCAATATTACCACGCACTTCACACAACACACCAATACACATCACCACACTTAGCACCACACAATCCACCCCACACATCACCCACACCACCCCATGGCACCGCAAAGACACCCCAGGTTTTCTGAGGATGAACTCAGGGTCATGGTGGAGGAAATCATACGGGTAGAGCCACAGCTCTTCGGAACACAGGTGCAGCACACCTCCATTGCTAGGAAGATTGAGCTATGGAGCAGAATAGTCGACAGGGTCAACGCGGTGGGACAGCACCCAAGAAATAGGGATGACATCAGGAAGCGGTGGAACGACCTACGGGGGAAGGTGCGTTCAACGGTATCCAGGTACAACATCGCGGTTCAGCGGACTGGCGGCGGACCACCACCTCCTCCCCAAGAATTTACAACATGGGATGAGCAGGTCTTGGTGATCCTGCATCCTGAGGGCCTCGCAGGAGTATCTGGAGGAATGGACTCTGGTAAGTCTCATCTTCACTACTTCATCCCCCCCACCCCACCAGCATGCCAACTCATACCCCCACCCTCACCCTCACCCCCATCACACCTACTCCTTGCAAATGTCTCGCCATCACAACCCACCCATCCCAACCCCAAGCCCTGCATGCTACCACAAAGCATGGACACCCATCACCAAAGCATGCCCACTGCACATCCCCATCCCCCCCCCAAACCACCGTCACAAAAGCCCCCACACAGGAATGCAAGCACTGGGGTACACGGGCACCCACCCATTGCACACTATGGCACACACAGATGCAATAATCATGGTTTTATACCCCTGCACGACCCGAACGCCACGTCACCGCGCAGGAGGGTCCACAAATGTCCACTCCACCCCCAGAAGAGGCCCACAGTGATGACAGCACCTCTGTCGACCTGGATCTAGATGACCAGCCCGGCCCATCGGGGACCTCGGGACAGTCGGTTCCCCTCAGACAGCCACAGGCCACAGCAGACCTTCCCCCCTCTGGGAACACCAGCACAGCACCCACCCAGCGGGCCCATCCCTCTGGCCCCAGGACACGTCAATCAGCGGTGTGTCCACCACTACAGGGCACCCAGGTTAACCCACCACCCCAACAACAACAGGGACCTGGGGGCAGTGGTAGTGGGCACACGGTCCAGGGGACAGAGGCCCAGGGAAACAGGGAAACTGGGAGGGCTGCTGTGCGACAGGGGGGGGACAGGCCCAGGGAACCCACTCTCCAAGAGGCCCTCTCCTCCATCATGGGAGCCTACCATCATTCCCAGGAGACGATGGTGACGGTACTGGCCAGGTTTCAGGAGATCCAGCTCCTGCAGGAGGAACAGTATTCGGGGTTCAGGGAGGAACTACGAACCATCAGTTCCACCCTGGGCACCATTGTAGGGGCTCTGAATCTGGTAGTCACCACATTGTGGGACACTGAGGCACCACAAAGGGCCCCTGACACTAGCATGGACCAAGAACTGCCTACCACCTCTGCCGGCGCTAGTGGACAGGAGGCCCCGCCACAGGACCAACGGGCCACCAGCACCCCACCCCCTGCAGAAGGAGAACCACCCCGCAAGCGGTCCCTGAGATCCAGGAAGAAGACAGAGTAAGATGCCAAGACCCCCGCCAGGAAAGGATACCTCCCTGATTGTCATCCCACTGTCCCACATTGTCACCCTGTCCATCCTTAAACTGCCCCTGCTCCACTTTCCACAGGCATTTGGACAATGCACCTGTGATACAAATAGTCTGGACTGTGCCATGGACATTCCTCCACCATCACCCCTCACCGTTTTACAACCACCCGCCAATATAGAGCACTGTAATAAACACAGTTATTGCACAAAACAATCAGGAGTCTGGCTGTGATTTTGAACAAATGTATTAGACATTTCCGTGCCAAAATGCTTATTTACATTGTGATGCCAACATACCAATGTCACACAGCTGTAGTCCATGGGGAAACAAAGCAGATGTCACACAGTGGGGCCCACATCTCTGAAATCTGAAGGGAAAGTCACAACTCAGTTACCATACACTGGGTGAAAACGACAGACAGTAGAGAGGTAGTAGTGTTTAAGTATATGTAATATGCCGGTGTGTATTCATACCTGTGTGTCATTGGAAATACTGCTGTATTACTGTGTTCCTGTTGTCTATGTCGTCTTCTTCGGCTTCCTCGTCTTCACTCTCCACAGGCTCCACAGCTGCTACACCACCACCATCTGGACCATCCTCCTGCAGAAAAGGCACCTGTCGTCGCAAAGCCAGGTTGTGAAGCATACTGCAGGCCACGATGATCTGGCACACCTTCTTTGGTGAGTAGAATAGGGATCCACCTGTCATATGGAGGCAGCGGAACCTGGCCTTCAGGAGGCCGAAGGTCCGCTCAATCACCCTCCTAGTTCGCCCATGGGCCTCATTGTACCGTTCCTCTGCCCTTGTCCTGGGATTCCTCACTGGGGTCAGTAGCCATGACAGGTTGGGGTAACCAGAGTCACAATTAGCCACATACGGTGCCTCTGGAGTTGAGCCATCACGTAAGGGATGCTGCTATTCCGCATGATGTACGCGTCATGCACTGAGCCAGGGAACTTGGCATTAACATGGGAGATGTACTGGTCTGCCAAACACACCATCTGCACATTCATCGAATGATAACTCTTCCTGTTTCTGTACACCTGTGGGGGGGGAACCAAAGCCACATGGGTCCCATCAATGGCACCTATGATGTTGGGGATATGTCCAAGGGCATAGAAATCACCCTTCACTGTAGGCAAATCCCCCACTTCAGGGAAAACGATGTAGCTGCGCATGTGTTTCAGCAGGGCAGACAACACTCTGGACAACACCTTGGAAAACATAGGCTGGGACATCCCTGATGATATGGCCACTGTTGTTTGAAATGACCCACTTGCTAGGAAATGGAGCACTGACAGCACCTGCACTAGAGGGGGGATCCCTGTGGGATGGCGGATTGGTGACATCAGGTCTGGCTCCAGCTGGGCACACAGTTCATGAATAGTGGCTCGGTCAAGCCTGTATGTCAGTATGACATGTCTTTCCTCCATAGTCGACAGGTCCACCAGCGGTCTGTACACCGGAGGATTCCTCCATCTCCTCGCATGTGCCAGCAGACGGTGCCTATGAAGGACAACAGCGAGCACAGAGTCAATCAACCCACAGGTACGTAACCACAGCTTGCACATAACACGATTCTCAATCCATTGAATGGTTTGTATGGGTGTTGGTGCAAGGCCTAGGTATGTGTGACGTAGTAATAATTAAGCCATGTGGGCCCCTGAAATGGCGGCTGCCTGACCTGTGAAGTGCGACAATGGGATGTGGCACACCGGGGCAGTAGGCGGTCGAAGACCGCGGCGCAAAGCAGCATTGGTTAACATTGAACCCTATGGGTCTCAGGAGCCAATGATGATGTGCGCCGGCGGTCGCGGTACGCACAGCCGCGGTACGCACCGCCGCGGGCGTGACCGCCATTTTCTATCTGCTTAATCACTCGATACCTGATCTTCGACAGGAGAGGACCTACACTGCAAGTGCTGCTGTGACCTCGGTCTGGAAGAGACAATGGCTCATGCGACTGGGGAAAGGGCCCCTGCCTTCACCGCTCAGGAGTTGGATAAACTTGTGGATGGGGTCCTCCCCCAGTACGCGCTACTCTACGGTCCTCCAGACAAACAGGTAAATACACTGGGAGCATGCTTCATGGGCTATGCCTGTGTTGAGTGGGGTGGATGAAAGATGGTGGGGAGGGGAGCGATTGAGGCATGCATCAAATGACGGTGAGAGCATGTGCCACATGGCAAGGGTAGGGATGGGGGGCCAGTCACATTGAGGGTGCAGAAGGTGATGACTATTCTTCTCCCCCTGTACATTTCACATAGGTCAGCGCCCACCAGAAGATCGATATTTGGCGCGCCATCGCCAAGGACGTCCGGACCCTGTGGGTCCACCACAGACGGGGCACCCACTGCCGGAAGAGATGGGAGGACATCCGCCGCTGGAGCAGGAAGACGGCGGAGGCTCAGCTGGGGATGGCCTCCCAACGTGGGAGGGGTGCCAGTCGGACTTTGACCCCCCTGATGTCCCGGATCCTGGCGGTGGCCTACCCCGATTTGGATGGGCGCGTGAGGACATCACAGCAGACACAAGGGGGTGAGTACACTCTCATTCTGTTGACTTTGCGCGCAGTGGAGGTGTCTGTGTGGGGGATGAGGGCTGTGGGTATCCCTAGGCCAGGGCGATTTCTGTAGGCTAGGCCCCTCCGTAAGGCATGGCCCTGTGCCCCCGCCCCCCACCTCTGTAGGGTGCCAAGTACAGCTATTCATGGCCCTGTGTCATCTATGTGTGCAGATGTCGTCCATAGGCTTGTAGGCCATGTCCCACGGATTGAATAGTCGACCCCAAGTGCGCGGCGTAGTGCAGGGGGCTTCTGTGTCTGTCCTGTCCGCCAACGGTGTCGCCAATGCATGCACTCAACATGTCTTTATTCTCCCCCACCCCTTTTTTGTGTTTCCTGTTCATGTGTGCATTAGCATCATCAGGCGGAGGAGAAGTGGCATCGGAGCACGAGGGAGCTGCATCCCACATGGCCATGGAGGGCCACGCATCGGACTCCGAATTCACCAGTGGGACGGAGGGCGAGGTGAGCTCCACAGCGGGGACTCGGGCAGACATCAGTGACACCGACTCGTCCTCTGAAGGGAGCTCCCTTGTGGTGGCGGCAACATCTGTGCCCCCCGCAACAACAGGTACAGCCGCCACCCACCGCACCAGCACCGCCCTCCCAGCAGCCCCTCAGCGTTTGGCCCGTGCCCGCTCACCCAGGAAGGTGGGCATCTCCTTCGCCCCAGGCACCTCAGGCCCTGCCCCAGTCACCCCTGCTGCCCTCAGTGAGGAGGTCATTGACCTCCTGAGGACGCTCACTGTTGGGCAGTCTACCATTTTTAATGCCATCCAGGGTATAGAAAGGGAGGTGCACCAGAGTAATGCATACCTGGAGGGCATTCATTCTGGTCAGGCTGCCCTTCAGCGATCGTTCCAGACTCTGGCCTCAGCACTGATGGCAGCCATTGTCCCTGTCTCTAGCCTCCCCCCTCCAACTTCCTCCACCCATACCCTATCACCTGTACCTCTGCCTATCCCAGACACACCATCAGACCAGCCTGCACACACCTCAACACCCAAGGGAAGCTCAGCCAGACATAAGCACCACACATCACACAGGCATTCACACAAGCAACATCCACATACAGACATACCAACACCCACTGCCTCCACTGTGTCCCCCTCCTCCTCGTCCTCCCTCCCTGTCACGTCTCCACTCACACCTGCATGCACAACATCTTCAGCCACTACGTCCCTCAGCAGCACACACACCGGAACCCCCCGCACACGTGCAGTCACCACCCCCACTGCCATTTACACGTCCCCTGTGTCCTCTCCGAGTGTGTCTGTGACCCCCTCTTCCAAGATACACAAACGCAGGCAGCCACCCACCCAACAGCCATCCACCTCACGACAGCCTCCAGCCCAAGCACCTGCACCCAAAGCCACCAGAATTACAACTCCTACAACCACAACCTCTTCCTCCACTCCCATACCCACTACACCTACCCGTCCCACTGCTCCCAAATTTTTTTTCCTGTCTAAACTCAACCTCTTTCCACCAACTCCCCCACCCCGTCCGTGTCATAGGACTACAGTCAGCACCTCAGCCACGACAAAAATGGCCCGTCATCCCAGTCTGCCATGGACTGTGGAGTGCCCCACCCTCCAGGGCAGCCAGTTTGGTGCGAAGCCAAGGCACGGGCAGCCCACCCCCGGAGAAACATCCCAAGATAGGCAGTGGCCGGCGCGAGAGGGTGAAAACACCAGGGACTAAAACCACTACCATGGCTCCGGCAGGATGTGTAGAGACAGCTGGCACACCACCCAAGGTGGGGAAGGGCCACAGGCGATCAGGGAAGGCTGGGAAGGGCAGCACGCCCGACAACACCGCCATCAGCCCAGCTGGCCAGGAGGGCCCCGCCAGCCCCATCCCAGGTGGGCAGGAGGCCACCAACAGCCCCAGCACAGCTGCCCAGGAGGGCCCCGCCAGCCACAGGACAGATGGCCAGGAGGATCCCGCCAGCCACAGGACAGGTGGCAAATGACCTCCCCGCCATGGCCGGAACCGCTGAACTGGGCCCTTCATCTCAAGTACCGCTGAACTGGGCACCGCCGTCACAAGCACCGCTGCACTGGGCACCGCCGTCTCAAGTACCGCTGAACTGGGCTCTTCATCTCAACTACCGCTGAACTGGGTCCTTCATCTCAAGCACCGCTGAACTGGGCCCTTCATCTCAAGTACCGCTGAACTGGGCACCGCCGTCACAAGCACCGCTGCACTGGGCACCGCCGTCTCAAGCACCGCTGCACTGGGCACCGCCGTCTCAAGTACCGCTGTACAGGGCCCTTCATCTCAAGCACCGCTGAACTGGGCCCTTCATCTCAAGTACCCCTGCAGTGGGCACCGCCGTCTCAAGTACCGCTGAACTGGGCCCTTCATCTCAAGTACCGCTGCACTGGGCCCTTCATCTCAAGCACCGCTGGCCCATGAGCGGCAGGGGCTGGCCCGCATCTGTGTTGGGCAGGGCTGCACGAGGCACTCTGGGCACCAAGCCCCCTCCAGAACCAGTGGAGACTGTTATCCACTTGAGAGACTGTGGCTTTGCACTCCCCAGGATGTAACAGTGGGCAGCCCACCCACTGTCTGGACTTGTGAGACTGCGGCTTTGCACTCCCCAGGATGTAACAGTGGGCAGCCCACCCACTGTCTGGACTTGTGAGACTGTGGCTTTGCACTCCCCAGGATGTAACAGTGGGCAGCCCACCCACTGTCTGGACTTGAGAGACTGTGGCTTTGCACTCCCCAGGATTGAACAGTGGCCATGGAGGCCCCTCGTGGATCTGGCGTTGTGCACTCATCTGGCTGAGGTGCCCCCCCTCCCCTTCCCCCTGAGGTGCCTGTAGTTTTGATATCTGATGCCCCTGCAGTGTTCTCTCCGTTGGAGTCAGGTATCCTGTGTGGGCTTTGCCCATGTGATTTGGGCCCAGTGGTCCACGAACAATGCCTGCTACAATGCTCGGACTTGTACGTTTATGTATATAAGAGTTTTTGATGTGTATATATATTTTTGGCAGTAATACAATATATTCCAATGTTTAGAATCATTTACTTTTGTATTTGCATTCTTCCAGGGGGTTTGGGGGGTGTCACTCTGATGTGTTGCTATGCATTGATGTGTGTGTTGTAGTGGGTGAGGGTGAGGGTGGGTGTGTCGCGTATGTGTGTACCCATAATATTTTCCCCTCCACCCTCCCCTGTGTCGTAGGTGCAGTACTCACCGTTGTCTTCTGCGCCGGCGTTCGTGCTCCTGGTAGAGGATCAGGAAGACTATCGCTGGGAGTATGTGGAGTTCGGGTTCCATGCTGTCCTGATTCCTCGTGGGGTGTATGGAGGTGAGCGTTTTCCCTTCGAAATGGCTGTTTCCGCTGTGTTTTTATCGGCGGGGCTACCGCCCCGGAAAAGGTGGCGGATTGGTAGGTTGTGATACAGTGGGCGGTACATTGTCTCCCGCCTGTCTGTTGGCGGTGACCGCTGCGCTGTTAATTTGTACCGCCGTGGCAGGCGGTGTGTTGATGTGGCGGTTTCCGCCAGAGTCGAAATTCCATTTTTTTTCCCCGCCTGCCGGCGGTTTTGCCGCCGCTTTAACACCGACCACCAGGGTTGGAATGACCCCCTTTGTTTGGGGTCCAAGCAACAGGTTTCCATGTTTATTTTGTCCTTGGGACAAGTGGGCCCAACCTCCTGTAGCACAAACCCTTTGGCTGACAGTTTACAGAGAAGATAACTGTCTGCAGTTGAGGTAATATGTGTCTCCATTTGTTAACGCTGTTCAAACTTGTATTTATGGTTCATTAATAAAAAGCCTTCCTTGTTAGGGTGAAGGGTGAGCATAGTAAATAAATGTCTTAAGGTCACACTGCACTACTGATAGTGTTTCCAATAAAAATTTTTAAAAAAAGTGTACACACGTTTGAAACGTTTAACAATATGAGGCTAAGTATAATGCTCCCAGAATCCCCCCTGATTAGATGCAAAAGTTTGCAGAAGCTTGTAAGCAAGAGTTATGATTCTTTGCTTTCAAAATAAAATGTTCAGTAAAAATGCAAGTAGGACATTTTAGGTGCTATTTCTTTGAAGCGTCACTTAGTTAAATATGTTGATGCATGCAAGTATTTCCCAAAAATATTCCTAATGGAAAATCAGTGTAACCATTTTCAACAAGATCATGGGAAGCATGAAAATAAACAAGCACTGGCAAAGCCAACCGATCCGACATTTTTTTGTGAGTCTTTTGGTTTTATAAATGCGTGTCTTGTTTTGACATTCCTTTTGTAACACTTTATTGTTGTGGGATCTGCCAGGCCCTCACTACTGTAACAAACACTGGTAAAAAGAAAAAAAGTTTCTAGTCTCAAAAAGCACACATTACAACCAGTGGAGTAACGAAGGCCCCGCAGCCCCCTCGAAGGGGCCCCCTCAGTACAGCACCTACCCTGAGTAAGTCTGGAGGGCGGATTCTTCCATGTTCTTTGCAGGGGGGCCTCCACCAGTTTTGTTATGCCACTGATTGCCACAGTAGTTCCTGGCACTGAACAAAACTACTTTGTGTGCCAATTTGCTTCTTGTGGAAGAGCGAATGTGATCACTCATAGTAAAGCCAGCCGATAGAGAAATAGAAGTTTAATAAAAACGAAATGTCTTTGTTAACGCCAGACCTAATTAGGTAACCTATTCTTAAATTAAAGAAAGTCACAAAAGTGCCCCCATGGTACATGTTTTTAAATTAGTGGCTTTCAAGAATTCACAAGAACTTACAGAAGTAGACCAGGAAATCGCACTCCTAGAAACTATGTGTGAACTGTATTTTATCACGAGCAAATATGCATGTGTAGATTTGCTCATGTGAAAATCTATTGAGCATTTACAAGTGCACTTTCCCTCCAAACACTTTTTTCCCAACCCTGAAAGACCTTCTACTTCTGCCATTGTCAGGAGTAAATTTCCAACCTTTCTCATAATGGAAAAAGATTAGAGAAGAGCTGGTGAAAATACTTAAAACATGCAAGTTAGTAGGATTGCAGACTTAAAGGCATTTGAGCCCTGCAACTATTGATTGCTTGTTCCTCCAGCCTCAGTATGTAGACCTGAGAAAAGGTGGCAAAATTAGAAAATTGCTATAGTAGGGATTTAAATTGCAAGTATTCAAGCCCTACTACAGTAGTAGCCCTGTCATAATCAGAGAGGCTATTACCAGAACTCTTACATAAAGAGATCGCTGCCATAATTTATCGCCGCACTGCATGGCACCAAAGGAACAAGTAGATTTTTTTACAGGACATGTAGATTTAAGAAGCAACTTGTCCCATGTACAAGTAAATATTTTATTAAATTCCACACCCCTGCCAAAGTAATGTCCAAGTAGAATGATTCAGTCATTATCCTAATGACAGTGTAGTATTACCTTAAGCACACAGAAGTCTGTGACTACCACTGTGAGGGAAAGATGATGGGCCTACTGTATTTCACCATAAGCCCTTCTGTATTACTGAAAGATAGACAACCTGTGTCTGAGCTATGTCATTGATGGTTGAGGAATCAAATCTCTGGTAGAAAACTATGAGCTCTTCTGAGGATGAATGCACGTGGCCACCAGAGGGAAAACAACATCAGTTGTAGTCTAAGAGTAATTATAATCTGAAGGACTCTGGTGTTCCTCATGATTTCCGAGTAGGAGAAACAGTAAGAGTTAAGATTCCTAGCCATGTTGAAAAGAGATGCTCAAAATTTACCAGATGTATAACAATTGTTCAGATTACCAAAAAACAGAGCAATCACCCAGGATGAGAAATATTGGAGCATGCGTAGCTTGACAAGACATTCAAACTGAGGTAATTTGTATGACAGGCGTGAGGGTCATGGACATGAGTCTGAATGCAGTGAGAAGGAATTTGATCTGAGATTGCAGTAAGCACTGTACCTGATTCACCCGTTGCCGAGCAAAACACAGGCAGTATATCACCTGCACATGAAGTGTCCTGTGAATTGTCGGGGCAGGATGCAGTTGATTGTTTCTCCTTAGCCCAGTCAGTTAAATCTTCTGCGAGAATCAGAACTCCTTCATGGAGAGTCCTTCAGCAATAAGCCCTTTTATTTATTGCTTGTTCGCTCTGGTTGTTTTTGGAATTATTATTTCTATGTCAAACTAAAATATTAATGTAATATTAACATGTTTAATAAATTGAGATGTGATATATCCCAATATATATATATTACTTATATTTCCTTCCCCAACCCTATCCCTCCTCTATTTCCTTGTATCCCCCCTCAATCCTTAGTTATGTTCTAAATAGAATGTGGGAGACGGGAGCGTTCTCCGTGGGGTTGTTGGGAGTAGCAGTTGGAGGAGACTCACTTGTGGTGAAGCGAAAATGTTATGGCGGTGCGTTTCCTTATATAAATTGTCTTCTCTGCCTCACTTCTCCAATTCTTGTCTTATTTACTACATGCTTTTGAACTCTCATTGGGACAGACAGTATAAGGCCTGAACAGGAGAGTAACAAAAGTGATGTGTGATCTCTTTATAATAGCCAGAACCAATGTGATTCTTCTGCCTCGTCACTGGAATGTTGGGGCTGTCCCACCTACTGAAAGCCAGGTGAAGCCTGCAGACATCACTAACCATGAAGGAAGGAAGGTTAATTTGCAATGGTTATGTTGTTGCTTGTACAGCGCTAGGGGGCATATTTAAGAGCCCCTAGGGCCTCCTTGTGCCACACTGGAGCCATTTTTTTACGCTAATGTGGCCCAACAAGGCCAAAATCCCGGTCCATATTTACAAAGTGGTCCAATGTGCATTATGCCTGCACCAGGCATGATGTATGCAAAGGGGGCGTTCCCCCATTGGGGGGGGCGATAAAATGGCTGCTTAGAGCAGGTGTTAAAAGGAGGCACACCATTGATTACAATGGGCCTCAATGAGGTTTATAGGATTAGCATCGAAATTTCTGACGCTAATCCTGCAAAGATCAGGACTAGCATAAAAAATTCTGACGCTAGTCCCCTAACTACCGCCATGGTGCGCCTTATTTTAAATGTGTACAGCGCCACTTTTTTAAATATGCCCCAAATACCTTGTGCAGAAATTGTGCTAAATAAATGTAAACAACGTTAGATGAACTTTATGAAATTTAGAAAAAAAGATATGGTGCATATTAAGCCAGAACCAAATCAACACTATGGGGGTCATTCCGACCCCGGCGGGCGGCGGGCGCCGCCCGACGGGTGGAGACCGCCAGAAGACCGCACCGCGGTCAAATGACCGCGGCGGTCATTCTGACTTTCCCGCTGGGCGGGCGACCGCCAAAAGGCCGCCCGCCCGCCCAGTGGGAAAGCCCCAGCAACGATGAAGCCGGCTCCGAATGGAGCCGGCGGAGTTGCTGGTGTGCGACGGGTGCAGTGGCACCCGTCGCGATTTTCAGTGTCTGCTAATGATCTGGGAAGGCTCTGAATTAGAGCTGAGCTCGTTCTGTGAATTGCTTAATCAACGGACCTCTGACTTTAAATTTCACGATGAACAAAGGTCGGACCAAAATAAATTGATGGTGAGTCTGTATAAAAAACCAACAGACCGTAATACATTATTGCACTTTACTAGTGGACATCCGAGAGCGCTTAAAGAGAATCTACCATATGGACAATTCCTTCGGATTAGAAGGAATTGTACGGAAAAAGATTACTTTCTAGAGAATTCAGAAGAGTTAAAGAAAAAACTAACCTCTAGAGGGTACCCTAAAAAGCTAGTGAAAACAGCTGAGAAAAGGGCATGGTTTACCCCAAGAGAAATTCTCCTTACGCCAAAAAAACAAATAAAGGAAATCCCGTTAATGTGTGTGTTGACATTCAGCCCAAAGGCTAATAAAATCCGAAAGATTATTGAGAATAATTGGCGGATTATTAAAGATCTAAATATAGAGAAACCTTTGTTCTCATTTAAGAAAGCTCGTAGTTCAAAAGACCAGTGGGTACAAGCTTGTGTAAAAAAAACTGAAAAGAAAAAACAAAAGACTTGGTTACAGCTTCCAACAATACAGGGACATTTCAAATGAGGGAAATGCACTGCATGCCAATTTACGCAAAACTCAAAGGAGGTAACGATAAATGGAAGAAAACATACCCAATATGACTTTTCCAACTGCAATACAAAAAATGTGGTTTATTGTATATTCTGTCCTTGTAATAAAGCTTATATTGGACAAACAGCACAGGCAGTTAAAAGTCAAATTCTACAGCATCGATCGAGAGTTAAATGCGCTATGAAAGGAGCACCGTTGGTAGAACATTTTCTAGAACATGGACATAAAGCAGATGACATCAAATGGACAGTGTTAGCAGTAGTACAAAGTAAAATGGATGGCACCGCAATGGTGACCAGACTACTCAAATTGGAGGCACGGCTGATAGAGAAGTTCCAAACAGTCAGAAATGGATTAAACGACTGTGATGAAGTCTGGGCCCTTATTGGTAACTGACATTGAATATGGTCTTGTTTGATTATAGTGCTATGATTCTCCAAGGAAAAGGAATTATTCATGATGTCAACTGTACGTACAGTTGGTTTTTGTACACATGCAAAAAGTTTAAACTTTAATTAAGATGCTGTTAAAAGGAGAGTTAGAAGAATAGAATTGTAGTGATCTGGATTCTTAGAAAAAGAGAATGTGAGCTGTAGATCTAGTCAAGAACTGCTATTGTATTGGATTGCAAATTTGTTAATTTAGATCAAAGTACTTTATGTATTAGTACGCTCCATGAAGATAACTAACTACGGAATGATTGGATAAAAATGTGATTAATACATACAGGGAATGTTCTTTTGAGTTAATTATTCGAGTATGAGAGTGTACAACTAGATGTTGGTTATAATGGTGCTGGATAAGAAATGTTATGAAGGCGTGTCTAATAATGGGTTGATAATCTGTTTATAATGACGAAAAGGCCCCGATTAGGATACACAAGGCGCATAGGAAGTTCAGTTAGGTTTTATGAAGGGACGGAGCCCCTCCAATATGGCGCTTACCGCTGGACTCTGGTTAGAAGTGAGAGCGGACTAGCGTACGCTTGGATAGTTTGTTTAAAAATGGCCGACATGCGGCCGCCCGCGTTGCTTCGACGCAAGCGAAGGCAGCAGGTTGACAGTGATACAGTCCGTGCTGGAGGGTGCGGAAAGGAGAGCGTTTCCTCGTAAGTAAGCGCTGTTGGGTATGACCGCTTGTAGTAAGAGCAATGATTAGTGGATTGAGGGCTTGGTCTACTATTTTTTGAATTGTCTTTATTATCTTGTTTCGGCAGTTGGTACAGGCATTTGAGTGAGTGGAGACACTACCGCCGAGTAAAATCAGAAGATTACTCAAATAAAGAAGAACAGCGGTATTGTAAAATTTTAATTTTAGCAGAGAGTTCTTGTTAATAAGATGAAGTTGGGTGAACTCTCGCTTATTTTAGAATTTTTTCCTTCTTCTTTTAGCCTGGGGACAACACCAATATTCAAATAGGCAAAGTGTCTCGTTGGTTGATAATTTGTTTCTCCGGTTCGTAGAAAAAGGTATGGTTTTTGACGGGCGACACAGAATAGGATTTACCCTTTGTGGGGGGTGCACAAGTATCACTTGGAGGGACATGGTGGTGATTATTAATTGTTTCGTTTTCACGGTATCAGTTAACTGGGAGTTACTTGGTTTGGATTATAAGTTTTTCTTTGGGTGAGAATTATAGCGCTGACTAGTGATAATTCACTTGATAATATAAAATTCAGACTTTGCTACTCTATTTATGATAAGAGATATAGGGAATTAATACAGTGTAATTGCTTGTTTTTAATATTTAATATATATGTATCTTTTTGTAGAGGTGCCATTGCCCTTCGACTGTCCTGAGGAGGCCACGAGTTATGGGGCCGAAACGCGTCGACACGAGTCTAGCAGGACTTAGGGGTGTTAATTGTTAAATTGAGAGATTGAATAATGAGAAGCACTACATAATACCTTAAAAAAATTGTTAGGTGTTTACAGCTGGGTGCTAATCCCTTGGTCATTTGCTTTAGGCAGGATCACAATGTAAATTAGTTATAGTGACCTTTTTGAGTTTTTCCGTTGGGCATTTCCCATTTTTATGTATTGTATTTGTTTAGTTTTGAGATTTTGTGTTTTGTAATTAGTTAGTAATTTCATTTATTTCTGTATATGTTATCATGCTGAGGTACATACTGTTTTCTGAAAATTAATTAAATAAATATGGGAAAGTAATTTACCCGATCAACCAAAAGTGAGTACTTTGGTGAGTATAATTATTGATTCAATTTGTTCCTGCCTGCTATTTTTTGTGATTATGTTTAGATGGTACCCTGAGCAGGTTGGGGTTATAGGGTATTCCCCTTCTTTTTGGTGAATGTTTCAGTGTCTGCTAGGCAGACACTGAAAATCATTATGGGGCCATGTTAGGGGGCCCCTGCACTGCCCATGCCTGTGGAATGGGCAGTGCAGGGGCCCCCAGGGGCCCCACGACACCCGTTCCCGCCATCCTGCTCCTGGCGGTTTTTACCGCCAGGACCAGGATGGCGGGAAGGGGGTCGGAATCCCCATGGCGGTGCTGCGATGGAGGATTCTTTGGGGACCGCCGCGGTCAGAATTGCCCATGAAGCACCGCCAGCCTGTTGGCGGTGCTTCCGCGGCACTCTGCCCTGGCGGTTTTCAACCGCCAGGGTCAGAATGACCGCCTATATAGCCTTAGAATACTATTTTAATGAGCCATGGTAACTGCATTGGCTCAGGATTCCCAAAACCTATTAAAGCTTAATCCTACAAAAACAGAGCACCAGGGAGAGGGCTTTTTGGTCTCGGATCATGCCCCCCCCCACTCATGCACCATCAAATCTGCAAGCAACCTTTATCTGAATAACTTATCTGAATTAGTATCTTACAAAATTGGCCTTGGAAACCTAGGTCATCCAAGTTTCAAGTTCCTGATTCTTCAAATAAAAATATTGAGAATGACACCATCATTTATTTGTTCACAGTGACATATGGCAGACCTTCACGTTCTAAGACAATGATGCTTTCATTTTGGGAAGTCAATAAACTTCACATCCATAGTCACACTGTTACACCGCCACCTGCTAGTCCAAAATGGAGCCACTTGGCTGATTTGTGGCTTGTCCAGACATAAACATATTGCACCGGTACTCTCAGTTCTCTACATTGATTGCTTAACTAAGCACAGAACTATCTTTGAAGCAAGTATATGCAATACATCAGATTCTTGGGGAACCAGGTTTAATTGGCATAGTTCAGTTTCACACATCAGGCTCCAAAAACAAGGAGAGTCACTTATGAAGACAGCGCATTCCCAGTAGCAGCATCAAAAGAATGGAATCTGCTCCCGCAAGAACCCCTTCAAAGCGTAGCCTCATACAGATAGACCGATACCAAAAACGTTTATTTTTCATAAGTAGGACAGCTTCTTCATGCAATCTCTTGGTGAACAATGTTCAAGTTTGCCTTGATAGTGAGTACAACATGTTTAGCACTGTCTCAGCACTACCTCTAACACTTTCAATAGAGAGGTTTAGCTTACTGTATTGTAACCAGAAAGCTGTGGGTTTTGTTTTGGCTTGTACAGTGCTAAGACGCTTGACAAACATTGTGCTACATAAATGCAAATGACCAAACATAATTAAACTTTAAGAAATGTAGAACACAAAATATGGGTGGATTAAGCCAGAACCAAATTAATAGAATAAAGACTTAGACGAGTTCTGTGAAATACATTTTCTAGGGTATGCCCTAAATCAAACAGAACTGCAACATGTCATATTGACTGACATAAAGTAATCCCTTAACCACATATTTTGGTAATTTACATTTTGCTCTGTCAGGGAAATGTATCACCACGACAGTAAGTATTGTTCATGTAATTGCAAACAGGTATCCTAACCATGTTAGCATATTTGTCTTGCAGCATTCTAGTAAGTATAGTGGAGTACTGAGTATGTGTTATTGTGCTGCATATAATGGGCATTTGATTGGTACAGATTAACTGGCAAAATATTCACATGCTTTGGGAACTCAGACCTTATTCTGAGCAGTCTACCTGCTTGTCAATAAAACACTGCTCTAACCATTCGCAATCCAACACAGCTTTGTTTCAGTTTTAGTTCTAGTTGAAGTAGACACCCATAAAATATAAAATAATCGTATCAGTTGTCGTTTGCTACATCACAACAATGGCTCTTTTCTCAGTGTTGTCACAATGTTCTACCCCCAGCATAGGCTGCGGCTTACTGCAACCGTAAATCCTGCAATTCACCAGTCTCCATCGTTGACCTCTGTGACCTTTTGGTGGTAGAAAAGGGACATTACATGTTGTGGTGGTGTCATGGCAGAGGTCTAGTCAATCAAGTTGTTGTCAAAGGTTGTCAGGAAGAAGCCAAAGATGGATGAATGAGCCGCTTTTGTGTGGACTGATGTGGACAAGAGTTTGAAGGTTACAGCAAGTAAGAGGGGTTAATGCTTTGGCACTGACATTAATTCATAGGGACTAGACTTTGAATAGTGTTTTAAGGTGACATGGAGGCACAGTCACAAGTGGTGCACTACCGTGTTGTTGTGGTCACATTCACCAGTGGCAGTGGCGGTTTGGAAAAAGTGCTACACATGGATCAGGACCGTGAGAATGCTGAAGGGCACTTTTTAAATATAAATTATGCATCCTTATGGTTAGAGTGTTGGTAAATTGAGAAGCCAAGGACATCCTTACAAATATCATCATATCTTAACTAGGTATTGCATGGTTTACTCATGGCTTCCATACTGATGAGACAGTTTAGCTGTGTCTAAACTCATGGAAGCTTCTGCAGAATTGCATATATATACATATATATATATATATCCAACACCAACAATTGCAAAACAATTGATTCGTATGCACTCCAGGAGAGTTTTATTGCTTCTATTCAAGAAAAGTGTAAGAAGACACCACTTGTGTCTTCTTACACTTTTCTTGAATAAAAGCAATAAAACTCTCCTGGAGTGCATACGAATCAATTGTTTTACAATTGTTGGTGTTGGAGATTGTGGAGGAATGGTCCTTTCCTCACGTTTGCACCCGTGAGATCTGCGCGCCACAAGGTGGACCTGTGGATGGTGTATATTTATATATATATATATATATATATATATATATATATATATATATATATATATTCAAGCACAAAAAAGGGCGCTGCACTCCCGGAGGTTTCTCTATGTGGTAACCATTTATTTCTTCTTTTTGGAAGAAATAAATGGTTACCACATAGAGAAACCTCCGGGAGTGCAGCGCCCTTTTTTTGTGCTTGAATTTAACAAGGGTGGTGGTCTTCACCCTCACGTGTGCACCAGCAGCCAGAGTGCTCCACTTTGAAGACCGTTTTGTTGTGGATAGAATTTATAGTGGTAGCACCCGGTACTGTGGATTCTTGAAACATCAATTGTGAAAGAGGAGGCGAGGGGACACTGTGCCTCTGCGTTTGTACTTTACAATGGAAGATTAAGGACGGGATGTCGAACTTACAATGCGCCTTGCGCCACACTTCCACTTATGGGACAATCTCATCGCGAAAAATGGTGAGCATGTGCCCCTTTGTTTTTCACAAAACCGATGCGGCCCTTGAATTGGATGAGGGCCTGGAGGCGATGTGGAATTTAAATCAATATATTCAATGGTTCTCTATGAACGTGAGAAGAGAAAACGGAAAGGAAATAATTACTGTGACATTGAGATGATTTATAAATAGACACGACTTGTGAATACTGTTTAAAATATCGGCATGAAAGTTAAATGTGCAGATGCACGGAGATAAAGGCAATGAGGCAATTAAACTATTTTATGGGAGCCGTTTTGAAAGTGAAAATGTATCAAGCCGTCCTGATTACTAAAATGGAAATAATGATGTCACAATTTACGAACAAGCCCCAGGTGGAACACACCAGAGAACTATAAATCCCAGAATGCACCAGCAATAATAAATATGTCCCAGAATGCTTCGCACATATACAAGCTGTGATTGCGCTAACAATGTGAATGCAGACGAGATACCACTTGAGGAAGACGATAGTCGAAACTCGTTGTGGGGTCTTATTTCATGCTTTTTGGAAGAAATAAATGGTTACCACATAGAGAAACCTCCGGGAGTGCAGCGCCCTTTTTTTGTGCTTGAATTTAACAAGGGTGGTGGTCTTCACCCTCACGTGTGCACCAGCAGCCAGAGTGCTCCACTTTGAAGACCGTTTTGTTGTGGATATATATATATATATATATATATATATATATATATATATATATATATCTGACATTCTCGCTGACAACATGAAGTGAGACGCAGATGGTCGGACAAAATAATATGCATCTTGCACAGGAAGTTAACATGGTGAAACTGAAAAGTACTTGAAGCAGCACATGTCAATGCAACTTCATATTTTGAAAAGAAAATAGTTTATGCAACTTGTGTTCGGTGCAGAAGGGATTGCTGAAACATTCAAAGTTCTGAAGTCTTAAAATCGGCACTATAAGCAAATGAACAGCTGTTGCTCCTTCAGATGCGGCTTAAAATGATTGAAAACAGAAAACAATATTCTCTTGGAAAACTAAATTGAAACAAAATGTCTCTTTCAATAGAACAGGATCACACTATGCCAGAAGCACTTAAGTTCACCTAATCTCATGAGGATGTACAGTCTGCATTTAAAAAATGCTATAAGACACACCACTTAAACCCAGATATCTCAATTCATTCAATTATTTTAGAACTTATGGTTTTTTTCCAGAGCGCTGGAAGTGGTCAACACACAGCGAACATCCTGAAGACTAAGAAATCTGAGTCTTGTAGCCTAGAGTGCTAACCCCTCCACTAAGGTGATCTTTCTTTAACCACATGCTGACTGGTCAGAATCCTCATGAGTCAACTTAGCCTTCTATGCTCTCTCGGTAAATAAAATAAGTAACAATGGTCTATGTAAAAATAAACATGTTATACAGCACCAAGTGGGCACTTTACATGAACCCGACACAAACTGAAGGAACAAGAAGCTTTGTTATGTTATGTGCATTTTAAACTGCACTGCCACCTGTGTGTGCCTAACCCTGCCTAGGGTAGGTTGGGTAATTGAAAAGCCAGGAGGCTCTGATTTGGAGCATGCCCTAGTGATTTAGCTGGACTTTCTTGCAGCTTTTAACATTATTGGCCACCTGAGATACTTGAAACTTGAGACCTGAAAGCAGGGGTTGACCCTGCTAACACAAAGGTAAAACTTCTGGAATATTCGTACAGGGACAGAACACACTTTGGACTGGTTACAAGCAGTTAGGGGTGTATTTCCACTCTGCACTCTTGTCAGTTGCTTGGTGCTCCTGCATTCAGATGTCCAGGGTGTGGGAATACCTAACTTGGTTTTGCTGGCCCTAGAATATTGTCAGTATATTCACTTTGGAAAAGAGCTTCTTTGCAGTCTGGATTATTTTCCAAGCTCCTCAAGTGGTTCTCAGTCAAGGCACAGGGGGACCATGTAACACTTCCTTCTGATAGGTAACATTCTCCATGCCTTTTTTCAACCTCTCTCCTGCAGGGAGGTCCTGCAAACATTTTACAACAGTGTCAGAGCTGGTGGTAAATGTCTGTGTTAAGCTGCTCCGAATCGGAAACACCATGCAAAATTTCCCCGATAAGTCTGAGTCTGCCCAGATATCCCCCATTCTGAGGGGACTAACCCCTTGAAAGAATTGTGTGCAAAAAGTTTGTCCGTTATAGGTAATTCGAACCACCCAAAATCTGTGCAGAGAATTCCTCCAAACTTTTATTCAGGGACTAAGCATTGCTGTGTGCCGGGGACACCTTCATTGGTTTAGGTAACTAAAACTGAATTCCAGTGATCTTCAGATTTATGTTTTTTTAAAGTGGTCTATGGCTCTACTTTCTTCAACCTTGACTTTCAATGGTTCGCCACTTTTGAATGTCAATGGTTTATACAATTTACCTTAATCTAAACCCTAGTAATTTCTTCCAGTAAAATTAAATGTATTTGAACTGTTGTTTGAATAGTACATAAACAGGTATAAAAACCCACAAGCAGTGTTGTAACCTGTGAGGTTTGCGACGATACCAGCACCACCATTTATAATAGTGGTGTACTCTTGAATAGACTCATTTTCACATAATGCCCCATACAGCAAACTGGTGGAAGGATGTTAACTCAATAGGAGAATGATTTTGCTTGCAATTGTGCCTATTCTGTACTTTACAGGCTGATTTAATCGCCCTACTGTAGGTGGTGCAAGGGCATCTGCGTTGCAGGCAGGATCATACTTGTGCAGGAAGGACCACCTTCCTGCACAAAAACAATCATGAGAGGCTTTTTCCTCTTTCTGTGTGAAAGAGGAAAAAAGAACAAGAATTAAAGATATTTCTCCTCATTGCGCATCCCCCGGGCAAGGCGTAAGGTTCTGAAGCATCACCAGATTTACTTGGCGTTGCAAATCTGGGGATGCATCAAAATCTATTGGTGTTGTGTGGGTACACCCACCGCAATGCCCATGGAACTCCTCCCTAACACAGAGTTTGGAAAAGCAGCGATTAGTGTTGCCTTGCCTTACTCCATATCAGTGAGGTCAATCAAAGCCACGCAAAGCGGCTTTGCGCGGCCTCATACATATGGTTGAAAGGTTTGTGTCACTAAAAGTGACACAACAGCAGTGCAAGCCTTTCATAAATAAGCCCCTATGAGTGATGGCAACTGACCCTTCACAACGAGCACACCTAAACACAAAGCTGTTCCCTTCCGTGACAAGGACTGGGACAATGGCAATTTATTATTTTTGAGAGACAAAACAGGGTTTTGCTTTCACACAAAAAAAATGTATATTGACAATGACCTGGCAGATCTCCAAACAAAAAACTTTTGCAAAAACTAAAATCAAAACAAGCACTGTGAAAAGCAAAAGGCTGACAGACAGCTCCAGACCTAATAGCTTGACCAATGTGTGCCAGTTATTAGTATAGTTTAAATATATACTCTCTCTGAAATACGTTAAATGTATTTGAACCTAATCTGAGCTTATCCTCATAATACTGATTACCATAAGATGCTTTGAGCAAGCCACTGCTCACTTTCACCGGTCACGATGGAAACTGTGGCTCCTACTGTAGCCCTGTCCTTTACACCAGCCCCAAAATCTGACGATATTCATTTTAAACATAGTTCGCATCTGATTTCATTTGGCACTCGGATGCAAATAACCTTTTGTAATTCTGCACCTTAGTAAATTGAGATGTACCTGTTATTTGCTCTCTCATGGTAGTGGGTGCTATTATGACATGTTCCTGCATCTGACACATCCTCTGAGATTAAAGATCATGGCCATTTTAAAGGTATAAATCTCTGCAACATTTGTAGTTATTGGTGACAACTAATGCTTCATTAAGGTGCTGAGTAAGTTGAAATTCTGTACTCGGACTGACAGATCAAAACTTTAAGATATTACAGTAGGTTTACCCTCTCTCGAAAAAACAGAAAGTAGTGCACAGATGGAGAAAGCCTGCCCAGAGCAGAACGTCTTCACCGGCGGATGCAGGCTGACAGGACACTCGGGTGTGGTTCTAACCTTCAAATTGCTAAAGAAACGCAAGAGGCTGCTTTTGATTTTAAATGTTAAGCTGGACATCCCTTGAGGACATCCACCTTGAGTCTTCCAAGAGAAGCTCTCGATTGGTCCTTTTGCATCTTAGTAGTGTTTACGCAGGACACGTTGCCTTCATTTTAAATGCTGGAGATAACAGCAAAGTGCAACTAATGCACTCGCAGGTGTTAACGTGAGGGCGCAGATGCCGTGGTAAAACTATCATTGCATGAAAACACTGCTTTCAAGTGGTGACAATGCAGAGGTATATGAAAAAAACATGTATGTGCCATATGAACGATGCATATGTATGTGCTTGCAAACACAGGTGGAAAGACCATTTTTCTCATTTCATTTGCACAAAAAAATGGAATTGCTACACATCAACGCCCAGCCACCTCTCATGACGAACAAGAGATGAAGACTGTCACAGAAAAAGGCATAGGGCTGAGCATCTGTGCAATCTGATGCATCAGGGTAGAACTGTCCAGTGCCCCCTTGTTGTGCCTGTAGAATGTAAGCAAGGTAAGGAAAATTCTAAATTGGAGATTCAGAACGGACCATGCTGACCAATGACATCACAAACAATATGACCGTTTCTTCAGGCGCCTGGGGGCCGGTAGATGTGTCAACATAAGACAGCATCAGGAGTAATAATGTTCTTGTTCTTGTACAGAGATACCTCAAGCACTGACACAGTGACCTCAAGAGGCCTTTGGTGGACTGTTAGAGGAAGACCAGAAAGAATGTCAGATATCAGGTGCAGAGGTGCTAACGCTGAGTTTTTAATGAAATTATTAATAAATATTCATGTATTTTTAGTGTTGGATTGCGTAGAAATTGTAATAATCTAGAGGAAAATAATGCACGCATTTGAAAGTGTGACCACGTGAACGGCCGTCAATGTTTACAAAGTGTACTTATTAATAGCTTATTAATATGAAATGTCTAGCTTTTGTTTGATTAATGTAGAAATATGTCATATTGAGAGTTATGCATTATGTATTAGCTTTATTAATTGTAGGCCTTACCTTAGTGGAGGTCTTGGCCTCGTTGCATGGCCTCATGTTAAGCTGCATTTCTTAGGCGTTCAATAAAATGTCTGCTTAGAGAATTAAATTGTGATTTTCCACTGTGCTGACCTAAAGTGCTCGTAGCTAAAATACTTTCTCATGAGAAGATGCAGTACCAGCTAATGCAACATTGTAAATGTAATGTGTGTAAGACTTACTTTCACAGGAGAGCACAATGACTGGAGTACAAGCTGCAACAATATTGTTACCTGACCAGCCAGATGAATGAGAACAGTACGGAAGGAGCCAATCATCGACATGTGACCCGTGTACTAGTAGAAATGTAGATTTGAAGTTTTAGTTTTATTGGACAAAGTGTGAACATGCGAACCCTTGACCAATAGGCACTTGGGAAGTAGTTTTAGGGAATCTAACTTAGTCGGACTGCACTGAGGAGAAGAGACCCTTTCCCCATTTTCCGTTTGCCATACAGCCATTATTTTCTTGACCAACTTTAGAAGGGACATGCTTAACTTTATGGCTTAAAGACTTTGCTGTTTCTAAACTTTGATGCTGAATCCTGATGACTTTTTGACCAAACTGATGTCCTGAGGATGAAGACTGACACAGCTTGCCGATCCAAACTGAGGATAGGAATATTGACTAAGATGTTGTTTGCTGTGTCTATTTGCTTTAATTTCTAGGTACCAACCGCTATTTTGATAGAGCCATAGTTAGATGTTTTTCCAAATTTGTGTAGACTAAATTGTTTTTGTATGAAGCCCAAACATGCTGATGCTACGCTGGAGCTAGTTAGGGATCCTCACTAATGAAGTTCAATACATGGAGTAACATTTGATGTCTTTCATTTGCTGTAACTAAATGTACGTGATATCGGTTGCGCAGTTATTCGTGTTAATAAATTGCACTGTAACTTTAGAATGTGTAGTAGCTCAAGCTTTGATTAGATTGAGTTTCTTTAGTCGCTTTGGTCAGCCAGTGTTGTTTCTGTATGTTTATCATTTGATTTTGAGATTATCTTATGTGACACTAGCTATGTTAATAAAGGGAAATAAACATTCTAACTTTTAGATAAAGGTGTGGTTATTCATGATTGCGAGGTCATGGTGTGTGACATAGAATGATGGTTTGTCTCCTTAAGAGCTCATCACATAGTCCCAGAAATAACAGGTGTCCTCAGAGATGGTAGTAGCTTGATGATCTTGTCTTTTGAGCGCTCATCATCACTGAGGTTTGGATTTATTTTCTCAGTGATACAAATTGGAGAGAAAATCTGCCCTTAAGTCCTGAAATGACTTTCCCAGATTCTTGGAGCTTGCCAATGTTTGTTTGAGGATGTTCTCAGCATTCTAGTGATAGTGTGAATGAAGTAGGTTTTGGTTTGCACAGCTTATGCAAATTGCAGGTGAATTGTGATGTTTGTGAGGGTTTAAGGAGTTTGAGTACTCCAGATGACGTTGTAGAAGTGTGCGTACTCCAAAGTATGAGAGAAGGGAAGTCGTCGAACTTCACACTTGTGTGGTGCTTTGGGCTCAAATTTTGTCCACGTGGTTGTTGATGTACGGACCCTGCATGGTCTAAGACTCAAGAGTATATTGAAAAGCGTATGAGACACTTGGTTTTTGTTGTAATTTGTCTGGTCTAGTAGGTCGATCGGGCGTGGTCGACAAGTCAGAGTGTGAGTCAAAGTAAGTGAAAGAAATATTCGACTGAGATCTGGCAAGCCCTGTGTGCACCAGGACAGACCCACTGATCAGTTGAGAGTGAAATTTGCGGGTCGAATTTTGCTTGTGAATCAGGGAAGCTGAGAAAGAAGGAGTAGCTGTTAGACCGCCGTCAGTGAAAAATCTGTAAGGTTCTGAAGCCATTGTGTTACCCTCCCTGTAGTAAATCGACAAATTGGGTTTTGATGTTGTTTGGTGCTCAGAATATTTTGCATTCGTTTCATGTGAATCTCAGTTTGGGAGGACGAGACGCAAGACTTTGTCAGCCGCAGTACATGTAAGTGTGATGTCATTGGAGCCGTGCTGGGATAGGTCGGTTAGTGAGAAGGGTCGTGCACGGATTGGCAGCTGCCCATGAATCGCAATTGGTTGAGAAGGTGGGTGAAGTGAATTCTGGGAATAAAAGTCCATTCCTGATTTGATTTTGAATAATATAAAGGTTGGAAAGATGTAATTTTTTAAAGCTTTAAAGAGTGCTATAAGGGGAGATATGTACGTTACAACGAGCATAGTGGATATTGCAGAAGGTACACCCGCTTACATTGTAATCGAAGAAAAGGGTGTAACGCCATGTCTTTGGCTAAAGTATTGGTGCAAAGTGACAGAGAAGGATTGGAGCTTAGCATTTCCTGCTAATGGAGCATTCAATTTGAGGAGTTTAGAAAATCTGAAGAGGGTACTGTATGATCTGAAGCCCCCTCCGAGACCAGCGCAGTTCGAGGCATTAGTGACCTGGGAGTTAGTAGCCAGACAACAACAGCAACAGAATTTTGAAAGGAGAATGAGAAAGGCAGAAAAGACACTGGTGGAGGCTAGATGGGATCATACTCATAAATTTGGAGAACTGACACTTTGCAGGGAATTAAGTTATTCCCAGCAATTACACAAGACGGTGGGAGGAAAGATACTAGAAAAACTAACAAGAGCCCTTCCGAGAGTAGGAAAGCAAGAAAATCTTTGACATATGAGGAGGAATCAGAGGATGGTGAGTTTCTTTTACAGTTACTGAGAAATCGTACACGCCATATGCAGCACATAAGAGTCTAACCTGTCCAAGCACCAGCGCTGATCCTTCAGATCAAAAAGAGGTTAGGGGAACAGCGAGTCTGGTGCAGGTTATCCTAACCAGACACAGAGTCCAACGCAGAGCAGTCTTAACACACCTACTACTCCAGTAGTTCAAACTCAGGTGCTACAGCCAAATGTCCAGAGAATTTACCCTGATGTACCCATTGTGGAGGCTGCCACAAATCTGATAGTGCCTACGGAACAGGTTTTCCCGCAACCAATGTTGGTTCAGACAGAGCCAACTCCACTCTTACTGCAACAAGTGCAGCCACAGGTAATGCCAAGATACACTCCTATTACAGGGACCCAGACTGATATGTCTGCACTGATGAGCCAAAACATGGAAATACGCAACCACAGAACCTAGGTGCTAGAACAACTCCAGATTCTGTCTCTGTACCAGTTACTATAGGTCTGATTGTGCCACTGTTCACACAAGAGAAAAGGGGTGTAAGGAGACAGGGAGTCCTAAGTCAGAATTCAACGAGTGGAGGACTTAATGAGAATATCCGAATAGGCTCTACTGTGGTACAGACCTTTGACGGGTCCAGATCCCTGCAAGACCTTATTCCATTTGGTGTTCCTCCAGATACTGTGATAGGGTCGAACATTAGTCAGAACTTGAAATTACTGACACCGCCGACCCCGAATACAGTTGTGCAACTGGTACCACCTGTCCAGGCCAGCAACCTTTCGTTGCAAGGTTTGACTGCCCAGCAATTGACTAAATGGGTGGACAACCTGAATACCCCGCAGAGTGCCCCTAAGGGAGAGGAGTACTTGAACTACACTAGACTAAGCATGGAAGCGGGTGAGCTCATTGAGGGAAGTATGGGTATGAACAGGTTAGAGTTCTACACAGAAGCAGAATTGAGATATCTCTGCCTGAAAATTACAAGGGAAGTGAGCAATGTGCATGTGCATCAAAAGCTAGCAGACCTGGCAGAAGAGTACGGCATAGAAATTGAGAAAACAAAGCATCTGAAAAGGAATTACAGGTTAGACTTTGAAGCTAAAGATTTTTAACACATGAGATCTGCCGGAAAGAAGGCACACCTTAGGGAGTTACTTCAAAGTGCCCAGACTTGAGAAGCATTAGACAAATGGGAAGGCAGATGGGTAAAGAAAAGAGATAGGAGAAAAATGGATTCTGCAGAGATGACTGCAAATGTGCAGCAGGACAAGGATCTAGTGAAAATGTTAACAATGAGGGAGATTCCAAAAGGGAATTTTTTTCACGTCCCCTGGGGCAGAAGTGACATCCTGTCATTTACAAATGATTACCCTAGATTGAGAGAGATGCCAGTAAAATGGTACCAGCAAACAGACAGGTTTGTGAAACATGCAAAGTGCCTGTGGGAGGACTTGAAAACTTTATTAGAAATAGTGGTTCCAGCTGACCTGTGGATGGAGTGTAAGAGGAGTATAGATTGGCAGACAAAAGAGCCAGAGAGAGATCAGGTTATAGGTGCACCGTCTCCTGAGATAATGAAATATTACTACAAGGTGATTTAATTTTTGAAAATGAGAATTTCGCTCAAAAACATTGACTGGCGGAGAATTGACAGGACAGCTCAAGAAGCAAAGTAGTTGATACATGCATACTACGAGAGATTATTGGAGAAGTTCAAGCATTACAGTGGTGCAGAAACAGTTGAGCCAAAGTCATGATTCATTTGTGTTCAGATTTGTGGAAGGATTGAGACCTCAAGTTAGCCGGATGCTTAAGAATCATTTGATCTGCTGGCGAGCAAAGCTGATGAGGTGTTGCAGTATGCAAAGTACTGCAGTGATGAGATTGAATTGAAGCAGCGAAAGCTGAAAGAGAAGGAAATGCTGATGCAGATTAAAGCTGCACAGACAGGGATGCAGGGAAAGTTTCCACAACAGCTACCACAGTTACAGCAGGGAAACATGGTATTTCAAAATCAGATGAGAGGCAAAAGTCACAGAGGTGATGCAAACCATGGTCCAGACATGAGTACTGTAGTGGTTCAGAATGATTTGCAGGGAATGATAAATTGTTGCCTTGTCACACTTGCGGAGCGGTCGGACATTGGAAACGGGAGTGTCCGATGCCGGTGCAGGAAGATGTTGTTCAGCAAACTAATGACATCAGCTCATTCCAAAACTTGAGAGGACCAAGAATGAGAGGTCCTAATCCGAATTTCCAAAATAATGTGAATCAAATGCAGAATTTTCAACCCATGCTGCAGGTGCAAATGCCACACGTACAAATGACACAGTTGCAGCCAATGTAACAGTAGGTTCCCATGGTGCCTAGACAGCAAATTCAAATACCTCAAGCCCCAATGTAACAGCAGAGGTGATGCTTCCTCAACAGGTCACAGGTCAGAGGTCCAACCAAAGTAATAACACAGTACACCAATTCCCGTTACGCAATGAAAATGGAATAAACGAAGAATGGGTGAGCGAGATTTTGGATGAGGAGGAATGTGTGCTTGCAGCTTCCTTAGAAGTAGATCAGAAAGGTCCCTATGTGAAGGGAAAAGTCATGGGTCACAGAGTTTCCTTCTTGGCTGACCCAGGAGCTACACGCTCTACAGTAAGAAGTGCTGAAGTTCCAAATTTGTCCCTTTCAGGAAAGACAGTCCAGATTATAGGAGTAGCTAATCAGTATTTGACCAACCCAATTGCAGAACCAGTTCAGGTTAAGATTGACAACTTTCAGGGATTGCACAAATTTGTAGTCTGTGATTTGAGTCCGGTATCCCTACTGGGAAGAGACTTGGGCCCATATTTATACTTTCTTAGCACCGCATTTGCGCCGCTTTTTGACGCAGAAACGGCGCAAACTTCCAATATACAATTGTATTTTGGAAGTTTGCACCACTTTTGCGTAAAAAAATGTCGCAAATGCGGCGCTAAAAAAGGATAAATATGGGCCTTGCTGTGTAAAACCAGGTGGTCGATTACTTGTTCAAATGATGGAATCGAGATACAGACGAATAGTGATGATGAGGATGACCCAGCCCTAGAGACATAGGGGGTCATTCAGCCACCGACCACGGGAGCACCGCCAACAGGCTGGCGGTGCTCCCACGAGCATTCTGACCGCGGCGGTTCAGCCGCGGACAGAAGCGGAAAGTCGGCGGTCTCCCGCCGACTTCCCGCTGCTCGGGGGAATCCTCCATGGCGGCGGAGCGCGCTCCGCCGCCATGGGGATTCTGACACCCCCTACCGCCATCCTGTTCCTGGCGGGTCTCCCGCCAGGAACAGGATGGCGGTAGGGGGTGCCGCAGGGCCTCTGGGGGCCCCTGCAGTGCCCATGCCTATGGCATGGGCACTGCAGGGGCCCCCGTAAGAGGGCCCCACTGTGTATTTCAGTGTCTGCAATGCAGACACTGAAATACGCGACAGGTGCAAACTGCACCCGTCGCACCCCTGCAACTACGCCGGCTCAATTCTGATCCGGTGTCCTCGTTGCAGGGGCATTTCCTCTGGGCCGGCGGGCACTCTTTTGGAGAGCGCCCGCCGGCCCAGAGGAAATGTTTGAATGGCCGCTGCGGTCTTTTGACCGCGGTGCGGTCATTTGGCGGCGGTACCTTTGCGGACGGCCTCCGCCGTCCGCCAAGGTTATAATCACCCCCATAGTGTGAAACCAAAAATGAGGAATACCACCTAATTGATTTCTTTCCAGTGTTCACAGCGAAGGAGCTTCATCCTGATTTACAGGGAATGGTTAAAATGAAAGTGTGGGATCTGACAGGGAACGAGATAGGTCTGATAAAGGGAGTTGAGCCAGTTACAGTTTCCGTAAAGCTGAATGCGATTTTTCCTCAGATTCCCCAGTACCACATGCCAAAAGATGTTCTTATGAACGTCGCCCAAATAATTGCAGAATTTGTGGAACAAGGGGCTCTGAAAGAATTGTTGAGCAGCCCATGTAATTCTCCAGGATTTGAGAAAAATAAATAACTTTGTGGTCAAATGTTGCCCCGTGGTGCCTAATCCAGCTGTGATAATGTTTCAGATTCCATGTGATGCTGAATGGTTCACTATCATTGACTTGTCACAAGCTTTCTTTTCTGTTCCACTTCACGAGGATAGTCATTTTCTCTTTTGTTTCAAATTTGTGGACCGAGTTTACTGTTGGTGTCGAATTCCTCAAGAGTTTTCAGAGTCACCTTTCATATTCAATCAGATCTTGGAAAAGAATTTGGAGTCATTGGAATTGCCCTTTCAATCAGCCTTGGTACAGTACATTGATAACTTGCTGATTGCGTCCAAAACAAGGGATGAGTGCAAGTATGACATGATTGACTTGCTGAACTATTTGGGAAAGAATGGTCATAAGGTGTCACCACTTAAATTGCAATACTGTCAGAAGGAAGTGAAATATTTGGGTCACCAGTTCGAGAAAGGATCAAGGAAAATATCAAGAGAAAGGGTTACAACCATATTGCAGATGAGTCCCCCAGCCACTCAGAGAGATGTGAGGAAGTTTCTAGGGATGGTAGGCTATTGCTGCCAATAGATTCCCAGTTTCTCAGTCAATTCCAAGCTTTTTTTAGAAGCTGACCCACAAGGAGGTTACCAATCCTATAATGTTAGACCAGGCTTGTATGAAAGTGTTTTTTGAATTGAGAGAGAGTTTGTGCAAAGCTCCAGCTTTGGGTATGCCTGACTACACAAAACCTTTCACATTGTTTTGTCATGAGCATAATGCGTGTTCTTTGTCTGTCTTGAGGCAGGTCCATGGAGGTGTAAACTGCTCAGTAGCACATTTTTCAGCTACTGTGGACCCAGTTGCAGGAGGTTTACCAGGTTGTCTGCGTGCAGTTGCAGTGGTTGGACAGAGCCTCACACAGTGTGAAGGCATTGTGATGGGACACCCCTTAACTATCATGGTCCCTCACGCCTTTGAAATTCTACTTACGAAGACCCAATACCTAACAGGTGCAAGGTTAACCAGATATGAGACGAATATTCTAGGGTCATCAAATGTGTAATTGAAAAGATGTACAGTGCTGAGCCCGGCAACCTTACTTCCAAATGAAAATGTTGAAATCGAAAAATTGGAAGACATTGAGCATGATTGTCTTGAAGAAACTGACTTGTGCACAAAACCAAGACCTGATATTAGAGACACCAGACTGGAAGAAAATGACCAAATTATCTTTGTTGATGGTTCCTGTCTAAGAGATATTACAGGGACACTGAGAGCAGGGTATGCCGTGTGCACAATTACTGCTATCCTGTAAGCGTCTTGGCTTCGTGGAGTATAACCTGCTCAAGTAGCAGAACTGGTAGCCTTTTCTAGAGCTTGCCATGCTTCTGCCCAGCTGAAAGTTACAATCTATACAGATAGCCAGTATGGATTTGGAATAGTCCATGATTTTGGCCAGCTGTGGTCACAGAGAAGTTTCATGACCTCTTTTGGTTCACCAGTGAGAAATAGTGAGAGAATTAAAGAACTGCTGCATGCTATCCAAATTCCTGAAAAGATTGCCGTGGTAAAATGCAGTGCACATCTGAAATCACAAGACTTTGGCCTCATTATGACATTGGCGGTAAATGCCGCTTACCACCCCGCTGACAGCCGCCAACTTACTGCCGCGCTGGCGATTATCCGTTCACCATATTATGACACACACACCAATCCGAAAGAATACAGCCACATACACAAATCCGCCAGCCCAAAGGTCAGTGATAAAGTGGCGGTCCCAAAACACACACCGTTACGCCAACAGAACAGCGCCCATCACATTATGACTCATGAATCCCCACGGCTGAAATTCAATGCCGGTACATACTGCTGCGCTCAGAATGGACACCCACATACAAAACAACACTACATTTGCCAATACGAAAAAAACACACCTGACACTCATACACACACCACACCCACACACCCACACCACTACAAAACCACACCACATTACCCACAACCCTTTACCAAAAACTATTGCCACCACAACACTGAGAAGAAGAGCACAGAGACAATTAGACACACACACCACTGACACCCATATACCCCTCACACACTCCACATCACACACCCAACCACATTACCCAAAACACCCTCACCAACGCACATCACACAACAACTATGGCACCACAAAGGCACCCCCGTTTCACTGAGGAGGAGTTAAGGGTCATGGTGGGACAAATCGTCATGGTAGAGCCACAGCTCTTTGGAGCACAGGTGTAGCAGATATCAATAGAAAGGAAGGTGGAACTATGATGGAGAATCGTGGACAGGGTCAAGGCAGTGGGGCAGCACTCAAGAACAAGGGACGACATCAGGAAGAGGTGGAACGACCTACATGGGAAGGTACATTCCACTGCATCAAGACACCAGCTCGCCATACAGAGGCCTGTGGTGGACCCGCACCTTCTCCCACACAACTCACAGCATGGGATGACCAGATACTGGCATTACTGCATCCTAAGGGACACGCCGGAGTTGGCGAGGGACTGGGCACTGGTAATTCAACTTTTAACAATTATCACCCCCTATACCTGCATGCCAGCACACACTCTCACCCTCACTCCCATCACTCCACCACATCCCACACAATCCACCATCACATCTCACTAATCACAATGCCAGGCCCTGCATGCTGTATCAAAGCATGGACACCCCTCCCAGCCCTGCATTGACACTTATCACCAAAGCATGCATTGTATAGGGAAACTAACATAACCACAATACACCAACATACACAAGCAAAAGCTGGCAGGGAACAACAACCATAGAAGGGAAGCCACAGAAGTACAAATGTCAGACACTTGAGGCATAACACATCATTTACATCCCCACAGGTACCCCAGCCAATGTCACTGGGGAGGAGGTGCCACCACTATCCAGTCCCCCAACAGAAGAGGCCCACAGTGATGACAGTAACTCTGGACTTCAGGATCTGGACAATCTACCTGGCCCATCAGGGACCACTGGACAGCTGGTCACTCAAGCTCACTCACAGACCACCACAGAGCCTCCCCTATCAGGAACCAACACCACAGCACCCACCCAGCATACCCACACCTTTGTCCCCAGGACGTGTCAATCAGCAGTGTGCCCACCTGTACAGGGACCCCAAGACACACCTAGCACACAAGACAATCAGGGACCTGAGGTCAGTGGGCACACCTTTAAGGGGACAGAGGCACAGGCCACAAGAGACACTGGGAGGACTGCTGTGCGCCGGGGGAGGACAGGAGCAGGGAACAGACTCTCCAGGAGGCACTTTCCGAGATCCTGGGAGCCTACCAACATTTCCAGGACACGATGGGCCAGATCCTAGACAACGAGCAGGAGAACAGGCGGCTGCAGGAGGGACCTTATCAGGGGATCAGGGAGGACTTGCAGGCCATTAACAACACTATGATCTCCATAGCAGGGGTACTGTCAGACATGGCCAACATCATGAGGGAGGCAATAGCACACCAGCGGGCCCCTGCCACAAGCCAGTCATCTGAACAGCCCTCCACTTCCACTGCCGCTAGTGGCCAGGAGGCCCCACCACAGGACCCACAGGCCACCAGCACCCCTCCCCCTGCAGAAGGCGAACCACCCCGCAAACGTTCTTTGTGAAGCAGACAGAAGCCAGAGACACTTGCCAAGACCACCGCCAGGAAATGAGACTCTCCCTTGTTTCCCACTCAGTCACCTTGTCTACCTTGAACTGCCATTGCTCCCCTTCCTATGTCCCAATGGACTATGCACCTGTGCTACAAACAGACTGGAACAATACCCTGGACTTTCCTCCATCATCACCCCATTTCATTGCATTTTCCCCTCTACATTTTAGCATGACAATAAACACCCTTGGATAAAACTCGACTACTAGTATTTTATGTATTGGAAATTTGTATTGATTGAAACAGCTACAACCATTGCAAATGAACTGTAAATAGTATGAGCATAGAATTAATGACCTGAAGCTGGCTGTTGTGATCACACCAGGAGAATGTTATCATATCACAAACATCTGTAAAATGAATATCCATAGGTAACAGTAAGTAGGGGAAAGAAGTGGGTAATGCCAGCATGCCAATGCCACTCAGAATACAACAATAGTCTTAGAAATGTGAAGTTCCACTGTCTCACCTGTGTGTCATTGGAAGTACTGATGTATCACTAATGTTCTGCTGTCCACATCCTCATCCTCTGCCTCCTCGTCCTCACTGTCTTCAGGGTACACTGCTGCCGCAGGGGCATCTCCAGTCTCCTCCTCCTGCAGAAAAGGTACATGGCGTCTGAGGGCCAGGTTGTGCAAGATGCAGCATGCCACAACTATCTGGCAAACCTTCTTGGGTGAGTAGACCTTCAGGAGGCCAAAGGTCCTTTCAATGATCCTTCTGGTTCGCCCATGTGCCTCATTATAATGTTCTTCTGCCCTTGTCCTGGCATTCCTCACAGGGGTCAGTAGCCATGATAGATTTGGGTAACCAGAGTCACCTGCAAATATTGAAGGACAACATTTAGCCACACACTATCCTATATGGCCAACACCATAGGCATACACCAACATATACTGGGAGGGAACCAGGGCTCACCTATTAGCCACACCCTGTGCCTCTGTAACTGGGACATCACATTTGGGATGCTGCTATTCCTTAGGACAAAGGGATCATGCACTGACCCAAGATACTTGGCATTGACGTGGGAGATGTACTGGCCTGCCAGGCACACCATCTGCACATTTATGGAGTGGAAACTCTTACAATTCCTATACAACTGTTCATTTTGCCGGCGGGTACAAATGCAATATGTGTTCCATCAATTGCCCCAATTATATTGGGGATATGTCCCATTGCATAAAACCCGGCCTTCACAGTGGCCAAATCCTCCACCTGGGGGAAAGCAATGTATCTGCACATGTGTTTTATCAGGGCAGACAAGACTCTTGCTAGCACGATTGAGAACATTGGCTGTGACATTCCTGTTGCCAAGCCCACTGTCACTTGGAAAGAACCAGTTGCCAGGAAATGGAGCACTGATAGAACCTGCACAAGATGGGGGATCCTAGTGGGCTGACGGATAGCTGATATCAGGTCAGGTTCCAAGTGGGTACACAGCTCTGTGATTGTGGCCATGTCCAGTCTATAGGTGAGTATAATGTGCCTGTCCTCCAGTGTAGCCAAGTCCATCAGGGATCTGTACACAGGAGCATGTCTCCATCTCCTCTTCATCCACAGCGGTAGGTATTTAATGGACACAAAAGTGAGTAGGCTGTCACAATTTGAACAATGGAGCCACAACAGCAGTCCACATTGTGCAAACATGTTATGGGACAGTGTAATTTATAAAGTATGTGCCTATTTATCCTGTGACGCAGCAATTATCGATACGCCTGTTCACCCCCCTGAAATGGCAACCACCTGTCCTGTGTGGAGGGACAGGTGAAAGTGAGGTAATGCCGCCGGCGTTGTGCGCTGTGGCGGTAGGCAGCTGTGAACCGCGTGCAATTCCTCATTGGTTCATACTGTGCCCTATGGGGTACAGTGGCCAATGGGGATCTACACCAGCGATTACAGTATGCACCACCGTGGACGTGACTGCCATTTTCTATCTCAATCCTCGCTTGTTTCCTGACCTTCCATAGGAGAGGACCTACACTGCATGAACTGCTGTGACCTGAGTGTGGAACCTACCATGGCCCATGTGACTGGGGAAAGGGCCCCAGCCTTCACTTCTGAGGAGTTGGAGTGACTGGTGGATGGGGTCCTACCTCAGTATGGACTGCTGTATGAGCCTCCAGAACAACAGGTGAGTACACTGTGGGCACAATGCATGTGGCATGAATGCATGGAGTTGTGTGTGAAGGCATCGTGTAAGGGGGGTTGGGTGGATGTCCTCTTGGCGGTGTACATGTTGTGCGTTGAGCTTTGTATGTGCCAATGGTGATGCAAACGGGTATGGTGGGACATTTATGTGACAGGCTGGACTGTTTGTCTAATGGTGTTCCCCTGTCAGTATTGCCTCTGCAGGTCAGCACCCATCAAAAGAAGGGACTATGACGTGCCATCACCAAGGAGGTGTGGACCCTGGGGGCCTATAGCAAGCGGAGCACCCACTGTCGGAAACTGTGGGAGGACCTGAGATGCTGGGCACAGAAGGCCGCGGAGGCCCAGCTGGGGAATGGCCTCCCAATGAGGAAGGGGTGCCCGTCGGACCCTGACCACCCTGATGCCCGCATACTGGCAGTGGCATACCCTGAACTGGTTGGGCGCTTGAGGGCATCACAGCAGCCACAAGGGGGTGAGTACAGTGGCTATCATTACAACTTACGGCTGGTGGGGAGGTATCTGGGTGGTGGTTGTGTGACCTTGGGTGCCCCTAGGCCAGGCCAGACCTAGCAGTGTAGGTCCTCTGGTGGCAAAGGGTTTGAATGGAAAATACTGCTTCCCTAGCTTGTTAATATTCACTTCTGGGCAGGGCTGCGTGGGTCCCAGGTGTGCTGCAGTTGGCGGTGTGTGCCCCTCCTCATTCCTTGATGACTAGCCATTTCACTGGTAGTGCAGTGCATAGTGTGTAGGCCTGTTCCCTGTGTGTGAGGGTGCTGTGTATGCCAACGGTGGTGTTGTTGCAGTCATTGACCTAGTGTATTCTTTGTCTCTCTCTCCCTTTTCTACTTTTTGTCATCCTGTCCTTATGTGCATTAGCATCATCTGGCAGAGGAGCAGAGACACCGGCTACAGAGGGAGCTGCATCCCACAGGACCCTTGAGGAAGAGTCCACCAATGCTGAGGGAACCAGTGGGACGGAGGGCGAGGGGAGCACCACGGCCGAGACTGGAGGGGACAACACAGACTCAGATACCTCCTCTGATGGGAGCTCCCTGGTTGTGGCGGACACCTCTTTGACCACCCCAGCTGCAGGTACAGCCACCACCCCCGTACCAGCACCCCCACTCACAGTAGCCCCTCAGCAAGTTGCCCGTGCCTGCCCACCTAAGAGGGTGGGCATCTCCTTTGCTCCAAACACCTCAGGCCCTGCCCCACTGAGCCCTGCTGCCCTGAGTGAGGAGGCAATTGACCTCCTGAGATCCATCTCTGTAGGGCAATCAACCATTGTGAATGCCATCCAGGGGCTGGCAGCCCAGATGCAGCAATGCAATGCATTCCTGGAGCACATTCACAGTGGATTGGCGGCCCAACAGAGATCGATCAGGCTCTAGCCTCCTCTCTGATGGCAGCCATTGTCCCTGTTTCAACCAACCCTCCTCCAACTTCCACTTCCCAGTCCCATTCTCCTCAACCCCAACCCATCCCAAGCACACAGACAGACGAGTATGCACACAAGACAACAGACCACCTCTCCACTGTATTTAAGTAGAAAATCCAAAAGACCTCTCATTTCCTTCTATATGCATCTGAGTCTATACATTTTAGCGGGTCAAGTTTTTCCAAAATAATCCATTTAAGATCACTCTCTGTATGTTGATGTTTACTACAATGATAGACTAGTAGGGCTTGGAATCTAAGGCCCATATTTATACAACACAAGAGTGGCACAGGCAAACACAAGCACCACACTTCATCCCACAGGCACTCACACAAACACCATTCAGTTGCAGACACAACAACATCTACTGTCTCCACTGTCTTCCCCTCGTCCTCGTCCTCCACCTCCCATCCAATTACGTCCACACTCACACCTGCATTCACTACATCAATATCTACTACCAGTATCATCACCACACCACACCTCACTGGCAGACATCTCAAAAACATCCATGCACGTGTCCCCTGTGTCCTTTCCCACTGTGTCTGTCCCCCCCTCCTGTAGGACACAAACGCAAGCACTCAGACACCCAATAGCCATCCACCTCACAACAGCAAATAGCCCATGCACCTGCACCCAAATCCAGCAGACATACACCTCCGACGACCACTCCCTCATCCTCCACTCCCATTACTCCTCCCTCTTCCCGCCCCAACGTACTAAAAAGCTTTTCCTTTCCATGATTGACCTCTTCCCTACCCCATCCTGCATCTATGGGCGGAGTAGCAAGGACACAGCCCAGCACCTCAGCCAAACAGTCCATGGGGACAGTGGTAGCACCACCTACTCGTGGTGGTAGGGATACCAGATCAACGACACTGAAGGGGAAGGAGGCAGCACAACCTGAGATGAAAGGGAAGAGTCCCGCACCAGCTGTGAGGAAAGGAAAGGAGCCTGCACCAGCTGGGAAGAAGGAGAAGTAGCCTGTGTCAGCTTGGAAGAAGGGAAAGGAGCCCGCACCAGCTAGGAAGAAGGGGAAGGAGCCTGGACTAACTGGGAAGAAGGGGAAGGAGCCTGCTCCACCAGGCAGAGGGGAGGAGAGCCCAACTACCCTTGCCAGGAAGGGTAAGGGATCCCCAACCCATGACCAGGAGGAGAAGAGGCACTCTACGCCAAACACCGCCACCACCACCAGCTGTCACAGGGCCCCCACCACCAGCCATGTTTTGCTGCCATCACAGAGTGCAGGGGCTGTCCAGGAGCCTCCTCCAACCACCACCAGCATGCAGCCATCAGTGAGTGCAGCGGCTGTTCAGGAGCCTCCCCTAACCACCACCAGAATGTAGCCATTACAGAGTGCAGGGGCTGACCAGGAGCCTCCCACGACCACCACCACAGTGTAGCCATCACCGCCTGCGGACACCATGTAGTCCACCCTCCAGGGGCCATTGTGCGGGCTGTCCCCTCCAGTATTCACCCACTTGAGAGACTGTGGCCTTGCACTCCCCAGGACAAAACAATGGGCATATTGCCCCCTCCAGAACCAGTGGGGAAGACACCCACTCGAGAGGCTGTGGCCTTCATTCCCCAGGACAAAGCACAGGGCATGTTGCCCCCTCCAGAACCAGAGGGGAAGACACCCACTCGAGAAACTGTGGCCTTGCACTCCCAAGGACAAAACAATGGCCACGTTGCCCCCTCCAGAACCAGTGGGCTTGTTCCCACATCCGGCTGAGGTGCCCCCACCTGAGGTGCCTGCATATTTGACAACTGATGCCCCTACAGTGTTCTATCAGGATTTGAGCTGGGCCTTGGACTGTGTCCTGTGGTCATGTGGGCCCTTTGAACTATGGACTGGGCAGTGTCCCTTTTTATACAAGTGTACATATCTGTTTCATGGCCAAATCACTTTATTCATTTTGTTGTTGAACTGATTACAATCACTTTAGTCAATTCCTGTTGTCCTTGCATTATTCTGCAGATTTTCGGGGTCAAATTGTATTTGTAATGCAGCTGGTTGTGTGTATGGTTTGTGTGTGTCGGGTGTGTGTTATGCGTGTGTGTGTCACTCTCTTTTTCCTCCCACCCTCCCTTGTGTGCTAGGTGGCTGTTCCCACTGTTGTCGTCTTTGCCGGCGTTGGTGTTCCAGGTGGGGCATAACATAGAAGATCAAGAAAACTTGCAGTTCGGGATCCATGGTGGCGTGGTTCTTCCCTGTGTCTCCAATGGTGATTCCTTTGACTTTTGTGCTCTGTTTCCACCAGGCTTTTGATGGAGTTGGTACTGCCCCAGAAAAGGTGGCAGTTTGCAGGGTCTTAATATGGTGGGCGGAACTTTGCCTTCCGCCTGGCTGTAGGTAGCTACCGCCGTGGTGACTGCTGTTTCCGCCCTGGCAGTCGGTGTGGTACATTGGCTGTCTATCGGAGATATCACCGCCATGGTCATAATTTGGTGGTAGTTACCACCAGCCTATTGGCAGTATTACTGCCACTTATTCACCCACCGCCAGGGCCATAATGAGTGCCTTTGTGTCAATGGGGAACGGATGTGCGGATCAAGTCACAAGGTTTTGCACATTGAACTGTATATATCGTTTAAGGGTACATGGGAATTGTTACCTGAAGAAGATGAAACATGTCCAAGTATTGCATTGAAAGTAATAGATACACTGGAAGAAGTGAAAATGTTGCAGAATAATGTTGACAAGGAGGAAAAACGTTCATGGAGGAAAATGAAATGTGTACAGCAACAAGATGAATTGTGGGTTTCAGAAGAGAGTCAGTTGGTTTTGCCAAACAGCCTGTTGTCTCAAATGGCTAGGTATTATCATGGTCAAGCACATGCTGGGAGGGATGCCATGATTCGTTTGTACAAGCATGATTGGTTCAACCCAAGGTTTAGACAGGTTGCTGAAGCAGTGTGCCATTGTTGCATCATTTGCCAGCAAATGAACGAGGGAAAGGGACAGTGGATAATTTGAGCCACAGTGGAAGAGCAGGAGGTCCATTCAGCAGAATGCAAATGGATTTTATTGAGATGCCCGTGTGTGGAGGTTTGAGATATGTGTTGGTGATTGTATGCATCTTTAGTCACTGGATTGAAGCGTACTCTACATGAAGAAATGACAGCCTCACAGGTGCAAAACTACTGCTCAGGGAACTCATACCATGTTTTGGGTTTCCAATCTCTTTAGAATCTGATTGGGGAAGTCACTTCAACAATGAAGTAATTAAATTACTGTGTGCAGCATTCAACATTGAGCAGACGTTACACTGTACTTACCTCCCTGAAGCATCAGGGCTAGTGGAACAGATAAATGGTACCTTGTGTGCATCTACAAATCTGAAGTGGCCTGACGCGTTGCCTTTAGTTCTGATGACAATGAGAAACACACCCGACAGGAAGACAGGATTGTCGCCGCATGAGATCCTCATGGGCCGAGCCATGAGGTTGCCAGCGGTGCCTTCAAATGCACTTGTCAACATTAGAGATGATATGGTGTTGGACTACTGCAAAGGTCTGGCTGATGTAGTTTGGTTCTTTCTCTCAACAGGTGGAGGCCACCACACTGCCACTGATCCATAACCCAGGGCACAACCTGAGAGCCGGTGACTGGGTTGTGCTCCAGAAACACGTGAGGAAAACGTGTTTGGAGCCTAATTCGAAGGGTCTGTTTCATGTAGTTCTGACAACTACCACAGCTTTGAAGTGCGCTGCAGCTGCCAACTGGATCCACGCAAGCAACACGAAGAAAGTGGCATGTCCTTTGGATAATGAAGAGGAGTTGTTAAGAGCACCAACAACTACAACAAGACAAGCCTCAGAGCCAGAAAGAGAAGAAAGAAGAACTGAGGCCGGATCTGAGATTATTGAGGATGATTCAGTCACTCCTGTGAGAGACGGAAGAGAAGACCTCTAGGAGGGTGACAGTGGGCCTATCTCAATTGAGGCAGCAGGAGCTCCTAGTCAGAGGAGGGCTTTCCAGAAGTGGACGATTTTGAGAGACAATTAGAGCAGCTGCCAGACCCTGAGGGGGAAGGAGCTGAGGCGGATCAAAGTCAATGTGATCTTACTTCTGAACCAGTTGCAGGTCCATCAAGAGAAAACACCACACAGCGAGAAGAAATTACACGTTTGACAGTGAAAACAACATTGACCAAAGGTCCACTGAAAGGAGACGAAGTGGCCAGAGACACAAGCGAAGACAAAGGTAGCAGTTGTTGAAACAACAATTGAGGAAGAGGTAGATACAACAAGAAGAGAAGATCTAAGTGAAGGAGAATTGAATGGAGATTGAAAGTTGAAAAGAAAGAGAATGGCAAGTTGAAGGTACACAGGTCCTGAACGGGCGTATGCAACTGCAAGTGAATGGCAGAAAGAGTTTTTGTCCTTTTGTTTTGTTCGAGACATTATTTGGCACTTCAAGGAAGCTGATGAACCGAACTGTTGAAAAACTGAGAAAAGTGCAAAGGAATAGGAAACTGTTGAATGTAACCAGAAGATACTTTGATACCCTGATTTGACTTTTGAAACCTTGATTTCACAAGCTGCTAAACCGTTTTATGACAATGGGTCCTGAAACTGAGACTGAGAGCTGTAAATAACTGCTGAAAGAAAATTAAGAATTTTTGTTTTTGATTTTTGCAGCAATTTTCACAAAAAGTTATCTTCTGCTTTCTGATTCTTTACCGATCATGAGTAACATTAGCCAGCAGGGTAGGAAAAATAGGTGGTGTAAATACATGAGCATTGGTTTGGCAATTGAGTGTGGGATACTGTTTGTAATATTTATTGTGGATATCACTGTTCTTGACAAGAGTAAAGCCAACCATACTTCAGCTTTAGAGACAATTACTGCATTAACAGCTATAGAGAAGTGTAGGTTAGATGAGAAGTATCTGCACGAGGGTACTAATGCACAAGGGGAACTTTCTTCTAATGTCTTCTATCGCTTACTGAGTGTGTTGAGACAATGGATGTGAAGAATTGTTTTGTGTGTACGCAGATTCCTTCATCAGTTGACGAAGGAGTTACCTATCATAGTTTGCTTCTAGCTTATGGGATAAGCTGTAGTCTGTTACTAACAAGATTCTATAACCAGAAGTACATTCAGTATTTCTATTCGAACCACGATGCAGTGTTTTCATTTGTCCCCATAATAAGATACCTGAGTAGAATAGCTAAGGACAGTGACATAGTATTAGTTAGGGGTTTCTTTGAGCCTACATTAACTTTTGGCACAGCTTGCGAACACAGAAATATCTCAACATGCTTGCTTACACCTTTAGAAAATAGCGTCTTAGATCACACAGATGACAGGATAAAGGCATTGAAGGAGAAGTTAGAAAAAGGCTTAGAGAAAAGGACTTACATAAATGATTATGCTTATAGTCCAATAAAAAAACAAGCGAAGTTAGTTCTTGATGCGCAACACGTAGGAAATCTTTGTGTATATAGGCCTAAATCTCACAGTGACACTTTACTTGTGGGAACAAGTGAATGTAGACTTGTTTTTTTCAGAGTAAATGGACATTTATGTTGAACGGACAGGATCCAGCGATTCCTGGGATATATTACAGCTGTGGTCCTAATGCTTATTACCGTCTTCCAAGAGGATGGTATGGGACATGCTGTTTGAGGATAGTTTTCCCAAAGATTTTCCAGCTAGACAGCTTAAACAAAATTTCTGAAAGCGACTGAATTACATCGCATTAGACAAAGGAGAGAGTCTCCTTCTGGTATAGTGGGAGATATTTTTGGCGCAATAATACCTTCAGTAGTAGTTGTTCTGAATTTGATAAAGATTTGAAAGTTGTCTACTATTGTAGATAACATGCTGACAATTTTTTCAAGGGCCTTACTCCTGATAGATACTGAACTAGCTGCAGTTAGAGCTATGACTCTTCAAAACCGCCTTGCGTTAGATATTCTTTTAGCAAAGGATGGCAGAGTTTGCAAAATGCTTAATTTGAGGCATTGCTGTTTGTTCATTCCTGACAGTAGTAAAGAAATTAGAAGCTAATTTACTAATCTGACTAATGAGAGTGCTGCTTTGAAAACAATAAAGGAAACAGGTGCCTGGGAGAAAGTTGGCAAGGGATTTGCTTCCGTGGGAAATTGGCTTTGCAACATTGAGAAAGGGATATTATGGAAAATAATACAGTGGTTATTAATTATTGGTGTTTGCTTAATTGGAATATGGGGAATATGTAAATTGTGTAAATGGATCAAATTAAAGAAGACAAAGAATGATCAGAAGAGGGAAGAAAAGTAAAGGGAAAAATTGTTTAGGGAAATTTAAAAAAGGGAACAAAGATCTGAAGGGGTTGAACTGACAGAATCTTAGCTGATGCAAAATTTGTGAGAAAAAGTTTAGTGTGATGACACATTTATTCATCAGAGGAGGGATTATTATTAATGAATATTCATGTATTTTGAGTGTTGGATTTCATAGAAATTGTAATAACCTAGAGGAAAAGAATGCACACATTTGAAAGTGTGACCACGTCAGTGGCCGCTAATGTTCACAAAGTGTACTTATTAATAGCTTATTAATATGAAATGTCAAGCTTTTGTTTGATTCATGTAGTAATATGTCATATTGAGGTTTATGCATTATGCATTAGCTTTATTAATTGTAGGCCTTAACTTAGCGGAGGTCTTGGCCTAGTTGCACGGCCTCATGTCAAGCTGCATTTCTTAGGCATTCAATAAAATGTCTGCTTTGAGAATTAAATTGTGATTTTCCAATCTGCTGACCTAATGTGCTCATAGCTAAAAGACTTTCTCATGAGAACTACTTGCTAGCAGATGCTGTATTAGATAATGCAACATTGTAAATGTAATGTGTGTTAGACTGACTTTCTCAGGAGAGCACAATGAAAACACTGACTGGAGCATAAGCTGCAACAATATTGTTACCTGACCAACCGGATGAATGAGAACAGTACGGAAGGAGACAATCATCAACATGTGACCCGTGTACTAGTAGAAATGTAGATTTGAAGTTTTAGTATTATTGGACAAAGTGTGAACATACGATCCCTTGACCAATAGGGACTTGGGAAGTACTTTTAGGGAATCTAACTTAGTCGGACTGCACTGAGAAGAGACCATTTCCCCATTTTCCATTTGCCATACCGCCATTATTTTCTTGACAGTCTTGAGAAGAGAAGTGCTTAACTTTATTGCTTAAAGGCTTTGCCATTTCTGAACTTTGATGCTGAATCCTGATGCTTTGCTGACCGAACTGATGTCCTGAGGACGAAGATTGTCACAGCTTGCTGATCCAAACTGAGTATAGATATATTGACTAAGATGTTGTTTGCTATGTTTATTTGCTTTTGTTTCTAGGTACCAACCACTAATTTTCTAGAGCCATCGTTAGATGTTTTTCCAAATTTGTGTTGACTAAATAGTTTTTTGCATGAAGCCCAAACATGCTGATGCTAATCAGGTGCTAGTTAGGGATTCTCACTAATGGAGTTCAATACACAGCTTAACATTTGATGTCTTTCCTTTGCTGAATCTAAATGTATGTGATATCGTTTGCGCAGTTATGCTTGTTATTAATTTGCACTGTAACTTTAGAATGTGTAGTAGCTCAAGAAAAGAAAACAGAAAACACCCACCTCCTATAAATGTTCCAACATTGGAATCCTAAAAATAATAATCAACGTTGAACATGAAATATGTACACAAATACATAAGATTAAACCATTTCAAATAATGTATAAACATTATTTTATTAATATTCATCAATCACTAATATATTATTATTTATAATATTTATACAAATAAATAGAAAAATTGCCTGGTCGGTACAATTGCCATCCTAGTAATCCACTAAGGAGGACACTATTATCCATAGTATAATTAATGTACAAAAATATGTTAAATATAACTAAATGTTTTCCAATAACCAGGATACATCTCTAGTCCCACCTATTCCTTGAAGGTTTCTATTATTGTTTCTTCAATATATAGCTCATTTCTGTATATATCTATATGGTAGACACCCGTTTCTTCCAATGCCAAATCCAGGAACTTCCAAATCACCTCCTAGCGCAACAACGTGCCGACATACGTTTCAGTGTAATATGGCCAACAGGTCACACACCTTCTTCAGGGCACAAATATATTGTCCATTGCTTATTAAAATATACAAAAAGAGAGGTCTTGTCCAAGGAGTCACTCTCCAAATGAATTGATGAAGAAAAATATGATACGTCAACTGCTCAATCCAAAAACTTCATTGTGCAAGTGCATCCCACACCCAGTGTGATAGTTTAATCCACCAAAGAGTTATAGATATTCACTATCCTCTGTGTCATAAATTAGTAGTGTGTGTGCCCTATAAAGATGTACGGCATCACCATAGTGTGAATATACTCATCAAGCGACTAAGTAAAGCCCATTGAAAGAGAAATCAAACACCCACAGATAGAAATTATCCCAAAAAATAATGCATGCAGTGCTGCAGGAAGGAAATCTAAAAAAGTAACAAAAAGAAAAGAAAACTAAAAAAAAAAGAAAAGAAAAAACTGGTGAGTTACATGTAAGCTCACCTTCTGTCATCAATCCATATTATACTCTTTATGTAGACCAGGGCACTGCATGTGGCCTATTTCCAATCCACTATATATATAGTATACATCCAAAGTTATATAGACTCTAAAGGGAAGCAAAGTCAAACAAAAAAATTAATTTTCAAAAAAAGCTTTTATATTATTATCCCCAATTGTCTAAAGATATGTTTAAGGGAGATAATCTACTCCCAATGAGCCCTAAAATTTTGCCCGCAATAATTTAATAGAGTATAGCCAGACTCTAATAATGTATAACTATGAGAAAAGTCATTTTAGCTAGCCATAAATATAGTAAGTAGGCATGCTCTTTCAAATATTAGTCACAAAAGCCGAATTACTATAATCCAGCGTCTATGTTCACGCATGGATTCCGCAATTTGATCAAACACATACAGCCATTATAAGCATGCTGTACTCACTGGTCCTACAAACACAGAGGATGTCAGGCGGCAACTTCTTTTGAGTCACGATGTCCGGTAGCCACTTTCCATAAGTGTGCGGTCCGCCATATCCTGAAAGCACCAACTGAGGCAACTGAAGTATCCTTGCTGCCCTCGTAAGTCATGTAGGTACATGCAACAGGCCAACAACATAAAAAACGGACTGTTCCACGTAAACATAAATAACTGACTGTTCCGCGTAAACAACATAAAAAAGAAATATGGTAGTAAACAGCCGCCATGATCGAATGAAGCCTAGTGCCTCTTTCAGAATAACTGCTTAGAAAACAGTCCTCATGGCTACAGGCTATGTATACACTCATGTAACCAAATATCAATAAAGCAACACTGAAAATAAACCTCAAACTAATATAGCGACCATAATGATCAATAATCTTATAATGACCAAATGTGAAAAATAAAGAAAAAAAACTGACTTAGAGAAGGTGAGACCCAGATTTCCAAAGCAATAATATTCATCCACTACCAGAGATCGAAAAAATATATATTATGTTAAAAAAAAAGGGGAAAAGAACACAACCATCAAATAGTCGCTACTTACAGAAAATAGGGCTCCTGAGAGACAAGTCAATGACTTGAAATGATATTTCAAACTCCATCTAGAATACAATTTCCCACGGATTCTTATCATTCAGACCCCCTCTCCACTGTATTTAAGTAGAAAATCCAAAAGACCTCTCATTTCCTTCTATATGCATCTGAGTCGATGCATTTTAGCGGGTCAAGTTTTTCCAAAATAATCCATTTAAGATCACTCTCTGTATGCTGATGTTTACTACAATGATAGACTAGTAGGGCTTGGAATCTAAGGCCCATATTTATACTTTTTTAGCACCGCATTTGTTGTCATTTTTTTATGCAAAATCAGCGCTAACTTACAAAATACAATTGTATTTTGTAAGTTTGCACTGTTTTTGCGTAAAAAAATGATGCAAATGCGGCACTAAAAAAGTATAAATATGGGCCTAAGATTCCTTATACTGTAGCTGATTTGTGTTTGCTAAATCTAGTTCTAAACTCTCTTCCTGTTTCTCCCACATAACCTAAATTGCAAGGACAAAATTGCAGTAAATGACATTACTGCTTTTGCACTTAGTCATTGTTTTCAGACTGATATCTCTATTATTATAGAGTAAATCATCAGATACTATTGCTTGTGAGCAAGCATGGCATTGTCCACATCGAATATTTCCTAAAATAGGATGAATCTCAGTTATACTTTTCTGAATAAATGTATTTTCCAAAGGAAACCTAGCTTTAACCAGTTTATCTTTTATATTACAGTTTCTCTTATATGCAAACAGTGGAAAAGGAAGAGGATCATTTTCTTCATTACTATTCAGTATATTCCATTGTGTATTAATTATTCCTCTGATTGTATTATTAAGATTAGAATGCTTAATCACACACACTAACCTTTGTTGTTCCTTCTTCTGTCTTCCTTCAAACATGGTCTCTCGATTATAATACTTAGCTCTCTTATATGCATCCCTTATCAATCTTCTAGGGTACCCTCTCTGTAGGAATTTCTCTTTTAAATCATTAGCACGTATATCATATTCTGTTATGTCACTGCAGTATCTTCTAATCCTCAAAAACTGACTAAATGGGATACTTTAACGTTGGCATCTCGGGTGGAAACTCTCAAAATGCAATAAAGTATTGCGGGCTGTAGGTCTGGTAGTATAAAGAGACACCTGTAGATGTTCTTGATCTCCATATGTGGGAATATCCAAAAATTCCACCTGCTGATTACTGATTTTAGGGGTAAATCTCAAATTATCATCGCATAGATTTAGCCATTCAACGAACTCCTGTAAAATATCTCTCTCTCCTTCCCATATAAAGAAAATGTAATCTATATAGCGTGCCCAATGTTTTACATTTTCAAAGAAAGGTGCAACTTCATTATAGATTAATCTCTTTTCAAAGAGTCCCTTAAAAATATTAGCCACACTAGGGGCACATGCTGCTCCTATGCTGACTCCTTTGACTTGTTTGTACATATTTCCATAAAATTCAAAGTAATTTTCACCGTAGCACAATTTTTAAGCAACTAAGGATAAAGTCTGCAGGCATCTGTGAAGTTGTTTCCCTGAGTACTTTCTCTACAGCTTTATAAGCTCCACCTTGTGGGATATTGGTATATAAGGCCTCAATATCCAAAGTGACTAATTGGTGTTTATTAGGGTAAAATAACAGACCTTCCTCTATGGAAATCATAAATGTTGTATCTTTAATATACGATGGAAACTCATGAACTGAAGGTTTTACAAAGGTATCAATGTATTTAGATAAAGGTTCTATGGCAGAGCCTATATAGGTCTTAAAGGAGGATCTTCAATCTTTTTATCGGTCTTGGGTACTCCATATATAGTTGTAAGTTTAAAATTCCCAACTGTAAGAAAACTGAACTCGCTTCTGGAAATATAATCATTTTATATGCCTTCTTCACAGAGGGCTTCAATTTTAGCGTTAATCTGCATAGATGGATGACCTCAAACTTTACAATAATGATCCTCAATGGCCAGCATAGTTTCCATCTTGTGTTTGTACCTCCCATTGTCCATAACAACTATACCTCCACCTTTGTCACAGGGTTTAATAGTGATTACCTATTTTGTTGAAGCTCTCTTAAAGTGGTCTGTTGTACTGATGTAAGATTAGGAGAAAGAAGGGAAACAAATCTTAAGACCTTATTGATTTTATTCATAACTGTTTTTTTCAAGAATAGCTACTCCGGGATCAACTAAATCAAGGCCGGGAATGAAGGTAGATTTAAGTCTAAGGCCTGAAATATTGCGTTCCAGTTGAACTTCTCTATTAGAGAAAAATGTATTTAGCCTTATCTTACGAAAAAAGGCCTGAAGATCTTTTATAAATGTGAATTTGTTCACCTTCTGACTAGGGATAAAGGAGAGACCTTTCTTTAAAAGATCGATAGATAGCTGTGATAAGTTCGTTTGGGACAGGTTGAAAATAGGTAAAGCTTTAGAGGCATCTATGCTTTCCAATACTGATGTTTTCGCGTCTGTAGATACTGATGGGACTGATCCGACTGATAGTAAGGCCTCCCTCTGCCTCTGTTCTGTTGTCTTCTCCGAGGAATGTTCCTGCCTCTTCAATATTCTAAAAAAGAATGTGTGTCATGCGTGATCTGTGGTCTTACTTCCCTCGGGTAGTCATGTCTATCAGAACCACCCTCACTGTCAGATTCAGAAGTATCTGTGAAAGTAACTCTCCGTACCCTAAAAGAATTAGCGGTGAGGCTGGCTTCTCTAGATATCTCTTCTGAATAAAAATCTACACAAAGGTAAGGATATACTCTTTCTTGTGAGAAAATTCTTAGATCTTTTTTAAGCTTATATGTCTTCCTTTTGAGCAGATATTCATGGTATGTGTTATGTCGGAGACTTCAAGTTTAAAATCTTCTTTATTTCAAGTTGTAAATGCAATAAGGCTTAACAAGCGATCGTGGTAATAGCGTGTCTCTCGTAGCGTCTCTCTCCATCTTTTCCTCCCGATCTCCAACCACCTCGAATTAGAATCCCCCCACGCAACTACACACGAGCTAATACAATTCTAACTTCCTAGCCACGCGCTAATACAACTCTTAGCGCTAATAAACTATATAACATATCAACATAACAGTATGCCTCTATTTGTTCAATGACCACCTCTAATTTTCTCTTTGCCTCCTATAGAGTATCTCTCTGTTTAATTATGTCCTCAAGTTGACTAATCTCTTTTTCCAGAATAGTTATCATTTCCTTGGCTGTCTCTATAATCCATATCATCCAATCTCTAGAACAACGATTGGCAATAAGATACAATTTTTCCCCCAAATTTCGGATTTCTACAAAGAGACCAGGGATATTCCTTACTCTCAATCCCATGGGGATAACTCCTGCTTTCAAGTATTCTAATATGAAGTTTGCATGTGCCTCTATTCTCTTGACTTTTTTCTTTAAATTGAAAAGTTTTAAACCTTCATCATCTTCCTCATGCCATAAAACAATCCTGCTATTCGTCTCTGTGGGATTTCCTACCAAAGCCAGAAATTGGTCCTCAGAGAACCCAAATGTCTTAAGAGAATCCATATTATTCACTGATAAATAACCCAAGAAAAAGAAAAAAGGAAAGAGAAACTAATAAAAGAACCCCCAAAGAAGAATTGTTTTGTGTGTCCGCAGATTCCTTCATTAGTCGAAGAAGGAGTTACCTATCATAGTTTGCTTCTAACTTATGGGATAAGTTGTAGTCTGTTACTAACAAGATTCTATAACCAGGAGTACATTCAGTATTTCTACTCGAACCACGATGTGGTGTTTTCATTTGTCCCCATAATTAGATACCTGAGTAGAATAGCTAAGGACAATGACACAGTATTAGTTAGGGGTTTCTTTGAGCCTACATTAACTTTTGGCACAGCTTGCGTGCACAGAAATATCTCAACATGCTTGCTTACACCTTTAGAAAATAGCCTCTTAGATCACACCGGTGACAGGATAAAGGCACTGAAGGAGAAGTTAGAAAAAGGCTTAGAGAAAAGGACTTACATAAATGATTATGCTTATAGTGCATTAAGAACACAAGGGAAGTTAGCTCTGGATGTGCAACACGTAGGGAAGCTTTGTGGTTACTTGTGGAACGAGTGAATGTAGACGTGTTTTTGTTTCAGAGTAAATGGACATTTATGTTGAACGGACAGGATGCAGCGATTCCTGGGATATATTACATCTGTGGTCCTAATGCTTATTACCGTCTTCCAAGAGGATGGTATGGGACATGCTGTTTGAGGATAGTTTTCCCAAAGATTTTCCAACTAGACGACTTAAAGAAATTTCCGAAAGTGACTGAATTACTCGCAGTAGACAAAGGAGAGAGTCTCCTTCTGGTATAGTGGGAGATATATTTGGAGCAATAACACCTTCAGTAGGAGTTGTTCTGAATTAGATAAAGATTTGAAAGTTGTCTACTACTGTGGATAATATGCTGACAAATTTTTCAGTGGCCTTACTGAACTAGCTGTGGAAAGAGCTATGACTCTTCAAAACCGCCTTGCGTTAGATATCCTTTTAGCAGAGGATGGCAGAGTTTGCAAAAATGCTTAATTCTAGGCATTGCTGTTCATTCATTCCTGACAATAGTAAAGAAATTATAAGCTAATTTACTAATCTGACTAATGAGAGTGCTGATTTGAAATAATTAAAGGAACCACTTGTTTGGGAGACAGAAAGTTGGCAAGGGATTTTCTTCAGTGGGAAATTGGCTCAGCAACATGAGAAAGTGATATTATTGAAAATTATACAGGGGATATTGATTATTGGTGTTTGCTTAATTGGAATAGAATGCTGTAAGCTGTGTAAAAAGGTCAAATTAAAGAAGACAAAGAATGATCAAAGGAGGGAAGAAAAGTAAAGGGAAAAATTGTTTAGGGAAAATTCAAAAAGGGAACAAAGATCTGAAGGGGTTGAAATGAGAATTTTAGCTGATGCTAAATTTGTGAGAGAAAGTTTAGTGTGGTGACACATTTAGTCATCAGAGGAGGGATTGCTAACACTGAGTTTTGAATGAAATTATTAATGAATATTCATGTATTCATGTATTTTGAGTGTTGGATTGCATAGAAATTGTAATAATCTGGAGGAAAATAATGTACACATTTGAAAGTGTGACCACGTGAGTGGCCGCCAATATTCACAAAGTGTACTTGTTAATAGCTTATTAATATGAAATGTCAAGCTTTGTTTTATTCATGTAGTAATATGTCATATTGATGGTTATGCATTATGTATTAGCTTTATTACTTGTAGGCCTTAACTGAGCGGAGGTCTTGGCCTCGTTGCACGGCCTCGTGTCAAGCTGCAGTTCTTAGGCGTTCAATAAAATGTCTGCTTAGAGAATTAAATTGTGATTTTCCAATGTGCTGACCTAATGTGCTCGTAGCTAAAAGACTTTCTCATGAGAACTGCTTGCTAGAAGATGCTGTACTAGCTAATGCAACATTGTAAATATAATATGTGTTAGACTGACTTTCCCAGGAGAGCACAATGAAGACACTGACTATAAGCTGCAACAATATTGTTTTCTGACCAGCTGGATGAATGAGAACAGTACGGAAGGAGTCTGTCATCGACATGTGACCCGTGTACTAGTAGAAATGTAGATTTGAAGTTTTAGTTTTATTGGACAAAGTGTGAACATGGGATCCCTTGACCAAGAGGGACTTGGGAAGTAGTTTTAGGGAATCTAACTTAGTCGGACTGCACTGAGGAGAAGAGACCATTTCCTCATTTTCCGTTTGCCATACCGCCATTATTTTCTTGATCATCTTGAGAAGAGACATGCTTAACTTTATTGCTTAAAGACTTTGCCATTTCTGAACTTTGATGCTGAATCGTGATACCTGGCTGACCCAACTGATGTCATGAGGACAAAGACTGTCACAGCTTGCTGATCCAAACTGAGGATAGATATATTGACTAAGATGTTGTTTGCTATGTCTATTTGCTTTTGTTTCTAGGTAACAACCACTATTTTGATAGAGCCATAGTTAGGTGTTTCTATGCACTGGAGGAGAAGGTCTATTCTGTGTTGGTCTTTGATTCAGTGGGGGAATTAGTAGGACTGAGACAGGAGCACAAGGTATAGAATCAGACAACTGAACAAAACTCTGATGCTGTACCAAAAAAAGTTTGTTTTGTGTGCAGCACAAAAATATGACAAAGTATTGAATGTGTGAAGATCGACCATACTTTTGAAATGTAACATAGGATTTATTTTATTCTTTTTGTCAACACACATGCCTGGTGCTAAGATCAACATCCAGTGGTTCCTCTCCCCTGCCACTAGGATGTCGCTTGAAAAGTGAGTGCAACCAACACCTCCCCTTTCCTACTACTTGTTCGCTGCACTTACAGTAGGAGCACCAAGTGGTTCCTCTGTCCTGCTGAGGTGGCCCTTCTCCTTCACTCTTGTTAGACCAGGATATTAAGGGGTATACTTATGAGAGGTGTGTGCCACCGTTGCATCGCTTTTACTGACACAGCAGCAGCGCAAACCTCTCAACCATATCTATGAGGCCATGCAAAGCCACTTTGCATGGCTCTGAATGCACTCATAGATATGGAGTAAGGCAAGGTAGCACAAATTGCTCCGTTGTCTTACTCTGCACCTGGGAGGCATTTCATTACGGTGGATGTTCCTACTGCAACACCCATGGATTTTGGTGCATACCCAGATTTACGAGAGCCTGTAAACCTGGATATGCACCAAAACCTAGCGCCTCCCCAGGGGAGGTGCAATGAGGAGAAATATCTTCATTTCTCCTCATTTTGTCCTCTTTCTATGTGTGCTGCATTGTACAACACACACAGAAAGAGGGAAAAGCCACCCAGGATTTGTTTTGAGCAGGAAGGTGTCTCTTCCTGCACAAAACAATCTGGCAGACAACGCAGACACCTTTTCACAGTGGTGCAAGGGTGCCTGCATTGGTGCTAGGCAGCCAAAATGGGGCCAGTGTAGTTGGGACAGGAATGCGCTGTATTGCATAGATACACTGCATTCCTGCCCTTTCCTTTTGATGCAGGAAGTGCAGCAACATGACTTGCTGCGTTGCCCTGTGCCAAATTTTTGAAAATTTGGTCCTGGATCCTTTTAGTGTGCTCAGTGGCTTTGTTGTACACTGGTCCTCTGTTGGTTTCAGTGCACCAACCAACTCCCTCCACTACTGAGAAACATTGGCTTCTGAATCACATTATGAGCCAGATGCATTGGCACATTTTCTATCGTAGCAAATGTACTCTTCCTTCTTAACGTCTGCGTCAAAGAGGTGTTAATTTATAGTGCAAAACCCTGTCTGCTGTTATAAGAAGACAGGGTTTTGCCTCAAAAACCATGGGAACGCCCATGTACCACCCATGAAATGTCACCTTGACGCACAGACATGCAAACAACGCATGGCACTGGTATGTGTTACTTTCAGAAAACTTTCAAGTGCAAAACAGGTTTTGCGCTGCAAAGTAAATCCAACAAAAATAAAACAATTGTGTGCAGCGCTACGTCCATTTAGTGACGCAAACCCAGCATGAAAGGTTTCTAAATCTGTACTTTTTATAAAGTGTAAATAAAAGCTATTAATCCTTTCCTCTTCGTCCATTTGACTTATTATTTATTTTTATTTCATTTAACACCTTTTTTTTGTGATACATTTTGACCTTTATGTCATCAATGGCGAGGTAAAATGGTAAAATGAGCTTCTGCAAATGAACGTTTCGTAAATAAATAATGATTCCCGGAGAAGAATGCTGAATCATTTTGTCCTTTTGTTGAAACCTGAAATATTTCTAAACATTTTGCAGGGAAATAACAATAGCTTGCTTGACGGCCACTGTTAATGCTGGTAGCAACGCGTGGGTGATGTAAACCTTTTTGTTCTTCAGTCTTCGTTCTTGAATCGGAACAAGGGGCCTTTGTGGCATAAGAAGCGTCATCGCAGTTAATGGATGTTTGTGTGAATCGCATTCATGGCCAATGGGCGGCCATGAATTGAATGCTGAACTATATGGCCAGTCACTCACAAAATAGTTTAGAGTCGCTGAGTGGCCCTCGATAAATTAAATATCAGAGTTCACGGTAAGGAACTTTTTAAGCTATGTAGCTCAGAAAAAAGAATAATGTGTCTGCTAGAACCAGATACAGAAGAGTTAGTAGAGATATTCCATTTTCTCAACCACAGTAAAAAAGTCATTATCACTTGATTTTATAAATTGCCCATCAGAGCGATAAAGCCGAAGGTTCTATTGTGCTACCAGTCAATAATTAGCTGTGTATAGCCCTCCCATAGCATAAAATGGTATTGTTAATCATAAAAATCAATAATTCATAGTATCGTGTGTAAAATGTTGCTTTTGTTCACAGTACTATTTATTGGTGAAAGATTACACGAAGGATGCATTGTCTCTAGATATAAGACACTGCCATTTTTTAATTATTTGAAAACATTAAAGTACGTTCAGGTGCTCCAATTTGAAATAATCATGTGTTTATTCAGCGTATTCTTTAATCAATCAATCAATCATTGAATTTGTAAAGCGCTCTACGTACCCGCGAGGGTTTCAAGGCGCTGGTGGGGGGTGTCTGGGGGGGGTAGCTGATGTTACTGATCGAAGAGCCAGGTCTTGAGGAGTCTTCTGAAGGTGAGTAGGTTTTGGGTCTGTCGCAGGTTGGTAGGGAGCGTGTTCTAGGTCTTGGCAGCGAGGTATGAGAAGGATCTGCCGCCTGAGGTTTTTCGTTGGATGCGGGGACGACGGCGAGGTTTGCGGAGCGGAGCTGACGGGTCGGGGTGTAGAAGCTGAGTCTGTTGTTCAGGTAGATTGGTCCGGTGCTGTGGAGTGCTTTGTGAGCATGGGTAAGAAGCTTGTAAGTGATCCTCTTGTCCAAGGGGAGCCAGTGAAGGTTTCTCAGGTGGTGGGAGATGTGGCTTTGGTGGGGTATGTTGAGGATCAGCCGGGCGGAGGCGTTTTGGATGTGTTGGAGGCGTAGTAGGTCTTGTGCTGGGATGCCTGTGTAGAGTGCGTTGCCATAGTCCAGCCTGCTGCTGACGAGGGCCTGTGTCACCGTTCTTGTTTCTGTCGGGATCCACTTGAAGATCCTACGCAGCTTGCGGAGTGTGTTGTAGCAGGAGGAGGAGGCTGCGTTGACCTGTTTAGACATGGTGAGGGAGGAGTCGAGGACGAAGCCCAGGTTGCGTGCGTGCGTGGTTGGTTGGTGTCGGTGGGGTTCCAAGTGCGGCAGGCCACCAGGTGTCGTCCCAGGCGGAGGGGGTGGGTCCTAGGATGAGGACCTCAGTCTTGTCCGAATTGAGTTTCAGACGGCTGTTTTTCATCCATTCGGCGATGGATTCCATTCCCTTGTGGAGGTTGGTTTTCGCTGTGCGCGGGTCTTTGGTGAGCGAGAGGATGAGCTGGGTGTCGTCGGCATAGGTGAGAAAGTTGAGGTTGTGTTGTTGGGCTACTTGTGCTAGGGGGGCCATGTAGATGTTGAACAGCGTCGGGCTGAGGGATGAGCCTTGGGGGACGCCGCAGATGATGTTGATGGCTTCGGAGCGGAAGGGGGGGAGGCGGACTCTCTGGGTTCTGCCGGAGAGGAATGAGATGATCCAGTCGAGGGCTTTTCCTTTGATTCTGGTTTCGTGGAGGCGTGTTTTCAGGGTGCCGTGGCAGACTGTGTCGAAGGCAGCAGATAGGTCCAGGAGGATGAGGGCTGATGTTTCGCCGTTGTCCATTTGACATCTGATGTTGTCTGTGGCGGCGAGAAGGGCGGTCTCAGTGCTGTGGTTTCGCCTGAAGCCGGATTGGGAGGGAGCCAGGATGTTGCTGTCTTTGAGGTGGCTGGTTAGTTGTGTGTTGACTATTTTTTCAATCACCTTCACGGGGAAGGGGAGTAGGGAGATCTTGAGGTCGTTGGGGTCTGCTTTGGGCTTCTTGAGGAGGGCACGGATTTCGGCGTGCTTCCAACTTTCTGGAAAGGTCGCTGTTTCAAAGGAGATGTTGATGGCCTTCCGTAGTTGGGGGGCGATGGTGGAGTCGGCCTTGCTGTATACGTGGTGGGGGCAGGGGTCTGGCGGAGCTCCTGAGTGGATGGAGTTCATGATCTTGCATGTCTCTGTGTCGTTGACATTGGTCCAGGAGGTCAGGCGGTTTGCACAGGTGGAGCTTTCAGGGGTGGGGTCTGGCGTGGGAATGCCGTTGAAGCTGTCGTGGATGTCGGCGATCTTTCGGTGGAAGAAGGTGGTTGCAGAGTTCTTGGGATAAAGGGATGTCGTTGACGTTGGCGCAGGGGTTGGAGAGTTCTTTTACGATGCTGAAGAGCTCTTTGCTGTCATTTGCGTTGTTGTCCAGGCAGTCTTTGAAGTGAGATCGCTTGGCTTGTCTGATGAGTTGGTGGTGTCTGCGGGTGGCGTCCTTGTGGGCTGTGAGGCTGTCAGGTGTGCATTTGAGGAGCCATTCCTTTTTTAGTTTTTCGACAGTCGCGCTTGGAGTTTAAGAGCTCGTCGGTGAACCAGGCGGCTTTTCTTGTGGCCTGGTTGTTGGGTTTCTTGAGTGGCGCGAGGATGTTGGCGCAATCATTGATCCACAGAGTGAGGTTGTGGGCGGCGGTGTCTGGGTCGATGAGGTCGGAAGGTGGGTTCTGAGCGAGGGTGTTGGTAAGCTGGTCTTCCGTAACTTTGCTCCAGCATCGGTGGGGTGGTTGTTGGGTGCGATGGTGCTCGGTATGTTTCTTGTAGGTGAAGTGGATGCAGTGGTAGTCGGTCCAGTGGAGTACGGTGGTGTGGTTGAAGGTGACGTGGGCGCTTGAGGAGAAGATGGGGTCAAGCGTGTGGCCAGCGATGTGGGTTGGTGTGTTTACGAGTTGTCTGAGGCCGTGGTTTGTGAGGTTGTCGATCAGAGTGGTGGAGTTGGTGTTGTTGTTGTTCTCCAGGTGGAAATTTAGGTCCCCGAGCAGGATGTAATCCGTTGAAGTGAGTGCGGGGGTGCTGGTGAGGTCGGCGATGGATTCGCAGAAAGGCGCTCGCGGTCCGGGAGGTCTGTAGATGAGCGTTCCTGTGAGAGTGGTGTTGGGGTTGGTGTGGATGAGGAAGTGTAGGTGTTCGGCGGTCTTGAGGGTGTCGTCAGTGTAGGTGTAGACCTTGAGGGTGGATTTGTGGGCGATGGCTATTCCTCCTCTGATTCCGTTGGTGCGGTCCCTTCATATGATCTTGTAGCCGTCCGGGATGGCTATTGCGATGTCGGGGGCCGAGGAGTCGTTCCACCAGGTTTCGGTCAGGAAGGCTACATCTGGGGTGGTGGAGTCGAGCAGGTCCCAGAGCTCAATGGTGTGTTTGCATGCGGAGTGGGTGTTGAGGAGTATGCAGTGAAGGTGGTTTGTTCCGGTCTTTGTAGGTCTCGTTGTTCTGTCACAGGTGAATCTGCAGCTGCGGCATGAGAAGGGTCCGTGGGTGTTCCTTGGTGAGTAATGGAAGCATGCTGTGATGCGGCCGGGATTGAGGGCGTTGAGTTGGTCGGGCATGTAGCGGCGTCTGGAGATGAAGGGGTCTCGCGGACCGGGGGGTGGCGCTGGGCACGGTCCAGGCGCGGACGGGCGCAGACGGGCCTGCCTCTGGTGCACCAGTGGCGCGCCCGCTGAACGGACGCGCAGCGACCGCTATTAAGAAGGGAGGGGGAGGGAGGAGCAGCTGGGAGGCGGGAGGGAGCGGCGAATGGGGGATAGAGGGGGGCGGGGCCGCAGGGAGGCAGCGGCGGGGAAAGCGGCTCAAGGAGAGCCGACAAGGTGATGGGGGGAGCGCACAAGGGGCAAAAAGCGGCAGAAATAACAGAAGAAAACTGCAAAAATGAACGGCACAGAAAATTCAAAGGCACATAGAATGAGTCACAAATAAACGAAAGGCACAATAATTTAAGGCACAGAACATGAGTCACAAATAAATGAAAGGCACAATAATTCAAGTCACAGAACACGAGTCACAAATAAACGACAGGCACAATAATTCAAGGCACAGAATACGAGTCACAATCACATAAAACGGCACAAAGGACAAGTCTAATGAAGCTTACCAGAGCCCACTAGACACCAGGGATGAGGCGCAGGAGGATGCCTGCGGGTGGAGGAGGGCCTCGAACGCGCGATTGGCAGCGCGTGCAGGGTCAAGGGCAGGGGGACAGCTTGGTGGTGCTGCGGGCGTGGGAGAGCGGTCTCCTGACCAAAATCAGGTTATTCTGAGTCCATAGTTTTTGTTTTGCCGGCCTCTATTATTAATTTGTTTCAAAATTATCCAACACGTTACGCTTACTGTAGGGATTACCATACTTTCTCAAGGCATTTACTTCAAATTCGTCTGCTATTTGTCATACTCTGTTTCTATGTTATCTGGTTTTTTATATCATTTCTTTCCTTTTTTTGCATTGACTTGTTTGTTAGCCTGTTGTGTCTAGTCCTACTCACAGCTCAGTGTAGCAATCGGAAGAAAATGGTTAGGGGCTGAAACATTAGGCGATAAGGGTGAAAAGGGCTTCTTCTTCATGGTCAGCTCTGATGTTGAAAGACAGAAGAGGGCTTCTGGAGATTATTAAAATATTTTCAAAAACTAAATTAAAACATGCAGTATTTGTCTGATTTAACAAATTACAGCTCATTACTTCGTAATGGATACATTGAGCTGGACAATATACTCCATTTCAAATATCTCTGAAACATCTGGGAAAGAAGAAATATAAAAGACCCCATCACAGTGTGCACATAGGTTAATAGGCATAAAATATATAGGAATCTTATACAAGGCAACACTCTCTCCAAACTACCATTATCATCTATGATATGGCAAAACAGATGCGTTTTGAATTCCTATTCTGAATACACATTAGCAAGCGACATCAGCAAGATTGTTCAACCATACTTAAAGTCTAAGCCATGGAATCTCGTCACCTACATGCAGCTGAACCATCCTGAAATCCATGGTGTAATCTTGATTTAAGGGTGAAACATCAGTTTCTGCTCATTTACACACTCAGATTCAGTCTTCTTTTTGACCATTTTATGTGATCTTAAATTATGAGGTGGAACCTTCATCAGAGATGAAGCTTTAATGCTGGTTATCAATGCAAAGCAAGTGATTATGAGAGACAAAATCAATTTGGGACTGAGGGAGAAGGACGACCTCTTTCTATCTCCTAATGCGCCTCTTCCATGAATGTAGAGATTATCACTATCATTTTGAAGACCACTGGAAGCATCAAACTGTATCTTGAAATTACTACTTATAACAGACTTCTGTGCAATACCTGTGTCTTGAACAATCTGACCACCAATTTTTTAAGTGTGTGTGCTCTGTTTCTAGCCAAACAAAACGCAATAGGGCTACCCAATAATACCACAGGAGCCTGGGTATAAACATTTACAAGATGCCTCCTGAAGGAAAATATTTAAGGCCCAGATTTGAGAGGGCCTAGCGCCTCCTTCCGCCACATTAGCGTCATTTTTTATGATGCTAATGTGGCCCAACAGGGCTAAATTTGCTGCGCCATATTTACAAAGTAGCGCAATGCATGCATTGCGCCACTTTGTAACCCCTTCCACCACATTATGCCTGCGCCATGCATAATATATGGGAGGGGGGCGTACCGTCATTAGATGAACCGCACAAATGGGGGCATTTTTTGCTGCAATTTTTAACGCCTGCACAGAGCAGGCATTAAAAGGGGGCAAGCTACTGTTTTCAATGGGCCCCTATGTACTCTGCAGGATTAACTTGTGCTAATCCTGCACAGTACATCAATAGCGCCAAGCGTAAAAAAATGTTGGCGCTATTGTCCCTACCCTGGGCCATGGTGCGCTTTATATTAAATTTGGCGCATACATGGTGGCAGTAGGGGCATGCTAAGGGGGGCAAGAAAAGTGGTGCTGCATTGGATGAAGCTCCACTTTTCCGAAATTCGGGTATCTGGGTGCTGAGGGTGCCGTGTCTCCGTCAGAAAGCCACGCCTTGAGTCTTCTTCTGAAGTCCACTAGGGAGGGAGCTGTTTGGAAGTGGAGGGGCAGGCTGTTCCAGGTCTTGGCTGCTGTGTAGGAGAAGGAGTAGTCTCCGCTGTGGCTGCGATGGATGTGGGTTGTGTGTGAGGTTTAATGAGGCGGGTCGTAGTTGTCTTGCTGGGACGCAGAAGCTCAGTCAGTGGTTGATGAACGACGACCCTAGGTTGTGGAGAGCCATGAATGCGAGCATGAAGATTGTGAATTGGCATCTCTTCTGGACGGGGAGCCAGTGGAGGTTCCTGAGGTGTGGAGTGTTGCTTCAGCTCTTGGGGAGGTTGAGGATGAGTCTGGCTGCGGTGTTCTGTAGAGTCTGGAGTCTTTTAAGTAGATGGGAGGACACTCTCGTAGAGAGCGTGGCCCTAGTCGGGCAGCTGGTGACCAGGGCATCCGTGATTGTCTTTCTGGTCCATTTGAATATTTGGCAGACCACATGGAGGATGTAAAAGCAGGAGGAGGTGACTGAGTTTACTTGTCGATTCATGGATAGTTGGCAGTCGAGGATGATGTAGAGGTTTTGTGAGTGGTCTGATGGAGAAGATGTTGGTCCAAGTCTGCTGCCCACCAGCTGTAGTCCCATACGGAGATGTTCTTCCTGAAGATCAGGACTTCCGTTTTGCCTGCACTTAGTTTAAGGCAGCGGTTTTTCATCCATGTTGCTAAGTTGGACACAGCCTGTTCAGAAGTTGGCCTTGATGTTGTGGGGGTCTTCAATGAGTGAGAGGATTAGTTGAGTGTTGTTGGCGTAAGATACTATATTGAGTCCGTAGGGTATGACGATGTCGGCGAGGGGGGTCATATAGATGTTGAACAGGGTTGGGCTGAGGGAGGATCCTTGGGGTATGCTACAGTTGATATTCCTGGGTGTAGAAGTGAAGGGAGGAAAATGGATGCTCTACGTGCGGCCTGATTGGAAAGAGACAACACACTTAAGGGTGTTTTGTTGAATGCCTATGTTGTGGAGTCTGTTGAGGCGAGTGTGGTAGGAGACTGTATCAAATGCTGCGAAGGATCAGAGCTGCCGACTCTCCTCGATCGAGGAGGGTCCTGATGTCGTTTGTGATGGCGATCAGTGCAGTCTCGGTGCTGTGGTTGGCCTGGAATCCTGATTGTGAGGTGTTGAGAAAGTGGTTTAGTTCGAGGTAGTTGGTGAGCTGTTGATTGATGGCTTTCTCAAGCACTTTGGCCGGGAAGGGCAGCAGAGAGATTGGTCTGTAGTTTTTGAGGTCGCTGGGGTTAGCAGAGGGATTCTTTAGGAGGGGTCTGACCTCTGCGTGCTTCCATTCATCTGAGAAGGTTGCCATGGAGATGGAGATGGAGGTGTTGAGAATGTGGTTAATCCAATGACGTTTAAGTCTAAAATTGTCTAACAAGTACATGAGACCATCCCCAGGCCTAAGTTTTGAGCTTTTGATAGGAATAGAAGACCCTTTAAATACAATGATGAAAGTAGTGAATCTCCAAAATAAGGTGGGGCCTAGAAACAAGCTTCCTCAATGTAACTGACCACAATCCAGATATCGATTTCATCAAAAACACCTAAACAGATCAGCCTGTAAATGACTACAAAGTATGTGAAAACCTTCCAAATAATCCGCAAAAATAATCCCCCATGTAGCGGATTCAAGTGGGGAAAAAAGCAACAAATGCTGAGTGAATACCTTGTTTATTGTATATCTTTCTAAACAATCTGCACAATAGTTCTCCTCATAAAGGTTGTGTGATCTGTCTACCAGTGATGCCAATGGTGTCAAAGTGCCTGAAATCTGCTACCTCTCAACTAAATGTTAATTCAGTTTCAATTCCAACACCACCATATGCAGCATGTTAGCACCCTACAAGGGCAGCAATTGCCCTACATCCCTTCCCACACATCAAAAGCAAAATGAAGATGGGGTGGAAGTACTCACTGAGCACAGAGTTACAAAAACCTCAAAAACCCAGTAGTTAATTCTTTCGGTTTGAGAACTTGGCCTGCAAATAACATTTAGCAAAATGTCCCTTTCTCATCTCAATCTACCACACAGCCTCCCTTGCCATTTAGAAATAACAATATTGTGGCAACGAAAATTCCTCTGTGAAAACTTAACGGCCATTCCAAGTTTTTGAGGAATAATATGCAACAAACATTATTTCCACACTCTTATTCTGGGTGTTTTTGCAGATTTTCACCTGACACTGTGTCTGCTTTCGCCAAGCAAAGTGTCTTAGCAAAAAACTCTGTACCTGCAGTGTTCCCAGAGGACTTGTAATCCTACGTGGGAATAGAAACTCTGGTTACTGGCCCAATTGGGATTACCAGCCAACATGTAATGAGGGCTTTAGTGTGCCAGCTTGAAGTCACTGGTAGACATTTCAAGGACACAAAGTATTTCAAAATGCATCAGCTTTACCTAATAGTTGCCTAACACATCTCAGGAAACAACACTGAAGAACAAGTTACTTACTTTCGGTAACACCTTGTCTGACAGAGGCTATATCTAGCTGCAGATTCTTTCCCATAAAACTTTCCCAGGAATCAGACTGGATCTAAAAGATTTTTCATGAGCAGTCCCCCTGCACATCGGTAGGTGGGGTTGATCAACTCTGTGTGTTTCTTCTGCATCATCCACATCCCAAATTACAACCGTAGCACCTATATAGGCACCTCCCCGATGCGCTGACAACTCGGTTTCCGCCCGCCGGCCCAGAGGGGAAGTCATAATGGCCACCGGAGGCGGCCGCATGGCGGTTACAACTTGGCGGGCGGCAAAGTTGTAATGAGGGCCATAGTCTCTACCAGATACGGCGCTACAAAAAGGAGGTAACTTGTTCACCTGATAGAGACTTCTAGCTGAAGATTCCTTACCATAGAATAGATGGCAAAGCAAAACCATCCCCAGAGGTGGGTATTCAGACCAACTTCAAACAAGGAAGCCTTGCAGGACGAATGAGCAAAGTGCCCATGTTAGACCTGGCATCCTTAGGGTGGTCTTACCCCAGACCTTTTGCCTTTCATCTCCTGATTTTGCTGTATCTTCTTGTTGGCCTTAGGACTTTAACCACTATACCACTTCTAACCATTGCAAGTGCATGGTAACACTAAACATGGTAACAATGGTTTATCCACAACTGGCATATTTAATTTATTTGTAAGTCACTTGCAAAGTGGAATACCATTTGCCCAGGGCCTGTAAATTAAATGCTCCTAGTGGGCCTGCAGCACTGATTGTGCCACCCACTCAAGTAGCCTTGTAAACATGTTTCAGGCCTGCCATTGCAGAGCCTGTGTGTGTGAGGTTTCACTGAAACTTCGAATTCGCATTTGAAACCTCTTGCCAAGCCTTAAACACCCCTTTTATTACATGTAAGTCACCCCTAAGCTAGCCCCTAGGTAGCCCATAGAGCAGGGTGCTATGTCAGTAAAAGGCAGGACATCGACTTTTAGGTTTTACATTTTGTGCTAATGAAAAACTCCCAAAGTTATTTTTCCTTACTGTGAGGCCTACTTCTCTCATATGCCAGCACTGGGAAGTCCTTAATATGCTTTGAAGTTGTAATTCACGATCATCAGGAGTAGTTACATCATGTTTTATATAATTGGAATAGTAATGATAAATACTCTTGAATGGTAATGTTAGAAAGTGGGCATTTCTCTGCTCTTACTGCTCTGTGTGCCATGCAGCCTGTCTCTAATACATGTCCAGGCTAGGTGACAGCTACACTTTATGCATTCCCTCCAGACAGCCAGAAGCACAGGGAGGGTAGGTGTGACAAAGGACTCATCTGCCTTAATCTGCATCCTGATGGGCCTTTCTGGGCTGGAAGGAGAGAGAGGGGCTCCCACTTACACTTCAACAGGGAAGTACCTGTCCCCTCACAAAGGACTGATTACCCCTAACCGATAGACTGGAGCCAGGGCTAGGATGAAAGGGGGGACCTGTGTACTTCAAGGAGATGCTTTTAAGCTATCCCCATTTCAAAGGCATTTTTTGGTATAAGTACTGGGGCTCTAACCCTAGCAATTCAGTATACTTCTGGACTTGGGAAGAACTCTGCTGGAGTAAAGACTGCTGTGCTGTAAGGATTGCTACTTTGCCTGGACTGACTGTTCCAAGGAATTGCCTCTCTGCTTTGCTGAGCTGCCCTGCCACCTGCTGATATCTGCCCTGCTGAGGACAAGGACTGGACCAATGTTGCTGAACACAGAGTGACTCCAAGGGCCTGACAACAATACAGTGATCCGACTGCATGGAAAATATCACTGCATCGTGCCCAGTGATGTCAACGCTTTGTTCCAGGTACTGTTTCAGCAGACCTGGATGCGTTCTGTAGTGAGCCTACCCTCCATCACTGCTGGCCTGAACTTTGGATTTGCACCTGTCCCTCATGACCTCAAGTAACCTTTTGAACGCTAGTAATTTCTAAGCATTAATTTACATTTAATCTTTCAAAAATCATATCTCAACTTGTATTGATTGGATTTTTGTCATTTTGGTCTTGGTTTCGTCAGATAAATATTCTCTATTTTTCTAAACTGATGAGGTGTTTTCATTGTGCTACTGTGTGTGTGTGCTTCACAAATATTTTACACATTGCCTCTTAAGTTAAACCTGACCGTTCTGTGCCAATCTACCAGAGGGTGAGCACAGGTTAATTTAGGGTGTGTATCTGACTTACCCGACTAAGATTGTGGTTCCTACTAGGATAGGGTGCATACCTCTTTAAACTAGAGATCTGATTTCTAACATGAACATGACTGTCCAGACTGTAGTGCTTCTGTGTAAAGAGGCCCACATTGCTGCCTGGTAAATATCCAGGACCAGAACTCTGTGTGATAATACACTGGTTGCATCTTTAGCTCTGGTGGAATTAGCTCACAAGCCCTCAGGAGGATGCTTCTTGGACAGTTGGTAGCAGATCTTAATGCAGAGAACAACCCATCTGCAGATGATCGCTTCTGCATGGCTCAACCTTTGTGCACTCAAACATGCGCGACGGAGAGTTGATCATCCACCCGGAACTGTTTTGTTCAATCAAGGTACAGCCACAATGCTGTTTTTTGGTCCAGACGGAGTCGCTTTTTTTATTTAGAGGGATGTGGACGAGCGTAAAACGTAGGCAAGGTGATGGACTGGCCTACAATAAATGAAGTGACAACTTTCAGAAGAAAGGAGGCTTTTGTGGGAGGTACCAGTTGTCAGGATCCACTTGAGGTAAGGAGGTTTGGATGAAAGGCTTGAAAGTCACTCACTCTTTGGGCAGATGTATTCACCACAAGGAAGACTGTTTTGATTGTAAAGAGTGCGAGGGGATAATTATGGAGAGGCTCGAAAGGAGCACACATCAAGAATGTTAGCACAAGATTAATGTTCCACTGAGACATGATAAATGGGGACGGGGGAAACACCTTTAGAAACCTATTTACAATAGCAGATCTGAAGAAGGGTGGCTGGTCAGACAACCACAAAAAAGAAGAGACAGCAGAAAGGTAGCCCTAGAGAGTTCCCAGTGCAAAGCCCTGCTGGGCAACAGAAAATATGTGAAGAAGAACCTGAGAAAGGGGGACAGAAAGGGGATCAGCTTATTTTTCTGCAAAACATGCTAAATTATTTTGCCATCAGAGGGTCAAAAGCTGTCAACTGCTGTCACTCAATCTCCACACAAGAAGGCAGAGACTGGACAGGTTTGGGTAGAGAATCTCCCCTGCTACTGCGAGAGAAGGTCCTCCTGAAGGGGCAGCCTGATTGGAGGACCGATAACTATGCTCAGTGGCTCAGGATATCAGACTCTGTGCCCAGCGTGGAGCCACAAGAATAACTTGGCCCTGTCATTCTTGATCTTCTTAAGAACTCTAAGAAGGAGTGGCATAAGTGGAAAGGTGTACAGGAGCCCTGAGTTCAACTCGAGATGAAAAACATCTCCAAGCGAGAGCCGGTTTGGAAACTCCAGCATGCAAAACTGTTGATATTATGCGTTCTTAGTGGCGAAGAACAGATCTAACCAAGGCTCTCACCACTGCTGAAAGAGACCTTGCACAACCTCCGGATGGAGATGCCATTCATGATCCACTAGGCTCAGTTGAGTTTATCCATTCTGGTGTTCGGAGAGCCCACCAATTGTTAAACCACCAGGTATATGCCCTGATGTTCCAGCAGTGCTCAGAGAAATGTAGAGCCTCTTGACAAAGGGCCCATGACCCCACTCAGCCCTGTTTGTTGCAGTACCACAGGGCGGTGTTGTTGTCTGTGAACACTTGAACTAGTTTCCCTTTGATAGAGGGTAGAAAGGCTTGCAATGTCAGATCGCTCGGAGCTCCAGCAACTTGATGCAGAGTCTGAATTCCACTGGAGACCAAAGTCCTCTGATCTACACCTCTCCCAGATGGCCGCCCCATCCCAGGAGTGAAGCATCTGTCACTACTGTGAGATCTGGTTGGGGAAGGGAGGGGTCTGCTACAGACCCAATCGTGGTCCATTAGTCACCAGTAGGTCTCTCACAATTCCCTCCCGGGACCTTGTCAGAGAGATTCCCCCTGATTTTTCACCCACTGGAACTTCAGGACTCACTGCACAGCCAGCATATGACTTTGCTCATGTGTTACCAGCAGGATGCAGGAGGCCGTAAGTCCTAACATCCTCAGAGTCTGTCTCACCGGAATCCAGGGTAGAGGCTGAAACATCTGTCATACCCTGAATATCATGGACTCGCTGTTCAGGATGATAAGCCTGAAATGGCACAGTGTCCAGAATAGCTCAGATGAAAGGGAGTGACTGAAAAGGGGCCAGGTGTATTTTTGGCATATTTACAGTGAAGCACAGGGAATGCATACGGTCCACCATAATCTGGAGGTGGGAGATAACAGCCTTCTTCGCTAGTCTTCAAGACTGATATCCCTGACACCCGTGATCTCTGCAGATGAGCTGCAACCAGTGGCATCACCTTGATGAACACCCGAGGGGTGCTGGTGAGGCCAAAATGGAGCACATCAAACAGAAAATGCTTGTGGCCTACCTTGAACCACAGGTAACACCTGTGGGGAGGTGGGCCAGGAATGTAGAACTATGCATTCTGCAAATCTATCGCTTCTATCCAGTCTCCTAGATCCAGGACAGACAGAATGCAAAAACTTGAGCATTTTGAACTTCTCATTCTTGAGGAAGTAGTTGAGGGGCCGTAGATTTAGGCTAGGTCGAAAGCCACTATCCTTTTTTGGCACCAGAAAGTAACAGGATAAACAACCACAACCTACTTCTGGAGTCAACACCCTCTCTCTGGCTCCCTTGGCCAAGAGAGCCATGATTTCCTGGTGGAGAAGGGATAGATGATCTTCCATCAGTCTGTCATAAGATGGTGGCATGGGGGGAAGGGTGGTCATGAAGGGGAGGGAGTAACCCTTTCAGACGATCTTTGTAACCCACCTGTCTGATGTTATGGACTGCCAGTGAGGCAGGTGATAGTGAATTCTGCCACCAACTGAATACCCATAATGGTATGATGGATTAAACCCAGATCTGTGACTGGGGTGAATGTTTGATTTGGTCTACATTCCGCCCATCAGTTCTTTTAGTATTTGTCGCCCCAGGTGGGAAGGGTATGCCCAGACGTGGGTCCCATGCCCACTATGCCACCAGATTCAAGCTAAACTGGCTGAAGAGGGGTGAAACCCCGAAACCTGTCCCAGGATGCTTGTTTCTAGTCCATGGAGGACCTGGCCTGGCAGTTCGGGCTGGACTGTTCCCATGGGGAACCGGGTCCAGACTGATTTGTATATGGGTCTACAGCTGGGTCCAAACTGCAATGACATGGTGAGCAAAAAAACGGATGGATTAAACCCAGATCTGTGACTGGGGGTGAATGTTTGATTTGGTCTACGTTCCTTCCATCAACCATTCTTTTTGCATAATGGTATGATGGCAGATTAGGAGGGCTTGGGGGCTACAGCTCAACTGCTGGCTGCCCGACCCACAAGGTCTATGAGTACCACACCCTCGGCCACGCAGAGGCTGTGGACGTGCATGGCACAGCGGCTGGGAAGGTATCAGCACAGCTGGAAGCCCCTTCGGTGGCCAAGAAAGGACAGAAATGTGGATTGTCGGTGATGTGGGGCCATAGAAAGACCCAAGGATGGGGCTGTAGCCCAGCTGTCCTTAAAGCCCTTCAGCGCTGAATCCTCCTTGTCTTCGAAGAGATGGGAGCCTTTAAAGGGTATGAGCATCAGGGATGATTGGACATCAGCCGAAAAGTCAGTAGTCCTCAACCAGGCATGGCACCCCAATGCCAGCATCTACGAAACCGCTCTACCCAGCGAGTCGGTTGTGTCAAGTCCACAACGCCTAGTGAACGTTGCTGTATCTCTGCTATCAGCAACAGTCTGAGGCCTGGGCCTTCTCTGGGTTAGTTCCCAGCACCACTGCAACCTTGTCCCAAAGAACATGGGAATAGCTGCCCAAAAGGTATGTCATGTTCACAGACAGCAATGCCAGGCTGGCAGCAGAAAACATCTTCTTCCCCAATGTGTCCAGCCTCTTGGATTCCCTAAGTGGGGGTGCAGTAAGGAATGCACCAGGATTTATGAGTGGAATAAGGGCCTGGACCACCAAGCTCTCTGGAGTAGGGTGGTGGGTGAGGAAGGTCAGGTCCCTTGGAGTGGGGACGGTGGCGACAGGTAATCGCTCTGTTCACAGGAGACCCTGTGCTGGGTTTTGACCTAGTCACCAGAAGGACGTCAGTGAGGGCTTCATTGAACAGGAACAGGAGTTGTGGTTCTAGAGGGAAGACTCACTGTTGTCACACCTCTGTTAAAAAATTAGTCTTAGCTGCCACCAAGGGTAACTGAAGGTCAAGGACCTTAGCTGTCCTCCGCATCACTATTGCAAAAGATGCTCCCTCTGCCACAGTAAGGGGGAGAATCCATGCCACCAGTCCATGCTCTCATCATAAGACTTGTATTCTTCAGGGTCCAGCGACCCCTCCAATTAGCCCATAGGAATAGGGTTCAGTCTCTGGCCTGGATGGCATGGCTCCAGTTGGCGTGGGATACAGCATCGGTCGATGCTCCTCCTGCTCTGTGTCGGAGTCAAGGATCAGAATGGGCATAGCAGCAACAGTACACCAACTGCTGGGATCATTGGCATCAAGACCAGCACCGGGAAAGGCCAAAGTGGTACAGCCAGTGCCAGGAAAAAATCATTGGGGCCCAACTACTGCTGGGCTAGAGCTGCTGGTACAGAACAAGAACCAGAAGTGGCGTCTGCTGACTCCTTCATAAAACTCTTTTACCTGGGAGGGGGTCACTCCGGCAAACTCTGGGAGGTGCGTAGTCAGCCCAGACACAGGCTCAACCGTGGAGCCAGGCCTTGGATGCTGATGCTCCCTCGTCTCTTCAGAGATCAGACAAGGAGAAGTCAAAGACCTCTTCGACTTATTTTTCTTCTAGTGTCAGGACTTACCCGAATGGGATGACAACCTCAGAATCCGCATCTGCTCCCGGGGTCTTCCCCTTGACCGGGACCTCGAATGTCATGCCATCACACATCAGGATGCCATGACGTTCAGTCAAAAAGTAACTTACAGGGTAGCACTTCTCCAGATTTGCACTGGCTAGTGTGGAAAGAAAATTACTGACATGAGCACACCTGGGTGATGCCTATATAGGTACCTCAGATGTAATTTCTGGCGTGGACAATGTCGATGATGCATGCAGAGCCGATGGACACCACCTACCAGCTTGCATGGCTATTGCTCACAAAAAATCTTCCGAATCTAGTCTGGCACCTGGAAAAATTTTAAGGTAAGGAAGCTGCAGCTAGAAGTCTTTATCAGATATGGTTATCATTGCTACTATGGTAGTGTCCAACTACAGAAATGCAGTATACATTGAATGACCTCTCCCTGATTTTCACAGTAACTATCAAAAGTACACCCAATACAACAACCTCCATGGATGCTACCCAGGCACATCACTGCTAGATCAATAGGACTGCTTATCGCAATACAGTAAATGAATGCCGAGGATCAGGCCAAAAAAAAAAAACAGTACAAATGTCAGAGGGCTCAATGAACATTACCACCACCTTTACAATATCATCAATCCCATGGTGTCTGATAAAACATACCACCACATGTTTTAATAGGGGCCTTAAAACAACTACACTTACATTCTCCACCTGGGCTTTTCTAAGAAAACCTTACACAATCTCAAGAAGGCTGAGAATGATTTTTTGAGAGCATCGAAGTGCCTGAGGAAATTTTACTGAAACTCTCCTGCATGCTTCTCATGCTAATGGACCGAAGAGGAAGCCTGAAATATACTGAGATGTCTATGCTTGCTCTAAAAGTGTCTTTAAAGTATCAATCTATTTACATCAAGTCACATGGTAGTCCAAGTAAAAGATATTGCAAAACTCCCCAGCAGTAATACTGATCCAAACCATGATTTTCCTCAAAGCCACTGGTTTTTTAACATCTCTGATTTAGGGCCACTTAGTTGAAAACATTTTCACTTGATTTTGACAGCTTTCTTCAGAAATATAGTTCATTACAAAACATGATCAAATCCTAGTATCGTATTTTGTATTGTAAAGTACCAAATATAGTCAAATGTTGGGGGACTTTATGTGAAGTGTTTGCCAGAAATTGGAGGGGGTCTGCAGTTGCACCTTACCTGACTGGCTGATCCCTGCATCAACCGGGCTCTCTAGTTTTCCTGCATTGAAGCTGACATCACAGCAACAATCTTTCAAATCCCTTTAGGTTTGACAGTACACTCACGGCCGAAGTGCCCTGCCTTACCACAATAAAACATAGATTTAACTTTTTACTGCAACCTTTTTCTTCAGTAGTTAATGGACCAGTAAACCCCCTATGTGCATGCGTGCTGGGTTATCCTGATTCTTGGTCTCTATCTGTCTATGCTCTGGACATATCACTAACAATCTAGGTTCCTTGCATTCAGATTACCTATGGTCTAACCAGACAACTAAATTAATAAACTCGGAGCAGTCCGATGGGAGAGTCACAGTGTGTGCAAAGGAGTCTTTCAAGTCAACTCTCAGGCGTCTGTAAGTGAGGGAGATTTGCTTCTCTTCTGGTGATTGGGTTTCAGTAACTAGTCTACAAAAGGTCATAGTATCAAGTCAAAAGATCCTTACTAATCAGATGTAAATTCAGTAACTCATTATCGTTAGCCTAAACAATAGTGTGTTTGGCAAAGAGACGACACATCGTCTCTTTAAATCATTCAAAATTATGTAAGACTGGATCATTATTTTCAATTAGTGGAATACGCCAGTTATCAGCTGTTCCCCCAAGATAGGATTTATAATAAAAGTTACCTTACCTGTGTCAGAAGAGGCTCAAGGTTTAAGAAGAAATTGCAACCGGCACTCCAAAAGGCATCAAATGTATTGTTATCCCCAAAAAACCTTTCTGGCAGGACCAGAGGCACAAGGATGGGAGTGGTTACAGTGGCGATCACAGGATTAACATTTCTAATGGAGGACGTACTGGTGGAATTATTTGTTTTGCCAAAGTGTGCAGGTTGTAGGACAGTTTGCATGTCTTTAGGAGTTGCCCTAGCCCCTGCATCAGCTAACCAGGGTGAACAGTGGGAGAGAGATCTAACTTAACTTACCCTTAAGAGGCAGACCTTCCTGTCACAAGAATTGAACTTCACTGTGTAGATAAGATAATGCCTGAGCTAATTGGTCATTCATGTCGTCTGAGGGGTGGAAAGTATGAGGCTTGGCCTTCTGTCATGCACTCACCTTGTTCCAAGAGTGAAGACGATGCTGGACCTCCAATCCCAGCTAGGGCAGCATAGTGAAACAAGCAACAAATGCCTGGTTCCAAAAACTGCCCACATGACAAAACAGGATGGGATAAAACAAGAAAAGATGAACTTGCTTCACTAAGGGGACTGCTTTGCTGTCTTGTGCATGCCTGGTGGGATCGGGACTCCCTGGGCCTCGTTATCTTCAATGCAGGTGTGGAACACTAATAACTAGAGGCAATGCTACTGATAGGTTCCCAACTCAGAATGTTCTATCAATTGTTTACACTATATGTACACTTCATCATAAATATTTCATGAGAGAGAGCAGAAACCATTACAAGAATACATTGGAAATTTTATTTTCTCGCACTCCGTCACATACAGGGTTCAGATTTAAACTGGAATACAACTTTACGCTCTAGCAGTTTCTCCCAAAATACTAGATAAAACGTGTCAAGAAATTCAGTGGCAAACCTTCAGTTGGGGTACAACAGAGTTTGGAGTGCTGCATGGAAAGAGTCTGGAGCACTGGGCCTAATGGGGGTGATAAACAATGTCTAATGTCCGAAAACGTGCTCACACCTTCTTAGAAATCTGCTTTGCATTATTCGCTAACCTCTGGGTTAGTGCATACTAACGTGAGGGGAAAGTACTTGGCCTTGTCTAGTACTTTCACTGGAAGCCGAAGACAACAGGAGGCTCGAAGCGAGAAGTTCAAGAGGAGAAGAAATTGTATCTCATGAATGAAGACACCAGAAGTGCTGCAGAAACCAGGATGCAGGGATTATCAGGAAGGCTTGGAAGACTAGAGTGCTGGAAGTTCTGGGCGACTAGGGGGTGAGTTCAGGGACAATGCTTGCGCAGGACTGGAATGACACCAAGTGCCGATGCAAGTTCAGAGGGGCTATTTATGCTGGAAGCAAAAGAGTGTTCCAGAAAGCACGTGTCCCACATGGAAGTGTGGAATATTCCAACAACGGACATGAGGCCTTGCAGGTGGCAGGTGCAAATGGTAATTGGATACAATTAACACATATAAAGGATCCCCAAGTGCACAATGATACAGTTCAATAGGTCACAATGGAAGCATAACTTATCCTAACAAGACCCGTGATAATCTGCCGGTGCAAAACAGACTAAACTTCCTTAGCAACAGAACAGGAGGATCAGGCTTCTTGGTAGGTGAATCATGGAGTGCTCGAGTCAGGAAGGCACCACAAGGGAAGGATAACATGGAGTGCTCTGGACAGAGAGGCGCCACAAAGGAAGGGTGACATGAGCCCGACTAGTAAAACCCACTGCACATAGGGCACAAGATGGAATTGTGACAGTCATTGCTATGTCTAATTGTATTCCTAAAGGTCTGATAGGCAGACACCTATTTCATGAAGTGCCGGACAACCTGGTCAAATATATCTCAAGCATAAAAAGACAGAAGCAAATGTGGTTTGGCAGTTCTTATGTTTGTTAACTAGGTCAGATATTTCAGTGTCTCTACCAAACAATGAATGCAGTCTGCTGAAAATCGATCACATACGACGTTAGACATTCTAGCCTTCCATCGACATGGGCCACCAAGACCATATTCTTGGCTCTCAGTTATGGTTGTTCCCCTTAGAGCCATGTGGAGCAAAAGGCGGCCCTAGGCTGTAACAAGCCATCAAGGATTAATTTGGCACAAGGAACTTAAGAACTGCCAATCATTAGGTAGAGGTATGAAGTACAATCACAGGAAAACAAAGATTTCTCAGCATTCATCTTAACACCTAAGTGTATGGGCAGTTGCATTACATACTGAAAACCTCTAGCCCATGCCTGGTATGAGAACCATCCTAGCTTGAGTGAGACATCATCAGGTATAATGCCAATCCTTACATGCAGGTGGCATGAGATCTTTTTTAGAATCTGTGCTCAAAGTCCCAAAAAAGATTTCAAGGTGTTCTTGGGAATGTGCATGAACATGTTCAGTGTCAGCAATGGGGAGTAACAGAGGCTTATTTTCAACCTTGGAGAGGCTGATAAAATTTGAAATAAAAAGATAAGATTTGCAGAGCTGGTAAGGCAAACTGATGCTGCTAGACCATACAATGTTGTAATTTCTGTTGTATGTGCGTATGGCTTAAATTATAGTTTGGCTCTGTGATTATGTTGGCACTTAACATTTATTAGGCATGAAGCCCTGAAATGTAGGTTACAGACATAGAACTAAAAAGAGCACTGTGGGCTGGGAACATGAGGCCTAGTAAGCTTGTCTGTTCCTCTCCTCATCAACTTGGATTTATAGAGTGCGGCTAATCACCAGAGAGGGTATTCAGGCACTGGGTTCTTGCTGGACTCATACAAAAAGCCATGTCTTGAGTCCCTTACTGAATTTCTGCAGATAGGATGCTGTACGGAGGTGAAGGGGGAGGTTGTTCCAGGACTTGGCGGTGAGGTAGGACTAGGATCGTCCTCCACTGTAGCTTCAGCAGATGCAGTGTGTGCGAGGGCGAGGGTAGCGGAGCACAGGTGTCTGGCAGGTTAGTGGAAATTCAGGTGGTAGCTGATGTATGCTGGTCCTTGGTCATGGAGGGCCTTGTAGTCGTGTGTCAGTATCTTGAAGTGGCATCTTTTCTGGATGGGGAGCGAGTGGAGGTTCTTGAGGTGGGGGGTGATGTGGATCCCTTTGGGGAGGTCGAGGATGAGTCTGTCTGCTGCAATCTGAATCATCTAGAATCTCTTCAGAAGCTAGGTGGTGATTCCTCTGTAGAGCGTGTTGCAGTAGTCCAGCCGGCTGGTAACTAGGGCTTGAGTGACTATTTTCCTGGCGTTGATGGGAAGCCATCTATTGATCTTTCATAGCATGTGGAGGGTGTGGAACAGACAGAGGAGACTGTGCTGATCTGGCATTTCATGGTGAGTTAGCTACCCATGATGATGCAGAGGTTGCATGTGCGATCTGTCGGTGTGGGTGTGGGTTCCAGTTCAGAGGGCTACCAGGTGTCATTCCAAAGATCACCACTTCCATCTTGTTCGTATCCAACTTCAGGCAGTTCGTCTTCATTCAGTCAGCAACACTCATGATGCAGTTGTGCAAGTTGGTCCTAGTGGTGGAGGGGTTTATGAGAGCAAGAGGATGAGCTTAGTGTTGTTTGAGTAGGATATGATTATGAGGCCATGGGTTCTGACGATGTTGGCTTGGGGTGTCATGATTGTGTTCCTCTCTCTTACAGTGCTCTCCAGGACTTGTAGGGAATGTGTTTCGTACATGGCAGATGGCTCATTCCTTACTGCAGCTCCAGTATTCCTTAGGATTGGTCCACTATAATCCTAGTTGCATTATGGAGTGCAAACACCATCCCCTTTGCTTCCCCTGTTTTCTCATTGTTTCTAAATTATGTTCTGTGTCTGATTTTGGAAAGTGTTGTAAATGTTTGTGTAGCTCCATTTTATATAATCCTGTGAATTACCATTTTCTTAGAGATAGCCCTAGTCAGGAATGTCAGGAAGGTGCTGCAACAACTCTGAGAACATGACCTATTTGTTAAACTAGACAAATGTACATTTCACACTCAATCTGTTGAATTCTGGAGATATTTCCTATCCCCAGAAGGTGTTACCATGGATCAGAGAAAGGTGTAGGTGATACTAGATTGGCTAGTACCAACCACAGTCAAAGAGGTACAAAGTGTCATAGGGTTTTCAAACCTTTATTGATGATGTATCACTCGTTTGTCCAACATAGTAAGCCCAGTTACCAGACTTTTATGAAAAATGTGCCTTTTGCCTTGTCTGAGGAGGCCAATTATGCATTCAAATTGCTCAAAGAGAAATTCACCACCGCTTCGGTACTCTGACACCCAGATCCCAACTTACCGTACTTTGTAGAGGCAGACGCCTCTTAGGTTGCCATAGGTGGTATTCTGTCACAACGCAACAGAATCCCAGGACACATGCATCCAGTAGCATTCTTTTCTAAAACTTTGTTGCGGCTAAACAGAACTACACAATTGCCGAAGAAGAACTATTGATAATTAAATTATGTTTCCAAGAATGGCGGAAATACCTCTTAGGGGCTCAACAGATCATTACAATATGCACTGATCATAAGAATGTCCAAATCTGTTCATCATTAAAAGCATTGACCCCTAGACAAAAAAGGTGTTGTTGTTCTTCAGTGAATACAATTTCATCATTACCTATCGTCCAGGCACACAACAGACTACAGCAGACCTGCTATCCAGGTGAGGTTACTCAAATCAGATTTCTCTGGAACATGCACCACAGATCATCATAGCGCCTGAATACATAGTAGGTCTTTGCAAACAAGAGACATATTTGAACAAGATTAAACAAAACATGAGCCAGGAGGATTTAGATTCTTGGGTAATTGATAAAGATAATCATGTCCATAATAATCTTCTGTATCGTGGCACCACTTAATTGTTCCCACTGAGGAACTGAGACAAGAATCACTACCTTGGTATCATGACACTCCTCTAACTGGTCACCCTGAGATTCACAAGTCCCTAACTAATCCCTACCATCCCCAAGCATCGGCTCCGTGCTTGTAGCTATGTGTGCGTGACAATGACAAACAAGAACACAACCCTTTCTAATGGATCTGAATATCTTTCTTAAATATAAGGTAAAGCTTTGTATGGGCATGTGCCTCTGAACTTGTCTGAGACTACAAACTGAATCTTTTCATCTTCATATCAAAACTTAGCACTGAAACCATAAGGCTTTCAAAACCTCTTCGTTTCAAAAGGGCCTTAACCCTTACCTTTGGCCAGCAATATCCTGCTCTACCAACCCAAACAATCACACATTTCTAGCATCACTTTTGCCACCTACTTCTTCTTTCAAATCTCCACTACTCATTTTACACTGGTCATTATTTCTTGCCTTTTTAATTCTGTATGCATCTGCTATTACTTTTTTCAACTCTCATTATGCTCTTGAAGCACCACCTTAGTGTTTTCCTCATATTTAACACTGTCATTCTGCCATAGTGTATATTTACTGCCTATTTCAGTCCCTAGCCAACCAAATATATGTCTAACCTTCAGAATATTTCCCCATACAGTCTCATTGTCTAGAAAATCTGTTCTTTCTGGTATATTCCCTACGTACCACTACAGCCAAGCATTCACAAATAAAGAAAGCACCTTGCAAGCCCTACCCTCCAAACCAGCATAGTCTCTCAACATTCCACCTTTTCCAAGACCCTTAAATATCTTTTGTTAAGCCAACTCGCATGTGATTCATCCTCTTCAAGCAGGCAGTGTTCTCTCAATTAAACATAACCCTTTCTCATTTTACACAGCTCTTTTCAACACTGTGGATGACCCTATACTACACACAACACGACTGATTTTTCTTCTACCTAACTGGCTGATCTTTCCGTTTCCTAGTGCTATTCACTCTCTACATCAATTCCCCAATGCCTTGGCATGTCCCCTGTTCCCTCCCCACTTTTCACCCAAATAGGCCCACCTTTGGGGATATTATTGATTTGAGTTTGTGTTGTTAGTTAATCATGTGCTCTTAGATGTTGTTACATATTTGTCTAAATGTTGTGAGGTCCTAAGCTTTAAATTTGGCGTATGGGTTATTATTTGCCTAGTTGTTGTGCGAATTAGGAATTGTAAAAATAACAACGACTTGTGAATTTTTTGTTGTTGTTCGGTTTTCATTCTGAACGATACTGTGATTTTTAAAGAGAATTTCAGAGGATCTTTAAAATATAAATCAAAGTTTTATATAGTTGTAACAGTAAATTTCATCATTTTTAAATGGTATCCTCATCTAACTTTGAACCCACATGTGCAGCCAAACGCTCAAAGCTTTTGGCTATGCGCAGAGGAGGTTTGCAACATGACCTGGCACCCAACGTGCAATAGAGACCCAGACCCACTGCGCACAATTTTCAGCCAGGACCCACACTCAACCCCTCTTGCTGCACAAGCCTTCTGCCACAGGTATCTAACCACTGCTGTGCATGGCCTTTCACCTTACTCAGCGGGGTTCAGCAGCAAGAAGTGGCATTCGCTAGATGCTGTACCCAACCTGCCTCAAGTGGCCCTGCAGAGTCTAGCAGTTAATATAGACAAGCTCTTTTACTGAGTTTTTTGGGTAGTTTTAAAAATACGTTTTTGTTTCTGGTAGGGTTTTTTGAGGCTGATTTGTTTTGTGTTTGCTTTTACTGACTTTTTGTTACAACAGTTGTGACAAACAACCACATATAAACCTCAAACTGTTTTTTCTATTGATGAACTTTGTGTAATGGTTTTGCATTTTTAATTTCCAGTTCAGGGGTTCTGCACACAATATATTTGCTTTGCATTCCATGCAAAATAAGGCAACTATTTTTATGTTTGGATTCTTCTCCTGCTTGCGGCCGAACCTGTAGTGTAACATTTTGCAGAGTTTCTGCCTCTTGTGTAGCATATCTTTTGCTTGCCTTTCCCCAAATATTCCTTTTCGTGCGTCAGCTTGAGGTATTCTACCGTAGTCGAATTTCCAAAGTAGTACAAACCTCTCTGCCCACTGCTTAACTATTGGTCACAGAGCTGGAAGGTAATCCTCCTTGCAATCAGTTTTTTAGGTCACGCCTAGGCAGCGCATGCTCAGTCTCTCTCGACATGCTGTATTCGCTTTGTGAGCTTACAGACTGCCCACTGGCTTTTTACTGGTAACTTAGACTGTCCTTCAAAAAAGCTTGCTTTCTAGTGGGTAATCGTTCTTCTTTGTCTCTCCTTTTCATTGATTTTTAATCCCCAGGGAGCTGCGTCTAACTACTCCTATCGTTACAATCTGGTGCTTATCGCTTTGGGCCTGGGACTACTTTTTTAGTTTATTTCCTGTTGGGACATGGGTTCGTAGTGGAAGTTTCGCTCTTGACTGATTTATTTTATTTCCTGTTGGGTTGTGGGTTCATAGTGGAAGCTTTGCTCTTGACTGAATGCAGATTCAAAGGTCACACAACTGCTTCTTTTAACAGCGACAGAAGCCATACATTTCAGAACAAATCGGTAGAAGTTCTAAAAATACTCAGCATTTCAATATAAAGGATTAGAGAATCAGCATACGTCATTTTGAATTACTGAAAATGTAATCATGTTTGGAATTTATTAAATTTATATTACTAAATGAATCTGAAATGTGTTAACGGAATAAACTACTACAACAATGTACAAACTGGTATTGCACCGTTTTGGTACGCGGAGCGAGCACCATTTCAAAATGGCCGCTGTCTCCCTAACCAGGCAAGGTACTCTACAAACAGGTCCACCTATTTTTATTTCTATTCCATTTCCTACTGCACAACCTAACCATCGTCCACAAACCTTTCATGAACTATAACTGCCGGATTGCCCCTGTCTGCGTGCACATCCAAGAGACTGAAGGGATTGAGCCAACAGACTGGGTCGGATACCTAATTCGAAAGCCTGAATCCTCTTGTGAGCCCATTCACAAGCCTTGAGTAGCATCTGCATCTGTTTTATGAAGAGTTCACTGGCTGAGGTATGTCTGCCAAGAGCGCAGCTGCCAAGTTGTCTGTAAACATATGTAGGTTTACAATTTGTGACATTTGCAGGCTTCATAAGTGACAACCGAACAAAACTGAATCGCTAGATGTGTTTTTTTTTCAGGAAAACTTTTTTTTCTCTTTATAATCAAAACAATGAGTACTGGAATGCAATGGAAGGTGAAACAACTGACCGAGTAACTCACGCTTGACATGATAAAACAGGCAAATCTATATTTCTGAATCTGTTTCACGCTAAGTCCCAGCCTATTTTCTTCTTGGTGGATTGTGTACTGTCTTAGTCATTAATACTTATAAAAACATATCTTATCAGTATGGACACTCTGCTAGTATCTACATTGGGACAGAGAAGGTAGCAGGCCTCGCTAGCACATCGGAGCTTCTTGTCTACTGGTGCTGGTCAGCTGTGTCCTCATCTTTGCCTCCTGCTCATGTATCCTGAGAGGTATGTAATGGAAGCGTCGGCAACCATGTGTTGGAAGATAAGCACCAACAAGTGATACATACTAGTGATGACAGAACACCGTAGACATCCTGTGCCATAATGGTGCCACCACTAAGTCAAGGAGGACACGTAATTGGGCTTTCTAAATTGGGCCATCTCCATCACGTCATTTGCCCCCTTGGGCCACTGCCCAATCAGGGGCAGTCACTGACAGAGGGAGACCAACACAGGGCCATAACACATGGCTTAAAGACTTTGACAATGCCAATAGCTCTTGGAATGCTGCAGAGGCGAGACCTATTGGCTTTGCCAATGCTTGTTTCTTCTGGGGGGGTGAGCACTCTCAAATGATGTAATTCTTCCTGTGCTTCACCTTTTCCACGTGCTCCTCAGAACAAAAACCTTTCTATTCCACAAAAGAGGTAGACAACAATCTTGAAATCTGCTGTTCGGCTTTCTTTCTATGAGTGAGCACACTGCCCTATCTCATCTCTATTTGAAAGAAAATAATGAAAGCACGTTCTTTGATTTACAACAGCTTTGTGTGAAACATCAACACCGTGTACTCTGTCAGGAAAATAGCAGCTCTTTCTTCATTTTGTGACTTGTTTAAAAGTCTTTACCTTGCCTTCCTCCAAATCAACTGTCATTCCTTCCTTGTGCTTCTTTCATTAACAAAAGTCAAACTCACCTTTAAAATTAATATACATACAGCTCGCGTTGAAATAAATGGACCATCGCCAAAATGTAAAAATATATTTAATGAAATGCTTTCTCTTTTCTATTCCTGCATTTTTATAAATATAATATGACAAGCGTCATTCCAGTGTCACTCCCTAATTATTGTTAAAAATGCCTATATTTTCATCCCAATTCCATATTGTCAAATAAAGTGTGATACATTCTAAACTGTCAAATGCAATACATTTGTAGGTTTTATATATGGAATATGCACTGCATTTCTCGGGAGATCATGTGCATCTATGAACCCCTCAGAGAAGTTTTGGAACAAAAGTAATTTTACATTTTAATTCTTTCATACACCTACTGGGATGTAATATCTCATGTAAAGCAACTGTTTGCAAAACTTACCTACCATTTAGTGACCATGCACTGCCTGTGATGTACTGACTCCTGATGTTGTGTACGAGATGCAGTGGGGGAACACCACCCACACCCCCACAGTGTTTGTGCATGAGGAGACTTTTTGATAGACTAAGATGTCCTTATCAGAGATCTGTTGAGTTTCGGTACAATGATTTCCCCATTATCTATGAATGGATATGACTTTGTTACTCCTCAAGATGATGAACACTCTTCAGGACAGTCATCGGAAGTTCTGAATAAGTCTTCGCTTTAACTCCTTCTGGCAGTTTGGTTAGTTATATGAATAAATGTATCTATAAACTTGTGAAAAGTTATTTATATAGCACAAACCTAGCATGGAGCAACGTATGGCTGCCCCATACAGGTTGGCAGAAAATGTCAACTCTATAGTCAATCAATCAGGAATTTGTAAAGCACACTACTCATCCATGAGACTCTCAAGGTGCTGACAAGAGGAGGGGGGGGGCTGAGCTGTAGTGTTTTTAAAGACGTGAGTTTTCATTTCCTTCTCTGTCTTAGAGGATGACTGGAACGTTTCTGAATTTGTCAAGGATTTTGTATCAGAGCATGCCATAGGAAGTGGAGAAGATCTGTTCTCTGTTCTTTTTCCTTTGCGGTTTTTGTAGTTGGTCATCCGTAGGGGCCGTTCCTCCGCAATGATGTAGGAGCGTCGTCCCCCTGGTTAAGAGCCAGCAGTGCAGGGAGGGGTGGGGCTAGGCCACTTTGGGGGGAGGGAGTGGAGTGCACTAAGTGCGCAAGTGTGTTCGACCAGCTGTCTTAGACCGGCCAAACACACATTTGCACTTAGGTTTCTCCAACCCAGCTGTGTTGAACAGCCGGGGTGGAGGAACTGCACAGACCCCAGTGCAGTGTCTGAGCAGTAGGCCATGCCGATCAGACTAATCCTGACGCTGCTTTCATGCTAGGTTTAGCATGAGAGCAGCACCAGGATTGCTGGGGAGCCTGTGCTGGTGACACCATCAGGAGCAGAGGAGTGAGGTGGCAGGAGGCGATGGCAGTGGGAACGGCAGATGTTTTTTTAAATTGTTTTTCACCGTTGCCCCCCTTTGACAATTGCGACGGCCGCCGCTGGTCGTGCAATTAGTCTCTTGCTTTTTTGACCAATGCACAGAGGAAGTTAGGGCATGTCATGTTGCGCTAAATTTAAAGGAATATGGCAGGTGTCTGTTTCCTAGACCATCACAGTAAGGACTGCCATAAGGAGTAATATTCAGTGCATGGAAGATTCAGTGGACCAACAAAACTGGAAGGCCCCCCCTGCACAGAACATGGAGGGGGGCCCCCTTCGGACTCACTCAGGCTAGGTGCGGTGCTGAGGGGGGTCCCTGGAGCTTGGGGGCAGCCCCGCACCGTGGGTGCTGCGGGGGGGCTTTGTTACCTGGGAAGATTACTATTAAGAAACCGCAGCATAGCGTGTACTGACTTGGAATGAGGATCATTGCTGTCACCCCGCGTATGCAAAACGTTTATAAGTTGGAAACAGAACACAGAACAAACCAACTATTTGTAGTCTCAGCCAGTGGCGTAGCGTGGGGGGTGCAGGGGGGGCCGGCCGCAGCGGGCGCAACATCTTGGAAGAGACTCCAGTGCTAAAATCCTAGGGTTAGGGGGCGCAAATTACTTGCCTTGCCCCGGGTTAGGGGGCGCAAATTACTTGCCTTGCCCAGGGTGCTGACAACCCACGCTACGCCACTGGTCTCAGCCAAGGCGGGGGTCAGATTTACTCTTCTCTGAATCCAAAACCGGAGCAGCAATGCCATCCGCTTGTTAATGTAGGCAAAGGGGGCATAATAGTGCACCAATAGCACAAAACCAAGCCATCCATAGTAAGCTAGCATGAGCTGACTTTGCAGCAAATCGTGATGCCACATGAAACAAAGTTAAACCAAGGGGTAAGCTAAACATTATATATCCATCCATATCATGTATAGTTTCTGAAAAATGACACTATGTGCGCAGTGCTAGAGGCTATACCCTGGGAATAACTCGCATACTAGACGCTGCTGGATCGCCTTAGCGCACTGTGTAGTCTCGCTAAAAAGGATTTTTGCAGTAAACACGGCCAGTGACATCATGCCACACTTGGAGGATCTAGGACTGCTCTTGTTTTAACATTTAACAAACGCAGCATTGCAGAATTTTATAGGGCGCTGAATGTTAGTAAATCTGAAACAGAATCTTGTTTAAAGGCAATTCAAAAGCCAGAGGCAACTGGGATAATGCTGTGTTACACGATGATCCTTTACTGGGAGTCCAGATCAAAAGGACAGCTTATGGAACAGAAAGCTTTTCAGCCATTGTTAGAAAGAGAGATGCTTCACTTGCACGGCTAAATGAGAGAGGGAGGATGGTCCAGGGTTTAAATGCGACTACAGAGAAAGCTTCCACACGTGTTCTCAATGTGCTGAATCTCTAGCACTATTTCTGTGGGCATGTGGGAATATATTGTTAAATAAATGATGTGCAAGCCTAGTAGAAAGCTACAAGTGTGAGTTATATCACTATAAGTTAAACCCCATTCCCACACTTGGCAGCAGGGGACTCTTGCCTGCACGAGCAAAGGGAATTACATTTTCATCACTAGAAACAAAAGTTACCACTATGATCTGAACGTGATACATTTGGCGAATAAATATACTTTAACGCTAAGTACACACTGTTGCAGTCACCCACACATTTGTAATAATGGCAGGTATGTGTTGAAACTGCTAAGGAATCACCCGAAGTTTTTAATCTAAAGATTCCAGACAATCTAAAATTAATATATACAGTTATGGATGGGAAGAGGAAATGTTTTACACTCATGGGTTCTGAGTGACAACAAATATTTAAAAAAGCAAAGCTCGAGTGGTCTGTGATGTTTCCAGAGTACCCATGTGAAAATCATCCTCCTTATGCTCTTTTTAGCCATCTGTAATTTTATGTTATGTATGGTCCACCCAAATCATCTGCCCCTGCTTCCAACATATATGTAAGGGCAAGCGAGTAATGGAGAAGTCATACTGAACATGGCTTCCTCCCCAAAATATATAAAAAACGTGCGCCCGAATGTATGGAGCCTTGCCACATTCCAACGCCATATTAGCATAATTTTTTTACGCTAATGTGGAGCAGGAAGTGCCAAAACACTGCGCAATGTTTACAAAGTGTTGCAATGCTTGCATCCAGGCATAATCTATGCAAGGGGGGCATTCCGGTGCTAGGGGGCCGTACAAATGACACAAAGGAATCTATGAGATTTCTTTGCACCACTTCTATCGGCATTTTTTAACGCCTGCTAAGTGCAGGCTTTAGAACGAGGCTCCCACAGGTTACAATGGGACTCTGGATGGTTTGCAGGATTAGCGTAATTTTTTATGCTAATCCTGCAAAGCACCGGTCTAGCGTAAAAAATTATGCCGCTAGTCCCCCTGACTACCGCCATGGTGCGCCGTATTTTAAACCTGATGCACACATGGTGGCATTAGGTGGGCGCTAAAGGGCGCAAGAAAAGTGGCACTGCACTAGGTGCAGCACCACTTTTCATAAATCTGCCCCGTGGTTTCCTACAAATAAGAGGTGTTACCAACTCACTGCAGCATGGCGAAACAATAGATTTTGCATAGTGAAATTTGCCCAAATCGTTTTAAAGAATTTTTAAGAAGTGAGCAGCAGAACCTAAGCATGTTTGCTGAGGAATTTACTGACATCTTCAGTTGGACAGAACGCATATGATGCTTAATGCTGTTATAATGCCACCCTTGTCAGTACTAGTTATATCTAGATATACTAGGATTAGCATCTGTCATCTTTGAAGATTAGAATCTAAATCCCAGCTTTTTCTACCCTTTCAGAAAATATTGCTTTCAAGAGGGTGAAATTAGCTTTCTGAGAAAGAACATTTTGCATCCGATTTTCTCTATCTGATGAAAAAGTTCTTAAAACGCATGCTGAATCCAAGGGAATCGTCTACACGGCTCATTTTATCCGCTGTGCTGAACAAACTGCCAGCCCAACTAATTTACCACTGAGAGTCCTTGACACGTCCATCCATAATGCACAGATTTTCTTGGTGCAAAAATTGCTTGGCACTGTACAGAATTCCTAGAAAGCTGCTTAAGGTCACAGCAGGTCTGAGATTGGATGCACAATTATAGCACTATCACTGTTCCCCAACGACCTGCCATTTCCTTCTAACAGTAATCCCAGGTAAATCGCACACAGCGCATGAACATTGAACTGGTACTCATTTCTTTCAGGGCAGCAGTGTCAATGGTGGAAGAAAGTAAGACAGTCTAGATGCAGCACCACTTTTCATAAATCTGCCCCATGGTTTCCTACAAATAAGAGGTGTTATCAACTCACTGCAGCATGGCCAAACAATACATTTTACATAGTGAAATCAGCCCAAATTGTTTTGACAAATTTTTAAGAAGTGAGCAGCAGAACTGAAACATATTTGCTGAGGACTTTACTGACCTCTTCCGTTGGACAGAATGCATATGACGCTCAATGCTGTCATAATGCCACCCTTGTCAGTACTAGTTATATCTAGGTATACTAGGATTCACATCTGTCGTCTAGAACCTAAGTCCCAGCTTTTTCTTCCCTTTCAGAAAATATTGCTTTCAAGAGGGTGAAATTAGCTTTCTGAGAAAGAACATTTTGCATCTGATTTGCTCTATCTGATGAAAAAGTTCTAAAAATGCATGCTGTATCCAAGGGAATCGTCTACATGGCTCATTTTATCCGATGTGCCGAACAAACTCCCAGCCCAACTAATTTGCCACTGTGAGCCCTTGCCACATCCATCCATAATGCACAGATTTTATTGGCGCAAAAATTGCTTGGCACTGTACAGAATTCGTAGAAAGCTGCTTGAGGTCACAGCAGGTCTGAGATTGGATGCACAATTATAGCACTTTCATTGTTCCCCTATGACCTGCCATTTCCTTCTAACAGTAATCCCAGGTAAATCGCACACAGCGCATGAACATCGAACTGGTACTCATTTCTTTCAGGGCACCAGTGTCAATGGCAGAAGAAAGTAAGACAGTCTAGTTCTAAGAAGTCCTTTCATAACATATAATTCCTTTCTCCAAGGTAATGATCATTTGCTTGAATTGGATAGTCCTGATATCATTGCAAAATCAATTGAGCAGTGAATTTGTTACTATTCTCAAACGGAAGGTTTACAGTGGCCTCCGCTTTATGAGTTTCCTGCCTCTAAAATGAAACTTAAAGCAACAGCGTTCATATCAGCAGTTAGGTGGAACAAAGTGTTGTCATTGTTGAAAGAATGGAGGCAATGCCTTACTCAATGGCACTGCAGACTCTACACTGACCCCCCTGAAAAACATCTGACAGGCAACTATACACCTTATCAGGGATCTGAAGAAATGTCATTACTTATACCCTACCCTGATGGAACTCAACAGGGTCCTCTTGCTCACCCCCACAAGTTTTAAGACTAGCTGCATCATGTACAAGGCCACTGCGAATCATGCCTGCTGCATACCTGGCTGACAAACTGAAAATTGAAGGGTTCGGAAAGAACTCAATGCTCGCCTCTTGAAAGATCAGTACATCTAGACACCTTATACCGCTCCCTTTCCTTACTGACCACTATAGCCTTCCTCCCACTTTTAAGTGATCATGGATCACAATATCCTTCACTATCCATTCACAGGGGTCCACTGAACTTGGCATATGCATACATACATACATACATACATACATTAATAGAAGGGCATACTGAAAAACAGGGGCATAGGTTTGGAGGGGATGGGCATGACACCCCGACCCCCAAATAAATGCATTCATGGCTTGGCTTTTATCATCATCCTCGTTGAACTAAAAGGTTTTAAATTGGTATTTTTTTGCATGAACTAATGCAGATCAGTACTGAACGTGTTCCTTACAGGAACAGTGTTTCTCAAACCTTGGTCATCCGTCCACCCTTTGGCATACTGCTTTTTAGTTGAGACATTTTCAATTTACACCCACAAAATCTTGCTAAGCTACACCCCTGCCGAAAAATCTGAATTTGCAGAGGTTTTGGACTTGGCTAAAGATGTTTTGGGAGCGCCAACATGTTCTTGGAATGACCTAAGAACACGAGCCCTGGGGCAGGGTCTCAGCACTTAACTTGGCAGGTGTCATCACAGATAGAGGGCAGTAACAGAGTATATCATTCCAACATGGCAGCAAAGTGTGAAGTTTACTTGATGGCCATTTGGAATGAAATAGTGCATAAATTATTCATGTTTTACCATCCCAAGATGGCCAACACGTTAGTTGTACAAATGTCTGCTATTTTAGAACTTTCAAACAATGATACACAATGTCAAAGAGCATTCCAAGATGGTCGCTTGCTACAAATTGGTTTACTGGTTGACTGGTGTGTGAGCCTAGGTCAAGCAGCAACAACAATCCTAGTCAGGATAAGGCACAAGCAAACCCCAAATTAACCTGTGCTCACCCCCTGGTAGCTTGGCACAGAGTGGTCAGAGTTAACTTAGAGGCAATGTGTAAAGTATTTGTGCAAAAGGTCAAACAGTAAAACAGTGAAAACACCACACAGAAAAGATTCCCACACCAGGTTAGGAAATAGAGCTTAGTTTAATAAACAAAACAAGACCAAAACTACAAAACTTCAGTCAGTAAAACCGCAGTTATTAATTTTTAAGGAATAAACTGCAATGTAGCACCTAAAAGCATACAGCGCCAACCACAGCTATCTCGTCATGCTGGACAGGATCAAAGTCAAAAGTTCAGGTTGACCGTGACTGAGCATGTATCGGATACAGTCCTAGATTAGTCCTGCTGAAGGTTTACTTTCACAAGTTTTGTGCCAAGAGTCCTTTTCTCGTTGGAGAGGATCGCAAGGAGCAAGAAGACCATCGCGGACAGTGAACAGTGTGGCGTGAAGAGCAATCAAGGTGTCACGCATAGGCAGGCTGGTACTTCGCACTAGCAGTCCCTGGCGAGCGGTTGATGCTGCTGTGTGAAGAGACAGGCTGGTGGTAGTATACATTGATTTTCTGTGCGAGTGGTGTGGTTCCAGTGAGAACAGGCCCATACGCAGTAATGAAAAGCCCACTTTGAAATTTAAAGGTTCAAGAGACCACCAAGGGTCCAGGACCTCTGAGGCACCTCTTAGCGGTCAGGAACTCGTTGAAGATGGGCCTAGGATCTATGGTGAGCCTGTTATGCCCATGAGGCTCAAATCAGGAGGCTGGCACTAGCTCTTTGAGTCACTATTATCTCCTTAAGTCACTCTGGGGACCTGGGTTCAAAATGGGTTGTGGGTCAAGTTCTTCCTCCGCAGGCAAGAGGGCGGCGGTCAGCAGGTCAGCACAGCACGGCAGCAGCTCCTTCAGAGTAGCAGTCCAGCGGAGTGGTAGCCCTTTCAGCAGAACAGCAGTCCTTCTTCCTGGCAAAGTATCCACAGGTAAAGAAGTGTCCTGAAATGGTGGTGTCTGACCTCCTTCTTTTATACACTGGTGCCCTGGTTCTGGAAGGTGAGAGGAGCTTCTAGACAGTGTCTTTTAAGTGCATGGGATTCCGTATCTCCCTGGCCCTGGCACCAAGCTGGCTGAAGTGACAATGCAGCATCATTAAGCCCTTTGTGTGGAGACAGGACACAGCATAGTAAATGAGTAAATGAGGATGAGCCTAGCTCCTCCCTCCCATCTTGCCAGTGATGGCCCATTCAGTCAAACCTAAGCTATCATTGTGTGTGGCTGTCTAGGAGGAATATACAAAGCCCAGCTTCCAACTACACCAAAACTTGTGATCAGAGACAGGCTCTAGGCTCCAAATGGCTAAGGCATTAAGGTGCCAACTTCCTAAAAGTGGCATTTTCAAAATTGCAATTTAAAATCCAACTCCACCCTAAGTTAGGACTCAAAATTGTGATTCCAGAGACACCAAACATGAAGGAGACATATCTCCCCTATTTGAAAATGACATGTATAAACTATAATACGGTATCTCCAATGTTAGCCTGTGGGAGAGATAGGCCTTGCAATACAAAAAATGAATTTAAGAGTTTTTCACTACTAGGACATGTAAAATCTGAAAGTACATGCCCCACTTTTTAAATCCATTGCCTTTGCCCCCTGGGCTCTTCGGGGACTACCTTATGGTTGGCTTATAGGTATTAAAATGAAAGGGTTGGGCCTGAAGAAAGGCTTATTTTGCCAGGTCGACATGGCAGTTTAAACTGCACACACAGGATCTGCAATGGCACAAATGGGTATACAAACTGGACGTATGACCCTACCAAATCAGTACACTTCTGGATCTGTGAAGAACTCTGACAGGAAGAAGGACTGCTTGGCCGCTATAAGGACTGCCACTCTGGTGTGCTGCTCTGGAAAAAACGGTTTTCTGCTGTGCTGCCCTTCTCCCTCTGCCCTGCTGAGGAAGGACTGGACTCATCTCACCTCACCCAGAGTGACTCCAGGGGCTTGCTAGCTTGCCTTCTGTTCTTGTGTTCAGGGGCACAAAATACTTCCAACACAACCTGCAACAGCACCTGGATTTTACCTGCTGCACGTCTTGCCCCGTCAAGTGGTGCCAGTCCTGCCCTGGGTCCTTGGAAGTGGGTATAAAGTGCCGCAACTACCAAAATCCACACATCTGTGATTGCGCTGGTTGGAAAAGATGCATCTCCTTTGACGCCAATGCATTGCTGCTACCAAAGACATCGCCGGTTGCACAGCTCAATGACAATGGATCATCTATACCTGAGGGGTTCAGCAGTGATGCATCCCTGATTGTGCGGTTTGGAACTGATGCATTGCCTACATCGCCAAGATCAACAACAACACATTAAGTTAGCAATCCCTTGTGTCGCTCTTCGCATCCTCCCTCGATGCCAAAGCAACCCCAAACCAAAGTACTGATTTCAGCGGGCTAAGCCTGGTCCCTGTATCAGACCCGCACTCCGTCGAGGTCGGCCTGAGTTTTAAGATTTGGCCCGGTCTAACGCTACCAGCTAGCCCTGGTTGACGCACTATGTTGCTAAGCACTACAGTTTCATTTATTCTTTAAAAATCCTATCTCAAATTCTGCTTATAGGATTTTTGTCATTTTGCTCCCGTTTTGTTCATTAAATTAAGTTCTCTTTTTCTAACCAGGTATATTTTTGTGTGGTTTTTCACTGTTTTACTGTTTGAAGTGTTGCATAAATACTTTACACATTGCCACTAGAGTTAAGCCTGACTGCTATGTGCCCAGCTACCAGGCGGTGGGCACAGGTTACCTCTTAGTGTGTATATAACTTACCCTCACCAGCACTGTAGTTCCTGCTTGGACAGGGTGCATACCTCTACCGCCCAGAAACCCCATGTCAAACAAAGCTGAAACCCAGCTATTCAAATTTTCAGTGATGCCTGCTTCTGCTCCATTTCTTCATCTTGCAAGCAGCTTGTGCGAAAACAAATAGATGTTCGTACAATGGCTGGTATTTCCATGGAAAGAACCTGTTGTTCCATTCCATGTTCCAGCTTAAGGAATATTTTCTGTAGAGTGTGACCCTATGCCGTAGTATTGATTCCCCAAAAGAGATATGCCCTTGAGAGGACGCTGCTATTAAAGGCAAGTAAAATAGCAATAGGAAATATAACCTACAAGTCACCCAGATACAAAAATATCTGTTTTTAAATGTTATGCAGAAATTGGATGCAAATATGGAATTTAACAGGATTGCAGAAATTGTGCACGTATTTTTTTCTATAGAATAGTCATTAATATATCATTACATTAATGCGCTTTATTATGAATTATTTCTTTATGAGGCACTGTGTGACATAAGATAGGGAACATCAGATACCATGTAAGGTCTGATTATCGAGACCATAGAATAATCACTAAAAGTGAAGGGTTTTCAAAATCATGGTTTGCACGATTAATATATTGCCTTTTCCACACGCTGGTGTTTAAATCCAAACAATATTATGTTTAAGTATAAAGGTATGATTCTGTTCTGACGGTTTACATGCAGTTGATTACATTTAACCCATTTAACCCACAAGATAACACTCCAAAACTTTTACTTATCGATCAAAATATTACTTTGACGGAGAGTACAATATTAATTATAGGCACAACGAAATACCAGGCTCTTTTCGCATCTGCGCGACGTTAAGTATTTACCTTGAGTCCACCACAGACGGGACAGGATGCAAAGAAAGCTCTTGCAATCCCAGGTTGCGGGCTGCATATTTCACAAGGTTCAACTGCGACTCCACTAGGTGGTGCCAGCTCACTACTTTTAGCCTCTGACACCTGACCTTGTGGTTTTACAGCTGACCACTTAGGGAGAAAATCCACATAGGTCTCGTCACTTGTGTCCCTGGTGGTTTGGTGATGCGTGGAGGTCAGCAGCCGCCCACAGTCCTGGCTTTGCTCGGGGGGCCCTTTTGTTTCCGTGGGTGTTGCCAGCCGCTTGGCAATGGCAGTGCCCTGGGCCTGGTCCTTTGTTAATGGACACTCTGAACTCTTGTGCTGAATGTCTCTAGCAGCTGGGTGTAATAAACTCCGCGGTGTGTCGTAATGATGATGCCTGATGAAGCTGGGAACCTGATAGTCCGAGGCCCTGGTGGTCTCGGTGTGCTGGCAAGTACATACATTCTGATCTGCAGCCAAGTTCAGCGGCAGGCTGAGCAGGGACCCAAACTCCTCGCCGTGGCAGATGTCCAGGCTCCCAGCACAGGAAGAGAAACTTCCAGAGTACGAAGAGTGACTTCCAGTAGCGATTCCGCTGTCAGAAGAACTCTGACGACCAATTTCCTGTAGCTGCCTGGAGCGCACGGGCTTGGGAGGCTGCTTGGTGGGGCGCGTGGCTTCCGCATAGGCCTTCTCTTCCCCAAGATGGATGCCTTTGGCGGCTGCCATTCCATGGCCTTCTAGGGACGTGCTGGCTGAAGACGGCTCGGCCCAGATTGTCAACCGGCTCCCCAGGCTGGCATCGGAGTGGCTTGTGTCGGAAGAGGAGCTTGACAAACTTCTGTCATCCCCTGGAAAAAAGAAACGGGACAGTGTGTGTTAACTGCTCAAATACTGAAAATGAGAAATATGGCAAATAGAAACTCAAAACGCACAAGGGTATTAAACTAAAGACATTGCATTTTCAGCTAGCCGGGTACAGAGATCACCAAAAAAACAAATTACATTTTCGTGACCAACTCAAAAGAGATCACAGGGGCACTCTGAATATAGAGCTGTCCATTAAATATACAAATCATAACATGATAATGTGTTTTTCCAGAACCGAAATAGTGAGAATGAAAGTAAGCTACCTTTTAGACATTTTTCCACCTTGTATTGGGATTATGGGTAACTGGTTAATGAATTATCCAACAGCTCTATCATAGGAGGTACCCAAGCAATTCCATGGATTCTAGTATAGTTCACACAGAAAAAAAGAACCATTTGCACTAAAACCCTGTGACCAAAAAGAAAACACGCTTGAGTTCATCACCGGATTCATTCAAGGCAACTGGCTCCATTGTGCTTGACTGGTAACTCTGCCCATAATCAAATGGCTCCATTGTGCTCAGAATCACTATTCACCAAAAATTGGTGACGACCTGTCACGGATTTCACCTATAAAATCTATGAACAAAGAAAAATATTAACTTGGACCATACAATTATATTTAAAATAGAGGGTTACTGTATGCCCAGGTGTCCTGTAAGATGCAGGAAATTTTACTCTGAAAGTCCGTGTTTGCACAGGAGAGCACAGATTCAACATTAGGAGAACGGATGCCACAAAGCCCCTAAAGAAATAGTTTGTTCACATCAGACATGCTTGTATTGACATCGTTTAGTACACGAGCAACAAAATGGAGCTAATGACAAAAATTTCTCCAACCAGAGGAAATGGATTTATGAAGTAAGTATAGTGCAAAAGTGCCACACTGACCAAATCAAAGGAGGGGAGCTGATTTACAATCACTGATTAGTACACACATTACAATGAAAGACACCACTGCATTTTTTAAACGCTGTTAGAAAATTCCACACATCTAAAATACATTTTCCTTTAGGGTCAAATAAGCAATACTTCTCTTGATGCATTTTAAAAAAAATATTTTATATTTGTGCATATTGTAGAAAACAGAAAATAATCTCACTAATATTTTTTCTTGAACTTCCAAAGAAAGGGTTCTTTTAAAACACAATCTGGCCACTGGAAGTAGGTCTGAACTACAGACTAAACTGGGTTGGTTGTGAAAGGACTCCCTTCCTGTCAACAAAGCACCTTTTAAAATTAGCCATTCCGGAATCCTCGCTCGCGCAACACAAATAACTGGGAGGTCCACTGCATGCACTATAACTGCACCAGAATGTGAGGCACTCTGTAAGCCTTTAGGGGTCGATCATTGACACCTTAAGAAGGTAGTGAATTCTGTGCTTATTCTGGCCTTTGGCTTATTTCCAGGCAAACGCATATTGGACGAGTTTGTACCATTCTTCCAATCACTTCCCATTAAGGAGGACACAACTTTGTAGGAACATAAGAACAAAAACACAAATCAGCGTCTAGGTAGCAGTTTAATCAATTAAATAATACATTTCCATATTACTTTTGTAATTCTCATTCTAGACTCTCAATTGACTTTCACAAAATTACAGATTTATTGGCTTGCACCATGAACTGTTGCAACTTGTTTTGATTCTCTGGTCTATTTTTCAGGATTTCAACCAATTCTTAAGTGTGTAAACTTTAAAGATCTGTTTTTTGTTTTATTAAATTGTGTGGGGAAGTGCCCTTTTTGTGTGACCACCCCCATTTATTTGAAGCAGTTTTTTTTACTTCATCCACTGGGACACTATTATTCACATCCCAGTGCAAGTGCTCTGACCCCTAAAACATGGTCAAATTGGCTAACTCGTAATTAGCATATTTCACTTCATCATACAGCCATAGGATTTTGGCCATAAATACATCCATGGCAGGGAAAAACAGAGTAACAATTAACATATTAATGTTGCTATTTTGGGTTTGGGGTAAACTAGATTAATGGGTTCAACCACTATTTTTGATACTTATCAAAATACACTTCAATGGTAAAGTTAGATTTTTATTAAATATTTACAAAATGTAAGTTTTAGAAAGTTACCATTCCCCTGCCTGAAGTTCATGGAGGCTAATTAGCATTAGCTTGTCAACAGCTGCTCCGCTAGTGCTTGATCTTCATGAAGTGTGAAAACGTTTCCCAGAGCAGAACAATGGTTTAGGTCTGTTGACATGATGGGCTGGGTGTGGGGCATATATTCCCTATCAGCCTAGAAAGGGCAGCTGGGGATGTTCCAGAGACATTAATAACTTGAGAGGAGCATAGGTGAGGTGGGGTCTCCCTACTCATAGTTTAGTGTAAGGAGAGACCTGAAAGGTGAGAACTCTTCGATCTGCTTCAACCTGGCTTCAACCCAGTGGGAAGGGGAACTGGTCCCAGAATGAGTTTGGTTTTGCTTAGGAGGAGGGAACTACTCATACCCCCAAACACACCCCTGACTGACATACAAACTCACTCCTAGAGTAGAAGGCCTATGCCATCTTGGATTTCCATTAAATTAGTGCACACTGATAATTTGCAGCAAACATTGTGCTGTAAAAATGGGTAGGGTTGCCGTTGGGAACTTTCCCCCATTAGGTAGGGAATGTCCATTGTCAAGGACCACTGACCTGATACCCAGGAGCTCTGTAGGAGCAAAGTGAGTTCAACAATCCTCCTTGAGGTTAACCCTCAGCACACAAGAAGTTATGGATGGTGGTGGTCGACCCCTAGGGGAAGAAGGGGTGGGATTTGTAGATGAAGAAATGGTGGTTCGGGTCAGCAGCCACCTGTGGAAACTGGATTTCTACTCTGCCATAGGGGTTTCTGAACTCTTGTCCTTCCAATCTTCCCTCTGGGGCTCGTGTGGTTAGTTCAATTGAGTGAGAGTGTTCTCACAGAAGGAGAAAAATGTTTCCAGTTCTTTCACTTGCCATGTTTAAGTCTAAACCTATTAAATTATAGGATAAATACAAGTTGGACCTTCAAACCTGCAGGCAGCCTTATTTTCAAAGTGCTAAGCCCCTCTATTCTTTGTCTTTGGTTACAACACCAAAATCCTGCAAACTAAACTAAATCAGGGTTAACAATTGCCTTTTCAGTACTTTTGCAGGTTCAGTGCAATGACCTTTTTAGTGTTTGGTTTTTCTTTGAGGTTATTTTCTTGGCTATAGTCTCAAAGAGTCCAGAAGATTTTGTGATCTGAGCTTTCCTTTTTTGTGTTTCTCTTGCATGTGTATAGCGAGGTTGGGGCAGGTGGAACCATGGAGAAATCCGAAGTCCTACTCAGGTGGTGAAGCAGCAAGACTGGACACAGAAAGGTAAGTTCCCTTGAGAACTCAGCAGGAGATGCGTTCCCACAGGAAACAAGAAGCCAAGCAGAGAGGGCTGGGTTGGGTGCTGTATTTATACTGCAGCACCAAAAATGGCTGCCAAATCTTCTGAGATACCCAACTCTTGAGGGATCTTGGACAGGAAGATTGTGGAAGGAGGCCTTCCAGACGGTGGGGGATGGGGGTCAAATGTGAATAAAGCCTCCACAAAGACTTCTGGGCATTTTAGGTCTATGGAGCATCTGGGGCCTGGGCATATTAAGTCCATGTGACATCTGGGGCAGATAGGTGGTGGCAATCCATACTAAACCGGAAGTGGAGGGTAGAGTCAGATTGTCATCTCAGGGCCTCACGTATGGCACAGGAGCTACAGAGAGTGGGGCTACAAACAGCCTAGGCCACATGGGACATGCCATCTAGGAGTCATCTCCATACATTCACCAATAAACAGTACAAAAATGGATCTCTCCACCAGCTCAGCCCCTCAAAACACTTTCTGAAACTGCGGGAGGACAGAAGAGGGCTGCACCTGCTGTCTGAAACCTGTTAGGAAACCTGAAGGGTTGGACCTGCTCCCACTTGTACCCAAGACAAAGAAATGGAATCCAATGATTAATTGACCTACCTTCTGTGTGGTGATAGGGATACAACAAAGTGCAAGAGGCTTTTTACCAGAACTGCACAGCTGACCAGAATGGGACATTGCTGGTGCACCTACTGGAATGAGTACTGGCCCCTATTTGCTGTCCCTGAGGTGCCGGGAACCTTAGCAGTGACAAAGAGGAGCAGCTTTACAGACTTTGAAAACCTAGGACTTAGAAACTCTTTGAACTTCCAAGACGAGCGGAGCATCAGCGGCATAAGGTTTCTGGCAGCTTCAGCTTTTGGCTTGTTCTGATGAAAAATAACTAAGGCCTGATTTAGAGTTTGGCAGAGGGGTTACTCTGTCACAAATGTGACAGATATCCTGTCAGCCATATTACAAGTTCTATAGGCTATAATGGAATTGTAATATGGTGGACGGGATTTCCAACATGATTGTGACTGAGTACCCCCTCTACCAAAGTCTAAATCATGCCCTAAGTCTTAAGACAGCAATCATGATTGGGCAAAGGCTCGAAAAGTGTCTGCCCGAAGCAAGGGCTTAGTATGCTATGAAATTTCAAGTTGTCCTGCTCAGAGCTTTTCCCTTCAAAATCAATGGTTTCAGAGGGATCTCATCCAGCAGCCATCTGACTTTGAGAGGACTTCATGGGCTATAGCCTGCAGCCTTGCACCACTGAAGAATTTTGGCTTCCATTTTCAGAGAGCAATGCCCAAAGTAAAATCTTTGGATGGGATAAATCTGCTTGGTGTATCTATCCTGAGTTCCATCATGAACAGTACTTTGCATTAGAGCTTTATTTTTTTCATGGAGTATTTTCTCCTAAATCTTTAGTCCATTTTTATAAATTAGAGTTTGATTTTTATTGTGTTGCGCTTTGACTTGTTACCTATTTTGCCACTTCTAAATGCTCTACAAATTTTCGCTAAGTTAAGCGTATCTGCTTTGTAACACAGCTACAGGGGTTGAGCTCAGGCTTAATGCTGAAACATTTGCTAGGACCCAACAGGTTAGTGACTTTATTACTTATAATGGACTATCATCCATTCCAATTAATAATTCACTTTCTTATAATATGCATGTTTGAAATGTCATTATTGTACAGGTGATTACCAACACCTCCTTCCATTAAACATTCAACTTTGTAATTGTGATTCGGCTGAAGAATAAATATATTAATTAAATAAGAGCTAGCTATCTTGGAAAATATTGAATGCAATAGCGGTGTACCTTAAGGGGTGTCAGTCATTTTGAAAAAAGAAACCAGAGGAGGTGATTGACCCCTGTTGTGGGGCTGCCAACTCTTCAGAAATGTGTAAAATAAACCTGCTTATGGATTGCAAAACGCAATGCAGTATCACCCCACATATCACTGTGCCATCTTCCCCTTAACAGCGACCTGTGCTCTAATAAAGGACCAGGGTGCTCACCTCGCTCAACTAATGTGCCTGGCTGCACTTCAAGATGTGCTGCTGGAGAAGGAAGAGAGCTTAAGAATTGTTCTCTGTTCCGTGAAAAACCAATCAAATAAATAAATATTAGGATTTAAAATGTCTGTGGCTACACACTTCTAAAATAAATGGGCCTCCATAAACTTCTACTATTTACTTAAAGTGTTACCAGGTCCATGACAGTTTTCACTGTTTTAAAATAGTTGCCTCCTTGTCATGTGTGAGCTACAATGCCACTTATTTTAAAATACGTTTTAATTAGTTATCTTTAAACGTAGTAGTTTCTGAAGTATACAGACATTTTAATAGACATATATATATTTTTTTAAGAACGTTTTATCATTTCTTTGTATGTACCTTACAATAAAAATGATTTTTAAGCCAGTTCACAATCATGAAGGGAGATGCAACTACTGACCAAAGGAAGTGGGAGAAGTGAAATAAAAAATGAAATGACAAAATAGCACCAATACCTGACTTACATTGTGACAAAAACCTGCTTCTGCAAACCTCAAAACTAGGCATACACTTCAATCTTGTTGATGCTTGGCAGATTGTTTTTCACCCACCACTGAAAATGTACTTGCACTGGCCCTCAGGTTAAGTCATGACCAATGTGACACTGCTGCTTTAATATGCTTGATCCATCAGCAGCCTTAGATTGATCCCTCTATTCTTCTCAAAAGACTTTCTAACATCAGCTTCAAAGGGTGAGTGGCTGCCTGGTTCTGCTTTTCTGCAGCCTTTACTCAATCAGTTAGGCTTCATCCATTTCAATCGTCTACCTGTTCCATCATGTGTGGATCCTACAACGTTCATGTCTTTTATTCACCGTTTGAGCTCCTTAATCAGATTATCTGGTTGTATGGCCATTGTGCACATTATCGAGTCTCAGCTGATGAACAGCCTTCAACTCACAGCTCCTGTCTCAGCCAGTGGTCTAATTACTTCTTTATAAGTAATTTACTGAAACGTGATGGCACTCATACAGATCATTGCACGATTTTCTGTGGCCTTCATCATTAGTATTCCTTCTCCTCCCGCAACTAAAGTAAAATGTTTATGAGTCACTTTTGTTTGGCATCCCTCCCTCAGTCTAAATCAATACTGTTTCCTCATCATGTTTAAAAAAAAAATAATTGCTGAGAAAGGCCATTCCATTTATACCCAGTCATCTGCATGCCTTATTAGTTTCTGCCTGTAACCCCCTTCCAGGCTCGACTACTGTAACATTTAGCTGGGACTGTTGGATAAACTTCAAAGGATTCAAAATTTGGTTGCACGTGTGACCTGGAAGCTGTGTAGTTTTGCTCGTGGGACACAGTCACTGATTGTGTCACATTGACTCCATGTAGGAGAAAGAGATGCTTTCAAAACCCCCTTGTAAGCAAATGCCAGTTCACCCCCACATGTTTGGAATGATGGTGCTGGTTTTTCAACTATGAGAGTGCATTGAGGCCTGCTAACCAGACCTCAGTGCCAGTGTTCTAACCCTATACAAATTGAATGTCGAACTGGATACACCTAATTGGCAAGGCCAGGTATACTTGTAAGTCCCTAGTATATGGTACCCAGGGTACCTAGAGCATGTAAGTCAGAAGATCCACTCCGGGCTGCAGCTCTGTTTGTGCCACCCTGTGTGTGGAAAAAGTACATCATGGCATTACGCTGCCAGTTCCACGTTGCCATTCACCCAATGGCAAAGCCACCTTATCCCTTAACAATATATATAGGTTATATGTAAGTCTCCCCTAAGGAAGACATATAGAGCCCTATGGCAGGGAGCTATATTTTGCTAGGTAGGACATATATTTTTTTATATGTCTTAACATCAACACTTTCAAATTGTCATTTTGCTGTGGATAAAATTAGTAGAACATTAGCAACACAAAAGGATGATGGACGGAGTGCTGACAATGCAAACACTCACCCCCAGTCACAGATCTGGGTTTAATCCATCGTTTTTTTGCTGCCCATGCCATTCCAGTTTGGACCCAGCCATATGCAAATCAGTCTTGACCCTGTTCCCCATGGGAACAGTCCAGCCCGAACTGCTAGGCCAGGTCTTCCCTGGACTGGAAACAAGCATCCTGGGACCGGTTTCGGGGTTTCACCCCTCATCAGCCAGGCTAGCTTGAATCCAGTGGCATGGGAAGCACGGAACCCACGTCTGGGCATACCCTTCCCACTTAGGGCAACATTAGCAACACAAAAGGATGATGGACGGAGTGCTGACAAAGCAAACACTCACCCCCAGTCACAGATCTGGGTTTAATCCATTGTTTTTTTGCTGCCCATGCCATTCCAGTTTGGACCCAGCCATATGCAAATCAGTCTTGACCCTGTTCCCCATGGGAACAGTCCAGCCCGAACTGCTAGGCCAGGTCTTCCCTGGACTGGAAACAAGCATCCTGGGACCGGTTTCGGGGTTTCACCCTTCATCAGCCAGGCTAGCTTGAATCCAGTGGCATGGGAAGCACAGGACCCACGTCTGGGCATACCCTTCCCACTTAGGGCAACATTAGCAACACAAAAGGATGATGGACGGAGTGCTGACAATGCAAACACTCACCCCCAGTCACAGATCTGGGTTTAATCCATCGTTTTTTTGCTGCCCATGCGCCGGGTATGCCCAGACGTGGGTCCCGGGCTCACTGTGCCACTGGATTCAAGCTAGCCTGGCTGATGAGGGGTGAAACCCCGAAACCGGTCCCAGGATGCTTGTTTCCGGTCCAGGGAGAACCTGGCCTGGCAGTTCGGGCTGGACTGTTCCCATGAGGAACAGGGTCAAGACTGATTTGCATATGGCTGGGTTCAAACTGGGGTGGCATGGTGAGCAAAATAATGGATGGATTAAACCCAGATCTGTGACTGGGGGTGAATGTTTGATTGGTTCCGCATTCCGTCCATCCAGTTACGCTATCCCACAGCGTTTGTGTTTTGCTTTGCTTTTGCCGCCCTAAGTGCACCGGGTATGCCCAGACGTGGGTCCCGGGCTCACTGTGCCACTGGATTCAAGCTAGCCTGGCTGATGAGGGGTGAAACCCCGAAACCGGTCCTAAGATGCTTGTTTCCGGTCCAGGGAGAACCTGGCCTGGCAGTTCGGGCTGGACTGTTCCCATGAGGAACAGGGTCAAGACTGATTTGCATATGGCTGGGTTCAAACTGGGGTGGCATGGTGAGCAAAATAATGGATGGATTAAACCCAGATCTGTGACTGGGGGTGAATGTTTGATTGGTTCCGCATTCCGTCCATCCAGTTACGCTATCCCACAGCGTTTGTGTTTTGCTTTGATAAAATTAGTAGACCCACAGTAACACAGTGTTACTGGTTGGCACCCCAACCCAGCAAACACCTGAACAGGACTACCTAACTGGGTCATGTAAGGTATCAAATTAGTCATGGCATTAAACCCGACCTGATGCCCAGGTCAAATTTAATACCACAATTAAAGTTTACCAACTTTTAGAAAGTTGCCACTTTGTACTCCAGTTAGCCCAGCGACCTCACAAAGAGCCTTGCACACAGGCAGATTTTAGAGTGCCGGGGGAGATGGGTGAACAACTCCCTGGACCAGAAACAGAGGCAGCTGCAGCAGAGTGAGGTGTTACCTCTTTTCCCAGGATGGCCACTCAGGGTGCTAGCCCAAAAAGGTGAGCTTTAAAGGGGAAACTGCCTTTGTGAGGGAAGTAGCACCAACACCCCTGAGCAGGATGCCTTTTGTTCCTGCAGACAAAGTAGAGACAAAACCAAGGAGGAAAAACCTACCACCAAACCAGGTTTACCATTGGTGTGTAGACCTCTAGTAGCCACACCTCTAGTGTGAGCTACCAGACTCATAACATCAGAGGAAGGGTCATGCCATCTTGAAAGGGGCAAGAACATGGCACTCTGGGACAGCCAAATGCCACACATCACAGGAACTTTGTTACTAGGTAGGAGGGGACCCAGTAGCCCATTGGCTAGTGACCGCGATGGCCCCTCAGGGCACTTTCCTGGGACAAATATGGCACCCTTGGACTTGCACAAAGAGAGGCTGCCATCAAAAGGACTGCACATGCTGCACTTTGGGCTAGTAAAGTTTGGACTATGTCTCGGCTTCTGGCTTTGGAAAAAAATTATTCCTAGCCCAACCCTATAGCAGTGACTTGAAGGATCAGTCTGCTGATCTCCTGGAACCAGCTCCAGGGACTCAAGACCTGAAAAAGCCAAAACCAACAATTTGGTAGCCACTGTAGAACTTTTGGTGCTACCAGTCGCCAGACACCCAAGAGGACAAATCTAAAAAAGCCAAAATTTGCACTCGAGTCTGCCTGACCCAGGAGAGCTATCCAAGTCTGGATTTGTCACACCCACAGCACACCAGCCTCTACCTAAAGATTTCAGCGATTTCACCCCAACTGCGGTGCAGACTGCCCAGTAGCCCAGCATTGTCTGTCCTGCTACTGACCAGTAGCCTAGCATATGCTGGCCTGCTACTGCAATGTAGAGGACTTCTAGGGCTCTGTGGCCAAGTTCACCCCATTTCACCTGTGGACCAAGGCGCCGCTACAAAGACAATCATATCGACCGCACCACTACAGAAGAATCAAGTGAGAATCTTTTGCCTGCATCCCTCAGCATCAGGACCACTCCGTTGATGACTATGGCGGTTGTCCTGTAAAGTTTGGATCTTACCCTAAAAACACTCTGGTGGCCAGGTAACTGGCCAAACAGTCCACACTGGCCCCCTAGACCTCTGTTCTACCAGAATTGGTCACCCAACCCAGGCCAGGGTAGTTGAACTAACTGTTTCAAACTTTTAATAAGTTTTCAAAGGTTGTATTGAAAAGTGATAATATCTTCTAAAATTGGTATCTCCGGAACCTTCCTCATCAAGGACTGTAAAAATTCATTAAAATATCATCTATTTTTATACAATGGTATCTTCTTTCTTTCATATGTTATAGCTTCCTTATTTTGTTGTTTGGTGCTGTTAAATGCTTTACACATAGTTCCTTTGCCAAACCTTATTGCTCATAGCCATAGCTACACAGGCTTGAGCTTAAGGTTAAGTAAACAAGCTTGACTAGACCCAGGCCGGTATTTGTGAGTGTACTACATGATAGAACCACACAGCCATATCATATAGTACAGCCAAATCCTCACACCCCTGTTTTATTCACAGGTTTTCCTAGCAAAAAGAAAATTCCCCCTTGTAGCAAACACTTTATTCCCTATGCTCCCACTAGATCTCTTCGATCCGCAGCACAGTTTCTTTTCTGTCTTCTGCCAGAGAAATTCTCTTAATTGGATGGAGGCTCTCTTTGTTATCTTGTCCCAAAGCTTTAGAATAATAATCTCCCTACATGTAAAGAGTATTTCTTCCCATACTGGCTTACGGAAAGCTTTGAAAACTTGTTTTTTTAATTAGGTATTTTTGTTAGGTCTTCTCAGCTGTGTTTTAGCTAGAACTTCGCTACTTTTTCCTTTTTCAACTAGTTTCTCAGGGCCTTGATCATATGTTGGTGCACATGCGCTTTAAACAATTTTAATTAATCAATCAATGCATTTCAAAAGGATTAAAATGGTGAAGACTATCACCAAAACAATTCAACAAGTAAGCTACATTTGACCTTCCACCTAAATACTACCATGAAAAACACAACTTCGGATAAAAGTCTTTGTGAATTTCACTCCAAATTTTAAGTGTCTGATTTGCATTAGCAATACTATGCAAGAGGGAAGACACACAAAGGTAGTTATTGAATGGGATGGAGTTGAGCCCTTGACTTTTCCTGATCAATAAGTACTTGAAAGTGCTTTTCCATTCAGATAATATTGCTTAGTAAGATTGGTGTCTAAAGCACTCCACTAGATTTTAAACAAAGATAAACAGGCTCTAGAACACTGAAAATCTTCCTTAACATAGGTCACAGTAATTCTCTTTGCTCATTTATCATCCTAACGCCGTGGTAAACCTTACACACATCAGACCCAAAGTAGCAAAAAGCAGGCAAAGTGGCTTGCCGGATTAATAGACATGCTTTCCAGATATGTGTACAGTTCTCAAACCACTGCTTCAAATATTTGGTAGATCTTTCACCTAACCATCATCTTAAGGTTGATAAAATGAGTATAATTGAGTGGTAAACCAGCACCTTCTGTCTATTCATGAAAAAAGTAGTAAATTTGCCCCTGTAAAAGTACACTTATGTATGGGTGAAACTGTATTTCTTTTTGAAATTCACCAACACCCTGAACAGTGTGTCTGGAAAGGTGTACCAAATGTAGCTTTCAAGGTGTACTCCTTCATGTGACATGCCCCGTGGGGTCCCATACACTTTGTGTGGAATCTACAGTGCATTGAATTCCACACGGAGGAATGAAGCCTTCTGTGCAAATGAACATACTATTTTTTCTTCACTGGGAAAACACTGGGGTATATTTAAGAAAAGTGGCGCTGCACTTTTCTTGCGCCCCGTAGCACCCCATCCTAACGCCACTATGTGTGTGTCGTATTTAAAATACAGCGCACCATGGCAGTAGTTAGGGGACTAGTATCAGAATTTTTTACGCTAGTCTGGAGCTTTGCAGGATTAGCATCAAAAATTTTGATGCTACTCCATTGAGGCCTATGTTAATCAATGGCGTGCCGCATTTTAATTCCTGCTCTGAGCAGGCGTAAAAAGTGCAAAAACAATGACACGAATGCACCATTTTTCGATCTCCTGTAATGAGGGAACCCCCACTTTGCATACATTATGCCTGGTGAAGATATTATGTGGGGAAAAGGGTTACAAAGTGGTGCCACTTTATAAATATGGCGCTGCAATTTTGCCCTTGTTGGGCCACATTAGTGTAAAAAATGGCGCTTATGTGGGGTAAGAAGGCGTTAAGAGCTCTTAAATATCCCCGTAGTTTCCTTGTGAAGAAAGGTCTTCTCCGGCACCACAAGTGGCTCTGGGGGTAATTTGCTTCTCTTCCCATCCTGGAAGAACTATTTCCATGGTATGAAGAGGCTGTATTAGAGTTTGGTAATGTTTACATTGGTGTTGCTAAACTTCTAAGGTAAACCACACCTTGTAACTTCCACTTCCCACCCCATGAGTGGGATTTACAAGTGCGGAGTTCACGTCACTCATGGCGGAGAAATCCCTACTCATAAATCTATATATGCCTGCTAGGAACCATTTGTTGAACTCCTGGAGGGCAAAATGAGGTATTTTGGGTATGTATATGGCCAAACAATACCTCTGTGAATAGGGACATTTGTGATTACATTGATAAAGTGTTATCCAAATATCCACTTATTTTGTTTCTTAAGAACTAACAACCACAGCGTGGTAAACATGTTGTGAACCAATGTACTTCATGAAATTTGTATATTTATTTTGCTCCAATAAGCAATAGGGAAAAGGAACATGTCCAGCTAGAGGTGGGAGAGCTAATAAGAGCTGAGCCGAGGCAAGGATTGTCTCTGGCTCTAAGAGCTCATCGTGCATGACCCAAGTGGCATGTAACTCATGCAAAAAAACATCATTCTAGATTATGAGAAGGTGTCTTCAAAATACAACAAGCATTGGCAAAGCCAATATGTCTCCCCTATGTTTTAGCCATGTTGTATACCAGTGTGGCTGCTGTTTAGCATGGCTAAAAGGTAGATGAGAGTCACATAGAGTATGGTAGAGTGGAGTGGCGAAGAGTGGAGTAGGGTGTTGGACAGTGGAGTGGCAGAGAGTGTTGTGTATTGGAGTGGCATAGTGTGGAGTTGCGTAGAGTGGGCATACACTGGAGTGGCATAGAGTAGAGTGGAATAGAGTAGAGTGGACTGGTATAGAGTGCACTGGTATAAAGTGTTGCAGAGTATAGTGGTGTAGACTGCAGTGGCAATGAGTGCAACAACATACAATGCAGTGTTGTAGAATGCAGTGGCGTAGATTAGAGTTGTGTATAGTAGAATACAGTAGAGTGGTACAGAGTAGAGTGGCACAGAGTAGAGTGGCGCAGAGTGCAGCGGTGTAGAGTGTAGTGGCGTAGAGTAGTGCAGAGTGTAGTGGGGTAGAGTTGAGTGATGCAAAGGTCAGTGGCGCAGAGTAGAGTCGCGTGGCATAGAGTGCAGTGGTGTAGAATGCAGAGTAGAGTTGAGTGGCATACAGTGCTGTTGTGTAGAGTGGTGCAGAATAGAGTATCATAATGTGATGCAGAGTAGAGTATGGTGCCATAGAGTGCAGTGGCATGGAGTGCAGTGGCATTAACTGGAGTAGCGTAGAGTGGAGTAGTGCAGAGAAGAGTGGCGTAGAGTTAGTAAGTAACAGACATTTGTTAAAGTGCAGCGTTCACCTGACAGGTATCTTGGTGCTACAGACTCATGCCATTTCCAACAAATGAAAATTGTCTCTATACTGCCTCAGTAAACTCAGAATAATCTAGTTATGGCCCTGTTACTATTTTGGAAACAGCCAGATCTTCAGATTTTTCCTAAAGCCACATTGATTCGAGCTGGCTCAGAGGAGCGCTGGAAGTGTATGTTGGGGTGCCTTTACCTGGAAAGTTCTTCCCCGACCTAACTTGTCTGAACTTTGGGACACAGACTAGGTTGGCTGAAGCAGATCCTAGATTTCTGTAAGGTCTGTAATGTCTAAAATGCCTCTATAGTTATAGTGGGCCTGTTCTGTTCAGGGCTTTATAGACTATGACCACAGATTAAAAAAATATCCTCTCTTTAACTGGGAGCCAGAGTAGTTTTCTTAAGACGCTTGAGGATTCATATCTGGATTTATCCAATGCCAATTTTGCAGCTATTGTTTGTACTCAATATAATCTTTTTATTAGGTACTCCAGAGCCCCCAGCAGAAATGCTTTACAGAAGTCAAATCTGCTCAGAATCATACTCTGAGATACAGCTTTCTTGCTGGCTGGGGCAGAAGTGGAACAATTTTCCTGATGTTCTTAAAAGGCCAAAACAAGTGGCTGCCGTTTTGTTGATGCGTGTTTCCATGGTTAGTTTGTTGTCCACTTATATTTCTAGGTTTCGCACTACCGGAGCTAGTTTAAGGTTACCAAAGCCAAACCATCGCCAGAAATCCTTCGGCAGTCAGTATGGCTCTTTGGAGGGTGAACGGCATAAAAATTCAGCTTTTCCTCCATTGAATTTTTAAGGAGTTCTTTTTCAATCATCTTGCCATCTTACTGAGGCGTCTATGCAGCCCTTCTATTGGGGTGTGATTATTTTTATCCGAGAGCTGTAATTGGCCGCGTATCATCTGCATAGTTTACATATAAAATCCCAGAAGATCTAAAAAAGGGTCAGCAGTGGTCGTAAGTATATGTTAAAGAGGATGGGGCTCAGAGCTACTAATCTCTGTGGTACCCCGTGTTCTGTCCTTTTATATTCCGATTGGAAGGGCAGGAGAGAGATTGCTTGGGACCTATTTGTCAGGTTCGATTCAGTCCACTCCAGTAGCATTCCTTTCACTCCTGTCTCCTTCAGTCTAAGAGTCAGAATGTGGTGGTGGTGAACAGTGTCAAACGGAGCTGACAGATCTAGAAGTTAGAACTGCTGTTTAACCTCTGCCCACCCTCATCCTCAACTCATCTAAGGCCAGAATAAGTGCTGATTCTGTGCCATGAGCTGGCCTGAAACCAATCTGTTAATTCTCCAAGATGTTATTATATGTTCCAGATAACATACTTGTTTTTTGCTAATGTATTTCTCCATTATTTTGTATCGGATAGAGGAGCGGTGAGATTGGGCATTAATTATTGGATTATTTATAGCCGCAGTTGACTTTTTCAATAATGGAGTGAGTAGGGCTTTCTTACAGACTTGTGGTACTGTGCCTGTCATCAAAGATTGGTTGCAGATTTTTAATAAGCTTGGAAGTAACTCATCGATCTTTCGTTCCACATAGTCGGTGGTAGTGGATTTAATAAGTCACCGAGGAGATAGTCATGGCCAATTAACTAAATTCCTCCTCCTCCATCCTTTCAATCCTTCCTATTTTAATGGACCCCCTTTCTGTCTTTCCCTCTCTTGTGCCCTCCTCTTCTCTGGGTGGACCTGACTCCAAGGAGTCTGACTTTATATCTTGCAGGATACGTTCAATTTTTTTGCTAAAGAACTCAGACATCTTGTCATAAAGTTCTTGTGAAGGTTTTACGGCTTGCTTCATACAATCAGGGTTATCTAAGTCCCTTACTAGGCCATATATTTTCCTCAACTTATTTGTTACTTCTAGTAACAGCTTTCCTAATTTCGTTTTTGTACTGTTTCAATGCATTTTTTTGTTCCAGATTATCCTGTTCTAAGTATGCTCTCTGCCAATGTCTCACAAATTTCTTGCATAGCGTTTTCATTTAGTTTAGCATTTCAGTAAACCAGAGAGCGGATGGTTTACATCGCTGTGTAAGACTTTTCTTAGGTATTATAGTTCCATTAATCAAATCCTGTAGGAGTTTGTAGTTTTCATCAACTGTAGCATCACCCTGACAACAATATGAGGTATCAAATAGTTTTTCTTCCATAAATTTCCCAAATTTATACCACATCCTACCCTGGACTGGCTTTTTGGTTATTTTTACTTCCTTTGTTGGTTTAATCTTATATAGTTCAAACACTAGCAGTACATGACCTGACCAGCTTAGTGGGACCCTGTCCTTTACTTTAATCAAGTCAGTTGGGGCAAAAATCAAATCAAGAGTATGACCTCCTTGATGTGTAGGACTGCTTGTAAGTTGCAGACCTATAATCTTGCATGTTCTCAAGAGTTCATTACCCTGGGTAGATGAGCTATCCTCTGCCCATATATTAAAACCCCCTAGCACAAGAGGTTGGAGTGAGTTAACATCAGATTAGTGATCATTTTCAGGAACGGTTTTATGACATTTTTTAGTGGAACCGGCAGCCTATAACTCAGAATACCAGACAAGGCTGCCCCCCTCTTTGACTTTTAGGGCAACACCCAGTAGTTCCACCTCCTGTATTCTTTCAGTTTGTATGGTAGCTATTTTCCATTTCTCTAAAGAGAACTGCTACCCCACCTCCTCTTTTCTCAGCTGTTGGTTGATGAATTACTTTAAATCCTGGTGGGCAAGTTATTCCTAGATCCACCTCTGAGTCAGTGGGATCACCAGTCTCTATAGTGAAGATAATATCCCATTCATTTGACTCTATAAGGATGCTCAGCTCTAGAACATGCTTCACCAGAGGGCGTGCATTTAGTAAGCTGAAAGTTATCCCCTCTCCTCCTGAATTTATACTGACCAGCGTCAGTGTGCTGTCTTCCTCACACTCCAGGTTCCCTTCTCCCTTCATTTCTAATGAAGAACCTGGCCTCAACCTTTATAGTTCCTTACTTGAATAGATGATTCTATCTACCGGCATCCTCCCTTCTGTTTCACAATTGGCTTGTGCTGTGTGCAATTGGTGTGTGGGCAGGCGCAGACGGGCTTGCCTGCGCAGTTGTGCCAGCGTCCTTCATTTATAGCCCTCCTCTGATACAAAAAACAACTAGGCTGCTCACTCCTGTTGCAGTAATGGCAGCCATCAAGTGGACTTTCAGTTCAGTCAAAAAACAAGTAGCAGCACCACAGTGGCGGAGATAGCAGTGTTGCAGAGTAGAGTGCCAGAGTGCAGTGGAGTAGAGTGGCATAGAGAGCAATGGCGTAGAGTACAGTGATGCAAATAGAGTGCACTGGCATACATTACAGTGACATAGAGTGCAGTTGTGTAGAGTGCATTTGCGTAGAGTGCAGTGGTTAAGAGCAGAGTGGCATAGAGTGCAGTTGCGCAGAGCAGATTGTGTCAGAGTAGAGTGAAGTGGCATAAAGTGGAGTGGTGCAGTGTAGCGTGCAGCTGTGCAGAGTGACATAGACTGTAATGGTGTAGAGTAAAGTTGTGTAGAGTGCAGTGGCATAGAGTGCAATGGGGCAGAGTAGGATAGAGTGGCATACAGTGGATTGGCATAGAGTGCAGGGGCATAGAGTTGAATTTTACAGCGCAAAGTGCATTGGCACAGTGTATTGGTATAGAATGCAGTGGCGTAGAGTGCAGTGGCATAGAGTATAGTGGAATAGAGTGGAGTTGTGCAGAGTGGATTGGTGTGGCCTAGACTGGAGTGGTGTAGAGTGTAGTGGTGTAGAGTACAGTGGCGAAAAGTGCACTGGCACAGAGAAGAGTGGTAAAGGGTTAAGTAAAGAGGCATAGCATGATGTGGCACAGAGTACAGTGACATAGAGTGGAGTGCTGCAGGGTGCAGTGGTGTGGAGTGGTGCAGAGTAGAGTGGAGTGGTGTAGAAAGGAGTATGCATGGTATAGTAGGGCACTGCCATTACAGACAACACATTTTCAATTGAAATGACCATTACGTTTGGACAGACATACAGTTTTACTAATAAAACTATACAGTGCAACAACGAAAATGTATGGGAATTGCATCATCTACCGTAATGATTTATTTTGATCATATTAGAGTATTTGTTTCCAACACACTTCAGAAATAACAAAAAATGTGCTTCATTAGTGTTACTAATTCTGATATATTCTGAAATATTTACACAGTTCATTTAAATGTTGTTGTGTGCTATAAAAAAACTATTTTCTAACCCCAGTATCCAGCAAGATTGTCAAATAAATCCTCTCACTTTGAAGTCAGAGAAAGAAACGTAAAGAAGCGACCTCGGAAGACAGCACCTGACATTTGACCTCAGCCTTTGAACGCACAGCAAATGTGACAAGATAAGATGTTTTAAAGTCCTATTTACAGAAAGGGCATTTGTGAAAGGATATAGTAAACAGTTTAGGCAATGGAATGGACAAACTGAGCAGGGAGAGCCTAAAGCAAATAATGCCAGCAAATGGAGAGCCAGAAAGTGTGAGTTACAAACCACAAAGCCAATGGTAATCAATGGACGAAATACATTCCTAGGTCAACTTTTTGAAAGCCCCAAGATGCCTTTAGCAAACTAGATAGCTGCGCTTTCTATTAGGCTGTGACCTAAAAAGGTGCATTTATTTAACATGTGAAAGAGTTTCACATGGTAGCTCAGAATATATGTCTGCACTGAGTATTTAATAAAAGTGAGAGTTTTTAAACATGCACAGAGAAACATTCCTGCCCCCACCTTGATGACAATGCTATGAATTGACTAGGAGACGTCAGTTGTCATGTGTACCTGATATGTGGCTTAGATTCTTGTAGTAGATGGAGCAACATTTTATTTTAATCAAGAGCTTTTAACATAACACACATTCTGAATTCATGTATTTGAAGGTTCTCTCACACCTGATAATGACCAAACAGGAGGCTTAGTGAAGTAAAGCATTCACCTAGAATCACACAATTTGTTCAAGCAGGAAAGCCAAGATTGATCCCAGATTTTCTAGTTACATACAGTGCAATTCAATCACTATATGCGTATCTCTTTCGCCCATCAAAGATTAACGCTTTGTCAATAACTCTTTGAGGACAAAATTAGAGCATGTGTGAAAGGCAGAATCCACATTTTATTTTTGAAAGTTTAATATAGTGCGAACCTAGCCCAAAGACATAAGAATGCTTCACAACTGACTACATTACACTTTTTTCGGCAGGGAGATATGCCTAGATTCACAGGATGCTGAAAGGTCAGAATTCAAACCTGGTTCACCATGTTGAATGGGCATCAGTTGTAACCTCTAAGCAGCGTCGCCTCCTGTGAAAGCTTGGCTCGTTTTGTTCTCGAGATTCGAAGAGGACATTGTACTGAGCCAGAGCCAGGTTTAGAGTCTGGCTCGAGGTTTCAGTAGCTTGCCCACCTCTATGCCCAGCCCTTGCCACTGCAGTTTTACGTCTGGGGAAGCAAGCATCAACGGCATAAAGTGCTATGCTCTTCATTATGCAGTGTATTGAGGGCAGTGTTTAATTTGTAAATAAAAATGTGCCTGTGCTCAAAGCCCTCCTCTTAAACATGCAGCTGCTGCAATTAAATGTGTGAACATGGAATACCCAGGCAGCGCAATTCTGAAGCCATCTCAGGCCTCTTCAATCCATTTACAGTCACTCCTTGACCCTTCAGCTCACTCTTGCAGCTTTCTTCAACTGTGATGCTTTTTTGTTTCTCCCTTGCTCTGTCTTTCCCACATGTGCATTTTGCACGCAGTAAATGCTTGAGGCAGAAAAATAAGTGCCGGCCCTCAAAAATAAGTGCTGGTTCCCCGCACCAAAAACAACAAGCACAAATTAAGCACAGGTTGAGGGGCTGAACTGGGTGTTAAACTTATTGCCTGTGTTTCTGGCGCCAAAAACAAAGCCGGAAGCAATTGATAGCATGTTCAGGCTGCCTTTATTGGCATCAAATGCTCATTAGTCACTTTTGAAGAGGAGCCTAGCAATAACATTCACATTATTAAAATCAAAGTTGCCAGCTAGATATGAAATGTAATACATACCCTGCCAACTTTCCATTTATAACATCATCGCTACCATCAATCAAATGAACACCCACACACATGTTGAATTGGGTTTCCACTGTGTAATTTTACCTCCACTGCTCTGGCGACTTGAGTGGGAAAGGATGCTTAGTCTTTTCTCTATTTCCAAAGCTTCGTGCGCCACTCGCTCCTCCATATATGCTGGATTAACATTGGGATCTGAAGGGGGAAAATGAATTCAAGTGTAAACAGCTACAATCTATCATGTGTACAGTACAAATTATCTCAATTGTGCTGCAGCCTGCAGAAATTGAGTTACACTTTAATTGTTAAGGGAAGAAGGAGCCACACATTTTGGGAGCTAGTTAGATATTTCTCATTATTTCTTGTTTCCCATCTTTTCACGATTAATTTGCTGTGAAAACGCATAAAAAGAAGCCATCAGTTCTGCTCTGAGCCTGCGCAAGGGTGGTTCCTGCTACCGCCCCCGACTTTCAAAAACTTCTGTCGATGCCCATCGTCAGGAAGCCAGCACTGAAATCGGGGTGCGATTTATTTCGCTAAAATGCACATTTCCTACAGAATCCCCCCTCTTATTTTTGCCTTTCAGCTGATTGTATACCCTCTAGATATTGCAAGGCCTTTACTTCTGGGCTCCCCAATGACTTTATCGATGGGTATTTGGGACACTGCTGCTATTCATATAGGTGATGCAAGTCTACTGCTTTACCAGTTCATGGGGTCTGTCAGTGAGTTATAAAACATACATAGATTTAAAAAGTAGTATTTATATTTACATAAAATCAATAAGAACCCCCTTCCCCTGATTGGCCATCTGCATACTAATAATTTGGGGTCTGATGAAGCACATTAGAAAATGCTAAGGTCAGATTTACATCACCTATCCTATGCCATATTCACAAAGCAAGAGGTGACCGAGTGCATCTGCTCTCCCATTGAGGGAACCTGCAAACTGAGCTGTTGCTGGAGAAATTGCCAGTAACTGCACTAACTACCACCGGAAAATTGCCTCCCATTACAGGATCCACGATTTGACACCACCCTGTATGTTGATATAATGGATAGAGGTGGTGTTGCATGCCAGAATCAGATGGTTCTCTCTGTGAAGGAAGGGATAAATGCCTACACTACAAGGTGGACACTGCAGCTCCTGCATGCTTATGTGCTGATGCTGCCCCAAAACAGACTAAAGACCTTGTACCATCACGTCACTGAGATGGGCACAACAATACAGCAAGGATGTGTCCATTAACATGGGATCCTGTGCCTGTGGTGGGCAGAAGAGACAACCCACTTCAAGGTCGTAAGGGTCCATCCAGTAGTAAAGTTAAAGTGGACTGATTGGAAGATCTGCACCTGAGCAGAAGGACATCCTTGGTGGTCACAGGCAACAATGGAGGATCCTACTCCACCATCTGTTGTGTGGAAGCAGGGTGCATCAAGTGAGGAGGCTATAAGACATTCAGAAGCAGAAACCATGTCTGAGTCTGAAATCTCGGAATCATCTCCCTAATATCTGCGATCCTCTGAGGGGGAGGAAAAGCCTTCATGCCCGTATTATATAGCACTGACCTTATGAAGGTTGACCTCTGCGTTAGAGAGACGTGAGATTTTTGGGCATTGATAGTAGCATTGGAGAGTCACCATGCATAGAAGTTGTTGATCAGCCAGCTCAGGGGACTCCCCTTTCAGTAGCCAGTCATTCAAGTATAGATATACATAGATTCCTGACCGTCATTGTGAGACCACTACAACCTCGAGCAGGGCCGGATTGGCTGTAGCAGGCATCAGGCATTTTCCCTGTAGGCTGGAAGGGTGGGGGCTGGTTTTGTTACTGGGGCCAGTTTTGCAGCAGTGCTGCAATATCACCCCCCCAGTAACAAAAGAACAAAAGCAGCAGTGCTTTGTCATTTCCCCCCACCCCCCGACACGGGGCTGGTCTGACAAAATTGCCAGGGCTGCTTTGGGTTCCCAGTCTAGCCCTGACCGCTAGCACTGGGTGCAGTCATCAGTCTTAATTGCAAGACTGTGAAATGATAGTGCTAGGATCCCACAGTGAACCTCAGACCTGTGGGCAAGGAGAAGTGGAAGATGAAAATAGGCATACTGAGAATACCAACCAATCTCCCACATTCAAGGCCAGCAAGAATTGGCTAGGGGAAGGCATCTTGAACTTGTTTTGCTGAATGAACAAGTTTCAGATGACGAAGATCAAGACTGGGTTTAAACCTCTAGCCTTCTTGGGATCCAGCAAGTAGGAATAGTTGAACTGCATGCCTTTTTTTGCAGCGGTACCATATCCTATTTGCAGGATGGTTAGGTAAAGAGATGTATAGGAAGGCTAGGGAGTAGCCTTTGTGGATTAGCTGGATGACCCAGTGGTGCATTGTGATCCCATCCCTGTTGGGGTAAAAGTGGAGGACCCTCACTCAACTAGAAGATTATGCTCCAAGGAGGGGAGTGAGGGAGGTTTAGAAGCAACTAAGACAGCAGAGGTTGGCACAGACCAGACTTGCCCTTGCTGCTGGCATTCCCTAGATCCACCCCTACACCAAAAGCAGAGTACAGTTGTTGGGGCATCAGGATCGGTAGAGGACGTTGCCTCTGCTGGATAGCACTCCCCTGGAATAGCCATGTAATTTCCTTTACTTTCGATGCAGCAGTCTCGCTTGGAAGGCTTGGCCAAGCAAACAAGCGCTAATTCTACTGTTCGTAAAATGACCAATGGAGGCGTCATCCCTATCTCCAAAAGGAACCTCACTATCAAAGGACATGTCTATGAGGACTGCCTGGACATCTCCTGAGAAGCCACTGGAATGCATCCAAGCATGGTGAAACAGCATGACTGCCATACCCATGGATCAAGCCACGATGTTCACAGAGTCTAGACCACAGTTCAGGATCTGTCTGGAGGCATCCAAACCAGTGTTGACTGAATCAATGAATTGTTTTTTCATATGGTCCGGTAAGTTTATGACAGATTTTGCTAATTCCAATACATATTGGGCCAGAGAGTGGGCAAAATGGCTAGAGGAAAGAGTCCAGTTTTTTGACATTCTGGCTGGAGGTGTCATAGGAAACCATTTGGATTCAGTTCAAGAAAGAAGCTTGGACTACTAGACTTTCCAGGAAAGGGTGAGAAGACCGAAATTGTGGGTCACCCAGGGAAGTCTTTGACATCTGAATAATTACCTGTGGACTACTGGACGCAAAAAAAAATCCAATGCAGGCTTATTTGGTGCAGTCGAATTAAAATAAGCAGGGAAATGGTCACAAAGGAGGAGAGTTTCCAAGTTTCTGTTAAAATGTTAGACTTTGCTTCTGCAGAGGGCAGGATCAATTGTAAGGGTCCCGCTGTTTTTGCTACCACACTGGTTAATAAAGTGACTAACTAATGGTTAAGGGATGTTCCCTTCCGGTGAAGATACGGAAGGGGGACATACATGCTAGCATCAGTGATATAATGTGGAAGGAGGTTATCAGCTTCTAAGTCATCATCATCTTCTGTTTGGCCATAATCCTTATCAGGCATTATGAGGACAATGGAGTTGGAGCCAAACAATTGTTCGATCTGAGTAAATCTCTAAGCCTTAGGAAGGTGTTCTGCTAAAGGTTTATCGTCAAAATATGCCTGTATTTTCTCCCTCACAATATAATTTCAGCCATAGTCAAAAGCTTTGAGAGCAGTGTCCTAGTCCTCTCCGAGGGTGGCAGCTATGTTGGGTCCGACTGAGGCTCCTACAGAATGGGAGACGACACTTTGGCAGGGTTCAACTTTTTCATAGGGGCCGGAGCCTGAGGACATGTGGCCCTGGGAGGTGTCAGTATTGAAGCCACCATAGTCCAGAGAATACAGGCGTCATTCTGAAAAAGCTCACTATCACCAGCCAGAAGGCTTCTTCCTGCTCAGTGTTGGCTGATGGAGCCAGGATCTCTGGTTTCACCTTTTTCAACATCAGGATCTTATCTTCCAATGAGGAACAGCCAGTGTCGGAGAACAGCATCAAGATTCCAAACGTTCATGGGAGTATGGCCGATTCCTCAAAGAAGAGCATTTCTACTTCTGGTACACACAGTTTTTTGTTTTACAGGACAATTTTTGGGAAATCTTTCCCTGTCAGTAGACTTGCCTCAAGGTGATGGGGATTGCTTGGAATATGCCTATGAGCTATGGCCGAAAATAGCTGCCTTCTGTCTGAAACCTTTCACATGCATGGAAGCACATAAGTCACAGGCCATGGCATTGTGTTGTCCACATAAACAACATATGCAGATATCACGTGGGTACGACAAGGACATTTTCTTGCGGTATGTGCAACATGGTTAAAACCCTTTGATTGTTGGAAGACACATTTGATCTAGTCTTTGACAAAAATGCTGAGAAATGTTATCAATGAATTGAGAGAGTTATGGACCCTTATCAGTAAAGCACAGAAAAATAGGAACTGACAGAAGTGTGCTGATAGAGCCTAACATACTCCAGGATACCAAGTCCAACAGAAGGAGTTATGGCTGAATCCACTTGGAGCCATGTGGTGCTGCTGGAGAGGTATTCATGGGAAAGAATTTTCTAGACGAGCCTGACGCCTGGAAGTAAGTTTAGAGGGAGAGCAAATGTTAAGGAGTGCACAGGTAAAGAAAGGTGTGAAACTGCTACTTTGCGAATTAATGCAAACCCCGGCGGGTATGACAAGTATAGATATAGTTGCATAAGAACTGGGAGGTGGGATTCAATGCACTGTCCTGGAAATCTTAATGGAAGCTGAAAGAAGGGAAATCCTTTTAGTGAGAAGAAAAACTAGCCATAGGGCAGCAGCAGCATTCTAGAACAGGGAAGTTGCAGGCTTCAATGCCTTAATAGAAGGGTTCCATCTAAAGGACAGACGTTTGTAGCTGCTTTTGATGAATGCGTCCTGGTAGCAAGGGCAGCATCCTGTGCCCTGTGCCTCGCCAATTCACAGACGGGCACTAGCTGGCTTCCCTATAACGCACCTTCAGAGTGCCCGCAATTCAGAGGAGTAAACATTTTAGTTGTATGTGCTTGTGTAAGAGGGCACGTGCCCTAATTCTAATGAACAGATAGTGCTCCAAAGTAAAAGTAAAAAATACATATGTAATGGCAGGACTAAAAGGAAAAGCAAGTGGAAAGCTTTACGAAGAAAAGACGTGGTAAGTACTGGATCGGGCAGTAACCACCAGACCACTGCGTTGCTTAACTACCACCACAGTAAGGGAAAAGAAAAAGAAAAAGATAATGCAACTGCTTAAAAAACTACAGCCGATAGAAATAGCCACAAACCTGAGCAGAGTTAAAAAATATTTATCAGCATTCGTCTCTAGCGCGGACATGTGAGAATGTGAGTTTTAGGTGCTTGTGAAAGAGGGCATGTGCCCTAATTCTAAAAAACAGCTAGTGCAAGAACTCCTTATGTCAAAGGCAAAAATTACTTTGGTGACGGTGGGACTAGGAAGGGACAGCAAGTGAATGGCTGTAGGAAGCAAACTAAGAAACATGATGAGCACAGATTTGGATAGGAGCCACCATACTACAGTGCTAGGTCAAGGAAAAAACAAAAAAAACAATACGTCAATTTGAAAAATGTCCTAAAAATACTCTGCTAAACGGAGAGCAAAATAATATTCGAAAACTTGCATGTTGGTAGACATATACACATGTGTAGAAAAGAGCAATATAAATGTATGTATCCCTGAAAACTGTGACTGTTGCAGCTTCCCAAAAATACTCCTGAAATTGTTTGTGAATCCACAAAAAATGTCAATTTTCTTCAAAGTAGGAGTACATCTAAGTAAGTAAGTAAGTGCATGATTGTTGAATAAACGACTCCATCTCCTCCTTGGCATTATCTACTATGGGTGAAAATGTCTAATAGGTGAGCAGACTGAAGGATGAATGCAGGCACCTCTCTCATATTCCCTGAGATATTCAATGTTAATTTTATACTTTTTGTCATGAGAATTGATATAGTTTGACAAATTGATGATGTGTCTTTCTTACCCATTTTATGAAAGTATAAAACTAGGCTGTGACACCACTGAAATATGCCTGACTGGGTAATTAGTACGGCTGGTGAAATATTCTGTTCCAACTGTGGAACTGGAAACATTTTAGCCACTCTGCGTTACTCCCTAACAGGATTTCTGGCCAAATTCCAGCAATCGCCACGTGGGGAATTATTTTCCAGCGAGACTCCAGAATATGTGGGCTGGCGAACAAGAGAGAGATTTGGCATTCCCTAGTGCAATATTCTAACGCAGGCCATCGGCAGCATTCGTGAGCTGTCACAATCAAGGGGCTGCAGTTCAAGTAGATTTGCTGCTGCTCAAGAAGATTTTTTATGCGAGCGGCAGGTAAAATCAACTTGAATGGCTGAACATGTTCTTGCGTAACGTATGGTGCCATTGATTTTCAGCTCGGCTTGCGCTACTGGCACTAAATTGCAGTGCAAGCAGCAAATATTCCGCCAACTGGCAGAAATCTGTGGAATCTTGTGGAGTTTTTCTGCAACTCCACAAAATTCCATGGAGTGAAACTCTGCAAGTTCAGCCCACCTCTAGCTCAGTTCTACACAATCTGGGGGCATTTATGTGACAGTCTGATAAGTCTGCAATTGCTATTCTTAAATTTAAAAAGCAGCGGCACATTGATTTCTGTGTCCCTTTAATAGCAATTCCTCGCCAGTCTCAGCTATATGTGCTGGACATGGCAAGTGCCTTAGGAGCACTAAAAGTAATTTTTTTTTATAGTAACCTGGGAGGACTGGACGCAGCCCAAAAGGTCCTTTTGTTGGAGAGATGCCACGCACGATGCAGTCAAACAGAAAACTGATCTGATCCCCTTCAGCGCAAGAGAGGAAGAAGACACCGGCCCCTACAGGAAGAACAGAAATTCTGATTAGTAGATGCTCATGGCTTGCTTTGTATACAAGTATGTCGGGACTACAAGAATTAATATATTGCATGTACAGATTGGGATTACTCAGTAGCCAGTCAACAGATTATTACTGCTACCTCACCTTGACCGTGGCACTTTTAAAATGTAATAACACTCACAAATAAGTTTTAGTAATTCTACCGCTGAAAACAATAAAATATGCCCTTCCACCTGCATTTTAGTGCATGAATAAACCTGAACTGTTACAAATTAAACAAGTATTATTTTACATAAATAAGAACAACTGAAATTAAACATAAATTAGAAAACATCATATATATAATTTAGTACTATTCAAAGTCGAACACTAAAATTACAACTATTCATTTGTAGGATAATGATTATAGTGCAAATTAAATGGTACATTTTCAAATTAGAGCACAGGATTGAGGCAGACCGAAATACAATTTTATTAAGCGATAGAGACAGGATGGCAACTGGTGGGGAAACCAACCGACCACTGACAAAAGGCATTTGCCAGATTTAGATTGACAGATTGTGCTGCACTGATAGCACAGCAGCGTGACCGAGATGCTAGGCTTTGTCACGAGTAGTGCCATGGCGATACGCAGGACGAGCATCTCCTCTTAGCGCATGTAATCTGGTTGAGAGCAGTTGCTTCCTGGCTGATTCCAGATGCTGCCCGGTCCTCACAGCCTCTGGGCCCTCTCCAAGGCCAGAATATAATTTATATCCGCAATAAATGCGGAAGCTCACTCTCCTCTCCCCCAAACTCCTGCTCAGCCCCAGAGTCACGAGGGAGCCCTGTGGAGCTCAAAGTGTTAATGTGAAGCAGCACTCCGTATCTCAAAGTGTTAATGCAAATCCAAGCACTCTGGGGCTGATTTAAGAAAAGTGGCGCTCCACCCAGCACAGCGCCACTTTCCTTGCGCCCCTCAGCGCCCCCTACTGCCACCCTGTGTGCGCCGTATTTAAAATACGGCACACCGTAGCGCAGGGTAGGAGGCAATAGCGTCAGAATTCCTGAGCTATTGATGTAGTCTGCAGGAGTAGTGCGAAAAATGTTGGCGCTACTCCTGCTGAGTACATAGGGGCCCATTGTATTCAATGGCATTCCACCTTTTAATGCCTGCTCTGAGCAGGCATTAAAAGTGCCAAAAGAAAAGATGCAAGGAAATCTTTTAGATTTCCTTGCACCATTTTTTCGCCCCCCCTAACGGGGTAATGCCCCCCCTGGCGAAGGCCTAATGTGGTGCAAGGGTTTACAAAGTGGTGCAATGCATGCATTGTGCCACTTTGTAAATGTGTTGCTGTGATTTTGGCCTCGTTGGGCCACATTAGCGTTATAAAAAATGATGCTAATGTGGTATAAGGAGGTGCTAGGGGCTCTTAAATCAGCCCCTCGGTATCACACAATACTGGAAAACATCTGCATACAGCACCTGTCCTAACCACCGTTATCTCAGAGGATTTACTGTGCATAAAGGAATGTTACAAGCACAGGCTCCTGCAGTGCCTCTTTCATTTAACCTGTTAACTCAAGCCTTTTCGAAACACAGACCCGTGACCAGGGCCTGCTGTTGCACTCGTGGCGCCCTGTGCAACAGTATATTTTGGCACCAACCATCCCATGACCCTCTCCTCAGATTCACTTACTGTCACCCGGTAAATGTGCCCCCTCATCTCTCCATAGCCGCTCTTTCACTCACATTAATTTGTTTTAAAGCGCTTGTAAAGGCTGACTTTACTAATCCACTCAGATATCCACATAAAATATAGTTCTGTCCCATGCAGCAGGCATATTAACCCTCTACCCTACATTATGGGGAGTCAAAGCTGCCCCTAGACAAAACTCTTATCTCACTCCCTAGCATGAACATTAATCACAAGAGTAATCTTGACATTTTAATTGCTTCCTGAAGGCTGGATGCATAAGGAACTTTTCAGCAGGTGCTTTAAATCGCAAGTTTCAAGTTTCTTGCTAAACGCACTGGTACCCTGAGTTCAGCGCCCCCCAGTCCAGGTCAGCACCCGATGCGGCCGCACCGCTCGCACCGCCCTGAAGCCGGCCCTGAACTGTCAACTCTCGCTTTTATACAAACGGCAGGAAGGAGCACTTCACACCATGCAGTGCCTTTCATACAGACTGCACCGTGGCCGCTTCATGAACGCATAATGCAGCATCTTTTACACACAAACCAGGATGCAGCACTGTACACATACCCCGATACAGTGCCATTTACACAAACTGCACAAAGGGCCGCTTCATGAACACGTAATGCAGCATCTTTTACACACAAACCAGGATGCAGCACTGTACACGTACCCCGATACAGTGCCATTTACACAAACTGCACAAAGGGCCGCTTCATGAACACGTAATGCAGCATCTTTTACACACAAACCAGGATGCAGCACTGTACACATACCCCGATACAGTGCCATTTACACAAACTGCACAAAGGGCCGCTTCATGAACACGTAATGCAGCATCTTTTACACACAAACCAGGATGCAGCACTGTACACATACCCCGATACAGTGCCATTTACACAAACTGCACAAAGGGCCGCTTCATGAACACGTAATGCAGCATCTTTTACACACAAACCAGGATGCAGCACTGTACACATACCCCGATACAGTGCCATTTACACAAACTGCACAAAGGGCCGCTTCATGAACACGTAATGCAGCATCTTTTACACACAAACCAGGATGGAGCACTGTACACATACCCCGATACAGTGCCATTTACACAAACTGCACAAAGGGCCGCTTCATGAACACGTAATGCAGCATCTTTTACACACAAACCAGGATGCAGCACTGTACACATACCCGATACAGTGCCATTTACACAAACTGCACAAAGGGCCGCTTCATGAACACGTAATGCAGCATCTTTTACACACAAACCAGGATGGAGCACTGTACACATACCCCGATACAGTGCCATTTACACAAACTGCACAAAGGGCCGCTTCATGAACACGTAATGCAGCATCTTTTACACACAAACCAGGATGGAGCACTGTACACGTACCCCGATACAGTGCCATTTACACAAACTGCACAAAGGGCCGCTTCATGAACACGTAATGCAGCATCTTTTACACACAAACCAGGATGCAGCACTGTACACGTACCCCGATACAGTGCCATTTACACAAACTGCACAAAGGGCCGCTTCATGAACACGTAATGCAGCATCTTTTACACACAAACCAGGATGCAGCACTGTACACATACCCCGATACAGTGCCATTTACACAAACTGCACAAAGGGCCGCTTCATGAACACGTAATGCAGCATCTTTTACACACAAACCAGGATGCAGCACTGTACACATACCCCGATACAGTGCCATTTACACAAACTGCACAAAGGGCCGCTTCATGAACACGTAATGCAGCATCTTTTACACACAAACCAGGATGCAGCACTGTACACGTACCCGATACAGTGCCATTTACACAAACTGCACAAAGGGCCGCTTCATGAACACGTAATGCAGCATCTTTTACACACAAACCAGGATGCAGCACTGTACACGTACCCCGATACAGTGCCATTTACACAAACTGCACAAAGGGCCACTTCATGAACACGTAATGCAGTGCCTTTTAAACCAACTGCCCTGCTGAGCACCCAACACCGGCCGTGCCTATAGAAACTGCACCAAAGACCACTTTACAAGCACATTAAACCATGCATTTTAAATAAACTGCCCTCGGAGCACTGTTAAAGCACATTGTAGAATGCTTTTCTTTTTACAAAATACATTGTGAAAGACTTTACAAATACATTATGCAGTGCCTTTTATATAAACTACACCATGGAGCTAGTCTTTAAAACAAATTAAGCACTGCTTTTTATGCAAACTGCACCAAGGAACACTTTAAAATGATTATGCAGTGTTTTATACAAACTGCACCAAGGAACACTTTAACATGATTATGCTGTGTTTTATAAAAACTCCACCGAGGAGCACTTTAAAATGATTATGCAGTTTTTTTAATCATCATGGAGCACATTTCAAACAAAGCATGAGATGGCTTTCATCAGAAGTGTATTACCAATTAACTTTGCTAGCTCATACATGTAGAGCATTGCATGCAACCTGTCTCATAGAACTACAGGTGCAAACACGCATGTGTGACTCGCTCCATCCGCCACAGCCAGCTGGACACCCCCCATCGCTGGATGACTATTATCCTGTTGGCAAAGAGGGACCGAGGCCGCTGATAGGAGCAAGGACCTCGCCTACATCACAGTGAGATTGTGAAGCACAGTGGCTGGAGTGCCAGATGTCAGGGGGGAGACCAGAGAGGTCACTCCCCTGTCTTCCAGGTAGCCATAGGCATCAAATCCGACTCATGGAGCCTTCAGAGGGGGCTGCTGTTTCAAGCACCCCTGGCTCTGATGGCCCGCACTGCTGTCAACAAGAAGGGTTCATGCCAGCGATGGGCTGTTAAATATTTTCTCTTTCAGGCGGCCTTGAGACTACACAAATATGTCTACTTTCAATTGTGTGTGTGCACCTTTGTTTCAGGAGCTTACGGACAGCTAGAAAAACATGGTGTTCATCTACACAAAATGTATCAAGGCAATCGGTCAACGCTAAAGCTGTAAAGAAATAAAAAAAAATGTAAAAAATGTGCTTACCCACTCAGCTGACTCGCTTCCTCCTCTGGTCCTTCTCGTGCTTCTGTCCGTCGGTCCTGATGGTCTCTGCAGCAGTTGAAGTTTCCACTCTAATCCAGACACTGCTCTCATGCTACTAATAATGTTAAGCAGCATGAGCGCAGCACCAACACTGGCTGGAGCGGGCTGCCACCAACACTCATGCAGGCACCAGGAGCCTGTGCCTGCTCTCCACCCAGCTAAGACAGCTGGGTGGAGTAGTTCAAAGTACGCATGGCAGGCTGACCGCCACAAGACTGCTGGCCAAAACGACATGCGCACTCTAAACTGGTGGAGTGAGCACCACTCCCCGACTGCCAGTCAGCAGCAGTGCCCCACCCCCAAACATGGCTGGCTGGGGAAAGAGAAAAATAAAATGGTAATACATAACTTTTATTACCATTTTATTTTTTACCTTTGCGGCGCTACCGGCAGGAAGGCAATGCTCCCCTGTCCTAGTGGAGGGGCAGTCACTGTGTAGACAAGATGGCGACTTCTACCACTGGGTACAATAATATTTGATCCAATATTCGTCTGGGTATTTTATGTGGTAGCTGAAAGCCTCTTCCTCAAAGGGGGTCTAAATGTGCAATTTATTCTAGTGAGTCCTTTAAAAACCTTCCTACTAAAACCTAATTATTAAACTGCTGATAAAATAATTCTGTTTCCTAAGAATCTGCTTTAATCAAACTGCAGACTAACTTGTCAAAATAACACCTTTGCTGGTGTGTAGCGCATTCTATTAAAATGGTCGGAAAAAGTAAGGTTCAAATAGAAAATCTGTTCTGAACTGAACACGGTTTCCCTTTGACCGTTAGGATGGCAGTATCCAGCCATACATCTTGAAAAACAAGCACATTTTACTGCAGTGCGGCAGAGCTTAAATGCTGACATCCTGAAGGTTTTTCAGAGTCAGGCAGCAAAAGAAAGACGCAAACGCAGAAAAGTTTTTTCCTTGAAGGGTTTATGGATACGGGTGTAACTTTCTAAACTGCAAGCAGTGCTTCATTTGTGCTTGTTTTTTCCGGGGTGGTGCACCGGCACTTATTTTTGATCGTCTGCACTTATTTTTCTGCCTCGAGCATTTACTGCGAGCAAAATACACATATGGGAAAGACGAAGCAAGAGAAAAACGAAAAAGCGTCACAATGGGAGAAAGCAGAACGCTGCAACAGTGAGCTGATGAGGCAGGGAGTGACTTTAAATGGATTGAAGAGGCCCGAGATGGCTTCAGGATTATGCTGCCTCAGTATTCCGTGCTTGCACATTTAATGGCAGCAGCCGCGTCTTTAAGAGGAGAGCTTTGGGCACCGGCACATTTTGTTTTGCAAATTAAGCACGGACAAGCGATTTACCATTTTGTAAGTATGTTTTGCATTTGCATGTCTCTTCTTGTCCTTTAATTCCTTTTCCTTAGCTTTCCCTTTTTTCCTCCCCTTTTGTATCAGATATGTCCCCTTTTCCAGCCACTCCCTCAGCCAGTCCCACATTTATGCCTAAAAAGTAGTATTACATGTGTGGAGTTCTATGCACTTATGGCATATAGGAACAGCGCAGGTGGAGATTTCCACCTATATCTTTCTGAACTGCATTTATGAGTATGTGAAATAGCGCTTTAATAGTTCTACTACAACTTGTAAGTGCCTTTCTGAACTGGACCCTAAAATGTTTAGTTGCTTACATTTTCCCTATAGGTATACTCTTGGAATAGTGAATATGCACAGGTTTCTGTAGTTAACTGATTTTTCATTGTTCTCTGGAATCTATAAGCATACAGTTTATTATATCTTTGCGTTAATCTAGCACCCACATGTTAAAGACAGAGGCCCATATTTATGGAAAATGATTCACACCTGTGCTAGCGCAGGTGTGTGTCATTTTTTATAATGTGAATTAGCGTAATTCCTTAGCGCGATCCGTGCACCATATTTAAGAAATGACGTATGATGGCGCTATGGACTGGTTACCGTAAAAAAAATGACTTTAACCATTGCAACGTGCAGTAAGGAAAAATGGTGCTAATGCTGCAAAAGTGGCGCTATACTGTTTTGCGACATGTAAATATGTCGCAAAAGGGTTAGCGCCATTTTTTTACCACATTAGCATCAAAACAAAACGCACAAGCAGGAAAAATTGAAATTTTAAGAGAAGATGGAGTTTTCAGGCCACAAGAGACCCTAGGGAGACCCCAATCAACCAAGTACCAGCCCGGAGGGTCCAGAAAAGTCCCAGGAGAAGAGAAAATGCAAGTGTCGCTGTAGCGAGGAGGAGCATGACATCCTGGTCAGAGAGGTGATGGAGCATCAACACCAGCTCTTCATCACCTCGAAATTGCCAGTTGGTAGGAGAGATGCAATATGGCAGCAAATAGTAGACAAAGTCAACAGCATCACAGAGGTGAAGAGGACTGCCACTGAGTGCAAGAAGCGCTGGCACGATTGCAAGCGCAGAACTAAGGATAAACTCGCCAGGAACCGAAAGGCAGAACTGCAGATGGGAGGTGGAAGTCCTGCACCACAGGATGACCTGGATGAGCTGGAGGAGATGGTTTCAGCAGTCATCCTGGAGGAGCTGGTCACTGGAATCACAGGACAGGACAGTGCAGACTACCAACAATCACAACAAATGCAGGGTAAGTTGCACCGGGGAATATCTGGAATTCCACACATGGCAGAAGGGGGAGGCACATAGGACACACTCAATGCATGCAAAAGGGATGCATCGGGACAAATAGGCCCTGAATCAAGACGCGCCAGCCCCACCCAAGCCACACATATACTGATGCTATGGTTGTGCTATGCACTCCATCATATACACAAAGTCAACATAGGCTACTCACTATGGCTATACTCCACCATGTAAATATGCAGCACATTGCCTGGAAGGGACGTGCAAATAGTGTGGCTGTGCCATGACAACACCCATTGCATAATGTCAAAGCCCCTGTTCTAACACAACATAGACATCAGAGACTAAGACGGAAGTCAATATCACCCCAGTGGTGGTGTCTCTGGCCAAAATGCTTCCCTTCCTCCTTACTGCATTGCCTTTACTCATATGTGCTGCATCTCACAGCACACATTGAAATGCCACCCTAGCAAAAATGGCTTGTACATGTGCAGCGAGGACCACCTCCCTGCACATGAACAAATCATCTCCTCAAGGCATACACCCCTTCATAATCCTGCAACAATGCCTGTGTTGGTGCAGGGTGAATACATCTGTGCGGGCGCAGGGGGATTTGCAGTGCTGTACCATATTCAAGTAAACATGGCACATCCCTGCATATCTAAACTGGTGCAGTGTAGTGTAACACATATTGCAGCTGCCCTGAGCCATGCCACATGAGAACAATCTGCTCTGAAGCTTGCAACCTGTGGAACACAACCCATACAAGGTGAACCCACAACAACTCAGAGACAACCATATGCGCCATATGGGAATGGTCACAAAATAGTAAACATACAACATATGGAGCATGTCTGTGAACATCATGTGTGCAGCTGTACAAGTATCTGCAATCTCACCATCTGACAAGATAGAGGCCCAGATCAAACAGTAAATGAAGGTGCGTGCTGCTGTGCCAAATTAGGCAGCATCACACATCGTCATTTTCAAAAGGCAGGGATGCACCATATTTATAAGAATACTGCACACCCGTGTACCACCCTGCGCAAGGGGAAAATTTGCTGCCGTGTGCCAGTGCAGCCACCCTTGCACCATAGTGCAAGGATGGCTGGGTTGAGGGGGAGATTGTTTCTGTGCAGGAAGGAACACCTTCCTCCACAACATCAAACTTAAAGGGCGATTTGCTCTTTCTATGTGTGTTGCAGAATGCAGCACACATAGACAAAGCAAAACATCCAGTAGAAATGTAAGCATTACTCCTAGTTTTGACATGCTAAAGCCACCCCTGGTTGGCGTTAGATTTTGGCTCAGCTTCTGGTTAATAAAAAGTAGTAAATCTGAGGCAGTGTCAAAACGCATTGGGTGTTGCTGTGGCCCACCACAGCAACACCCATTGCGCACACCTCCCACGCAAAGTGCTGCTTGTGAAGGGGCCATATATACAAGGTGATGTTAAGGCACAAAAAGTTGCTTTATGCCACCTTATAGATATGGTGCAGGGATTGGTGCCACCTGAGCCTCACCAAAAGTGATACTCAGGAGGCGCTCGGGGCACCTACATATGCCCCAAAATACCTTGCAAGCTTGACCCATGTGTGATGCACAATGCTACACATAAGTACAACTACAACCTTGGGTCAGTAACATGTCACTGAGCCTCCAGTGGCAAATAAATGATGTGCCATGTCAACAGCCAAAACAATCTAAGATTGACTTTACACTATCTCATTGCAGAGGATGATGGTTTACCTCCTGCCGAGCTGCCTGTCCTGGATTTTATAGATGACATGGATGACCAGCTGCCAACCATCAATGAATGGACTCTACAGGATGCCCTAGGATTCCTCCAGACACCACCTCCAGTTGCAGGGAAGACCCACAGCATTGCGGGGTCTCCACACGAACCATCAGCCAGTACTCACACAGCCCTGGACTCTGAGGACCCAGAGATCACCTTTCAGAGGACAGTGGTAGGAGTCCATTGGGAGCTGGCCAAGCATGTGCAGGTGGGAATGCAGACCATGGCAGGCTGCCTAGAGGGAGTGCGGACGTACCTCAGTCCAAATTAGGACAACTCAGCTGCCATCAGAGGCACCCACTCCCCGCTATGTGGAATCCAGCAGTCTCTAGCCGACATAGCTGCTGTCATGAGGCAGAGGCTACAACAACTGCCCTCCTAAACTGGCAGCAGCATAACAGACAACAGGTTGGGGGCTATGCAGAATACCCTGGAGTTCATACAGCGGAAAGTGGCCTTCCTCAGGGAAAACATGGCTGACTACCACCATGATGTTGCTGCGGTGTTGAAAAATCAGCAGTTCCTCCTTGCTGCAGTGATGCCTTATGTGTTCCCACAAATGGCAGCTGCCAGTACCTTTGACTCCACATCTCTATCCCCGGAAGTATGTGTGGCTCCCTCTACCTCTACAACAGCACCAGCCACGGCACAGGAGGCACCATTCACATCAGAGAATGGAGATGTGGAATGAATAAAATTCACAAGGAAAAACAACCGGTAGCACCAGTCTGTGCCACATAGACAGTTCCTCCTTAGTTCTGGGCTTAAGATCATGCCAGTGTTGTGACAATAGGAAATGTGCATTTTCACCTAACCACTGTTGACTTGTCTGCTATGTACGGTCATTGTTTCTTTCTTACCAATTGGCAATTTTTTAAACTTCTAACTAATGCACACTACTCCTAACCATGTCCCATGACATGTCCCTCACCCCTGGACTCTAATTGTGCTACATATGGCTAAAATTCACTCATGGGGTCGGTGAAATGGACATTGTATCAAATTCACAAATGCACTTGCACCTGTAAATAAAGCACCTTGTATACATGTAGCATTTCTATGTTTACTGTAATCCATCAACTCAGCTAAATTATTGTATTGTGTGAAACCATGTCAATGTGTACAGAATATCAATACATGAGGGTATGACTGTCACACACAAAGCCACACACTACGATCCTAACATGAGAAAGGTGAATGATGGTGTTGTCAGCTACAACCAAATTACTGAGTAGTCTATACAAATAGTGAACAGATATCCTTTGAAGTTGGCATACGGCGTGTATGGCTTTGAACCAAGTTAATGTTAATTTAACCAGATGGAGTACCATTACAACTTATTTGGGTGGTACAGGAGAATCTAACCTTAATAGTGATGGGCACCTGTCTGAGTTGCAGGATACAGTTCCAATTTGGCCTGTTGTCAGATGTGCTACACTTGCCAAGAATTAAACTGCAGGACCCCACCAATGATAGGTGAAGTTCCATACATACCTGTCCAAAATAAAGTATTCATACACATTGTGAATGGCTGGAACAGTGGAAGGCAAATGTATGGACTAGTTGATGTTATTTAGCAGCCAATCTGACAGCTCCTTGGTCATAGGGGATGCACATGATAATCTTTGGAAATCAAGACAGTAAGTCTTCCCCTAGGCCATTCCTCCAACTTGGCCAGTGCACTCATGAGAACCTCCAACACTTAAGCAACTTACAAAAAAATGAGTCTAATAGAAACAGGATTTCTTGTAAAATGTCTAACATCCATATACTTACAACTGACCTAAAAACGACCCTTTGCTAAACTAGCCTATACTAACTTAACTTAACTAACAACTACACCTATCTAACCTATTATAAACTTATCTTACACATGAAACATCACACTCTAAACATTGTCCCCCACCCCCTTAAAAGACAAGATACAAGTAGGACAACATGAACTATGACTACACATGTATTAACCTAACCTATGGGCTAAACAGAGAAAAAAAAATTGGCATTTATTTGTTTTTAATTTTTTTAATTTTTTTAACCACAAATACCCCAACATGACCACCTACCCAACCACCCATCAATAAGAAAAAATGTAGAAACCCCCCCCCCACTATACGTAAACTAACCTATGCCTACCCTACACTAAGGGGGTCATTTTGACCTTGGCGGACGGCGGAGGCCGTCCGCCAAGGTACCGCCGCTGAATGACCGCACCGCGGTCAAAAGACCGCGGCGGCCATTCAGACATTTCCTCTGGGCCGGCGGGCGCTCTCCAAAAGAGCGCCCGCCGGCCCAGAGGAAATGCCCCTGCAACGAGGACACCGGCTCAGAATTGAGCCGGCGTAGTTGCAGGGGTGCGACGGGTGCAGTTGCACCCGTCGCGTATTTCAGTGTCTGCTTAGCAGACACTGAAATACTTTGCGGGGCCCTCTTACGGGGGCCCCGCGGCACCCCCTACCGCCATCCTGTTGGCGGTAGGGGGTGTCAGAATCCCCATGGCTGCGGAGCGCGCTCCGCAGCCATGGAGGATTCACAAGGGCAGTGGTAAACCGGCGGGAGACCGCCGGTTTACCCTTTCTGGCCGCGGCTGAACCGCCGCGGTCAGAATGCCCTCGGGAGCACCGCCAGCCTGTTGGCGGTGCTCCCGTGGTCGGTGACCCTGGCGGTCACCGGCCGCCAGGGTCAGAATGACCCCCTAAGTGTCACATTGGCAACTGAAAAATGAGGAGAATCAACCATTAGATTCAGCATTGGATGGAGATTGAACAGACATATAATGTACACTGCAACTGCAGATAACACATACAGTCCACCACACATTCATCAACAATGACTTACTCCTCATCTATGGCTATTTCCTACCAGCCAACTACGTTATCACTGGGATGACGGGTATCCATTGTTGACCATTAGGGCCCAGAGGTGAGTGGACTAAATTGTCCATGATAAACATCTGTGTCATCAAACTTGTGCGGATCACATGCCCCAACAAGTCTGGATTTCCTGTGTCCCTGTCCATAAGGGGGGAAGTGCGTGCAATCCACCACCTCAACACCCCTGGTGAAACCTGAGGCTTGCCCAGCTATCGTGGATGCAAGGTTGGGGCCATATGATAGGGGGTCTGGATACCTCCGACCGGCTATTCTAAGGTTTGGTAGATCATCATTCATGTGTCCTGGTGTACGACCTGGGCTGAGCGTACGTTACAAAGGAGCACACCATTGCCCATGAGGTGCCCACATATATATAACTAATGCAATGTCCCAGGAAAAGTTTGGCCAAAGCCTGACCTACACATCAAAGTTGTCTACACATTAAAGAACTAAAGCCCCCTACCCTGTGCTATGTTGTGCTACATGTGTAAAACGACACACGCATGGTGGCTGTATGGGTGCCCTTAGGCCCACAATGAGTTTAGACCTGCACTGGGTGCTGCAACAGTATCCTGATATATTGAACATCATGTGGACATGCATGTCAGACATCATCAAAGTACCAGGCACGCACTCAGCATTCACATCATATGCACATGTGATGTGACCTACATTACTCAAAAATATCATGGTGGCAGGACCATGTTGTGAATACTGCTGAGATGTGGCTTGGGTAAAATCATAGACTTTTCCCACAAACCATCTGGAGCTGAGTTGTCTCCTTGTTGTGTACCCTTCTGACTGTTATCCAGCACAATAGGAGTCCTTGCAGTACTGCAGCCTCAATATATATCTGAAGGGTAGTGAGGCATGTGTCTCCTACATAAGCCCCCTTGAGCCCTCTGAAGATATAACCTACATCTGCACCGTCTTGTGAGTAAGTGCAAGCTATGTGTGGCACACAGTGCTATCAATAGTGCTGTGACAAAGTAGTTATCAACAGGCATGCTATTTACATAAACATCTGCTCTGACACCTATCATGATAGACATCCATAAATATGTGGCCAGCCATTCCATTTCCTAATACACATCATTCCATGCCAGTTCACGTTGCCCCTTGTGCTACAAGCAAGCCATTCCCATTGCACAACATTCCAACAGACATGATGTCACCATCCACACTCCAATGATATCATATCATTGGTCAGGCAAAACTGTTATTCAAAGGATTCCACACATCAGACTGACTCACACCGAAACCTGGATTGGCACACATGATGCACAAGATGACACTGACTGTCTGCATCGGGGTCTTCAAATCGGGCCACCTCACCAACAGTGTAGGGCAGAGGGCCCTTTTGCAAGACATGAATGGAAAACATTGCTTAGTGACATTTGTACATATCAGTTAATGGACAACATTGTTCAGCTTGTTAGGCTGAGTGAGCAAGTCATCCTAGCGGTAGATCATAGCAACTCACAAACATCTATAATCAGTCCATCACACATAGGGGGTCATTCTGACCCTGGCGGCCCGCCGCCAACAGGCTGGCGGTGCTCCCACGAGCATTCTGACCGCGGCGGTTCAGCCGCGGTCAGAAGCGGCAAGTCGGCGGGCTCCCGCCGACTTACCGCTGCTCGGGGGAATCCTTCATGGCGGCGGAGCGCGCTCCGCCGCCATGAGGATTCTGACCCCCCCTACCGCCATCCTATGGCGGTAGGGGGGGTCGCGGGGCCCCTGGGGGCCCCTGCCGTGCCCATGCCGATGGCATGGGCACGGCAGGGGCCCCCGTAAGAGGGCCCCGCAAAGTATTTCAGTGTCTGCCTTGCAGACACTGAAATACGCGACGGGTGCCACTGCACCCGTCGCACCTTCCCACTCCGCCGGCTCGATTACGAGCCGGCATCCTCGTGGGAAGGTAGTTTTTCCCTGGGCTGGCGGCGGTCTTTTGGAGACCGCCCGCCAGCCCAGGGAAAAACTCATAATACCCTCCGCGGTCTTCTGACCGCGGAGCGGTATAATGGGGGCGGAATTCTGGCGGGCGGCCTCCGCCGCCCACCAGAATCAGAATCACCCCCATAGTCTCAGATAATGGAGAACCATGCACCTACAAACCATCACTTTCCCAGACACTCCTATGGTGCTTTTCATCACTGCACTATTTATACATGGTGTTTGTTAGCTCTACACCTCCATGACCATATGGGACTGCATGACACTGTATACTGCAGCTGAGGAGTATGCAATTGTTATAGCAGCGGCTATCCCACTGTGATACCCATTGCATTTGAGCCTGTCTCAGATGTTGTAGACATCTACCTCATTGTCACCGCAAACTGACAAACAACTGACCAGGGGTTGTGTGGGCATTCCAAAGTGTTGAGGAATGCCGTGATACATCCTTGTGTGAAGTAACTAATATGTGTGTGCCAGCACAAGGCACACACACAAGCAATAATGCAATGGGAGTTTACTCATGTTAAAATAGTTGTACCTACCTGCAATTTGACTGATTGAAATGAGGGATGTATTGCCAATAGTGCGTGGACAGCCATTTCTTGGTATGGTATACCATTATTTGTCCAGGGAAGGATAAGAACATGGGCATAGACATATGCCTCAACACAGACACACTTGCTCTGTGGTCCAAGGATGCATTTGTTGGTACAGGTTACTGAATAATGTGCCAGTGACGAGCAGATCCAGGGCAACCTCATATTGTCAGTAAAATGCGTCAGGCCTGTGGAACTAAATCAGCACATGTGTGTGTGGTAATAGACATATTTTAAGGTGTATGTGATACACAATGTACAGGAAGAGGAATGTGCTAGTAGTCTGGACCCAGTGCATAGTCAAACTCCCTTACATGGCCTTTTTTTTTTTTTTTGAGTATTCAGATCTCTTTTATGTTAAAGATTTTCCATTTGGACCAATGTAGTTGTATTATATGATTTACCCAGATCCTGGTGGCTACTAATGGGTTACCCTCTGTGTATTTAATGATGCAAAGGTGCAAACTGAATGACAGTGGTGCAGCACCAAGTGCATCCCTACAGTCCTTGTGGCCGTCAGTGCACCCCTTACCCCCGCCCGCCATGTGTGCGCCTAATGCGAATCAAATTAATGCACAGCATGATGAAGGTAGGATCCAACTGCATCTATTTATGTGTAGGAAAATGATGTACTCAGCAGGAGCTTCAACACAACAGATCATCACAACTTCTGCTGAGTACATGGGGGCCCATCACATACATTTATATGCCCCCATATAGCACCTGCTCTCAGCAGCCGTTCAAAGTGCATGAAATATGGAATTTAGGTAAATTTCATTTTCCCCAGAGGTTTTTACATTTGCCACTCAAACAGGTTTTGGGCCCCCCTCCCATACATGATGCATGGTGCAGGCCTCATGTTGTGCCACTCAAAACCGAGTTGTCCTAGGCATGCATCACAACACTTTGTAATGGTTGTGCAGGGAAGATGGTACATCTGTCCTGCCTCGGCTTCATTACTGTACATTGGAATGGTAGCCCTAAGGTGGCATGGGGTTCTTCATACAGGCAACATACGGCATGTCCAGTTCCAGAACCATGACATGCAGCACTCAACCATATCACCACCTGTCATGCACATGCAAATAATGGACTTTGTATGGAAAAGGGATACTTACCAACTGCTCCACCAATCTCGATGCCCTGGTGATCCTGCAGATCTTGCTCCCTTGTTATGAGGTCAACCCAGCAGTGCTTGAATTGGTGGTCATTTCTTCCTGTGGCAAACACTCTTGTCAGGTGGTGGAGCACCTTTTCCCACCGCAGCTTCCTGGCCTCTGTGGGGTAGCCTTGTATGACACATCCACCTAGTACCAGCATTATGGGGAGGTAGTCTTGTACCAACCATATGAAGCCCCCTAGCTGATCGGCCGACATCCTGGCCATCCTCCCTTTCCTGACATAATGGACTGCAAATACAGTTGGCCCGAAAAAAGTAAAATTCCCTAAGACTACCCCAACTACCCCAGACAAACACCCCCACAATACAGTGACAGATACAAAACAATTACAATACAAAAGACAGATTAAATGACAAATAAAACACAACAGCTACAGGACACAGCACAAAAAATACTCCAAACTCTCCAAAACTCCAACAGCACCAGCTCCACACACCCTCACACACTCACAGACAATAAGACTGTGAAGTGAAAGTGGACTCACTGCACCATGTATGCAGACAGGATGTCCTGTTTCATTACTTCTTGGGCCTGTACATCACGTTTCCAGTCATGCGTCATTTTTTTTATGCCTGGCGGTCCTGCGTTGATTTTTTCCCATTGTGCGTGAAAAGGCCTGTTGGCGTGCGATAGTCATTCAGAGGCTACGCGTCTTTTAGCTTAGGAGAATAGTATAGTATATGCGTATGCGTGTACATGATTGACGCATGACTCATGCGTCAGATTTTTCAACATTGTGCATGAAAAGGTCTGTGGATGTGCGATAGGGTCCAAGTATCTTTTACCTTTGGAGAAAAGTATGAGGTTTAGACGTTTGAGTCTATATTTTTGACGCATGCCAGTCATGCGCCAGTTTTTCACCATGGTGCGTGAAAAGGCATGTGAACGTGTGATAGACGCTCAGAGGCCGGGTGTCATTTTACTGACATTGCAGAGTGTAGATTTGAGCTGTTTGCATCCATTCTGTGGAGTGTTGTGGTTATTACTTCATGATGCTCTGCTACACGTGATATATAGTTCCCCGTGCATCTTAGTTGTAGGAGATGGTATGTACACATGTCACTGAAGGTTGGTATATGTCCTGTGTGTGTAAAGAAAGGTTTAGTGTCATTTCAGTAACATATGACCACAGCAGTGTATTCATGGGATGTGAAACCTCACATTACTATCTTCCTGCATGGACATATGTTGGACTTTGACAAGTACATGTCATATCAGTGCCACCTATGTTTCCGTATGTCAGAACACATGTGAAGGTGCTTTCTTTCAGTCACTAATCTTGTGATACCTTAGCCCTTACTTTTGTGCTAGCTTGCCTTTTGTTCAGAATTCTATACACATTACCATACCTGAGCCATTACAGTGGTACATGTGTGCTGAGATATGTGGTATATGTGTGCATGCCACCAACTAGGCACTCACATTTGTCCACATCATGTTTGTTATGACTGTCACATGCAATGGCATACCACTGTGTAGCCATGTTGAAGTCTTGTAGAGATGACAGCCTACTCATCATCACTACTGTAGGAGTTTGTATGGCAACACAAACCCATGGTTGCATGTGAAGGGGCAGGTTTACGGAGTTCCAGTTTACTCAGCCCACTTTGAACATGCATCAGGCCCCTGACAATGCTATACATTTATGTAGCCAGAGCTATTGCTGTTAGGGTGTTTTGAGTGGGGATCTAGCCTCTGCATGATTGCTACTCAGCAGAACAATGCACACTCCCCTGCAGACAGACACATGCACAATTGTGATCAAACAGACCGGGATATCACATTTTCCTCTGTGGTACTTGATGTCAGCCTTCCCCTCTCATGTACAGAGGACTCAGTACTTGCACGTGTAGGACATGTCTCATCATTTGATGTCCTTAGTAATTTCCATGGGCAGCTTGATTAGGGGTTGTATATGTGTTGTAACTCCTATTTTGGAAACATGCCAGGGTACAGATGGTGTTGTCTGTCACTGCTTCCTGTTATGTTGGCATGCAATGGGCAACTACCAGGTTATGGTAGTGGCAAACATGAGTGGGTTATGTACCTGGCCACCCTCTCTGTAAATATGTTGAATGTTAACATGTAGACATTGATGTGTTGCACAGTCAGTGTTCCTTCTCCATATTTCCCTGCATTACTGGTAAGGTATGTATTGTCTCCTAAATTGATCCCATTCTTTAGGCTGCTTGCACTTTGTACACGTCTTCTACAGCAACATTGTCTGGTCATACATGGACAGGATGCAACACGTGACTTGTGTAAATTGTAGATGTGCACATCTTCTACTACCGATAGTTACCGTCCCATTGACGGTGTTTGTGAGATGTAATAAGTGCCACTCATACATGACATTACACCTGCCACAGCACTTGTGTTGTCTCCAAGTGACCTCCCATGTTGTATTTGCAAGTTTCTGTGGGTATCTCTCAACTGTCCATCCACATCCTTCGTTGAAAATGGGTATGCATTTCTTCCAGCATGCCACAACCCAGGTAACTCTTACCATGACTGAATGATGCTGAGGTGTGAAATCATCTCAGTGCTGTTTTTTCATTAGCCAAATTCAACATATATGGCAACTTCTACTCCCATTAATTTTTTTGATGGGTCTCTGACATTTTTTAACATTGCTGGACATCGTTGCACATCCCATACCTGATTGCCATGTTAGAGCCCAAAACATGTATGGGATAATTTGTTACTGTTGCTACCTTGCGCTTGTTCTGGCATGTGAGTGACAGTGAGTGGTGTGTATTGCTATGTGCTGTGTGATGTTGTTATACAAAGCATAGTAGATAACCATGCTGACAAATGTAATGAATTGTTGGTACTAGCAAGCCCTTCACTACCTAGGACATACACCCGTACATCACTCTTCACATGTTTATCTGGAATTGCTGTAGGAATGTGTCAAGACAGCTGATTTGTGTGAAAAGTGTGCATCTTATGTACATATGGAGTGTATTCCATTCAGACAATTATTTGTAGGTGCATTGTCCCATTTAATTCTTAGATCCTGAGAATGGGTAATGTGTTTGGATAGTGATTCAGCACCCATAGCTGCTTAAGTTGTCTGGCAACCCATAGAACACTCCACAGCCAACGTGTGTGTGTGTGCCATAAGTGAGATACAGTCCACCATGTGTCAGGGTTGTGCCCAGTGGCAGTGCCAGGACACACTGCCTCTAACATTGGTACAATCTCTGTACAATTACTGAAGGTCCATAGTTGCAGATGATGTGTCCCCCTAGTCACACCTGCACCGTGCAGGCAAAGCAGCAATCACCCTGAGATGTGATAGTGTTCAGTTCAGACATTACTTAAACACCATTTGATCATAGTCCCTACCTTATGTGTGGCCCCCTTGCATACATCCTGGTAGGCATGGTGTTGATGTTGGGAAAAGACTAGGATTTAGCACCTTGCCCGTTTGGTGGCACAATATATGTAGTGGTGCATGGATCTAGGCCTTCAGGAGTCACATGCCCTTGAATTGTGTGTCACTGATATGTGAAATGGTGGCAGTAGACCCTCTTACATCACAAACGATGTTGCTACCATACTTGTAACTATCGTGTTTCTTACCTGCTCCCTGAGGTTTGATTTACATTCCAATGTAATGGAGAATGAATAGACCAAGGAGATTCAGGTGCAAAGTATTTTATTTGTGCTATTTACAATGTGATGTTGATAGTCCAGTCACTATGTATGAAAGTTCTCTACTATGTGGAGTCTTCTGCGAACTCCTGCTTCAGTGTCCTGTTGTTCCCCCTCTAAATTAGCTGCTACATCATCACCCTCCTCCTCGTTGGGGAAATCAACCTTTTCATCCCAGGGAATATTTGTTCTAATACATATGTTATGGGTGATTGCACATGCCAGTACAGTGGTGGAGCATACAAGAGGCTTGCTCCTGTCAGGGCCAGGCACCTGAACCTTGACTTTAGAAGCCCAAATGTCCTCTCCACCACAATGCATGTTCTTCAGTGCCCTTCGTTGTATGCATGCTCTTCCGCCATTGTGGGATTGGCAAATTGAGTCATTAGCCGTGGCTGTATGCTGTAACCTTGATCAGCTGCAAAGTAATGAGAGAAGGTGTGTTGGTAAAGCTTGATGGTGGTTTGGAATATACCATGGCAGTTGTTAGTTATAGGTGGAATGGAGACTCTGACTTGCTTGTGGTATAGTGTATGCTCCTGTTCTTGTGAAATGGTTTCATATGTCTGTGTTGATGGACATGACAATCTTTGGTAGTGGCTCAGGGACCTGGGAATTTTCATATTAATTCCAAATTGATGGTTATACTATTGCCAAAGTGTGTTGTGTAGTCCATATCTGAGGAAGTATCCTATTGTTGGATGGTACTTACCACCTCCTTGCACCACAATGGTGTCAGATGTAGAGCCACCATGGTAGCCCTACAAAGCCAAACTGTGCCATCCATGTTACCATGTGGCACTACGCATGCAGTGCGATACTTAGTTACCCCTTGTGGCAAATTATGGTTGTGCCAGCCATCACTGAGGATATGAGGGTGTGTATCACCCATTCTAGTCCAACCCAATCTTCCCCACTATCTCAATCCACCCTAACGCACTACCTCAATCCACTCCACCTTGTTCCACCCCATTCCACTCTAAAACAGTATTTGCTACTGAACCACTAAAATCTACTTCCCTTTACTCCTCCTACTCCACTCCGCTGGAAGAAATGCATACCAATGTTCAGCGGAGGATGTGGATGGACAGCTGAGAGATACCCACAGATACTTGAAAGTACAACATGGGAGATCACTTGGAGACAACACAAGTGCCGTGGCAGGTGTAATGTCACAAATACCATCAATGGGATGGTAGCTATCATGTAGCAAGTAGTAGATGTGTACATCTACAATTTACACAAGTCACATGTTGCATCCTCCTACTCCACTCTGGCACTCCAAGCGGCTAACTTTTAGCCATGCTGATCAGCAACCACACAGTACAACATGGCAAAACGCAGTGCCAAAGCCAATAGCTCTTGTATAGGTGAGACCCATTGACTTTGACAAAGCTCTTTTGTTAAGAGCCTCAATGCTAAACTTAATGTCAACACGTGTGTTTTCCCATAATATTTTTTCACTGGAGAGCAGAGGTAATTTAAACATCTTTCGGTCAAAGGTAAGGAACTTGTAAGATTACAACGCTGTAAATAAGCATGCAAAATTCACAACAGGAAAATCGCAAGACTAGCATATACATCCCTAGGCATTTACATTATCTAGTGTTCTAAAACAGTAGAGGTGCACTATTGAGAGCAGCATGTTCGTCCTCTAATACAGTGCATGTCAGACTGCCTACTTCACATAACGCTAACAGGATGCCTTTTGTTCTTAATAATTTTCCATGCCAGAAAATATTAAATATGTAGACGTAAAATCCACCTTCGAAGAATCCACTGATTCTTTGGAAGAATTGTGGCCTATATTTTTAAAAACTTTGTGCCACCTTTGTGTCGTTTTCTTTGACGCAAAAGCACCGCTAACTTAACTCAATATTTATATTTTGACGCTAGACCCGCTTAGCATCAAAATATAGGAGTTAGCGCCATTTTTAGGATGCGCCAACCCACCTTGTGTCTCATTGTGACAATGAGATGCAAGGCAGGCATTCCCTTCCTAAAAATGACGCTAGCCCTCTAGCGCCATATTTACCTACTGGCGTAAAAACAATGGCTACCAAGGAAGCAGACTGCAAAAATGACAATACATCTGATTAGTGTCAGAATTCAACGCCTGGACAGACCAAGCATTAAAAAGAGGCCCACACACCACCACTCAAGGAAAACACACAGAAGGAGCATTTGCAACCTCCAGGACAACATGGAAAGTGGTACTGCTCCAGCTTGGCACACACTGCAGACATCAGCAAAAACAGCAGGTCCCTCCACCACCACCGCAGCAACCCCAAACACCACCACAGCAGCCATAAAGGCAGCCCAGAAGGTGGGAGAGGATCTTCAGGCAGTGGACAGACATCCTTGGCCTCAGGGAACAAGACGTCATCAGGATGTACTGACTGAACCGGGAGTCAACTGTACGCCTGCTGCATCACATTGCAGCACACATCACAGCAAGGGTGCAAGCTCCCACAACTATTCCACTCCTTGCTGTCCTTCATATGCTGGCATCTGGATCTTTTCTGATACCGGGCGCACAAGTCCCAGCCATCCTTCTCAGTCCTCCTACCTAAGGCCCTGGATGCTATCATACACCTCACACCCCACATCTGCCTCCCAAACACCCAGCATTTGCAGCAGGATGCAGAGCACAGTTTCTTCCAAATTGCTGGGTTTCTGCATTTTCTGGGTGCAATGGACTGCACCCATGTGCAACTGGTGTTACCTGCAGCAATGGAACATCTATATAGGAACCGCAAGCAAACCCATTCAATCAATGTGCAGGCCATTGTGGACTACCGTGGGCTTTTCACTAACATCTTAGCAAAATCCACTATCAACGAGTGGTTCCAGGATGGGCAATATGGCAATGGTCTACTCGTAGGTAAGCCACCATACCAATCATTACACACACAACACACCAACCATGTAGGACAAACAAGAAATACACCACACTACACATGGGCCTGGGAACTCAGATGTGCAGGAAACAACACATATGCAAAATGCCACACTACACCGCAATCATTGTACATCACAAACACATACACCCACATGTACATAACACAGCCACAACCTGACTGGCACACCTCACGTGGACAGGTGGAGCAATGTCCCCTTTGCATACAGAAGCTGCCCACAAACCACTACTAGTGTCTACTGGTTGGCATCTAAATACAGACCCCACACATATTACACCAAACAAAGAATAGCTCAGCTATGACAATGGCATAGGCCATTGCCATTTAAAGAAAGTCACACATAGGCACAGCCCCCGTAAATCATGGTGTGAAGGCCTCTGGCAGCACCTATGTCAAATGCCACCCAAGTGGTGCCATTACCAACTACATATCATCTACACATACCTGACATACCTGTAGTGTGCACTGTTATAAGCACACTACCTGTGAAGTGATGTGAACCTGAAATCAAGTTTAAGAACCAATTTTGTATATAGGTAACCAATTGTTTACATTTGTTATGATTTTGTAAGCGCAGTTTTGAAATAACTATTCTGGCTAATTGTATATATTTATTTACACTCAGTTTGATTGTATATATAGTATTTTCACCAATGGTACACTCACAAAGTCTCCTTAGAATCCTAAGGAGAATGGACTGGCCGGGAGCTTACCTTGGAATGTTGAGTGATGACAGTTGAGCGATGGCAAGGAGGAGTTCGCAGCAATAAAGTCGGCTTGGTCTCAATCTACAGAGTACCTGTCTTATATTAATGCAAAAGTAAATTTAGCGATGAGGATAGGATGCTGCGCAGGGGGCAGTTGAACTCCTCACCCCTGTTTCTTGTGCCATCGTGAGAGTTTTGTAGAGTTGAAGACTGTCAACAATTTGGAGTTGCTAAGGAGAGTTCCGTGTCTCCAGGATGCTAGTGCACACTCTGTTGTGCTGCGTTTGAAAAGGAAGACACCCGTTGAGGAGGGGGCCTGTTTCCAGATTTTGGGCTCTTGTGTCCCATCTCCGACCAGACTGTCATTTTTGTCGGAGGTGGGCAGTGGCAGCGGCTGAGGAGGCAGCCGAAGCAATCGGTGGCTGTGTGGGCCCCCTTTTGTTCACGGGACGGCATCAAGTCACCCAGGTTCAGTGGCAGCGGCTGAGGAGGCAGCTGAAGCTATCAGTGGCGGTGCAGGCCCCTTTTTGTTACGGGACGGCATCAGATCGTGCAAGTACTCCGGCGCCGATGCTTGGTCCACCAAGTGAGAGCGGGGCGTTGAAGGTGACGGCGCAGCTCCTCTGTTTCTACATCCTTTCTGTTTGGTTCCCGCATCCTCATTCGTGGAGGACAAAGCCCTGCAATGACGGCTGGAGGCTCTGCAGGTCGAAGATGTGCGGCAAGTCAACAAGTTGAGGAGGAGAAATCAGAGGTGGAGCAACACGGTGAGGGAGGTGCACGTTTTCACGGCACCAACACGACGCGCACAATTAAGGCTACTTCCTTGTTATGAACTAGAGCGGTGTGCCGTGTATCTGCAGCACAATCAAGACATCCAGCAGCGTTAGTGTGCACATATTAGGGAAATCGTAAAGGATTCTATGTGGACTGTAAATTGAATATTCCAGGATTTAACAAACATAGAAACTAGGATCTAAGTAACTGCAAGTAAGGAACAATTATTGGTGACAAAAGTTTTGTAAGTTTTGAACTTTGTTAGTGTTTACACATACAAGTATACAGTATAAATGTAATCCTTAAGAAAAAAAAAGAAAGACATTTGGGGGTTACAGTTAACTGCATGTAAGTGACCATTATAGTTGGTTGTAAAGTTTCATAAGTTCTGAATTACTGTATATTTGGGTAGTATTATATATAACATGACTGCAGCTAGCATGTCCCAACCACCTCCATTGCTTAATGAAGTAGGGGAACCTAGCTTATTATGGAAAGACTGGGTTAAGTTATTTGAATCTTATCTGATAGCGATAGTGGGGAAAAAAGTTTCACCTTTGAGAAAACAACACATCCTCCTTCATAACTTGGGCATACAAGGAAGGAAAGTTTATGATAACTTAACATTACCTGAGGAAGAGGAGGAGGAGGAGGAAGATGAGCTAGATGAATATGAATTAGCCCTCAAGAAACTGGAATGTCATTTTGGACTAAAAGTTAACATTGTACTGGAAAGACATAAGTTTTTTAACAGAACACAAGGTAAGGACGAAAAAGTATCTAGCTATATAGCTAGTTTAAGAGGTTTAGCCACAACCTGTGATTTTGGAAATCTTGAGGATTCCTTAATTAGGGACCAATTGGTAAGATGCACTAACAATATTAAAATACAGGAAAAATTATTAGTTTTAAACCCCACCTTAAAAGAAGCTATTGAAATTGCCAAGAGTGTTGAGCATACTACAGAGTGCATGAAATTGATCAAAAATGTTTCCATTGAAGAGGGAGTAAAGGAAGTTAAAATTAGTACGAGACAACAGTGCAGGGAACCAATGATTGATCAAGTAGCTAAGGTCCATGAAGTCTTGCAAAGAAAAAATATCCTTTTGATGGTATGAAAGGCAAGTGCTATAGATGTGGAAATAGTAGACATCTAGCCAACAACCTAGCGTGCCCTGCTCGAAGTTGTACATGCAGGAAATGTGGTGCCAGGGGTCATTATGCAAGAGTATGTAATAGCGATAAAACAGGGCACAGTGAAAAAAGAACAGTACACAGCATCGAGGATTCCCAAGATCCTCAAGGCAAAATTGTACTACAAGTGAATGGGAGTAATGAGGCCCAGAGAAAAAAATGAGACATATCCTTTGTGTGACATCAGTCTGGGTGGGGAATGTGTAAGGGTATTTGCAGACTCTTGTTCCCCTCTCACTTTTATAAATATGAGCATTTATGAGAACAAACCTAAAAGGAGAGGATACGTACTACAACCTGCGGGCATTTCCCCAGGGGGGTATAATAATGATCTCATACCGTTGATACGGATGTTATGCATGAACATCACATTTAAGGTCAGACAAACCATAGGCAAAGTATATTTCACTAGGAAGGGATCAAACCTTTTAGGCTGGGAACATCAGAGACAACTGGGCATTCGTCTTGACCCTAACATGGAAGAACCTGTTGTAGGAGGCTGGACTGGCTTGTAGTGAGTACCTATGGGTACTTGCACCTTGCACCAGGCCCAGTTATCCCTTATTAGTGTATAGGGTGTCTAGCAGCATAGGCTGATAGATAATGGTAGCTTAGCAGAGCAGCTTAGGCTGAACTAGAAGACGAATGAAGCTCCTACAGTACCACTAGTGTCATATGCACAATATCATAAGAAAACACAATACACAGATATACTAAAAATAAAGGTACTTTATTTTTATGACAATATGCCAAAAGTATCTCAGTGAGTACCCTCAGTATGAGGATAGCAAATATACACAAGATATATGTACACAATACCAAAATATGCAGTAATAGTATTAGAAAACAGTGCAAACAATGTATAGTTACAATAGGATGCAATGGGGACACATAGGGATAGGGGCAACACAAACCATATACTCCAAAAGTGGAATGCGAACCACGAATGGACCCCAAACCTATGTGACCTTGTAGAGGGTCGCTGGGACTATTAGAAAATAGTAAGGGTTAGAAAAATAGCCCACCCCAAGACCCTGAAAAGTGAGTGCAAAGTGCACTAAAGTTCCCCAAAGGACATAGAAGTCGGGATAGGGGAATTCTGCAGGAAAGACACAAACCAACAATGCAACAACAATGGATTTCCAGTCGAGGGTACCTGCGGAACAAGGGGACCAAGTCCAAAAGTCACAAGCAAGTCGGAGATGGGCAGATGCCCAGGAAATGCCAGCTGTGGGTGCAATGAAGCTGCTACTGGACAGTAGAAGCCTAGGTTTCTGCAGGAACGACAAGGGCTAGAGACTTCCCCTTTGGAGGACGGATCCCTCACGCCGTGGAGAGTCGTGCAGAAGTGTTTTCCCGCCGAAAGACTGCCAACAAGCCTTGCTAGCTGCAAATCGTGCGGTTAGTGTTTTTGGATGCTGCTGTGGCCCAGGAGGGACCAGGATGTCGCCAATTTTGTCTGGGGACAGAGGGGGCATCGAGAAAGACAAGGAGCCCTCTCAGCAGCAGGCAGCACCCGCAGAAGTGCCAGAAACAGGCACTACGAGGATGCGTGAAATGGTGCTCACCCGAAGTCATACAAAGGAGTCCCACGTCGCCGGAGAACAACTTAGGAGGTCGTGCAATGCAGGTTAGAGTGCCGTGGACCCAGGCTGGACTGTGCACAAAGGATTTCCGCCGGAAGTGCACGGAGGCCGGAGTAGCTGCAAAAGTCGCGGTTCCCAGCAATGCAGTCTGGCGTGGGGAGGCAAGGACTTACCTCCACCAAACTTGGACTCAAGAGTCACTGGACTGTGGGAGTCACTTGGACAGAGTTGCTGGATTCAAGGGACCTCGCTCGCCGTGCTGAGAGGAGACCCAAGGTACCCGTGATGCAGTTCTTTGGTGCCTGTGGTTTCAGGGGGACGATTCCGTCGACCCACGGGAGATTTCTTTGGAGCTTCTAGTGCAGAGAGGAGGCAGACTACCCCCACAGCATGCACCACCAGGAAAACAGTCGAGAAGGCGGCAGGATCAGCGTTACAGAGTTGCAGTAGTCGTCTTCGCTACTATGTTGCAGTTTTGCAGGCTTCCAGCGCGGTCAGCAGTCGATTCCTTGGCAGAAGGTGAAGAGAGAGATGCAGAGGAACTCGGATGAGCTCTTGCATTCGTTATCTATAGAATCCCCAAAGGCAGAGACCCTAAATAGCCAGAAAAGAGGGTTTGGCTACTTAGGAGAGAAGATAGGCTAGCAACACCTGAAGGAGCCTATCAGAAGGAGTCTCTGACGTCACCTGCTGGCACTGGCCACTCAGAGCAGTCTAGTGTGCCAGCAGCACCTCTGTTTCCAAGATGGCAGAGGTCTGGAGCACACTGGAGGAGCTCTGGGCACCTCCCAGGGGAGGTATAGGTCAGGGGAGTGGTCACTCCCCTTTCCTTTGTCCAGTTTCGCGCCAGAGCAAGGCTAAGGGGTCCCTGAACCGGTGTAGACTGGCTTATGCAGAAATGGGCACCATGTGTGCCCATGAAAGCATTTCCAGAGGCTGGGGGAGGCTACTCCTCCCCTGCCTTCACACCATTTTCCAAAGGGAGAGGGTGTAACACCCTCTCTCAGAGGAAGTCCTTTGTTCTGCCATCCTGGGCCAGGCCTGGCTGGACCCCAGGAGGGCAGAAGCCTGTCTGAGGGGTTGGCAGCAGCAGCAGCTGCAGTGAAACCCCGGGAAAGGCAGTTTGGCAGTGCCAGGGTCTGTGCTACAGACCACTGGGATCATGGGATTGTGCCAACTATGCCAGGATGGTATAGAGGGGGCAATTCCATGATCATAGACATGTTACATGGCCATATTCGGAGTTACCATTGTGAAGCTACATATAGGTAGTGACCTATATGTAGTGCACGCGTGTAATGGTGTCCCCGCACTCACAAAGTCCGGGGAATTGGCCCTGAACAATGTGGGGGCACCTTGGCTAGTGCCAGGGTGCCCTCACACTAAGTAACTTTGCACCTAACCTTTACCAGGTAAAGGTTAGACATATAGGTGACTTATAAGTTACTTAAGTGCAGTGTAAAATGGCTGTGAAATAACGTGGACGTTATTTCACTCAGGCTGCAGTGGCAGGCCTGTGTAAGAATTGTCAGAGCTCCCTATGGGTGGCAAAAGAAATGCTGCAGCCCATAGGGATCTCCTGGAACCCCAATACCCTGGGTACGTCAGTACCATATACTAGGGAATTATAAGGGTGTTCCAGTAAGCCAATGTAAATTGGTAAAATTGGTCACTAGCCAGTTAGTGACAATTTGAAAGTAATGAGAGAGCATAACCACTGAGGTTCTGGTTAGCAGAGCCTCAGTGAGACAGTTAGGCATCACACAGGGAACACATACCTATAGGTCACAAACTTATGAGCACTGGGGTCCTGACTAGCAGGGTCCCAGTGACACATAACAAACATACTGAAAACATAGGGTTTTCACTATGAGCACTGGGCCCTGGCTAGCAGGAGCCCAGTGAGACAGTGAAAACACCCTGACATACACTCACAAACAGGCCAAAAGTGGGGGTAACAAGGCTAGAAAGAGGCTACTTTCTCACACCTGTACTACTTGTAGAAGCGCCAAGTAGTGAAAATAGAATATGTAAAGAGTATTCCGAAGTTTTTGAAAATAAATTAGGTCTACTAAAAAACTACCAACATAAAATTGTCCTAAAGGAAGGAGCTATTGCCGTTGCCCACAAAGTAAGACCAGTTCCATTCCTTATGCAGGAACCTTTGAGGCAGGAGTTAAACAATTTGGAACGGATGGGGGTTATAGAGCCCACTGAGAGCTCCTTATGGTTGGCACCCATTGTTATAGCCAGGAAACCTGGGGGTAAGGGCATACGTGTATGTGTTGATTTAAGAGATTTAAATGCAAATATTTGGGTAGAGAGGTTTCCTTTGCCCAGGATTAATGAGATGCTAAGTACCATGGGCCCAGACAGATTTTTTTGCGAAATAGACCTATCCTCGGCCTACCACCAAGTAGAGCTACACCCTTCCTCACGATCTCTCACTTCTTTTTTCATGCCATTTGGAGCTTTCAGGTAACGCAGAATGCCGTTTGGTCTGGCATCTGCAGCAGCTGTTTTTCAACGCATCATGCAAAACGTCCTGCAAGGCATTAACCGTGTGTTGTGTAGTCAGTATGATGTGCTGAATTATGGTGCGAACAAAGATGAACACGATGATACTTTAAAAGAAGTATTCAAGTTTTTGAGTCAGTCTGGCATGACAATTAAAAGAGAAAAGTGTCAGATGGGTGTAGAATCAGTAGAATACCTAGGACATAAAATCCCAAGTGAGGGTGTCCAGCCAAAACATGATCTTGTAAAGGCGGTGAGGGAAGCTTGTGCACCCACTAGTAAACAGGAACTAAAATCATTTTTGGGTTTGGCTGAATACATGGCGAAGTTTGTACAAAACTTTGCCATTGTCACAGCTTCAATGACGGTATTGTTAAAAAGGGATGTTCCGTTTGTATGGAATACCGAGTGCCAATCAGCTCTTGAAAGAGTAAAGGAAGCCATTGTCCAATCTCCACAATTAGGGAATTTTGATCCAAAACTTAAAACGTGGGTGACCACAGATGCTACTGGCCAAGGTTTGGGAGCAACATTATCTCAAAGTAGCACCGGACAAGAGAGAATTGTGGCTGAAGGAAACTACTCTAACATTGAAAGAGAAACCCTGGCATGTTTTTGGGCCATAACGCATTTTAAATTCTTTTTGTGGGGTTTACCTTTCACTGTTAGAACTGATCATAAACCTTTAATTGACATATTCACTACCCAAGGTAGGGAACGCGCCACGCTGTGCATAGCCAGATGGATGATGGGCCTTAAAGGTTACAATTTTGATGTGATATATGTCCCAGGTAGCAAGAATACCATAGCCGATTATTTGTCCAGGTCGACTAAAAGTGACCCCACAGAAAAAGAAATGCGGGATGGAATTTTGGAATTGCAGACATCTGAACCTGTGCTATTAGTGGAACTTGTGAGTCTTACTAAGGAAGAATGGATAGAAGAGGCTAGGAATGACCGGATATTACAAATGCTACGAGAAAAAATAGTCAAGGGTTGGCCTAGTAAGATAAAGGACGTAGAAGATGATTTAAAAGGTTACTGGGACATCAGGTCAGAATTACACATTTCTGATGAATTTGATATGAGAGGTGAGAGAGTTGTACCTCCTAGTAAATTATGGGACAAATTAGTGAAGCTAGCACACGAGTGACATTTGGGACGAAGCCTTACGAAGAACAAACTGCGAGCCACATATTGGTTGCCAAAGATGGATTGGTATGTAGAATGTGTAGTAAAAGATTGTATCACGTTTGCCATGAGTGACAAGGCCAAAGTATTGCGAAAAACCCCGTTGTCACCTATGTGTGTCCCTGCAAAGCCCTGGCATAAATTAGGACTAGACATATTAGGACCCATAAACCATTTGGTAAGCAGGGTACGTTAAATTTTTTGTTCTTGTGGATTATCATTCGCATTGGACAGTGTTTAAGATTGTGAACCAAATAACAACAGTGGCTGCTGTTAACTTTTTATCAGAAGCATTCATGAAAGATAGGATTCCCAGTATTCTGGTTACGGACAACGGGGTGCAATTCACTTCAGAGGTTATGAAGGAATTTCTTAATAATTGGGGTGCTCAACACTTTAGAACTGCATTGTATAACCCTCGGGCCAATGGATTAGTCGAGAGAATGAATAGTATGTTTAAGGAATGCATCCAAAGGGCAAGAGTTTCGGGCATGCCAGGGGAAGCAGCACTTACCCAAATGTTATGGTCGTACCACACCACTCCTACTGCAGGTACAGGGCTATCACCATTCCAGTCCTTAAAGGGAAGGCTACCGGGAACCAAGCTCAACCCCAATTGGTTGAAAGGAGGGGAGCAAGTATGTGAGCAAAGGGAGGCATTTGCTGAGTGTATTCAACAAAAACAAGAAAAGTATATGAGATGGTACAACTTGAAAAATGGCACCAAAGACAGACAATGGCATGTTGGGCAGTGGGTCAGGGTTAAACTCCCAGTACGCACACAAAGTGATTGCAGAAAATCTTCCAATCCGTTTAGGATTAGAGAAGTTTACAAGAATGTCCTCAAATTAGAGGATGGTAGAATATGGAGTATGGACCGTATTGTAAGTCACTCGGAAATGAAGGACAATTTGGAAAGAAGATTGGCAGGAGGAAATAATGACTCCAATCCAGCGGATGTGCAACATAGGAGCAGCAACACCCGGAACAGGAAAAGCCCAGCATGGCATAAAGATATTGTTTTCCCACATTAAGGAGGGGAGATATGTTATAAGCACACTACCTGTGAAGTGATGTGAACCTGAAATCAACTTTAAGAACCAATTTTGTATATAGGTAACCATTTGTTATCATTGTGTAAGCGTAGTTTTGAAATAACTATTCAGGCTAATTGTATATGTTTATTTACACTCAGTTTGATTGTTTATATAGTATTTTCACCAATGGTACACTCCCAAAGTCTCCTTAGAACCCTAAGGAGAATGGACTGGCCGGGAGCTTACCTTGGAATGTTGAGTGATGACAGTTGAGCGATTGCAAGGAGGAGTTCGCAGCAATAAAGTCGGCTTGGTCTCAATCTACAGAGTTCCTGTCTTATATTACTACATGCACATACACCTGTCTGCTGCATTGTGTCGCACACATACGAATACAAATAAACCTGCCATGAAAGACCATGGGGCAGAATCATGAGAAATGGGACAGCACCTAATCCAGTGCCTCCTCACATGCGCCCCTTAGCGCCCCCTAACACCACCATGTCTGTTCTGTATACTAGAAATGGTCCACCATTGTGCAGAGTTTGTACAAAACTGTAAAGATCATGGATGCCATAGTAGGACTTGGCAGGAGTATAGAGGACATCCCTGACCTTACATGCACCGTACATAAGGGCCCATGTGAAAAATAGGTGTGCCCCCCCCAAAACCTGCATTGTGCATGTGTTGAAAGTGTCTTTGATAAATCATGTATTGGAAGCTAAGATATACTACTGCACCAAATTAGACTTGAGTGTGCTGTACTGGATTGGAGTGAGGTGGATTGGACTGGATTGGATTGGGGTGGACGGGAGTGCATTGACGTGGGGTGGATTGGACTGCAGTGGGTAAATGGACTGGACTGGAGTGGGCATGAACTGAGATGGGTGGGGTGGATTGGATTGGGAGGAGAGGGGTGGACAGTGGTGTGGTGAGGTGAATTGGAAATGGAGAGGGTTGGAGTGCAGGGAGGTGTACTAGAGTGAGGTAGGCGGGACAGACTGGATTGACGTGCGGCGAACTGAACTGGGATGTGGTGGGGTGAATTGGGCTAGAGTAGGGTGGATTGGAGTGGCGTGGGGTGGATTGGAGTGGGATGGGGTGGAGTGGAGTTGAGTGGAGTGGATTGAAATGTCGGTGGAGTGTCTGGCTGAGCTGGACCGGAGGGGGTTGGTTTGGATTGAGGTGGGGTGGATTGGATTGGGGTAAATTGGATTGGGGTGGATAACAGTGCTGGGGTTAGGTTGGATTGAGGTGGACTGGACTGGAGTGGGGTGGATTGGACTGGGGTGGGGTGGACTGCACTGAGGTGAGGTGGATCTGATTGGCGTGGAGTGAATTGGACTGGAGTGGGGTGGACTGGAGTCGGGTGGGTCAATTAGGGTGTATCAGATTGGGGTGGGATAGAGTTGAGTGGACTGGAGTGAGATGGATTCATTTGAGTGGGGTGGATTGGATTAGGGTGGGATAGAGTTGAGTGGATTGGAGAGAGGTGAATTGGTTTGAGTGGGGTGGACTGGACTAAGTGGGGTGGATTAGGGTAGGGTGAATTGGATTGCGTGGGGTGAAAACATTAGGGTGGATTGGATAGAGTAGGGTGGACTAGACTGGGGTGGGGTGGTTTGGGTTGGGGTAATTGAAGTGGGTGGGGTGGACTGGACTGGAGTAGATTGGGGTGAATTGAATTGGAGTGGACTGGATTGGAGTGGGATGCATAGGATTGGAGCAGGTGGATTGATTGGAGAGGGGCGTATTGGATTGAAGTGGGGTAGATTAAGGTGGTTTGGTGTGGGGTGGATTGGACTAGAGTAGGGTGGATCAATTTCGACTGAATTGGAGTACATTAAAGTGGATTGTATTAGAGTGGGGTGAATTGGATTGGAGTGGGATGGAATGGAGCGGAGTGGGTTGGATTGGATTGGAGTAGGGTGGATTGGACTGGAGTGGAGTGGGGTGGGATGGATTGTTTTGTATTGTTCGATTGAACAAGACAAGTACCAACATCTTGCACTATAATTAAACATGCCTAAATAAAACTGGTTAGTAACAACTCTTATGTGAAAGTCTGTTTATCAATACATTAGTGTGTATTGAAGTGTCCACTCGACCAAACATGCCAACACTGAGGTCGGTTCAACTCTGTTAAACAACGCTAACAGTGGTTCCACCCTTCACCTTGGTATACATGCCAACACAAAAAGCAGACTAACACGAAAGGAAAAACCTAACCTTCAACTTGAAACTGCTATGCTTGAGTCTGCCATGTCATTGTGTGCGATTGTAATATGCTATAATACCTTAATTCTACATTATCTAACTCGAACTAGCGACACCTGAAATGATCACGAACGTAACTTCAGACCTCTGTAGAGAATAACAATAAAATGCGTCACAATTCTTAACAAACCACATTAGAATCATGTTACTCACGAGCAAAATATGTCACAAACCTTACAAGATGAATCAACCCTTTTACAGAAAGCAAGCATAGTCCAGTTTGTCATTCATGCCCACTGGTTGCATGGAGTCTAAAAGTTTTATCCAGAAAAAGTCTGCTTATAAGAAGTTATTTTATTTATCCTTTCTAATCACCTAAGGTACAACTTCTAAAATTCGAAACCTCAATTGGGTGACGTTATGTCCAGTGCATGCCAACCCTAGATATTTTAGATCTGTTGCATATATTACTTTTGTGTTTTCCCTACGTACACTTTGCCACAAGGGCACTTCAAAGCATATGCTACATGCTTGGTGTTGCAGTCTCCTGAAAGTTTCAACTGGATATTGTATCCCTAAGTAGGATGGACTAATGTAGTGCCAGTTACAGACATCTCAAAGTGCCTCGATGATTAGATTCTCTTCTCTGTGTTTCTTTGGATAAAATCTCCTTAATGTTTTTCGATTTACTGTATGCAAATAATGGTTTTCTTGGTAAAGATCTTGAGAATCAGGTTCATTATGAAGTATTTCCCATCGTCTGGTAATTATACGCTTAATAACCTGTGATTCTGTGGAAAATGTTGATACAAAAACCATGTGAACAATATGTTGTTGATTAGCTTTCTTCAACAAAACGTATCTGTCCTATAATTGAACCCTTGCTGCTTGAGACAATATAAATTCTGAGTATCCTCTATGTTTACATTTATTTATGAATGTTTCTTGAATATCTACAAAATGTTGCAGTTCTGATATAATTCTTTACAATCTCATAAATTGAGCTAGTGTAAATGATGTTTGAAAGCAGGTGGATGAAAACTCTGAAAATGAAGGCTGTTATTTCTGTCCAAAGGTTTGGTGTAGATGTTGGTTTGGTTGCCTACTGCAGTAAGTAAGTTTAATCATGACATCCAGAAAGGATATCTCTTGTTTTTTTAATCTGATGGGTAAACTTGATGTGATCATTCCTTTTAATTGATTTTGAATGAAAAGACACTGGCCTACTATGCCTATGTCCTGACACCTCAAAAGTGGTGGAGTGCTTGGCTGAGATGGACTGGAGGAGTGTTTTGGATTGGGGTGGGGTGGATTGGAGTGCGGTGGGTTGGATCCCCACAGCTGGCTTATGAATATCTCTGTGGCTCCAAAGAGGAAAGCAGAAAATGTGGCAAAGATGTAGTACAATACAAGTGCCAATAGCAGTGGAGAAGCAGTACTCCAGAATGGGTAATCCCATCTGCATTTAACCTGTGAGCAGTACTGTACACCCAACAGAATCTCCAGACAGTTTACTAAATACACTTCTATACACCATACTATCAGATACAGGGTCTTATTTCAGCTGTAGTGGTTCATCAGTTGTGAGTAAAGGGCAAAGTAGCAGTGTCAGATGACCCAAACCCACCCAAAAGCCTTAACATAGCAAAGAAAAAGGTCCTAATGTGCATTAAACCCAAAGCAGCAGTGCTTCTCGGTGGTGGCCATAAGCAAACTGCCACTCACTTGTTTGCTGAAGACAGAAGCAAGATAAATGGCATTATAGAAATAGTGTTTTTTAATATCGGGAAGGGAAACAAAACCACTGCTGCACGCACTGCATGTCAATCAATAATGTTTGATCAGCACAAGAGTATGCCGTGCTACCTCAGGCCCACCCATATGCAAAACCAGTCTTGGGTTGCTTGTGTTCTGGTTCAGGGAGGACGGCCCTGGCAGTTTAGGCTGGACTGTTCTGATTGGAGTAGAGTCAAGACTGCTTTGCATATAGCTGGGTCCAAACTGAGGTGGCATAGTGGGGAAAAGCCAATGTATTGGAATGCTACTTCGAACAATTGTCAGTGGTCAGATTTGCTGCAAGCATTCCTTCCATCGCCTTTTGTGTCTTTGCTGTTTACTAAATGCATACTTTTACCACCTGCTCTGAGTAGGTGATGAATGTAACCTGCAGCCTCTGTGAGAGGTGGGGGAGTGAAGGGCGCTGTGAAGGGGAGGAAAGAGTAAACTACTTTCTGGCAGGTGGCATTTTATACTGCCCTGTCAAGTCTGTCATGTCTAACATGCCCCCTGCCAAAACCAAAAAAAAACAAATGAAAATAGGTTTGGTTGTTACTGCAGTGAAAGCATCATGCAATTTTTCTAGTCAGAATTACCAACCTGGTAAAATCAGGTCTGGTATTCCAACACTTGGAAAAACTTGGTGCAGGACTACTGGCCCACTGAATCAGGTGGAGTGGAATTCCATGTGGTATTTCTACTTTGGCTGGCTCATCATCAGGGTGTTAGTGGTTTTATATGTAAATTAACGACGTTGCAGGAAGGAATGCAAGAGGAATTCTGATGGTGACAGGGGCAGAGGCAAAATAGATGTTTCTCATTCTATACAGGTATCTGCAATATGTTTGAAGGGAGAAATACCAGCTGAGATTCTCTCACGGTTGTGTCAAAGACTGTTATGAGCCTATGATTATTACTAGTACCAAATAACTCAGATAAATCAAGAGCAATAACGAGGTATTCATTCAAGTTTGGGCTTTTTGGCCCCTCTGAATGCCCCTTACATTCTTTCTGGAAGAGTTTGGTGATTTACATTCACAGGAACCCAGTAGGAAATTACCTTATCATTCCCTCTTGGATTCCACAGGATCTGTTGCTGTACTCGAGATGCATAGTGGAAACGTTTAACTCATCCACCCCTTTTGTAAAATACTCATTAAAAAAGTGTTGACTTTATTTCTTGGTGATTTAAAAATTAAAAAGTGTTCCTTTCCACGCCTCATTGTTTGATATGAGAAGAGTGCGCTGGGATATGGTGAAATAGGCTTCTAAGGGCTAGCTAGCAGATTTTAATGACTATAATGTAGGAGTGTTCTTTTGCAAGAAACCGTCTGTGAAATGATGCTATATTGGCTGCGCTCACGTTAAAAGTTTTAATCCTATTTTTCAGTAGGCCAAGAAAGATTCCTTCTTGAGGATTCCCAAATTTCTCAGGCCTGGATACTGCTTCCTTGCTTCCTCTGAAGAGCAGCAAATGCACTTCAGAAGAACAATGGTGTCTTTAAGCACTGTGAAAGCACCTGACTTCTGAGCCAATGCATCCATATGGGATATAATTATACACGTTTGTGGGCTAAGAATCACTGCTCTAGCTCACCGGAAAACCACGGACACCATCAAGTGATAAAATACCGCTATGATGCTGTAGGGTCCAGCATGAGACAGCAATGATATCTGGTGTTGTTCTAGTCTGAAAGAAGCACAGCGCCTGGTCAATTCCTTATAACATCTTCTCTGAATCAGTGAAATTCAGACAAATATCATAGCTGACCAATCAGAAATGATTTAACAGTTTTAGATATTTGGAGGGACTGGCAGCAGGCTCATCCCCTTGCAGATCGCCCACTCTGTACCCATTACAATGGCGTTGGTATCAGTGTTGCAGCCTATGAAAGGGTCGACCTGAAGATATATATTGGTATAGCTTAATTTTTACAAAACATAAGTGCCAGGGCCGAAGGTATTTCTCTGGAAGCCTGTGCGGCATGACCCCCTAGGTCCCTGCCAATGCAGCCAATTACCAGTTCAATGCCCCCTACTGACTATCAAGCTCTTAGACCAACTGAGCTATACCAGGTGACCCAGTTCTGTAAGAATGGCTTGAGTACACTACTTTTATCTTTTAATTTTAATCATATATTGAATTATTTAATGATGTGCATTTGTACCCTTTTATAAATATACTCATAGCACCACCATGTGGTAGAGTGCCCTAAATATATGCCGGTGTTAAAAAATAAGGGTCGGTGCCGAGCACCGCACAAATTAAGCACTAACAAGTTCAGATTTCTATAGGAAATACCCCACCACCAAGACAATTAAGTTACCAATCCCAATTCACTCAGTGACAATTAAGTGACCAATCCCAATTGAACCAGTATGATTTAGAGCTGTACTGTTGTTTTAATATATAAATAAAAACGTCGAAGTTTAGTGGAGAGAATTACATCAAGCAATATAAAAGATTAGAAAATGTAAGCATTTTCGGAATTACGTCCAAGACTGAATTTTGTACTACTCTTTTTTCACAAGCTACTGTAAAAGCGCAACACTGCCAGAGAGTGTGATTAGCATCGGCATTATGTGAGAGCGTTTCACTTCTTAAGCAGCGGTATGGCAGGGTTGATCAGACATCCAACTGATTTCCTTGGTTACCAAACAGCACATGCCAGGGGGTCTGTTATTAATAGAGCGTAAGACGATGCCTTTGCTTGTCATCGGCTGCTTTACACTGCAGGCAGGTCTGAAGCTTGCTTTCCATTCACCACGAGCAGCTAAGTTCTCAAGGGAAGAAAGTTTCAATGAACAGAACATCACACATGAGTGGTGCAGCTAATTAAAAAAAATTAAGATTACAGAAATGCATCTGCTGTAAGAATGCAGAGGCCGGACACACATCGATATAATAAACGCAATTTCTCTCCCTCGACTCAGATACCAGGACGTACTTTTTGACAGTTGTGTGGGGGCGACACTTGAATTTACCAGCCGAGTCAGGTTTTCAACACCACTTATAATGAGCCCCTTAGTTGCTGAGGGTGAACTGTGCCTGATTACTGAACATTAACAACTTTCATTTTAGAACGCTGACCTGTATTTCACAATAAATGAGTACATTGTGGTGGCATCTGTAGAAGTAAATGAATCGATAAACTAGACAACAAATGAACAGGATGCCAGAGCAAAGAGGTCCAAGTAAGTCTAAAGTCGTAGCAAGGGCGCCGCGGGTCCCAGAGCCAGCAAGTAGTGTCCCATCACCCGCCCTCGAGCGGCATACTCGAGTACCGCCAGGATCGTGGCTCAGTCTGACCCTCACAATTCTGGGCCCCGGTGCAACGACAATATATATAGAAGGATGCTTCAAAATCATCAGTCATAGCATTCAGCCTCCGACTCACTGATTAGTGGCACCCTTGCCTCAAGTCGCTGTGCCCTGATGGCCTCGTACAATTATTGGTTGAAATATTAACACTCTGATAATTTGAACACTCAGATTGATATGTAGTAATGTATAAATATTTATGGTACTGGGCTACTGCTGGTTCCAATATTATTATTGTGAATATTTTCTTTAAGCTTTTTCTTTGAGCACTGCTTTGCACTCACACAAACACTTTTTTGTTTCCCACCAGATTATTTGTTAAAAATATGTGAGTGTATATCCTCATTTTAGTTGCATCTTGTTCAGGCGCCGAGCTGTTTTCTTAATACATAATTGATTTATTTCTGCTGATATCAAAAAGCAATATTCATCTATTGTGAAATATGTCAGCTTCTAGAAAGCAAATCCATGCAGTATCTTTTATTGTTCATTAATTTTATTTCCTATGCTCTATACAGGATATAATGTTGCCTTGTGCATTTATCAATGACTACCTAACATGGCACCAGGGTAGTTAATTTAGCGTCGTCGTAGGTATGCGAAAAACAGGCAATGCAAAGGTGACATCTGTACCAGTGGTGCAGGTAGCATTAGACGGCAGAATGGGCAACAATGCTCCTCAGAGCGCACCGGTCCATATAATTTCACAAGCTTGGGCCTTTGGAAAGCTGATAGTGCTGCAAATGAGTCAAGGATTCACATGGCGGCCACACTACAGCCTGAAGCGTGCACACCCACAGACCAATAGGGGAACCCCATCGATCAATGAACCACTGATACTTAGTTTATTTTATTGACCTAAGAAAGCGACAAATGGTATCACAAGACTGCCTTGGGAGTTAAAAGATGCAAACGACACAATATAAATGATGCAGTATATATTCACTGAAAAAAACATAGGTTACAGGGAGGTTATAGTTAGGTTCTGAATTTACTCATACAAAACCATAGAAATTCAGCAGGTATAGTTAGAGTTCTTTCAAGTAACTAAAGCTTGTACCTTAAGGTAACTATAACTCGCACCTTTGCCATGCACAGCTGTAACCGTTGTTTTTTTCAGTGAATTTGTATTTATTTTTTAACGTATAGTAATTTTCATTACTATACGTTAATCCAACCACAGCCGCACACGGCCTTCGGCCATGCGTGGTGGCAGTTGGCCAAAACCCCCTATAGGCACCCAACCTTGCACCGTGCATTTCCTTCTCCCATGCACAGTAGACTGGGGCTAGCCTGCAGCCAGCTCCTGCTGCCAACCCCCCAAACCACCCAACCCAATGATGTGCACAGCCCTTTACGCATGCACTGCAGAAGTTGTCTGGGGTCTCTCTGGGTGTGAGAATAAGTGTGGGAGGCGGTATCTGGGGGTAAGAGTGTCTGTCAGGGTGTTAGACTGCATACATCAGTGTTTTAGTGGGTACGTCAGTACATGCATGGCTCTGTGAGTGGGTGCATTAGGGTGTCAGTGGGTCTGTGAGTGGGTGTGGGTGTGTGATGGTCACAGTGGGTGTTTGAGTGGGTGTGTAACTATCTGAGTGGGTCTGAGTGGGTGGGGTAGGGATCCCCTTTTACTTTTTTCAAGCTGGGGTGGTGGTCCCCAGGACCCGGGGGGGCCACTGGCTCTCCCACACATATTTAAAGCAAAGCCCCGGGTGGGTGTTGATGATCCCCAGTGCGCGGGGGCCATGGCTTCCCCGCATATGGTTAACTAGAAGCCCTGGGGAGGAGGTGGTCCCCTGGGCAGCATGGGACCGCAGGCCTCTCCATATTTTTAAATGAAAGCCCTGGCGAGGTGGCGGTCCCCAGGGTAGCGGGGGGCCCGTGCTAATAAAAAAATAAAAGCTCATGGGAGGTGGTGGTCCCCAGAGCTGTGGGGAGGGCCAGGAGCCCCCAACAGTAAATTTATAATGCCCCAGGGACCTGGCCCACCCGGGGGCCTATAAAAAGACAAGCGCAGGAGCCCACTCTTGTTCTTTTATTTTTTTGCTGCAAATGTGCAAATATCGCAATCTTGCAGCAAAAAAATAATTTACAAAAATGTTTTTTTGATCTAGGGAGTGTCCCTCTGAGAGCCCCCCCTACCATTGCTAAAGTGTAAGGGCATCTCCACCCTGTCCCCTTTTATTTTATTTCAACTTTTTTTCAGGGACTCGGCTCAAGCATAAAAGATACAGGCAAGTCAGAAAACACTTTTCCTATGGAAACATGGTCCTAACTATAACTACCTACTGGCGGTCGCCAGTGGGATACATATATATATATATATATATGTGTGTCGCCAAGACTGCTGGACGCTGCTGTGCTCCTGACCGGGGTGCGCATTGGCGACTCGGCAGCAGGCATGCACTGTAAACAATCACCAATAATCTTTTATTATCCATCCAACATAAGAGCCAATGCTTTTTACATTCAATTGCTTATAAAAGCTTTCATTTATTTGACTGCTGCCAAAACCATCAAACGCATAACGTGTTTCAGCTACCACCATAGCCTTGCTCACTGAGCAAGGCGACGGAGGTTCCCGGAACATGTTTGATGGTGTTGGCCTCACTGCAGTGACCCTGTATGCCAGAGGGGTCACTGTTGAACTTATTTGGGCTAGAAGAGTGAGACTTGTGTCCGCCAATATCTTCGACCCCATATACCAGGGGGTGGTGCGGTAGTCAGGGCAATCACATTGGAGGAGTCAGCGCCCATGTTGTGAGTAACATAGAAACCTCATATGCCAGGAGGAACTGCTGGTACAGCTGTTGCCAAGAGTTCAGGCCATTGCCTGGATAAGAGGATTACTGCTGGGCCCAGAGATTCAAGCCGGCACAATGTGATCTGCACCTGACAGATTCCCCGAGGATCGTAAGGATGCCACCAAGGATGCTGCAACCTCACCTGGGCTCCTGTCGGGAGCCGGAGGATCAACTGCCCATCCTTCATTAGGGGAAAAGTGACTTACTTTGTGTTTGCCAAATGGGAGTAGCTCTGATTGCTGGAATGATCCTACAGTGCTGCTCGAAGGACAGAGTCTGCGTGCTTGTTGTGTGCTGCAGAGTATACTACGGGAAGTCGAATTTGCTGACTAGGATCAGGACTCAGGAGTGTCCATGGAGAGGGCATTGCTGCACTGCTGAACGCTTCCATACCCCTGCAGCAGGTAAGACTGTAACTGGGCCTTTGGGCCCCAGTGAACTCACTGCTAACGGTGCTGCAGCACCATAGTAGACACTTTTGATTTAATTCTAAGAAGTCAAAGGAGAACCTTTGAGTACGGCCTACTAGTAAGCATTCCCTGGTGAATGGGAAATAAGCCAGATGATGTTATAAAGAAGAGGGTGTGACAAGGATTTGCCTGACAACAACTAGTGCCCTAACCTAAAGGGGATTGTGTTATTGTCATGAACGTTGTTGTTCCTTGGCATGTGTAGAGTTGGAAGTAAAATACCTATTTTTCTTCCAAAAGTAAGTAACTGACTGCACATTGATTTATTGTTCGTACTGTGTGCACTTTGAGTTATGAGAGGTGTTAACTTACCTGTATCTACACTTCCTTCCCCCCAATCTTGAGGGAGCCTTTGACTGCTTGTCCACAGCAACCACTTAGAGTTAGTTCAATTCAATTCCCTTATTCGATCGCACAAGGAAGATCATAAAAGCAATCAGCAAGAAAAAGAAAATACAAATAAAAACAGTCCAAGACAGCAGGAATAATAAATAGATACAAATTACACAATACTTAAAGTGCAGAAGAAATAAATAAGCATCCCATACATCATAAACAACACAGCTTTAAGAAGTATAAAATGACTAATAAATAAAACATCATTGCTTTACATAAAACCAAGGCACTTTTTAGGAAACTGCCTACCATTACATATCACAGGGTAACCCAGATGCTGTAGTAAGAGCAGAGCTGCTCTACACATCCTAAATTATTTTTTTCGCAAGATCGGCAATAAATAACACATGGTCAAGGGTAAATAAAATCTACCAAAAAATAAAGTGCAAAGGGTCTGAAAAGATTCCTCATCGCAGGGGCAAGTGCAAATATCAGACTGAGAAAACTGCCCTTGCGGGAAGGAGAATAACCATCTAATGGACCCTAACCTAAATCGGGTTAGCACCATTCTTTCCCACGAACCAGGGACAAAATTCAGGTAAGGAGGGGCATTTCAAGGGAGGTTTGAACTAAGCAATAATCTTTAACAGACATTTTCACCAACTCAGTATCCTCCCTCTTGCTGCTCCTTGTGCCAAGGAAACCATTCTTCAACCAGGTTTTATACTTGTTAGACAAACAGTCCGGGTTATCAAACATCTACAGACAACCAAGATCGTCAGTGGTCTTTCTAATATAGTTCAACCAGGAGAGACAATCCTTAATAGCATCAGAGGGGCAAGTTTAATGGAGTTCTAAACATAAGCTAAGCCCAACTCCTGGTGTGGCACAAAGTGAGATGCAGTCGTCGGGACACCAAAAATGCACCTACAAAACCTATTTTCTTCCAACGGCATACTTCTGACATTCCTGTAATCCCCCATCACCCCTGCCGCATAAGTCAATATAGGGAGGCATTTCCTACAATAAATTTCTAGCATAGGGACAATGAGTTTTTTCCTGTAGCAGTAGCCAGTGAGAAAATGGTCCCTACAGCCTACCTATAACAGTCAGTTCTATTCCTGACACATGGGGCCCAATTAAATCCATCATCAAACATAACACCTAGATAAGGGAACTGATGTACCTTCCCAATTGCCCTTACCTTAATTGCAAAATGTCGAGTCTTGGTATTTTTTGGGCCACAAACCATAATATACACTTTGGAAAAGTTAGTTTCAAGTCCCAGTTTTTCCATAAAACCAACAAAGCATATCATCAATGACTTAAGCCCATTTGTGGTACGTGCAAGGCATACTGCGTTATCTGCACAGAGGAGGGCAGGGAGGGGTTTACCATTCACATGGGGTACGTCAGCACCAGAGTTCATTAGGAGTTCATTAGAGCAGCATTAAGGTCATTAATGTACAACAAAAAATAAGATCGGGCTAGGATACAACCTTGCGGCACACCTCTATTTACAGGGAAAGATGAAGTGCACTCTCCATAGTCTCCGTATCTCACGGATGCAGACAAATTCCAATGAAGATGTTTAAGGAGGGCAACCAAACCTACATCAAGACCCAGGGAGGTCAAAATATCCCATAGTTTAGATCTTACAACACAATCAAAGGCACTCGATAGATCCATAAAAGCCATATGTAGGGAGGTGCCCTTAGCAAATTTGTAATTTGACAAAAGAAGGTGGAGGTTCAGACATTGCTCAGTTGCGCGGAAGCCTTTCCGAAAGCCATATTGGTGTGGGGACAGTATATTCCTCTCCGCTACCCATGTTAGCAGTTCATCCAAAATAATTCTACCAACACCCTTAGCAGTAGAATTAAGGAGCGAAATGGGCCAATAGCACTTAGGGTTGAAGGGGTGGCCTTTCTTGAAAACTGGAGCAATTGTAGATTTACGCCAAGAAGAAGGAACCCCAGCCTTCCAGGCAGACTTAGCAAGGTTGGTCAAGATGGGAGCCTACAGCTCTGGGTTTTCCTAAAAGAGGTCAACAGGGATCCAATCCAAGACTTATGGAAAGCTGAGAGTCAAGTGCAGAAGGGGCATGTGGCTCAGATGCACAGCATCCACAGAACAGCCAGCCCCAGGGCATCCGGAGTAAAAGGCCTAAACCAACACTGTTTGCCCCAGTAGCCCCACCGTGTCCAGTGACCCTCTGAAAGGGGTTCTGACAGCTTGTTTATTTAAAGTAGCTCCTATAACTTCTGGGAGTCGGTAAGAGATCAATGGTTTGTGATCGCATTGCTGTTCCAAATCACTGATACATTTCAGAACGAATCGGCATTTTTGTGGTTACAAAGCCTCTGATGTTTTCGAATCACAGGCTTTCTGACTGGAAAAGTTTTGTAAATCAAAAATACTAAATTTTTAAATTTGCCACACTACAAAATAATTTTATGCAGCCAAAAAATCGTGTTTACGGTGTGCTTAACACTGCTGTACAATTTTTTCTGCGACTCCCAATTTGAGATTTGTAAAACAGATCGCAAATTGTAAGCCGCAAAACAAAAGGTCGGGCATTTGGTCCTAAATAAGTTATTTCTTAAAGTAGTAGTTATTTATATTTTTTTTAATTACATTCACATAATTAAATTATTTATTTAAATGTATAATAATTGTTTTATCTCATTTTAATATTTTTAGAAATTGATGGGGTGTGCTAGAATATTGGAAGTTTAGACTCTTAATTCAACTGTATTCATTTATAATAATTTGTTAGTGCAGCGGTTTCCAACCTTTTGACTTCTGTGGACCCCAACTTTATCATTACCGTAACCCAGTGAATTATTATTAGAATCCGGGGACCCCCCACTGAGTAATTACTAAAAGCTGGGGACCTAATCTGTTTATAATATTTAATTTTCTAAGCAGTATATGAGCACCTGCACTTACGATGTTTTCCGCTAGTTATTTTGGCTGAGTATGCAAGGTGCCTATTTATAATGCCTTGAACACTTGAAAACTTATGAATTCAGTTGATTCCTCACATACATGGGAGCTATCTATATTTAAATAACATGACTGCTGACCCGAGCAGAGTAGGGTATTTCATGTCTGTAACAAAAAAAGTTGTCTCTACGAGGCTAGAGGGTGTCCTCAAAATATGTGAAGATATGGAAGAGGTGGGGCCACCACCGTGGAATCACTATAGACCCAGCTGTATCTCTGAAGCAGGGCCTTGACAGAAAAATGTACGCATATGGCTCTAGGCCATCGGAAGCTGGAGCTGGTGGGGGGGGGGGGGTGGAGGGAGGAAGAGCACTAGACAAGAGAGACATACCAATGTTTGTCATTCCAAATGTACTCTTAATCATGACGTCAAGTGGGAGAGGAGGTGGGGTCTTGTGGAATGTATGGCTATAAAATATTTTTAAAAACTGTCACAAAAGGCAATGCAAAATTGGTTATTAATGCATTGAGCCATAATGTTGTAGACACCACATGTTTGATAGATCATTGCCACTTGGAGCTAATATTCACATGGCAAATGTAAATGTGCCTCAAAAGCGAGCTGTAAACCATCAAGCTGACAGGAAAAACCATGCCACTACCTACAAAATCATCCGTAGGCGCTATATGCTAGCATGCTAGAAAGGGGCTAAAGTGCATGACTTTGCAAGTCATCCAGGTCAAGAAAACATGGTGTTCATGACAACTGCATACAGCTCGGTCATCGAAAACACGTGTCCCCTCTGGACATACGTGCTCAGATAAATTCACTTCAAGAGTCTGGTGATAAGACTATAGCTGAAATCACAGAGCACCACTTACACCTTGGTGAACATACCAATTGTGAAGGTCACCTAGAACTATCAGATGACTCCAGTGGGTCACCGTACATGTGTAACCCTTCTCAATACAAAAAAGGGGCACCCTTAGACTGTGTGACACTAGTAGGAAAGTATGGGTCAACCAAACCAGACAGACAGGAAAAGGAGGATGCGGAAGCAGAGGGAGATTCTCCCACTAGGCACCAGGAGGAGAAGTTGGCCTGTGGTCTGCTCAGACTAAGGGCACGTGTACTAAGAAGAATGCTTATTTCGAAGCTCCAGTATTTCAAGTTCTTTATACATCAGGGTTTAAACATAAAAAAAAAATAGTTTCCCTCTCTCCTCGCCCGTATCTTCTGTATTTTCCACCCAGATGCCATGAAAATGAATCTGCAGCCAGACGTACACACAAAGCTGAATACTAATCCTGCTACTTGTAACAGATGGCATGAGTATCTGTAAAGTGTGGGCATTACAATTGCTGCTGAAGATGGGGAAGCGCTTTCAATTAAAAAAGAAATACCCATTCTCTATTCTTTTTCGAGAAGCATGAATACTCCATTCTCTGTTGTAGCGAAATGATGTATTCACCCTTAGAATGCTAATGAGGAGCAGTCTATGTTGAAATCCAGGCATGCTAACATACTGCCTTACTGCAGGTAACGTAATGACGTCGGCTGTACATTAACATTTGCTTACAGACGAAAAAAGAACATTAGCCCACCTTTGAGCATGACCTCTACAGGTTAAAAGGTCATAGTATAATGCCACTTAAAGACGGTATCAAGGTCGGCCCTAAGAATATTAGTGGGGCCCGACTAGTTCTAACTATAATAATGGTTTTTAATTTATTTAAAAAATAAGTGCAGTTGCTCAAACATTTTCTTAGCAGGCCACTTTCCACTTCCGTTAATGGCACCACCCACGTCTGTAATAGATGCCGCTCACTTCCCCTCCTGGCCCCGCCCACTGCCTACAAGACAGTGCCCAAATTCAGAAGTAACGGAGCCTGCCTTCCTACGGGCGGGTCCACTGTGGTTGACTCCACAAGAACTGTTCTTAAAAAATTGTGTCAAAAAGTGGAATGATTAAATATTGCAACAATCTTATGGTCTGGTTTTTGGGGGGCATAAGGACACTAGTTCACATAAAATATTAAATGTACTTGACCATTTAAATGAAAACTGCATAAAAACACACCCTGATCAATTAAAGTGAGTGAAATGAGATATTACACAGAGTGACTTATAGGAAAACTTGTCAAATTAGGGGTGGGTTGGTTCAGTTGATGATGGTTTAATTGTCTCCTCAGATCATTAGATTTTAGATAAACAAGTAAAAAAACAAGGGATTCTACAGGCTGGGCCTTGCAACTAGGACGTAAGGCCTGATGTACAAAGGTTTTTATTGTTCTCAAGCCCACCAGTTTGAATCAATCAATCAATCAATCAGGGGATTTGTATAGCGTGGCTAATTATCCATGAGGGTCTCAAGGTGCTCGGGAGAGGCGGGAGGAGGAAGGATCAGTCGAGGAGCCAGGTCTTGAGGTCCTTCCTGAACTGAGACAGGGTGGGGGATTGCCTGAGGTGTATGGTGGGGTGTTCCAGGTCTTGGCGGCGATGTGGGCAAAGGATCTTCCTCTGGCTGTGGTTTGCCGGATGCAGGGAACCTAGCGACGGGGGGATGTTGGTGGAATTGGGGTTGGTGAACTCTTTGATGACGGAAAAAAGTTCCTTGCTGCTGTGGGCATTTTTATTGATGCATTGTTGCAGGGCGAGTCTCTTGGTGGTCCTAATGAGCTGGTGGTGATGTTTGACGGCGTTCTTGAAGTTTTCGTGATTTTCAGGGGTCTTGTTAGTGCAGCACTTCCTCTCCTGACGTCTGCAGACCTGTTTTGATTCTTTGCGTGCCGGGTGAACCAGTTTGCTTTCTTGGCTGTGCTCCTGTTGTGGGGCATCTTAAGGGGGACGAGGGTGTTGGTGCAGTCGGTGATCCATGCGTGGAGGTTGTGTGCAGTAGTGTTGGCGTCGGCTTGGGGGGGGGGATTCATTGAGGCTGGCGGTGAGCTGGGCTTCAGTGACTTTGTTTTGTTACTAAATTAGTAGGTTTTTGACCAGTAAGTAGATTTTTCAAACAGACAAAATCCATTTAGCAATTTGGAAATGTATTTCTGAATTGATAAAAGGGTTAGAAATGATTACTGATTTGCAATTTGGAAGTGGGGTATTTGCGGCATCCCTGCATAATTTCGAATCAATGAGCTACGCATCAATGGTTTGTGTTGTGTCTTTGTGTCTCCAGGGTTTTTGTCCAGTATTTAGGGACCCACTCACATTTCTCAGATGTCATGATACAAGCTTGCTATAGCCTTGGAGATTGGTGCAGACATCTCAGTGGTGGCTGGTGGGCGAATGGTCATGAAGGCATAGGGTAACACAGATCAGCACTTCCAGGACAAGGTGGAATGAGCCAGAACATTACAGAAGAGTTGGAGCATTCCGGAAAAGACTGAATATTGCGTAAGTAGCAGGAAGGTTCCAAACACTTTCAAGTCAGTAAGAGCTGGGAGGATGTAAGCAACCATTGCAGTGTTACACTTTGACTAGTAACAGAGGTTGATGGGTCCTCTACTCTGGTTGCATAGTTTGCACCATTTGGGACTCTGAGGTTTCCTTGTTACCTTTCTAAAATTCCTGCTCCAACTTGAAACACCCCAGCAGAGGCATTCTGGATGCGTTGTAGTCTTTTTTGTACCTCGGTGGTGGTTCTGGCATGGAGTGCGTTGCCGTAGCCCAAGCGGCTGCCGATGAGGGCCTGGGTGACTGTTCTTTTGGTTTCGGTAGGGATCCATTTGAAGATCTTCTGAAGCATGTGCATGGTGTTGAAACAGGCGGAGGGGACTGCGCTGACTTGACGGTTCATCAAGAGTGATGAGTCCAGGATGAATCCGAGGTTGCGGGCATGGTCGGTTGGGCCCAGAGCGCTTCTAAAGGCTGTGGGCCACTAGGAGATGTCCCATGCCGAGGGGCTGTTTCCGATAACGAGGACCTCTGTTGTTTTGCTACTTAGCTTGAGGCAGCTCTCCTTCATCCATGCAGCAACTGCCTTCATTCCGTTGTGGAAGGTGGCTTTGGCTGTGTGAGGGTCGTTGGTGAGGGAGATGATTAGCTGTGTGTCGTTGGCGTATGGGACATTGTTGAGTGCGTGGTGTCTGGCGATGGTAGCTAGGGGGGCTATGTAGAGGTTAAAGAGAGTGGGGCTCCTGGGAGGAGGCTTGTGGGACGCCACAGATGATCTTGGTGGCCTCTGAGTAGAAGGGAGAGAGTCGAACTTTTTGGGTTCTGTCAGAGGGGAAGGAAGTGATCCATTCTAGTGCCTCATCTCGGATGCTGGCGTCGTGGAGAGGAGTCCGTAGAGTGTGGTGGGAGATGGTGTAGAAGGCGGCAGACAAGTTGAGTAGGATGAGAGCTACAGTCTTCCCCCTGTCTAGGAGGATGCAAATGTCGTCTGTGGCGGCGGGGAGGGCAGTCTCAGTGCTGTGGTTGCTTGGGAGGCCAGACTGAGAGGGGTCAAGGATGTTGGATAGTTTGATGTGTTTGGTGAGTTGTCTGTTGACAGCTTTTTTGATGACCTTAGCTGGGAAGGGGAGTAGAAAGATGGGCCGGAAGTTCTTGAGGTCATCTGGATCTGCAGTTGGTTTCTTCAGTAAGGGCTTGATTTCGGCGTGTTTCCAGATTTCTGGGAAGGTGGCGGTTTCGAAGGAGCGGTTGATGATGTGCCGGAGCTTGGTTGCGATGGTGCTACTCGCTTTGTTGAAGATGTGGTGGGGGCAGGGATTGGAGGGAGAGTCGGACTGGATGGAGTTCATGATGTTGAGGGTTTCCTCATTGGAGATGTTGGCCCAGCAGAGTAAGTGGTGCAGGTTTGGTGGAGCTTCAGTGGAGGCAGTGACGGTGTTTGGCGTGGGATGGTCCTGGGTCGTAAAACTGTCGTAGATGTCTGCTATCTTGCGGTGGAAGTAGGTGGAGAGGTTGTTGCAGAGTTCTTGTGATGGGAAGATGTCTGTGGAGTTCGCTCTGGGGTTGGTCAGTTCACGGATGATCGTGAAGAGTTCTTTGTTGTTGTGTGCGTTGTTGTTGAAGGCGTTTCTCTTGGTGGTCCTGATGAGTTGGTGGTGTGTGTCTAGGGCTTTTTTGAAGGCTTTGTGGTTGGTGGGGGTCTTGTCAGTGCACCATTTCTTTCGAGGCATCTGCAGTTGTGTTTGGACTGTTTGAGGGCTGCGGTGAACCAGTCGGCTTTCCTAGATGAGTGTCTGTTGGAGGGTTTATTGATGGGGGCTGAGGTGTTGGCTCAGTCTGAGATCCAGTTGATGAGGTCCTGGGCAGCTGTGTTGTGTCGAGGTTGTCTGGGGAGGTGAATTGTTGAGTAGCTGGTCTTTGTTCCAGCTTGTTCCAGCTCCTGCGGGGTGGAAGGTGAGAGGAGTGTTGGTTGGGGGATTTGTTGAAGGTAAAGTGGATACAGTGGTAGTCGGTCCATTGGAGTTTGGTGATGTGTCTGATGGAGATGTGGTTGCTGGTGTTGAAGATGGGGTTGAGTGTGTGTCTGGCAGAGTGGGTGGGCGAGGTGATTAGTTGCTTGAGTCTGAGGTTGGCGAGGTTTTCGAGCAGTGTCGTGGAGTTGTTGTCATTGTTGTTCTCCAGGTAGAAGTTGAGGTCCCCGAGGAGTATTTTGTCCTTAGAAGCGAGCGCGTGGGTGGTGGCAATGTCAGCGATGGCATCGCAGAATGGGGGCGGGGACCCGGCGGCCTGTAGATGAGGGTGCCTCACAGAGTGGTGTTAGGGTTGGTTCCAATCTGGAAGTGGAGGAGTTCCATGTTGGTTGTAGAGTCTTCGGTGCTGGTGGAGAGGCGTAGGGACTCTTTGTGGACGATGGCGATGCCTCACCCGGGGCGGTTTGAACGGTCTTTGCAGATGATCTTTTAGCCGTCTGGGATGGTGATGGCAATGTGTGGAGCCGAAGGGGGGTTAAGCCAGGTTTCTGTGAGGAAGGCGACGTCTGGAGATGTGGTGTCAATGAGGTTCCAGAGTTCGATGGCGTGCCTGTGGGTGGAGCGAGTGTTGATCAGGATACATCTGAGGTTGGGTTCTGTTTTGTGGGTCTTCAGAGGAGGGTTTGAGTGACGGAGGCTGGTGAATTTGCAGTGGCGACAGGTGAAGGATCCCTTGGTGTTACCTGGTGATGCTTGCTTACAGTTGTTGTTGTGTCCTGGGTTGAGTGCGATGAGAACTGCTGATGAGTAGCGGAGGTGGGTGGGAGGTCCAGCGTCGCGGCTGCCATTAAGTAGGGAGGGGGGAAGGAGTGGACAGCTGGGAGACGGGAGGGGGAACGGAGTGAAAATGGGTGGCGGGCCGCAGGGGCAGCAGCGGAGGAGAGAGAGATTGAGGGGAGAGAGGGAGAGAGCAAAGCAAGAGATAACAGAAACGAGGAAAAGATAGACGGAAGCAGAAAGCAAAAGGCACAGAAAAACAGAACACAAAGGAAAAACAAGGAAAAAAGAAAAAAGATGCAGAGGGCAGCCCAGCAGAAGAGCAGAGCTCTCCCACTACACAACAAGGATGAGGCACAGGCAGAAGCCTGCGGGTGGAGGAGGGCCTCAAACTACTGAAAGAGGACAGAGTTCAGGGAACAGAGGGGCTTCACTTACCGGTGGAGCTACGCGGTGGCTGAGCAGTTCACTGGCCAGTCATGCTGACTTGAGTCCCATTGGAGGCAGATATTTGAATTTGATTTCTCGACTGTATACTGTGAGTCCGAGGGCTAGTCATCCTCGCTGCTTCCATCCCTTGATAAGCCATTTGACAGTTACTCATATGACACTGTATCGTAATGTTACCTTGTTTTATACGTTTACGGGGGTTACAAGACAGTCCGTTGCAGATTTAGGGTCCTTGCCACAAACCTTTCAACATCCTGTGTTCCCTAGGTCAGTGGGTTGAGACACTTATGGAGTGTTTCTTTTCTCTTCAATACGCCCCTATTCCCCATACCACCACTCCCAAACAGACACTTCAGATCGTGGAATAAATTACAGATCCTTCTTTAACTGAAAATGGAAGGAGTGGAGTTAGTATCAGAGCCTCTGGCCTGAATTTCAGTGAAATCCTGACAAGAGGTACTCTTTTGACTGCTACCCCTTTGGGAATCATGGTGACAGCTTCATGGGGAGTAAGTGCTAGGCAGGGAAGCTGCTCTCATTGAAGTGTTTTAGAATAGAAAAAAAGTTTTTTAAAGCGGACCCCTTTTTTGGCTACTTAAAAAAAAATCCCATTTTAAAATACTTTCACTGGGATAGTTGTCTGCTGTCCCTTACAGGCCACCATTCATGTGAAGATAGCCAACCAGAGGGGGTTGCAATTTGCAACCTGCCTAGTGAGTATTAATTGGCTGCATTCCCAAGCAACCTGACTTTGAGAAGTCCTCTATCTCAATGTCCTCGGCTCCCTGGGCAATGCAAGGGATTCATTCTTCTGTACACCTGGCATCGAATGGGAACTAGCACTGGGCTCATTCCTTTTTTACTTGCCATTACTGAAGGAATAATAGTTCTTTTCCTCCACTTGTAATATGCTTACATTTGGTAAGATGCCATGTGCAGTCTGAAACCCTAGATGGCTTCCAGAGCCCAATCATTGAAGGGGGTGCCCTGAAGGCAGTCCGCAAAGGCAGCCATGAGACACCACAGACATGTGGCAAGCAGACAGATATTTCAGGGTTTTATCCCCCTATGATGGGCCGGGTGCTTGCACTCCCAGTGACAGAGAAGCTAGGCACAATAGCAACATACTTCCACGTCAGGACTGAGAGTCCTTTGATGGATGATAAGGGTCTGACCTTGAGGAGATGAAGGAGCAAAACCCCTGTGAAGACACCAACTGCACCCAGAGAGGACTCTATGTCTATTGGCATAGAAGCAAGCTCTAGACAGGTGTAGTTCTGGAAGGAACCTGGGCCTGCAAGGTTCATTTCATATGTTGATGATCAATATGTCTTTTATTTCACACCAGTTCTCACCGCTAGCTGTATTGATCATTGATACACATCCAGAGTGATTATACCATGAAGAGTCACCAACAATTTTTGCAGTGTTTATCCACCTGCAAGAGAGATGGGTGGAAGACAGTGCTGACTAGCTGCTGCCCAAATGGTCAGGCCAGTACTCCATCAGGATACCCTGTTGTAGTCACCAAAGCAGCCATACATTGGGCTGATAAATGCTCACATCTCAGGAAGTCAGCACTTACTGCAGTGTTTATCCACCTGCAAGAGAAATGGCGCCCTTCCGTGCTGCTAACAGGACTATCCTGCTGCGTGACTAGACCAGACTAGACCTGTTCCTTTAACCCCGGGCCACCAGAGTGACTTCAAGAGCTAGCTGGCTGGTCTCCTGTGAGAGTTACAGGGACACAACAAGCTCCAGGGATCTGTCATGTACTTGCCCAGCTGACTGGACCCAACTGGACCTGACTATCCCTGCTTCTGGCCTGCAATGGAGTGAGTCTTGACACTCACGTAGTGCTCTCTGGTCCTTGAAACTTGGCTGGCATCAGAGCTCACTCCTCCTTGTCCAACTGAGTGTTCCCTCATTGTAAGCAATGCAGCAAAGCAACTCGAAGGAGGCCCTCGCATCGCAGCACCTGATCAACAGCCTCACTGGAACTGACACAGAGTGAAGCAACTCAAAGCAAAACCTCTCTTCATAGCACCGCACAGCTCCTGATCAGCAGCCTCATGGAACCAAGGCATCGTGAAGCAGGACCTTGCATCTCAACCCAAATACAACCAGGTACACTTTCCAACAGGCCGAACTTGGTCCTATGGCTGGCCGGTGCTCCATCACAGTCGGACTGAAATTGTGACCATGTCCCAGTCCGAAGAGACTTGATAATCACAATTGGCGCTTTGCTCTTTTTGGCGCTACTTTTGCATATCTCTGTTTCTACTGTTTGGATTTTATTAATTTTGGTGTAAATTTATTTAGTAAAATAGACTTTGGTTTTCTAAATTGATTTGGAATTTTTCTTGTGTTGTGTTTTCACGTTTTTACTGGGTGTGTGTGCCGCGTAAATAATTAACACATTGCCACTAAATTAACCCTGACTGCTTTATGCCAAGATACCAGAGGTATAGATAAAGTCCCTTCTGTGGTTCATCTTGACAACGATTGTTTTTATTATTTGAGTGTGGCTTCTACCCCTCTCAGCTAATAACCCAATTTCTTACACAGTGCATGTGAGGAGCTTGGCTCTGTTTACTTTTCAGGGTGAGGGAAATAGAGGGAGTACAGGATAAATGATGACTAAGAAGAGAGAGCAAATGGATGATTAATGGAGATTAAGAAAGAATAGAGAGACAAGCAGGAAAAGGTGACAGAATGGGAAAAGGATATAAGGTTCAGAAAGAAAGAGAAAGGAGATAAGGAAGAGCGAGCACAGTCTGAAAAGTAAAAGGAATGGAACAAGATACAGTGGTGGCCGACAAGAGGGGAGCCCTCTGGGGGAGAGCGTGCAGGGGGGTTAATAATAAAAAATAAATAAAAACACTTACCTAGTGCTTCTGGCCACCTCATGCGCCTCTGCTTCCTGGTCCCAGCAGTCCTGGTCCCAGCAGTCCATGGGACAACATCAGAGACTACCTGTGCAATCCCCGTGCTGCTCTCATGCAATTACCTAGCATGAGAGCAACACGAGGATTGGTCTGAGCGGGCTGGTTTACCGCTCACTCAGGCACTGGGAGTCTGTGCTGTTTCTTTAACCTGGCTGTGGAATACAGCTGAGTTAGAGAAACCTAACTGTGCATTCCTGTTTAGCCGGCCTGGAACAGCAGGCCAAACTGATTTGTGCACTTAAATGTGCACCACTACTCCACTCCTCCTCCTCCCTCCCATGGCCCGCCCCCCCCCCCTCCCCCCCCCCACCCCTCCCTGCGCATGCTGGCTCAGCCAGCAGCTGAAAATAAAACAATAATAAAATATGTTTTTATTTTTCAGCTGCTGGCTCTGAGCCAGTAGGGCCACGCTCCTTATCCCTCCCCCCCGCCCCCCTCCAATGTAGAGGAGCCGCCGCTGACTAGATATAAGGATTGGAGGAACAAGGTGAAGGTGAGTGTGAGAAACAAGAGAGGTAAATGAGAGACTAGGGTGGGGACAGCCAGGAAAGCATTTAATGGATGAAAGAGATAAGAGGAAAGCAGGAGTTAGGGAGACAAGTAGGAAAGACCATTAGAATGGGAAACTTTGACACCTGTAAATTACAGTAATGTAGAAGGTGCAGTGACACTGTGTTACAGGGGTACGATGGGCGCGCTGCACCCCTTTCCTATAAGTATTTTAATACCAGCTGGGAGCCTACTTTCATTGCTTGCACTAGGGCCCATGACCCCCAGGCTCCCCCACTGAGAGGCTCCCTTTGCACATGGTTCTTAATTACTTGTTTGTGTTTTTTCCGACAGGCAAGGGGGGAGCCTCGAAGGTAATTAAATTGGTTTCATTAAAGTAATAGACTGGGACGAGCTGGCTCTGTGTAGAAAAAGACAAACGTGAGGAGCATGCTACGACGTTCTTAGTTTCAGCAGACGCCTGCGCTGGTGGATGTCATGCGCTTCTAGAGAGATGAACCAGGGATGGGTTGGGAGCTAAAGGCAGACAGGCAGAAGTTGGCTATAACTACATTCTTTTAATTGTAGCCTCGGATTGCAGAGAACAAAACTACCCGCCCTTTGTCAGGAAGGTAAAATGGACATGCTGTGTCAACTGATTTTAAAGCATTTTTTGTATCTTAAAAGCTAGGTCCTTCAGCCAGTTCGAAGAGAACCCCATGCTATACTCAGATAGTGTAAGCGTTGGCATTGCACCCAGTTCCGCCGTAACACAAGTCACATAAGTGCCCGCCTGACGAGTGTATGTCACGTCCTCTTAAGGACCGACAAGCCACCTGCAGTTTGTCATTAGCCCTGAAACCTGTTCTCCTTCACCCTGCTTGCTGAGGGCTTTCCCCTTACCTCATGCCGCTGGTCCGTCACTGAAGCCCAAACACACAGAAAACAAGCTGTAAAATGTATAGGCTGAGGTGAGTTAGGTTGATGAGGTGCTATATATGTGTTCATACTCACTCACCTATTCATAACGTCATGAAGATCCGCAACTACAAGTTCGAAGTACTATGTTGCAGGCCATCTTTACATTTTGAAGCGTATCTTGTGGAATTATTTGTTAACATGGAAATGCTGAAACTAATTAAGTATTCCTCTTAATAGGAAGATGTATTTATTTAAGTGATGTCTAGCGCTACCAGTACTAAGGACAGATTGACTAAAGGGAATACAGAAGTAGTATGGTTGTGTGTTTGAAACAATATATGTGTGTTTGAAACAATATATGTTAAGAGAGTATCTGTCTAGGATAAAGACACAGTTATGTAACAAAGTTATAGTAATCAATCAATCAATCCAGATTTGTAAAGCGCGTCAATCATCCCTGAGGGTATCTAGGCACTACGGGGCTTCAGTCGAAGCTGCAGGTCTTCAGACTTCTTCTGAATTGCTGGAGCGAGGGGATGTCCTGAGGTAGATGGAAAGGCTGTTCCATGATTTTGCGGCGAGCTAGAAGGAATGACCTCCACTATTGTTGCAGCAGATGCAGGGGGTATGGGCAAGTGAGAGAAAGGCAGGGTGCAGGGGTCGGTAGGGAAGGTGGAAGCACAGGCGGTGGTTGAGGTATGCTGGTCCTTGGTTGTGAAGGCGTTTGTAGGCATCAGTATCTTGAACTGGCATCTTTTGTGTACAGGGAGCCAGTGGAGTTTTCTCAGGTGAGGGTGATGTGGGTCCTTCTGGGGAGGTTCAGGATGAGTCTGGCCGCTGAATTCTGTATGATTTGAAGCCTCTTTGTGAGCTGTGATGTGGTTCTGGCTTCAAGTGTGTTGCCATAGTCCAGGTGGCTGGCGACGAGGGCTTGCAAGACAGTTCGTCTGGTGGAGACTGGGGGCCACTTAAAGATTTTAACGAATCTACGGAGGGAAACGAAGCAGGCAGAGGAGACTGCGTTGATCTGGTTTGGATGATGCCGAGGTTTCAAACTTCTTCTGTGGGGGTGCGGTGTGATCCATGGTCAGCAAGCCACATGAGTCGTCTCACGGTAAGGCGGTGCTCCAGAAGACCACATGTTCCATTTTGTCTGTGTTGAGTTTTAGGCAGTTGTCTTGCATCCAACTGGCAATGCTGGTCATGCAGAGGTGGAAGTTGGCCTTCACAGTGGAGGGGTCTTTAGACAGCGAGAGGATGAGCTGGGTGTCATCCGCCTAGGAGATTATGTTTAGTCCATGGTTTCTGATGATGTTGACCAAGGGGGTCTGTGGGTCTTGAAGAGGGCAGGGTTGAGGGATGAGCCATGAGGGACGCCACAGATGAAGTTCTAGCGCTTCAGTGTGAAAGGAGGAAGAGGGACTCTCTGAGTTCTACCAAAGAAGAAGGATGCGATTCATCTGGGACATCATTTAAGATGCTGATTTGGTGAAGCCTCTTGATTAGGGCGTCGTGGCAGACTGTGTCGAATGCTGCTGAGAGGTCAAGTAGGATAAGGGCAGCTGATTCTTCTTGGTCCAGGAGGGTTCTAATGTCATACGTGGTGGTGGCAAGGGTGGTTTTGGTGCTGTGGTTGTAGCAGAATCCAGATTGAGTTGCGTCCAGAAAATTGTTTTTCTCTAGGAATTGCGTGAGTTGTTGGTTGTTAACTTTCTCTCGGAGTTTGGCAGGAAGGGGGAGCAGGGAGATCGGTTGGTAATTTGTGAGCTTGTTGGGGTCAGGCGAAGGTCTCTTAAGGAGGGGTTTGACTTCAGCCTGTTTCCAGTCATTCAGGTAGGTGGCTGAGGTGATGGACGTGTTGAAGGTGTCAGTGAGTTTGCTGCTGATGGTGCTGTTGCCGAGGTTGATCATGTGGTGTGGACAGGGGTCAGTGAGAGATCCTGAGTGGACAAAGCATATGATATTGGCAGTGTTGTGAATGGTGAGCTGGTTCCATCTGGTGATCTTGTTGGCAAGGGAGTCTGTGGGGTCTAGAAGGCTGAGGGCATCAGATGTGGGGGCATGGAGGTTGTGTAGATGGTGGATATCTTGTCATGCAAATAATCTGCAGTTGAGTTGCAGAGGTCTTGGGAAGGGGTGATGTTGTTTTCAATCACTAAGGGGTTAAGAACGTCTTGACGATGCTGAAGAGTCCTTTGCTGTGGTTGGAGCTGCTTTGGATGCAGTTGGCGAAGGCGTTTTTTTCTGGTGTCTTTCAGGAGTCTGTGGTACTGGCTGAGAGAGTACTTGAAGGCGGTCCGGTTGGTGGGCTTCTTGGTGGTGCATCAAGTTTTCAGTTGTTTGCAGATGCTTTTTGAGGTTCTTAGTTCTGGAGTGTACCAGCTGGCTTGTTTTGGGGGTCTACTGGGTTTGGAGGTTTTGCTGGGAGAGACTCTTTCGGCGCTGTCGAAGATCCAGGTGGTGACGTTTTTGACGGCTTGTTCGATGTCTGAGGAGGTATCAGGGAGGGAGGAGTTGAGAGCATTGGTCCATTGGCTCTCGGATACTCTGTTCCATCTATGGTGAGAGGTGCTGATTTGTCTGTTGCCATGGCTGTGGTCCGTTGTGTAGGTGAAATGGACAATGGTGTGGTCTGACGAGGTGAGCTTAGTGGTGTGGCTGTATTTGAGTTGCTGGCTGTGAAGATGGGATCTAGCATGTGTCCTGCGATGTGTGTTGGGTCGTAACTATCTACGTTAGACCGATGTTGTTCATGCTGTCCAGAAGGTTGGTGGTGTTGGCATTGTTGGAGTCGTCGAGGTGGAAACTGAGGTCTCAGAGGAAGATGTAGTATTTGTCGTTGATGGCTTGGGGCTTGGGGGAACTGAATTCGGGGATGGCGTTGCTGAAACTGCGGCAGGGTCCTGGGTGTCTGTAGGCAAGGATGCCTTCGATGGTAGTTCTGCCGTCTCCTCTGAGCAGGAAGCTGAGGTCTTCCATGATAGGGGTGTAGTCATCCGTTGTGGTAGTGCGGTCGATGAATTCCTTGTAGATGATGGTGATTCCACCTCCATGTTTGCTGATGCGGTCATCGTGAACAATCTTGTGACTGATAGGCATGGCTGCGGCGATGTCGGGTGCGGAGGCGGCATTGAGTCAGGTCTCTGTTTGGAAGACAATGTCGGGTGTGAGGGTGGTGATGGTGTCCCAAATCTCATTTGCATGCTTGCAGAGGGATCAGGTGTTGTTGGGAGAAGTTGTTGTCAAAGGGGTGGCGAAGGTGGTGTGTACTGGTGTGTTGGTGTTGCAGGAGAAATGGCAGTCCTTGTTGCGGGGTCTGGAGGTCATGGTGGTGAGCTTGGCTTCGGAGCAGCCGGGTTCCTGGTGCTGGGTGCAGTCCAGGCGAAGATGGGTGTAAAAGTACTTGCTTTTGATGTGCCGGCAGCACACCCGCTACACGCGTCCTCTGCGCAGCCACGTTGCAGCCTCCATAGCCAGTCCTTGGAGGCAGGAGGCACTGTCAGGGAGGCGGGAGGGTGTGGAATGGGAAAAATCAGCAGGAGCAGGAAAAAAATGGCGGGAGCGAGCAGTGACAAGGAGCTAAATGAACACAAAAACAAAATAAAAAGCATAAAGCCTAGATAAAATAGGAAGCACAAAGGCCAAACCACAAATAAGCACAAAATACACCAGCAATACCATAATATACCAGAATAGCAGAATACACCAGCAATGTATCAGAAGAGGAATTACACCGCTAAAGGTTCAGACAGGCGGTCACCCAAAAGCAGGATCGAACTGGACAGCTCAGGGACTGTGGCATAGTCACAGTCTCGGGGAGCTAAGGCAGCAGCAGTAGGGGAGCGGAAAGCTAGACCCAGAAGATTAAGTGCCAACAAATTCTTCCATCACAGAATACACACAGCAATGAAGTTAGATGCTTAAGCAGCAATTCTGAAAGAGAAACATAAACTGACAATATCTTTTTTTTAATTAAACAAGACAATGGAAACGGAATTACATGAATTATTGGAAAATGTGTTTCTTGTTCATTTATACAGTATATTAAGAGTGGAGCCTTCCCTAATGCTGCCATAGACGTGGCTCTGGTAAGCCATGAGTGCCAAGTTTGTCCTACTGAATATGCCCTTACTCCATCACAACCTTTCATTTAATATTTAATGGACCTTATTACGGAGGGAATCAAGACTTGCCAGTGAATTTTTCTGAGAACTGGTGACCTGTTGGTGCACCGTGGGAGGTCAAGGATGAATCTCGCTGAGGTGTTCTGGATGGTTTGGAGTTGGCGAAGGAGGTGGTTGGAGATCCAGGCGTAAGGTGCATTACCGTAGTCCAATCTGCTTGTGATGAGGGCTTGTGTGATGGTGTGTCTGGTGTTCAGAGATAGCCATTTGAATATATTGTGGAACATGTAAAGAATGTCGAAGCAAGAACAGCTGACTGCGTTGACCTGCACTGTCATGTTGAGCTTGTCACCCAAGATGCATTCCATGTTTCTGGTGTGGCCGGTCAGTGTGGGTGTGAGTCCAAGCTCTATTGGACACCAGGGTGAGGCCAATGGAGAGTTCTTATTCCCGAAGATTAGAACTCCTTTCATTGACCTGTTCAACAGCATCTGTGCTTAATTTGAGAAGGAGATTGAAGGTGAGACCCAAAAGTACTACATTTGGGGGACAAGGATTTATTTTTCTTCATCAGACTTTGGCCCAGAACAAAAGAGATAAAGAAGAGAAACACAGAAAAATGTGAAAAAGAGAGAAAGTGGGGCTAAAAAGGGAACTCCAAAAGTAAGATAACAAGGCTTCAAGTCCAGGGTGGTGAATGGCGTTGGCTAACTCCAACTGTAGGCTTCTGAGCAAAACCGTGGGCCTCAGCACTTATTTCTTTATAAATTAAGCACGGACTAGCATTCACATTAAGGTTTCACCCACCACAGCACACAGCATGGAGCAATGGGTCAGCCACCTACTCTCTTGCATTGTGAGTGATGGCATTTTCCCTGGTCATATGTCCAAATCGTCATCAATTGTAAGCCACAACATTTTGCCCGATCACAAATGCTTATCTGCCTAAAAACAAACGGACTTTAGAGACAGTGCTGGTTGGTCAATACTTTACTTTTTCGAAGTGTTTTCCTTTCTACTTTTTATATTCTTTTTTATTTTTTACTTATTCTTTTGTGAATAAACTGTCTTTGGGTAACTTAAAGCCAATGTTATCACTTCTTTGAACCAATAAGAATCATATTTCTTGTGATGTGCATTAAAAAAAAGGGCTTCTGCGCCAGTTCTAAGTACACCTGCCTGCTGCATAACACATATTCAGTTCTGCTAAATTATATGAATCCTCACTTGTTTTTAAACCTAAACTTGTTATGACAAAGAATTGGCTGCCATGTTTAGGTGGCAGCATGTTTCATTTTTTTCTTCTTTTCATTACTTTTGTGACATATTCTTGTGATAAAAATAAAAAATCTTAACCAAAACTAGAGTTTGCCGAGGTCCAACTATTGGCGTTGCCCAGACCTGCTCTCCTTCTTTCTCAATTTAAGAAACTACACAACTTGGCAAAATTGAGATTTTCAATATGTACAAAGCACCAGGGCACATCAATCATAGCATTCATTGACATTGCTTCATACCCTTTCAGGGCATTAACCGCAACCCTCTCCCATCCATCCCGGGAGCACTGTGAGAGGTCAAAGAGGAGGTGAGGGGGGCTATGTCCTCAACTGTATGGGACTAACTTGTGTGGCCTGTGCAATAATGGGTTCAACAGTGGCTAATTGGGTTGGGAAGGGCTGGAAAGGAAAAATGGGGTTTGAGGGAATTGGGGAAGGCAAATCTATTCTCAGGAGGCCAGGACACATAGGCCAGCACTCAGGGATTTGGGGGGGAATAGTTGTCATCTTATTCTTGGTTCCAAGTGTAGGATGGCGATGGATCAGGAAGAGGAGGAGGATCTTCCTGATGGTGCGGAGTGCTTCTACAGGAGCCTGTCCCATACAGAGGCTATTGGATGATGGTGGAGACCTCTAGCTTTCTCCCTGTACAGGGTCACAGCCTCAGCTTCCTCCCAATGGGCCAGGGCAGTCCTCCACTGCTCAGGGGCCTTCCAATGCATGGTGGCAGTGCATTTTGCTATGAGAAGGGCCAAATGTAGGAAATGTGAAGTCATTTTTTGGAGTGCCTGTAGAGGCCCAGTGCAGTTGCCTCCAAGGAGTCCAAACCATTAACTCCAGTGAGTGTCCTAGTCACTTTGGCCCAATAGAGGGTAAGTCTGGGGCAATTTCAAAGAACACATTTAAAACCTGCAGCTAGGGTACAACTCAGGCACAGGTATCAGGGCCTTCTGGGAAGATTCTGTGCATCTTGTCCAGAGAGAGATAAGCTCTATGCAAGGAAAGGTCTCCTCATGTGGAAATTCTCACCTGGTCCTAAGGTTGCAATTCCCACTTAAGCACATATTCCCACCGTACCGGGAGGCCCAACAGAAGCACTGTGTGCCAGTAGTAGCCAAGAGGGATTGATTATTCAGCAAGATCTGAGAGCCAATGCTGCTAATATCTTCTCTTGTGTTAGGGTGGGATTCAGGATGCCGGTATATTACAAGTAGGCCCTGGCTATCCAACAAGCCAGATACTGCAGCTAGGCATCTATGCAAATAGAATTCGAAACTGGGAGCCCCCAGACCCCTGAGACCAGCAGAAGCCACAGACTGGACAGGGCTACTCAACAGTGAGAGTGGGAGGCTGATGAAACAATACAAGAGACGAGAGAGCATTACAGTATTTTAAACAGCGATACAGCTCATTGGGGACAATGGAAGCGCTCACCAAAATGCCACCAGGAGCGATGGGATGTCACAGACGCTGTAATATTAACACCCAGGAGGTTCTGACTGTCATAAAATATCAGAATCTTCAGATACCAGAAGTACAAAGGCTCCCATCGTACTGGACTTCCTGACAGGTACCAGTTCACCTGCAACACCGCTAGAATCTAGTTCTGTGATTGCCACCTTTACATTATGGACTGCGTCCATCTTCTCCAGTTCTTTTGGGAAGAACCATGGGAGAAGAATCACCTCCACAAAGTCCTGAATTGACTCTGTGAAAGCATCAGAGTGGTGGCGATACAAGGCCTTGTAGAATTCCACAAAGACCTTGTGATTGTCGTGCTGAGAGCAGAGTAACTCCCCACTCCTCAGAGGTTCAACATTTGGGGCTGCTGTGCGTCTCTGTTAATGAGCCATGCCAATAAGCGCCCAGATTTGTCACCCTCTAAGCGAGTGCGGCCATATGAGATTTGTAGCACAAGCACCGAAGATGCTCCGCTCTGTCCTCCTGGAGCTGAACTAGGCGTGGTTGGAGAATACTGTCATCCAATACCCCCGCACGACTTCCAGAGCCTGTCCCTCCACATCGGTCAAGCTGCAGTGAATCCCACGCCTCTCCCCTGTGACGGTGTGAATGCACGTCCCTTGATAACCACTTTAAAGGCCTCTCAGTCCATTGCAGGGGGGAGGTGGAACCTTCATTATGCTAGAAGTGGTTAGTAATCTGATCTGCTAATATTCTCCAAAAGGTGAAAGCCTCCATCATCAATAACTGAAGCCAGCAAGTGGGAATAGACTGGGGAATAAAAAGAGTAGTGTCTGACCTCCCAGGTTATGAAGATAACAAGCATCCTGCAGGGATCAGTAAGCAAGCCAGGTGGTCAGGTTCTGAGCGCTGCCATTAGTTGGAGCTGTGTGTTGGAGGGAGAGGGTGTGAATTGTCCAGTGTCAAGAAAGCTGTTAAAGTCACGACTGTATCACCCAGGGATGGAATGCCCAATATGCCAGTGAATTGAGGAGACGCTGCAAGAAGCCGGCCTGGTTAGGGTTGGGAGTGTAAATGCTACCTCACATAAAGGGAAAACATCTAGTTGGGCTTTCAGCAAGACAAATCTACCCTTGGGGTTCATTACTGTTGACAGAACTGAATTCTGAAGGTTTGAGGTTTGGGGCTAAATCTCTGGCTGAAATGTAGCCCCAAACCTCCAACCTACAGAATCAGGTGCCGGGCCTATGATACAGGGTTTGCATCGTGGAGCACAGGGCAGAAGATACATTGGGACTGTCTTGCTGGAACAATATCCGTACAGTCACTCTTCCAGCAGACAGTAGTATGATCTACTACCTTGAAAGCTGTCTAAAAGCCCTGGATCTCATACCCTACTTCTCCATCAAAAGGGGCCACAAGTTGTTGGCCTTTGAGCCCCTTGTTCCCCATAGTGGCCAGAATTATCCACCGCACACTCCACCAGCACCTGTGGTCATCTCTCAAAAGATTAACGCCAGCTGCCACTGCATCCATTTTTATGGGCATTTATATGGCCTTCAGTATGTTGTCCAATTTCTCTGAGGCAGCCGCCCCTTAGCCAACGGGGAAGCAGTATAAACAGCCATTGAACTTCAGCCCTGGTTGCTTTGGTGCAACGGACGGAGACGGAGGGAGTGATTGGGCCAACTTGCAGCTGCCAGTGGGGAGTCCCTGCCACGGGCCGGCAGGCAGTGCAGCACAGACAACCCTTGCACTCTGACCTGCCAATTGAAAAGACCACCCTGGGGCACTTCGACCAGGAACATCTCTTGGTTCCTCCAGTTGAGTAGTCTCTTCCTCCGGATTCTCACTGTCCACCGGGGTCACTATCCAGCCCCAAGGATGGGATGCCAGGATGTCATCACCTGCTGGGCCTTTTCAAATGGGCCACTTCCTGGGTCTTCACTCCCAAGCACTCCTTCAAGTCCGTGCCCCCAAAGCACCTGGCGTATAGCTGTTAATTGGAGCCTCTCAGAGGGCTCCTCGGGGTAGATCAAACACAGTCATCCCCACCCAGGGTCTCACCAATCCACAGTAAGGCTCAACAGCAATCAATAGATCCAGTTGTTCTGGGTCTCAACAGGCCCTCAAAAGTCCCACCCTCAGTCACTCTGGGCTGCAGCTCCACCAATTTGCCTCACAGCCATTTTCCTGCAGCATGACCCATGGTGTGTCATGTGACCCTACCAGGTCCAGCTGGCCTCCTCTGGGGGCATCCTCTGGCCTCTATTCCCCTTGTGTGCCAGGCAGTCAAATTTGGTGAGTCTTCACCCTGACCCCAGCCCACAAGGGTCAGCGGCAGAGTCCGATTGTCGGCACAGAGTGGAGCCAGTGAAGAGGTGTCATGTCACCAAGCCCATCTGCTACCACATCCAGACCTGGCAGCCGAAACTCTGTCAAATGGCTTGGACTGCTGACAGACTGTGATAGCAGCAAGGCAGGAGATGTGAGTCAATTGTCCACCTTGTTGACCTACCAGTGACAGGGAATTCCTGTCCCTGTCACTGGTAGGAGGCTCACCCACCTCTCCAAACACTCCTCAGATGCCCTCCACCCCACCTCCCTCCATGCCTCCCCCTTCTGATCAACCACTCCCCCATACGCGCACACACTCGCAGATACGCACCATGCATACACCCACTCACTCACACTGGCATACACACATTCATTCACGCAAGCATCCATTCATGCTCGCACACATAGGTCCACACATTCACACTGACATGCAGACACGCATTCACATTTCCATTCTTATACGCACACATGTATATACCAATGCAAACAACACTACACACACAGACATATTCACGCACACACTCACACATTCATGCACACAACCCACACACACACACACAAAACACCCCCCACCACCGTCCCCTGTCGGAAGCCCAACTTACCTGCATCCAGGTGGTCTTCTGTCATGATACGGCTGGCGGCGGACTACTGGCGAGGCGGTGCTGGTGGTAGCAGTGCCACCTTACCACCATCTACCAGTATGGCCATGGCCGGATTTCCACCCTTCTTGTGTCAGAAGTCCGGCTGTGGTCATAATCTTGCGAACGGAGGGTAGCCGCGGTGACTGTCTTTTGGCGGCCGTCACGGAGGCGGTAGGCAGTATATACTGCCAATGTCATAATGTGGGCCTAAATCTGTATGTGAATTACTTAAACGTGTTGCAGGACAAGAGCTACAGTACCCAGCACTACTAAAACTTTTCTGTTTTTTTAAACAAAATTTCGAAAAAAATACCCTCCTAAGGTCACACTTCTGAGAACAGTGCTGATCCTGATTCCTACCAAAACTCCTGTTTGCACAGGGGCGGCATCTCTGTTATGGCAGAGGAGCATCGCCCCACTGCTGAAAGGTAGCAGAAGGCAGAAAAATAAAATGATAATAAAACTATTTTATTATTGTTTTATTTTTCACTTATCAAGTCCGCCAGTCTAGGGTGGGGCAGGGCCATCTTCTGCGTCAGCAGCAGATAGGAGGACTGGTAGGTGCACTTTAAGTGTGTGTTGGACTTTTGCTTTTGCAGGGTCATCCCCAGACTTTTTTGCCTCCTGCCTCCTATATTTTTCTGACATGTTGCTGTTGGCTTTTCAACTCTGAGCACTTTACCACTGCTAACCAGTGCTAAAGTGCATATGCTCTCCTGTTTAAATTGTATGTAAGTGGTTTATCCATGATTGGCATATTTGATTTACCAGTAAGTCCCTAGTAAGGGGCACTAGAGGTGCCAGGGCCTGTAAATCAAATGCTACTAGTGGGCCTGCAGCACTGGTTGTGCCACCCACATAAGTAGCTTTGTAATCATGTCTCAGACCTGCCACTGCAGTGTCTGTATGTGTATTTTTACACTGTAAATTCGACTTGGCAAGTGTACCCACTTGCCAGGCCTAAACCTTCCCTTTTCTTACATGTAAGGCACCCCTAAGGTAGGCCCTAGGTAGCCCCAAGGGCAGGGTGCAGTGTATGGATAAGGTAGGACATATAGTAATGTGGTTTATATGTCCTGACAGTGAAATACTGCCAATTTCGTTTTCACTGTTGCAAGGTCTGTCTCTCTCTCATAGGATAATATGGGGGCTACCTTTAAATATTATTAAAGTGTAGATTCCCCTAGAGAGTAGATGGACATGTGGAGTTTGGGATCCCTGAACTCACAATTTAAAAATACATCTTTTAGTAAAGTTGATTTTAAGATTGTGAGTTTGGAAATGCCACTTTTAGAAAGTGAGCATTTTCTTGCTTAAACCATTCTGTGACTCTGCCTTGTTTGTGGATTCCCTGTCTGGGTCAGTTGACAGTTGGGTTGTTTTTCACCTCACACCAGACAGTGACACAAAGGGAGCTGGGGTGTGATCTGCATTCCTGATTAGCCATCTCTGCTAGGAGGGAGGGGTGGAGTGGTCACTCTCATCTGAAAGGACTGTGCCTGCCTCTGACAATGCTGTCTCCAGCCCCCTGGTGTGTGTCTGAGGCCTTGCCTGGGCAAGGCAGGATTTCACAAGAAGGTGTGAGTCCCCTTTGAAGGAAGGTGACTTCAAAGACTAAAATGGGTATAAGAAGGGCACCCAAACTTACAAACTTGAGAAACACTTCTGGAATCAAGGGGAACCTCTGCCTGGAGAAGAGCTGATCGCTGAGGAACAAGTGCTGCCCTGCCTGTGACTGTGCTTTGTGGAGCTTTCCTGCAGTGCTGCTTCTGCCAGAGTAAGAGGGCAAAGACTGGACTTTGTGTGCCTTCCATCTTGAAGAAGAAATCTCCAAGGGCTTGATGTAGAGCTTGCCTCCTGTTATTGAAGTCTCAGGGATAGCAAAGACTTCTTCCTGCCAGCACCTGGAGTCTCTGGAGAGACCCCTACTCTGCTCTGTGGTGCCCTTCCAGTTCCGGGGACCCTGAAAGGAGAGGCTGGCAGCCTAAGGACAAAAATACACGCACCGAGCGCCGTGCGGAGAAAAGATCGACGCGAATCCGATCGCGGCTGAGAAAACGACGCGACGCCGGCTCCGCAGCTGAGAAACGACGCCGCAGGAAACGCGACCGGAGAATCGACGCCCGGAGCAGGAGAAACGACGCGCAGCATCGCTGACGAAGGCTGAGAGATCGCAACCTGCGCCGCGGGACTTTCGGACCGTCGCGTGGCTGGCTTTTTCGACGCGCATCGCCGTGCCGAGCTGTTTTCAACGCATATAACCGTGCAGGGTTATTTTCGACGCACACCGCCCGTGCGGGGTTATTTTTGCCGCAAACCAGGTACATTTTCACGCTAGCAGCGCTAGTGTGGTGTTACAACTACCTAAAGACTCTTTTTATTTTAAACCTTTAAAAAATCATAACTTGACTTGTGTATGTTGGATTTTTGTCGTTTTGGTCTTGTTTTGTCTAGATAAATATTTCCTATTTTTCTAAACTGGTGTTGTGTCATTTTGTAGTGTTTTCATTAAGTTACTGTGTGTGTTGGTACAAATACTTTACGCCCAGCACTCTGAGGTTAAGCCTACTGCTCTGCCAAGCTACCAAGGGGGTAAGCAGGGGTTAGCTGAGGGTGATTCTCTTTTATCCTAACTAGAGTGAGGGTCCTTGCTTGAACAGGGGGTAACCTGACTGTCAACCAAAGACCCCATTTCTAACATTGGTGACCAGCGGTCGGGATTTGGACTTGTATTTGTACTTGACATACAGTAATTAAGTGTACACTACTGTTTTGATCTCAGACCACTACGTGACCACATACTACTTGTTTGGTGATCTTTTGATTTTTCTCTTAAGGACTCTTTTTATTCTACTTCCATGATTTTGCTGATCCCTTGACTGATTCTTTTTACTTCATTGGGAAATTATTTTTTTTCTGCCTTTGGAACTTTGCACTTGTGACCATCATGTCTCAATCTGGAGATGCAACAGCTGGAGCTGTGTTTGAAATGGAGAAACTGAAGGAGTACTCAGTTGCTCAATTGAAACAGTTCCTTAAAGATCTTGACTGTCCCACTGAGAGCTCCACCAGGGAGGGGGAGCTGCAACAGGCACAGAGGGCCGGGGTGACAATCAAGAAGGCTGGAGGGCACACAGAGGAGGAGAATGTGGGTAGGGAAGTGCAGAGGATACACAGTGGTGTAGTGGAGGTACCTGTTACGCCTGGGGGGAGGGTCCCCAGGAGGGATAGCAGGGTGTCACCCAAGGGTCTGACTCCTGAAGAGTTACAGGACAGACAGGCAGACAGGGCTCGCCGATTCAAGGAGTTGGAAGAAAGGAGGAGGGACTTAGAGATTAAAAAAATGATTTATGCTTACGAGCTTAAATTGAAAGAGCTGGAAGTCATGAGGGCTGAGTCCAGCTGGAATGGTGGCAGCAACAATTGTATATCCAGTGATGCTGCAGAAGTGCACATGCCCAGAGAGGTGGTGTCCTACTTGAAGGAGGGAGTTAACACACGCCAGGAGGTTCAAGGGTATGAGGTAGCTCCAGTGATGCACAGGGTCCCTGAGGTGGATTGGGGAACTGGCATGGGGAGTCATATTCCTACTGGTGGGAGGGACACTCTACTGACTCTAGGTGAGAGTGACAGGGAGAGGGGTTCCCCCCAGGTAGAAGTCCTGGTTATGGAGTGTGAAAACATCCCAGAAGAGTGTGGGTTGAGTGTCAGGGACAGTCAGGTACTGTCTCACCAGTCTCAGGAGGGTGATGTGGGGTGCTTTTTCAAAGCAGAGTCACTGGATGGTTGGGTGAAGGGTACTTTGGTTAATTCATGTTAGGGGCTGAGTGATGTAATTGCTGGAGAGCATATGTCTAGTCCTTATTTTCCAAAGCTATGCCAACACCAGGTGGAGTGTGAGTTCTCTGACCCCAGGGAGCTTACAATGGAGGCAGACTTCTGGGTGAGTACCAGAGAGTCTGAAGAGGCATTTGGGGATGCTCCTGAGAGGAGTGGTCTAGGTAGTTCCCAACCAGGTGAGGTAGGGAAGGATTGTAGTGTCCCAGGTAGGTCCCAGTGTAGTGGGACGGGTGAGGGACCCCATGTCCAGTCTCAGAGGAGAGGGAATGGGGATGGGTTGAGGCCCAAGGTGCCCGAGATCCGGTCCCAGGTCCTGGAGGGTTCCCTGCGGGAACACCAGGAGGGGAGCCTAGCCTGTACCATAGGGCCATCTGTTGAGGGAGACCCCACAGTGTCAGGAGAACTTGGGGGGGCGGCTGTAGCCAGCGTCCCACCAGTTCTGGTGTCTGGCAGTACCACTCCTAGTGGGGGGGTGCAGAAGTCCAGACAGAGGGTTGAGAGGGGGTTGCGGACCCCAGTGGAGAACCTGGAGGGTCAGGGGTCAGCTCTGAGAGCAGAGCCCCCCATGAATGACCTTGGTAAGACCATTTCTGGGTTGGGGGGAATCCAGACTCTGTCAGATGGGCAGAGGTCAGGAGACCTGCGCCAGCCAGACTCTTGTGTGGCCCTTCGGGACAGTGTGTCCCTTGAGGGGGGTAAGTGTGCCCCCCTGGAAGTCCTGGTGTGCCAGGCAATGGTTCAACCGCAGGGTGGTGACTCTGGGTTGAATGATCAGGTTCAGGGGGTAAACTCTGACCTGATGGGGGGTACGTGTGCTCCCAAGGAAGTCCTGGTGTGCCAGGCAGTGGTTCAACCGCAGGGTGGTGACCCTAGGTTGGATGACCAGGTTCAGAGGGTAAACTCTGACCTGGTAGGGGGTAGGTATGCCCCCCAGGAAGCCCTGGTTTGCCAGGCAGTGATCCAGTCTGTGGGTACAGACCCTGGATTGGGAGGCCAGGTTAAGGGTGTCCCCCCTGACCTGGAGGAAGGGGCTACTGCTAACAGTGCCCCTACCATGTTGTCTTCTGGGGGGGCCACTCCTAGTTGGGTGGTTCAGGACCCCAGAAGAGAGGGCAGGGGGAGGGAAGCCTCACCCCTGGCCCTGGTCCAACCTGAAGGTACAGACCCCAGGTTGGAGGATCAGTTGCAGGTTAACATCCCTGCACTGATGGAAGAATTGTGCAGGACTGCTTCTACAAGCACCCTGACAGTTTTTGACTCTGGGGGTGCCGCTTCTGCAGGGAGGGTACAGAGCCCCAGAGGGGAGGACCAGGGTCAGGTTAACATCCCTGACCTGGTGGAAGAGAGAGTGGTCAAAGGGTGCCAGGCACCTGGGGCTACCACCCCCCACTCTCCACAGTCACAGTGGTTAGAGAGGCCTGAGGCCGGGCTCTCATCCCTGACAGTTGTCTGGGGCCACTGTGGCTTGCTGTCCTGGTGGACAGAGTTGCCCCTGGGGGGGGGAGGACGAGAGTCACACCCCGGGGGTGGAGTGGGCAACACCACTGTGTTGGCCCTGGTGGTACTATCTGCCCATTGCAATTCATCTGTGAGCAAAGTAAAGTTAGGTGCTGCACAGATGGTGTCTGTAGATGTGGAGAAGGGTTCCCCATGGGTTAGCTTAGTGGGCCCTGAGAGTATGGACAGAGGGATCCAACTGGAGTCAGGAAGGCGTAGAACTGGAACATGCCCCTGCTGTTGTGGGCCTGGGTCCCTGTTCTATCGCCCCAATCAGGGAAGTACATCAAGGTATTGATTGTTCTCCCCTGGCTTTAGGCTGGTAGGGGGTCGTGTTGGACTTTTGCTTTTGCAGGGTCATCCCCAGACTTTTTTGCCTCCTGCCTCCTATATTTTTCTGACATGTTGCTGTTGGCTTTTCAACTCTGAGCACTTTACCACTGCTAACCAGTGCTAAAGTGCATATGCTCTCCTGTTTAAATTGTATGTAAGTGGTTTATCCATGATTGGCATATTTGATTTACCAGTAAGTCCCTAGTAAGGGGCACTAGAGGTGCCAGGGCCTGTAAATCAAATGCTACTAGTGGGCCTGCAGCACTGGTTGTGCCACCCACATAAGTAGCTTTGTAATCATGTCTCAGACCTGCCACTGCAGTGTCTGTATGTGTATTTTTACACTGTAAATTCGACTTGGCAAGTGTACCCACTTGCCAGGCCTAAACCTTCCCTTTTCTTACATGTAAGGCACCCCTAAGGTAGGCCCTAGGTAGCCCCAAGGGCAGGGTGCAGTGTATGGATAAGGTAGGACATATAGTAATGTGGTTTATATGTCCTGACAGTGAAATACTGCCAATTTCGTTTTCACTGTTGCAAGGTCTGTCTCTCTCTCATAGGATAATATGGGGGCTACCTTTAAATATGATTAAAGTGTAGATTCCCCTAGAGAGTAGATGGACATGTGGAGTTTGGGATCCCTGAACTCACAATTTAAAAATACATCTTTTAGTAAAGTTGATTTTAAGATTGTGAGTTTGGAAATGCCACTTTTAGAAAGTGAGCATTTTCTTGCTTAAACCATTCTGTGACTCTGCCTTGTTTGTGGATTCCCTGTCTGGGTCAGTTGACAGTTGGGTTGTTTTTCACCTCACACCAGACAGTGACACAAAGGGAGCTGGGGTGTGATCTGCATTCCTGATTAGCCATCTCTGCTAGGAGGGAGGGGTGGAGTGGTCACTCTCATCTGAAAGGACTGTGCCTGCCTCTGACAATGCTGTCTCCAGCCCCCTGGTGTGTGTCTGAGGCCTTGCCTGGGCAAGGCAGGATTTCACAAGAAGGTGTGAGTCCCCTTTGAAGGAAGGTGACTTCAAAGACTAAAATGGGTATAAGAAGGGCACCCAAACTTACAAACTTGAGAAACACTTCTGGAATCAAGGGGAACCTCTGCCTGGAGAAGAGCTGATCGCTGAGGAACAAGTGCTGCCCTGCCTGTGACTGTGCTTTGTGGAGCTTTCCTGCAGTGCTGCTTCTGCCAGAGTAAGAGGGCAAAGACTGGACTTTGTGTGCCTTCCATCTTGAAGAAGAAATCTCCAAGGGCTTGATGTAGAGCTTGCCTCCTGTTATTGAAGTCTCAGGGATAGCAAAGACTTCTTCCTGCCAGCACCTGGAGTCTCTGGAGAGACCCCTACTCTGCTCTGTGGTGCCCTTCCAGTTCCGGGGACCCTGAAAGGAGAGGCTGGCAGCCTAAGGACAAAAATACACGCACCGAGCGCCGTGCGGAGAAAAGATCGACGCGAATCCGATCGCGGCTGAGAAAACGACGCGACGCCGGCTCCGCAGCTGAGAAACGACGCCGCAGGAAACGCGACCGGAGAATCGACGCCCGGAGCAGGAGAAACGACGCGCAGCATCGCTGACGAAGGCTGAGAGATCGCAACCTGCGCCGCGGGACTTTCGGACCGTCGCGTGGCTGGCTTTTTCGACGCGCATCGCCGTGCCGAGCTGTTTTCAACGCATATAACCGTGCAGGGTTATTTTCGACGCACACCGCCCGTGCGGGGTTATTTTTGCCGCAAACCAGGTACATTTTCACGCTAGCAGCGCTAGTGTGGTGTTACAACTACCTAAAGACTCTTTTTATTTTAAACCTTTAAAAAATCATAACTTGACTTGTGTATGTTGGATTTTTGTCGTTTTGGTCTTGTTTTGTCTAGATAAATATTTCCTATTTTTCTAAACTGGTGTTGTGTCATTTTGTAGTGTTTTCATTAAGTTACTGTGTGTGTTGGTACAAATACTTTACGCCCAGCACTCTGAGGTTAAGCCTACTGCTCTGCCAAGCTACCAAGGGGGTAAGCAGGGGTTAGCTGAGGGTGATTCTCTTTTATCCTAACTAGAGTGAGGGTCCTTGCTTGAACAGGGGGTAACCTGACTGTCAACCAAAGACCCCATTTCTAACAGTGTGCATGTTGGTTTGGCCAGCTGTCTTAGTCCGGCTAACCGAGATGCACACTTAGAACTCTCCACAGCAGCTGTGTTGCACAGCCAGGTGGAGAACCAACGCATGCTCCCAGTTCCCAACTTTTCCAGCATTTCAGCCCAATCAGACCAATCCAGGCTCTTCTCTCATGCTAAGTAACAGCATGAGAAAAGCATATGAACTGGGTGGGGAGGGAGGTGGCAGAGAAGCACTGAGGAGGTGAAGAATACTGAGGCAGAGTCCGGCAGCGGCAGGTAAGTGGTTTTATATATTTTTTTTATTATTCCTGGCAGCTTGCACGCTGCCCTACCAAGAGTTATTGGCAGCAGCCGCCGCTGTATTTACATCTTTGTTTGCCTGCATGATTTTTACCAAGCAAACCCTGATGCAATTTGTGCATGCAAATTGGGCGAAATAAATTTTTGAGCAGTGGCAGCATCTCTGGCATTTGGCACAACGCAGTGCATAAGCATCAATCATAGAGTTTGCAAAGGAAGGAAATGAGAAGGAAGTAGCATGAAGGGGTGGGATGTGTCTAAATTACCTTTGTAGGAAACTGAAAGAGTTGTGGAAGTTAATCATCAACTCAGTACCTTCTTTGTTTCTTTCAGATGCCTGTTCACTAGTGCATTCAGAAGGGAAATACGATAGCAATATCCAGAGAGACTGTATTGCAAAAGTTTACAACTAAGCAATACCGTATGGATGAGGTGGAGTTAGGTCTCTCAGACGCAGTCTATGCAGACCCCATGCTACTTAATGTTGGACAATATGCATAAATAGCAGCAGAACACACAGCGGGTCATTCTGACCCCGGCCGGCGGCGGTAGCCGCCGGCCTGGCTGGGACCGTCAGAAGACCGTACCGTGGTCGAAAGACCGTACCGCGGTCGAAAGACCGCGGCGGTCATTCTGGGTTTCCCACTGGGCTGGCGGGCGACCGCCAAAAGGCCGCCCGCCAGCCCAGCGGGAAACACCCTTCCACGATGAAGCCGGCTCCGAATGGAGCCGGCGGAGTGGAAGGTGTTCGACGGGTGCAGTAGCACCCGTCGCAAATTTCAGTGTCTGCTGAGCAGACACTGAAATTCAAAGTGGGGCCCTCTTACGGGGGCCCCTGCAGTGCCCATGCCATTGGCATGGGCACTGCAGGGGCCCCCAGGGGCCCCACGACACCCCTCACCGCCATCCTGTTCCTGGCGGTCGGAACCGCCAGGAACAGGATGGCGGTGAGGGGGTCGGAATCCCCATGGCGGCGCAGCAAGCTGCGCCGCCATGGCGGATTCCCATGGGCAGCGGAAAGTCGGCGGTACACCGCCGACTTTCCGTTTCTGGCCGCGGCTGTACGCCGCGGTCAGAATGCCCGGTGGAGCACCGCCAGCCTGTTGGCGGTGCTACCACCGACCCCGGCCCCGGCGGTCCTTGACCGCCGGGGTCGGAATGACCCCCACAGTGTCATAAAACCTGGTAGACAAGAAGTTGAATAAAGTTGTAAAATTATGAAATGTTGTAAGAAGCATGAAAGTAGGACTGGTAATTTCAAGAAAAAAACTCAAACATTTTGGTCAAACATTTTGATCTCAAAATCCCACTATCACAAGACATCAAAACATTTTTCAGGGAAACTTAGGAGGCCACCTTCAGTTGTTCCAAGAGTCATACTTCAGCTTCAGTCAGAGGCATTGTCAGAAATCCAAAATATGCTGACAGCCTATTCTGGGTGTTAGAAACTGGGTCTCTAGTTGGCATAGATATGCACCCTGGCCAGGTAGGGACCACAACCCTAGTGTAGGTAAGTTAGATGCACAACCTAAATTAGCCTGTGCTTACCCTCTTGTAGCTTGGCACACAGCAGTCAGGCTTAACTTAAGAGGCAATGTATTAAGTAGTTGGGCAGCCCTTCAACTACAGAACATAGTGAATATTCATCTGAGTAAAACAAGACCAAAACAACAAAAATCCAATAAGTAGATCCTGGGATATGAATTGATAAAGAATAAACTGCAATGTAGTGCTTTAAAGTCAATAACGCTAAATGGTTACTTAAGGTCATGCTAGACCGACGTAAATCCAAAGTTCAGGCTGACCGCGATGGAGGGCAGGCTGGCTACAGGACTCACGCAGAGCCAGCTGAAAAAGTACCTTGGATGGGGCACAGACGTCGAGGAGTGATGCAGAGATGAGGCGTCGGTTCTGATCCACATAGTCGAGTAGATGTGTCAGTGTCAGTGTCAAGGCTAGCAGTCGGGTTGTGTGTCGGCATCGAACTCCTTTGAGCTTTATGTGATGCATTATTAGCAAATCGGCAATGCGGCAGTGATGGAGCACACTGCGTTGGCTCTGAGTGGCACAACTGATAGGATGCGCTGAATCTTGCAGAGAAAAACCTGCAAAACCCACTTCTAAGCCCCAGGACTGGATTGGCACCTGAGGCAAGGGTACGACTCACAGATGGCAGAGTCCAGCAGCAGGAGCAGAGATGCAGGGGGTATTTGATGTCCCTGAGATTGCAGAAAACTGGAGGTAATACTGGCTGTATTACCTGCAGTCACTTAGTTCTGTAGATGATGTAGAGAGCAAAGTCCAGTCCTTCTCGCTCCTGGCAGCACAGCAGTCCTTCTTCCTGGCAGCATGTCCTTTGTTGGACCTGGCTTTTTGACAGGGACATCCCCAAACTTTTTGCCTCCTTCCTCCTATTTTTTCTGACCTGTTGTTGTTGGCTTTTGACCTCTGAGCACTTTACCACTGCTAACCAGTGCTAAAGTGCATATGCTCTCTGTGTAAATTGTACTATTGATTGGTTTATCCAGGATTGACTATTTAATTTACCTGTAAGTCCCTATTAGAGTGCCCTACATGTGCCTAGGGCATGTAGATTAAATGCTACTAGTGGGCCTGCAGCACTGGTTGTGCCACCCACCTCAGTAGCCCCTTAACCTTGTCTCAGGCCTGCCATTGCAAGGCCTGTGTGTGCAGTTTCACTGCCACTTCGACTTGGCATTTAAAAGTACTTGCCAAGCCTAGAACTCCCCTTTTTCTACATATAAGTCATCCCTAATGTGTGCCCTAGGTAACCCCTAGAGCAGGGTGCTGTGTAGGTAAAAGGCAGGACATGTACCTGTGTAGTTATATGTCCTGGTAGTGTAAAACTCCTAAATTCGTTTTTACACTACTGTGAGGCCTGCTCCCTTCATAGGCTAACATTGGGGCTGCCCTCATACACTGTTGAAGTGGCAGCTGCTGATCTGAAAGGAACAGGAAGGTCATATTTAGTATGGCCAGAATGGTAATACAAAATCCTGCTGACTGGTGAAGTCGGATTTAATATTACTATTCTAGAAATGCCACTTTTAGAAAGTGAGCATTTCTTTGCACTAAAATCTTGTTGTGCCCTTCAATCCACGTCTGGCTAGGTTTAGTTGACAGCTCCTTGTGCATTCACTCAGACACACCCCAAACACAGGGTACTCAGCCTCACTTGCATACATCTGCATTTTGAATGGGTCTTCCTGGGCTGGGAGGGTGGAGGGCCTGCCCTCACACAAAGGACTGCCACACCCCCTACTGGGACTCTGGCAGACAGGATTGAGCTGAAAGGGAACGTGGTGCATTTCTTAGAGACTCTTTGAAGTCACCCCCACTTCAAAGGCACAACTTAGTATAAAACAGGGCCTCTGCCCTACCTCATCAGACACTTGCTGGAGAAGAAACCTGAACCAGAAACTGCATCCTGCCAAGAAGAACTGCCTGGCTGCTCAAAGGACTCACCTGTCTGCTTTCTACAAAGGACTGCTGTCTTGCTGTTGCCCTGCTGCCTTGCTGAACTCTTGTCTGGCTGTGAAAGTGCTCTCCAAGGGCTTGGATAGAGCTTGCCTCCTGTTCCTTGAAGTCTCAGGACCAAAAAGACTTCTTCCTTTCACTTGGACGCTCCGTGCGCCGAAAATTTCGACGCGCAGCTTATTTCGCGGCGAGAAAAAACGCCGCACACCGACGCTGATCGACGCGACGCCCTCGGGACGATCGAGACTTCGACGCACAACCTCGCAAGGACAAAGCCGCCCGACTTTCCAGGAGAAATCGACGCGACGCATACCGTGAGTGCGAAACTTTGACGCACGGCCTCGCAAGGACAACGCCGCCCGACTTCCAAGGAGAAATCGACGCGACACCTGCCGTGAGACCAAAATTTCGACGCACGGCCTCGCAAGGACAACGCCGCCCGACTTCCAAGGAGAAATCGACGCGACGCCTACCGTGAGATCGAAACTTCGACGCGCAGCCCCGCAGAACGACGCGCAGCCGGAAAATAAGCAGGAGAATCCGCGCACAGACCCGGGACATCTGGTAATCCCCGCGATCCACAAAAAGAGACTGTCTGCGCGCCGGAAAACGACGCCCGACTTCCCCGCGTGGAAAAGAACGACGCAAGTCTGTGTGTGCTGAGGAGAAATCGACGCACACACCCCTTTTTCCACGCATCTCTTCTCCTGTGGCCCTCTGAGGAGATTTCCCACCAGAAACCAGGTACTCTGTGCTTGAAAGACACTTTATTGCTTTTTAAAGACTTAAAGACTCTTAATATCACTTTTCAGTGATATCTTTACAAATTCATATTGCAACCTTGATCGTTTTGACCTACAATTATCCAGATAAATATTCTATATTTTTCTAAACACTGTGTGGTGTATTTTTGTGGTGTTATACTATAGTGTTGTATGATTTATTGCACAAATGCTTTACACATTGCCTTCTAAGTTAAGCCTGACTGCTCGTGCCAAGCTACCGGAGGGTGAGCGCAGGCTGATTTTGGATTGTGTGTGACTTACCCTGACTAGAGTGAGTGTTCTTGCTTGGACAGAGGGCAACCTGACTGCCAACCAAAAACCCCATTTCTAACATCCTTCATATCCAGAAGTGTACTGATTTGGTGGGGTTTGGGGTCCAGTACTTATACTCAGTTAAGCATTTGAAGTGTGGGGAGGGGTGGCCAAAATGGAGGCTGACTAAGACACAAAAACTCAGAGCTCCTTGGTCCTCAGCCCTGTGACAATAATAATGTGCACCCTTGAGAGCCTCACTAGCACCAATCCAACCTCTATGACTGTCTGAACCAGCTGGTGACACTGAGAGCCCCCGTCTCACCTCCTCCTGACCGCCACAGCTCCTGAGTGCATTTCTTTTCACCATACACATCCCCTTTGCTGTCTCTACTCCCGGGTGGTGCTGATTTAGCAGGCTGCACAACGGCTGACCAGGGAACCGTGGCAGCCCCAGCTGGTTCCCGCTGGCAACAGCAGTGACCGGGTGAAGTAATCTATGTGGCAGCCTGACATCCCAGCAGGCCGCCGCCGCATTGGAGATCCAGGTATGGCCCACTCTACACATACCCTGACGATCAACCGCTAACACCATAGTGCCCTGCCCGACTTTCCAAAACTGTTGCGGCCCCCCTCCTGGTATATCTGTGCACTGAATGGATAACTCTCTGCTGACTGTCTCCATGATCCGATGTCAGGTGGGGCCCTATGACCAACTGCAGACGGCAAAGGCGCATGACACTTGACCCCATTGGACTCAATTAAATATTAGAGGATGACCTACACAAGGTCATATTTGCTACACACACTCAAGTGACTTCCCTCCGGCAACAGCAGTGACCGGGTGAGGTCATCTTTGCATCAGCCTGATGTCCTTTCAGGCCACCACCGTACTGGAGCTTGTACCCCTCCGGGTAACCCTAGTGGCCAACCGCTAACACCACAGTACCCTGCCCGACTTCCCTCAACCACTGAGGTGCCCTCCGCTATCCCTGTGCACTAAAAGGATGACTCTCTGCTGACCGTCTCCATAATCGGGTGGCAGGTGGAGCCCTACAACCAATTGCAGACAGAAGACACACCTGAGGCCCGACTACATTTGAAACTGCAAAATATTAGGGGGCAACTTACACAAGGACAAACTTACTACACACCCTTAAGTGAGTTATTGCCCGGACTCCCTTTGGAGGAGATGTCTGCCGGCTCTACACTACCATACGTATCCCAGCTGACTTGCAGGGATGCTCTGAGGCCTCAAAATACATAGCACCAACATTCGCAGCCCGCTGGGACAGGGGGGGGATCATCGGCACAAAGAAAACAAAAGAGACAGGCCACACTGGATATGGTAAGAGACTACTGGTGATTGCCTCCGAACACTAATAAAAGGCATTACTTCCCAGCCTAACAGCATCAATTACTTTTAATAGGACAGTAGGAAAGTGCCATATTTCTAGCATAGTTACCCCCACTTTTTGCCTGATGGCAGTGTGTTTAGACTTTTAGACTTTGTTTAGAAATTTGGTTGCTGGTAAACTTTCTACTCCCACAGTTGGCATATTGGTGCACCTATGTAAGTCCTAGTAAATGGTACCTAGGTACCCACGGCATTGGTACACCAGAGGTCCCCTATAGGATGCAGCATGTACTATGCCACCCATGGGAGCCCATGCAAACTGTGTCTGCATGCCTGTCATTGCAGCCTGCATGGAAAAGTCCATACACCCTTTCACCACCAAACCTGGTCACTGCACGTAGACCTTACAAGTCACCCCTCTAGTAGGCCCTTAAGCCCAAGGAGAGGGTCCATGTCTTTAAGTGTGAGTGTACCCCTGCATGAGCAGGGTGTCCCTACAGACCAAGGTCCAATTCCTGGACTTTGGAGTGCGGAGAAGCCATCTAACGGGATGTAGTGGACAATGGTCAACAAGAGTATGGCTTATCTGAATCTTGGCATGTTTGGTATCAAACATGTTGGAGTCATGCAACTCCACCAATTCCAGTGTTAGTTGCATGATACCATGTACTGTGAGGGTTCCATAGAGGCTCCCTGATTTCTGCCAGTGCAGCCTTACTGGGTCTAATTTCCAATCCACACTGCTGCTGACCCCAGACACTGTTCTGCCCTTCTGCTGGTGAGCCAGGCTCAGGCTGGAGAAACAGAACAAAGGATTTCCTGAAAGAGAGAGGTGTGACCACCTCCCCTTTGTATTAGATGTCTGAGGGTTGGGTGGTACTGTCCACCTTTTTCTATCAGAAGATCGCCGACATCCACGACAGCCTCAACACCACGCCCACATCGGACCCCACCCCCAAAAACTCCACCTGCTCCAACCGCTTGATCGCCTGGACACACGTAGACGACACGGAAACACGCAAAATCATGAATTCCATCCACTCAGGATCTCCATCAGACCCATGCCCCCACCACATTTACAACAAAGCTGACTCTACCATCGCCCCCCAACTCAGAAAGGTCATAAACCTATCCTTCGAAACCGCGACATTCCCGGAAAGCTGGAAGCACGCCGAAATCCACGCCCTCCTTAAGAAGCCCAAAGCAGACCCCAACGACCTCAAAAATGTCCGACCGATCTCCCTGCTCCCCTTCCCAGCGAAGGTCACCGAGAAGATCGTAAACGCTCAGCTTACCCACCACCTCGAGGACAACTCAATCCTGGACCCCTCCCAGTCCGGTTTCAGACACAACCACAGCACCGAGACTGCCCTTCTCGCCGTCACAGACGACATCAGACAGCAAATGGACAACGGCGAAACATCAGCCCTCATCCTCCGGGACCTATCCGCTGCCTTTGACACGGTCTGCCATCGCACCCTGAAAACACGCCTCCACGAAGCCGGAATACAAGAAAAAGCCCTCAACTGGATCTCCTCATTTCTCTCCGGCAGAACCCAGAGAGTCCGCCTCCCACCCTTCCGCTCCGAAGCCACCAACATCATCTGCGGCGTCCCCCAAGGCTCCTCACTGAGCCCGACGCTGTTCAACATCTACATGGCCCCCCTCGCACAACTGGCCCGTCGGCACATCTGAGTGGATGGGAAGCAGCCACCTGAAGCTGAACTCTGACAAAACGGAGGTCCTCATCCTCGGACGCACCTCCTCCGTCTGGAACGACTCCTGGTGGCCCACCTCACTGGGTCCCCCGCCAACACCTGCCGACCACGCACGCAACCTGGGTTTCATCCTCGACTCCTCCCTCTCCATGTCCAAACAGGTCAACGCAGTTTCCTCCTCCTGCTACCACACACTCCGCATGCTCCGCAGAATCTACAAATGGATCCCGACGGAAACCAGAAGAACAGTGACCCGGGCCCTCGTCAGCAGCAGGCTAGACTACAGCAACGCACTCTACACAGGCATCCCAGCTAAAGACATACGATGCCTCCAATGCATCCAAAACGCCTCCGCCCGACTGGTCCTCGACGTACCCCGCCGCTGCCACATCTCCCACCACCTGAGAGACCTCCACTGGCTCCCCGTGGACAAGAGGATCACCTTCAAACTCCTCATCCACGCTCACAAAGCTCTCTACAACGCCAGACCAGCCTACCTGAACAACAGACTCAACTTCTAAGCCCCCACCCGCCAACTCCGCTCCGCCAACCTCGCCCTCGCCATCATCCCCCACTTTCAGCGTAAGACGTCCGGTGGCAGATCCTTCTCCTACCTCGCCGCCAAGACCTGGAACACCCTCCCGACCATCCTGCGACAGACCCAGGACCTACTCACCTTCAGGAGACTACTTAAGACTTGGCTCTTCGACCAGTAGCAGCACCCCCCCTCCCTCAGCACCTTGAAACTCTAACAGGTACGTAGTGCGCTTTACAAATAGCCTGATTGATTGATTGATTGATTGGCCTCTCAGCACCACCAGACTGCTTTGAAAGGCGCATTTGATGCCTCCCTTGCATAATCCAGTTTGCATCAGTTAAGGAACCCCTGGCTCCTGCTCTGGTGCGAGACTACACAAAGGACAGGGGAGTGACCACCCCCCAGTCCAGATCCTCCCCTGGGGAGGTACACAGAGGTCTGCCAGGTGGCCGCTTGATTCTGCCATCTTGGAAACAAGATGAGCACAGGCCCCTGGGAGCATCTGACTGAATAGACCAGGTAGATGACGTCCCTGACCCTCTCTGATAGGTGGGTCACTTCAGAGAGTCACCAACTTCCTTTAGGGTTACTTAAGGGCTCCCTGGGGAGTGGGCCCTCAAATTCATCCAGCAAGACTCTCCAAGGAACGTTCTGCAAGACATCTTCGACCCCTGGCCTCTGGAACCACTGCAGGTCTGCTTTGAAACCAAAACATGTCTGCTTCTGGTGGGAAGGCTCCCATTGCAGCAGTGTTTCTCCTGATCATGCAGGGGTGAGTCTCCTGGACCTTGCTAGTCCCCAAAACTTTGCAAACTCTTCTGCACCTCCTGCTCACATTTGCCAGTACTTGTTGGCAAACTAGCTGGTCACTGACCATCCTGCAATCCGGCGACAAGCGAAGGACAGCTTTTAGGTGACTCCTGGGATTTTCTGCAGCTCCTGGACCCCGCAGCTGGACTTCTTCTTCCACCTACTTGCAGGAACTTCACTTTCAGGAGGGTGGGCATGGCCACCTGCACCACCTGGGCACCTCCAAGGACGGTGGACACTGTCCCCTTCCTTTGCAGGTCCTCCACCTCTGGAATCTGTCCTTGGGTTCCACTGGCCTGGTCCACAGGTCGTGACAGCAGCTGGACAATCTGAGGCATCCAACTACTTCAGTGAGAGTCCCTTCTCCCCTCTGCATCCAGGTCCCTGGTGTAGGTACTCTTGTCTTCTGGATATCCTGGGGTATGGGCACTCTCTATCCATCCATCCATCCTCTTGTCTGCTGGTCTACTGGGAAGGGACCTGAATTCCACAAACTCCAACTGCTACTCTCATTGATATCGAGCGTGCATTCCATTAACAGTAGCGTCCATGTGGACAGGAGCTCTGAGCGCTCCCCAGAGAATATAAATTGCAAGGACCTGGGCACAAGCAGATACTGCACTGCCAGGGAACGGCCTCAATTGGGCCCTTAACGTTGCGCCTTTATTTAGATCTATCTTTCACCTGGAAAAGGAGCCCCCGAGATCTAACAACATAAATATTGACTTGATGTGTTATCACCACATGGTAGCAAACCCGTACTTACTCCAATAAAACAGGGACCTAGTAGGAGTAGGCCACAGAGGGGTTACCATCAGGCACTCGCATTTAAGCGATGCATAGCAATCTGCAGCAAGGTGTATCCTACATTGGTACCAGGGATCAAATCCTCAACAGATCACTTTTTGCCTGCTACCTGTGCAACATGATACACCCAACACAACATGCACAACATGGTACGCCCAAAGAGCAACAAGACTTCGGTGCAAATGCATGGAACTCGGGAAGACCACACGTGGAAAGGAGAGACGAATACCTCGAACAGATGCCTGTTAACACATTAGCAGAACAAATGCACAAGTTTGCTGAACTATTAACCGCAGTTCTTGACATTAAATCCACGCTGGGTTAAAAGATCGACACGCTGCAAATAGATTTGGGGCATATGTGTGAAGACCATAAGAAATTAAAAGAACGAGTAGACAACTTGGAATCATTGCTGGCCTCCCGCTGCCCCTCAGTTACAGGTAAAGGTAAAAGTCTGCAAGCCCCAGAAGATGAAGTCGCTTTCCTTCGGAATCAGTGGAGGACCAGGAAGGCAGATCAAGGCGCAATAATGTGAGGATAGTAGGCATGCCTGAAAAAGTGGAACTACCAAGCATTACTTCGCCTTGATCTACCTTCCTGGTCCTCCACCAAAGGGTAGCTTGGCACAAACAGTCAGGCTTATCTCAAAGGCAATGTGTAAAGTATTTGTACCAAACCACACAGTAATACAGTGAAAACACTACAAAATCGGCACTACACCAGTTTAGAGAAATAGCCAATATTTATCTAAATCAAACAAGACCAAAATGACAAAAATCCAACATACACAAGTAAAGTTCTGAATTTTTACAGTAAAATGAGTCTCACTCCATAGAAATTAATGCATGCGTTGATGATACACAAAGTACCTGGTTTGTGTCAAAAAGAAAGCCGCACAGGTGATTGTGTATCGGAAAAGTCAGAGATGCGCTGATTCCTTACTCACAAGTGAGGATGGCGTCACTTCTTCTCTGGTTGGGTTAGCAATGCGTAGTTTTTCTCACCGTCAAGAGATCAATGTGACGATTTCCAGAGGGCACCTTGGATCGGGCAGGTTAACGTTGATTTTGACACCCAGCAACAATGCGTGCAAAATCCAGCCACATGCTGATGAAGATCCATGCTGCATGGGGATTGCTTCCATTTCAGCAGCGCAAACAGGTGTTGCGTTGTTTCTCCAACTACAATGCAGGTGATGCGTTGATTTCTCAGCCTCGATGCACGTGGTGCGCTGATTTCTCAACTGCGATGCAGGTGGTGCGTCGTTTTAACAGCCGTGTTTATGTTTCCCTGCATGGCTCCTCTGCATGGATTCCCACCTTGGTTACACCATCTTCACCTTTCAAGGGCCCAGGGACTGGAGTGGACACTACTTGGCAGGGTAGAAGTCTCAGCCGAGACCTCAAGTGCTGGCAGAGGAAGTCTTTGATGGCACTGAGACTTCAAAACATGAGGCAAGCTCAGTCCAAGCCCTTGGAGACCGTTCACAAGCAGAAATATACCACAAAGTCAGACTTTGTCCTCTTTCACGCAGAAGCAGCAACTGCAGGCCAACCCAGCAAAGCACAGTCACAGGCAGAGAGGAAGTACTCCTCCTCCAGCTCTGCTCCTTTCAAGAGGTTCCTCTTGCCTAGAAGTAATCTACAATCTTGAGTTTTGGGCCCACTAAGTATAGCCCTTTCTTCCTTTGAAGTAGGCAAACTTCAAAGAAAAGACTCTGTTGTTCACAAGATCCTGCTTTGTCCAGGCCTGGTTCCAGACACACACCAGGGGATTGGATACTGCATTGTGTGAGGGCAGGCACAGCCCATTCAGGTGTAAGTGTCAGCTGCCCCCTCCACTCTAGCCTATATAAGCAGGGTATACGCCAGCTCCCTTTGTGTCACTGTCTAGTGGTAATTCACAAACAGCCCAACTGTCAGTCTGAACCCAAACAGGGAATACACAAGCAGGCAGAGTCACAGAATGGCCTAAGCAAGAAATGTCCCACTTTCTAAAAGTGGCATTTTCAAACTGACGATCTAAAAACACAACTTTACACAAAGTTGTATTTTTAAATTGTGAGTTCAGAGACACCAAACTCCTAATCTATAACTGCTCCCAAAGGGAAACTACACTTAAAAGTTATATACAGGCAGCCCCCATGTTAACCTAAAAGAGTGATAGGCCTTGCAACAGTGAAAACCGAATTTTGCAGTATTTCACTGTTAGGACATGTAAAAACACACCAGCTCCTGTCCTAACTTTAACATACACTGCACCTTGCCCATGAGGCTACCTAGGGCCTACTTTAGGGGTGCCTTACATGCATAAAAAGGGAAGCTTTGGGCCTGGCAAGTACACTTGCCATGTCGAATTGGCAGCTTAAAACTGCACACACAGGCACTTCAGTGGGAGGTCTGAGCCATGGTTAGAGGGCTACTCATGTGGGTGGCACAATCAGTGTTGCAGGCCCTCTAGTAGCGTTTGATTTACAGGCACTGGGCAACTCTAGTGCACTTTACTAGGGACTTACTAGTAAATCAAATATGCAATCATGGAAAAGCCAATTACACATAGAGTTTACACAGAGAGCACTTGAACCTTAGCACTGGTCGGCAATGGTAAAGTGCCCAGAGTAACCAATACCAGCAAAAACAAAGTCCAGCACACAGTCTAGACATAGGAAACAGAGGCAAAAAGAGATGAGGGAATAATGCCAAGGATGCTAGGTCTAACAAATACCATCCTGCAGGGCAAACAGATGAGGTTCTTCTCTGTTGAGTGAGCCCATAGGGTCCCAGGCAACCCCCCTCAGGGAGAAGCTCCTCCCCACCCTGTGGTAGCCCGAATTTTTAATTACAGGGACTGAGACCATATCATACAGGTGACACATGCCAGGGGCCATGGATGATCAACAACTCTAAGGTAAACATCTACCCTGACTTCATGATGGAAGTACAAAAGCGCAGATCCTCTTTTCTGTCTATCAAGAAATGCCTACGAGAAAATGGTATTAAATATGCTTTGCAATTCCCCCCCACACTCAGACTCATTCATGATGATATAACTATTTTTTGTGCCATACCTGAAGAAGCCTGGATCTGGCTAGAGCGCAAAGACATCACGTCTACCCCCGGCGGAGAGAAGGATACATCCACCGAAGGAGAGTGCACTGCAGAAGCAAGTTATTGGCCCATCCAAGGAACAAGCAGCTAAAGACAGAGCGCAAGTCATTGCTGAGGTGGAGCAACGAGTGGCAACTCCCCCGACCGAAGACTCTGAACCATGCAGTGTTAATTAGGGACTTCTGGAAGTACCCAAATCTTTTATCGATGCACTACTGGGAGGAGTCTCAACAGTTGCTCCTCAAACAGCTGAAGATGTGGTATAAACAGCTGGGTTACAGCTATGGTCGACCCTCTTCACCATTTCTTGTATGTATGAAGAGGGGTCGACTAACAAGACATGCAACATATAGAAAGGCTGGGGGCTGCGGACTCACTTACACAATATGATAGTCGACTGCGTACCTACATTGCAACCCACCTCCGATAAACTGAAGTGACTCTACAGTAAACTAGTGACTTCACTAAAGTTGTTTTTGCATCAGAGTGCATGTGGCTGGGCGCCCATTGGCAGACTGACCTGGAAGTGGGAGATGGGAATTTTTCATGCCTTTTTCTTATGGTTTATTGTTATGTTTATTGGTATACAGTATTATGGGATGCATTGGGAGGGGGCAGGTGGGGACGGGGTGAGGGGCACACAGGAGGGGGGCTGACACTTGGGAGTGTAATACACTGTAAAATCAATGGCCACTAATAGCAGGACACACGGGACACCAATCCTCCTTGTACCCTGGAATGTAATTACAAGAAAAGATACCAAGTCCATCAATACTTGCATAGACAAAAGATACAGATAGCGTTACTCCAAGAGACACACCTCTCTGCCCCAACATCAGAAGCCATGCATAAACGCTGGAGGGGTCCAGTAATCTGGACCACCTACTCTAGCTATGCTAAAGGAATCTTAATATGGGTGGTGCCTGGCGACACTCCACACCAAACTTGACCCAGGAGGGAAGTATGTGATACTGAAGGGGCTACTAGATGGACACACTTTGAAAATGATCTCCCTATATGCCCCTAACAGTAACCAAGCACTTTTTCTACACTCCTTAATCCCGGCACTCCTGCAGAATGCCTTGGCACAGTGTTATTGGGGTCGGGACTTTAATTGAACTCCGTGATCTGACCTAGACCGGATCCCATCTGCCAATTCCGGGGGCTCAATCTATTGCTCTTACACACCAATAACAATCAAGTTATGGATGTTTGACGTAGATTACGCCCTAACACCAAGGAATACTCATATTACTCAGGCCTGCAAGATTTGCATACTAGGTTAGATCTATGTTATTTTTTGCTGGACGCACTAAGAAGGATCCACAAGCAGGGTATCTTGGGAAAACAATATCTGACCATTGCCCTCTGCAGGTGCAACTGCCCTGGGGACGATCATGCCCCCGTATCCCGACCTGGCGCCTCCCCCGGGTGCGCCCTTCATGATCCAGCATTTCACACTGAGCTTGCTGAACATGTAAGACATTACTTTAAAATCAATGCTAAAACAGCTTCTAACACTGGTATCAAGTGGGATGCATTCAAAGCGGTTCTCCACGGACATAAGATAAAGACAGTTTACGGGGTCAGATTAATTCTTCGTAAAGAACTTCATACACTGGAGACAGACATTAGGAACTACGAAAAGCTTCTGCCAGTTGGCCCAACGGCTGTCACCCCCATAGTTCAGTCCAAACTCACGTGAAGGCAACACTGGAAAAACCGAGCTCCTTAGATTATCGGAAATATCTAGTCAAAAAACACAAGAAGGGAGATAAGGCCGGCAGACTGTTGGCATGGCTCCTCCGGTCAGACTCACCCAGACACCCGATTACAGCACTTCGTGACCCAACAGGACTCCTGCTCAATACACAGGAGTCTATACATGCTGCCTTTCAGTCTTTTTATTCCAAACTTTATTAAGCCCCACCACAAAGAGACCTCACAGTGATAACCTCCTTACTGGGCGAAATAAATCTCCCATAGACACAAGCCTCCTGAAGGGCAGACTTGGAAGCACCCCATACAGAATCTGAAATAACTGAAGCAATTACCCAAATGGCACGCGGAAAGACTCCTGGTCAATGACATTTTATTCCACCTTCCAGTCTCAGCTAACCCCCCACCTCCTTAAGCTCGACACAGAGATTTACAAAACGGGCAAGTTACCCCAAACCTTAGGAGAGCAGTGTTGGTGGTGCTTCCTAAACCAGACAGAGATCCACTGTTGCTAGGCTCCTACCACCTGCTTTTATTATTGAATACGGACTACAAAATCCTTGGCAAAGTCCTAGCCAACCGTCTTGTTCCCGTGATAAAACACGTAATAAACTCCAATCAAAATGGGTTTATACCTGGCAGGAGCACATTTCTAAACCCCTGTCAACTGATTTCACTGATGGACTGGGGACAAGAAAAGGGTACCCACCCCTGGGTAGCATCTCTCGACCAAGAGAAGGCGTTTGACACCCTGGGATGGCTGGCAGGGAAGTTCTGAGCAGATTCAGAATCGGACCCAGGTTCCCGAAATGGGTCTCACTATTATTGAGCTCGCCGATAGCCCGTGTGAAAACTAGTTCAACTATATCTGACCCATTCACTATTGAATGTGGCACTCAACGGGGTTACCCTAAATCCCCGGTTATCTTCGCGCTGTCATGGGGCCCCTGGCATGTGCACTTCGGAAGCAGGCACCTAACTGGGGCCTTTACTCAGGGAACCGCTGGCACAAAATATCCATGTATGCAGGTGATGCACTAGTATACCTTCAAAATGACAGTGCAGAGATTCCATAACTTATGGCATTACTAGGGTGATTTAAAAACGCTTCTGGGTTGTGTGTAAATTAGGATAAATCTCAGTTGTCCCCACTGACATCCCTAAAAGCAGAACAATGACAGGTGCTTCCACACACTTTACTTACCTGCTCCTATGATTCAATTAAATACTTGGGGGCTTGTGTTTTTCATACACATAGGGATCTGGTAGAGGGCAATCTGGCCAGGGTAATAACAGAGGCCAGGTCCTCCATTCTGGTCGGCCTTGCCGCTTTCCCCGATGGAACGTGTCTCTATCTCTAAAATGCTACTCCTCCCCAGATTACTATATTTTTCTCAGCCCTCCCTATTCTAAAACCCCAAAGATTATTCAAAGACCTACGCTCACTCCTAACCTCCTGACTATGGAGCAAGGGAAGAAGGCAGGTGGCGCTCGCTAAACTATATGCACCACTAGATGAGGGTGGTTTAGGAGCACCTAATTATGAAACCTACAACACAGCTGCGCAACTCCAGTGGCCTACTAGCTGGCTATGAACTACAATTTGGCCAAATTGAGTGTAGAACTTGGGACTCACACTCGAACCAGGTACTAAAGTGGCTATAAGGATCTGACACAGGGACCAGTAAAGCCGCCAAAAACATTCTAATGCAAACAGCGAAGGCGTGCTGGATCAAATACATGGTCAAACCTCCCTCTCAGCCCTCCTACGCCTCAGAGTTGCTTCTATGGGTGATAGCGGATTACCTAGACACCAGGCCAGATGCACATAGCTGGACGCAGGCTGGACTCACAATGTGATGTGAACTTTTCAATGATAAAATATTCTGCACATTTGACAGTTTGGAAGCTGATTATGGTAAAGCCAATATCACAGTTTAAGGGTACAAAGCACCTGCACGTTAGCACTGGTTAGCAGTAGTGCACAGAATCCCAAAGCCAGCAAAACTGAAGTCAGAAAAAAAGGACATCAGAAGGCAAAAAGTCAAAGGATGCCGGGTCTAACACTGGACATCAGCCAGGTGGCATAAGAATAGCTTAAAAACTAGTGAGAGGTGATAAAGGGCGCTTGGGTGCAAACCACTGGGAAACATTTGTATCTCACACTGTTGCAATTTTTCCGGTACACCCACGGCCTAGGAGACCAAACTACAGAAGAGCACTTAAGTAGAGTGAAAACTCTCCAACCATGTTTTAGCTCCACTTCCATTGAACGAAAAAGGCAGTAAGATCTACGCCATTATTTTCACTGTAGAGGAAGCATGCAGAGGATAAAGGCTAGTATTCTACCTAAAGCTTACCTAACAGGTGACATTTCAACAAGGTGCCACACCATTTATGCTTCGCATTATCATGCGGTGGGTCTTTGCGATGGTGTTTATTATATCCTTATTCACCATGCTCAACAGAAATGTCTCCAGTTGACATGCAGGTTCAACTGTTCCATTGTAGGGCACTGCTATTCTGGTTCATAGGAGCATAAGAGGCATTCACAAAACTGTGTCTTCCATTGGTAGCAATGCTATATGCACATGTATAATGTTCGCCTCATATTATCCTATTGGATCTTAAGGTTGCGATGAGGATATATGGAAGGTAGAAAAGGTCATAAGAGAGATTTAGAATGTTGATGGAGGGCTTTGAATAAATGTGGAAGTTGCTGGTGTTTTTCTGCCCTGCTGGTTACACACTGCAGCTTGTAATATACTTAGGCCCATATTTATACTTTTATAGCGCCACATTTGTATTTTGTAAGTTTGCGCCGTTTTTGTGCCAAAAAGCGGCGCAAATGCGGCGCTAAAAAAGCATAAATATGGGCCTTACTTTCTCAACGCCTCTACGAAGTCCTGCATATTAATTTCAGAAAGTGAACTTTGGCAACCATTTCACTTTAGCCATTTGATACACAAGATCCTTATTTTGTTGTCACAAATGCTAGTTAATATGGATTAGGGGCTGTGCTACTAAAGACGTGAGGAGGCAAGGATCATGTGGTGGTTGTTGTGTCACGTGCTCTTCAAGGTGATTAAAGCAGCACATTTTCAGTTATTGAGCAGGAGGAGCTGGCTTTTTGTTGGGGTGTAGAGTACTTTAGGAAGCGTTAGTGTGGTATGAAATGTACCCCCTGAATGGACCATAAACTTTTGATCAGTTTGCTCATCAGTAATGGTGCCAGTAAAGTTAAGGCTAGCATTGCTAAGTGGCACTACAGGTTACTGTAATTTCAGTTCCAGTTGGAATGCATTCCTGGTGTGAAAAAACATTCCACTTACTGTTTGTCAAGGTTGCCTCTCAAGGGAGAGAATTTAGTACGAATGTTAAAGATAAGGAATTTTGCATAAACACATTTATATCTTCTGTTGAGGAAGATTGCATCTTAGAAAAGGATTAGAGGTCAGCTCTGTTACGTATCTGTCAAGTATGATGCAAGAAGTGTTGGGGTATTTTGAGTAGTGGCTGGCCCAAGTCTGGTGCAAGTGAAGCTCTTAACTTCTTTAGGCATTTTTTCTTAGAGCTAAGGGCCATATGTACCAACGAATTTTCCCATAGACACAGAATGAGTAAAACCCTTTGCTACATCTGGCCCTAAGTGTTAGCAATGGCATACTGAGATGTGCTGACTTGTTGGTGGTCCCCTTAGATACGCGTGTTAAGGTTCATGAAGGTCATGTGGAAAAGAGGGCTATGAAAATAAAGAGGAATCAGGGAGATGTTTTGGTGGCCGGGCATGGATAAAGTAGTGGGACACTTTGTCAGGTATTTTGTGTCTTGTGCTATCAGTGATAAGTCCCAATTACCATTCCTAATCCAGTTGAGGTGATTTCTGTTCCAGATAAACCTTGGTTTAAACTGGCTGTGGGTGTTATTGGTCCAATTAATGTTTTAAAGGAAAGATATTGAATTATGCTAGTTGATTAGTTTACTCGCTAGCCAGAAGTGGAGTTTGTGAAGTCTGTTAGTGCAGAACAAGTTATTAATTTCTTTCCGTCTTTGTTCTTAAGGGAGGATGCTCATAATGACTTGGTAACAGAGAATAGGGAACAATTCAGCTCCATAGAGTTTGGAAGGTTTTTAGCCCATTGGGTATTAAGCATGTGACTACATCCTTGTATCATCTAAGGAGCAGTTGTCTAGTGGAAAGATGTAATAGGATCATCAAAGACAATGTGCAGTTGTCCATAGCAAATGGTTGGAATTTGAGTGAGGAACTTGTGGATTTGTTGTGTAAGGAAAAGATGTGTTGGTTCTTGGGGTTCTGATGAGGCTATGTAGAATGTAGGTAAGGTCAGAAGAGACGGTTTCGAATTTTGATGGAAGGCTCTGAAAAGTGTGGCAGTTGTTGGGTGTTTATTGCCCTGCTGGTCACACTTTGCAGCTTATAATAAACATACTATATTAACGCTTCTAAGAAGTCCTACAAATGTAGGTCATTGTGAACTTTTTATATTGGTTACACTAGCTTTGTGTGTTGGGCTTTGGAATTAATTTGTCATTATGGGCCAGATGGATAAAGCCATTTTGCAATCACAGTCCTGCAATTCACAAAATCATAGGGTTTGTCACTACAAAATAGTATGCTGTGTGTACTAAAACTATGTTCCCTGTTGGAAAACGGATTTTTGCGATCTATTCTGAATCGTAATTATCACAGGACTTGAAAGTAGCATCTCCTCCAAATAGTAAGTTGCAATGGTATTTATCAACGATTTGCAAAAGCACTTGAAGTCACAAACCATTGATCAGTTGCAGACACCTCAAAAGAGGTGGTATCTGATTTGCAAAGGTAATGTGTCCTAAAGTGAATGCTGTTGGGCGCTGTGAGGGTAACACACCGAAGTCCATGGGACAACTGCTTGTTTCTCCCAAAGTAATCCCAAACAGGAAACACTTTTGTTCAAAGCAGCACCACGTTCTTTATGGAGCACAGGCTACTTTAAAAAAACAAAAACTTTATCGTTTGTGAATGCAAACAAAGGGACAGTGATCTGTTGCTCCTTGCATGTCACATCCCTGTGTATGTAGCCAATCACAAGGGGTCACAAATAGCAACCTGTCTAATTAATATTCGGTAGGCAGATCATTCTGCGATCCCTACATTTGGAGATTTTCAATGTTAATGCGTGCCTTGCATCACAAAATCTGCACTAGACCCTTTGCATCTCAAGGAAGTGCCTATGAATTTTTGGTTAGTCTAGCAGGGTGATATGTCTGCTTCATTGTTTTTAGTGCCATGGGATGTTTCACGTGAACTACGAGAAGCAAGATGAGCAAGTTGGTGCAGCCCATTGCTATACAACACCTTGGATGACTGAAGGTCAGAAAGTAAAGGGTATGGGAACCCAAGTCCACTTTTTCCAGAGATTCGACCACAATACATGGTGTTTACAACCTTGCCCACTACTGAAGAAAGTAGTGTTGAAGCCATTAGAATCCACAGTAATAACCACACAACCTAGCAAATTGCCACTGTGAGCAGGACTGGATGTTTGATTAGCACACTGCTGGAAGGCAGAGCACGAGAAACAGAAATCCTATAAATATAAGGAGTTGTAATCTGTGCATCAAGGCACATGGGCATAAGCAGACCAGATTAGAAAAAAGGCTGCACTGACTGAAAGAAAGCATGCAGACACAAAATCATACTTCTACATGCAGTGTAGGACACACATGCAGAATGTTTGGAGTTTGACCAGTAGAAAATGTCGACTTAGAAACAGTCTGTTGTTCCTGTGAGCAGTTCCAATCAAGAGGGTTTACAGCAGACGAGCAGAGAACTCAGGGGTTTCACTTCTCCGAGAGCTGCTGCTTATTGTTGGAAGAATTTCAGAAATGCATGAGAGAATTAGGTGTGATGTGTTAGATCTTTCTGCAAGTAAGAAAATGTTGTTTAAGCAGCACTGTTCTAAGTGTTCCTGGGCATTAATCTTGACCCTGGACAAAGGAACTTCGTTATGTGTCTCTTATATTTTGAGGGTCGAGCCTGCAAGTGTATGCGCTAGTGCATGAATCTCACTTGTAAGACTCTGCTGTGTACAGTAAAGGGCTTGGAGTCCGCCTGTCGTTTACCATTTATGGCTTGTGTGTACTCTTCTTTACAGCCTCGTAATTCGTAACTGCAGGGCAAGCATCATTTCCATTCCTCTCTGTGAAGCAGGTACCAAGCACTGATTGATTAAATGTAATCATTGCCCGTCCGCTGCTCGCGAAGTTATTGAGGTACTATTTTGTTCTTTTTTAACTTCTAGGGCCCTGTAAACACAAGGCTTGTGACTGGCAAAAATGTGCCCAGCAGGACAAACAAGATTGCAAAGTTTTATTTTTTATTATTTTTTATAGCTAACTTTCTTTTATTTTGCCAAGTAGGCTTTTCTCTTTTTTCACTCATGTTTTCTTTAGTTTTTGCTTGTGGGCGTTCTATTCAAAAGCTGAAAATGATCTTGTTAGAAATATTGCAAAGCTGCATTGTTTCTTTATTATGTGTAATTTCTGAAATGATGCTTTAGCACATAATCGTGCACTACACCCCAATCCAACCCACTCCAGGCTGCCCCATTACAATCCATCCCACCTTACCCCACTCCAATCCAAACCACTAACCCCAATCCAATCCACTCCACTCCAACCCACCTCACTCCAATTCTCCTATCCCACCTCAATCTAATCTGCCCCACTCTACTCCAAAACAATCTGCCCCACTTCAATCTGCCCCATTCCAATCCAAAACAATATGCTCCACTCCCATCTACCCCCTCCAATCCAAAGCAATCTTCCCCATTCCATTCCAAAACAATCTGCCCCACTCTAATCTGCCCTAATCCAAAACAATCTGCCCCCTGCAATTTGCTTCACTCCAGTCCAAAACTATCTGCCCCGCTCCATTCTTTCCCACTTCAATCCAAAACAATCTGCCCCATTCTAGTCCGCATCACTCCAATCTGCCCCACTTTAATCCAAACCAATCTGCCCACTTCAATCCACCCCACTCCAATCTGCTCCACTCCACTCCACTCCACTCCAAAACAATTCACCCCACTCCAATCCATTCCATCTCACCCCAATCCAATCCACCCCACTCCATCCCAATTCACCCCACTCCAATCCACCCCAATCCCATCCAATCCACCCTACTCCCATCCAAACCAATCCACCCCACTCCAAGCCACTAAACAACATTCCAATCGACCTTAATACAATCTGCCTCATTCCAATCCAAAACAATCTGCCCCACTCCAGCCTGCCCCACACCAATCCAAAACAATCTGTCCAACTCCAGTCTGCTACATTCCAATTCAAAATATACTGCCCCGCTCCAATCTTCCCTTTCCAATCCAAAACAATCTGTCCCACTCCAATTTGTCTTACTCCAATCCAAAACAACATGCCCCGCTCCAATCCAAAACAATCTGCTCCACTCCAATCTGCCCCATGTCAATCCAAATCTGCCCTATTCCAATCGATTTCAATTTGCCCACTACAATCCCCCCACTTAAATCTAAAAAAACTACCCCAGGGATGGCATTAGCAGGTCCCTTCCTGCACATAAACAATCATTCAAAAATGACTCTTTGGTAGTTCTATGTGTGCTGCATTTTGCCATTGTAGATTGTTTATGTGCAGGAAAGAACATTCCGCTCAATGCAGACATCCTTGCGCTATGGTGCAAGGATGCCTGCTTTGACGCAGGCCGCTTAATTTAGCACCAGAGCAGGGGGAAAAGCAGGGCTGCACCGTATTCTTGTGAATACGGCGCAGCCCTGCATTTAAAAACTGATGCAGCAGGATGAAGCTGATTTTGGTGCAGCACCACACTACACCAGTTTCTTTTAAATCTGGCCCAAGGTTTTACCTCTTTTACACCCTTTTCGCACACCTTGACCAAGCTTTATCTATTTCCACCCTCCCTCCGAACTCCTCCCATAACACCCTCCCTAATTCCCAGCACTTCCTGAACCCTATCCAAGCGTAGTTCCAAAAAGCCCAGATAAGAAGGCCAGGCGACCAGGGAGGGAGGGAGGCCTGCAGGTACTGGGACGAGGAAGAGAGAATCAGCGTAATGAAGATTACCGATAAGTAATCCGAGCATTACCATTTTAATCTAATTCCAAGCCCCAGCCCTTACTAAATGATGAAATACCCAAACAAGGGCCTTCCTATCAATTCAGCCAGACCAGTAAAGAACCAGAACACACAGACATGCAGGTGCCAATCATTTAATAGAAACCAGAACACACCACCTTACATGCCCCCAATGTTAGGTCTGTAGGGAAAACCACACCAGACTCCCCCTGGACAGAACATCTCAACCAAGAATCTGAGAAGCAGCCTTAGAAAGAACCCCAGAAGAAAATGGATACCCAGGTCCCAGAGCAACATTCACTATATAGTGGGACACAAACGTGGACGGAGAGGCCCAGGTTGGCGGCGCACAACTATTCACCACTGGTAACCCTGTAAATTTAGCCCAGGAGTCAGCCTTAACCCAAAGTGAATGAGCCTTAACAGAGAGGGGAGACTCAGAACCAGACTGTTTGCAAGCCAAGGAAATGACTGATTCAATCCATCGCATAAGGTGGATCCGGAAGGTTACCCAAAGTAATCATCTGTATGTAATCTTCCAAAAAGAGGAAGAAAAAGAGGGGTGCCCCTGCAAGTTCTCCAAGCCTGTGTGGGAACAGACACACAAAGGAAAAACAGCATGTGCTGGGGATTAGGGAGGGTTTAATGGTAGTAGTTTGGAGAGAGAGTGGAAATAGAAAAAGGGCTTGGTCAAAGTGTGGGAAAGGGGTTCAGAAGAGGTAAAACCTCATTTAGTAATGGCTTGGACGAGGAAGAGGATGATGATGACAATGTACCCTTGAAAAAAACAGAACTCTGCAGCGTCAGTATTTACTGTGGGAAAAAAACTACCATCTGATAAATCTAAACGATTTGAATGAGCCCCCACAGTATTTAAAATCTATCACACTTACAGGCTAAATACAATTTTGCCCAATTCACTGAACAGTGAGTTTGTTCCAGTTAAATAATAATACCAGGTGATGCAGTTTTTCACCGGGGCATGACTGTTGGCCGTTCCGAGGTTTCCTTCTTCGTACGAGGGATAATCTCCAGTCTTCAACTTTGCACATCCTAGTATCTCAGTTTTTCTCTCATCTCAGATCAGTTTTCCTCATGCAAAATTTGCATTATTTTTATTGCAAAATCTGAATTGAACATTTTTGGATCTTTGGCTACTTCGGATATTTCCAATACCGATTGCGGTGGACCCTGTTTGTGCCTGTGTCAGCATTACCGGTCACACGGGAGACCTGCAGCCACCAAGCTTCCTATGTGTCCTTGCTTGCGTCCTGAGAGGTGTTCCTAACCTGTCCCTCCCCAGACCTCCTCCAACTCTTGTTTACCATCTACATGCTGACTAGTAGTATGGGAGCCTTATTTTGTGGTGGTGTTTTAATCTCAGGTTACCAGGTAACCTGAGAAGAAGAGGCAGGGGTTCGCTTCTCCTCGCGCATGACATATTTGTGGAAATAATGAGCCCCGGCCTCACAGCTTGCAAACCATTCCCTTAGGTTGCCACGCTTTCAAGCCTCTGGGAGTCCCAGGCAGCATTCCCCGCGTGCATGCTTAATGCACGCGGTCTATATGTGTATTTATACATTGAAAGGCTGGCTCGGTTACAGCGACCGTCGCCCCACTTCCCCTCCCCGCACACTTTAAATTTAGCAGGCTGGGAGCGCATAGCACAATGTAGAATGTGCTCTTCCGAGCAGCTATGCGCAGCATTTCATGTGCTTCGGCTTAAACACATATGACACCTGACAACAAGCCGAGAGACGAGCAACGTGCAAACATTCACACAGCTTTTTTTAATAGGCAGCGCACTGTGATGCTCTGTGATGTAGCTGTTAATCTTTGCTAAGATACGGCAACTTGTCTTATCCAGACAGTCCGACTGCAGCACAGCTAAGTGTACTTGTATTTGTATTTCCAGGAGAATCTGTTCCAAGTACTAGACAGTGGGGGATTCTAAACCTGGCTTCAGAGTATAACAACGAAAGGGAATGATGTCTTACAAGGGAAAGTTCTGAAGACCTGTCATTTGCATAGTGATGGAGAAGTGTAAGGCTGGAATGCGAAAGAGGCATCAGAAGATGCAGTGGTTGCACTTCATCAGGGTGGGCCCTGGAGGGTAGGAAAAGACCAAATGAAAAGGATGGAGTGAGGCATCAGGGTAGAAAGAGGGAATGAACAAGGTGAGTGAGAAGTGCAGCGCTTTAAATGGACACATTCTCTCGGGAATTGAGTGCCTTTCATTTGAAAGAGTGGATTCCAGCACTTCTGACCAAGGCTGCATTATTTGTAATTTGAGAGTACTGGAACTTCTCAGTAGAATACAGGTAATGCGAAAGAATGAATTACCTGCACTTTTATATTTCCATTTCAAGAACAGGAGGCTTGTACAATGCAGACATTCTAGAAACAGAGCCACACCACAACAAATCACATCTTAGCTGTCTGCATATTTTACTAACATGAGCTGTACTCTACCATGCATATGAATTACCGGTAGACAGGGGAAGCAACCGCTACCCTTGGCATACTCTTTGCTACACCTTGCACTGTGCTTGATACCTATGGTTCAAGGGTCATCAAAGCAGAAAACAGAAGAAAAAGTAAACATGACTTGTCAACCATTCGTTCCTTTCTGTAGCTTGTCAGTAGCAAATAGAAGTGGAAGACAATGGGTTAAGCGTGTGATATTATTAGGGGGTCAGGCTGTGCCTAATCACTTCTGCTACTCCTAGCATTTTGGTGAACTGCCATCAATGACCTCTACCCTGCACAATGTACTCTTACTGTTAGAAGTTCTGTTTATTTGTGTTTAGTGCGATTTTTGGATATGTATGTATCTCGGAGGAGACTTGCAAGATCCTTATCATGTAACAGGGGCTACTTTATCCCATATAACACATGATCAGACAATCACCTTTCATGCAAACCACTTAAAACCTTGGTGTGCAGCTCTTTCATATAAAAGAGTTAGCATGTTTGCAAACACGAAGACTAAAATAAAACCTCCAGTGCAAAAATAAACACATCAAAAACCTGTAAGATATTTGTTGCAAACGGATATTAGAAACAGTTCAATGCCAAGCGGGAACCGCCAGAAGACCGTACCGCGGTCAAAAGACTGCGGCGGTCATTCTGACTTTCCCGCTGGGCTGGCGGGCGACCGCCAAAAGGCCGCCCGCCCAGCGGGAAAGCACCAGCAACGAGGAAGCTGGCTCCGAATGGAGCCGTCGGAGTTGCTGGTGTGCGACGGGTGCAGTTGCACCCGTCGCGATTTTCAGTGTCTGCCAAGCAGACACTGAAAATCAATGTGGGGCCCTGTTAGGGGGCCCCTGCAGTGCCCATGCCAGTGGCATGGGCACTGCAGGGGCCCCCAGGGGCCCCACAACACCCGTTCCCGCCAGCCTGGTTCTGGCGGGAAGGGGGTCGGAATCCCCATGGCGGCGCTGCTTGCAGCGCCGCCGTGGAGGATTCACAGGGGCAGTGGGAAACCGGCGGGAAACCGCCGGCTTCCCTTTTCTGACCGCGGCTTTACCGCCGCGGTCAGAATAGCCCCAGAAGCACCGCCAGCCTGTTGGCGGTGCTTCCTCCGTCCCCTACCCTGGCGGTCTCGGACCGCCAGGGTAGGAATGACCCCCATTATCTCTACTTGTCAATATAAGCTATTATAATAGAGCAGAAGCAAGAAAACAGCGTTCTGTTTTTGTTGCTTTAACAGCTGTTTCTATTATGTTCCTTGACCTAACCTGCCTTTCACCTCAGCTGCTGACAACAAGCACTGTGACTTCAGAACTAGTCTGTAATATCTTAAAATAGCTTAATCTATGACTCTAACCAGGAACACCCTCAATCCCTGCTCCAACAGAAGCAGGGAGGGGTCCCCATGTGCACCACCTTGTGTAGTTCTTTCTTTGATTCTCTTACTGGGGCACAATTCCAGTGTGTGGCCAATTGCCAGCACAGTGCCAGGTTTTTGCAAGCCTGTCTGTAACCTGAAGGCTTCTAATTTGCTTTACAAAGTATGTGGGTGTTGTATGACAGTCCATCTTTAAAATGGGTGATGGTCCCAGTGGTACTGGATCGGTCATAGGTGAGATAATACCTAAGCTGTAGTTGCAAGATGAGACTCAATCATTTGTGTGTTGTGTTTTTGCAGTCTCACTATAGACGGCTTCAGCTATCTTTGGTAGACAGCATTACATAAAATACTACATAAAGCAGGGTTTTGGGCCAGCCTCTTACCCATGACTGGATGGCTTTCTTGTCTATCCCAGTTCCCTGCTCTTTATTGGATGTCCTTCCTTCCTATTTTACCCATGGAGCATTTCTTCTTTATCATGCTTTTGCTTTGTTGAGTTGTCTCTTTCCACTACTTGTGTCATTAAACTATTTTTTCTTTCTTTTTCTTGTTTTGACCTCTCATCTAGCTCTCTATGTGAGTGAATGTTCTGCTGCTTTCTCTCTGCTCACTGAGTGCACTCACGCGGTTTCTCTCAATCCCAGCCGCCATTCCCTATCTCCGTGCCCTGTCAACCGCTCCTTTCCATCGCTGTTTTCTCATTTGTCTTATCTTTATGACCACACAAACATGCTTTTCCTCGCTCTCGCATCCTCTCCCCTCTCTTTCATCTCATACCCCATTCATGTTGCTTGTTTCAGTTATCTCAGACAACAAGCACTGCTACGGCTTAGTGTTAGGCTCCCTGTCCTTCCTCTGCTTCTCTCCCCTCCTCTACAGGCATCTTTTCCATCCCCTTCTTCCCACCTTCCCTCCCTTGCCTTCCCCTCTCCTCACTACCACTACTGGCTTTGCACATGCCAGGGTATTTTAAAATTACACCGGCATCGCAAAACCTAATAGCAGTGCACAGCCGACTTAAAATTGTAGAAAATGTAATTTTCTACACTTCCAAGAAAGTTGTCATATAGCGATAGTCTGATGGCAATTTATAAAGTATAGCAATCACATTTTGCATGCTTTTAATGTAGCTGCCACATTTTGTGACGCAAAATGATGTAATGCAGTAGCCACCTTGAAAGAACAATAGAAAATAATGTTGTCATACTTTCATGAAGAATGCAACTTAGTATCACGCAAAGTGATGGCCACTTTAAAAACATAGTAGACTTTAAATGAACAGTCATTGAATACTTTTAAAACATAGCAATGCCTGCACATTTGGAAAGAATCCAGTACTGGCAAAGCCAACAACAGCCAACACAAAGGGGCAGGTTTATTGAAAAGTGGTGCAACACGGTGCTGTGCCAAAATTGACAGCGCTGCGCTGCGTCACTTTAGAAACGCAGGGATGCACCGCATTTAACTGAATACGGCGCACCCCTGCGTTTCCCCCTGCTCTGGCGCTAAATTTTGCTGGCAGCGCCAATGCAGGCATCCTTGCACCATTGTGCAAGGATGCCTGTGACCAACGCTGGCATCCTTGCCCAGTGTTGAGGGGTATGATTGTTTATGTGCAGGAAGGTGTCCCTCCCTGCACAGAAAACCAATCACTAATGGCACTTTGGCACTTCTGTGCGTGCTGCACAATGCAGCACACAGAGAAGTGCCAAAGCGTCATTTTCAAATGATTATTTATGTGCAGGAAGGAACACCTTCCCGCACATAAAAAATAATTTCTGGCATTTTGCTTTTTCTATGCGTGCGGCAGAATGCTGCACGCATAGAAAAAGCAAAAAACTAGGAGGAATAAAAGTACTCCTCCTCGTTGCACCTTGCTAACGCCACCCCTGGGGGTGGTGTTACATTTTGGCGCAGCCTCGGGTTTACGTGATTTCACAAATCTGAGGCAGCGTCAAAGTGCAATGGGTGTTGCTGTGTCCCTTCCATGCACAGTGCTGCGTGGGAAGGGGCCGTAATTACAGGGTGGCGTTTAGCCACAAAAAGTGGCTTAACGCCACCTTGTAAATACGGCGCTGTGCTTAGCGCCACAGGAGCATCACAAAAAGTGACATTCCTGTGGCGCTAGGGCCGTATAAATACGGCCCAAAGTGTTGGCAAGAGAGACCGACTGGCTTTGCTAATGCATGTTTATTTTAGCAGTGATCTGCTGGTTAAAGGAGAGGCCAAAGGTGAAATAAGTGTTGGAGCATAATTCCTTAAGGTCGCCTTAGGAACAGAGGAAGAAAACCAAATATCCACAGTCATCAGTTTGATTAAAAAAAAAGTTCAATTAGTTTTACATCACTTTTAATTCTCCTTTCCAGTATTTTCTTGCATCATATTTAGCAGACAGCTCATTTTCTTCACTATGTAATCAAAATGATACTACTTCTCTTTAGGTTATATTTACAATTACAGCCGACAATTGCTTTGCAGGACAAACTCAAGTTTTCAAGGCGAACGCACCAGCGCTGTCATAAAATACCTTGTACAGCTGATTCTTAAGGAACTGTGGTCCAGTCATACCACCAAGTTAGAGAAGTTTTGTATCGAACTGGTGACTGTAGATATTTGGTTTTCTTGGTGGCCAAAAGCATTACACCTTTTAACATTGTAATAAATAATACCTGTGGCAAGCTGTTTTTGTGCTTCACAACACAACTGAGTCAAGAACATAACTGTCCCAGTTTTAACTGTAAGCTCCAAACAAATCCCAAAATGTGCACTTTCTGTATGCATGGGTGTTAGAACTCTGGTCAGTTCATGTTGTCAAAATAAATTACTCTGCTTTGAGTTCTTTCTGACTGGCGACCTTGGTTTGGTGTCTTCCTGTATAGGAAGATCGTCTTCACCTTGAAATCTGCCTCATATATGTGGTTAGTTTCCAAAAGGTTGATTTATATTTTCTTGGAGCACATCCTGAGACCATGTTCCAAGATCACCTGCATGTGTATGCTGAACAAGTGTAGATTTGCAGCCTCCTTTGTTTGTATGAGTGTGTTGTAAATACGTTTTTTTCCAAGAGCTTTAAGAAGGGCTTCTTTGATGTCACCAATGCTGGTTCCCTGCCTATGACACTGTAGATCACGGAGGATGTTGTCAGTCTCTACTAAAGTTAAAGCTGACGTGTAACCTTTCCTTGGAAAATCACTCTTCTGAGTGTAAGAGCAGAAAGGTGAGAACACGTTGCCAAAGTGTTAGCTCTTTATTTACTTTACTTGCGATTGCCTCTTTTACTAAGCTGCGCACAGGTCCTTCCAGAAAGCAGGGCACAGAGAAATTTGGCATTTGTTTGATGTATGGAGCTAGCTTCTCAATATGGTTCAGGAATGTGAATGGGCAAGGTTTGATTGGAAAATGACTAACTGATCATCCCAACTTACCATATGAAATTGGCGACTCTCATTGGTGTGTACAACTAAGCTAAAATGTTCTGGAATTGCCCAGGAGATATCCCACCACAATATTCAGCTTTAGATATCATCCTGCCATATTAATGTCCCCAGGACACCTAATTTCACAGTATTGTGAAGGTAAATATACATTTCTTACTCATTACACATGTACGCACCTTGACAACATATACAAAATGCACAGATGTGGGGCCTCATTACAACCCTGGTGGTCTAATTACCGCCTGGGTCACAGTGGTAGATGTACCGCCACATTACGACCGTGGCGGTAGTGTTGTGGTCAGACCTCCAGCACCGCTAGTTGTCGTCTCCACGATGCACCGCCCTGGGGATTATGACCCCCTTCTCCGCCAGCAGTTTCATGGCAGTAACCCCGCCATGAAAAGGGTGGCGGAGACGGGGTGCAAGGTGGCCCAGGAGAGCCCCTGCACTGCCAATCGAAAGTGTAGGGGTATGGATTATGGGCACTCAAAAGCAGTTAACACTTTGGGATTGATGTGCCTTTCTTGTTATCTCTTCTTTTGGGTGTGTCTATTACTTGCAAATCCACCCTGTGGTAGAGTTTTATGCTTCACTTTCTGTGCAGTGTGAAGACTTCTAGTGACTGATTATGAATTGTGGATTGAACTGTTTGTTGGCTACAATGGTTGATGATAATGAGTTCTTCAATTGGAGCAGAGCTACATTTTCTGGTTTATGTGTTCCTCTCTCTGGCCTTGGTTGCATCTTTCACAGCAATTATTCAGAGCTTCTCACAGTTGTTTTAAGAGATTGTTTTTCAGTATGTTACTTCCTGGACCTCTAAAGGGACCACAAGGGTGTTTCGGCAGGTGGTGTTAATAGTTCAGTTGATTTGGGAACTGTTCCACCAGGTTAATGGCTGGATTCTCATATCTGTTGGCTCAATACCAAAAGTAAAGCAAAAGGGTATGGTGTGTGTGTGTGTGTGTGTGTGGGTAAGTCAGCTTAGATAAATCCAGGGATTTATTTAAGCTGACCTCAACATAATATTTGTTACCTAGTCTCATCTACCCATACCTTGAGGTGATAAAGCAGAGCAATCTTTTGTGTGGAAACAGTGGCAGTGATGATTCATTTAGGAAGGTGGAGGCAACCCCTTCTTATTTTAACCCCTTCTTATTTTAGTTATGGGCTAAAAAGAGGGTTCATGCTAGATAAGCAGAGTGTGAACAAGTCCTAGAACAAGGCCTGTAACAGGTGATAACAGAATCACATTTTCCGTACCTAATAGCAGGTACTTTATTATGAACATAACTTTACACCTGTGCACCTGAACATGTGTTAATATATGATTACATTTAAAACTCATTTTTAAATTGCCCTGTAGTGCACATTAACTGTGATGTGTTTGCAAGGTTTCCTGTATTTCTGGGGCCTAGATGCTAAGTTATTCAGTATTAATCAATGGCACATTTTCCTGCACTGTGTAGTAGGTATATCCTTAATATGAAAATTGTCAGTGAGAAGCATGAATTTCAGAAAAGTAGTGAAACCTGCAATTGTTGATGTACTTATTTGCATCCCTCCTCAAGGTCTTCTCACATTTCTTCACCAGAGAAGATCCTGCCTCCTCTTCCTCATTAGTTAGTTCGTGCAAGTAACATGTTTCTATTGCATGTTCACATTTCCATTGACTTGTATTGAAATGAAAATGCATAAGAATGTGTCAGAAATGTATCAAGTTTGGAGTTCAGTGCTCCAATTGGATCTTAAGCGGATGCTTTGGTTTGTTAAAAATTACAATTGCCACTTATTATTTTGCTTGCATATTGTCTATTTTAGCATTAAAAGCAGGCTAGGTGTGTGGGCTTAGTGAAGTGTTGTGTTTTATTCTACACAGATCTTCCAGCAGAATCATCTTTAATCCATTAGTCTTTTTCTCTGTGAGTGAGATTGTAGCCCTGAGGGAGCCTTAAAGATAACAGTTGAATTAGTGGGAAATATGAGTCTGTCAATCCTAATTGGCAACACTTTTCTTCTTTGAATGTGTCATGGATATCAGATAGAATGTTTTTTGGCTAAATGGATGCTTAATAGCTGCAGGGGATTTATGTTTCTGCCCTTTTGCTAATGTCAGTTAGGAGGAGGATCTGGTGACTGGTATATTTTGGATTTTAAGAATGAAGGCCTTGTTTTCAAGTGTCTTTTCTGGTTGAGTGTTCACCGATCAGTGTTTGTTCTGGCTCAGAAACTTGTATTTGGGCCATGGCAACTTTCGTGCCAAAGGGACTATTAGGGATGCAGTGTTTGTTGTGGTGCTGAAGGGCCCTTGTTGATGCCTATTGGGAAGTGGGAGTTGTTGCTTGGCCCTGAGTCTGTTTTTTTCTGTGTAGGGAGACAAAGCTGATAGGATTTGTATCTGTTTTATTTGTACTGCTGCACTTCTATGCAGTGGACGCACTCATATGCAAGATTGTGACTGTATCTCACGAACTGTGGGATGCTGGAGATAGGTCAGTGATCCAGCATGTCTAGTATGGGCTGCCTGGAAGAAGTTTTTACTTGATGAATTTTAGGAGGTGAAGAAAAATGAATCAACGTTTGCCCTGTTTATGTTGCGTGCTCATTGTGAGGGAATCAAGTTAGGCTGTCTTTCAATTATGTGAAATCCATTAGAATTTTGTATGTGATCTCTTCATCCCATGTGAAGGTTCTTTTCCATGCTTGGGTAAAGAGAATGTAGAATAACATGATGGTGCAAGGTTTTTCCACTTTCAGCGTTGCATGTTTGCTTTCAGTTATGACGAGTGGTGGGTTTTGAGGCAAGGGCAAAGTTTTTTGTGTTTTTTTAATAAGTCCTCATTTGTACCAAAAGACAGGAGGTAACCGGGTTTTACCCAGACTCTAGTTAAAACTCCAACCAGGAGGTTAACATCTGAGAACTGGCCTCCACCAACAAAAGAAAAGAAGGAGGGAGGGAGGGGGAAAGAGGACAAGCAGTCCCTTACCGTCACTTCCTCCCTGTTGTGTTTTATTTCTTAATCATTGAACTCTTACAAACTCAGTTGTTGAAGCGAAATTAGGTATTCCCCAGGCTAGGGACAGGGAAATTAACTGCGTAAAAGGATACAAAGGGTTCCCACATTCCAAGGCATTTCTCTGAACCATCACTGTAATCTAGGTCGGAAATTCTCTTAGCTGACATTAGCCAATTCACATGGGTAGGGGGAGATTTAGATAGCCAGTTAATACAGATTTCTCTATGGGATATTAGCACCAAGTAAAAGATAAGATGTGACTGAAGCTTCTCTAGCTTATCTCATGGACTCATCCCAGACCCTTAATGCAAACCAAGAACAACCATTGATAGGCTTATCTCTATTTGTCTGTTCATTATGGCTGAAACCGTCAATCCCACTTTTTGCCAGAAGGTTTGAGTTTCTGGACACTGCCACCAGAGGTGCACATCGTCTGCATCTTCCAGGGCGCCTCCTCGGGGCTCCAATTTTAGCTAGGTTTCTAGGAGACCAGTAGGCCCTGCATACGGTAAATAAATGGTTTCTTCTTAGGGGTGCAGATTTCATAACAGACCAAAGTGTGCGCATTGATACTTGCCAAAGATGTGAAAGGTTGAAGACCGGCAGGTCCGGTTTCCAAACATCTTCCGGTAGTGAGAGAGAGGCATCTTCTGCTTGAACTAGTGACCAGTACCATCTTGATACCTCTTTCTTTAATTTCTGTGTGTCTATAATTTTGTTTTCCCAGTCTTTAATGAGCCCTACCTCTGATTCACCTTGTAGCCAGCTTTTGATTTGTAGGTATTTGAACCTAGATAATCTGCCATTTGTCCCGCTTGATAAAGAATCCCACGAAATCGCAGAGTCCCCGTGCTTATTTGTCCCCATAGTGTAAATACTACATCTATTAGAGGGATTGCCAGAGTGTCCTGCAGAAAAATCGGAGTGCCATGAGAATTCAAAATTGGAGCCATTTTGCTGTAGTATGGGATTCCTAGCTTCCTTCTCACTTAAAACCATATCCTACAGGCCACATTACGGACTTTTAATCTTACTTTTTTGTAGTACCCTGGATGTCCAAATTTATAGAGGAAGTAAGAGCCCTGCTCCCGGAAGTCTTCTGTTAATGACCGTACTCAGGGGGATATGTAATCCTTAGACAATAGCAGTCTAATGTTTTTCAGTTGGAAAGCTCAACAGTATAACTGGAAGTCTGGGAGTGGGATTCCCCCATCTAGCTTCTTTTTACTCAGTTTTTTCCAGAGCAATTATTTTCCAGACAAAACTGTTTATTCCTCCTGATGTTTTTGCAGCCAGTCAGCTGTAAAATGTAGGGGAAAAGCATTAAAGATCAAAGTAAATTTGGGCAGGATCATCATTTGTATTAAGTTTGTTTTCCTAAATAGTAAGTTGTAGATGTGACCATTGCTGGAGAAGTCTCTTTGTTCCCATCAAAAGACTTGAGAAGTTTACCTGGGCCCTCTCCCCCACATTCTTCACCACCTTTACCCCTAGATATCAAATTTAATCTTTTTCTAGTGGATTGCACTGTGGACAATTCCAGGTCATCAGCTCTGATTTATCAGTGTTGACTAGACAGCCAGAAAGTTTCCCAAAATCTGTTATGATTTCTAAAATTGCTGGAAAGTTCTGTGTATAAATCAGCAGGTCATCCACATAAAGGGCTTCCTTCTTAACCCAACTTTGATACTGAAAGGTTTATATTCTCTGATCTTGCCTGATTCTCCTGGCTAATGGTTCAATATATAAGTTAAAGAGAAGTGGAGAAAGTGGACATCCCTGTTGTGTTCCTCTTTTGATTTGAAAGTAGGGCGAGAGGTTACCATTGACGAGAACCATAGCCATGGGTGTTTTGTAGATTGCCTTAATAGCTTTAAGAAAGTTATCTCCTAAAATATTCTGCTTAATTATCACCTGCACGAAAGGCCAGCTCACTCTATCAAATGCCTTTGCAGCGTTGATAGTCAATATGGCGAGAGGAGAGTTAGTAGTTGTTACGATGTCAATTGCGGGGACCAGGTCATGGATCAGATCTCCTAGGTGACTGTCTCTCATAAAAAATTCTGATTGTTATGAATCAGCCTACAGATCACTTTATCCAACCTCTTAGCGAGCACTTGTGCAAAAATGTTATAATCATTATTAAGCAGTGAGATAGGTCTATATGACTTGCATCTCTTTGAATCTTTCTGTGGGTTTAATATTAAAGTTAAAATACCTTCATTCCATGAGGCAGGGACCGAGGAGGTCTCTGTGAACATAGAGTTCATCACTTGAGTTAAGACTGGAGTAAGTTCTTCTTTCAAGACCTTATATAGCTCGGCTGGTATACCGTCTGGGCCCGGGTGCCTTCCCATTCTTCAATCCAGCAATAATCCCCTCTACTTTTGCTGTTTGGATTCGTTGATTGAGGATATGATTCTTGTCTTGCTCTAACCTGGGGAGATTATCCTCCCTCACCCAATTATCAACTTCCTCATTGAAGGCAGATATGTCTTCTCTGTAAAGATCCGAAAAAAAGCAAACAAAGACCTTTTTAATAGCACGATCTTCTAGGCAAGTATCACCAGCCTCGTCAGTCATTATTTCTTTAATCACTTTTCTGGTGCTCTCTGCCCTGGTATTCCATGATAGTAACCTCCCACAGCCTTGGCCATACTCAAAGTGCGCTAGTTTACTGGCTTCCCATCTTTTCCTCACTATTGGCTCTAGGAATAACTCAAGTGAGTTTTTAACTTCCCGAATATGGTTGTGTAGGGCCACTTGTTCTGTCGGGTTGGTCGTTACATGTATCAATAATAGCCTGTAGTTCACAAAGCTTTCCCTCCAGCATCTCCACTGTAGTTTTACTCCTCTTTGTTCTAAATGCTGCATAACTAACCAGCTTCCCACAAATAAAGGCCTTGTATGTTTCCCAGACCGTACTTATTGGAGCCGAACTCTCATTTAACGCAAGGAATTCCTTGGTGTCCCTTTTTGGCAGCCTTATGATCTCTTCCTCCCCCAAAAGTGACCTGTCAAGTGTCCATCTGGTGAACCAGGAAAGCCATCCAATAGAAATTCGACATGTACCACTGAGTGATCCAAAAGATGGTTTAGCTGGTGGGTGACCCTTACCAGTCTATTCAAAACCCTTTGTCTATCGAAAATAAATCAATCCTGGAAGCATGTCCATATTTTTTGTTTTGAAAAGTAAACTCCTTAGTCTGCCCTACTTTAGTTCGCCAGGGATCTATCAAACCCATGTTTTTCATTATATAATGTAGGCGATTTCTCATTTTGATTGTATTAACTGTTGGTCTAGAGGTGGATCTGTCTAGGGCAGGATTTAGCAGGACAATAAAGTCCCCCTATTATTACCAGATTCCTGGTCTCTGATAGCTGGTTATAAAGTTCCATAAGTGGACCTGGGTTGTCCGTGTTAGGGCCACAGTAACACACCAAAGTATACTCAACCCCATATAGTTTAATATTCGCAGTCAACCACCTACCCCTGGGGTCCACCTTCACATCTGCCAAGCGACCTTGGACCGAGTTCTTTACAATAATTGCCACCCTTTTCACATTACAGGTTTGATTCTTACAGGCAACTGGTTAATCCATCTTTGCCCTTGAGCACATTCATCCACTCCTCCAGTTTTAAATGTGTTTCTTGTAAAAGAAAATCTGATTATCTGAAAGCCTTAGACGTTCTAGAATTCTCCTTCTCCTGCTGCCTACCCTAAGTCCATTTACATTCCAGGAGAGAATTTCTAGCTTAAGATCAATCCCAGGCCCCTTGATCCTATTCCTGGTACTTGTAGTTGCTTCCTGTCCAAAAAATGATTATATTAAAATATGAGGACTCTTTTTTTTATTTATTTTTTCCCACATGCTCCCCACCTTGTAAAAACTTAACCAAGTCATACTACTTTGTTCTCTTCTACCCCCTAAATTACCCACCCCCAGCCCTCCCTTTAACCAAACTGGGTATTCCATCCTACCCTGGAGGCCCGCCTTTCTGGAGCAAATTATCTTTCCCCTTTTATCTGATCAATTAATGCTGCAACCTCTTGAGAATCCCTTATGTTGTGCATTTTATTTATCCACATTACTCTCAAGGTAACGGGAAATTTCAATTGTGGGGCGGCACCTAGTAGCTTAAGCTCCTGCATAAACTTCCCTAACTCCCACTGTCGATCTTGGGTTGCCCTGGAGATATCCGATCTTATGGAGAAGGACCAGTCCTCGTGCTTAAAGCCTTTAACTTTGAGAGCTTCTGTAAGAATCTGCGCTTTTATTGAATATAAACTGAAGTTAACCAGGATCTTCCTAGGTCTAGCTCTGTTGGGCTTTCTCCTAAAGGGGTTACGATGGACCCTCTGTATTTCTAGGTCGAGATTGATAGAAGCTCCTGGAAGGACATGCGTTTTAATTAGGGTTACAACAAAGTCCTTAATTTTATCACCTTCTGCTTCTTCTGGAATATTCAAGAGTCTAAGGTTATTCCTCCTACAGTTATTTTCCAGGGATTCCAGGGTTTCCAGTTTTTCTCGTTGTTCTTTCTCGCTTCGCTTTAGGGCTTCAACTTCGTTCCTATTAGCTTCCACCTCTACCTGTAATGCTCCAAGGGAGGATTCCATAGCCCCTAGTCTCTCCTTTAGGCAGGTGATTTTAGTATCAACACTATCAAAGACCCTCTAGATTTTAGCTTGATTAGATTCCGATGGTGCAAACTTGTCTTTCATCTCTTCTAGCAATAAACGTAGTATAGCGTTGGTATAACTTGTAGCTCTCTGCACATTATCTGTCTCTTGTAATAATACAGAGACCCCCCCAGTGGCCCCCAATCCCGCCTCATGAATAGCATGCCTCTGAGATTAGTCTATAGAAATTGAGACTGTTCCTGCCAAAGTAGATTCCATATTTAGTGTAGGGGTTGATATATCCTGTTGGTCAGGGGGTCTAGTGTGTTCTTGAGTCTTCTGTATCTTAAAATAAGATCTGGGCAAGGGAGTTATTTTCACTTTTCCAGTGGGAGGTCTTAGGGTAGCCCCTGTTTCCTCACTATTCTTGGTTAGAGCTGATTGCCTACTTTGGCCAGAGGCCCCTCCCCCATGATGTGGTAACAGTGGCGGTAGATTTAACATCATACCTTTGGTGACCCGCCTGCTTCTTGCTCCAGGACCAGGTAGTGGTAAACTTGAGGAAGCTGCTGGACCTGGTTTATCCACTGTTGGCTTAGTTGACAGTGATATCCCTAACCTCTGACCTTGCTGTCTTGTCCTGGACCCAGGCCCCGATGAGCATTTGGGGGTCATGCATGTTTGTTCAGGAACAGCGCGTGTGTCCTGCGAGCTAAGTCCGAGCTGTCCAGTGCTGCTGGTGAGACACTCAGCAAACAGCATTACCTGGGAGTGAAGGGAGCCTGTTCTGACTATGCCCAAGCTGCCCCGGAGTCCCAACCTAGCTGCAGCACTTCTACCATGACTGACCCGCCAGGATGGCGTGGGCCACGGCAGTAGGAGATGCGATGTCTCGACTTTCACAGAGGAATGCTCCGCCGAAATGGCGACTGCAGTGAGCCCATCCACTCATCGCTGAAGTGTCGGAGAACTGAAAGGTTCCATGCAGGTAAGCTGCCTGTCCAGCTTCATATAGCTCCAGGGAGGCGGAGGACTCGCCGGCCGGCATGCGTAGCTGGCTGCCATGTTCCCCCTCCAGTAAGTGTGCATCTGTTTAGATAGACCCTCTTTCTTGGTTGGTGGGCAAAGTCTTTGTTAATGCTCTTTGTGTTTTAGGGCTGAGGGTAATCAGGAAATATATGTCTCTTATTGAACAAGGCTGTCATTTCATTACGCTCAAACTATCTGTACTTATCTTAGGCCTTTTTTTGTAGCTGCTAAGGACGTTTGTGCTCCAATATAACAATGTCTATGAACATACCACAAATCTTCTCTACTCCTGGAAGTCTGTAAATCTAAATTCACTGAGGTTTGGATGGTTTAGAGTTTGTATAGACATGTTCATCTATGGTAAACAGAGAAATAACCGCACATACTATTTACATTTAGGGAAACTGCTCTTCTTTATAAGATAATGCATTTGTATCCCAAGACCATGGTAACCTAAACTGTGTTTACGCAATCCTCCATCTTTGGACAATATCACTATGCATCACGTGATGACTATTGCCGTCTTCCAGTTCTAAATAAAGAATTGTACTAATCCCACGACCAACCAAGAAAATGTTACCAGAGATCGTTTCTCATTGTACCAGATCAAGGCCACTTTAGTAGTCTCAGGCTACTGTAGAAAAACATATCAGAATGCTTGACTAAACTGTGAGAATGTATGAAGTCTCAATGTGTTATTATTGTGAGAAAGACTTTGCATGCATTCTGTAGTAAAATGTTTTTTGCGGGGCGTGGCCACGGGCGTCAAGATGACGGTCGCACTCTAAGAGTGCTCAGGACCCCTCCGGCATCCGCCCGAATCCTGCCACCATAACTGACCCCCTCGAGTCTTCAACCGAAACCTGGGGGCGGTAGGGGTCCTTTCCGAACCCCGTGGGTCCGAGTCCGAGATCCGAGGACGCCGGATCGGCACAGGAGAAGAGACTGACGTGGACTCCAGGCCGCGCGGCGGAGAGGAGGAGTCTGGCGCTCCGGACCGGAGCACGCCCTTGCGGGCGGACGAGCATTGCCGGCCGGGAGCTCCTGGGGCCGACGGAGCGACGAAGAGAGAGGTACCTGTTCCCCCCCCCCCCCCCCCCCCCCCCGGCGTGCCTAGTGGGAACCGCGGCTGACGGAGGCCGCGAGAATCCACAAAGAGGAATGCGACGACGCGCCACGGAGCTCCGTGATCAGAGCGCCTGAGAACGGGCGGTAACTAGAGGCTCGGGGGAACAAGCGCCCGAGGCCCCACACTAGAGGCAACAAATTACCGCCGGAAGCGGTATGAGAAGATCCAATGACCGGGAGGTAGGAACGGAAGTGGCCCGGGCCAGAGCCCCTGAAGCTGCGGGGAAACCTGAGGGAACAGAGTTGCAGGCCGGGCGGAGGCAGTCTGAGGAACGGAGTGCCCACAAGTCCCGGGACATTGACTGATCGGAGCCTGGGAGACTCATAGAGACAGGCGATCGTAAGGAGAACCTGCAGCAAGTGAAGGGGAGGTGAGAAAACGCCTGAGGCCCACCGCAAGATAACGCGCAAATGTAAAAAGTCCTGAAAATCAAGAGAGGCCCTGGTGCGCGGACGGGCGAGTCCCAACTGACATGGGTCCACGGAGGAGAAACAGAAAGTCGTGAGAGGTACTGTGCCCTCCCAAGCGAGGACAGAGAAGAGGGGGCCGGGACGCTGGGGGGCTCGCCTTGTGGCCTGCACCGAGTGAGACGTCAGGCGCCTGGGGCTGGTCGCGAAGATAATTAGAGATCCGACCAAAGAGAGTCCGAGGTGCTCAAGAAGACCAAAAGAACGCCAAGACCCCTGGCTTCCAGTCGGGAAGGGAGGACCAGCTGCCCCCCCCGCCGCCCAGCCTGGTCTGAGGGCCGCCGGGCAGTAATCCAGTTGGCCCTCTTCCCCTCACATGGACTAGCGTGAAACTTAAAGTCCCTGGATGGAATCAACCAACTAACGAGCCCCCTGCCGACCAAGTCCCCCACACAGGTGATCATATAGACCCGAAGCGGCCCTGGAAAGAAGAGGCGTGAAAACCCCCAAGACAGCTGAACTTCACCCACATAAAGGCGTAACTCCTCAGAATAGGCAGCATGGGGAAAGACAAAGCCTCCAGGCAAACGCAAGCATCCCAACAGAAAATAGACCAGTTTACCACGCCGGCGGCTCCCCGGGCCGGAGGTGACACCGCGTCCTCTGACCAGACCACAGAAGGAGTCAGCACCATCCTACTTGCGATTCAAACCTCACAGCGGGCAGTGGAATCCAAAATTGGAGAGGTGAAGGAAGAAATGGGCCTTGTGAGGCAAGACCTTAGAAATGCGGTGGGCCGCATCACAGAGGTGGAGGCCCGTGTCTCGCAAACCGAAGATGAACTGGCCGATCTAAGAACCAAAGTGGCCCAGTTGCAGACGCGGACTGGAGAACTCCACCGCAGAGCCGAAGATGCCGAGAACCGCTCCAGACGCAACAACCTACGCTTTGTAGGAGTACAAGAGGGAGCGGAGGATGGCAAGCCCGACGAATTCCTAGAAGCATGGATTAAATCCTGGATGCCGGAGAACTCTCTCTCGCCGTGGTTTGCAATAGAGCGAGCACACAGGGCCTTGGCCCCGAGACCCCCGCCTGGGGGCCCTCGAAGACCCATGATTGCACGCTTCTTTAACTTTAAAGATCGAGATGGCGTCCTCAGAGAAGCCAGACGCACACCCAACCTCCTTTGGGACAACCAGAGAATCTTGGTCTTCCCGGACTACACCCGTGAAGTCCAAACGAAACGCCGCTCGTATGAACAAGTGAAACAGAAACTGAGAGCGATGCAGCTCACATACATGCTCCTCTTCCTAGCACGCCTGAAGGTAATCCTAGCGGGCAGGGCGCATTTCTTCGAGTCACCCGAGCAGGCATGGGACTGGCTGACGGAGGAGGGTTTGGGAAACCGACGGGGCCCAACCGACCCGCCAAGGAACCCGGGTGGGACACAACCGATTACCCGGATGAACACGCGAAGGGGTCGGAAGCGAACCAGATCCAGGCGGGGTAGGCCTGGAAGCCCCAGCCACCGAGTAGAAGAGGAACCGCATCTTAACCGAAATCCCTCGCCAGGGGGAGACCCGATTGATTGCCCAAGCGACGGAGCTGGGGGAGAGGACAAACTGGAGGATCGTTTGAGCCAATCCCCTGAACTTGGCTGATGGCGCCCCCGCATGTACCGAGCTCCGGCTTGCTTGGTCCTACCGGCAGTCTCGGACGCCGCCCAATCAATGAGACAAGGGGGCACGAATTTTCCAAACTTGTTGTACACCCCGGACACGTTATCAAAGGTGGGGGTTTCGCACTAACCAATTGCAACTGATCCGACACACAGGAGGGGTCCACCACTCCACTCAATGGCAGTCGACGCAACTGTATTGCCCCAGTTGGGCTCTAGGGCGACAGATGCTTCAAGGGTAGAAGTATGGGGTGGGGGGAAGTTGGGATGTTTAAAGCTCACGTTAGGGCTTAGCATAGTGGTTAAGATAAGTTACTGAAACAACGCCGACACCTACTGTATAAACTCTCCTCAGGCAATAGGCCCATCTCTGGTTCCCAGGTCAAGTCCTCTAATCCCTACCACGCAGACATGGCACAAAATGGTCCCCCACTGACACAGATCCTATCCTGGAATGTTAACGGCCTTCTAGACAGGATCAAAAGATCCGCAGTGTATAGCACGCTGCGCAGATACGCCCCGAAGGTGGTCCTCCTACAGGAGACCCACCTACTTGGAACCAAATGCCCCTTCCTAGCGCGAGGGGGTTTTGACAAGGTTTTCCACGCAGGATTCACTAGAGGTTCCAGGGGGGTGGCCATCCTACTTCATCGCTCACTTCCAATAGTAAGCACATCTAACACGTCAGACCCGCAGGGTAGATTCGTAACGGTGACTGGAACATTACACGGATCGACAATTAACTTGGTGTGTACTTACGCCCCCCCAGTTGGTTTTGACAACTACTTGTTAAAACTACGCCGGACGCTTACTGACCTCCCACAGGGACTCACGCTCATAGGGGGAGACTTCAACTCTGTCTTAGACCCCAACCTAGATGTTTCCGGTCCCGTCTCCTCTGTCAGAATTGGGAGAGCATCCAGTTTAAACGGATGGGCTACTAAAATGGGACTCTGTGAGGTATGGAGGACATGACACCCTAGGGCAAGACAATACACCCACACCTCGGCGGCTCACCACTCTCAGGCAAGAATTGACATGGTGTTCATGCCCGCACTGGACATCTCCAGAGTCACTGGCGCAGAGATATTGGCTAGAGGAGTCTCAGATCACTCCCCAATACGCATCCGATTGGGGAGCGCAACCTCCAATCAGCGCCCTACGTGGCGCATGAATGCATGGTATCTGCAGGACGAGGACTACACCTCCGAAATAAGGGAACACCTTACCCAATATTTTGAGCACAACGTGGGCTCAGTTCAATCTCCGGGCACGATCTGGGCGGCATGTAAAGCCACGCTTAGAGGCTACGCGAAGCATCGTGTTCGTGCCCGAGAGAGAGCTCGGGATCAACGAGTGACAGACCTCGAGATAAGAGCCCTCGCTCTAGAACGATCTATGACCACTGCCGCTTCGGCTTCAGTTCTGAGACGCCTAACGGCAACTAGGGAGGAAATAAAGCAGACGGTACTTGAAGCCGCGAAACACGCTTGGAGGGCATCGGCGGCCCGTGTCTATGGATGGGGTGACAAAAACGGCAAACTCCTTCATTGGCTGGCCTCGAGCCCCTTGGCCAACAGAGTTGTCCCCGAGGTAGTGGATGAGACAGGCCTAGTTGAGAGAACCCCTAGTGGAATTGCGAGGAGCTTTGCCTCCTACTACGCTAAGTTATATGCGGTGCGTCATCGCCCGCTAGCTGAAAGGGAGTCCCCGCTCTTGAACGATATTACTCTCCCTAGAATCTCGCACACGACCAGAATGAGCCTAGATGAAGCCATAAACCTGCCTGAAATTACAACGGCAATAGCTGCCCTGACATCGGGTAAAACACCCGGACCAGATGGCTTTCCGGCTGAACTCTATAAAAGATGCGGAGATATCCTAGCCCCCCACCTACTCAACATGTTTGATGAAGCAGAGAGGGCTGGCCACTTCCCCGCTGGGATAGACCAAGCCACTATAGTGGTGATCCCAAAGTCACAACCGCCATCACCCAATAGATCAGTCTACAGACCAATCTCCCTGCTAAATGCGGAGATCAAAGTACTATCAACAATAATTGCCACAAGACTGAAAGCGGTACTTCCCACACTGATACACCCAGATCAGTGCAGCTTCATGCCCTCCCGCAGCACGAGACACTGCATAAGGAGATTGCATGTCGCGATGGCTCAACGTGGCACTCTGACTGGATCCCCCCTTGCTCTCCTCCTGATAGACTTTGAAAAAGCCTTCGATACGGTGGACTGGTCGTACTTAGAGCAAGTCCTTATAAAAAACGGCTTTGGGCCTAAGTTCCGCAGCCTTGTTAAACTACTTTACTCCAATCCAACAGCCCGTGTTCAGATAAACGGTGTGACCTCTGATCCATTCCCCATCCGTCGCGGGACACGGCAAGGATGCCCGCTGTCACGGCTGCTCTTCGCTCTAGCAATTGAACCATTGGCCACAATGGTGAGAGAGGACCCACTGGTGACGGGCTGGACATGGCCAGAGAGCCCGGAAGACCGTGTGGCATTGTACGCTGACGACTTTCTCCTCTACCTCTCCAACCCAGCGAGGAGTGGCCCCCGTGTCTTGGAACTCCTGGAACTCTTCTCACAAGCTTTGGGTCTAACCCTAAATCCTAGCAAATCCTTGCTGATCCCCCTACACCCCTCTAGAGATTGCATAAACTGGCAGGAAAACATCCCAATCCGTCATAACAGTTTTAAATATCTAGGAGTCCATATAGCGCTGCTTCCCGAACTAACGTGGGAGCTTAATATCGCACCACTTCTTAAAAAGACCAAAAAAGAACTTCAACGCTGGCGAGATTTGCCACTCAACATACTGGGAAGAATCGCATTGTATAAGATGATGATACTCCCTAGTTTTTTATACCAACTACAGAACTTCCCACACCCAATCCCCCGGAAGTGGTTTAGTGAAGTCGAATCGACTGTGCGCCAATACCTATGGTACGGCTCCCGTACCAAACTATCCCTTGCCACATGTCAAAGGGACACACATGAAGGGGGCCTAGGGATGTCCAACATTTATTTTTATTACCTAGCCATGCGAATACAGGTGATCAATGACTGGTTATCGGGGGGCTGGACGGACCCCGCATATAGACTAGAGCTCCAAGCACTGGGCTACAATGGGGTTTTTGACGCGCTATACGGGGGAACGATACCACAAACTATCCCTGAAGTCACTGGAATGGTGTTGAAGGGGTGGCGAGCGACACAGAAGACTATGGGGTGGTGGGCCCGACTAACGCAACAACCACCTCTCTGGCAGGGGAGGTGGCTGAGGGAGGTTTCCACGCTGGCGGGATTCCGGAAGTGGGACATCATAGGGATATCCACACTGGGAGATATCTGGGGAGACTCACAAATCCGAACTTTTGAGGAGCTTCAGAGGTCACACGATCTGAATAAGACCCAATTTCACAAATACCTTCAACTAAGGCACGCCCTAGCAGTACACCTGCAACCGGGGGACAACATTCCGGAGCACAGCCCTCTCGAAGCAAAGGTAATGATGGGACACATAAAAAAAGGAGGGATCTCCCAGGTATATCGAGTCATCCTAACAAACACCTCTCCCCCCCTTGAGAAGCTTCGCCGGAAATGGGAGGGTTGGGTGGGCCCCCTGGAAGATGTAGACTGGAGAGACGCGCTGGCCGCACCCCGAACACTGGCCATATCTACACGATTTCAAGCGCTACAAACACTCTACTTACACACAGCCTACCTCACCCCTAAAAGGCTCCATCAAGCTAACCTCCGCCCCACAGATGAGTGCCCCCGATGCCTTCAGACAGGCGCTGATTTCTTCCATATGATCTGGGCCTGTCCAGTTATAGAGTCATACTGGGGGTCAGTCCTGGGAGAGATCTCTGAAACCCTACAGTCTAGAATAGAGGCATCCCCGATCCCGATTTTGTTGGGGGCCATGGACGGATTGGGGCTGGGCAGAGCGAATCGCACTTTCCTAGGGAGAGCCTGTTTGGTGGCAAAAAGGGACATCATGTCAGAATGGAAGGCAGCAAAAGCTCCGACCCTCGCCAAATGGAGACGAGGAATTGACTGGTGCGCAAGATGCGAAAAGCTGATATATGAAGTGAGGGGATGCCCAGACAAATACAACAAAATATGGGGGAACTGGGACAATCAACTAGACAGTTGAATAACCTATTAGAGCAGAACCCCAGAGAACCCCTGGTCAAACCGTTTAACCCTGGGAGAAGGGACGTAGCGGGCTGCAAACCCTGATCAGTGATAAAAGAGGGACCAGACCCACAAAGAGTGGTGCGATGGCGAAGCGGAACCCTAAAAAAGAAGGTAGTAGCGAAGTCTGTAGCCCCCACACTCGAGTGATAGGACCGAGCACAGACTATAATCCACGTCCGAGACCAAAGGAACTGGACAGGGCCATCAAGATTATTAAAGTCACTAAGACCGCTAAGAGGAACACTTAATATGCAGAAGATGGTATATCTAAAAATGGTGTCAATTTGTCGGTAACTGTTGATATTTATTCTTTCCCCTTTTTCTACCCCCCCCACTTTTTTTTTTTTTTGTTTTTTTTTTTGTTTTGTTTTTTCTCCCCTTACTGTTGTAACGTGTTCATGCTGTTCCATTCAGACAAAATAAATAAAAATCTTTATAAAAAAAAATGTTTTTTGCACTCATCTCCTCTTGGTGCATGGCCTGAGAACCATGCATTCTTGCAGACTATATGAGTGCCTTTGTTAGAAGATGTATAAAAGAACATGTAGATTTCTATGAAGAGAAGACACCTTTCCCCGCTCTTAAAAGGGGAAACTATGCCGAATTCTACTGAGAACTGTACCGAGTTCTTTGTACTTCTTGTATGGCATGTTACTAAACTTTGCTAATGGCGTACCCTGTAACATTTGCCTCAATCATTTTTCTAAAGCATTGAAACTAGTATCCTTGTCTGTCATTCTTACCCAGAATATATGCTACCTGCTACTGAGCTAAATCTTTAAACTGAAGGCTCCAGTCGGGGAGCACTAAAGTCCGTATAGGGACTACGCTCCCGGTCCTTGATGTTGGTGTGACTTATACACTGGGTTTAGGACTGGTTTGCGTGCTGACAGACCTGGTAGTAGAAGATGGTTCCGATTGGAGCCAATCTGAAATGACAAACTAATTGGCTCTAGAACCGAGTGTTGCACCTTTATGGTTCGGTCAGTTTGCCCCAAGAATTAAGCTGACCCATTCCAACCCGATCCTGGTTCTGGAGAGACGAGGTGGCTGAAAGAAGAACGGCAACGTGAATATCAATAGGTATTGTGCGCAAAATGTGAAGTGAGCGACGGAGAAACAGTGCATTTTGGGAACTGTGGTAAATGTGTATCGGTGAGATGCAGTGGGCAACATTTGAGAGTGACTAGTATGTGGCTTTGATTGCTGTGTTTGTTGGCGCAATAACTTTTGTGGTTTTGATGAGATTCTTTAACTTTTGAAGAGAGGTGCCTCAAGTTAGAAATATTGAATTGTTGAACTTGCTTGTCAGGTGAGGTGTATTGTGAGCAGCCCTCAGTCACACCAAGTCAGGGAAATTATTCTTCCTTGTATAAGTGTTCTAATGAGGTCTCTAAGCAGATTGTTCCTTACAGCACAGGGAACGGATGCCTCAGCTGCAGCGATTCTCACAGGTTGAGGGCTTCCTGTTGCACAAAAGAACTTAGCATCTTTGTCGCTATAGAAAATGTGTAGTAGAATCAGGCAAAAGACAAAGAAGTTGCACAAATGGGTTAGTAGCTATCTGTGATCTGAGGATTACGTCGTTGAAGTGCTTTCAGGGTTTGGCTGGGGGACACTATAACCTCATTGTGATAGGGTGCCCTTTGACAGAGGGGCACTGGTATTGGTGGACAGATTGTGATCTTGGCTGGTGTAAAAGAAGCAAAACCATGGACAAGGAGTAAACGTGAGACAGCTAAAATGGGAAATCCCTTTTCACAGAAAGAGGATGATATAAAGAAGAGGAAAGATTTCCTCCTGAAGGCACACCAGCTAGGGAAATGGTGCTGAAGAAGGGGTTGCACACATGCATGTAGCTTAACCAATGACATAAATAGAACTCCAAAGGTGGGGAACTCTGATTCCCATTGACTTCCCACATTCCTCAAATAGAGAATTTAAGGAGGAGAATGTATGATCTGAAACCACAACCCAGGCACACCCAATTGGAAGCTCTAAATCTCTGGGAATAAATGGCAAGTGAAAAGAAGAGAAAGGAGCCTGAAATTCAAATACGTAGTAGGGCTCACTTCTGGAGAAATGCACAGGATGAGGAAAGGCAGTAGAAGTGGAGAGAGGCAGTTATTGAGACTATTGTGAGTTACCCCTTGCTAGAAGGTGAAGAAAAGACAAAAGAAGAGCAAAAGTGGGAGAGCGAGAGGCAGAGGGAGAGAAAGAGGGTGCTTTTATAGATGAGCTCCTCACCATATGACCGCCTCTGTATAATGCATCAGGTGCTACACTGAGTGTCCCTGCCCCAAAATCAACCGAGACCCAAATGGTCACAGAACCTTCAATGGAGGTATATGCACCTTCAAGTTATTCAGAAACTGCCACTCCTGATGTCGCTCAAGCTCCTATATTTGCTGCAATAAGTAATCTGCCTTTATTAGGCACTTTATTCATTATCCTGGCCAAGGCATCTGTCAGTACTGCCCGAGTTATTCTGTCCCAAGTTTATCTTTGGACCCAGTACTGCAGCATCTGTTCCCCAGCAAAGAGACATCTCAATCAGTTAAAGCACGTGCACCAAATTGGCAGGAAATTCACCAGACGTAGGGCAGATTCCATAGCACATAAACGTTGCACAGCTGAAGACAGAATTCTAAGAGATGGTGAAGGAAAATGTGGGGATGGATTTTCTAGGTTAGTATGGGGAGGACAAATACCTCACTTAAGTAAAGAAGCTGTACGAGTGGCGAGATAGGCGCATGCAAATGTGGAAAAGGTAGCGGATTAATGTGGAGTTGACATAACACAGAGGAAAGGGTTGCAGAAGAATATCAGGATGACTATGGCAGAGAATGAGTTGTAAATTTTTGAAGTTAAGAGGGGTGAGGAGTCACGTAAGGAAACAGATTGAGAATATCCGAGAATGGGGTGAAACAGAGAAATTTAGGGAGCTGTGATCAAAGGAAGAGAGGGTTAAGGTGAAACAAAAGGGCAAAGAATCAAAGAAAGATATGTCAGGAGATGAAATACAGAGTGGAGCTTATGTTCACGTACCATGGCCTGATACGATCTCTTTCATTTCAAGAACAGCCTTCCAAAGCTTAGAGAGTATCCTGACAAGTAGTATACCCAGCTAGAACAGTTTGTCACCAATTCTAAAGTGTTGTAGATAGACTTGGATGTGTTATTTGAGGTGGCAGTTCCCAGGACTAATGGGCAGAATGCAAAAACACAGTTGACTTGCCTACACAGGTACCACCCTGGGTGGTGGGAACAAATTCCCCTTCACCCATTGTCAGAGCCAAGTACGAGGAGGTCATAATGCACTTGAAGACAATACTCCCCTAGAAATAAATGAATTGCCCTAAAAATTTCCGAACCTCTCATGAACCAAAGGAATCAGTGCATGCCTATTTCAAAAGACTGATGCAGCCATATAAAGAGCATAGTGGAATGAATGATCCATTGGGAGTCAACATGAAAGGGTTCTTAGCATCCTATGTTTATGGACTACGGCCAGCGATTAGCAACCAAATCACCCACGGAGTTCTATGCTAGCAGAGCAAACCTGCAGATGAGATCTTGGAGTATGTGAAATATTGCAGTTACACGTAAGAAGCAAAACAGAAAGGGCTCATGGAGAAGTTTATGGCAGCCCAGACACACCTAGCACAGAACAGAGTGTTTAAGGGACTTACGGCCAGATGTAGCAAAGGTTTTTACCCATTCTGTGTCTATGGGAAAGAAAATTAGTTACTTACCTGTAACTGCAGTTCTCCAGTATTGGTATCTTTCATCTATTCACATGCTTGAATCATCCCCGTCGTCGAGGTGGGAGCCTCACGGTAAGTTTGAAATACATAAAGCAGTAAGTCAGTAAGTGTAAAACCAGTAGGCCCTAGTAGGCCTCATAGGGTATTTTACAGTCTATCCACCTTGTTTTGTGATAAGACCCAAACTTCAGTGTCAACCAATCAGGATTCAGCCCCTCCCAAACACTCCCAACAGAGGCTGAATTCCCTCAGATTTTCTAGTAGAAGTGTGAAGTTTAATATCTGTATAATAGGGGAGCCTCTGAGGGGAGGAGGGTGGGTCTCATGTGAATATATGAAAGATACCAATACTAAAGAACTGCAGTTACAGGTAAGTAACTAATTTTCTTCTCCAGTATTGGATCTTTCATAGATTCACATGCTTGAATCAGAATAACAAGCAGTAAAGTCTTTTTAATTAGTGAATTACTTTGACTGTAATTTTATCGTAATTCTTTAAGTGATGTCACTCACATTAGTATAAAAAAATATAATAGAGGAGGGACCGGGAGATTACTGGTCCAGTGTACAGTCTCCCATTAGAACCATAATACAAAAATTGGTACACTGTAATATAAGAATAATAGAAAAAGCTGCGTGGTGGAAAGTTTTGACACAATCTGTGTTGTTGTTGTTTTCAAGGTCTACAACATGTTAACACAATATGAAAAAGCGAATAATTTGAAGCACAATATTAGAGTAAACCACACTGTGATATAAAATTAGATATTAACGAGACTGAGAACCAATATTGAACATACCTTGAGTGTGGTGGTGGGATGTGTAAGAGGCTCACCTTAACTAAATAGATGCCTCAGCACTGCCTGTCCCACTGCTGTATCGACGTTATTAGTTTCCTCGAGACAGTAGTGTTTTGTAAACGTATGCTGGCTGGACCATGTGGCTGCTCTACAGATGCTATGTAGTGGCACCCTTGCAAAGACTGCAGCTGAAGTGGCTACCAATCTTGTAGAATGGGCTCTCACCTTGGTGTGGAGTAGTTTACCTGCTTTTGCATGGCAGAATTGAATTGGCGGGCCAATCCATCTTGCTATAGTCTGTTTGGACACCGCATGCCCCTTTCTTGTTCCGCCAAATGCAACAAATAATTGGTCAGACTGGCGGATGGTTTGTGTTTTCAGTAGATAAAACTTTAAACACCTTTTAATACCAAGGGACTGTAATGTCCTTTCGGCTACTGTTTGCGGATTTGGAAAAAAGGTTTTTAAGATGACTGGTTCATTCAAGTGAAACGTTGAGGGAACTTTCGGGCTGAATTTAGGATTTGTTCGCAGGATCACACCTGTGTTTGTGAATTGAAGGAAAGGCTGTTTGACAGTGAAAGCCTGAATGTCGCTGACTCTTTTGGCTGAAGTAAGAGCTAGTAGTAACGCTGTTTTCCATGAGACGAATTTTAGATCGGCTTTGTGGATCGGCTCAAAGGGAGCTTTCATGAGCTGCATTAATACAACATTCAAGGACCATAACGGCGGAGGTTTTCTAACTGGCGGGAAAACCCGAAAAAGGCCTTTCATGAATTGCTTGACAATTCTTGTGGAACATAATGAGACCCTGTGTGGTGATCTGCGGTACCTCGAGATTGCTGCCAGATGCACTCGAATGGAGGAATATGAAAGTCCTGACTTTGCCAAGAGCAAGAGATATGGAAGTATCTGTTCTGGAGGAGCGGACAAAGGATGTATGTCTTCTGCTGCACACCATATACAAAAACGTTTCCATTTAAGTCTATAGGTTTTGTTGGTAGTGTCAGCTCTAGCTTTTGCTAAGATTTCTCTACACTCCAGGGAAATGTTGAGATTCAAGTATTCATTGTATTCAGGAGCCAAGCCGACAAATGAAGAGATGACGGATCTGGGTGCCTGACTTGTCCCTGGTGCATCGTTAAGAGAGTCGGACTCTGTCTGACTTGCTGATGTGGCTGTTCGGAGAGCATCAGGAGCTCCGTGTACCAGACTTGTCTGGGCCATCTGGGAGCTATGAATAGGAGGCGACACCCCTCCGTCTTTTAGTTTGTTGATGAGGGATCGGAGGAAAAGCGTAGGCATAAACTCCGGACCATCTCATCGAAAACGCATTCCCCCACGAACCTTTCTAGTGAAGCCAACTTGCGTAAAACTGGCATTTCTTGTTCTCGAGAGTGGCAAATAGGTCTAGGTTCGGTTTGCCCCATAATAGAAAAAGGCGGTTGAGAATTTTTTGGTCTAGCTCCCACTCGTGATAAGGAATCACTGTCCTGCTCAGGGTGTCTGCTAGAACGTTGGTTTGCCCTGGCACATGCTCCGCTTTGAGTGAAATATTGTGCTTGATGGCCAATGTCCAGATTTGTTGTGCTAGCTGCGAGAGTTGTAGGGATCTCGTGCCCCCTTGCTTGTTTATATAAAACATGCTGGTTGTGTTGTCTGTCCTGATTAAGACGCTTGCATTTTGTAGCTTTGGCAAGAAAGCTTTTAGAGCTAAGTGTATTGCCTTGAGTTCTAGGTAATTGATGTGGAGCTGAACCTCTTTTGCATTCCAAGTTCCGCTGATTTGCAGGTCCTGGCAGTGTGCACCCCATCCTTCGAGAGAGGCATCCGTTGTTACTATGTAACTGGGTGTTTGATGAAGGAATGACAGTCCGTTTGACAAATTGGTTAGAATCGCCCACCACCTCATGAGTTTTTCATTAGAGGTGTTATGTGAATCTTGTCTTCGAACGAACCGTTGATCTGGGTCCATTGTATGTCCAATTGCTCTTGCAGGGGTCGCATATGGAGCCTGCAATCTGGGACTAGCGGAATGCAAGATGAGATCATCCCTAGCAATGATTTTTAGATGCAAACTTTTTTTGCGGAGAGCCTGCCTGCTAAGGAGGTTAGTTTTTGTTTCCTCTCGTGAGATGGGTACGCTTTGTTGTGGACTGTGTCTAGTATTGCTCCTAAGAAGTTTAATACCTGTTTGGGGTGGAGCTGGGATTTCTGGTAGTTGACTACAAACCCCAAGCTGTCTAACAATTGAAGGCAATAGGAGATATGACGTATTACTTGCGACTTTGAGGGTGCCTTTATGAGCCAGTCGTCCAGGTAAGGAAAGACCTGGATACCCGACTGGCGGAGATGTGCTGCTACTGGAGCCAACATTTTTGTGAAGATTCTGGGGGCCGATTTGAGACCGAATGGGAGAACTCGAAATTGGAGGTGCATACCACCCACTCTGAACCTTAAGAATTTGCGGTGGTTGCGATGTATGGGAATATGAAAGTAAGCATCCTGGAGGTCTAGGGATGCCATCAGATCTCCAGCATTTAAAAGACGCAGGACATCTTGAAGTGTTACCATCCTGAACGACTGTTTCTTTAGAAACTTGTTTAGTGCTCTCAAGTCCAGGATGGGGCGCCAATCTCCTGAGGGGTTCTTTACGAGAAAGAAGCGGGAATAGAATCCTCTGTTCTTTTGAGAAAAAGGGACTGGCTCTATCGCTCCTTTGCTCAGCATCACTTTTACTTCCTTGAGGAGTTGGTTCATTCTCGGGGGTGGTGGGCCCGATGGAGGAACAATTGGTGGTGCTTGTGTGAATTCCAGAGTATGACCTCTGGCCACTACATCGAGCACCCATCTGTCCGATGTTATAGCCTCCCATTGGGGGAAATTGGAAGTGATGCGACCTCCAACTCTCGATATTGGTAGGTGGGGAAGTGCTGAGATGACTGGCGGGTCATTGTTTTCTGCCCGTATCTCTTCCTCGGGCAGCTCCTCTTCCTCTAGTTGGATGTTTATAAGCTGCGGCCGGTGGTAACCTATAATGCTGCTGTTGCTGGTGGTACTGGTGTTGTGATCCTGTGGAGGAAGACTGATACTGGGATCTGTACTGTTGGTATCCTCCTCGACAGGAATAATTTCCTCTTCTTCTTGCCCCACGAAAAGGTTGTTTTTTATATTGAAGGGTACCTAGAGATTTTGCCGTACCTGTATCAGTTTTGATGGCCTGTAACATGTCGTCGACATGCTTTCCAAACAAACTTTTTCCATCAAAAGGCATGTCGAGAACACGACTCTGGACTTCCAGTCTAAATGATGTGGCCTTAAGCCATCCTTGCCTGCGCAGGACTACTGCGCCAGCTAATTGTCTGAAGCCAGTTAGAGAAATGTCTATTGCGCTGTCTATAATCTCTGCGGAAACCCTTTCTCCCTCCTGCAACACCTTTTTTGCTTCCACCTTGACGTCTTCTGGCAGGAGATCTAAAAAGGCAGACATGTCTGCCCACATTTGGCGATCATATCTTCCCAGGATGGCGAGGGAGTTAGCCGCCTTAACTGTGACCGCTGCGACAGAGGAGAATTTTTTACCGATGTTGTCTAATCTCCTCCCTTCTTTGTCTGGGAGAGATGCTATAGGAGTGGAGGGGTTTCTGGAACGTCGCTGCTCCGCCTGCGATATAACAGAATCAGGTTTTGGCTGTGACACTAAACAGGACGGAGAATCATCTGGGGCCTTATACTTTGCTCCAGTCTTGGCATTTGTGAAGGCACTGTTGCAGGATTTTTCATTGCCTTCAAACCCTCCTGCCATAAGAAATCTACTATGGGTATAGCTCTTACCGATCTCTTTGACGGCTCTTTGAAGTCGTACAGAAAACATTTGGTTTCATGAGAGACAATTGAAAGGCCAAAACGCTTTGCCGCTCTCTCTATCAAATTATGAAAACCTCCTATGTCTTCTGGAGGCGAGTCTACTGGACCTGCTGGCGGTGGAGATGGTGTGGGGACGAGATAATCATCCCATTCACTAGCCACCGAATCTCTTAGCTCACCCTCTTCCCTTTCATCATCAGATGAGAGATGAGCTTCCTGAGTTTGGCTAGTTACCGGTATGCTAGCCTGTGGTGTTTCCGGAAGATTAGTAGTCTGAGTTTGATGAGGTGTCTGGTAGCTTTCGGGTCTAGGTGGCGTGGTCAGAGTTGATGGTGGAAACCTTTTATAGTAGTCATTCAGCATATATTGTAGGTCTGCCACTAGTGTGCTAGGCATGGAGAGGGGCGATTGTTGTTCTGCCTGTGGGTAGGATGTTGAGGCAAAACTAGGCTGGTAATGCTGTTCGTCCTCCTCATCAAAATCTTGCCATTTGATATGGAGTTGGGACGGGCTACTAGCTGCCCCAAACATTCCGTCGTTTTGAGAGTATGCATCATCGTCATCATCATCTAAAAGATGTTGTGGGGGGTATGGCAATACTTTACTTGGTGAGGTATGCATTGGAAGAATATTAGACGCTTTGTCCCCGATCGTGATAACTGAAAGGGGTAAGAACCAGGTGGAGTCGTCCTGATGATAAGGCAGACTAGTTGACGAATGTTGCTGCGAAGTATCCAGGTAGGTTGATGGTTTATATACTGTTAATGCTGTGGAAGATATGATCGTCGACGGTTCTCTCGTCGACGGTTCCCTCGTCGACGGTCCCCTCGTCGACGGGTCCATCACTGACGGCGGTTTCGTCGATGGGTCCTTCGTCGACGGGCCCTTCGTCGACGGCTCCTTTGTCGGTGGTTCCTTCGTCGATCGTTGTTTCGTCGACGTATCCTCTGTAGGTGCCGTCGTCGGCAGTGCCTTTTTAAACCTCATTGAGAGGTGCTTCATAGATGGGAGTGCCCTGGTCGATTGGTGAACCCAGGAGGCCTCCGCCGTCGACGATGTATTTGCCGACGATGCTTTCTTAAAAATGTTTGCCGGAATTATCGTCGTCGACGATAACTGCGACGACGTCATAATCATCGGTGAGACCGCTGTTGTGAACGTCGACGACACCGTAGTAGATGTTACCGTCGACACAGTCATCGACGGGGTGGTCGTCGACGGGTGTTTTTTCCCTGAAGAGACTTTTTCTGGCTCTTTTTGGGTTGACAGAGACAGGGATGTCTTTTTTGAGGTGCTTTTCCGATGCAAAGGCGTAGTAGGCTCTGAATGAACCTTTTTTGGCAAATTTTTTAATGTCTCTGAATGGGAAACATCCTTTTTTGTCTCAGTAGAGACTTGTTTTGTCTTCTTGGGCATCTTGCTTGGAGGCTCATTGGAAATCAACTCAAATCAAATCAAATCATTAACATTTATAAAGCGCGCTACTCACCCGTGCGGGTCTCAAGGCGCTAGGGGATAATGGGGGGTTATCGCTGCTCAAACAGCCAGGTCTTTAGGAGTCTCCGGAAAGCGGAGTGGTCCTGGGTGGTCCTGAGGCTGGTGGGGAGGGAGTTCCAGGTCTTGGCCGCCAGGAAGGAGAAAGATCTCCCACCCGCCGGAGAGCGGCGGATGCGAGGGACAGCAGCGAGTGCGAGGCCAGAGGAGCGGAGGAGGCGGGTGGGGATGTAGAAGCTGAGGCGTCTGTAGAGGTATTCCGGTCCCTTGTTGTGGAGGGCTTTGTGTGCGTGGGTGAGAAGTCGGAAGGTGATCCTTTTGCTGACTGGGAGCCAATGCAGGTGTCTCAGGTGTGCGGAGATGTGGCTGCTGCGGGGTACGTTGAGGATGAGGCGGGCCGAGGCGTTTTGAATGCGTTGCAGGCGATTTTGGAGTTTGGCTGTGGTCCCGGCGTAGAGGGTGTTGCCGTAGTCCAGGCGGCTCGTGACGAGGGCGTGGGTCACGGTTTTTCTGGTGTCGGTGGGGATCCAGCGGAAGATCTTGCGAAGCATGCGGAGGGTGAGGAAGCAGGCGGAGGACACGGCGTTGACTTGCTTGGTCATGGTGAGAAGAGGGTCCAAGATGAAGCCGAGGTTGCGGGCGTGGTCTGTGGGGGTCGGTGCGGTGCCGAGGGCCGTGGGCCACCAGGAGTCGTCCCAGGCGGACGGGGTGTTGCCGAGGATGAGGACTTCCGTTTTTTCAGAGTTCAGCTTTAGGCGGCTGAGCCTCATCCAATCTGCGACGTCCTTCATACCCTCTTGTAGGTTGGTCTTGGCGCTGGCGGGGTCCTTGGTGAGGGAGAGTATAAGTTGGGTGTCGTAGGCGTAGGAGGTGATGATGATGTCGTGCTCGCGTACGATGTCGGCGAGGGGGCTCATGTAGACATTGAAGAGTGTCGGGCTGAGCGATGAGCCTTGAGGTACGCCGCAGATGATCTCGGTGGGTTCTGAGCGAAACGGAGGGAGGTAAACTCTTTGGGAACGGTTTGCGAGGAAGGAGGCGATCCAGTCCAGGGCCTGGCCTTGGATGCCGGTGGAGCGGAGGCGGGTGATTAGAGTGCGGTGACAGACGGTGTCAAAGGCAGCCGAGAGGTCGAGAAGAATGAGGGCGACTGTTTCACCGTTGTCCATCAGGGTTCTGATGTCGTCTGTGACTGAGATGAGGGCGGTTTCAGTGCTGTGGTTGGTTCGGAATCCGGTTTGTGAGGGGTCGAGCAGGTTGTTGTCTTCCAGGAAGGTGGTCAGCTGTTTGTTGACGGTCTTCTCTATTACTTTGGCTGGGAAAGGCAGAAGAGAGATGGGGCGGAAGTTTTTCAGGTCGCTCGGGTCAGCCGTAGGTTTCTTTAGTAGGGCGTTGACTTCAGCGTGTTTCCAGCATTCGGGGAAGGTAGCAGAAGAAAAAGAAGAGTTGATGACGGTCTGGAGGTGCGGGGCGATGATGTCGTCGGCTTTGTTAAAGATGAAGTGCGGGCAGGGGTCCGAAGGGGCGCCGGAGTGGATAGAGTTCATGATGGATTTGGTTTCTTCGTGTTGATGTGGGTCCAGTTGTTGAGGGTGATGGCCGGGGATGCGGGTTCGGTGGTGTTTGGTTGGGTCTGGTGTCCGAAGCTGTCGTGGAGGTCGCTGATCTTGCGATGGAAGAAAGTGGCGAGGGATTCGCACAAATCCTGTGAGGGCGTGACGGCGTTGGCGTTGGCGCTGGGGTTGGAGAACTCCTTGACGATGCTGAAGAGTTCTCTGCTGTTGTGGCTGTTTTTGTCCAGTCTGTCGGTGAAAAAGTTCCTTTTGGCAGCACGGATCAGGTGGTGGTGTTCGCGGGTAGCGTTCTTGAGGGCGGTCATATTGTCAGCGGTGTGGTCCTTGCGCCAGGCTTTCTCAAGGGCACGACAAGTTTTCTTAGATTCTTTAAGGGTGTCAGAGAACCAGAGACACTCTACTTCTCTCACCTGTTCTTTTCTGAGGGCGAGAAGCATGAGATGACGCCTCACTGTCGTCTGAGGAAGGATGTTCTATGGCTTTCTGTTTCTGCAGCCATAAGAGAAGTCTACCCTCACGGTCCTTGAGGGTTTTTTTACTAAAGGTGCGACAGATTTTGCAGTCTCCCACCTTGTGGTCTGGATGGAGGCAGTAGATACATTTCTTGTGGGGGTCATCAACATGCAGTCTCTTATTCCCACAATTGTCACAGTCTCTGAACAGACCCTTCTTTGTCTTTTCAGACATGATAATGCTGTACAGCTAGTTTCCTGAGAGAAACAATCTTCAGTCAGAACTAATGAAAAAACTGAGCGGAGCTCAGGGAGACTCCCTTCACACAACGTGCGGTAGAAAATCTGAGGGAATTCAGCCTCTGTTGGGAGTGTTTGGGAGGGGCTGAATCCTGATTGGTTGACACTGAAGTTTGGGTCTTTTCACAAAACAAGGTGGATAGACTGTAAAATACCCTATGAGGCCTACTAGGGCCTACTGGTTTTACACTTCCTGACTCACTGCTTTATGTATTTAAAACTTACCGTGAGGCTCCCACCTCGACGACGGGGATGATTCAAGCATGTGAATCTATGAAAGATCCAATACTGGAGAAAAGTGTTCGCACATATGACCCTTAAAGTTTTAATTTAGGGACCCGAGTTAGACTCTGTTTCCCAACCGTGTTGCAGGGAGTTTCCATGAACTGTAGTAGGAATATTCCAGGAATGGGGCGAGGTCGAGGAAATATGAGAGGGGAAAAAGTATAGGTGCCCTAAAGAAGGTTAACCTGTGTCACTTTTGCAGTAGAGTAGAGCACTGGAAGTGGGAATGCCGTTACAATCCAGACTGAGCTGTGATAGATTTCCAGGTGATGAATCTAACAGGACACAGAGAGCTTCTCCCTACACGCAAACAACCTATGTCAGATCCAAAAGTCCCAAAGTCCAATGTTTTGTCTAATTCTTTCAACCGAACACCGACGCTATAAAAAAGACCTAGACTCAAATGTCCCATAGAGTACCCCAGAATCAGATGATGTCACATGCAGCCTCTGTACCCATGATGTTTGAGACTTCTCTAGATTCCTTTCAGAGACAATGACAGTGTCTGAGGGGAGAGGAGGAGTGCGTGTTTGGCGCAGTCCTAAAAGTGGGACAGACTGGACTGTATGTTGATGGAGAGGTTAACGGACACCCCGTATCTTTCCTGATAGAAACTGGAGCCACTCGTTCAACAGTTAGAACGGTTGAAGTCCCTAACCTCCCCTCTCAGGAAGGAATATCCAAGTTCTAGGCATCATGAACCAACAAAGCACAAATCAGATCACTGTCCCGTACCAGTAAAAATAAGACACCTCAGAGAGCATCATTAGTTTGTGGTTTGTGACTCTAGCCCCGTAAATTTGTTAGAACGAAATTGACTTTGCAAACTCAACTAAGTCATATATTGCACGCAAGATGTCGTCAGAACTGTGATGCAGACAGCAGATGCTGAGTTTAATGTACAGTCCTGGGAGCCTGTTGTCTGGCTATGCCCGTTCATTATAATGGAGGACTTGCCAGTGGATTTGAAATGGGTTAGGAATTGTGCATTACTTTAACCAGTTGGTACCATCAAAAATGGGCTGTATGTTTCCAACTCATTGAATGCTTTGCAATTACCAATGGAAATTGCAGTGGTGAGGTGTGCTGCACACATGAGCGGAAATTACTTTGCTACCCGAGGCAACTGCATTTTAGATTGCATGATATGGTACTGTGCAGTCCAGCACCTCTCATTAAAATGAACCATGTAATGCAGAAGGAGAAACTGTATCCAACATGCTTTGACTACTGTACATACCTTTAACAAGCTGAAGGAACTCCAACACACTTCCCCAGAATTAGAGAAGGCAAACTGTGAGAAGATGAGATGTGTGAGGGATATCAGTGATATCTGAGTGTCTGGGGAGGAAACATCTGTTCTCCCTGATTCCCTCCTGCCTGCAACTGTGCGATATATACACAGTACAATGTATGCAGATAGAGATGGGATGGTGTCCACATTTCATAACTACTGGTTTAACCCACACATTCAGTCGATGACAGAGTCTATGCCAGCGGTGTGTAATCTGCCAGAAGCAGAATGTGAACAACAAAGTTGCAGTGGCTATGAGACACACTGGAAAGTCTGATGGTCCCTTCAAATATCTCCAGATTAATTTTGTGGAGATGCCTCAATGCAACCAATTGAGATGTATCCTTGTTGTATGTCTTTACACATAATGGGTCGAGGCATATCCCACCAGGAGATGTGACCGCATAACAATCACCAAGCTACTATTGTGGGAGTTGATAACATAATTCAAGATGTCAGTTCATCTTGAATCGTATCCAGGAACCCACCTCAAGAGCTAGATTATGCAATTGATATTACAGCCTTAGAGAATGGCCAGAAGTTTAACTGTAGTTACAGACCCGAAGCATCAGGTGTTGTTGAGAGATCGAATGGGACGATTAAGCTAAGGAATTGGCTAAGGCTTGTGCCTCCACGTCATTGAAATGGCACAATGCTTTTACTTTGTTACTTATGAGCATCCAAAGAACACCCTGTAAAAGAACTGGAGTGATGCCACATGAAGTGTTGATGGGAAAGGCCATGTGAATACCCTCTATCCCAGCTGCTGCTCTCATGAATATCACAAATGACCTGAGCCTTGAGTACTTCAAAGGATTGTCTGATGTGGTGAGTTCTATCTCTCATCAAGTCGATGCTGCTACTCCAGCTGTCCGAAGGCACAACCTGAACCCTGATGGCTTTATCCGTGTCAAAAGGCACGTTCTGAATTCTTTCTCAGAGAAGAGGTGGAAAGGGCCCAACTAGGAGATCCAGGTTACGACACTGCTGACAAGTGCGCTGTCTGCAGCATTGGGTTCACATCTCTCAAACCAAGTGGGTTAGACATATGGGGCAAGAAGCAGAGCCATACTGAAGTCACTGCAAGTTTGGGGTGGCATAAGCATCGGAAGAAGAGGGACACCAGGTAGAGGGTCCACAGTCTCTGTCAGACAGGCATCATTCAGGGCAAGAGGATGAGAACACTGTTGTCCCTGCAACCTCTCTGATACCAATAACTGGACTGAGAATATGCATCCACAGAAACAGGGAAAACTCATGAAAGGCTGAGACAAATCTGCCACAGCAAACATTGAAAAAAAGTTGGGTGGAAACAGAAACTCCACCTCAGAGAGCAAGTATGTTTTATCAGAGCTAGAAATAACAAGCACCTCAAAGGGCCGAGCGTTAGCTGAAAACAGCTGGCCGTGAACTGCAGATACTAAAAATAGACTGCCGACCCCCAAGAAGAGACTGGAGATGATCAGAGAAGATAGAGAATTAGATAAGCAAGAACAAGCCCATCACACAGACGTTGTAGATGAAAGCCTGATCTTGATCTGTACTAACTAGTCCAGATGGGAGAGAAAGATCAACTGGAAATATTCAGGGCCAGACTGGACATACCTTGCCAGAATCAAGTTTGACTCTGATGACTTTCTTACTGATGTTGACGAGCCTTCCTGAAACAAAGACCATCACAATTTAAAATGTATACTTACGTATTACCAACAAAATATAAAGGGACAGATAGAGAGCTATAGTGAGGGTCAGAGGACAGTAGCTTCCTTAGGCCTCTGGTGGACGCAGAAAGAAAAAATCCTAATAGCTTTTGAGATAGGGTAGAGTCAACAAAGTAGTGCTTATAAGACTAACTTTAGGATTTCCTTGATCTGATTCAGATTAACATGGTGCAGCAACACTGCAACATTCTAATTGTGAGTTTAATTAACAGTGGCTATTTCTGTTTCTATGCTTGGATGGCTGCTGAATGTCAATGAAATTCTTTACCCATATAACTAACAAGAGCTTTACTAATTAGAGCATGCATGAAGTAACCTGCAGAATTAACAATGATGAGAAGGTGTTCATTGATGAATTGAACAAGATGATTAGGCTGGATGAAGCAAAGGAAGAAAGAAAGACCTGTGCTGAACATGTTATTGGAAAGAGCAAAGAAAGCTTGAAAGAACAACCCCCTAAATTAGGTATCGAAGTTGTGAAGAAAAGATTGCTCTGTATCATACGGTACCCAGAGGGAAATGAAACTGCGGAAAAATTATGGTGGAGCAAATGCGTACATAATGATTTGGTAAAGAGAAGGACCGTCTCAGATTTAGGGATAGTCTCAAAGGAATTTATTATGTGTGTGGTAAGTCATCTTATTTCAAGCTGCCACATAACTGGACATGTAGTTGTTATGCAGCTTTAGTTTTCCCCATGATATATTATACTAATGTACTAGACTTTCCTCTTCAACGATATATGAGAGGCATATGAAGCTTTAACCAAATTCTTAGTGACATCTTTGGAGTTCATATTACACCCAAAGGTGTGGCACTAAACAATGTGAAGGTTAGAAGACTATCCATCTTAGCTGACTGGCTTTCTTCTAATACAGACCTTTATGATGTCCGGAAGGACTCGGGTGACTCCAACAAGAAGAACCCGCAACTAATGAATGATGTGCTATAATAAAGATTTGAAGTGATGACTTGAAATTATTAGAGGGGGGGGTTGTGGAAGTTGCTCTTCTTTATATCATTATGCATTTGTAACCCAAGACTATCCTAAACTAAACTGTGTTTACATTATCCTCCATCTTTGGACCACATCACAATGCGTCACATGATGACTATTGCTGTCTTCTTCTAAATAAAGAATTGTACTAATCCCACAAGCAACCAAGAAACTGTTCCCAGAGATAGTTTCTCACAGTACCAGATCAGAGTCACTTTAGCAGACTCAGGCTAATGTACAGTGTAAAACAAATGTATCAGCTAGACTGCTTGACTAAACTGTGAGAATGTATGAAGCCTCAATCTATTAGTATTGTGAGGAAGACGTTGCATGTATTCTGTAGTAAAATGTTTCTTTCCACTCATCTCCCACTGGTGCATGCCCTGAGAATCATGTATTCTTGTAGACTGTATGAGCGCCTTTGTTAGAAGTCCTATAAAAGAATGTGTAGATTTCTATGAGGAGGAGACCCCTTCCCCCTACTCTTAGAAGGCAACTCTATGCCATATTTCACTTAGAACTGTACCAAGATCTTTGTACGTTTGATTTGCATGCCTTGTTACTAGACTTTTCTTATTGCGTACTCTGTATAGTTTGTTTTAATCATTTATATAAAACACTGAAACTACTATCCTTATCTGCCATTCTTACCAAGAATGTATGGTACCTGCTACCTAGCTGAATCTTTAAAGTGACGGCTCTGGTCAGGAAGCACCTAAGTCTGTATAGGAACTACACCGCTCTCAGTCTTTGATGTTGGTGCAACCTAAATTCTGGGTTTAGGACAAATTTGCACACTGAGACCTTTATTCTTATTTTACCAACCATCAACATGTTAGATACACAATGCAGTAATCATGATGCCTTAAAAATCCATCAAATAATGCCCAGGCTATCATTAGCCTCTTATTTAATGCTAGGCAACTATAAGTTGCACAGTTGTTGAATAAGAATAAACTGTTTCTTTCTCAGGGTTTATCCAAAATGTTATTGGAAGGTTATGTCTAGGTAATAGTACATAAAGGAATCACAATGGAAAACTGACAGCGAGGCACTCATTGTGAGCTACTAGGAAATACCAATCTCTGAAACAGGAGTTACTGGCCAAATCATGATTACCAGTTATGCAGTAAAACCTGCAACTTGGGTTTTCCCAAGGATATATTTAATCAGTGAAAGCATGGCAATATATATCCATGGAAAAGTGCCCAAAATCTGGGGAAAAGTCTCAAGAAATGTGTAATCAAAAACAATTTTCAGAGATTATTCCCTATTCCTTGCCCCTTAACTTGTAACAGTTTGGCTATAGGCAGACAGAAAACAACATACCCCATGGTTTTGGGATTTTCAGGTGCTGTATTATCCCTTTAAAAGTTGCGAGTACATGCTTTATTTTACACATGCATGCGTTCTGAGCTCGCCCTCGGTAGGTATTTGTATCAGATATGAGATTGCAATGTTATGTTATATTAAAATCATTTCTAAGGTGCTCAATCCCTGAAGCTTCTTAGCAGCGAACAAATTTAAGCAAACATATAATACTTAGGACCCTAGTGACAAAGGTTAAAGGCAATTCTAAATAAATAAATAAAGATTGTAGGTCTCCTTTAAACCTGATTGGGACCGCATATAAATGGGGAGATAATTTCACTCCATAAAAGAAGTGTAGGAAAAGGCTCTACCTCCATACGATGCCAGGCATATTTTAGGAACCTCAAGGTAGAATTTCCCATGTGTGTGTAAAGTACTGGTAGGTCTATATATCTTAAAAGGTCTTCTAACACAGGATGGAGCCCGGCCATGAACCAATGAACCATCTTGTCAATAACAGACAATGGCCCTCATTCTGACCTTGGCGGGCGGCGGAGGCCGCCCGCCAAAGTCCCGCCGTCAGGTTACCGTTCCGCGGTCGAAAGACCGCGGCGGTAATTCTGACATTCCCGCTGGGCTGGCGGGCGGCCGCCTTCAGGCCGCCCGCCAGCCCAGCGGGAAAGAGGCTTCCACGATGAAGCCGGCTCGGAATCGAGCCGGCGGAGTGAAAGCTGTGCGACGGGTGCAGTTGCACCCGTCGCGTATTTCACTGTCTGCGCAGCAGACAGTGAAATACTTGTAGGGGCCCTCTTACGGGGGCCCCTGCAGTGCCCATGCCAGTGGCATGGGCACTGCAGGGGCCCCCAGGGGCCCCGCGACCCCCCCTACCGCCATCCGGTTCCCGGCGGTCGGACCGCCGGGATCTGGATGGCGGTAGGGGGGGTCGGAATCCCCTCGGCGGCGCAGCAAGCTGCGCCGCCTTGGAGGATTCAATGGGGCGGCGGGACACTGGCGGGAGACCGCCAGTGTTGCCGGTCCGACCGCGGCTTTACCGCCGCGGTCGGAATCCCCATTGGAGCACCGCCGGCCTGTCGGCGGTGCTCCCGCGGTCCTCCGCCCTGGCGGTCTTTGACCGCCAGGGTCAGAATGACCGCCAATGTTTTAAGTTAGATTCTCTGAGCTACTGTAAACCAAAAAAGATTGGGAGTAATGTGACTTTTTACTGAAAGTTTAGTGATAAGATGTGCTGATGCATTTTGGATTAGTTGCAGAGATCTTAAGTGCCACTACGAAAGAACTAAATAACAAGCATTGGCTTAATCCAGTTAAGATTGTATTAAAGATGTTACCACTTGTTTGTGAAGCAAAAAAGGGATAAATGGGAGAACACATTTAAGGAGTTTCAGATACCAAAATCAATTGGAAGTAACTTTAAAAATCTCGGGTTCAACCAATAATTGTGCATAAGAGACTTCTTGGTTATATAAGTGACCTGATCCACATGGATCAATGCGGATTTGTTCCGTCCCACAGCACCTCCCTTAACATCCGTCGCCTGTATCATGTGATGGATGCGGCTAGGGAGGGATACCCCCAGGCGGGCTGTCTCTCGTTGGACCTACACCAGGCGTTTGACTCCCTGCACTGGGACTATATGTTGGCAGTATTGGTAAAGTTTGGGGTTCCCCCAGATTACATAAAATGGGTCTGGTTATTGTATGCTAAGCCGACGGCAAGAGCACGCACCGGACAGAATATTTCAGATTCCTACCAGGTACACAGGGGAACCAGACAGGGGTGCCCACTGTCCCCCTAATTGTTTGTCCTAGCAATAGAACCCCTGGCGCAAAGACTGAGACAGGATAGCAGAACATGGGGCATAGACATAGAGAATACGAAACATGCAGTATCACTATACGCAGATGATATCATATTATATATAAAGGATCTCCGACAGCCCCCTGATACGATAGCAAATATATTCCGGGAGTTCGCACCCTTGTCGGGACTGGCTATCAATTTTAATAAATCTATAATGTTTGCCTTTTATGGACTGAATGGGGGCAGTATGATACCTTTTGGTGATCGGCAACAGCAAAGGGCCACACATACATTCCGATATTTAGGTATCCAAATATACCGCACCCCATTGGACCTGCTAGAAGGTAATTTAAAGAGAGCTATGACTACACTCAAGCCACAGATCCAATTTTGGATAACATTGCCAATATCCATTGCGGGTAGGATGGCATTAGCCAAAATGGTAATGCTGCCCCGTCTTCTATATTATTTTACAAACTTACCAGTGAAGATACCAGAAACCTATTTTAAAACACTTAATTCGATGTTACTAGAACTTATCTGGGGAAAAGGAAGACGTCGAATCAGCTTGCCCAAGTTGCGGATGTCTGTGGACCAAGGGGGCATGAGTGCACTAGACTTTAAGGCGTATTGCATAGCGATCCAGCTTCAGTGGTTGGCATATTGGCTAGCCGGCAGAAATTTACAAGAAATAGAATATACTCAGCTAATGGTTGATAAAGGTGGCATACACTCCCTGCTGTGTCCGGGACCAGCACCAGAAAATATCCCGCTTCTGCTGAGGGAGGCCCTACAATACTGGAGATTGTCGTTAATGTATACCGCTGACATACTCCCATATTCTCCCAATATATCACTATTGGGGTTACCAGTTACAGCGGGTGTCTTAACATGTACAGCATTGGACTCCTGGGCTCAGGGGGGAGTTGACACAGTTGGTGCACTATTTAAAGACCGACGTTTGCTTGCCCACACGGATTACATTTACGAGCATGGTGTATCATCCTCAGGGCTTTCTCCTTCATGCTAACATTACACATTATGTTAAAAAATACTGGGCCCGGATAACAAAAAGCCCCCTTCACATGACCTTGTATGCACTATATATACGATAGGTCAGGGCAAACACTTAATAAAATGGCTCTATAAAGGAATCAGGAGTCATCTATTGTACCCCCTGACGGCGCTTAAAACTAAATGGGAATTAGACATTGGTAAAGAACTGTCAGAAGAAGACTGGGTAAACTTGCTCAAATACCCTAGCCAAATATCACGTAATACGAGATTTAGATTTATTCAATATGCCATATTGCATAGAGCATACCACACACCACATAGATTGCATGTGATATATCCAGAGACATCGTCGACATGTCCCAGATGCAGGGTGGAAGGAGCTGGCCTCCTCCATATGTTCTGGAACTGTTCTGGCATAGCATCATATTGGAAGGGAGTAACTACCACACTGAGCAAACTAACTGGAAATACCATACAGTACACAGTGGAGGTGTGCATACTGGGCATAATCCCGCACTGAAAAAAAAAGGAGGAAAAATACTCCTTAGATTGCTAAATCTAGCGCTGATTTTAGCAAAGAGACTCCTGACAAGACGCTGGAAAGCCACAAAGGCCCCCACTGTGGCTCAATGGAGTGAAGAAGTGTTGGACTGGGGAAGAGCAGAAGGGGTGGCACTTAGACGGGAAGATAATATCGGTATGAGAGATTGCCCAGTGGCCCAAGATTGCGATATTTTAATGGAACAATTTCTGGAAGTGACTAGGGAGAGGGACACTCAGGTGAGCGCATGAGAAACTCCATAGCTCTATATCTGATACACCCTTTATGGGCAGGGGGTACCCACAAATGTCACGAATCCATGGTGTAAGTAATTGCATGGGGAACCAGATAAGTAAACAGAAGCAACGGAATCAACGCAGTCCCCCTTGCTACTGAGTGATACGAAGATACAAAGATTTGATCACTAGGAATACCCCAAGCCATAATACTCAGGAACCCCCACACACAATCGACACGGATGTCTGGTTAGTAGATAACAGTTACGTAGAAATGTTAAATGGTTAAAAGGAAAAATAGGCGACAATGTTACACTCACAGTACAAAAAATGTATTATATGTTAATAGCCAGGATCATACTGCAATTGTGTGCCAGCAGCAAAAAAAAAAAAAAATTGTTGAAATTATCAGGATAACTCTTTCAGAAAAATTGCTTAACAAGTAACAATGTATGTCATGCCTTGAAAACAATAAAAAATATGTTTAAAAAAAAAACCAATAATTGTGCATTTAGTTAAACCTCAGATTATTTTTGACTGATTTTACACAAACAGTTGAGGTGTCAAGAATGCAGAGGAAAATCATAACAACAAAAAGAAGTGGTAGTATTGTATGGAACACTGGGTGTTCCAACAATCAATGAAAGATATGATATTCCAAAGTACAAGGTAAGTAAAAACATATTATATGTAACTCTAAAATAAAACTAGCAGTGAGTAATCCGTTCCACCTTTTTATAGCAAGCCATTTCTTCGGGTAAGAAGACCAAAGGAGTGTCTACCGCCTTAAACTGCTGACTGAAATCTGCTTATGCAGTCATTTAGTTGCAAAGAACAGACATAAATAGGAAGTGATTCTGTCCTCTTACAGAACACGGGCATGTTATCCTATGCAGTATGTTCAACAGAAGCGATAACCTGCTAACTCTAAATGCATAAAACATTTTGTAACACCAACTAATTAGTTAATAATAATACGAATATGATTTCAGAAGAAAAAAAAAACTAACTTTTACGGTCGGATTGCTACTGATGTGTTTTTATGAATTGTTCCACATTTGGATATTCCAGTCTTAAATAACAGATTCATCATTTATTGAAAATGTATATAATAAATATTTGAAGTGATGACTTGAAATCATGTAATAACCTCTCCATCGTATAGCACATAATAAAATATTATCTTGTTTCTCATGGGTTATGAAGAACTGCGTATAGATACTCACAAGGGTGAAGGTCTGAGTATGCCCTACTGGGTAAATGCAATCAGCAAGTCGGATGTCAGCAGTGAGCAGGTACAGTAATGTACTGAGCTAGCTACGCACTAACTGAATTACGGCCACATACAGCATGAACATGAACATGGACATGTACAACACATCACAAGATATGCTTTCTAGTAATTACCGTGATAACTGCAAAGTTCAAATCTTGGGGACTGTCCCGTGTTGGGTGTGTCATGGAAGTTTAGGCTCTGGCATACTGGCATACTGGCCTATGGTGGCTGGGGTGCCCCAAATAGCCATCCTGCCAAGGTCAAGGGAGAGACGTCTAGGTCACAACAGGCAACTGCAGGATTTAACCTTCAGAAAAGCACTAGGAAGCTGCTTGCATTGTATTATTGTATTGGGTCTTCACTGTTGCTAGTTCTTCCACCGTTTCTGTCCCTCGCTTTCATGGTTGTCTCCATTTACAGTTCCTCAGATCCCATCACCTCCCTGCCTGTTTACACTGACTTTGCTCACTTTCCCCACTCAAACATCTCGAATCCTTGCCCGAGTCTGGGACCTACTGACTTCACTTCCTCCTAACTTAGGTCTACTATGGCCTGCCTTTCAGAAGCTGTTTATTGTATGTTTCTTTGGAACATTATGGGGGTTATTCCAACTTTGGAGGAGGTGGTAATCCGTCCCAAATGTGACGGATTTACCACCAGCCGTATTACGAGTTCCATAGGATATAATGGACTCGTAATACGGCTGGTGGTATATCCGTCACTTTACCGTCACTTTTGGGACGGATTACCACTTCCTCCAAAGTTGGAATAACCCCCTATGTCTTTCTGGCTATGACTAACATACTGTGTGTACCTTTTTCAACTAGTGAGCCCCACTACCACCCTGAAGTCTTCATGAATACTTCCTGCACTGTGAGCAGAGACATAACACCAGAGAAAGCCGCACCAAAGTAGTTTGGTGTGCCACTTGTCTCTCTGTCTCTTGCTCTCTACCTCTTACGCCCTGTCTCTCTCTAGTCCCCGCTCCTATCCTGTTGGTGTCTGACCCTGTCTGGTGCCATGTAGTTTGGACATATAGGAAGAGAATATGGGAAATGAGGGGATTGTCATCTGAACTCAGTGGATTAACACTCATAAAACCTGTGCATTACGGCGTCCGAAAAAGTCCCAAGTCACAGACTACACCTCCCAAGCTAAGTCAGATTTAAGCAGAGGTGCAATGCAATCTGCATGGTAAACTGAACATTTTACAAACTCCACATGGTTCTGGATGACATGTCACATGGTTTGTCATGCATGGAACCCACCCTTGTGGATAACTCAGTCTCACTCGACATCACACGCTTTAGGCCGGGTTCTCTTCACAGACGCTCCAACATAGTGTCCCTACTACCAGGGCAAACCCTCAGCATCAGACCCGTTCTGATCAAAGAGCTGAGAGACCAAATAATTGGCAACCATGTGCTACATGCCATCTTTAAGCCTTGCAACTGAGCTTTTTATAACCTGCAGAGATTGCAGGTTAGTCTGAGGGATCCCCATTTGGTGTAAGTTGCAGTCGTCAAGATGAGAGAGTTAAAAAACTTGCTTGGCTATTGCAACATATTTGGAAGGGTTTGTTTTGCCTTTTTTAGAAGTCTAGGAGAGGCAAAAATTAGCAATGAGCAAAATAAAGTACAACTAAATTTTTTTAAATCTAATATGAATTTAATTTGTGTTAAAATATGTCACACAGAGATGGGTGGAAGGTGACTTAGATGGAGTGGATTGGAAAGTAATCCCTTTTATGGGGACTTTCTGAAGAACAAACTTTACCATCTCCATTATAAATGATAACTCATATACGGTTTGTTGCTGTTAAAACCATAAATATATCCTGTGTAATAGCCAAACAGCGCAAATGTATTTACTTAGTTGTTTTCATGAAATGGGTGTATCACCTTCACGCCAAATCAGTGCTTTGCACTGAATTCCCATGTATGCCTGGATCCTGTTTTTTGCAGGAATACCTTTTTATATCTTCATCCTGGGCTACTGCCTTAAATTGGGATTTGGTGCTATCGTGCGAAAGGGTTTATTGGTTGCAAAAAATGCAGGCTTTTGACCCTGGATTCCAAGAATTCAAAAGGTACCATTCAAGTTTGCAACTCACGATCTATACTTTGCGAGCCATACTGACTCACAAAGAAAAAGCTGTGTGAAAGACCATCCCTCTTCCTCACAATGTAATGTGTCAACGGTAAGCACCGGCAGGTGTCTCAAACACTGATTGGATACTGACAACCAAATAGGCTGGCAATCATTTTCAAAATGGAAGCTGTCTAGGAGACCACTGCATGTTCCTTCAATGCCATTCATATAATGCCCCAGTCTCATACAGGCTTCCTGTGAAATGTCCTTGGTGTTTGACTACTGTAAGCACTTTCAGCCCTCGGGGGATTTTAGAGCTTAGTGTAATCATGAACAGACCAGTGAATGTTTTCACACTCTAGTGCATGTCTTCAGAGATGACTTATAGGTAGGTGAGTAAGGTGTAGGTTTTGTGTTTGCCCAATTTGGTGGTATTTAAGATGTCTGCAATTAGGGGTCCGGTATAACTGCAAAGAATTAACTTTTCTGATATTTTGTATGACATTTAAAATGGAGAATGTTTTGCAGGAGTAGATTCTGGTCCATTACAGTTATTAGGCTGCATCCTCGACACATGGTTTGGATAATATGGAATGATAGGTGGGCAGGGGGAGAGTGTTAACGGATGGCAGGTCATATGGTGGAGTACTCTAGCCCGAAAATTAAAGGTTGAATCTAGTAAATATTGTAATATTTAGAAAACGGTAAGTAGTGCCTACCTGTCAGACTTCAAAGATAAGCAAGGCTTGTAACTAATAAGTAGAATTCAAAATGTTGTACAACCTATAATTTAAAATCAATGTGTTTAGCTTCCCCAGGGAGGAGAAAATCATTCCTAAAGCAGAAAGTTTTCATTACATACAACGCTCATGTTACCGTTGAAGCTCTCAGGGGAATTGTCAGTTTTCCCACATGGATCACTGACTGATCCCACAGTTCATGATTCAGAGATTCTGGCCAAGGAGACAGCCCTTCCTAGCCAAATTGAGAAAAATGAAGGCCTAGATTTAAACGGGCCTAGCACATCCTTGCGCCACATTAGCACCGTTTCTTATGACGCTAATGTGGCCCAACGAGGCCAAATTCGTCACACCATATTTACAAAGTGACGCAATGTATGCATTGTGCCACTTTTTAATCCCTTGTGCCACATTAAGCATGCGCCAGGCATAATGTACGCAAGGGGGTATTTCCCCGTTAAGGGGACAGCAAAAATGGCACAGTTGAATCCCAGAGATTCCACTGCTCCACTTGTAGTGGCTATTTTTAACACCTGCACAGGGCAGGAGTTAAAACAAGGATGCCATTGTTTTCAATGGGCCCCTGTGGACTCTGCAGGATTAGCACCAAAATGTTGGCACTAGACCAGCACAGTACATTAATAGCGTTAAAAATGTTGATGCTATTGTCCCAAACCTGTGCCACGGTGTGCCATATATTAAATATGGCGCAAGAAAAGTGTCACTGCATTGGATGCGGTGCCTCTTTTCTTAAATTCAGGCCAAAGATTGTTAATACCACAAATCATTACAAGTGTGAATGTTTATAATCATATCATCTATTTGTGTTAAAAAATGTTTTCACATTAAGAAAGAGTTATTCATAATAGTAGAAGAAAATTATAGAATCCAGAAGAACTAGCCATCGGTCTTTTGCACCTGTGCTGTTTTTAAGACATCTGAAACCAAAGAGGCTTTAGTATAAGAAGTCATGTTACAGAAGCGAAATGTTTTCAATGTAATCCTAAAAGTAAAATGTTTTTCAGAAGTAATTGATAGTTTACTGATCAAGGATGTTGCTTTCTATTTGGTTCCGGTGAGGGCAAAAAGTGCCTGACACTGTGAATCTATGCGATTCTGCCATTTCTTCCACTGTTTCTGAAGTCCTCCGACTGTTTTAGTTTTCGAAAGTAGTTTGACTGGTCTCTAATCCCTAGGGATCCAGGAACAACAGATTGGTGGTCCCCAGAGTCATGCTTTTGGCGAGCCATCATCGACGACCTCCTTCGGTTTCTTCACGCTGCAGGGCAAGTGGACAGCCACAATTCCTACCAAGTGACCAAGTCCCGCCTGGTGGCACATGACCTATTGCTTTTCTGGTGCCTCCTGGCACGGCTGAAAAGTTACCTACGTGGCAACTTCCTGTTTTTTTTTTTTTTTTATAAATTTCATGATTGGAAATATTATGTGCAGTTTTAAATGATGTAACTGGTTGGGAACATTAGCAAAAGTTATTTATGGTATAGAAAGTCACATTGCCTGTACCTGTAGTTAGGTGCCCATTACTGTTCACAAACATTCGCCTTTGTGTAAGAATGGCATTTGTAAAAATGAAAGATGAGTGCTGCTAAAGCTTTCCGACAGCCCAAGACTCCGTAAGAGGCTTCAATTTCATTCTGTCTCCATGAGAATGGCCTTGACTGCCATTAGTGATCATGTCCGCTGAGCCCTCAAATTCCAACCCAGGAGCAGGGAGAGGCTCTCTGTCTGCTACAAAGAACAGATGAAATGGTGATGACTCTGCCTTGAAAACACACTGCACTGACCTTTAATATTTGTATCCATTTCCTCGTTGCTCCTTTGACCTGTTGCGTAGAATATTACTAGAAAACGGCCAGAATACTTGAGTTAATCTCGAACACAGGTATTTACTCGGCACCACAGTCTAACCCATTGTTTTTCACCTACCATACTACCTCAGCCAGGAACCAAACATATGCAAATTAGTCATGCCCATCCAATAAGAACAGTCCAGTCCAGAACAAGAGAACACAAGCCGCCCACCATCAGTTTTGGCCTACTTGGTGGAGTCTAGCTTGAGTCCCATTGAACAGTGAGCATGGGAAGCATACGTGTTGCACATAGGTTGTTCCACTGATGAAAAAAATTCAACATATGGCTCGATGAACCCAAACGCCTTTGGGTTTGATTCTGACCTCTAGGTGCCCTCTAGGTGCTATTGGGCCTCTAACCCGATATTCCTCTCAACACCCTAGGTTCGACACATGAATTCTGAGACACAGTCCACTTCCTTTGCAGGTACCTCAATATTGTGTTTGCAATTGCTGTTGCTTTGCTCTGTACTGTTAGATAGCTATAAGCCTTTTGAGTGCACTTTAATCAGTCAAATATTTTCACTGACAGATTTTCATCCTTCATTTTGCTACAGTATTCATTTAGTGTTTGCGAACCCTGTGGTGCCTCATATACACTGCATTGTGCTGGTCTGTGTTTTCTTGCACCAGGTGTATTCCAAACTTCAGAAACATTAGCTTAGCAAACAATATACAATGTTAAAATATACACGAGATGTCAATATTAAAAAAGTAATGTAACACACAACCTTCAGTGGACCATCACAAGTTCTTGCAACTATGATAATAAAATACTGCGGTTTAAATATCATCCTACATAAATGTCAGAGTATCGACTACCATCATATTGTGAAGGCAAATATGCATTGGTAAGTATAGAGTTATTAATCTTTTATCCACCCATAAGAACATGATAATGTAAACAAATATATCTTAAAGGCAGGTAGATGTAGAGGTAAAACTAGCAAATGAATATTTATGTATATATATATATATATATATATATATATATATATATATATATATATATATATATATATCATGATATTGTGGTATTCAATATTCTAGCTATTAGCTATTTTGAATGACAATATTCTTGTATTCAATATTCTAGCTATTAGCTATTTTGAATGACAATATTCTTGTACTCACTATTGTAACTAATCAATTGTGTTGTACTGTACATAAACTCGCCCTGTGCACCTCTCCAGCTAATTTCTACACATAGTCAAGACGATCTGGGTCCGTATTTACTAAGAATTGTGCAAAACAATACTGCAAGCAAATGTGCAGCAGTGCATTTTCCAGCAAGCAAACAATAGTGCAGATTAAAATTGAATGTACAACGTATGCCATTAACCTTAATGGTCATACTAACCATACAAATGCGCTGCTTGTAGAACGCTAGATACAAATTAGTTCTACACCATGGTGCAGAGGCAAGTGAATAACATGTTGCTTAAGTTCTGTACTCATGACACATCCTCTATCACAAATGACCAGGTGCTGACAACCGCTCAGAAGCACATCACGTAATAAATATATAAATTCAAAGAATTTAGCATACCACATATGAAAATGTCAAGCAATGTACCTTCTGTCCTTTGTTTGCACATTTGGAGCTAGGATTCCACCCAAGGCCTAAGTGCACTGGTTTGTGTCACTTTAGTTAGTCTAGCTTTTGTGTGGAATCCTAGTAGTCTTTGTGCTGTTCCCATCCTGTTACACTCACTTTGCATTGATTATGAGTGGTTTTGAGCTATGCACACTATTCTGTTTCAGCGGTGCTCTTCAGTTAGCTTATAACACAAACATCCTTTTGCATTTGAGGGTTGGCTGATCCGGTTACTTGTAGCGGTTTGCTTCACATGATACCCCTTTGCAGCGCCCACACAAATGCTTAGTCAATCTGGGCCATGGTATCCTTACAAAGAAGCTTTCTCCTTTCAATTTAGTGGACCGAGTGCTCAGGTGAACCAGGCCCGACAACTCCTAAAAACCAACACCCGTTTGCATTTTTTTCAATTATTTTGGAAACATTAACAGAAATTGACTAGTTTGATCAACTCTTAGGGCCTGATTTAAATTGTTTCCAAGGGATTTAAATTTTGGCGGACAGGATATCCATCACTGTTGTATCCCGTCACCATTATGACAGAGTAACCCCATCCACCGGAATCTAAATCTCATTGTCTTCTATTGGATTTAGATTTTGGCGGACGGGATATTACTCACCATTGAGATGGACTAACCCCTCAGCCGAAATCTAAATCAGGCATTTAGTCACAAATGATGAATATGATTACCTTTAAAAGGCTCCGTTGGTTTGACATATGTGCATGTCTATCATATAGCGTCAGGTGGGGAATTAAATGTTTTAACTGAAGAACTTTTAGTAAACTCTTTTAATGAAAGATAAATATACTTAGGCCAAATATGGATAGCATCTGAAAATTTTTGATTTTGTCACAGTATAATAATGTATGTGAATTGGCTTTTACAACATACATTATATCCCGCTGTGCCTTATGCTAACATAGTTATTGTTGTGCCTACACTGTACTGAAGTGCATGACAGATTATGGCCTAGAACACAGGCCTGTTCAATACTAATGGTAAAACTTCTAAATTCTCTGTGCTCAATGTCCTTGTATAGCTTCTTGTAAGAGGACCTAAAAATATACAATGGTGCCAGAGTCCATGTGCGTCCTGAAATATAAAAGAAAGCACTGTATGCCATTCTGTTTAATAAATACAATGCAACAAGAGTAATCTGACTCTCAATGCTCCTTGCTCTACAGGCTACCATGTGTATAAAAGATATAAAAATAGAGTTAATGATGGACTGGTTGATAGGGACATGATCAGAGACGAATCTGTAATTCCATCCCTGATGGCATAAAGTTAATGCTGGGCCTTCCATTACTTGCCACAAATATTCTAACACAAGCTACACTGTAAATTGGCTACTTTCACCCTAGTTATGGGTAAGCCTAATTGGTAAGGGAGGCTTTATGATGAAATACGACGGTGTGTATTTAGTGCTGTACCTTTTAATACATTTTGTTAGCAGAGTTATCAATATTTGTGACAATAATTTGAAGTTCCTTCATTCATAGAAGTATAGCACTTAAAGTATATTAGTTTGTTGTAAAATATCAATAACTGTCTGTGTGTACTAATTTGAGGGGCTGAACCAGGCTACGTATTTTCACCAACAGGGAAGTAATTCTCTCACAGGTTCACATCTGTTTGTTGTGATGACTTTTCCAACACGTTCCTGCTAACCCATGAATGTATTGTATGTGCATTTCTAATAGACATTTACACCCTGTAGTCTGTACAGTTACTTCCAAGGTCATACATTTATAACATAATAATGCCATTGTTGTTCTTTCTTGTTGTGCTTATTAGGAGACAGTTCATTATACCTCTATGAACCAAATAAGCTGTTTTGAGTCTCTGTTACAGTGTGATAAGTACAATATTTGATGATATAAACAGCGTTTGTGCTACAGCTTATTGACAGGAGCACTCCCCTGTGGGGATTATCACAGCCCTGCTGAATCTGACCTCCATCCTACTAAGGAGGATAACCTGTACCGGCTTCCTGGCACATAACACCAAGCTAGGGGGGTAAGACTATCCCAACTGATACTCCTGCTATGCTCTTTTGACAAAACAAAAGAGTTAGATCTGTTTCCATGGATTCCTTGGGAATCAGAGTGTCATGTTCAAGATTGCTGATAACATCTTTTACCCTGGCCAATTTAAGGATTTTGGATGTGGCCCTATGAGCTTGCTGAAACAAACCAACAATTACTAATTATATAGGTAGATTAAGGACCTGATTTAGAACTTGGCCGACAGGTTACTCCATCACAATGCTGACGGATATCCCGTTCGCCGAAATCTAAATCCCATTATATTCTATGGGATTTCGATTTTGGCAGATTTTATATCTGTCACCGTTGTAACAGAGTAAGCCGGGTTCCAAATCAGGCTCTAAGTCTCTGTATTCTGAACTTATTGTTATGTACACACTCCTACTAACCTCGTGGGAACCATATGACACATCTAGCTAGTAACACCTTTCCTCAACAGAGCATAAATCAGTGGGAGGCACGAGAGACACCTACCAGTTTCTTTGTGGGGCTTACGAAATCATCATGGAGCGACCCCAATAATTTCTGGGAACAGGTCAATACCTTTTTATGCTTAAAGTAATTGCCAGCTCAGTAATACACAACAAAGTATTGGCTAAAAAAAATCATAAATTTCAATTTATACTTAAATAGGAACAACATAACTGTTTTAATGGGGGAACTAGGAAATATAGTGGAATTCATCAGTCTAAAGTCTAGGACATTTTCTAAATCCCTTTTGACAAGCACAAATTCTTATTAGCCCAGTTTCCCAAAACAATACCATCTTCTTTCCATTGCTAGGTACCATTAAAATCATATTATGAGCTTCCATATTACTCAGAAAGAACATCGTAAACATAGGCATAATAACCCTTCCCTACCCGCTTGATGGAACCTTCCACCGACCCATTACCAAATCAAATGCCAGTTAACAGTGATGCCCGCAACTCAGACGTCTTTTTTTGTAAGCCCGTTGCACCTTCCCTTCCGCTTTTGCTTTCTTTGCCTTTTTGACCAACAGGACTATTTGCTTTGCTTCGCAGAAGAAAAAAGTAATGCTGAATCAGCCGAGTGTTCAATAACATTGCACCTTCAAACTGTATTCTAAATATGTCTTCCTCATTTCTCTTAGGCATGATTGGCAGCTATGGCAGTTTAAGTGGGATGCACCTTGTGTAACCGAATGTCAAATACTCACGTGCATCTATTTATATAGCATGTTTGACAAATCCTGTGCACGTTTTTAAAAACGTTTTGAACAGATTGCACAGTTATTCTTTTAAAAATTACAATGTAAACATTGAAAAGCGAGTTGGTTGCAGAGATTGTTAAACTAAACAACACATAAAACACACATCCCTTGACCGACATGCGAGGGTCAGGGGAGGCGTCGACACTTCAACTAAGTCTGTGATTGTCACCAAGAAGAGCTGGCATGAAATATATTTCCCTCTAATTTAATTTCACATCTTCAAATGATTACACAGAAAACAAACTGCTAGAATTCAATATCCGAACTATAGACATACAATCCGGTTCATGTTGTTAAACACACTTAAATTAGCATTTTCAGTAAATTCCATTCACTTCTTCTTTTCAAAAAGTGATGCAGGCATGTTTAGGCGAGAAGGGTAAGACTCCTCATCTCCTCAAATAATTTGCATTTGATTCACAACAAAACCAGAAACCGATGGACTGATTCACAAAGGTGAATTTAGTTCCATAGCATGTTTACGACCAGGTCTACCTTTTTAACACCTGCTAGGAATTTACTAAGCGTTTTCTATCAAATTTAAATGGCTTTAGGACTGTCAATTTCACCACAAGAGCAGGGATGTCCGCAAATGTAAATCCCACCACAAAAAGTATAGGTAAAAAAATGTTCCTAAGCCTGAGTGTACTTTTCCATTTCACATTCCCAGAAGTACCCGTGGAAAGCTGTTTCCAGGCATACTTTCAAAAATGTCATGGGACGTTTAAAAAAAATCTACAATTCTCCCTGCATGGAGTTTTACATAAAAAATAAATCCATGGTGTGGGAACTGCGCCCTATGTGCTTGCACACACTTTTTTCTCCTGTGGCGAAAGCCATTCTCCTATGCCCCCATCAAATAAGGGAGTGATCTCATCCCGTTCCGGAAGGGGACTTATGCCAGTCCTGTGCTGCAGTAAATCTCTGACTATTTCCATGGGGTACACGTGTTGGATTGAATGCTCACAAAGATACATGTTTGTGGGTGTTCCTAAACGTCCAAGCTACCTTTCCTTGGAACGCACTCTTTCCACTTCTTGAGTGGGAATACAGGTGTGGAATCCTACCAGTGCTTAATTTGTGCTTGTTGTTTCCGGTGCTGAGCACCAGCACTTATTTTTGAGGGTCGGGGCTTATTCTTCTGCCTCAAGCGTTTACTGCGAGCAAAAGACACATATGGGAAAGACGGAGGAAGGGAAAAATGAAAAAGCGTCACAAAAGGATAAAGTAGAAAGCTGCTAATGTGAGCTGAAGGGGCAGAGAGTGGCTTTAAATGGATTGAGGAGGCCCGAGATGGCTTCAGGATTACCCCGCCTCAGTATTCCGTGTTCCCACATTTAATTGCAGCAGCCGCGTGTTTAAGAGGAGGGCTTTGGGCACTGGCACCTTTTTATTTACAAATTAAGCACACATGTGGTCGAGATATCCACACATACAATACCATTAACTTCTGTCAGAAATAGCTCTATGTACTCTTGGTAGGTGCAAAAAAGTTATATTTGGTCAAAATTATGTGTTTATGGCCACATTTACCTTTGTGACTCTGTCCGTAAGTCACTAACGTCCACAGTTACAAGATGTAGAAGACATCCTAGTTTACATAGTCAGAAATACATACTCTCAACAGGGTGAAGATATGTTAAGCGAATGATGCATCCTGATCTAATTAGATACCCAGGTTTTTACTTTGGGTTTTAAGACTGTGGGTCTACCAAAAACTTCTGGAAGGAGTACCATAATTGCCCCCGGCTTACCCTCTTTCAAACTCCTAAAATAAGGGTATGATTGTTATAGATGATTGATAGTTTAGAATTAGAGAGATCAAAAGAAGGAAATAAAGCTCAGTGGCATCTATTAATGAATGATTCTTAACTTCAAGCTGGCTGAATAGAAAAAAGGCTGTCCGAGATGATTCATGATGGGCCAAATCAAAGAAGATTTTACTTACGTATGTAAATCAGTATGTAAATGAGTTTAATCTAAAACTGTATTTTGAAAATAACTCTATGTTGATGTCATGAAACTCTAATGGGGCATGGATATTCTCGAACAACACTGTGCACCCCTTGATTAGAGTTCTCCTCAACACCTGTAACTGGATCATTCATATCTGGAACAAAGATATATGAATAAATCACGTAAGATTAAGCTTTTCCTAATTGAATATGCTCTCTTAGCACATGGGAAGGTTTCGCTGTGTTTAAATATATTGCTGAGCATAAAGTTAATTTTGTTTTTAACTTGTCTGACCAGGAAAGTTCTATTTTAACTGCATAATTAACTTTCCTAACCTTGTATATATGTCGCATTAACCTTATCAGAAGAATTAGTTCAGCCCCCTCGAACCATAGGTTGGTGCGTCATTCGCATTACAGCCATTGGTTACTGTAACTGTGAGTCATGACGTCAGAGATTTTCCTTTCCACAGACTTGCAGCCAGTTGATTGGAAAAGTAGCTGCAAGAGTGTACACAGGGGGCGTGTCTATTTTCTTTTCATAGTAGTACGAAAGTTAAGTGTCTGTTGCAGTTGATGGAACAAAGTAAGATCATGGTCCATGATTGGGGGGCCTCTTTTGCAGTGGCAGCGGCAGATTGTTTGCAGCCTTTTGTTGCTTCAGCCTTAACTGTGAAGGTAGTGTCGGTCCAGCTTTGCAAACGTTGCCAGTCTTGCTTGTGAGCCTCTCCTTTTCTTGGCCAGGGGTGTGATAGCACCATCGTTAGCCATAGCATGTAAAGCGCCTTCTTCTCTATCAGCGGCCAAAACTGGAGCTTGAAGCTCTGGAGCTGATCCGGCTTTTTCAGTTCCCTCTTGGAGATACAGCATTGGAGGGAAGGTAGTAGAAAATGGTGTAATGCTTAGCATCCACCTGAGAGGGATTCTGGACGCAACGCATACAGCTCCCCCTCTTCTTTCAGTGGCCCAGTTCCCTTCTGTTCTCCCAGTCCTGCCGATCATGGTGTTGCAAGCGGCGTAAATTCCCCACCCACTTCAGTGCCTAGCTTTGGACAGAGGGCAAATACAGCTATACTTGTCGCTCATCTGTGCTCATGGGCCTATCTCGATACTGCAGTTCCCTGCAGATTGCGCAGTGTCCTCTACATGTAAAGAAGATTAGTGTGCACATTTGAACATGAATTAATGACTGCTGAGTGATGAGGCATATCAGAACAGGCATTATTGATTATCGAATGGAGAAGCAAATCGGAGCATTCACTGGGTCCTTTTGAGTGCTATTGATGGGAAGACACAAGTTTTATGAATGATGTTGCAAATATTAACATGTATTTAAGATCAATAGGTGATGGAGAACATTTGAACATGCATTTCGAATTAATAACTGATAATGCAAATCTACCCTTTTGCTCATTCCACACATATTCAGCCACCCATGGACTAAACCATTTATCCATGTAAACATTCATCCAAACATCCATCCACTCAGTACTTAGTTCCCTGTCAATCTACTTACTTTCCCACTTATCCAGGCACTCTGTCATGCATTGATCCATTCACTCAATCACTAGCCCATTTATCCTTTCAAGTACCCATTGACTTATTCTCACATTAACCCATTCAGCCAGTCACACAACCATGCACAAATTTCACTATACAAAAAGGATTAACCTGTTGGCGTTGTAAATGTGAGTTATTCATTGTTTGTGAGCTCACATTATGTTCTCTGGGTTAGGTGGCACACTTAGTTGTATCAACTAAGTGTGCTTATAGCATTGTAGTACAGCTTTATCCGGCTTGTCCCCCTACGTATATGGAAATGTTCACGCTTTAAAAATACACTTCAAAAACCTTTTGTTTTAGAGGAATAATGGACTCAGTGCTGTTGAAACATTATTCTCCAATTAGTAGCAATGCAAAAGTACAATCATTAATTTAGTCACAATTGTACAAGATGGATGTTAAAGAAACATGTTCAAGCTAGACAATTTTATCTGTATAGTAAACAAATTAGACAAGGGTAAGCGTTGTACTTACAGTACCCACACCGTGTACCTCCTTCAAAAACAAATCCATTGGGAACAGACCCATAGCGGCGCAGATCCGTCAACTTCCACTGCCCAATGACGACAGGGGGGAGGTCCCGCGCAAGCACTAGAATGTCATTGCAGATGTGAAGAGTAGCAGGTCCACTCTCCAGTTTGGTACCAGGCAAAACTCCAACATGAAATCGGTACACTGTTGAATGAGACGGAAAACGTTCATAAGTAAACACAGACTAAGCAGGATTTCGGGGGATAGAATTCAGCTACTGGTTAATGAACATAAAAACACCCATTTACGGTTTAAACCATGGTAGTCAACTAAGCAATTATCCAGTGATCCAGCACTCCGTTTTGTAAGATTAGCTTAGTAAACAGTGCACATAAAATGTTCTCGTTGATGCTCTCTTAGTGCACTGTCATTATTTAAACATCATAGCTGTCTCTTGAACTGTCCTTTTTTCACATTTAATTTGTTCCGAGGCAGTGTTTTTGGGGTGCCAATGATGGGATATCCACAGACCAATTGAATTGGATTGCGAGGGTGTACCTGTGGAACCTGTACTCTACAAGAAAGTAGCCAATGAGACCCCTTCCCCAGGTGGAGAGGTGATTGCACATCCTCAGGTAAGTAACTGCTATGATGGGGTGCACTGAACCACAGAACAGTAAAGATGTGTTCACTAAACTACTTGTTCTATGACCTGTCAGGATGTAGAAGGATGCAATAAAGTAATCCCTGAGGTACATCTTGGCATCAACCCTGGTGGGCAATACTCTACATAAAGAAGGCCTTCAGGTTGAAACTGGAACTTATAAATCTTATGGACCAATTGGCACCGAAATTGCTACTGAGAATTTTAAACAAGCATTGATAAAGCCAATAGGCCGTGGCGTTGAGACCTATTGGTTTTGCCAATGGTTTTTAGTGATGCTGTACAGCAAACTCAAATCTATGTATGCTTGCCTCATTTTGTAAGTGTGTGCATGCAAAATGAAGCAGGAACTTTATTTCCCTTTTTAATATAAATAAAAAGTAATGAGAAAGATGTTTTCTTTTATTTTGAGGCACCAGTGAAAAGATGTTGCACAGAGGAAGCAGGTGGGAGGCAGCAACACAGAGAGCAGAAGAGAAGGAAGCAATACGTAGGGTGAAAGCAACATAGAGGGAGCAGGTTTGGGAAGCAGCATGAAGGGTTGGGGAAGCACCATTGGTGAGCAAGAGGAACATGGAGCACTGTAGCAAAAAAGAAGTCATGGGCTAGAGAGAGGAATGTGGAGCTCTTGGGGAAAGTATATGGGCTAGGAGTCAATGCAAAGATGAACACAACATGGAGGGGTGGAGTGGTGTGAGGCAGAAGTACGTAGACAAGAGGGGGTAACACGGAGCATGACGAAGGTGTGGAAGAGCAGTACCCAAGAGAGACAGATGGAAAACACACATACATGCACTCTTGTGGAGTGCCTAACCAAACAGAAAAAACAAGTGCTTTAGTAGTGAGCAGTAAAAGGGCACAGGTACTGCATCCATGCTCTGGGGTTTCAAACACAAGAAGAGAAAGTAAAGCCCAAAGTAGATGAATAATAAAAACACAAGTAAATGACAATGACAATAAAGCCAACCAATGGAAAACAATAGGTGGGCATGAGGCCCACTGTAAGAAGACAATAGGTATTTTTGCCAATAGACTGCTTGCACTGTCTGGAAGGTAAGACTTAAAAATGACTACAGCTTAAAGAAAAACTCAGAGTCATATCCAGTATGAAGTAATTGGCAAAGTCCATGCTAGTGCCTGAAACAAACTTTCTTAGGAATATACATTTTCCCTGAGTCATCCCTTGCATTTATTTAAGGTGAATGGAATCTGACACAGCTGGGACATGTATTCATTTCTAAACCTAGGCTGTGAACGGCTTCACGGCATACTTCAGATCAGATATATTTAAATAAATCAGCCTTTCCTGGACAAAAATCTAATATTTAGTCCAAAATAAGATTAATGGAACAAGAATCAGTTTTTCAAAAAAAAAAATCTGAGCCACGAGTTAAAGAAAATAACAAGATATTTACATATTTCCAATGATGTCACACAATGATTGATAAAGTATAAAATACTTATATGATCATAACATAAATACTGGAGGTCAAATCTTCTAGACTGTGGTTAAAGATCCAAGTTTACAAAATGTTTGCCTTCACACTGAAATACGCAAATCAACTATATTTACCATACTGAATTACATGAAACTATTAAACAGTCTCTCTCTTGGTTTTCGACCTTATAGAAAAATGAGCAGAAATGCATGTTGTACATGCAGCAAAATTACTTCTTATTTTACTGAATTTCTAGTGTTTATTTCTAGCGACTATGCCATCTCACAGAAACCTGATTTTAATCCCCATTTCATTTAAGATCCTCATTTGATTACAATTATCTTTTAACTTGAAGAAACCAATTGCTATTTTCCTAGCAACAGTGTATGTAGCAAGACAAACTGGCAAATCAAACATTTATTCCATTAGTGATTTAGCGTCATTTAACTTACTTTCACAAAGGAGTTCAAGATTAATGCTTTTCAACCTCGCAGTTGAGTCACCAATAGGAAATGTATGCAAACAGTCCTCCTTGATTTAAATCAAATGAATAGGACCTTCATTTGGTCCCAGTTGCAACATGTTGAAATTATGATAAGCTTTAATCTTGAACTTTGTACACTAAATTCTAGCCTTTATTAGTACAGTCCACTAATTGGGTGTGAAAACAATGTTAGTTTGTAGACTTTGTGGAAGTTCACTACAATCCTAACAGCCACCCCTAGACCTCTCCCGGAAACCCATCCCGCCTTAACCCATACTGTTTAGTGGATTTTTGATAGTAATATGGTGGCCTGCAAAAAAAAATGTGAACGATACATTTTGGATATTAGCCTTGGATTGTATTGCAGAATGAGCTACATAATATGTATACTTTGGTTTAAAATGTTGACCACGCTGAATTATTAGAGTTATTTTTTACATTCGAGTGAAATACAGTGTGGGACCTTGAGACATTCACTGAGCAGGCTTCAAATTTTGATAATGTTAAGATTTTTTTTATGTTGCTTCCTAGTCACTATTGTAAGAGGTAGCTGATGTTGGAAAGTACTGCTTGACTTTTTGAGATTTGGTAATAGAATTGTGTTATCAGAATACCATTACAACAATATGTGGTTTTGGATAGATATTTGAAATGGTCCCCAAGAGCAGGGACTCTGTTATGCTTGTGATATTTTTACTTCTGACAGAGGAAAACCATTTGAGTAAGAAAAAAACATATTTTCAATTTAAACAGGGGAAAAACGTTGAACTAGACCAAAGGCCTCAATGGTACGGACTAGCCTGGATGACTTTTGGAGGAAGAAAATAGGCTGGGCAAATTAACCATACATTATCTTTAATCCCGATACACCATGCCAAGCTATCGCTATTAAGTGTGCTTTTAACTTGAGTAACATCAGCATCAATTGGGGTGCGGTAATTAAGGAGTATATACATTTTGCATGAGTTCACTTATTTTAGGATGCGCAAACTGACATCTTTTGCAATTTGCAGCTGTAATTTGTAGCAGGTTTTACATGTTGCAATTTGCAAGAGCAAACTCCCACTTCAGGCGCATTCTGCATCCAATTTGTCACCCCATTTTAGATGCAAACTTGAGTCTGCACCCTAACTGGGATTAGCAGGACAAATATAGTCAGGGACTCTGTAAAAAGAAGTGTTTGCTTTAATTGTAAATTGGCTGAAATCATTTTTTCTCCACTCAAGATGCTCACTTTGTTTTTGTTAGCACAGCCAAGACTACCCAAAGTTAAGTAGCTGTTCATGTTTTGTTAGTATGGAAGAGAGGCCTTACAGCAAAAAGAGAGGACTGGAGGCCCTCATTCTACGATTGTCTGAAATGTAAAAAGATCTTGACAAATGTGCGGTAACTGGATTTCCACATTAAAAAAAAAAAAAAATCCTGTGCACAATAAGAAACATAAAAAGGCAATATTTCATAAAAAGGCAATTTTTCAATCTGCATCACATAATCACTAACCTAAGCATTTGTTGCCCTGTCCATATACCCAATACAAAATCATAATCAAAATGCTGCATTCTAATCCGTAATTCATTGTACAGTTGGTGCCCACATATCGGATACAAAATCATAATCATGATGGCAGATTCTAATCCATAATCCATTGTGTAATTGGTGCCCACACTTTTGCCCACCTCTGCTCTTGTAAGCATAAAGACTAGTCTTGAGGTAGTACTTTGATAGTACTCTAGCCAACCACTGGTGGAAGGTCGGAGGATCAGATTTCCATACATTTAACGTGGCTTTTATTTAGAGAAATGTTATATTCCTATGTCAAGAAATAAAGTAATATTTCTTCACTGGACAGGAAATTCATGCCTTTTGGGACCAGTAACTGGACTCACTTGGCATCTTTTAATTATAGGAAACAAGGAAGTCTGGTTATAAAATAGGAGAAGTTTGCAGGTGCAGCCATGTCATAAGTGTGTAAGAGAACCATGTCACCCAAGGTCAAGAAGTGAAATGTTGCATTATCAGCCGGTGGAACCTCTATTGCATGACATGTGCGATTGGATAAAGTTAGAGTCTTCTGGTTAACTCACGAAGGTGGTGAGCAAGGCGATCTCAATTTCTATCAGTAAATATTTATTTTTCCAGGAGCCTCGAAGTTGAGCGAAAAGAATAAATTTTCCTGCTACCGGAGATGAATCTACAAATATTTTTTTGTAATGAAATGTTGGAGCATAACTAACAAGCTTATGGAATTTAGGGCCAGATGTTGCAAAGGTTTTTACCCATTCTGTGTCTATGGGAAAAAGTGTTCGTACATATGGCCCTTAGTGTCGAAGGTGTACTGCGGCTACTGCGCTGCAAGACGATGCTAAAGGCGGAATGTGAGCATGTTCTTTGCAATGTAAAGCTCTGATGTGAACCTCTATTCATTACAACTGTGATATCTAGCAGTAAACAAAACACTTGATTGTTGGCTTCATAATTTGAAAATGGAGCTCACCTTCTCCTAAGCTATAGCGGAGCCGGACATCCCAGGCATGCATAATGTCTTTATTGTCAAATCCGAGGATTACAGAATGAGACAGACAGACGATAGCAAGGGCTTGGCTCATGCCCTCATAGGAGAGTCCTGGATCAAGGCCACAGATGTCTTCTAAAGTCACACTGCACCGCTCCTTATGCCCTTTCGCTCTCTCCGATTTGTCCTTGAACACGAGCATCAGCAAACAGTCTGGAAAAGACAACACTGTCAAGAAATATCAAGTATACTTGGACATTGTACTGCAAGACATCTTAATCTTCTGATAACAACTGGGTTTGATGCGATTATTAAATAAACGTTCAAGACCGCGCAGGCTCCATTCAAAAAGGTACCGGCTTTCAAAAGATGTGTTTTCATGATAGGATATTTACCATGCATCGGTGCGAGCAGTACATTTTCCTTACGTGCAGTTATCGCCAAGTGGAGACGGAACACATGCAGACGTCTCACTCTGCTCAGGTGTGTGGTAAAATGGCGGAATCATTTTTGTCCACCCAGTCATTTCCACATTTCATTTCACAAGACTGCAGAGCACAAATATCTAAATTAAGCTGAGAAGACAGTGTGGGTGCTCTTTTCTTCAACGAAGGGGCCTCTCAGATCTTCGGTCGTGTGGATATCAGGGTCCTCAAGAACTACCACCGAAAGGTGGAAGTGCTCTGGGATATGCCTCCTTGCAGCCATGTAACACTGCTCAGAATAAGGTTAGGAAACATCTCGCCTGATTCTGGGCAGTGACTCCGCTTCCCTGGGCAGTACTGGGTCACATCACCCTGGCAGAGGATGGTTAGGCTCATCCCCTTTGGGTGTGTTCCCATGGAACAGTGGTCTGCCTCGATAAACAGAAACACTGCAGAGTCCTCATCCATCACAGTTTTGCCACTAGAGGAGAACTTGGCTTGGTATCGCCCAAATTTGGGGAATGGGTGGGAGTTACTGCTGGGTGGTACCAAGGTTTACGGGTCAATAGGCTATCTCTCTTTAAGAAATAAGGGCCATGGTTTCACTTTTTCACCTCACAAGGCTTTTTTATGTTTTAGTGTGTACTAACCTGTTGGCTTTTTCAATGCTTGTTGACAAATTATAACTAGAACAATATAATTCTTATAGCACAAAATTAATATAAGCAAACTGAACTTTGAAAAGAAGCTTAAACCACCTCATGAAGACAGGCATTCATTATTTTAAAGATAATGGTGCAAATGCGAAGAGTATTGATAAACACACTGCACATAGTTTCAAAGTATGTGACATGACCAGCAGAACAGCTGAAGAGCCGTTCGTATCAGTAAAGTGTGCACCTTGCATGTTCAAGTTGTAGTGAGACTCATGAAATCAGTTTTGTTGGTTTGACTAATAACAAGACATTATTTACTGTGCCTTTAACAGTCAAACACTTTGACACCAAGTACTTAATAAATCATTTTTTGTTTGTGCATACAACAATAACAAAAAACATGAACGTCTTGTAAGGTCTGGTGTTCGCAATGTTGTACCATTAACTTGATGCAGCGTTTTTGTGTAGGCAGTTACCTTGCACAACGAACATTTTGAACAGTTGCTTGGCCAGTGCTTTGCTTTCACGTATCTGAAATATTACAGACTACAACTGATCATCTATTGTGCACTTACGACATTTTAGGTTTCAAGGACAAAGGTGGTGCTTCAGTCCGAAAGCACGCCCCACTCGATCCAGAAGAATGCGGGGTCTCCCAGTGACGACCGCCGAGTCTCGCCTGGATATTAGCTTAATCATGAGTGGTGGGCTCAGGGTTAAAGGTCAAATTCCAACGTGGTCACTCGGGTCAAACTTTTATCGTTTCAAGGAGACAGTGCGTGTGGTCAACAACAAGTGCTTCCAACCGTGGCGCAGGCCACAACTGTGGTCTAGCTTGAGAAATGTGTGCACTTTACGAGTGGAAAAGTTGTTACACGGCAGGTGCCATTACATATGTGGAGCCTGCTTGTATTAGGGCGGAAAGGGGCCGTCTGCATGTTTCAGGAATGAATGTATGACGCACATTTCCACCAGAAGAAAAGTTAACGGAAACGAGCAAAGGCAATAAAAGGTACAGAGCATGACAGACACACGTTCTCGAATCTGACTGGACGTGATGCTGGACTCTGAGGTCCCCTGCCTCTGTGTGAGCACCCCCAGGGGCGCGAAAGGAGATCTTCTGGCTTCTTTGTTTCATAGCTCCCCGAGGTAGACTAAACAAGGCTTGAAATTAGAAAAAAGTGTGGATACTCGCAAGACAGATGTGCTAAAAGCAGCTGCAAGGAAACTGAAAACTACTGAATTCCAGGATTGGTTTGCTTCCCAGAGCCCTCAACCACCGCCATCCATGAAGGATAAATACTAACACTGCATTTAAAGTTCAACACAGCTTTATAAAAGACACGCAAACGTTTTGCATTGGCTCTTGCCATCATCTAGAACATAGGGACTCACAAACATTTTCCCAGGGGCCACAAAGTTTGGTCCGTGGTGCGACTAAGGGCCGCATTGATGCTAGCAGCGTAGCGATCAAGGGGAGAGGGAGCTGTGGGTGGGGAGGGTTGTGGCATTATGGTGGGTGTAGGGGGCAGCAAAGCATATAGATCTAGTGGCTGAATCGCACAATGTGAAACCAGAAAACCTGGCTTTAATCTCAGCTTCCCCACTTTACCAAATTGTGTGATCCTAGGCAATTGTTTTATTTCACGTTCCCTTCTTTTTCTTCATTATTGTATGTAGGAGGACCTCACAATGCATGACTTCTGTATGTGTGCTGTGCAAACCATTGTCCTGTGTTTGATTTAATAAATTATGAAGTTGTTCATGTACAATAGCAAATCAGGTCAATCAAAGAGTGCAGATAACAAGTGACTTGCCTCTTAGTTCACTATTGGCATTGTTATGAAGGTGGTGGCAAGAATGAATGTTTCTGAATTTATGTTTGAAATCTATCGTTCTTAAAAAATATTACTCCATGCACTGTTATAACCGTATGTACTAAGATGAAATGGTTCTGCGTGTAAATGAAATACACTTTTTGAATTTTTAAGAACAGTTATCATAGTTGTAGACATTTGCTGCAAGATTTCTGAAAGAATGAAAGTGTTCTTGCAGTTAAAGTGGTGCAGGACAACTTCCTTGCTTCCTTTCTTTATCTTCAATAATGCTTAAATAAAGTATCCCTTGTTGAGTCGAGTAAACAGCAGCCTAGTGCTACTACTTCACTGAAGGCCGCATGTAAAGGACAAAAGGGCCGCATGCGGCCCCCGGGCCGTACTTTGAGTATCACTGATCTAGAACATACTGTTAAGAGCAAGCAGAAAACACGTCACTTGTAATAATAATGAATGCAAAGTGTATGCTAAAATTATTTGCGCCCACGTATGATCCCTGTATCCATAGAAGTGCATATAGGGCATATACCGTGATCTATGTGTTTTTGCATTATGGGCTACTCACACTAAGGTCTAAACTCATTCCTCCCTTCACTCTCGTCCCTACCTAGATTTTAACTCATGGCTGCTTATTGTAATCTAACCGAAGATGAGTGGATAGGTTGATGAATCCATCCACAAAGATGCGTGCACACAAAGCAGGAGGGCCGTAGGAGTCTGATTACCACCGCATCAAGAATGTAATGCACTTGTGTAATGCAACACCATGAAAACTGAGCAGTATCAGAGAACCTGAAGACTCAGAAATGCACACCACATCACTACACCAAAGCCACCCGTAAAGCTTTTATTCCTTATTTTTCCATATTAGCCTGGTGGTAATTCACTATTTCGGGAACGTGGTTGCCGGGTAGGTTACCGTCTCCGGGCCTTCGCTCTATTAAAAGTAATGATTGTCCTCTGGTATGCACTTTCCCAAGGAGCCCCATCCCTAATAGAGGAGGGCCTCGTCTAATTAGACTGTTAGATGCGTAGCGTTTTGAGTAAGTTAAACTCATGATTTAATTTACAAATCCTCTCACGCATTTTTGTATGTAGTGTAGCTTAGGAGATATTTTTTTTGTGGTCCTGATGAAACGCCGTGTGATCCGTAGGGACTTTGTAGATGAGAAACATGTTGACCATGGCTGAAGGAGGATTTATCTTTCATCCCTCTGTATATTGTTAGAGTGGCGGAACATTATCTCCCTCCCACTCCTTGATGTTTTTAACCTTGACCGACACCCTTTATGACCAATAAAACATGGATGTTTGAGGTTCTCGAGCGAATTTTAGCTTCTTTTTCTCCAGCTCCTCTCTGACTGTAGGTTCTAATTTGTTACTGCATCTTCCTACCACGGCATGCTCAACTATTCAAGATCTCTGGCAAAGAGCCCCCCTGTGAGGCCCGTCAGATATTGCAGTGCCAGCCTGATGAGGAGCAAGCCCTATGATGAAGCATGACATCCAATGGATGTGTGAGGGCTTTTGCTTCTATTTTTAGAAGTGCCTAGTGGATTCTCGTTTTGTCTTGGGGAACTACTTTTTTGACTGGTAATTCACAAGACCAGAATTCTCATGGAGATCCTCCCATAACCCCCAACCACCATTCAAGCGGACAGGGAGCGTGAGAGAACGAGAGTGAAAGCAAAGATATATGGACGCTCATGAAAGCTCAGCAATGCGTGTAAGAAGTACAGACTAGTCCAACAGGGATCAAGACTCGGCAGAACTAAAATTATGATTTAAAACGTTTAAGTAATAGATTATATAATATCCTTAAATGGGAATATAAGAATAACAAGTAATCATTACTAGGTGCTTCTCTTAGTAAAGCAGTTATATGAGGATCAAAAGAGCAACACTTGTCACTGGAGATTTAGGGTTAGTTTTAACATAAATTTATTCCAAGTGGACTTTAGGGTGAATGAGCTGTGAGAAACGACCTAGGGCCTAAATCGCAAAAATGTATCCTAGACTAAATTAGAAAATGTTTATAGAATCTCAAACTTATGCCAAGCATTTTTTATTCCTCATATATACATTTAGCAATTTCATGGGATAAGAAACTGTCAAATGGTCCATGCAGCCTTACTCACAAAGCTTAAATAAAAAATACTAGCATTGGCAATAGCTCCTGCCTATGCAAGAGCTATTTGCCTTGCCAATGTGTTTTAGCCATGTTGCACACCAAAGTGGCTGCTGCTCAGCATGGCTAAAAGTTAGTGGCGTAGATAAGAATGGCGTGGAGTGAAGTGTCAGAGTGGTGACAAGCAGAGTAGAGTGGCAGAGAGTGGAGTAGAGTGATGAAGAGTGGAACAGAGAAACATGTACATAAGTAAGCAACTCCTCAATTGCCATAGTGAAAGTACTGGCATACGTTTGTGAAATGTATGTACATGTCACACATGTGGATGTTTACAGCTGAGAGGCAGAAGAGTGGTCCATGACTCCACATGCAAATGCAGTGATCATGTGTACCTTAGTGGCTATCCACAAAATGTATAAGGTAGCTTCTACACTTTTCAGAATATGTAAGTTACAAGTTAGAAACAAATACTTTCAGTCAACATACATCTGCTGTCATGACCCTGAACATGTGCGTGTTTTACAGCATGTTTAACGTCCTTGCTGCACCTCACACACTGGGCTCTGTGATGATCTCGAGGTTGCTGCAGAGGACCGAAGGGTCGCCGCTGGAGCAATGCTGTCATACACGCATTCACTGGCTGCTCCCGGTGTGAGAGTGTGGATGGCTGCAGCGCACACCCAAGAGGTCAGGTGTGGGGGGTTATTTTTCCTCTGCAGGGTGCCCATTCTGCAGTCTCTCTAGCGCACCATAGTCCCCATCAACTGGCAGAGTGACGTGATCTCCCTCAAAGTAGGACCCTCATGGCAAATAATAGGAAAGAGGAGACAGAATCAAGCGCACAGCTGATAACTACTTCACATAACGTGCTCCCACCTTTACACTCACACGAAACACCGGTTGCAATTACCCCCAGGTAGATACGATGGCGAGTCTGATTGAAATATCTTATATATCAACTACAAAAGAGAAAACTGAGAAAGCAACGCGATCGATCCTGTGCCACCCCGCTGTTGAACATCTCCAAAAGATATTTCTAACCCAAATCAACTCTTAGAGGTAGACCCCCCTTGTGCACCACAGGTGAATACTTACTGCAAAGTTTTCCATTCCACCAGACTCGATACAACTCAGACAAGACTTTAACATGTACCGGCGCGGAGAACTGATGAGCATTATTAACACAGCAAATCCGGGCAAGGCTATCCAAGCCCACGTCATTAAAGGATGACACTCCTCCAAGCTTAGAAAAGCTATTCTGAGGGAACCCAGAATCAAGCTACTGATGGTACAGGAGCTGGGCCACTCAATGGGGTTGTCCACTACCAGATTCATGCACATGGAGGTGATTTCTTTTTTTACAACATTGTTTATTGATTTTGAGGTAACATAACAGTATGACAAAACACGATCTAGCATCACAGTACTGCATGCATGAAAGCAGGGTAAGAAAGAAAAATATCATGACAATATACACATATGAAAAGAAGCCGCCGCTTACACCCCTGCTGACGGGGAATGATCCAGCCACATGCCCCATATCTTCTTGTGTTTTGGGGACAGCCCCTAGAATTATATAAATATTACTCTGCCATGGTGCATAATCCGTTCCATAGGTGCTCTCTTGCATTGGAGGCTGGGATAGTTGATCGCTAATGACGTGCTATTTCACGTTTGCCAAGTAGAAGTCATAGTGTCACCCGGGCTCTTGTGGCTCGTGGCCCCCCATTCATCCATCACTTCCAGTACTACCATTATGGGATCGGGTGTGCCTGTTCTACCATCCACCTCAGTGAGGATCGAATATCCAGTATCTTTATATGGTGGGACACATCCACACAGTATAGTAAAATGTGCCCAGTTCATTTTTGCATCTGAGACAGTTAGGGTCGATGCCCTGCTTCATTTTGCTAAGCCTAGAAGGGCTAGAGGAGACATTATGCAGGCATTTTAGCTGGATGAGGCATAATCTTATACAGACTGCCAACATTCTCTGAGCCATTTTTGCCTTCGTCCAGTCAGCACGGTCTATAGAGCTGGCACCCCTGCACCCACCATTCACATAATGTCGTTAAAGGATTGGTGGTATGGGCGACCTGCGTGCAGTAGAGCCTAGAGATGCCTTTGCTACCTCTGGCTGCTTGCGTTCCTTGTGCCTCAAGTGGGTTGTGTGCAGGGAGTTTAGGAAGGGTGTAGCTATGGGTGGCAAGTATGTGTTGCAGTTGCACATATCTGTAAAATTGTGTATGATACATCTTGTAGGTATTCACTAGATTCGATAAAAGCCAGATGTGCCTCCCTTTTCAAATGTCTCCCAACCTAGAAATGCCTATGAGGTCCCATGTTTTAAGCTAGTTTGGCTGAATGTTCTAACCATGAGCCCTTCCACAGTGGTGTTTCCGCTGTCGGAATTTTATCCCATTTGATCCAATGGAGGGCTCAGTGCCAACAGGCCAGGGTTGTTGTAATAGTTGGGAGGTAGTCAAAATGCATGTGTGTTCCACAAAGTAAGCATAGTATAACCATGCTACTCTATGAATTGTAGCTACACTGCTACCGTATGGTCCTCGCAGTCCAATGAAGAGCCAGTCACTCACAGGTGGTATTTTGCTTGAGCAGTTATATCGCTGGACATCCATAGGACCCACACTGCTGTCAAATGGGGAGAAGACACACTTTCTTTAGAATATTCAAGGTTGCTTGCTAGCCCGTAAGGATTATGTTATCATGACGTGTAGTGTTTGGAAGAAGGATTTTGGCAGTTCATAGGGTATAATGCAATTGGGTATTTTGAATAGCCTGCCATGTTGGTAGGCAGTGAGTTCTAGGATTCTATGTCTCGCTTAATACTGGTGAGCAATGGCAAAACCTTCAGGTCCCATGCTCACGAGTTCCCGAGGGTCACTTGCATGCCTAGATGCTTGAAGTGGTCTGTGGTACAGCGGAGATGTGTAGACCTTTGGAGATGGGTATAGTCTCCCAATACAGGCAAAAAGGTGGTACCCACTCTGCAAATTTGTAAAATTCACATTCAGTGAGGCAGCGACTGCGAGGGGCTCGTTGATATGTATTGGAAGGTCGCCTGCTGTTTTTGCTGGATTTAGGACTCTGGGCACTTTACCACTGCTGAACAGTGCTAAAGTGCAAGTGCTTCTGTCTAAATTAATTGGCTTATCCAGGATTGGCATATCTGATTTACCAGTACGTCCCTAGTAACATGCACTGTGTGTGCCAAGTTCCTGTAAATCAAATGCTACTAGCGGGCCAACAACACTAATTGTACTACCCACATGAATAGCCCTATAAACATGTCTCAGACCTGCCACTACAGTGTCTGTGTGTGCAGTTTTGAACTTCCTGTTTGACCTGGGCAGTGCACCCACTTGCCAGACCCAATCCTTCTTTTTTACTACATGTAAGTCACCCCTAAGATAGGCCCAAGGCAGCCTCACGGGCAGGGTGCAGTGTATTTAAAAGGCAGGACATGTACTAGTGTCTTTTACATATCCTGATAGTGAAATACTGCTAAATTCGTTTTTCTCTATTGCAAGGCCTAGCTCTCCCATAGGTTAACATGGGGATTGCCTTGAAATATCTTTCAACTGTAATTTACAATTGTGAGCAGATAAAGGTGTAGAGTTTGGGGTCTCTGAACTCACAATTTGAAAATACACCTTTTGGTGAAGTTGGTTTTTAAATTGTAAGTTTGAAAATGCCACTTTTTTAAAGTGGGCATTTTTTTACTTAACCATTCTGTGCTTCTGTCTGGCTGCTGAATACACGTCTGGGTCAGGATGACAGTCGGGTTATTTGTGGATTTACGCTTGACGTCACACAACTGGAGCTGAGGTGTGCCCTGCATATCCTGATGGATCGTCCTGGTTTAGAGTAGTGGGAGAAGCTGAAACTTGGACCTGAATGTGGCTGTGCCTTTTCTTTCACAAAGCAGTCTCCAACCCCCTGGAGTGTGTCTGGGGCCAGGAGAGGGAGAGGTAGGGTATTGTGCACTACAAAGACTTTCCTTTAAAGTTTGCCTACTTCAAAAGCAGAAATGAGTATAAGTATTGGACTGCTGTCCCCACAACTTCACAACACTTCTGGACTGAGGACATTCTGCCACGGAGAAGAGCTTGATGCTGGAGGAGGACCTGCCACTCTGTCTGTTGCTTTGCTGGCCTGCTGGTACTACCTCTGCCATGGGAGTGAAAGGAATGGACTTTGCTTTCTACATCCTGCTTTCCAAGGTTCTCCATGGGCTTGAACTGAGCTTGCCTCCCGTTGTGAAGTCTCAGGGACATCAAAGACTTCATCCGTCAGTGTCTGGGCTCTTCTGCTTCTGCTAAGAGTCCTGACTTGCCAAGTGGTGCCAAATCCAGTCCCTGGGCCCTTGGAAGTGGAAGCTGGTGAACAAAAGTAAAATCCATGCACCACAACTGTTGCAGCAGAAAAATTGACACAGCACCTGCACCTCGGCTGAAAAATTGACAAAGCGCTGGGGAAATCGACGCAACGCTTGCTTCAGTGCAGATCCATCGTTGCCAGGCGTCTGGATGTTCCACGGACCGTCCCTGGGCATCGAATCTTCAACATCAACACAAGGGACCGAGGTTGCGTGTCCGGAAATCAGTGCATTATTTTCCTGTGGGAAAAGAATTGACGCATCACCTACCTGGTGAGGAAAGAATCGACTTGCAGCCTCACTTGCAAGTAAGGAATCGACGCATCACTTGCTTTTCTGATGCATCATCTCTCCTGCGGCTTTATTTTTGACGCATACCAGGTACTTTGTGCTAAAACAACACATCCATTGATTCCTATGGATTAAGACTCTTTTACCATTAAAAAATTGAAAATTGATATCTTTTCTTCTGTATGTTGGATTGTTGTCATTTTGGTCTTATTTTACTCAGATAAATATTGGCTATGTTTCCAAACTGGTGTTGAGTACTTTTGTGGTGTTTTCACTCTGTTACCGTGTGTGTGGGTACAAATACTTTACACGTTGCCTCTGAGATAAGCCTGACTGCTTGAGCCAAGTTACCAAGGGGGTGAGCAGGGGTTATCTTAGGTGTGTGACTCCCTTACCCTAACTAGAGTGAGGGTCCCTGATTGGACAGGGTGTAAACCACTGCCAACTAGCGAACCCATTAAAAAAAACTTTACAGTAATTTGATATTCTTGTAATTGTAGTTCCTATTATGGGTGTTGGATGTCAGAGACATAGCTATCTTAAGTGCAGGAGGTGAAATGGCAGTCAGGTGGTGGCGTGTGAGGGGCCCACTGCACCTAAGTTATGGCTGTCCTTTTCTACCCATCAATAGGGTAAAAGGTGCACCCATTTAATTAAGACATAATACACCTTTTTTTTACATCACTGGTGTATGTGAACTAATCCTGTTAAGAGGAATATTAGTGGATTCTAGCCTGTGAAATATTAAAACAGATGTCTACAGATGTACACTTGGAAGTGTCCACAGACCCCTAGGATGCAATTGCATCATGTTCTAGAAATACATGTGTTCTTTTGTGGTCAGTGCTTTGCTCACATAAGCATTAGGATGCAGGGTTCTATGCAGCCTGATCAGTGAGAACTGCATTTAGGCTCTGTGTGCCAGTGGGGCCAAAATAGGACGGCCCTTGGGCGCTAGCTATAGATATGGATTTGATTCAGTTCTCAAAGGTAGTCTGTGCTGAGCAGCAGTCTGCAGTTGCCTATTATTTTCTGATTTTTTACTGCTACTGGGAAGGTGAGGCATCGGTTCCTTACTGCTAGGCAGGGGAGGTGAAGTGTTGGTTCCTTGCGGTTGCAGGGGAGATGATGCGCATCGGTGGTGAGGTATCAATTCCTTACAAACAGGTGGGGTTGATGAATCTAGCAGGTCAAGATGTGGGTATCGACTTTGCAGTATCGCTATCACACCATGGGGCCACAGGTGCTGCAGCGGAGTCGGGTGCTCCAGACGTGTGGGGACACGGCACTCAGGACTCACGGTGTGGCAGGACTTTAGAGGCCCTGCGGCCGCCTCAGGCCGGTGGTTGAGGTCACGGTTGTTTCACTAAGCAGGGAACACGGCTCTGGTGCAGGCAGCGCTGCAGAGTCAGAGAGTGGCGCCGGTCCTGAAGTCGCCCTGGATGTTGATGCACTAGTTTCTTCCTTCTTTCACAGAACTCACTCCAAAGGGCCCAGGAACTAGATTTGGTACCACTTGGCAAGTCAGGGCTCTCAGCCCAGGCACTGGCAGGTGAATTCTTTGATGTCCCTTAGACTTCTTAAAAAGGAGGCAAGCTTAGACTAAGCTCTTGAAAAGCCTTAGGAAGCAGGATGTAGAAAACAAAGTCTAGTCCTTTCACTCCAAGGACAGAAGCAGCAAGCAGCAGCCCAGCCTAAGAAAGCAACAGGCAGAGTGGCAGTCCCTCCTACAGCATCCAGCTCTTCTTTCTGGCATTCCTCAGTCCATTATGATTTTAACTATGTGGGGTCAGAGATCCAGTACTTATACCCATTTCTGACTTTGAAGTAGGCAAACTTCAAAAAGAAGTCTTTGTAGTGCACAAGACCCTGCCATTTTTCTGCCCTGTCCCCAGACACACTTCAGAGGGTTGGAGACAGCTTTGTGTAAGGACAGGCACACATAAAGTATCACCCTGGTATTGATACTTCAGCCAAATCCCCCTTGAAAGGTAACGGCACAGGAGAAGATAGAAGCAGAAAACACTGCAGAGCATGTGTGAAACCCAATAAAAAGCCATGTTGAAGGCTGTTACACGCTAAGAAATAGACATGCTTGTGAGCCATCACCAAAGCACACCAACTCAACAGATGGCAAGCTCGGCTTAAAAGCAACATTCCTGGAATGTGAGAAGTAAAAAAAATCATCTCAATTATTGTCACAATTCACCAGGAAATCATTGTCTACCAGGACGACCTTGTCCTCTGAAGAAGATGATGAGCGGTCACATGAGACCAACTGGCCAAATTATGAAACTAGCACACATGGGACACCCTGGCATAGTGAAAACAAAGATGAAAAATAGGGAAAGGATCTAGTACTCCAGGATGGATGCCCAAGTTAATTAACAAGTATCACAGTGCCGCATGTCAAAAAACAGTGAGCGAGTGAATGCAAATTTCCATAGTGACCGTGATGGTTATCTTCTGCTGATTGTAGCAGATGAACAATCACAATTCTCAGATACTGAAGTGACTATTCTGAAATGGAGATCATAACAACTCATAAGACTAGAAATAAAGCTGACACAAATGCAAGGCCGAAAAGTTCAACTGTACTTCAAAGAGAAATGAGTCATCAATTTGCATGTCATAGCACAAGGGACACAAGTCAACAAAGATGTGGAACCGGACATGAAAAGTATTGAAGAAGCACACAACTAGGACCCTGATTTGTTGGTGTTTGAGTTCCTAAGAGATTAACAATCCACACATCCCTCTTCCCAGTGACGGTCCTTAATGGGCATTTTGTGTACTGCATCACCTCTGCACACCATCTGCACACCATTCAAGGAGCCCAACAGAAATAGATCATAGCAGACCTCAATGCAAGAGACTACGCAATGATTTTAAAATTAACCAGAAAAATTAGCCAGCCCCACCTGTAAGTAGATGAAAAAGGGCTCTTAAGAGACTATCATCATACTCACATTTTTAGAAACCATTTGATAATACCCACACTGGAAACTCTCCCCTTGTTAGAGACGAGACATTAACACACTGCAATTTGAACTATTCTTTGTTTGATGACAGGCTCTTGCCTCGTCAGTTTCTTTTATACAAATGTATGTGCCGTTATATCTGAAAAATGTGAATAAAGAAATTAAAAAACAAACCTTTAGAACCTGTACCACTGGAGGCAACATGGATTAAGTCAAGCATGGTGACTGCTCAATTTGACACTATTCGCACACTACATCTCTTTGTTCAAGGGATATTTTGGGGTATAAGGATATCCTGGGGTATAAGAAGAGGTTTCATTTTGAATTAGAATATAATCTGGCCTCGTCTCTGAGGCACAATCTATCTGTCTCAAGGTTTAAGATAGCTACTAAGCTAAAACTCCATCCCCATGTGTCTCCTATGGACGCCTGCCAGCCAATGAGACTCTGCTGAATCTAGCACAATTCAGTTGAGCCCTGATGAATATCATCTTCGACCCAGGCCAGCACCTTTGATGTGGTGTGATAAATTCCCTGAGCTATGCATAGTGAAGATGTCTTTGGTTTGGTTTGGTTGGTGGGACGGATACTAGACTCCCCGGATACTAGACTCCCCGTGCTGCTGCCACATGCCCTTTAAGGCCGTGCCACACACATCCACACTGACAGCTCCAGCCATGAAGCTGTCAAAACAATAAATCTCACTTATTGGCCAGAACAGCATTTACAATACATCTTTCACTCTGCTAGGTTTCTGAGGTCACTTATAACTATTTCCTTTAGTCTAAGATTCTTCTTTGCATCCTGAAACTTGCATTCTTGTTTATCCTTTTATAAAATCATGACTACAAGTCCCAGGATCCAAAGGAAAAAACAGGACTAAACAACTGGATGTCCTGGCTCTGAGTGTGCGTACATACATGTGTGCACCAGGTGCACACCTGTGTGTGAATGTGTATTAGGGCCTGCCTTGTTATTTCTTCTTCATAGGGCAAATTTTCTGCAGATTGCACAGTGCATGGGAGCCCCTGTCCAATAAATATCAGCATATGATGCAGAGTTAACAGAGACAATCAATCAGCCTAGAACACATAATCTAAATTTTCCACTTATATTATCATAATATCATTCCTACATATGGACAAAAGTATCACTGAATCAAAGCTATTACTTTAATTTATATTTACATTTACATTACAAATGATCAATTCACTGAAATTATGTAACCAAAACACTTATTTTGCATATGCTTAAACAACACAAATGCTCATTCTGTGGAAGGTATATAACGGAAAGAGTGCTCACACCAGAGAAACAAGCATTTTCAATGCAACGGGTCTCGCATTTGTTCGAGTTAGAGCTATTAGCGTTGTAAGGCAAAAAATATATATTGCGATCGCGCTATGTAAAATGCAGCGCGATCGCGCTGCGTGGAAAATAAACAGATAAAGTAGTCCGGACTCCAGGCTGAAAACATCGAGACTCGTATGTTTTTGGTACTTTACCGGTGCTGTGTAGGTAGGCTAAACACCGGAAAAGGCATGACGTATGCATGCCTTTCACAAATGAAAGCAAGCGGATTTTAAAAGGCAAGCCCACAAACTAATGTAAGTGGCTGATGTGGCATGGACGTGGTTTCAAGACCAAAGAGAGATTACAGAATGGACGGAGCAATTTGTGCTCGCCCATAATAAAAAATGGCAAAACTAATAGATTGGGCATGAATTTTGGGTCCTGAAACAAAAAAGTCCTGATGCAGGGTAAAAACAAAAAAACATTTTTTCTATGTACAATGCATTTATGAGACAAAGAAGGTAATGTGTTATGATTCAGTCGACTTTCATTGTGGTACAATAGTCCCTCACGCACTACAGTGCAAGAACTCCATAAGAAAGCAGCAAACAGCAGGAGGTGTAAGAGTGTTTTTCCTTTGGGTGAAGTAAAATCAAACTGTATGCATATTTCAAAGAATTAGTAACAATAAGAGCTGCGCCGTCCAGCCACATGGAAAAATGGAAGTGTGAAGAAACAACCTATTTACGTGAATCATAATTGTGCTCAATTATCATGTCAAAGCGACAGGCTTATATCCAAACTTTTCAAGGCTCATATCCTCCACTTCTTCAAGGTTAATAGCAAATGACTTAAAGTAACAAATTCCAAACTGAGAACGAACAAGCCAGCGATTATTATTTTTCTTTCTTTCCATCTTTCCTTCCTGCCTTTTTGCATTTGAGCTTTCTTTCTTTCTTTACTTCTTTTCTCAGCTTACTTCTCTTCCGTCTTTCCTCCCTTCCTTCTATCTTGAAATCCTTTCTTTTATTATTTCTTTCTTTACTTTTTTCTTTAATTCATTCTTGCTTTTTCCTTCTTTCTTTCCTTCTTTTTTCTTTCTTTCCTACCTTCTTATCCCTTTCTTTCTTTTTCCCAACTTTCCATATTTCTTTCCTTCGTTCTTTCCTGCCTGCATTCTTGCCTTCTTGCTTTCTGTTTCTTTCTGCTTTCCTTCGTTTTTCCATCTTTGTTCTTTCCTTCTTTCTTTATCTCCTTCCTTCTTTCAATTCTTCTATCCTTTCTTTCATTTTTGCTTTCCTTCTTATCTGCTTTCCCTTTTCTTTCCTTCTTGCCTACTTGTTTGCTTCTTTCTCTTGTATTGTTTCTTGCCTCCTTTTATGCCTTCTTTGTTTGTTTGTTTCCTTCTTTCTCAAAGGAAGCAGGCTGGCAGCCAGTGGTAGAACGAGTGGCTTTTTAGGTCTGTGTTACACAAGACCTTTAGGATTTACTAAAATTATGTGTATGACATACTTACTTATAGGGGTTTTCAGACACACTTCATCCATTTGTCTGTGGTTGTGTCATTCAAAACTTTCTCCAACCTACTCAAGCATGCATCAAGGTGCAATGCATCATTTAGCCAACTTCACTATGAGTTATGGCATGCTGCCCTTTCACAATGAGCACATTCACACATGTTTATGTGGAACAATGCCATGGTTTACCTGTGCTTAGATGTGACAATCCATGCTGTATGTGTGACACTGAGTGAAGCGTAATTTCATTTAAAAAAACTGAAAAATCCCTGTAAAGATACAAATCAAAAATCACCCCATGTGGTGCAACATTAAGCTCTAAAAATATGTACCATTTATTTATCGGTTCAAATGTACTTATTTGTACTGAAATAGTTTTGCTCACTGGCAGCAGGCTGTCTTTCAGTTTAATGTTGCCTGCATCTGCAGAGATCACCCATCCCAAGTAAAACAGTGCAGTCCAGTCCATAGGTTTAGCCATGACAACTGTATTTCTTTATTTGAACACTTATCTTCTGACCTGGATGCAGACACTGGCAGCAGCTAAATGCTTCGTTTCTGAGTCATTCAGTGATTGACAAATATTAACACCAGGCAGCACAAAAAGAAGGACTTCTGCTGAGCTCAGAGGAGCTCTTAAACTGCGTGACAAAGTGATCCAGCTCAGGACTGCAAGAATGGTTAATGGTCTGCGTTAATATGATCTAGTGATGCGTGCCACTTGGCAGGGCTGAGTGGTTCCCTTCAGTGCCCGGGAGTACTATGGTAATATGTGCTTTTTTGAGAGCAAAAAAACATTTTTGCCATTAATCAATGTATTTTTTTTTAGAATCACTAACACCCAGCAGCTTCCTAAACAATAAAGTTTTGCAAACACCATGAAAAAATGAAACAAGAATTGCCTAAAGGTGGGCGGATGCCGCCAGAACTATTGGCTTTGACATTGCTTGTTTATCTTTCTGTTGTTGGTTTGCTGTTGGTATTGCTATCTCGTACACAGCACTAATCTAACAAAGAGTTTCAAAAATACGTGTTAAGGTTTTGATTTGAATCAACCTTAAGTAGAAGCTTACATAAACCCCATTGCTCACTTCCCCACGGGAGGCCATCTGTCTTCTCAGTGAGCAATGAGAGAGAAAATCTATGTCCTGAGGTGACTGGTAGTACTGGCACAGTTCACTGTCTAGGCATCTCCCTTACCACTGACGCATTCAGTTCAGATGGGGGTGCAGATGACTCTTAGGGAAAAGTGACATTTGTCCTCAGTGTCTTGTCACACCCAGTTTTATTATGGAAATGTCCGTCAAAGGTGCTACGACATCTGTCATTGCCTGGGTGTTTTGGTCCAGATCACGCATGCGTGCCAGAAGTAACAGGTGCTGTCATGATCACACATTGCATTTGCCTAATCCGGTGACGCAGTTACAGCTACTTTTCTCGGTGCTGTCATACCTTGAAACTGTTTCTCTGTCTCCTGTACTCCGGTATTAGTGGAAAACAGAGGGTGGGGCTAATTCAGATATGCCAATTAAGCAGAAATCCAGTTCCAATTAAATGCAATTTTTTCCACTTATCTTAAATTTTCTTTCAGCAATGTAAGGGACAAGGCATTTCTGAACACAATAGATTATGGTTAGCGGAAAATTTGGGATTATAAATGCACCTTTATACTAAGCGTTGCAATGGGGGGCTTGTCGGAAAGCCGACCAGAGGGAGGTCTGTCCCCCAGGGACATTTGGGCATGAGGTGGCGCTGTCTAGATGACTGTGCTACCTTTGGGCTGAATCCGTTAAAGGGTTTAACCCAACACATACATATATCCACCATTTTGGGACTGACACCCACCATTTTTCTGGGTAGGTGTACACAGTGGCAGCCCAGGTGTTCAATAGACGTAGTGGCTTTTTGTGGTGGTTAATGGCATAGTTTGTAGTTTAGTCTCATGGACAAATTAGTGCAGATTTAATTAGTGCCTTCATGCAAACTGTTTTTGACAGATCTCATCGATCGCAAGGCAGTTACCTTCCGTGGCTTCCAGCACGTCCCAGGATCCGCGCATGCAGAAGACGGTCCGGCTGCTCTCTGAGGTGGGGCGCATTGATATGGTGGTTGGAGGTGACGCATCGGCTCGACCCAGCACTATGTGCTTCCAGTGGTGTGGAAGCAGCAGTTTTCGCATCCTTAAGTGCAGCCCTGTCAGCTTCAAAAGGAAGCGGCAGCGTGGGGGAGAGGCTGCAGGTAACAAGCAGCTTTGGTGTTCGGCCGCGGCCCAGCCAGAAAGCCCAGGCACGAGGGAGGACCCCAAAAGGGAAAATGAAAGAAGTAGGCCAAGGCTCGGGGGGAAGATGAAGGCCCACCCCTTCTTGAGGTCTAGAATGCACACCATTGAGTGGTGCAGGAGGTTTGAGGGACTCATTTCCTTTGAATACAGGGCATTATAGTGGGGAGTCGGGAGGATCTGGGGGCAACGCTCAGGGGGTGATAACTGGAGAAGGACATTTAGGGGTCACAGGGTCCAGGAGCTTCAGCTGGCCAACCGGAAGCACAAGGGAATAGCGGGATAGGACAGAAAATCCTCCTTGGCTACTGGGATTCGCTGGCTAGGGCCCCCAAGGCCTTACAGATTCAATGGAAGGAAGCTGGTCTTTTTGGGAGGGAGGCAATTTGGGCAGACTAGGGGACTCCCGGGAAGGGACCCCCTCCATCCCCTTGAGACCAAGAGCAGCACAGGGTGAAAAAACAAGGGTTCTGCCCACAGGAGCAGGGGGTGGCTCTGCAGCGAGGGATATGACAGCCCTAGAATGGAGTGAGTAGGAAGGGGAGTTGGGCCAGTTTTGGGAGGAGAGAAGTAGGCCACAGAAAGCATATGCACATAAGAGGAGTGCGAAGGTGCGCCATTTGGAGGCCGGGTTACGACCCGAATTTTCACCCCCAGATCAGGTGGAGAGTAGGGGGGACAGGGACAGTGAGTAGGAAAGGTGCTGCATCCCGTACTTACCTTTCTTCTTGCAGATTCGCAGAGAGAGCAGATATGCGGACTCGGGAGAGAACGGTGCGGCTTACACACCCCGAGAGGAAGGGAAGGCATGGCGCAGTGCGGCTGGCTGGACACTGACGAGGGGCAAGGGGGCAAGCACCTCAAGAAGGTTAGTAGCGGCCTCAAAGGGGCAACACACCACATCATCGTCTAAACATCTTTCTTGTTTGGAGTCACGCACAAGTGAGTATGGTATGGCTCCTCGGGGTGAGCTGGAGCATCCCATGGGGGAGCAGGTGGCTCATAAAAGTTTGGTAGTGAAGGCACCAATGATAAGGGCAGATATCACCCCATTGGCAGGGGTACAGAAGCCATGCGGTGTGGAAGGTTTAAATTGCTTATGGGAGCAAGGAGAGGGCTCAGAGACAGAAGAGTTGGATTATGAGGAGGAAAGCTTGGAAAAAGCGGAGATTGTGGAGGAGACTCCCCCTCATGAGGTGGCACGGGCACAGCGCTCTGGGGTGGGGTACCAATGATGTTTCCCAAAGTGCTGTTTTGCAGATGATGACTACACACAGACAACAGATGATTCCGGACAGACCCAGTGCAAGGGCAAAGCGGTAGGCTTCAGAGTGGGTGCCATCTTTGATGACAGGTAAGACCAAAGACAGGAAATGGGGGTGGACAAGGGTTGTGGATTAGGCAGCTACAGCTGATGAGGCAGGAGACGGTAAGCAAGAAGGGGACAAGAAGGAGAGCAGAGAACTGAAAATAAAGAAGCTCCCATACATGGGAGTGACAATTAAAGAGAAGATCTGGAAAGGGGAGAACATTGAAATGTTCAAATTGTTACATAGGGAAGTGAGGGCTAAAGAAGGCTCCTAAGAGGAAGAAAATGAATTGGCAAAGTGCACCCCAGTACCTATTACAATAAAAAAATGGACGCCGGCCTTTTTAATCTATGCCAGTGTTTACTACGAACACAATCCGGAGAGGTGCATTGGCCTCTTTAAATACATGGATGTGATTTGTAAAGTTCAGATATTCTTTGGGGGCAACGCCTAGGCACAATAGGATGAGGAGTTTCGGGCGAGAATGGCAGTGGGCCAAGAAGTACATTGGGGGGAAATCGATAATGACCTATGGTAGCATACGATGGGCCTCACAAAATTCAGTAAGACCATTTTTACAGCAAGTGGTCTTCCAATTATTTATCGTCCCTTCTAGGCCTGTCCCACCCGGGGAGGGCTGGGGCAGCAACTAAAATGCAGGGAGAAACAGTTGGTGCTTGTTGGGACTTCAGCATGCATACCAGAGAATATAGTAAGTTCAGGGACAAGTGCTCCCAATGTTCAAGTAAACATGCAGTGGGTTCCACTGTTATGGGGCAGTAGGGATGAGTCAAGAAGTACAAATGGGGAACACGGCCAACCAGTGGCATTAACCATCCGGGAGCAATGATTCCAGAAGGAGCAGAGGGGCACAGGGTCTGCAGGAAAAGGCTCTTACTCCAGTTAGGGTGGAGAGACTGACTCATTGGTTACCCTGTTACCCAAACAGGGGTGCTGCACAGCAATTGCAACAGGATTTTCAAGAGGGTTTTAGGTTAGGTTATACAGGTCTAAAAATGTGTCGGTGGGCGGAGACCCTTAAGTCAGTTAAAGTACACCCGCAGGTTGAATAGGGCAAACTGATGAAGGAGGTCAAGGAAGGTAAGATGGCAAGACCTTGTAGCAGCTGGCCCATGCCATACTTGATTGTTTCACCTATAGGTGTAGTGCCCAAAAAAGAACATGGAAAGTACAGGCTCATACAACACTTATCATAGCAAGATTGCTCTTCCGTGAATGAGTTTAGCAGTGACGAGTTATCGTCAGTGTCCTATTCGTCAGTGGGTGTGGCCATGGCACTCATTGATAAGGCAGGACAGGCTGCCTTTTTAGCAAAATGCAACATTAAGTCTGCATTCAGGCTGCTACCAGTGCACCCAGATGATTTTCAGTTGCTGGGAATACAGTTCAGAAGACAATGGTATGTGGCTAAAGCGTTGCCCAGGGATTGCTCCACGTCATGTACGTTTTTCGGAAAATTCAGTTCTTTCCTACAATGGCTGTTTACTTGGTGAACTGGTCATGAAGGAACAACACATTATTTGAACGATTTCTTTTTGGTCACGAACAGCGGCTCGGCGGACTGCCAAAGGTTTTTGGCAAGTTTTCAAGAGCTTATGGTGGATGTAGAGGTGCCTCTGGCACCAGAGAAAACAGTGGGACCGACAGAGGTTATTTCAGTCTAGGGCACTGAATTGTACTCCTGGAACATAGAGGCATGGCTCCCCCGGGATAAAAAGGTTGGAATGCAGATCTTGCTAAATAGCATGCTGGCAAAACATAAAGTTACAGTGAAAGAGGTTTAGACACTTTTAGGACATCTTAACTTTGCTTGTAGAGTAGTCAGGACAGGGAGGAAATGCTGTAGGAGGTTAGGTCTAGTACTTTCCAGTTTGTCTTTGCCGCACAATCATATACGATTGTTGTCAGGAGTTAAAGAGGATTTGTGAATGTGGAGCTTCTTTTTAGATTCCTTCAATGGGATTCCCATTCACAGTCATCAGGACATAGATTGGGATGTCCAAATGTTTTCTGATGCCTCAGGAGGTGTAGGTTTTGGCATTTACTGGCAGGGCAAGAGGTGCACAGAAGACTGGCCAGATTCTTGTAAGCAGGGAGGAAGAAGAATTGCTGTTTTGGAACTGTTTCCCCTGGTGGTAGCGGTACACGTCTGGGGTAAATGGTTACAACACAAAAAGGTTATCTTTAGAGTAGATAACATGGCAGTTGTACAGGTAGTGAATAAACAATCAGCTAGGGACCCACAACTGCTGAGAGTATTTGTGCTGGCATGTCTGAAGCATGACATTGTATTTGCAGCCAGACGCTAGGAGGGGACAATGACACTGCTTTGTCTCGTTCACAGTGGGAGAGGTTCCATAACTCACCACAGAGGCAGAAGGAGACAAGATTCCGATGCCACTGGAACTGTGGTTGATAGGCAAAAAAAAATGCTTCAACTGGTGGTAGACTCGCTGTCAGTATCCACGAGGAATGTTTATGCTCAGGCCCGGGCAGAATTTTCAGAAATGAGTGCTAGAAGACCAACAACAGAATGGGAGAGGGTGGAAGATGCAGTCCAATTCACCATGGGGGTAATCGAGGAAAATTGCCAGATATAGGGCCTGATTACAACTTTGGAGGAGGTGTTAATCCGTCCCAAATGTGACGGATATACCACCAGCCGTATTACGAGTTCCATAGGATATAATGGACTCGTAATACAGCTGGTGGTATATCCGTCACTTTACCGTCACTTTTGGGACGGATTAACACCTCCTCCAAAGTTGTAATCAGGCCCATAGTCTTTGTAGGAAAGCTATGCTGGGGAATTATCCCTTCAGTGGGGGAGTTAGGTAAGAAGATTCTGGAAGGATGGGCAAGAGAGCAGGGTAGGTCTAGATCATTACAGAGGCCACTGATCATGGATATTTGCAAACGGCTAGTAGACAGGTTACCAGGGGTTTGTGGAACACTTTTAGAGGCCACATTGTTTGCAACACTCATGACATGGATATTCTTTTGGGCTTTAAGGGTATCAGAACTAATGGGGAACCGCAGGAACACTGGTTTGAGGTAGGAAGGTGTCAGAATTCAGTCTGACGGAGTCAAAATTCACCTCCAAAGCTCTAAAATGGACCAGATACCAGGGAGCATCAGTTTTTCTGTCGGCGGAGAGAGGTGTTTGCCCTCTAATATGGGGGATGCATTTAAAAGAAAGTATACCCTCACAGGGAGAGCAGGGGTGTCACATCCAGCCAGTTGTTAGGAATCTTGAAGAAAGTCCTGGCAGCTTTGGGCATGCAAGGTAAAGAGTATGGAACGCATTCTTTCAGGATTGGAGCGGCAACTGAGGCGGGGCAACGAGGTTGGTCACAGAATTGGATAATGAGGTTGGGCAGGTGGTCCTCTAATTGTTACCAACATTATGTTAGGGCTGGGGGTTGGATTGAGGGTCAGCAATAAATTCTTTAAGCATGCTAGCTCTAATTTCTTTTCAAGGTATAGTGCCAGGGCCACTATCTGCTAACATTTTGATCTGGATCATTGGGCATTCTTTTATCAAGTGGTTGGTGAAGGAGGCAGGGAATTCCAGCTGTGGCAGCGACTTGGGTTTTGGGGGCACCAAAATTTCTGTTTCCTGGCATGGTAGGGGGGGATGCGTTGTAAAGATGAATTGCCCTTTCTCAATGTCTTAAAGCGGGGGATATATGCCCTGACGTTTTACTTATACACCTAGGGGAGAATGTTTTAGTAGTACAAATAGGTCTAGCTCTTTTACATGAAATGATGTGAGATTTAAGAGAAATCAAACAGCAGTTGGCAGGCTGCTTTCTTTGTTGGACGGAGTTTGTCCCCAGGATAGTCTGGAGGGGTGCTTATTAGCCCTCAGCAATTGACAAGGCTAGTCGTAAGGTAAACAGGGAAATGAGGCGCTTTTGCAGAGATACAGGGGTAGGTAAGGTGGCTCATAAGGATTTGTGCTATGAAGAAGCAGAATTTTTTCGTAGCGATGGGGTGCACCTCTCACGTTTTGGGATGCACCTATATCTGTTGGAGATCAAGGAGTTTATGAGGGAGATTTTGAAATTATAGATAGTCTAGAAGCATCACTCCTGGGTAAGGGGGGCAGAAAAAATGGGAAGTTCGCCTCACCCCCTTTTTTACTGATGGCCCATAAATAGCAGGGCTTCACACAAGGTTATTGGGGTTTCTTGACGGAGGAAGAGCACGTTGGAAAGGAGGGAATCAGAAAATTCACAACAGAAACAGAGCAGAATGTTAAGTTACCTCACAGAAGGTTTTTTGTAGGTACTTCAAAGGTTTACGGTTATAAATGGATAAGTTGAAGTTTACAAGTTTTGGAGTGCATTAGATCATGATGTACACTGTGGTTGGAAAGTTTAAGGGGAGGGTTAGGATTTAGGGTTGGGGGTAATGAGTGAGGAGGCAGTTTATGTGTAGTTAGGTGTTTAGTTTTGTAAGGCCACAGACCAGGCTATTTCTTTGTGATGCACACCTGTTTCAATAAAGTGGCCTTTTTCACACACAATATATTAGAAGTCAGTCTATCTGTGCTCCATCTTTGCCCAATACTAATGTTCTTGTTTCCTTAGGAACGATACAAGCAAGTGTTGGCAAAGACAACAAGTTGCACATTTTGTAATGCTGTACAGGCTTGGTATCAAAATGATGCTGTGCTGTATGGGTAAAAGAAAAAAATAAGCAAAAACATGTCACAACGATTCAGTGGCCATGTAATTTTTTAAACATGCACATGTATGATCGAGTCTTTGCACGCATGTGCTATTGCACATTCACAAATACAAAATGATGCAAGTGCCTTTTTTTGTTTTATTTACTGATTGGAGATGGAGTCTACCTTTGGAACATTGAACGATAGAGAGTGAGGACAGATCTGCATTTGTTATATTATGTGTATTTGTAAAGCGCACTGGCACATGCAAGGGTATCCTGGTGCACAGTAGGTGTGTGTGGCTAGACCTACCTATGGTTGGTTGCTTAATTGGAAAGCCAGGTGTTTAGCTTCCTGTGTAATACAACATTTAGGAGTTTTCAACATATTTCTTGGAGTACTGTGGGCTTTCAGGAATCCCCCAAAATAAGTTAATGTATGAAAATCATTGACATCTACTACAACTAGTAAATGTTCTCATCTATCTGTTAACTGGCCAACTTGTGTGCAAATAAGACAAAATAAATCAAAAATTCAGTACTTTTTCAAGTTTTGTTGTCATTTACTAAACTGTTTCAAAATGATTGGTAATAAGACATTGAATATACATATTTTGAAAGTGCAGTGTCAATGGAATATTGCCCTTGGCTTACATGCCACATAAGCTCACTGCAGCGCTTCTTTACAAATTTTGCTTCCATGCTTAGTTTCTGCCTTAATTCTGAGATGCAAAGCCAAGTAGTTGTATCCTCCAAGATATTTAGCTTCTGGGATACCACCTCTGTGAATGCATTTCTTGCATTATCTGAGGATCTTGGACCTCACAGACATACACCCGGCAAGCAGCAATGATAATGTGCATGTATTTTTAGCCAGTATATGAGAGTTCTCATTGCTGCCTTGTCATTACGTCCAGTCATACTCTGCTCAGGTTTTACAGTCAGTAGGTATGTTCTGTTTGGCATGTCCAATACTTATTTTAGAAATGTATTTTCTCCCAGTGCCAACATTTTGAACTGAGCAGCTATCATTACCCTATTCTTCAAAGTACCCTGCAAAGAGATTTACAGAGCGTGGTCTTGTGGAAATGAAGTAGTGGCAAATCTTTGTCTCTCCACCTCATTTTTAAGGTCTTTCTTAAGGATTTGAACAGGACAAAGCAGGACGCTGTGATAGTCTGGATTTGGGGAGATGAAGGAAAGCTGAATGTCCATCAACTACAAGCAGTGGTACCTAGGCTAAAGTATTCATGGGCAGTACACTCTAAAGGTGCATGTGGTAGTCATAGAACATGAATGGAAGTGTGCCTAGCAAAGCAATATATACTTTCTTCTATAATCAGTGAAGCTATTTTGAGACCTGCTTCTCATTTTCGGTGAATTTTACTAAGGCATTGAGTTTACAGTTGTAATTTGTTTTTATCATCTTTGCCATGCAAAGGCACCTAATGAGCGATCTGATGGAGCAGTATGAACCTATCCTGCATTTACGGATTGATCTTTGTGTAGTACTGACTTACCCCTAAATGTGCTTATTTATTTACTTCACTCTGATCCTTAATATAGTTTTCGACAACAACCGAAGAGTGATCTAATTTAGATAATTTGATGTCATACACACATTTACAGCGTGTCAGGTTACAGGTTCAAGGAGTGAATGAGCAGTTCAAAGGAGTTCAGGATATAATTATCTGATAACCTCAAACTTATTCCTGGAGGCTTGGAAGTGAGAGGGTAAGGAGATGAATCCTAGCTCTTCAGCATCAAAATCAATGATCTTAGCAGTGACATTCAGCGAAGCAAATTGTATTCCCTATGCTGGCCTGAAATGATTATGAGCCTAATACCAGGGTATATATGTATCTAGGAAGGTAAAATGCGAAATCACGCAAACCGTGTAACAATAGAATATAACTGTCTGGAAGGCGTGTCAGTCTTGGACCCAAATTTTTCAAGGTATCTATGCAGGTTTGTGCAGAAGGATCTGAGAAAAATTGCACTCAGTCTCTTGTTGCAGAACTGAGAATTCTCAAGTGCCAAAAGTTCCTTTAAAGTCAGCTGTTTTTTTGGAACAATAACATGAACACTGCGCTTCCCAACAAAACTGCTACAAACCGTAATACATTAACATGAAATTATTGGGGTACACCTGATCGTGCTCTGTGCTCCGAATGCAGGTTTGCCCAGTCCCGTAACAAAATGAACTCTTTCTGCTCAACCGAACTCACAGAAGGAAAGCTGGCACTTGGGAGTAGATTTTCGATTTTCAGATATGCAGGGGCAGATTTGAAAAAAGTGGCGCCGCGCCCAGAGAAGCAACACTTTCCTTGCGCCCCTTAGCTCCCCACTACCGCCATCATGTGTGCACCATATTTAAAATACGGCACACCATGGCACAGGGTATGGGACAAAAGTTTGGTGCCACTCCTGCAGAGTACATAGGGGCCCATTACATAAAATAGAAGCCCCCTTTTAAAGCCTGCTCTGTGCAGGATTTAAAAGTCCCGAAAAAAATGGTGCGCCATTTTTTCACCCACCGCCAATAACGAGGCACAGGCATAATGTGGCGCAAGGGTTTACAAAGTGGCGAAATGCATGCATTGCGCCACTTTGTAAATAGGGTGCTGGGAAAATGCCACTTTAGCGCCACCTTAGCGTCCCAAAAATGAATAAGGTGGCACAAGGGGCTCTTAAATCTGCCCCGTAATCTATTAGTGACACCATATGCCAATCAAAGGAGGAACGACCCGTTTCGGCTGCCTGTTCAGCCTTTTTCACTTTGGTCGCCATATTGTAAAGAAAGGCAATTAAAGCAGATGAGTAACTGACACAAAAGAACGTCTGTCTTATGGATAGTACAATCTGATATTTATATATTTGCTAATGCCTACATCACTTTCAATATGGTGCAAGATACTCAGGAACACCAAATGTGGTATCTTCGAATGAAAAATGCAATGCTTAGGCTTAAATGATAACATGATCAAAAGCAAATTGTAGCCACACCTATCTTTTTTAGCACAGGGTGCTTGAAAAGTATATCTGCACCCTTCAGGTACCAAAAAACTAAAACTGTGATTGCCTGTGTGTGCTTTTTGTAAGGGTGGTTCTGTTTGCTGTTGTGTCCATGTGTCTCAAGTGTATTTTGAATGAAGATGTATATTAATGTATACGCTGCATAGTACTGTTAAGTGCATATTTGGCCCTGATAACAGAAATGTTAGTTTCCCCCAACTGTCTCAATCACCTTCAGCGCTGGTTCTTGCCTGTACATGGGTGCTTGCCTGTACACAATGCACACACAGGCTTCTGGCAGTGCGTAGTTTAGTCTCCAGAACTAATTAGTGTGTATTTAAAGTTGTCCCTATGGTTGACAGCGTTGTACACGATTTTAGAAGGCAGTAACTTTGCTGTTGAACTCCTGATCGAAATTCAGCAATACAATTGTTGGCCCTTAGGCAAATAGATCGTTTAATTTCTTGTTTAACTGATCTGAAGGTTATTTCATGGGAAATAATTTTAAAAGGATACTCAAGAATGACTCATGTTAACACTGAATTTTTACTAATAAATATTAATGTATTCTGAATGTTGAATCTGCATAAAAAATGAATTAATATAGAAAAATAATACATGACTTTGAAAAATGTGCCTACTTGAGTGGCCGGCAGTAATCACGAAGTCCCCTTATTAATTGCTTATTAATATGAAATGATGTGCTCGTGTTTAAATGAATGTAGTGGTATATTATATTAATGGTTAAACATTGTGTATTTGCTTTATTAATCATAGGCCTTAAGTTAGCGAGGTCTTGGGCCTAGTTGCACAGCCTTATGACAGGTTGAATTGCTTAAATGAGTCACACAAAACGGGTGAGTAGAAACATATATTTGTAATTTTCCACCGTGTTGACAAAATGCAAGTAAATGATTTTTGCTAGAATGTGTTGTATTATCTATTGATACAATGTAGAGTTTAGTGTGTGTGAAAGCGATGTTCCCAGGAGCTAACAATGGATGCACTGAGTGGAGTACCGAGAAGATACAAAATTGTTACCTGACAAGCTGACGTTGGGAACAGGAGAAGAGGAGCCAATCATCGACTTGTGAAAGACAGTTAAGCTATATCTTATATATTTGAGGCTCTACTTTCATTGGACTAAATGTAAACGTATGATTCTTTGACCAAAAGCAACGTGGGAAGAAGTCCTAGGGAACTTTAACTTAGCCCAACTGCACAGAGAGAATGGAGCGCACTTTTCCTAAATCTTTTACTGAGAAGAGCCATTCCACTTATCCCCGTTCCTGAGATATTTCTATCTTGAACTTTATTGCTAAGTCCCGATGCCCATGCTGACCGAACAGATGTACAATTGACAAAGACTATCGCAGTTTGCTGATCCATATCGAGGAAAGGTATTATTAGAATGTTACTGTTCTCTATGTCATTTGCTTTTGTTTTAGGTACCAACCGCTAACTTTGATAAAGCCATAGCTAGATGTTTTCAAAATTTGTGTTGACTAAATTGTTTTGCATGAAGCCTAAACATGCTATTCTAATCAGAAGGTTAGCTAGGAGACTCACAGAAGTTGTTTGCTAATTATTAACAACAGTTGATGTCATATCTTTTCTGAATCTAAATGTATGCTATTTCTATTACGCATTTGATCTTGCTATTGATTTGTACTGTAACTTTAGAATGTGTAGTGATTTGTGCATTAGTTAAATTGAGATTCTTTAGAAGGTTTGGTCAACCAGTATTGTTTCTGTATGTTTATCATTTGATTTTGAGGCTGAGTTATGTGATATTAGTATTGTTAATATAGGGAAATAAACATTCTAACTTTTCCATAAAGGTGTTGTTATTCATGGCCAAAGCGGTGATGGTGCTTGGAAATTACTGACACCAAAGATTATTATTTATATTGACTGTTATGATTATTGACTGGTATTGAAATTGATTCTTATGGTGGGAATTACTCTAAGCGCAGTCAAAAGGTCCATCGAACCGCTAACGCGTCCCCTTATAAATTAATAAAGAGAAGCCAAATATGGTCAGAGGCGCTAACACTTGTGAGCAGTGGTGTCATTAATGTCCCACTTAAGGAGCCTGAGTGGATGTTAGTGTCTGTGAAAAATTCTGTTTAAAATGAAACATTTACCTCCTCATTTACGGCTTCTAAGCTAACAAAACCTCTTGCAGTCAAAGGTGGATGGTAGTAAGTGTGCAGAGATGGTGAGTAGGCTGGAGGGAGAATGGATTGATTCAGAGATGCATGGGTGGGTAGAGTGGTGGATGGAAGAGATAGAGAGATGAATGGGTGCAGAGGTAGATGGAGAGGATGTGTAGGGATAAATAATGAGAAGGAAGGATAATGGGTGGAAGGAAAGAAGGATGACTGGAGACAAAGATGGATAGAAAGAAAAGAGTGACCAAGGGAAAGAACAAAAGAAGGGAATACAGATGGAATGGTGGGTGGGTAACATGGATGATGGATGAAAAAGGAAGGAAAAGGAGAAAGAAGTACGGAGGTAAGGAAGGAAGGATGGAAAAGGCAGGAAAATGGAGGGATAAATGGGTGAGAGTATACCACTTTAATATTAGACAAAAGTACAGAAAAATAGAGAATGGAAGGAAAGGAAGATGGAAAAAGACAGAAAGAGGGAAAGTAAAAAACCTGAAAAACAAATGGAGAATAGGAAGGAACGAAAATGGTTCCACGTGGGAGGTATTTAATTTTCTAGCTACCTCCTTGCTGGAGAGCTTTCTCTGTACTACACTATATCACTTTGGAAGCTACATTACTTTTGATACTAAATTCCCGAATATAAATTGAGGAAGATGACTGTCCGTTAGACAAATCTATTCATGAATCACAAAGATGCTTAAAAATAGAAAATCATCGCTAAAATTGAACAATGCGAGATATGAACTATTCTGAAACCAAGAGTGTGGCCAGAGGAGCAAACCATATGTTTAGAGCTATGACACTGAATGGATGCAGATTTACCACTTTTTGCCAACCATAAATATTTGAGTATGGACACCTGGAAAGTTTCATAGTTGCAGGTTTCCAGCAGTATTCTGGAGATATTTTGTGAATACTAGTTTGCAACAATTACATTTCTGTGTGCATAATACTGCACATTGATCAACTACGCATGGAGAAATGCCACTGTCTTTGTGCAATAGGACAAATTTTTTCTCCACAGTTATTTTTTTTTTTTTTCAAGTGGTAAGACCTCTTACCATACACTCCAATTAATTTCCTAACATGGAAACGGATGTATTGCATAACACAGAAACCAGTGTCATCCAAACGTATTGGAGAATTCATCCCTGATTTCAGAAAATTAGCCCTTTACAATCTTATCATAGTGCTTGCATCAAAATATATCTCATGCTAAGTTCTTTCACTCCTAATAAATATTTTCTGTCATGTGGAGCAAAGATAAAATGTTGTTCAGCACTGAGCCAGGAGTGCAGCACCGAGTAGGTGCTGCGGCAATTATGGGACCCTTGGAGTAAGTGTGACTACAGGGCCGGACCTATACCGCACCCTGAGGAGCCTAAGGGGAAATCCCTATTGGGTACAATCTCCCTGTGATGTAGGCTTCCACACTTTAACAGGCAAGTTGCCTCTATACATTTTGCATGCATTAATAGTGCATATGCACTTTCCACAGGCATAGTCCTTTTAGATCTCACACCGGGGCAATGGTGTTTGTGATGTCCTGATGAATTCCCGGGACCATTTTTGGCCAATAGTGTAGGGCAGAAGCATGTTGACAGGGTTTGAGGGTCATAGGACCATTAATCCCGTAGTACCCCCTTGTAATTACTGTATACATAGTTAATTTTAGTCACGCCCATCTGCTCCGCTAATAAAGGGACACCTTGGAGTGGGGGGGAGTAATTTTTAATCTTTAATTCTTTTTTTTCCCTTGTACCTTGTTTATATTCAAAGTGCTCCCTGGAACTTGGTCGAGCCCATCCTGGATAGTAGCAGCCAGGATGAACCCAATGATGAAGAATGTCATTAGTAGAGTGAGTGAGGGTTATATTATAACAAATATAGTGCTCACCTGAGTTCTTTAACCAGCCAACACTAAATGTACAAGTTTGGCCCTCATATTAGATTAGGCTCTGAAACTGATTGCTGCCCTCACGTCTTTCCCTTTTTATACTGTTCTACGTGTTGGAAATTGGGCTACTGGTTGAGGGGGTTAAACCCTACTCAAGCAGCCACTACAATCTCTGTCAGGGTGAAACTCAGCAAACCCCAAATTAACCTGTACTTAACCCTCTTGTAGATTGGAACAAAGCAGTCAGGCTTGTGAAATGTGTGAAGTATTCATGGAGCACTTCAAACAGTAATAAAGTGAAAACACAACACAAGAAATATCCCACAACAATTTAGAAAGATAGAGCAAACTGTAACTTGACACCAAAATGACAAAACTCTAATCAGTAGAACCTGGGATATGCAATTTTAAAAACTTCAGGTAAGTAAAGTGCCTAAAAGCACAAAGTACCACTTATGATTATCTGGTCATGTGAGACCATCTGAAAGTCATAACTTAAGGCTAAATGGAATGGAGTATGGGCCGGATACAAGGGCTACGATTGTCCTGCTGGAAGAGTTACCTTCAAAGTCCAGCACGAAAAGTTCAGTTCGTGTTGAAGAGGCCACGAAGAGCAGGCCGGGAGTCTTGGATGGTTGTTGCTGTAGCACGAAGATCCTGTCAACCAACATGAATGGTTGTTAATGAAGCCTTGCATTGGCAGTCACTGCAAGCTGTTGATGCTGCAGCGTGAAGTGCAGACCTCCCAGTGCCGGGCATTGCTGGCGGTCACTGTGGTGCAAAGAGTAAGTTCACTGTAGCTTCCTACTGGGGGCTGTGCAGGTGGGAAGATCTTGGGGCAAATAGGTCCCAAACTTCAGGATTACTCCTTTTCATGATAAGAGGGCCCAACTGATACCACACGAAGGGTCCAGGACCTGATGGGCACCTTTTAGGGATCAGGAACCCACTCCAGTAGGCAGGTCCAGCTGCAGGTTCAGGCAGCATATCAGCTGGGCAATTGCAGGGAGCCTCAGGAGCTTGCTATGTGCATGTAGCTTAGAAAAGGAGGTCAGTCAGATGCCCCTTTGAGTCACTTCAGCCTGGGATGAAGGGTGAAGGTCCAGTTTCCTTCTCAGCAAGCAGGGTAGCAAGAATCAGGGGAGCAGGGAAACAGAGTGGCAGTCCTTCTGGCAGCAAAGCAGCACAGCAGTCCTTCCTCTGTAGTATCCACAGGTCCAGGAACGTACTGAAGAATTGGGTCTGAGGGTCTACTATATATATAACTGGTGCCTTCTTTGAAGTAGAAGTTTCTACAGAATTCTCTTTAAAGTTTTTGAGGTTTCCTGCCTCACCTACCCGGACTCCAACCGGGCTGCATGCACAATGCAGTGGTGACAAGTCATTTGCAGGAAGACAGGCCACAGCCTACTTAGCTGCAAGTAGGCTGTGCCAAGCTCTGCCACCTCTCCTGTCAGTTAATGGCTCATCCGCCACACCTAATCCCTCTACTGCCTGACTGTCTTTGAAGAGTAAACAAAGTCCAACTGCCACCTATACCCAGTCATGTGACATGGAAATAGGCTGCAGGCACCAAATAGTTAAGGCAGTGAAATGCCAATTTTCTAAAAGTGGTATTTTCAATATTGTAATATAAAATCTGACTTTACCATTAAAGAGAATTTTAAATTACAATACTTCACACCAAACTCAACATTCCTACTTGTCCCCAATTTAAAGTAAACACTTATTAAATGTTATAAAGCAACCCCATGTTATCCTATGGGAAAAGTAGGCCTTGCAGTAGTGAAAAACAAATTTAAGAGCTTTTCACTACCAGAACATGTAAAAGTTAGAAGTACATATCCCACATTTTAAATGCACCACACCGTGCCCTCTGGGCTGATTATGGCCTACCCTAGAGGGGACGTATATGTAGTAAAAAGGAAGATTTAGACCTGATAAAAGGTTTATTTTGCCAGGTCAAAATGGCAGTTCAAAACTGCACATACAGACCTGAGATATGTTTAAAAGGCTATGTAAGTAGGTGGCACAATCAGTGCTGCAGGACCAATAGAAGCATTACTTTACAGGCCCTAGGTACATGAAGTATTCATTTGCTAGGGACCTTCCAGTACATTAAATGTGTCAATTGTATGTAAGCCAATTTTGTCATATTTAAAGGAGAGAGACCAAGCACTTTAGCACTTGAGCACTTGTTAGCAGTGGCACAGTCCACAGAGTCCTAAAAGCCAACAAAACAGGGTTCAGAAAGGGTGAAGGCAAAATATTTGGGGATGACCCTGCAGGCGGAGCGAAGTACAACAGTCCATTTCCTCTCTCAAAGGATGGGACAACTGATTCCAGGAAAGGCAAAATAACATAATTTAGCTTCCTGATATTATGTAATGACACAGTAGTAAATGAAGCCAAAGCAATTGAAGTCAATGATAGTAATGATATTAATAAAACAAATGGTGCATATGAAGCTAACCTAACAAAAAGAGGAAAGTACACAGTTATGCACCAATTATGAGTACAAACTCTAAAGAAGTCATCTCTACAATCAATTTCTACAATGATCACTGATCCAACAATGATGCATCTGGTCTGTTCCAACTAACTTCTGGAGAAGTGAAGGAGCAGGTTGTCACAATCACTGCTCTAGAACTAGAGAGTGAAACAAGCCATGCAGTTAACAAACCGTTAGTGGTTTCAGATATAAATAAATAGCATCTGAACATTAATCCGTCATGCCCTCGAAAGTCAGCATTGATTCTCTCTACCTTGTTTTGACACTGGTGCTTTAAGCAGCCGAATCACTGTGGTAAAGTATTTTTGAATGTAGGGACCGACTGGTTACATTGCAGTCAACGGCGAAAGTCGTGTTAAAAGTTAAGAGTGCAGATTCGCTCTCCTCGCTTAACGCTACTCAGTATACATTATTAAATAAGCACTCCTCACTCACTGTAGTGCCGTTAATAACAAATGTAATAATGTCATGTATGAGTAGTGCACCAGATGGTCTGGCATTGATAATTATCACTATAGAAGAACCATCTCTTTAGATTGCAGAGACCACCATTTTTCCTGCAGTCAATCCCAAAAAAATAATTCCACCTGTGAGACCAACTAATTACAAAAGGAAGAAACCGAGCGAAAGAAAGAAAGAATTTAATCCCAGGACTCAAGCTTACTGACATATTGGAATGGAATCTTTTAATGAGATTTTTTCAAAGTAAGTCCTTAACAATTATGTGTCCTGTCTGATAAGTGCAATGTCACAGCTGATAGATTAAAAGAGAAAACACAAAAGTGGAAAAAGCTACCAATAGCCAATGAGAATTGAGCACAAACAAATGACTAGCATAGTTATGAACTTATTTACAATGCCCACAATACTATGCCCTAGTGGGGAAGCATGGAGAAAGAATTCAACTGGGGGAGAGGGAAGAGTCAATACCATAGCAACATGTAATTTTTAACACTCAAGTAGTGCTAGCACTGTAATTTCATTTAAGACCAGCAATGCCAAACAAGTATTGTTTTCTTCTGGAACAACTCAGTCCTACTCACTGTTTAGGTATTTTTGTATTGTTTTATTTTTACTTTGACAACCATACAACATACAATGGTATAGAGATCATAAACATTGCACCTACAGAGCAATTAAGGCAGCTCGATTGATATATCTGCCAATTTTGCATGCAGGGTTACAACATGTTTTATCTGTAGAGGATACAATAATGTACCACACACTCCATAGGCCTAAGGCATCCACCTCTTTTCACTTTAGGTGGGGGTGTACTGAGTGCCTGTTCCCCCCTTCGCCAGTCAGAGGTAGGATCAGTACCAGCCTCATATTATAACTCACTGCCTTAGGTAATAACACCCGACCCCCCATCCATCATAGGCAGTCCCGGAAACCATGGGACCTGCTCCGAAACTGCTCCACACAACACAAAATAGGCCACTCCCGCACTCTTGGTCCCCGTGTCTTCTGCCCGAGCCAAGTAAGATTGATAGAGTACCCAAATATATTTAGGACGGCTATGGACCGGCATCAGATCATTAAATGTATCAGGTTGGGAGTTGCAATATGCCATATCCACATGCCACTCCCGCAGCATCAGGAGCGGCTCCCTCGCCCAGCACATCACTGTTTTACATTTCGCCAGCAGTAGTCCCAATGCCACCAGACGACGCACCAATTTGGGAATGTCCCTGTTATATCCCAGCAGTGCCAACAGAAGGGACGGTTCGATATGGCCACCCGTGATCTCTCGCAGCTCGCTCAAAATCACATCCCAATTAATTGCACCATATCGCAGGGCAGGAACGTGCATCATGGGCAAACTCTGCCTCTTCTGCTCCACATCTAGGACAGACCGAACTGTCCCGCAACCCATAATGCAACAGGTAGGCCGGGGTGCAGTACACTCTGTTAAGATATTTAAAATGTATTAGCCGATGTTGACTATTCAGAGATATCCAACAATGGAAAAACAAGTCCACTGTTTATCAGTAATAATTATGCCTAGCTCATCCTGCCAGGCCAATCTAACTTCTAACTTTTGTGAGTCCTGGTCGTCGTGCTTCTTGGAAGCATGCGTACAGTTTTGCAATGAAACACTGTGGAGTTGCTGTCTACAGAACATATGTGAGGGCCGGAAGGTATAGAGGTTCCTGTAGGCTTTCCCACAATAGCTCATGCATTGAATACTGCACTCTGTAGTACTAAACCTAGCAATCAGTATGGGAGCGTCTCCCTGTGCACTCACCTGCTCCCAAGTGCGCAAGATGCCATCTTGAAAGAAGTCACCCATAAGCCTCGGATGCAACCCCTGCAGTGCTCCTGTCACCCCCCCTCTCCTGTTCCAATGAAAACCACATACACCAATGTAGCGGCAATATTGGTGAGTAAAGGAGCGAAAAAGCCTGCAATTCAGCAAGCCTCTTCCAAGAGTAGGCCATGGTATTAAGCAATTCAAATGTGTTATAATGCCGCACAGGTCTGTCAAGCAACTTTTAAGTAAGTGAAAGTGGGAAGGCGGCATCCTTCTCAACCCACAGGTGAGGAAGTTCACTCGGGCTGTTCAGGCAGTAATGGGCATATACGCATTGTGCAGCTCTGTAATAAGCCTCTTGGTCTGGGGCACTGAGCCCTCCCCCATATCATAAGGAAGAATTAACAAGTCCCAATTCATGTGTGGCTGCTTCCCAGCCCAGGCCAGGCACATACGAAGCGACTGCAGTCTGCGTAACATTGTTTGTGGGAAAACAATTGGTATATTCATGAAGAGGAACAAAAAATGAGGTAGCACCACCACCTTCATTATGGCAATTCGCTCATTAAGTGACAAAGGTAATCTGATCCATCGATCAACACCCTCCATAAGACGCTGAATGGCCCTTCAGGAATTGTCCAGCAGTACCGTATGGACCCGCATCACTAAGTAGTGCACAGAGACTATTGTCCACTGCAAGGGGAACTCCAACTGTATAGGTGCGGTGGCTGCAGTCAGAGGGAAAATTAGGGATTTGTCCCAATTAATGCACAAGCCTGAGTGTCCACCAAATAGCACAACCTTACAAAGGACAGGAGACCGATTATGCTCTGGGTTGTGTACATAGAGAAGTGTATCATCTGCATACACAGATATAATCAAGTTATATTTCGGGAAACTGATCCCCCGGTTTGCAAGATATTAGTGCAGCATGTAAGCCAATGGTTCTGCCACCCAGGCATACTAGAGTGGTGATAAGGGACGACCTAGCCTGGTGCCACTTGTGAGATCAATGGCATCAGTGACAATGCCATTACCTCGGACTCAGGCCTTCAGTTTTGCACATAGCACTTTGATAAGTTGTAAAAAGACATCTCCCACGCCAATAGGGCCAGCATGAACCCCCACCCAACAGATCAAATTATTTTTCAGTGTCTAAAAATACTTCCATAGCACATATTCAGATCTATCCGAGAGATCAGGCAAACACGGTTCTGAGATTATAAATTAGCGCTCAACAAGGAATGAACTCAGCCTGTTTGGCCCCAACAATACCCGGGAGCAGGGGCGCCAGCCTGTTAGCTAGTACTTTCACAAAAATTTCTGTTATCACAGTATTTAACAGTGACAAAGATCTGTAAGATGAGCAGCTGTTGGTAGATCTGACAGACTTCAGTAAGGCAATCAAGAGAGTCTGACGCTTCATGGGAGACATGCAACCCTCCTTAACCATTTCCTCATAAAGGGTGACTAGGTATGACACCAGTTCGCTTGATAGGTCTTATAAAATATCATCGTTAGACAACCATTGCCCGGCGCTTTCCGAACCCAGCGCGTCCTTAAGTGCTGCCCCAATCTCCACGGGGCAAAGAGGGGCTTTGAGGTGCTCTCTATGCTCCACCGTCAGACACTTCATGGCGATGTGTGCCAGACAGTCTCTGTGGCTTGTACCTCGTGAGGGAGTTGTGAATCATGTAGCTCCGCGTAATACAAAAGCACGGCGCCAAAACTTGCCCTGACGTGTGCAGAGGCATGCCCGCCTTGTCCTGTATCAACAAAATCATGTAACCCTCTAGACAAGGTGCAGGCGCACTGCCAATGTTGTGCTACGATGCTCGCCTTCACCGTTGCTCCTCGCAGTTGCATATTTCCCTAGATGGGTTATTTCGCTGTGTGCCACCTCATGTTACTCAGCTCAGCTGTCTCTCTGTGTATGCACTTTAAGACCGATATTTCCGATTCAGGCCTGGCCAGCCTACCCGCAGTGATCTAAGTAGAGCGGTATGTTTGGAAATCGTGACCCCCCCCCCCCAAATATAAACTTTGAAGGCCCTCTAGACAGTCCCAAACCTCTCCACTGAATTTATATTGTGTTCAAAGTAGTCATTCCCTGAGAGAATATGGCAGAAATCACCACAGAAACACATGGGGTCTGGAGCCACCCAGTGTCAATTCCAGAAACACCGGTGAGTGATCTGAGTATGTGTGTGGTAAGTGCTTGCTGTAAGAAATTGGTTGTACTATATGGTAAGGCTGGGGCCTTATCATGCAGCACAGTCACATTTATCTCCTTAGGTCCTGTCAGAGTTGTTTACTTAACCCCTACCTCAACCATTTGGTAGCTATGGCACAAAGCAGCAAGGCTTAGAAAAGGAACAATGTGTAAAGCATTTAAAAGCAACGAACAACAAAATAAGAAAGCCACCAGACAAGAAAGAGGCATGACATACAATATATACAAATAATTTTAAAGTCCTAAAATTCACGAAGGATTCCAGAGATATGAATTTTTATAGCATTAAAAAACTTTATCAACAAGCACAAACAAACGTTGGCATATCAAAACTTTGCAAACTTTTCAAAATTTTGTAAAAGTTTGAAACACAAAGTTGAGCGACTGGGGTGACCAAATCGATTAGGATAGGGTCTAGGGGTCGTAAGAGAAAATTTGGGCCAGTTACCTGGCCACCAGAGCGTTTTTAAGTCGAGTTTCATACTTTAGAGGGCAACTGCCATTAACGTCTATGGAGTAGTCCTGATGTTGAGGGATGTGGGCTTAAGGATGCTCAATGGGTGCTCCAGATGCGATGCGGTCCATGGGGTGAAGTCCGGTCAAGTTCTCGGTCCACAGGAGAGTGGAGGTGACTCCGGCCATGGATCTCAGGGTCTCAAGAAATCCTTTAAGGGTCAAAGGGCTGCTGAGGCAGACCTTTAGTTCTTGCAACACAGCGGTTCTGGTGCAAACCTTTGGTGGGGACTAGTGTACCTTGGGGTGGACAAATCCGATCACAACCAATACCCACAGGTCCAGCAGACTCAGGTGCAACTTCTGGCTATTTCCAAATTGTCTGTCAGAGTGCCCGGCTTCCCGTAGCACCAAAACAGCTACAGTGGCTGCAAGGAATGGGGTTTGGGCTCTTACAGCTTTAATGTCCCAAGTGCCTTTCTGGGGGGCCAGCCAACCTCTGCTTCAGACTGAGGACAGTAATTAATTCTTCCAGGAGCCAAGCACGTAGAACAGAGTCCAAGCTCTACTATGCCAAAGTGCAGCAGGTGCAGTCGCTCTGGCATCGTAACCTCTTCTTGTGCGCTTTCAATAGATGCAGAGTGGTCTGATTCTCATCCTTGGTCCAACTCCAGCGAGTATTAAAGTCTTGGGTGCAAGAGGGGCCCAATATATCCCATCAAAGTGCTCCAAGGGGGCAACCACGTCACTAGCCAATGAGCTAGTAGGTCTTTTCCTACCTGGTGACACAATTCTGGTGATGTGTGGCAACAATCTGTCTCAGAGTGCAACTTGCATGCCACAACCAACATGGCTGAAGTCTTCCTCAAGGGTGAGGACCTTGGTAGCCCACTCCTGGGGGTGTGGCTACCATAGGCAGCACACCCACAGAAAACTGGTTTTAAAACCAGTTTTCCCTTTCTTGGCCCTGTCTATGGGAAACAAAAGGCTTTCGGCACTGGAGTGTTGTCACAGTAACTCTTCAAAGACGACATAAAAGTTGGGGGAAAACCTGCAAACGGCCTGTTTTCTTACACTCGCACTTCCTGATTCTCGTCAGCAGACTACGGGACTTAATCCAATAATCGCATATATCATGGAGCGTGATGCAGTCCACTTTCGCACTGAAATAGGCACGTCCCTGGCATGCGTGGTAAAACCCGCCGTATGGCAGTCCCCCCCTCATACGTCGCTACGTGAGCGGCCCGCTGTTAGGGGCCCGCTATTAGGGGCAAGGTGTGTTTCTTGCCAAATGGCAATATCAATACAATGGCACTGCAACCTTATGCACCTTCCAGCAGTCATTCAGCCCCCTGACATTCCACATAAGTAACTTCAACCTACGTGCCCGTACTGAAAGATATGGATACCAAATTTGCACCTAGACTTGTATTAGTTAAATCATGGAAAGGAGGTTGTTGCCTTTCATACCTGGGGAAAGATTGTTGGGGAAGTTAATTGAGGTGTTTTTGTGTGGGTCATCATAGCTGGCTGGCAGTAGCAGGTTGGAAAACCTAGAAACATCATCACACAGGCCATTCACATTAAGCGGGGGCATGCAGATTCTCTCACACCTATCAGGATTCAGGCCAAGCAAAGAGTGAAACTGACCCAACTCCATCATTCTTTCCCACAAACGCAAGGTCCATCTTGCCCAGCACCTGAAACTAGCCAGCTGCCAAGCCCTGCTGAGCCCCAGATCACATTTTCACTTGCCAATACGGACGCAGTGGTCAAGCTCCAAAACCAGGTAAAGGCTCCTGTGCTGGATAAGATCCCTGCTGATTTGTTCCACTCTGAACCTACCATCTGGGTGCCCTATTTTAAAATGGTCTGTAATGTGATAGCTGCTGGATCCCCGATCCCCCTGACCTGGAATGCAGCTGTGATTGTTCTGGCCTTCTAAAAAAGGCTTCGAGAGCCTTCTGAGGAATTACTGCCCTATTAGCCTGTTGGATAATCTGCCCTATTAGCCTGTTGGATAATCTGCAAGAGATTATTTTGCAAGCAGGTGCTTGTGAAGTTAGAGTGGATTGTGGATAAGGACATCTTAACACATTTAAGGCAAGCTGGGATCAGGTCAGGGAGACAGGAAATTCCAAACACCTCTGGTGATGGAAATCTCCAGAACCTACTCCTACATCCAAGCTAAAACCAAGTACAAATATTGGACCTTTACACCCAACTCTTCAGTACACCTTTGGACCTGTGGAAAACTCAGGACTCCTGTACTGCAAGAAGGACTGCTACTCTGCTGTCCTGCTATGCTGCTGTCCGGCTGTCTGAATGAGAAGAACTGGACCTGCATCATAAACCCTGGACCACCAGTAACTCTGAAGGCTAGTTTGCTGTCCTCCTGATCAGAACCTCAGGGACAGAAAAGGCTCCAACCACCTTGAGCCAAGCTCCTGGACTCTGCCTGCTGTGAGTCTTGCACCCCAAGTGTTTACACACGAGTCCGGGACCCTTGGCCAGTAGGCCTGAAGTTGCTCTACCAACCAGCTGTGGTCTTTTGGGCAGAACCAATGCAGGGCAATGCATCTCCTTGCAGCTCCTCATCGGAACTGCTGCTGTGCAAAGCATCTCAGATTCAGGACTTTGCATTACAGTCTGCAGTTCCTCAAACCACCGAACTGATGTGCCCACTTCCCTGCAGAATCCTCCATCTTGGTTTGGAGGACAGGGACTAAAAGGGATAGGAAGGTGTCCCCTTCCCCTAAGGGAGTGGGCACAAGGAGGGTGTAGCCACCCTCAGGGACAGTAGCCATTGGCTACTGCCCTCTGACCCCTATCACGCCCCTCAATCTAGGATTTAATGGCCTCCCTGAACCCAGCTCACTAGATTCCTGGCGACCTACAAGAAGAAGAAGAAGGACTGCTAAGCTGAAACCCCCAGCAGAGAAAAAAGAAGACGACAACTGCCTTGGCCCCAGCCCTACCGGCCTGTCTCCTGCTTCAAAGAACCTGCAAAAAGACCAGCAAAGCGTGCAGCGGGCCCAGCAACCTCTGCCAACTCCAGAGGACTGCCCTGCACCCAAAAAGATCAAGAACTCCTGAGGACAGCAGCTATGTCTGAAGAAACCTACAACCAAGGACTCCCAACTCACTCTGGATGCGTGAGTCCTGACCCATGTGCACCCGACGTCCACGGCCCAGGTCCAGGTGGTCCACCCAGCAAGAGAGGGTCCCCAGGAGACTGCAAGCAAGTGCCCAACCTGGGCTGACCTCTCCACCCCTCCACGACAACGCTTGCACAGGGAATCATGAGGACCCCCCTGACCCCAAGTTCCGGACCTTGCCTGCAGCCTCTGAGTGAACCCCGGGGACCAGCATTGGAAACCCGATGCCCGGTTTGCACCCTGTATCCGGCTGCCACTGTGCCTCTGAGGGTGTGTATTTGGTACTACTTGTGGCCCCTCCAGTGTTCCTCTAGTCCCCCCTGGTCTGCCCTCCGAGTCACGGGTGCTTACCTGCTGGCTGACAGGATTCCGAGTACCCCTGTCTCCATAGAAGCCTATGTTAATTTTGCTCAACTTTGACCTCTGCACCCGACCGCCCCCGTGTTGCTGGTGGTGGGTGTTTGGGGTTAACATGAACACCAACCAGTGGACTTCCTAAAACACGGAGACTGAGACTGTAAGTGTTGCACTTACCTTTAAACAGATCTAAATTTTCTTCACCCCAGGAACTATTTAAAAATTGCAGTGTGTCCATTTTTAAAATAGCTTTTTTTGCCAATAATTCAAAAACTGTAATACTAACTGATTTTGATACCTGTGAGAAATACGAAACTTTTAAGGTACTTACCTGCAACTTGAATCTTGTGGTTTTGACTAACAATATATATTTTTGCAACATAAAAACCATTGGTCTGCAGTTAAGTTATTGAGTGTGTGCTTCTTCTATTTTCTGTGTGTGTACAACAAATGCTTTGCACTACCCTCTGATAAGTCTAACTGCTCGACCACACTACCACAAAGAAAGCATTAGTATTATCTACTTAGCCTCTGTTAAGCTCTGGGGAACTCCTGGACTCTGTGCACACTATATCTCACTTTGTTATAGTATATACAGAGCAAGCTTCCTACATAGGTGGATCAGCGGTGGGGTCTACGACTTTGCATTTGCTGGACTACTCAGCTAATACCTGATCACACGACTACATTCCAAAATTGCCTTTAGAAAACTGATTTTTGAATTTGACTATTTTTTCTAATTTTTTAAAAGTCCTGCTAGGGCCTTGGTTAAGTCACACTAGCATCTCTTTTTAAGTTTAAAGGTTATTGTAAAGTTAGGATTTAGTTACTAGAAGTAGTTTTTAGTTTCTAAAAAAATAATCACAACTTTTAGTGACATAATTAGCAGCTCAGAGGAAATAGTGATAGAACTCAACCTCACTCCGTTGCTCCATCCAAGGATGGCAGAGTAAAGGTCCCTCTGTAAGTTGAAAAAGATTAGAACTGGTTCCAACCCTACCAAGGTCAAGCTCCAGGAGCTCTTGGCAGAGTACACCAGGGACCACCTTGTTGAGGAGGAGGAACTCCACTCAGACAGGGAAAATGCTAGAGATGAGGAGGATGACCCCCCCCCTCCTCACCTAACTAGGGAGACTAGGGTCCCCAGACCTCTGTCTTCAAGGAGAGAACTCACTGGATCTTTATCTTCCACAGGGGAGTCCAGCTCCTCTGGGAACACTGAGGGCAGCCTCAATGAAGAGGACCTCCTTTTAGCAAGGATGGCCATAAGGTTAGCTTTGGAACAACAACTCCTAGCTACAGAAAGGGAGAGAGCAGAAATGGGCTTAGCACGCATTAATGGTGACAGCAACATAAATAGGGTCAGAGAGAATACCGATATCCTAAAAATCCCCAAAGGGATTGTCTCAAAATATGAAGAAAGTAATGACATTACCAAGTGGTTCACAGCTTTTGAGAGAGCTTGTGCAACCAGAAAGTTAAACAGATCTCACTGGGGAGCTCTCCTTTTGGAACTGTTCACTGGTAAGTGTGGGGATAGACCCCTCACACTCGCTGGTAAAGATGCAGAATCCTATGACTTCATGAAGGCTACCCTGATTGAGGGCTTTGAATTCTCCACTGAGGAGTATAGAATTAGGTTCAGGGGGCTCACAAAACCTCGAGCCAGACCTGCGTTGATTTTGTTGACTACTCAGTGAAAACACTAGATGGTTGGATAACTGCCAGTGGAGTGCATGACTATGATGGGATTAATAATTTGTTTATGAAGGAACACCTGTTAAGTAACTGCTTCAGTGGCAAGTTGCATCAACATCTGGTAGACCTAGGTCCAATTTCTCCCCAAGAACTGGGAAAGAAGGCAGACCATTGGGTCAAGACTACGGTGACCAAGACTTCAACTGGGGGTGACCAAAAGAAAGGGGTCACAAAGCCTCCCCAGGGAAAGGGTGGTGAGACACCTAAGAACAAAAACAAAGAGTCTTCTCAAGGGCCCCAATACCCTGCTCAGGAGGGTGGGCCCGAGTCACTTCACAGTCCATAAATGGGTACATGAGTAAAACCTTTAATCCCAAGTAGGCCTGGTGTCACAACTGTAGACAGCATGGACACCAAACTGGAGACATGGCCTGTCCCAATAAAAGTCCCACTAGCACAACTCCAGTTAGTACTGGAACAGCCAGTCTCCAGGTGGGATAAACACTGTGCCCAGAGCAAATCAGGATTCACACTGAAGCTACTTTCGTCTCTGAGGGTGGGGTGGATATAGCCACACTGGCTGCCTGGCCTCCTGACATGCAAAAATACAGATAGTATCCCTTGATTAATGGAACTAAGGTAGAAGCCCTGAGGGATACAGGTGCCAATGTCACCATGGTGACAGAGAACGGGTTTCCCCAGGACAGTATTTGGCTGGACAAACTTATCCAGTTACCAATGCGGACAATGTGACTAACGTCCATCGCATATGGTGACTTTAGAATGGGTAGGGGATACTGGCCTGAAACAGGTAGTGGTCTCTTCTGCAATCCCAGTTGAATATTTGCTAGGAAACGATTTGGAGTCCTCAGCATGGGCTGAGGTGGAACTCAAAAGCCATGCACCGAGGCTGGGTATCCCTGAACTGGTGTGTATGAAAACCAGAGCACAGCACATGGTGAATGGTGAAAAACAAGTGTTGGAGCCTGGAATAATGACCCAACCTTCCAAGAGAAAAGATTAGAGGACTGGGGTCCAGCCTCTGAACAGCAAGATGTCTTATCCCCTGCGGGAACTGAGTCCATAGAGCTGGAACCTTATCAGGTAGAGCTCTTGGGCCCAGAGGGACCCACAAGGGAACAGCTGTGCCAGGGACAAAAGACTTGTCCCACTCTTGAAGGCTGTTGGACAGGAGAAGGGAGATGTCAGTGGCTCCCACAGGGTCTATTGGGATGATGGACTCCTTTACACTAAGGCCAGAGATCCCAAACCTGGTGTCACTAGGAGAGTGGTAGTGCCTCAGGATTTTAGAGCGTTTATCCTCACATTGGCCCATGACATCCCACTAGCTGGGCTTTTGGGACAAACCAAAACATGGAGCAAACATGTCAACCATTTTTATTGGCCCAACATGTCCCAGAAAGTAAGGGGGTTTTGTAGCTCCTGTATCACCTATCAAGCCAGTGGCAAGACAGGTGGCCACCCAAAGGCCCCCCTTATTCCACTTCCAGTGGTGGGGGTACCCTTTGAGATGGTTGGTGTGGACATTGTGGGTCCACTTGAACCACCCACAGCCTCAGGGAATCAGTAAATCCTGGTAGTAGTGGATCATGCTATCAGGTACAATGAAGCAATCCCCCTTAGGTCAACTACTGCAGTAGCCAAAGCCATAGTTGGTATTTTCACCAGAGTGGGTTTCCCTAAGAAGGTGGTTTCTGACAGAGGTACAAACTTCATGTCAGCTTACCTCAAACACATGTGGAATGAGTGTGGGGTGACTTATAAATTCACCACACCATACCATCCACAAACTAATGGACTTGTTGAGAGATTCAACATGACATTAAAGGGCATGATCATGGGCTCCCTGAAAAACTCAAAAGGAGATGGGATGTCCTCCTACTATGCTTGCTTTTCGCCTACAAAGAGGTGCCTCAGAAGAGAGTAGGGTTTTCCCCCTTTGAACTTCTGTTTGGCCATCCTGTAAGGGGATCACTGACACTTGTTAGAGAAGGATGGGAGAGACCTCTCCATGAGCCTAAACAAGATGTGGTGGACTATGTGCTTGACCTCCGCTCCAGGATGGCTGAGTACATGGAAAAGGCATCCAAGAAGCTTGAGGCCAGCCAACTGAATTCCAACCACAGCAAAAAGTCTGGGTTCTGGATCCTGTGGCTCCCAGAACACTTCAGGAACGATGGAGTGGCCCTTACCCAGTCCTAGAGAAAAAGAGTCGGTCACTTACTTGGTGGACCTGGGAACTAGCAGGACACTCAAGAGGGTGATTCACATTAACTGCCTGAAACTCGACAATGATAGGGCAGACATAACCATGCTGATGGTTACTAATGAGGATCAGGAAGCAGAGAGTGAAACTCTCTGTGACCTCCTCTCAACTGACCCTAAAGATGGATCAGTAGATGGAGTTGTCTACTCCGACACCCTCTCTGCCCAACAGCAAGCTGACTGCAAGCAAGTCCTACAGCAGTATGCTGAGCTCTTCTCTTTGACCCCTGGTCACACACACCTGTATACCCATGATGTGGGCACAGGAGACAGTTTACCTGTCAAAAACAAAATCTATAGACAATCTGACAAAGTCAAAGAGAGCATCAAAGTGGAAGTCCACAAGATGCTGGAGTTAAGGTTAATAGAGCTCTCTGACAGTCCCTGCACTCGCCCATTGGTCTTGGTCCCCAAACCTCATATTAAAGATGGCAAGAGAGAAATTAGGTTCTGTGTGGACTACAGAGGGCTCAATTCTGTCACTAAGACAGATGCACACCCCATACCCAGAGCAGATGAATAAATTGACAAGTTAGGTGCAGCCAAATTTCTAAGTACCTTTGACTTAACTGCAGGGTACTGGCAAATTAGGATGGCACCTGGAGCAAAAGAAAAGACAGCATTCTCTACACCTGATGGGCATTATCAGTTCACTGTTATGCCCTTTGGCTTACAGAATGCCCCTGCCACCTTCCAAAGGTTGGTGAATCAAGTCCTTGCTGGTTTGGAGTCCTTTAGTGCAGCATATCTAGATGATATTGCTGTCTTTTGCTCCAGCTGGCAGGATCACCATGTCCACCTGGGGAATGTTTTGTAGGACTTGCAAACAGCAGGCCTCTCTATCAAAGCATCTAAGTGCCAGAGAGGGCAGGGCACAGTTGTATACTTGGGCCACCTTGTAGGTGGAGGCCACATGCAAACCTTTCCAACCCAAGATCCAGACAATTCTGGACTGGGAAGCTCCAAAACCCAGACTCAAGTCAGGGCATTCCTTTGCTTGACTGGGTACTACAGGAGGTTTGTGGAGAGATATGAGTCCATTGTGACTCCCCTCGCTGAGCTGACCTCAAAGAAGATGCCAAAGAAGGTAAACTGGACCCGGGACTGTCAAAAGACCTTTGACACCCTGAAAGAAGCAATGTGCTCAGCACCAGTTCTCAAAGCTCCATATTATTCTAAGCAGTTCATTGTGCAGACAAATGCTTCTGAACATGGGATAGGAGCATCCTGTCCCAAACCAATGATGATGGCCTTGACCAGCCTGTTGCTTTCATTAGCAGGAGGTTACTCCCCAGGGAGCAGCGTTGGAGTGAGAGGGAGGCTATTGAGAGGGAGGCCTTTGCTGTAGTTTGGTCCCCGAAAAAGGAGAGGCCATACTTGTTTGGCCCTCACTTTGTTTGTCAAACTGACCACAGATCTCTCAGATGGCTAATGCAAATGAAAGATGAGAACACTAAACTTTTGAGGTGGTCCATATCCCTACAGGGAATGGACTTTGTAGTGGAACACAGACTTGCGACTGCCCATGCCAATGTAGATGGTCTTTCCAGGTTCTTCCACTTAGACAATGAAGACACTTTCGTTTGGGGGGATTGTGCAGGAAAGTGCCACTGTTGGAATGATTACCCACCCACTTTCTGCCTAGTGTTGATGCCAACTTTGATTGAAAGTGTGCTGGGACCCTGCTAACCAGGCCCCAGCACCAGTGTCCTTTCCCTAAAACTGTACCTTTGTTTCCACAATTGGCACAGTCCTGGCACACAGATAAGTCCCTTATAAAAGGTACCCATGGTACCAAGGGCCCTGTGCAGGGAAGGTCTTTAAGGGCTGCAGCATGTATTATGCCACCCTAAGGTACCCCTCACTCAACCCATGCACACTGCCTCGCAGCTTGTGTGTGCTGGTGGGGAGAAAAAGACCAAGTCGACATGGCACCCCTCTCAGGGTGCCATGCCCACTAACAACTGCCTGTGGCATAGGTAAATCACCCCTCTAGCATGCCTTACAGACCTAAGGCAGGGTGCACTATACCAAAGCTGAGGGCATAGCTGCATGAGCAATATGCCCCTACAGTGTCTAAGTCCATTCTTTGACATTGTAAGTGCGGTGTAGCTATATTGAGTATATGGTCTAGGAGTTTGTCATTACAAACTCCACAGCACCATAATGGCTTCACTGAATACTGGGAAGTTTGGTATCAAACTTCTCAGCACAATAAACCCACACTGATGCAAGTGTGGGATTCATTGAAAAATGCACACAGAGGGCATCTTAGAGATGCCCCCTGTATGTTAGCCCAACTGCTAGTGTAGGACTGACCGGTCTGTTCCCAGCCTGCCACTTTCAGACAGGTTTCTGACCACGTGGAGTGAGTGTCTTTGTGCACTCTGTGGTCAGAAACAAAGCCTGTCCTAGGTGGAGGGACTTCACATCTCCCCCTGCAAGAACTGTAACACCTGGAGGTGAGCCTCAAAGGCTCAAGTCTTGGGTTACAGTGCCACCGGGCACTCCAGCTAGTGGAAATGCCCATCCCCCCGGACAATGCCCCACTTTTGGCAGCAATTCCAGCGAGAAAATTAGGGAAAACAGGGAGAAGGGGCCACCCCAGCCAGGACCACCCCTAAAGTGTCCAGAACTGAGGTGACCCCCTCCCTGCAGAATCCTCCATTTTGGTTCAGAAGACAGGGACCAATAGTGATAGGAATGTGCCCCCCTCCCCAAAGGGATTGGGCACAAGGAGGGTGCAGCCACCCTCAGGGACAGTAGCCATTGGCTACTGCCCTCTGACCCCTCAATCTAGGATTTAAGGGCCTCCCTGATCCCAGCTCACCAGATTCCTGGCGACCTACAGGAAGAAGAAGGACTGCTAAGCTTAAACCCCCAGTAGAGAAGAAGAAAGACAACTGGTTTGGCCCCAGCCCTACCGTCCTGTCTCCTGCTTCAAAGAACCTGCAAAAAGACCAGTGACGGGTCCAGCGGGCCCAGCGACCTCTGCCCAATCCAGAGGACTGCCCTGCACCCAAAAGGACCAAGAACTCCTGAGGACAGCGGTTCTGTCTGAAGAAACCTACAACCAAGGACTCCCATCTCACTCCGGATGCGTGAGTCCTGACCTCTGTGCACCCGACGCCCATGGCCCGTGTCCAGGTTGTCCACCCAGCAAGACAGAGACCCCAGGCGATTGCGAGCAAGTGCCCACCCTGGGTTGACCTCTCCACCACTCCACGACAACGCCTGCAGAGGGAATCCTGAGGACCCCCCTGACCGCAAGCTCCGGACGAAGATATCAGACAACTAAAGAACACACTGCACCCGCAGCCCCCAGGCCTTGGAGAAACCGACCCCCAGTGCCTCATCATTCAGCAAGCGGCCCTCCTCTCTGTCCGACCAGTGGTGTGCCCGAGACACCCCCCGGGACCTCGCCTGCAGCCTCTGAGTGACCCCCGGGGTCTCCTCATAGACCAGCATTGGAAACCCGACGTCCGGTTTGCACCCTGCCACCGGCCGCCTCTGTGCCGCTGAGGGTCTGTGTTTGGTGCCTACTTCTGGCCCCTCCAGTGCTCCTCTAATCCCCCCTGGTATGTCCTCTGAGTCACGGGTACTTACCTGCTGGCTTACAGGATTCCAAGTACCCCCTGTCTCCATAGCAGCCCACGTTAATTTGCTCAACTTTGACCTCTGCTCCCGACCGGCCCCTTGTTGCTGGTGGTGGGTGTTTGTGGTTAACTTGAACCCCAACCGGTGAACTTCCTAAAACTTGGAGACTGAGACTGTAAGTGTTGTACTTACCTGGAAACAGAACTAACTTTTTTTCCCCCCAGGAGCTGTTTAAAATTGCAGTGTCCCCATTTTTAAAATAGCTTTTTGCCAGTAATTCAAAAACTGTATTACTTACCTATTTCAAACAAAGTACTGTTGATACCTGTGTGAAATACAAAACTTTTAAGGTACTTACCTGCAACTTGAAACTTGTGGTTCTAAAAATAAACTAAGTAGATATATTTTTGCAATATAAAAACCATTGGTCTAGAGTTAATGAGTGTGTGCTTCTATTTTCTGTGTATGTGCAACAAATGCTTTGCACTACCCTCTGATAAGCCTAACTGCTGGACCACACTACCACAAAGAAAGCATTAGTATTATCTACTTTAGCCTCTGTTAAGCCCCTTGGGAACTCCTGGACTCTGTGCACACAATATCTCACTTTGATATAGTACAGTCAGAGCCAGTTTCCTACACATCAGGATAATGTTGTTACTTTACTGAGGGCTCTTTAAACAATCTAAATGGTCAGTGGAAAAACTTTGAAATGTTGAGCAATGGAGTTAGACAATCCCATCAAAGATGAGGGCTGGTGGTATGCTTTGAATATTGCCCGAAGTGTTTCACAAAAAGCACATTTCAAAATGGTTCCATTTAATTTTTTGCATATGACACGTAACAGAAAATTTATTAGTTTTACCCAAGAGTGATAGAACAATGCATGGAAGGCGCAATTGTCTTCCACGTGATGAGGGTACACCAAATAAAAGTGTTGTATTCTTGTTCTAAAATGATGCACATCCATATTTTGATACTGTAAAATGTGTATAAATCATCAAAACATGTTTAAAGAAGATAACTTAAATTGGTGCATGCTATAGTCTTTGTATTGTTCTGTCGATAAGGTATATTTGTAACCAATATTAAACTATTAATAATATTAATAGAATACTTGTTTTATGCACCTGCTTTCTTGAGTTTTAATACGTGAATGATGTTTACTGTGATTTACAACACAAAGGTCTTAATTCCAAGTTTCTCGTAATGTCCATTGGGGCCGGTAACTGAACTGAAGTTACTGGCCCTGTCGGAGATTACGAATAACACTATAATCCAATAGGCCTGGGGGTTTTCATCAGTGGAATATGACTGCTCAAAGCCTTAGTTCCTACTTGAGGGTGGGGTAGCATTGCCCCCTCCCCCGCTGCGAGCCACGCTAAACGTGAACAATAAAATGGCAATTAAATTATTTCATTGACATTTTATTTTTTACAAGGCCGCAGCCATCAGCCTGTCCCGAAGCCAGGAGAAATAAGGGGCGTGGCCTATCTTTTGAATGAAGGACTAGAGCAGTGCTGGCAGACACTGAAATGTGTGCATGACAGTTTGGCCGGCAGACTTGCGCTGCCCAAACTGACTTGCGCACTTTGAAGCTCTCCACCCGGCTGCCTTGGACAGCTGGGTGGAGACCAAGCACAGGCCTAAAGGGCCTGAAAGAGCATCTAAACAGCCAGCTCCAGCTCCATCCAATCCTGGTGCTGCTCTCATGCTGGTACCCGGCATGAGAGCAGCACCAGGATTGCTTAGAGAAGTTTCCTCCTCCACTTGTGCCGGTCGGATATTAATTTTAATATAACGCATGTGAATGTTTTATTGTGCATGCTTGTGTTATGATTGTGTACTGTCTCGCTGTTTTGGGATGCAGTGGGGCACTTCGCTTGCCCCACCACTTCCATATACTACCAGCCGCTGCTGCTCAAAGCAGCAAAAAGTCTGTGTTAAAATCAGGTCACAAATGAGGAGTAACGAGGGGAATCTGATATGTTCCTATTAGCCTGGCAAATCCCCTTTACTTAGTGAACCCTCATAGTCTAACACATAATGGAGTGTCTTTTTCTCCCCCCAGAGATAATGTTTGAGTTATTAACTGCATCTCTGGATACCGGAATTACTGCCACATTATCAGCCTGCTCATAAAGACTGCTAAAGTGTTATTTGTGTGGAATCTCTCCTGCATACTATGTTGTACCTCGTCTCTAAATCTTGTATTGAGCAGATCAATTTTCCCATAGAGAAGTGTGGAAGTTAGCATCCTCCTAAACAGGTGTCTCTCCCATAGTTGTGCCCAAAATTGGAACACTGCACCACGGATCACACCGTTACCACTAACACTGCCCCATTCAAAACTCACACTGTGATAGAATACTGCTCTCTATAGACCTATCTGAAGACTGGGATACCGTCTTGAATTCTATAACATGCACAACTCCCAGCATAATGCTCTGTGAGATTAACCTCATTCTGAAATCTACTCTTCTCTGACAAATCTCTTACACACTACCGACCATGCACAATCAAGGAACGCCTTAGATTTCATAAATTTCTATAACAAATTGATCCACTACCCTATACCATCCACTCCGACATGTACAAAAATATAAAGTGCCCCTCTTAGCTCAGCACTCCAATCTCTCAGTCTTACAAACCACCTGATCCCTACAGTTCTTCAAATATCAAACCTTATGTCCTATCAACGTTTTGTCCAGTCTAACTTCACTACTAAATCTCTTTCTAAGCTCTAGCATTCATGCTAAAACCTTCACAATGCTAATCCTCCTCTCACTGATCATAAAGCCACTTCTGAGCCCCCCAACCCTCTGAAATAGCTCTTTACAGTTATTCATATGCGATCTAACTGTTTCAGAGAACATATTCAGCACTACTGGCCACTCTACACTGGTGCCAAACTTGCTATTCCATGCATCTCTCACTCACCTCTTGACTAGTTCCCTTTCTACCTCTCTGTCTCCTCAGTCTGTCTTATAGGGCTCTCACACCCCAAGGGTCAGTCCCTCAAGGGTGTGTCCTAGGTCCATTCCATTACTCCTTTTACACTGTTTCGTTTAGGAACATTATTTGTCCTTTTGGATTTGACTTATCCTACCACCTCTTTGCAAATAGTACCCACATCTTCCAGAAGCCTTCTGAAAAGCCCTCAAGAGCTGGCTTTTCTCACAAGAGCTCTAATAAACTGGTCTTTTTTTCTTCTGCAGATGAATTAAGTATACCCCCAGCACCAGGATACCCTTTAGAGTTTTATAAATTCCTTTAGATCAGATGCAGATCTTCTCTATTCCAACTTTCACTCCTCAAGTCTTGAACCCCTCACTGTTTCACAGGCGTTCATCGTCTGATGACTCTCCACGCTCAGAAGCTTACTCGTTAGAAATTAATATGCATTTCTCATTGTGCACTCCACTAATCTTTGTACCTCTGCTGATACCAACACTCTAATCCTGTTTCCTTCAGCCACAAACCACTGCGAACTCTTCAACTACTGAAAGCAACTGAAGTTGTTTATATCCAATACTGTAATGCTGGACAGCTGGCGCGTAGTAAACATAAACAAAAGCCCCCATTGCTCCTCGTACAAGGGAGACAAAGCCTTGACTAACCAAGTGTGGCTCGTCTCAACACTGCTAACCCTCTGTGATAACATAAATAATTCCACCTATGCATGACCAACAGGTCTCCCATGGCTTCGCGTTCTAGCATTTTGCTGTTGATAAGCAGCAAATTAAGCAGTATGAATAAAACTAGAGATCCAAGGATCTACAGACCCAGCCTTAAATTGTATTTAACTGACTGCAACGCTAGACTGATTATAAGTGGTCCACATTGAATGTTACTAACACAGAGGTTGTGTTATTTTCGAGGGTATGATCCCCGAGATCGAATATTTCCCACCAAGTAATTTTCCACCACAATTTACCAAGAGTGCTGTTTCTTCTGGAATAAGGTCCTAGACTTTCTATACACAATAAAATTCAGTTTGCCCCTTGCCTTATTATGAATGCACTACATGTAGGGCAAATCAACTTTGCTTCATTGTTTTCAAAAAATAAGAAAACAGTGTTTGAATTTTTTATATTTTGTTGTTGCAGTTACGCAGAAATCTCCATGTAATACAAACTGGAACAAAAGCTGTGTGCTTCATTACAATTTACATAAGCAACAAAAACGTTCAAGAGATCACTTGCTCAATCTGTGCACTGGTGCACAGTTTTGTAATATGGCCCACGGTCGGTATGCAGCCTGCACTGGCTAATGGCAGATTCCTCTTGAGACTGTCTGCTGGGAGAGATTTCAGGATCACATGAAATATGTGGGAGTGAATTCCATTCCCTTTAGAGCTATTTCTGGTCCTTCGTTTCAAGTGCTGTGAACATACATGGTGGGCGGGATCTGGTGAATTCTGTGACTATGTTGCTAACATTGGAGGCTTCAGTGTTGCGCCCAGCTCTAGTCACGCGAATTTCCACGTCACCTCCCATGCACAACTGCACGTTTTGCAAGAACTGAGAAAAGTAAACTTCTCGCCAACAGAAACGGCATGTTTTGGAGAGCACTCAAACACCTGTTTACACAAACAGCTGCAAAAGCCATGTTTAAAGTCCCCAAATGTACTGAAGAGTGCAGGGCTTTGTCAATTAAAATTAAATTAATTTTTGGCATGTTAAGAAAAGAGACTGCCCCTTCCGTGCTAAGCAACCTCTTTGATGTTCCGTCCTCTCTTCTTATTCATCAGGAAAAACAATTAGCGTGCATTAGGATTTGATTCACAAACTTAAGCAAGGAAAGTGCAATGCGTGTTTGCATCATTGCATTATATGGGACAGAGTTCAGTGGCATAACCCAACATGATCCCCTTAAGGAACAACCTTGAAAACTGCTCGACGGCTAAGTGCCTCGCAGAAATGCAAAGGCCTTGAATCGGGTGACTCTGCCCTAAATAGATGTGATGCACCTGCACGCAGGGAGCCCAAGCGCCTATGTTAGATCAGGCACTGTTCATGTAAATATTTAGAGCAACATGCCATTTATAATCTTAGCTGTTTACAATAATCTGTGTGGTGCGTATTTTCCCCAGTATAATCCATTAATAGTGTTTGTATATGAACAGGCATTAAAAGTATACAGACCAATAAGAATCACCTGCTCTGACTGTCCCCTTTCCCGCTACACGACCACTATCCTGGACCGACAAAGTGATTCTGGGCAGCCATGTGGGCTCTACCAGCAAGTAGCAATGGCCACTAGACTGCCCTCAAAACATCAAATCCATCTGAATTGTTGAGAGACGGGTGGAAAAATGTTATTTTGTATAAGGCAGAAAACAATCCTATCCTTGACCCTACCTACTTTACACTTTGTTCTTGTTCTTAAACTATTATAACAGCTCGACATCATCATGCTCCGTTTATCACATAAAAATGAAATGTCGGACATGACCATCTGAAAAACACCTACTGGGAACTATAAAAATGCAATATATATGTCTTAAAATGTGTAAAAACTAGTGGAAGTCTGAAACCTGCTTCCCACTGTAAGTAACCCTGAATGAGTTGCAAGTTCATGTTAATTAAATACAGATCTTCGTTGTTATAAAAACAGACACGATACGCAAACACAATAGTCAAATATCCACATCAATATTTGCTAATAGTCGTTCCATAAATATAAAAAGTACATATTGGCTGGCTCGGTTCACTAATTATTCAAATGTTAGGCAATTCTTTGTGGCTTATTTAGTTGGCCACAAGGAGCCCCTCATCAAATACTGCCTTAATACAATAAAACATGATCACACACACATGCAGGGTCGAATGCCTGGAATGGCTGATAAGAATTCTAGATCAATAACCTGTTGGAAATGTCTGAGAAACTATGACTGCAGTGACAGAGCAGTACGGCTCTGTCGCCTTCCCTGTAACTTTCTTAATTGCGCTTTTGGTTGCTTCAATATCCTCCTTCTATTGGCATCCAGCTGGTCAGCTTCCAGGAAGCCTTTTATGCAATTCAGAGAAGCTGGTGATGAACGCCAGGCCCCTGCCTAAGGGACGAGTGTCACGATGTTTTTCCCCGGGGCACATATTTCACTCAAAAAACCGCTTCTATTCCCTGTCACAAAACAAACGCGCATGGTCTGCGCCCGCTTGGCTATATTTAAAACAGTTTGTTCTCGTTTCACAGTAGTGTGAGAAAACGGACATATATTGTAAAAAAAAAAACATAAAGTTAACTGCTTACGCAGTTGAGGGGTAAGGTCCTTTTTTTGCCCATTAAAATAAAGTTCAGCGTCGAATTTAGCCCAGCGCGCATGCGCAGTGCCACCGCCAGCACGCAGCGCGAACATACCTGCTACTGGGGAGGGCTTCCTGAACACCACCCATCTACTCTTCCACTGCAAGCAAGAAACAAAACAGCAAATCCGTTACACAGGCTCGGTCTGCTCCTTCCGCAAAACTCTACAAAACCCAGAAAACAAAGTAGCCGAGAAGTATCGCAATGTCCCAATTTCGCTGACCTTTTTTCCATCTCTCAATCTGACTTGACCCTCCACCACTACAGAATCCGTCATCTTCAGTCATGGTTCCTAACAGCTGCTCCCTCCTCGCGCTCTCCCACTCTCTCTTTCGGTCTGTTGAGGCTGAGGGGTCACTTTCAAAATAGCTTTATTAGGTCGCAGCGCGGAGAGAGACAGCAAGGCGAGCCCCCGGCAGCGGCATGCTGCACGCCTCGGCGGAGGGACGGTGTCCCCTCGCACGCCCTGCCGCAGCGTCACCCCCTCACCCTGCCCAGCCGGCCGCAGGCATCGAATGTTTCAACAGTTGTTTGTGTGGTTGGCACTGAGGAGGAGACGGGCAGACATGCCGCTTTAACCCGTCAAGGCCTAATTTGGGAGACATCCAGCACGTTGAACGGCCGACTGGCGGGGGCAAGAATGAAACAGAAAAGAAACATGAGTGACCCACACACATTTTCACATGAATTAAAGTCATTAGCCAGGGCTTGCACTTAAATGGTTTCTGCATTTCGTTTTTTTGTGAAACTTACACTAAGGTAACCAGATTTTAACAAGCACTTGCAATGCAATAGGTCTTGCATTTTCTTGAGTTAGAGCTATTGGCGTTGTAAATGCATAACTGGACTTTTCTTGCCACATACATTGGTCAGCCCAGTCATATAATTGGCCCTCTCTGCAACATAATTCCAGTGGCCCTGCATATAAATAAAGCATTCTAATTTACCTTCTTCTCTATCTGCAGCAAACAATGAAAATATTGTAATTATTTATTATGTTATATATATAACCAAGATATCCAACCCAAATAATTTACAAGAAATCACACCACATTTTACAGTAGAGTTACTTACATGCAGTCTTAGACTTCAGTACAGTTACACTAGGGGCAAAACTCAATGACTTTCTATTTGGAAGCTATTACATAGCCAAGTGAGTTAACCGTTCGCTGAATTCAAAATGCAACCTGAGTAGGTTGCAAGTTTAGATGAACAAAGACACTTCCATCTTTTCATCCTTACGAGGTCTATAAACTCAGTATCGTTTCATTAGGTAATGCAGTCACCTAACCAGTGCTTAATTTGTGCTTGTTGTTTCCGGTGCTGAGCACCAGCACTTATTTTTGAGGGCCGGGGCTTATTTTTCTGTCTCAAGCATTTGATGCGAGCAAAAGTCACATATGGGAAAGACAGAAGAAGGGAAGAACAAAAAAGCGTCACAAAGGGAGAAAGTAGAAGGCTGCTGGAGTGAGCTGAAGGGGCAGAGAGTGCCTTTAAATGGATTGAAGAGACCCGACATGGCTTCATGATTAGGCTGCCTCAGTATTCTGTGTTCCCACATTTAATTGCAGCAGCAGCGTGTTTAAGAGGAGGGCTTTGGGCACCAGCACATTTTTATTTACAAATTAAGCACTGCACCTAACCGTACAAAACGACAAGCTTGTGGTAGCAAGCAGCTCAGCAAACAGAGTAACGTAGTTAGAAAACACAATTTTTTATCAACATGCACAATCAGAAAATTCCACATTTTTTTACAACAAAAAACATTTTTCATCCAATGCAATACTACACAATTCATGTGAAAGAACATTCGTCAACGTGGGCATAAAATATAAGCTATGCCCATGTCACTTAATAGACATCCTTGCTCTGAGTTCAACAGGAACTTGGTCAAAGACCTCTCATTACTGGAACAAACATTAACTATTACGCTTCCATAAACTGAGAAGACATACCTGTCACGTGACTCTACTTAAAGGAATCTTCCATTTTGCACATGATTGGCTGACAGAGTATTTCAGTGAAGTGTAAAATACAACGTGTACAATTGTGGCACACTGTTCGTACACGTTAGTGCCAACCGCAACAAACTGAAAGTGAAAGTTAAGATTGGAGTCCTTGAAGCCGTGAGTAACCAGAAACTCCACATACACATACAACCGAACACGTATGTATTTTCCCGGTATCATTAGGTTACTCACTGTCTCGAGGACTTCAAGAAAAGTCTACTGACTGAATTATTTATATTGGGCATCTGCTGCATGTTGAACTGTTACTTTTGGCTAATCAAACAGATTTGTTTTCCAGTCTTTGACCAATACAGTTAGCTCATACTTCATGTCAACAACAGACACCGGGTGCATCCCTGGGTTGGTTAATACTCACAGAATCAACACTGGTTGGATGCTATAGTAACCAGGAGCACTGGAATAATGCAATTCTGTGGCCACAGTGATTTCCACATAATTTTTGCTTTGCTGCTTTTTCCACATCAGCTGCATAATTTGCAGATTTTGACAAAAAAATTGCTTCTAGCTCAACCGCATCAAAAGTTAAAAAAATCACTATGGCCACTATTGCTGCACAGAGGAAAGAGCTTTACAAAGATTTACTGCTCATCTTTCAGTTGCTTATTACAATATCCGGATGCTGATACCAATGAGGATAAACCTATGCCCAGAAATTGTTAATATATGAAAAAAATTACAACAAATGGTAAAATTATGTGGCAATACTATCACAAAGTGTGCAGCGTTAGGTCGTATAATTTGGTTTTTCTTGCTGCATAAATTAGAGAACCTTGTTGCATAATTTGGTCCTTCATGCCGCATAATTCCAGTGGCTCTGAGCATAACGCCAGACACACTTGTGTTGTATGGGGAGCATGAGGTAGTTTATCAGAGACAGTTTCCACAAAGCTTTTAGTAATTTTCTTGTCACATCAATCCAACACAAGACCTACAGTGTAATAGACCGAAAAACTGCTATAGAGAGCGCACTGAGGTAATGGCCAGACAACATTTTTCAAGCAGTCGTGGAGGCATACAATCAATATATTTTGATTTATGGACAAGAGGAAAGCAGCACACGTAGGTGTACAGCTGCAGATAAAGACATACACTTCATATTCAGCGGACTAGGAAAAACTACATTGGGTGCCAGATGGACACTGTATCAATTATTGTCGACAACCTGAGATGACTGCTCCTGTGACAAGCATGGCAACAGCCTTTCCTTTATTATCAAGCATCATCCCTCTCTCTCAGTGTTGCACATACACGAACATGCATGGTGTATTTGATTTTGGAAAGTTACAATAAAGAGGGAGGGGGAAATTTTTACCCATTTAGACCCTCATTAAAGAAGGTAATAAGCGGCTGGTGGATTGGGGTGAAATTATTGAAACTGCAGATGGCGAAGGAAGGGCGGTGATGGTGTTGTGAGAATACTTACTCATTTACCTTGTTTATCAATTAACAACAGGGCATTGATGGAGACCAGGATCTAGTTCACTCTGTGTGTACCCCTTGCTTTCGGTTCAACTAGGAATTTCTGAGTTCTTTTAAAACTAGTTTCTTCTGGTGAGTTATGCATGCGATCTCTGTGCTGTAAACAAGGTATGTTTTGGAGCCAAGTTTTTGAAACTCTTTCCGGCTGGGATACTGGTATTTGTTGGCATTAATGGTCTATCTACCAAGCATACTTTGATTTGGTATTTATGGTTCTGTATAGCAGAGCTTGAAGATGTATCTCTAACGCAGAAGAGCGGTCATTTACATGAAACATGGCGTCGAGCCAAGCAGAGAAAGGATCTTGGATTAAAGACAAAACGAAAACCAGAAGGGAGGAGGGCCATCACACACTGTAACAGGGCGAAGCATGACATAATGTGATGGCCAACAAAAATGTTCTCTTAGTGAAATCACCTGGGAGGGAACTAAGCACACAGAGAGAGGGACATACAGCAAAATGCACCAAAAAAAGGAAGCATTTAAGACGAGCACAACAAAGAATGAATGGCAAGAGTGGTTGTGGTTAAAACCCCCTAGACTGAATACAACATGTCTTGCAGACAGCGCTGCGCGCTACCAAGCTCAACCTAAAAAGCAAGAACTGGGACAGGCCAGACATAAAAGTAGGACTAAAGCCTTTTTTTGCTATCCTTGTAAATTTGGGCACAAACACACATATAGCCTTGTAATGTGTGGTTATCCATATATTTATAGACACACATTTGAAGGTTATGTATACATAATGTTAGCTTTGGCAGGACCACCATCCTGAGTCTGTGCCCACCTCCCTAATCTGTGTCTCCTCTGCTGGGATCATGCAGCTGAAAGAAACAGATTCATTTATTTAATTAGTTCAAACTTTAGCGGGAACTTCGGAAAGGAGAGCATACTTTTCAATTCTACTTGTCAGGATGACTTGACCTTTGTCCCCAAAACAAGAACATGCATCTACAATTTTTAAAAAGTGTTGGGATGCCAGGACTCCTCTGAAAACCGGGACTGTCCCAGAAAATCCAGGACATCTGGTCACTCTACCTTACACAAACACAACCTCAGATATGACAAATATTAGCAACAGAAGAAATATACAATATTGCTAACACTGTTAAGCCTCTTGTAGTAACTTTAAGGACTTTTGTAAAGCACTACACATCAGCTAGGCCACTTAAGAGTGATGTAGAAGCAGGAAAACACAGTAATGAAAGTTTAAAACAACAGGAGAGACTACAGCCAGATGCAAAGATGTGACAATATTTTATCTCTCATTGGACCCCTAGGATCTTCTTCCATATTTTAGTTTCCTAAAGCAGTGGTTCACAACCTTTTATTTACTATAATCCAAGGACCTCCACTGAATCATTATTGGTATCCGGTGCCCCTACTGTGTAATTACTAGAAGCTGGAGATCTCAGCCTAAGTTGTTTCGATGATTTGAACCACTATACACGTAAATAAAGAAACATGCATCCATCAAACAGATACCAGAATTATGAAATATTTAATCTAATTTACAAATATAATTAAATCAAAATGTTAATTTTAATGGTAAGGTTGGAGTTTGTCTAAATTCACCTGAAGCAGCCCATAGTCCAAACTATATTCTGTTTGATTCACTTGCACTGTTCACAAAAATCAGTATGAGGATACCAACTTATTTTTTAGCATTTCATTTTAAATATGTTCACATTTACAGAACATTTAAACACGTCTATTTTAGATTTTGCTCTATTTAAATGCACTTTAATAATCTGTTAATTGTGATACATTTTCTAAGCTGTTCCACACACCCTTAATAGGCATCACAGACCACCAGGGGTCCCCAGACCATAGTTTAAGAACCACTGACTTAACTGAATGTTGCTGTATCAAATGATTTAAGGGAGATTGTACAGGCTGCACAGCTCATATGTAGCCTTTTAGTAAAATGATTTTATCCCAGATTCCGAAATGCTAAATCTGCATCTGCAGCCAGTGTGGTATGGAGCCACCATAATTTAAGAATGGCGTCATGAATGTCAATTAGAGGTAATCTTGCCCCTTATACTCCTGGTCACGTGGTACCTGAAGGAAGCTACAAGAGCAAACAGTAAATAGGGCTCAGAGAATCCTGATTATTGTCTAGCGTTTCCTCCCTTTGTCTTCCCCCAACCCACCAACAGCAATAAGTAGGCAGCTCAGGGATTTAAAGTGACCCCTTTGAACCACACAACGTAATCAATAGTCAAAGAGTGGATGATGTGACTGCTCCTGCAGACATTTTGGTGAATTGAAACTCCATTATCTTTTTAGTTGACATGGTAACTTGTTTCAAGCAAGAGTTAACTGTTGCCTCCAAGACAGTGCAAAGGAACTTTGTTCGAACTTGGTTCACCCCTTGCAGGAAGGCATGCTAGTGGAGCTGCGAGGTAAGAAAGCCAAAGTGAGCGGTCTCCACCTTGCTTTGGGTGGTCAGGTTACCGTTGTTTTAAATCAGCGAATATTGTAAGGTGAGCACAGGCAGTCTAGGCTACAACACAGCTGCTTGATGCAAGTTTCAAATCGAGTTGCAGTAAGATTCATTACCTGACCTTTCCTTGGTTGACCAGGAAACTTAGCTGATGGGCTAGTCCTAGGCTTTGCTGTCAGGGCAAGCACAACCCCCAAATGTACATTCAATCCTTGTCCTTCAAGAGGCATAAGTTTAATTCACCACATTTGACAGGGTATGCATTCTTTTTGGGTTACACTGCAGCAGAGAATCAAGGCATACGTCGAATTTGCATAAAAGACAAATGAGAGACACCATAGGTTCACCTGCAAGTACTTTTCGGATATGCTGGTACTCACTAAACAAAGTTTGGATGCACTCAAAATAAAGTATTCCTCCCCCTTCCAAAGTTCTTGAATATGTAGGGTTGTGTTACAGCATTCTGGCTTATTTCACTTTGACCTGCCTGTAGTCACAGACCTGTTACACCTTATTTAATTTCATCTTCCTGGTGCAGAAAAAACGCAAATTAAATTCCCTCCATTTCCATTTTTACTTAATTTATTTGTGGCATAGGGTGGCACCGTGGTTGCATCATCCCCTTTCTGTGGCACTGACATTTACTCCGCCTACTCCCTTCTGTGTCACAAGTTCCTTCTCACCTTTTGGTTGCCTGATGACCGTCCTCTCACCTTTCCAAATAAGCTTTGGCTCTATTAGTGTTGCCCAAGCACTCCAAATTGCTTGGGAGATCCAACAACAAGTAGCCATTCGTGCAAAGGGAGATACTTGGTTTGTGACTGATTGACCTTCTGAATCACATTTTTCTAACAGCATTGTCTGTTTTCATTGGCTTAGCAGTAGAAAATAAGTTAGGTCTTGAAAGCAGTATAAGTAGAAAATAAGTTAGATCTTGAAAGCAGTACCACTTGAAGGCTTGCATTTTCTTTCATCTGCGGTGAACATGCGTATCCATGTCATTGCCAGACGAGTAACCCGGCTACACGGAGGCGTATAATGGAAAGTGATAGATATTTTCTTCGTTTTGCAGCACCTTTCAAAAATCAATTTGTTGAGTGCATAATGTGCACTTAATTGACAAACCTAACAAAATCTCATGGGTATGGGAAAATGAGTTACAAAATATAATTTCCATCTTGTGCCTATACACTTTTTCCCTTAATAGATTTTGAAACATCTAATGAAACCTAATGAGAGTAGCAAAGTAAGTCAAAATGTATGAAACTGTTCCTCAACATCATAAAATGTATTAGGTACCTCTTCATCAGCGTAGCAGGCATCAGGGCAGACTTCTGTTGAAAGAAGACTTGCACCTTGTCAAGTAGGAACTTACTCACGCACAAGTGCAGATCTAGAGGGGAGAATGTCCCACAAGAAGCAGCACCTACCCTGCATATGCTGCCTCTCTCCACTTGTCTACCAGTCTGCATAGTCTATGACACAATCAATATTCCTTATGACCTTCCCAAACCGCAGAACATGTCCTAAACGTGTCTTGAAATACAAAGTAAGGGTTCATATTATTAGTTGTGTTCTTTTCTAATGGAATTTACAAAGCTAGACATATATATTAACACAAGAATGAACAGGTCGAAACATCAATTACTCCACATGTTAAGCAGAGGTCATTAGACAACATCCAGTAAAACTTACCACACAAGCACAGACAATCAGCAAAGCCAGACAAGAGCCATTTTTAGAGTTCTGCAAAACAAGAGCACTCTTGGAAATCAGCAGACCACCTGCCAAATCAGTGGTTCTCTCACTCTACATAGAGGCAGGAAAGCACAGAGGGGTATATTTATAAGCCCCTTGTCCCATCAGAGCGTCACTTTTTTTGATGCTCTTACGGTACATTGTGTAGATCCATCTCTACGAAGCCATGCAGAGCCACTCTGCACGGCTTTTCATGGCCTTGTGTATGGTGTAAGGCAACACAGTGCAAGTCACTGCATTGCCTTAACCTGCATCGGGGGGAGTTCCATGGGCATTGCAGTGGGTTTTCCCACGCAACACTCAGGGGTTTTGACGCATTCCCAGATTTACAAGGCAGTGTAAACCCGGGAATGCGTTAAAATCTTATGCCTCTCCAGGGCAGGCGCAACAAGGAGAAATATCTTTATTTCTCCTAGTTTTTACCTTTTTCTATGTGTGCTGCTTTCTGCACTTAACTGAGGAGAAATGTGTAAAGCGTTTATCAGCAACAAAGCAGTTAAAAGGTAGAAAACACAATACAAGAAAGTCCCACTCCAAGATATATATATATATATATATATATATATATATATATATATATATATATATATATATATATATATATATATGTAGAGAGAGAGAGAGATAATTTCACTGAGCAAAGAAACACCAAAACGACAAAGACAGAATGTAGGGAACCAGAGGTTAATTTTTCAAAGTTTAGAGTTTCAAAGTTTTAGATGTTTCTAGCACCAATAAGCACAAATGGGCACCCAAGGGTATATGGTCACGCTACACTGGGCCAAAGGCAAAAGTTAAGGTTGACTGTGATGGAACACAGGTCGCATGCAGGGACCAGGTACGGTCCAGTGGAAAGTTAACCATCTGGCTTAATATGTTTTTTTGGAGGAAATCTTTGTTGAAGAGGATGTCAGTAGGGGGTGCAAGCAGGATTCAAAGAGGAACTTGTCAACGGCAGCCGGCAGCAGTGCAGGACCTTTAATGGGATCTATTCACACCAGGCTGGCAGGTGACATTTAGGATTAACTCTGTAAAGGCTAGTCTACGCAGGAAAACGACAACTTTCTAAAAGTGGCATTTAAAAAACTAGTAATTTAAAATCTGACTTGGCCACCAGAATGGATCTTAAATTCCTATTAATTTGAGTCCCTGAACCATGGTTCTAGCTACTCTAAAACTGAAGTTGTGCACTATAAGGTGTTATAATGTAACCCAATGCTTTTCTATGGGACAGCCAGCCTTGCCACAGTAAAAAACAATGTTGGAGGTTTTCCCACTGCCAGGACATGTAATACTTAACTTAGACACACATCCTACTTTGTAAATACTACATACCGTGTACAGGCCCTGGGTATGCTGAGTACCATATGGTAGGGGCTGAAAGGTAAGTTAAAATTGCCAATCAGGGATTAGCCATTTGTACACATAATTTAGAAATCAGAACACAAACACTCGGGGCTGTTTAGAAGGACCCAAGTGCAACAGTGTTGAAAACCAGCATCATCAATCCAAAAATAGGGGCAATGATGGGTAGTCTCGCAGGGTGAGAATGGTAACCACCCTAATTATTGTTAATATTGCCTAGCATGTGCCTTTATGGGACAACCCTCTGCCATAGGATCTCAAGCATTGGCTGGGCCAAAGATCCAGATACTCATTTTCTGAATTCTGCGGGGACTGAAGAGATCTGAGTAATGGCTTCGGAAATTTCTTCCACTGGTGCAACTCCATTAACGGTGCCCCATTCAATCAATCAATCAATAATTCGAATGTGAAATGACAATCACAAAAGCACAAGTTAAAATACAGAAAAAAACATGCAATTATGATGATAAACAGCTGTTTTGAAAAAACAACCCATTCTATGACACACCTCCTCATTGCTTAAGATTTTTTTTAATCGAAGAGCTACTCTGCGCTGTGTGAATTTATTTTCCTCAAAACAGGCAACAAAAGTTGTTTTGTAAAAAGTTATAATATTTACAGAAGAAAATAAAGTGCAAAATGGTTTGGTCAGAGTCGCCATTGTACAGGCATGTGCAAAGATTAGAACTGTTGTACTGACCTAATATGGAAAGCGCAGGAGGTAACAAGTAGGTCCTACTCTGAACCTCAATAGCAAAGCCCCTTCACAGCTTCCCGGTACAATGGTCAAATAAGCTTCCAAGCCATTACACGATTTCAGGGTTTCAAATCACTTCACCGTCCGTTTTCTTAACCCAACGGACTCCCTTTCGAATTGTTTTCTTTCCAAAAACATAAGCTTTTTTTTGTCACTTTTCCTCTTTACATACAGCATACGGGTTCTCAGAAAGGAAACGCCTACTAACTTCTATTTCACACAGGCGAACCACAGCACTTGCATCCCTTCACAGCATGATACACATTCCTTGAAGATGGCCTCATTTGGTACAGCTTGAGGAGTACTCCAAGTTGAGAGCCATAGCAATAAAGAACAAAGCTTACCATGACCTTCAGTGAGGGACAAACCAAGTTCTTCATGATAAATAAAGTGCGATGTGGAGTGAGGGAGCCAAAGGAGCCATCTACAGAAACATTTTTCTTCTACCTTTAAGGGGGGCAATCAGCATTATGCACTAAGAACACATCCAGCCCCAGTTCAAACAAAAGCAACCAAAGTTTTGTGCGGTTCATTTTATCGAACACACAAGGCAACTCCATGAAGGCTAGGTACAGTGGGCAGTGCCTGGCTATGGTATACTTGCTGATTAACAAGTGTAAGTTTAGTAATTGCTCTGGTGTACCAAGCCGTTACCTGAAGCCATATTGACATAGATTTAAGATATTAAGGCCCAGCTTTAAGAGGGCCTAGCGACTCCTTGCGCCACATTAGCGTCATTTTGTAAGATGCTAAAGTGGCCCAACGATGACAAATTTAGAGCAACATATTTACAAATTGGCTCAATGTGTGCTTTGCACCACTTTGTAACACCTTGCGCCATATTATGCCTGTGCCAGGCATAATGTATGCAAGGGGGCGTTCCCCTGTTAAGGAATCTATGAGATTCCACTGCACCATTTTTAGCAGCTATTTTTAATGCCTGCACAGAGCAGGCGTTAAAGGTGGCATACCATGGTTTTCAATGGGCCTTCAAGTACTCTGCAGGGTTAGCGGCAACATTTTGGCGCTAATCCTGCAAAGTACATCAATAGCGTCAACATTTTTGATGCTATTGCCCCTACCGTGTGCCGTATATTAAATACTGCACACACATGGTGGCGATAGGGGGGCGCTAAGGTGCACAAGAAAAGTGGAGCTGCATTGGATGCAGCGCCATATTTCTTAAATTCAGGCCTAAATTCTTGCCCCATTCAGCCTGCAAGAGCCTGGCCATTAGAAGTGATGCCCTAAAGACAGACAGCACCAGATTTAAGCAAGGTTTTCTGAAACCATATGACCCCTGATAGTATTTAGCAAGTTGCTGTGTTCCTGGTTCTACTAAAAACACTCCTCCTTCTCCTAGCACCCTTGCTACATGCTTATTTCCCTCTTCCCTTCAGCTCCACCAGTTGAGGAGTGTCTCGGTTTTATCACCTTGGTCGTAGACTTTAATTTCAGATGCCATCTAGACTTTCCTTTCTTCATCCACCTAGCTCCAGTGTTTAATTTGTAAATAAAAAGGTGCCGGTGCTCAAAGCTCTCCTCTTAAACATGCGGCTGCTGCATTTAGATGTGCGAGCAGATAATCCTGAGGCAGCGTAATCCTGAAGCCACCTCGGGCCTCTTCAGTCCATCTATAGCCACTCCCTGCCCCTTCAGCTCACTCTGTCAGCTTCCTGCTTTTCCCCTCTCTGACGCTTTTTCGTTTTTTCTCTACCTCCGTCATTCCCAAGTGTATTTTGCTCGCAGTAGATGCTCGTGACAGAAAACTAAGCGCCGGCCCTCAGAAATAAGTGCCGGTGCTCCGCACCGGACACAACAAGCACAAATTAAGCACTGCCTAGGTCCCTTTTGACAAACTTTTAAGCATTCCATTCCTATTGTTTTTTTGGTCTAGATTTTACATTTCTATCATTCTAATGAATGCATGTGACCTCCTGAAGACCCACATATCCAGTGTACCCACTTTATGTTGTTATATAAACCTTAACTGACATCAGCATGGGTCATGTGAGCCCACAAACTGTTACATCTGAATCATACTGTATATGTATTTAGTTTATTCAGATGATTTCGCACTGACCTTCAAAATCTAATAAACATATTTATAGAAACACAGTTGTGACCTGGAATCCCATTCAAAATAAGTCATTTTCTTAACTAGCTCCTTAAATAGCTCAGCCATGGTGTCAAACCCTTGAATATATTTCGCATAAAAACTTAAAAGTGACAAAAATGGTCATAATCATTAGTATGAGGGGCATCCTGAATGACATGTACTTAAACAAGTTTTAGTTACATTCCACCAATAGAAATAACATTGCTTCGGTACCCAAACTCATATCTCAGAAAACACTTTTTTTTTTTGCATAAGGTCAAACCATATATCTTCAGCACACCCAGAATGGATCTCGATTAAGTTTATGATGGTCACCCAACTGACTGGCAAAAATGAGGATATTGGCTTGGAGCACAATCATGAAGTTGGGACCGTCAGCTTGGAATGCTCATTGATGTGTATTGAAAGCAGGCCGGGCATGTAAATCCAAATGCAACTTAATTTGGTGGTAATAATGAGTAGAAGAACCCTGTACATCTACTCAGTAAAGGTTGGCAGACCAAGCAGAAATGATCAATTAAGCAGCATAAGTTCATAAAGAGACAGCATCTAGTTTTTATCAGATTTTTAACATATAATACTCAGGAGGGCATATACACCAAAAACATAGTATAAACAAAACCCCTTCCCTTACTGTCACATTTAATCCATCCAAGATGTATACTTTTAGTCTGAACCCCATTGTTGTCTGCAGCATCCAGAAGACAAGGAGATCATAGTCTGTTTGGGCATGTTAAACCCCTATTTTCTTTATTCAAGAACGACAGAACTATGTCCCACAATTTAGCAAATTTGTATTACTCATGTTTCAAGTCATATGCAATTTGTTTAATTAACTAATCCCTGCTACAGCCTCCGTAACCAGAGTTCCACAATGGGGAGCAGGTTCTTGCCCCCTTACCCAAAATTGTCTATATGGCCGCTGGTGTGAAGAGCGTATATGTCGTCTACTGGGGACCCTAATATGACAAAGGAGGCATTCTCGCCCATATCTATGTCTTCGGTTTCCTTCATGATAGATATTATAGATGACCAAAACAATTACAAGTTTGGGGCATGACCATGATGCATTGTATATTGCCTATGTCTCCACATCATCTCCAGCAAGTTCTGGAATGTGTTTCGTCTATAGTATGCAGTCTGGCAGAAATTTAGTGCCATCTGTACACAATTTCATATGTTTCTTTGTCTTGTGTATGATGTATGAAATTATTGGTGTGAGTAAAAATAGTTGCCCACTCTTTCTTTTCTAGTTGGATGGCCAACTCTCATTTCCAGGTAGTCAGATACAAATGTACAAGATCTGCTGAATTTAAGTTGGGTCAGATTTATCAAGGTTTTGTGTTGCCTATGTGTCATGCAAGGGGGCGTAAGGACAACGCAAAACCTAAGTGAGATTTATTTATTCAGAACCACCTTGCGTGTTCCTGAATGGTTTGATAAATCTGGAGTAATGCAAGGCAAAGCAAATCGTTGCCTTGCATTACTCTGCGGCAGGGAGGAGTTCCAAGGGTGGAGCATGGTTGTTCCCACGCATCCACGCATGGATTTTGAACATTCCTAGATTAACCATTAGTGGCAGACCTGGGGATGCGTCAAAATGCTATGCCTCCCCAGGTGAGGCGTAACAAGGGAAAATATCTGTTTTTCCCCTAGTATTTTCCTTTTTCTACGTGTGCTGCAGTCTGCAGCACACATAGAAAGAGGAAAATGCCTCTCAAGATTGTTTTTCTGCAGGAAGGTGTACCTTCTTGCACAAAAACAATCCTGCCTACAATGCAGGCATCCTTGCACCATGATGCAAGGATGCCTGCATTGGCTGTGTGCAGCCAAAAAGTGCACCAGCGTTAGGAAAGGACAAGTAAGCGTTGTATAAAGGTAAATACGGCGCTCCCCGCCCTTTCCCTGTAATGCAGTGCAGCACAGCAAGGTGGCTTGCTGCATTGTTCTGCATGAAAGAATTATAAATCTAGCCCTTAATGTCTTGTCATTTGAAGGGTCTGATGACCCTCTCTAAGGGTTTGAGTGGATAAGTGCCTATTTGACTTGTAGTTGAGAGATCCATTGTCTAAGTTGGGCGTAATGATATCTTTCCCACTCTGGGACACAGAAGATAGTTTTAAGTTCCTCAGATAATCAGATTACTCCATCATGATAGCAGTCTCAGGCCGGCAACATACCCCAAATATCCAGTCCCTGAGACAGTGCCCCTCAAGTTCTGGGGAAAAGGCGGTGTTGCCCACAGGAGGGGTCATAGGAGATGGATGTGTGGCAAAGTCCTTATGCGCAGACAGGTAATCCTAGGTATTTAAAGTGACTCTAGCTATTGGTGACACACAAACATTGCAGCATCGTTCTCGCTTTGGTATCCACAGGCTTTCCGCCACGGGCGCAATGTAAAGCTTTGTCTCTCCTTTTCCCAATGTATCTGTGCTGCCTTGTAATAGCCACACACATTTTGCATGCCTAGACCTCCCTGTCAAGGCTGAGCTCTACATAAGTTTAATTAGTTGTGTTTTTTCTCTTCCTAGATGAAGTTGTCCCAAATCCCAAATATCTTGTAGTTGGGAAAAGTTCATCCTTTGTAAGTATGAGTGGAAGGCTTTGAAATATGTAAAGGATTTTAGGACGAATGGTCATTTTAAATGATGCAATTCTTCCAAGCCATGAGAGGGCATGTGAGCACCAAGAGTTCATGAGAGCGTTGGTCATCTTAGATAGAAGGTTTATATTGCTTCTTGGACATACATATAGGTCTGAGTAAGCAAGATCCCTAAGTAGGTTAACCCCTTCATAGTCCATTGGGAGAGAGTCACTTCTTGTAACATTTAACTAGTGCATAACCCACTGATATGAGTCCAATTGACTTGCACAGCTTGATATTCAAACCTGCTATTCACTGCTACTCCTCGAATAGTAATACTAATTCTTAGAGGGAATGAAGAGGAGCCATAAGCGACAGTAACATATAATCAGCAAATACAGAGACTTTCTATGAGTCTCTGTGGAAGGTGAAGCCCTGGATAATCTTGTTTTCACGTATCTTTTGGAGAAGTGGCTCTGGATATACCCCTGCCTCGTGCCTCTTTTGATCTCTATCTTTGGAGTGTTATCATCATTCACTCGAACCCTAGCCCATGGTGCCATATATAGGGCATCCACCGATCCTCTAAATCTAGTACCAAGGCCCACTGTGAAGAGGCTGTCCCTCATCATGCCCCATTCCACCCTGTGGAATGCTTTCTTGGTGTTGAGGGAAAGTAAAATCAATTTGTTGCATCTTTTCTGTGCCAGATTGATTAGATAGAGAGCCTGTTTAGTATTGTCATAGGTGGGAATACACTCCACTTGATCCACATACATTAGATTTGGGTGCACAGTTTCCATGCAGTTTGTTAGTATTTTCACCAACATTTAAACATCTGTGTTCAACAGGAATATTGGCCTGTACGATGAGCATTGGGTAGAATCTTTATGAGGTTTTAGTACTAAAGCGATTAAGGCTAGGGTAAGCCAATGAGTGGAGGAAAGATTATTATAAGGTCAGCTAAAAGCAGGGACTGATTATGTTGAAAGAGTCTATGCAAGGTGGCTATATAGCTGTCAGGGCTGGGGAATTTTCTCAAATGTAAGTGTTTGATCACCATCAGTATCTCCGCTGCCGAGATGGGTTCGTCTTGCATTTGTGCATCACTTTCTGTAGTGGTGAGGAGAGATACGAAGCATTAAGGGGTGCCCTGCACAACGGTTTGTAATAAGCTTGGAAAGCTTGTAATTTCCAGTCTTCAAAGGTCTGAATCACCCTAGAAGGGTCTTTAATTTCTGATCTTAATCTTTGTGTCCTTGTGGCTCTCAGCTTGTTTGCTAATAGAGTTCCTGCTTTATTTACACCCTTATGATATCTAGCCCTGACTTCCACCAAAATGTAACTTGCTTTTTTGTACTGAAGTGTACACACCTGTCCACGTATTGTTGTTATTTGTCTACACTGCTTTTTAGAGAGGTTGGCTTTGTGCTTCTGCTCTAGGGGAATCATCTCTGCCCGCAGTCTTCCTAAAGCAGCATCTCTCCTGTATCACAATCAACTTGCCTCCTGAATAAATTTCCCTCTAATGACAGCTTTCATGGTGTCCCAAACTATTCTCCAATCTAATTTCGAGATAGTATTAAACCTAAGATACTCTACTATGACTTTCCATATTTCATGGACAATCACAGGGTCTCTCAGGAAGGAGTTGTTAAGATTCCACCCCTTGGGTGTGCATCTGGCATTCAGGTCAGGCCAGTCCAGTTCAATCTGTCTGTGCCGTGTCCCAAGACAGTTTTGGGAACTTCCCAAAGGCTGGAGATCTATCTTTGTGCAATCATAAAGTAGTCGATCTTCGTATAGGTTTGGTGTGAGCAGGGAAGTGTGAGTAATTGACTACTAATAGGTGTCTGTGGCTCCAGGCATCAAGCATACTGAGATCGTTCAACAGTTTGTGCATACCTACAGATGTCCATGTTTGTAAACATTCACAAACGTCTAAGGCTCACTATGCCTTAGAACGCCCTGAGTGAGATTTTACTGAAGTATACAAAAGGTGGCGGTGGGATGCTTGAATTTATCTCAGCTACTAATAATTACTGGGGTCAAATCCCAGTCTATCATCTTTTTGCCCACAATGTCATCTCAGATTAGGCCCAATCATAAGCAAATCAGCCTTAATCCTGCTCCAGTAGGAACAGTCAAGCCTGAACTGCCAAGCATCGGCAGCTCCTCCGCTATGGCGGAGAAGCATTGCCCCCCTCCCCCACCAGCAGTAGCAGCTGCAAACCTTTTACAATAAAACCATAATAAACCATGTTTATTCTGGTTTTATTGTAAAAGGGGCGGGGCCACTCCCCCTCAGTGCGCATGTATGTTTGCCCGGCCGTCTCGGGCCGGACAAACATGCATGCACACTGGGCTCTCTCCAACCCGGCACTGTGTTGCCGCGTTAGAGAGAGCAGGCAGCGACTTCCACTGTGCCTCGAAGCACCTAGCCAGGGTGCTCCAGACAATCCGAAGGCCGCAGGGCAGGCTGGGAGCCTGTGCCTGCTGAGGGGACGGAGGAGCGGCACGGCATGGCAGGTAAGTTTTTTTTCACTATTTTTATTTTTTATTTTATTATTACCCCTTCACCACGTGCCATGACACCCCACCCCTTTTAACCCCCACGAGCAGCGACTGCTGCCAAGCCAGGTCTTCTTTGAACTAGAACACAAGCAACACAAGAATGATTTTGCCCTAGTTGGGCCTCATTAGTCAGGTGCAGCTAGGTTCCTGGGGCAAAGTTAAGATGCCTACATCCGGGCATACCTGTTGCTCTTAGAACGTCTCACTGAAGTATACAAAAGGCTGATAGGTGGAATGCTTGAATTAAACTGAGGCATTGGTAATTACTTGGGGCCACACCCCAGCCAATCATTTTTTACCAACCCAAACTGCCAAGCCACGTCCTTTCTGAACTCAAACACAAGCAACTCAAGACCATAGAAATCTGAAATTGTGGCAGCGATCTGGAACACGTGCATGGGCCTTTAAGGATTCCCGATGTAAATTCCAGATAGGTATTAAAAAGGTAAATTTGGTTGTAAACATATGTTTAATTTGGTTTTAGATGTCTGTTTAGCAGACTAGTGCATAATATTAAAATAAAACATATGTATATCGCACTTGAAATTGTAGCTTTATTTCCGAATATTTGTATTAAAAAAATATCCCCTTCCTTCTTGGGGTTCTTGCTGCAACAATGAAAATCAAAACGCTGGTCTAAGGGTTTTTAACATTCCACTGATTTAAAGCGAATAACTGTCTCCTAATTTCTTTTACCCTGCCTTGTCCCTAGTCTCTTCTTACATGTGTGCCCTTCTCTAGTTAGAAAGTTGCCTATGACCCAGTTGAGTAAGAGAAATTGGATGGTTCACAAGAAGGACACAGACATAAAGAGGTGGTAGAGACAGATATGATGTAGAAAGATATGTGAGGTTGGGAGAGAAGTAAAGTAAATTGAGAAAGGTGAGGCAGCCATAAGGAAAGATAGAGAAGTAGAAGTGAGATGTAGGTATAGAAAGAGAGTTGTAAAAATAGGTAAGGATTTAAAGTGTTGTAGAGAGGTAGAGAGAGACAGGGATAGTAGAAGTAAATGTGGAGAGAGGCAGAGGAGTACAGTACTCCAAGGGGTGAGGTAGAGAGAGAGAGGTAATGGATAAAAAGAGGTGGATTAGAGAGTGAGAATGGCAGAAAGAGATAAAGATAGAGCAAGTTCTGAAACAAACAAAGAGCTATAAGGTAGAAAGAGAACAAAATGAGAAGAGGTGTGAAAAACTGTCAGGGAAAGAGAGTAGTGGGCAAGAGAGAAAGGAAGGGAGAGGGGTAAAGGATAGAAAGAGAAACACAGCAAAGAGCAAAAAGAGGAAGCTGAGAGACACAAGAGAGGTTAGGTTCATACAGAGGTAGGGAGTCATGAAGAGAAGAGATGGTGAGACATAGAAAGCAAGAGGTTGACATATATATATATATATATATATATATATATACATATATATATATATATATATACATATATATATATATATATATACATATATATATATATATATATACGTATATATATATATATATATATATATATATATATATATATATATATATACGTATATATATACATATATATATATATATATATATATATATATATATATATATATATATATATATATATATAAGGCAGAGGGGTGATTTTAAATGGAGAAAGGTTTCCAGAGACCGATAAGTGCTTGTGTAAGACACAGAGAGAGAGGAGTTGATAAATGAGAAAAAGGGGTAGAGGTAGAGAGATATATATAGGGGCACAGAGAATTTCTCTATTCTGGAGCACTCACAACAGAGGCACAATGAGGTGTGATGTTTCTGCACCTGGTAGTCAGCAGCAAACCTGAAGGCATAGTGAGGTAAAAACAAAAGAACAGACTTCACCTAGAGACTTCCTCACCTGACAGAAGAGTCTGCAATCCCAGCCTTCACCCCTATCATCCATCAAATAGCAGTACTCAGGTAGACTAATCAGCGTAACCTTCTTAAACAAACAACTCATGAAATTTCTAGATGCAGTGCTGTGTCTCTTCACTCACTTAAGCATCTAGGTCTCCTCCTCCAGGTACAGAATGAAAACAATACACTTCTAATAACTGGCAGTACAGTCCCCACGCCCCCATCAGTTGTTGGGTCAGTCCAGGGAATATAAAATGGATCCCACTGGCTTCCATTACACACCATACATTTGCTACAGTCACAGCACATACAGATGTGCACTGGATGTCAGTAAAAGGCCTGGGATAGCGAAAGGTTGTACATATCAGCAGATCTTTACACAGATGAGCCAGTAGGCCTCAATCCTAGTGACCAAGATTAAAATGTCTGGTCGTGGTATACATTTCTCCTAACTGTGGTATGTTGCCACCATCGCTCTATGTGCTATACCAGTGACAAGGACTATAGTCAACTGTCAGCACTGATGGCTCAATTGGTGTGCCCTTCCAGATTACAGGACAGATCTAGGACCTCTCAATGTCAGGGACTAGCCTAGGCCTCTGCATAGACGTTTAAATTAGATGCCAGGGCCAAAATAAAAAGTCAAGGTACCATGCAGTTGGACACTCAGAACAGGGAAACACACTTTTATGCCATGCAGGGAACATTCCTATCACAACTTCTCTTTGTAATAATAAGCATTATTTAAATGTCCAATATCATTCCAGTGTGTCCTGGCCACCTGCCTTTTCACTGTTTGAGGTTTTTCACTTCAGAGGAGAGGAAATAGAGAAGACAGCCTCCCCACCCGATTCTTGAAACAGAGATTTGAATGGTCTCTTACCTTTGTTTACAGTGGTGCCTCAGGTTATGACAGGGGTAGTCCTATTGCAGTCCTTTTAGTGTCTGGAATAGACATCTTAGTCACAGTACCACTCTGTGAAATAAATTCAGTAAACAGCAGATCTGACAACTACCACATTTATTTACAAGCAATTGCAAGCAGACAACGGTCCACAGTGCCAGACAGCATACAAACACGGTGGGTGACATGACATAGTTTTTGGAGTGTATTTATATGGAAGCTTATTATCAGCTATTTAGCAATTTGTATACACGAACTAAAAACAAAAAGTACAAGGCTGAAGAGGTGTATTAGAATAAAAAACAAACAGCATTTGCATTTCTTAGGGACTTATCATTCACTTATCAGAAAAACAAACACTTCTTGCCTTTCTTGAAAAAAATGTGACGGGTCAGGACTGGATCTTCCTCAGCATATATGTCATTCTCTATCCCTCCTTGCTCTCGTTCAAATTTACACGTACACAATATTTAAGTATCAGGTTGCACAATCTGTGTTTTGAGTTTAGCATCTTTTTCTACTTCCACATTACCAATCACTAGCCTGAGATCTATCAATACCCTAGACCTTGTCTATGCTATCTATTTACCCAGCATTCATTTGTATGACCTAGCATACCCCTTACCCCAACTCCCTGCTAATGATCATATCTCATTCTTTCTGATTCCACCATAAACAAACTGGGGTAAAACATGGAAGGGCTTCTTCCGAGAACACAGACAAAACCACTAACCATAAAATACTAAACAAACCACTAGCCTTGGGTTCTGGTGTAGTGGGCTATTCCAGTAAAGCACTTCAATAAATTATCTGGGTTGGTAAATACATATACATGCAATTACGATACACTGCAATGAAGCCCAGCACTCCACCAGGCACCTAGACGCCACAATGTTTAGGCTCAGTCTCTTTCGTAAAGGGTTGGCTGCCTAACACGAAGGGGCCTCAAATGGTGCTCTAGCATACTTTTTGTACTGAAAGGCTACTCTTCTGGGGCAACATGCTATGCTTAAATTAACTTCAAAGCGAAACAGACAAGCAAAGTGGGAAAAGTTAGGAGAAATAAAAACATGTCTCCTTTGTAACACCTGCTTCAAAGTAATGTTACAGTGTGGGGCAAACACGTGCCTGATATTGCTGGAAGATAAGGTTGTGTACCAAAAACCATAGGTGGTTGCATGAAAAAGCCCATGTACCACCCATAAGACGCCCAATTGGTAAAGAGTAATGCAAATCAGTGCTTTTCAATGCTTTGAGTTACTTTCAGGCACCTTTCCAGTGAAAAACAAGTTTTGCCCTGGAAAGTAAATTCAACAAAAACGTTTTGTGCAGGTATGCATCACTCTTATGATGAAAACCCACTGCAAAAGGTTTTAAACCTGACCCTTTCTTTTTGAGGACCGGTGCACTATGAAAAGTGGTTCCTGTATTGAAGTTAGGTACTTTCCAGTGTCTGTGTTGTGGGGGGGCAGTGCTTCACCAGATTGCTACTTGTAGTGTGGGTAAACCCTGACAGAATCAGACAACACTATCTTTGTAAGGCTAAGTCTGCAATGAGGACCAGCCCCTGTGGTGTTTTTAAGTACTTTGAGTGAGTGTATCAAAAAACTGAGGGTCCCATTTAAGAGGTGGTTTTGTGTCGCTCTTGCACCACGAAATGTGGCCCCTCTTCTCTCCCCGGCATCTTCAGACCCTGACGTGTGAGTATCCGCAGTTGAAAAAAAACTGATTGATTGATTGATTGAAAGCGTTCAGCACCCTGGTACACTAAAGGTAAACGGTCAATCTGCAGACAGGAAAGAAAATGGAATGACACAGAATATCAGTTGCCTTCTTGATACTGAAGACCTTCTGTTTAACGCACAGGCAGATCATCATATCAGCCACAGCAAAGTACTGTACCAACACCATCAATAAAGCCACCAAGAGAACCAGAACTTCACTCCACAGAAAAGTGCAATGCCATCAACCTCTTCTTCAGAAGATCCAACAGCACATCTATGACACTAAGCCTACTTCGCTTCTTAAACCCACCCTTTCTTGTATACGCCCACAATGGACAGCCTTCAAAGCACTATCTCACCTAGATCTTGCTGACATACTCAACTCAAAGCCTCTTCTGGAGTCCCCTAGTGCTACATACTGTCTCTTCAACTTACAAATGGAGCTGCTTGGGGGGGGCAGTGCTTCATCAGATTGATACTTGTAGTGTGGGTAAACCATGACAGAATCAGACAACACTATCTTTGTAAGGCTAAGTCTGCTATGAGGACCAGTCCCTGTGGTGTGTTTAAGTACTTTGAGTGAGTGTATAAAAAAACTGAGGGGCCTATTCAAGAGGTGGTTTGTGTCGCTCTTGCATCACGAAATGTGGCGCAAGAGTGATGCAAACCTTAAGTCAGATTTATGAAGCCATGTCATGTAAGCCCACTTTGAGTGGCCACTTTGCATGCCCCTGAGTGGCTCCATAAATCTGGAGAAGGTAGAGCAGCGTAAATAGCTGCGTTCACTTACTCTGCCCTTGGATGGGTGTTCCCTCATAACTCCCAACCAGACCTGGTAAACCTGGGAATTCATCAAAAAGATAAGCCTTCCAAGGAGGGACGTAATGAGGAGAAATATTTTTATTTCTCCTTGTTACTGCTCCACACGTAGAAAGAGGAATATGCCTCTCAGGATTGTTTTTTAGCAGAAAGGTGCCTCAGCACAATATGACACATTCCTGGGAGGGGGGGTTAGGTGTGTATGTGTCAGCCAAGGAGAGAGGGGTGATAAAGATATCACAATCTCAGTAGGAGAGACAGCAAGAAAGAGGAAGGTTTCAAATTTATAAACATATTACTATGTTTTTGAAGTGTGACAAGTCTTTCTACAGTTTGCATGTAAAATAGGTCCCCAACACCCAGGCAGAAGACAATGTACCGCCTACCCTATTACAACAAGCCAATCCACCAGCTTTTCCAGGGTGGTACCAACACCATCAAAAGCACGACGGAAACAGTACACAAAAGGGAAACGAGTCACCTCTGGACACGCAAGGAAGAACCACAACGCCATGGAGCCCGAACTACAAGTGTTACCCATGCTGGTATACCTCCTCCTACACCAGGAACACGAACGGCGGCGAAGACGACCACGGTGAGTACTGCACCTAGCACACAAGGGAGGGTGGGAGGAAAAAGAGAGTGACACACACACGCAACACGGAACACCCCCACCCCCAATACCATACACACAAACAGATGCAGCAACATTACATATCCACCTCGTACCCTTCAGGAATAACTCAAGGACAAAAGGAAGTGAGTAAAGTCAGTGTAATAATATACATTTCTAGAAATACGTCCTCAAAGCACAAAACAGTATCTACAATTTATACAAATGGAGGGACACTGCCCAGTCCAAAATGTCCGTGGGCCACATGACCATATCACATAGGCCAAGGCCCCACTTGACTCCTACCTCAATACGGAGAGAACACTGCTGGGGCATCAGGTTGAAAATACACAGGCATCTCAGGGGGAAAGGGAAGGGGGGGCACCTCAGCCGGAAGATGGTACAACACCACTGCTCCTGGAGGGGGCTACATACCCTCTGTGATGTCCTGGGGAGTGCAAGGCCACAGACTCTCAAGTGGGTGGTTTGCCCACTGCTTGGTACTGGGGAGTGCAAGGCCACAGTTTCTCAAATAGGTGGTTTGCCCACTGCTTGGTCCTGGGGAGTGCAAAGCCACAGTCTCTCAAGTGGGTGGTCTGCCCACTGCCTGGTCCTGGGGGGTGCAAAGCCACAGTCTCTCAAGTAGGTGGTTTGCCCACTGTTTGGTCGTGGGGAGTGCAAAGCTGCAGTCTCTCAAGTGGGTGGTTTGCCCACTGCTTGGTCCTGGGAGTGCAAGGCCACAGTCTCTCAAGTGGGTGGTTTGCCCACTGCTTGGTCCTGGGGAGTGCAAAGCCAAAGTCTCTCAAGTAGGTGGTTTGCCCACTGCTTGGTCCTGGGGGTGCAAGGCCACAGTCTCTCAAGTGGGTGGTTTGCCCACTGCTTGGTCCTGGGGAGTGCAAAGCCACAGTCTCTCAAGTGGGTGGTTTGCCCACTGCTTGGTCCTGGGGAGTGCAAGGCCACAGTCTCTCTAGTGAATGCCTTCTTCCACTGGTTCTGGAGGGGGCTTTGTGCCCAGTGTGCTTCTTCTTGGCAAGGAGGGGGTGAGTGGATGCCTTCTTCCACTGGTTCTGGAGGGGGCCATGTGCCCAGTGTGCTTCATCCTGGCAAGGAGGGGGTGAGTGGATGCCTTCTTCCACTGATTCTAGAGGGGGCTTTGTGCCCTGAGATACAGATCTTGGAGGGTGCAAGGTCACAGTCTCTCACCTGAGTGTCACACCTACAGTTTTTACAGGGGCCAGGATGCACTATAGCCCATGGAGGCATGACTACACACTGCCCGCCGGCAGTGACGGCTGCTCAGTGGTGGCAGTGGCGGGGCTGGTGGCAGTGCTGCCATTGATGGGGGGAGGCTCCAGCCCTTCCCCACAGCCTCGGACGGCTGCCCACTAGGGCTGCTGCTGCTGGCAGTGGTGCTGGTGGTGGTGCAGGTGGCGGTGCTGGCGGCTGTGCTGCCTGTGGTGGGGGGAGGCTCCAGCCCTTCCCCCGCACCCTCGGACGGCTGCCCACTGGGGCTGCTGCTGCTGGTAGTGGTGCTGGCAGTGGTGCTGGTGGCGGTGCAGGTGGCAGTGCTGGCGGTGGTGCTGGCAGCGGTCCTGCCTGTGGTGGAGGAAGGCTCCAGCCCTTCCCCCGCAGCCTTGGATGGCTGCCCACTGCGGCTGCTGTTGCTGGCAGTGGTGCTGGCAGTGGTTCTGGTGGCAGTGCAGGTGGAGGTGCTGGCGGCGGTGCTGGTGGCGGTGCTGCCTGTGGTGTGGGGAGGCTCCAGCCCTTTCCCGGCAGCCTCGGACGGCTGCCCACTGGGGCTGCTGCTGCTGGCAGTGGTGCTGGCAGTGTTGCTGGTGGCGGTAATGGCCGTGGTGGGAGGAGGCCCCAGCCCTTCCCCTGCAGCCTTGGACGGATGAAGTGCCATTGCTGGTGTTGTTTGCTCAGATGCTGCTCCAGCACCTGGCTCCATATCCATCCTGCCTGCGGTGTCTGTGCCTCTGTCATTGCCCGTGGCAGCTGGTGTTCCCTTCCTGCCCTTGGCAGCTGGTGGTGTCTCCTTGCTTCTTCCAGCTGGTGGTGCCTCCTTGCTTTTGCCAGCTGGTGGTGCCTCCTTGATTCTGCCAGCTGGTGGTGCCTCCTTGCTTCTGCCAGCTAGTGGTGCCTTCTTGCTTCTGCCAGCTGGTGCTCCCTTTTTGGATTTGCCAGCTGGTGCTCTCTTTTTGTCTTCACAGAGCCTCTCACAAGTGCAGTGGCTGCAGAAACGACATTGGCCGTGGACTTGGGGGATGAGGTGCTAGCCTGGGTCCTGACCACCCTGGCCCGAAGTGAAGGACGGGGGGATGGGCAGGCAGTAGGTCAAGGGTGGAGAGGAAAAACGTTTTAGGGGCACTGGGGCTGGAAGAGGGTGAAGGTTTGGGAGTGGAGGAAGAGGGAGTGGTGGTAGGAGGTGTCTGTCTGCTGAGTTTGGGTGCAGGTGCATGGGCTGGATGCTATCGTGAGGTGGATGGCTGTTGGGTGTCTGAGTGCTTGCGTTTGTGTACTTTGGGAGGAGGGGGCACAGACACAGTGAAAGAGGACACAGGGGACGTGTGTATGGATGAGGGGTGGTGACTACCAGTGAGGGGCATGTAGTGATAGGCGTGATGATGATGATAGGGGTAGTGGATGAGGATGTAGTGCATGCAGGTGTGATTGGAGACGCTACTGGGAGGGAGGTGGATGACGAGGAGGAGGGGGACACAGTGGAGGAAGTGGATGTTGGTGTGTCTCCATCTGGATGGTGCTTGTGTGAGTGCCTGTGGGATGAAGTGTGGTGCTTGTGTTTGCCTGAGCCACTTCTGTGTGTTGATTTGGGTGCAGGCTGGTCTGAAGGTGTGCTTGGGATAGGCTGGGGTTGAGGGGAATGGGACTGGGTAGAGGAAGTTGGAGGGGGGAGGCTAGAGACAGGGACAATGCTTGCCATCAGGGAGTTGGCCAGAGCCTGGAATGATCTCAGTGGGGCCGCCATGCCAGAGTGAATGCCCTCCAGGAATCCATTTGTTTGTTGGAAATGCCCTGCCAGCCCCTGGATGGCATTCACTATGGCTGATTGCCCAACAGAGATGGATCGCAGGAGGTCAATAGACTCCTCACTGAGGGCAGCAGGGCTGACTGGGGCAGGGCCTGAGGTGCCTGGGGCGAAGGAGATGCCCACCCTTCTGGGTGAGCGAGCACGGGTAACACGCTGAGGGGCTGCTGAGAGGGTGCTGCTGGTACAAGTGTGGCGGCTGTACCTGTAGTTGGGGGGGGCCACAGAGGTGTCCTCCACCACCAGGGAGCTTCCATCGGAGGAGGTGTCGCTGTCCGAACTGTCCCCTCCAGTCTCCGCCATGGTGCTCCCCTCACCCTCCGTCCCACTGGTGCCCTCACCGTCAGTGGATTCGGCCTCATGGGCCATGTGGGATGCAGCACCCTCCATCACCGGTGCCTCTGCTCCTCCACCAGATGATGCTAATGCACACAAGGACAGGGTGACAAAACAAAAAGGGGGGAGGGGGAGAGACAGAGGATACACTTGATCAATGCCAGCAGCAACACCACCGTTGGCTTACACAACACACAGGGAACAGCCCTATACACTAGGCCATGCACTACCAGTTACAATGCTAGTCACTAGGCCATGGAGTACAATGCCTAACACCAATAGCAGCACACCTGAAACCCACAGGACCCTGCCCAGTAGAAGATGCCCACTAGCATATTTGGGGTTGGAGTGCATCAGACCCTGCCTATCATGGAACCTATCCTGCCATGTTCGTCCTGGCCTAGGAGCACCCACAGACCCACATCCCCCACCCAGATAACACCTCAACACACGCAATTTTCTGATTCTGAAAATGTACTCACCCCCTTGTGGCTGCTGTGATGCCTTTAAGCGCCTATCCAACTCTGGATAGCCCACCGCCAGGATGTGGAACATCAGAGGTGTCAGGGTCCTCCGAAGTGACGGCAGGGGCCCTTTCCCCAGACACTTGATCCACGGTCGCTTCCAGACACAGGTCACAGCAGCACTTGCAGTGTAGGTCCTCTCCTGTTGAAGGTCAGGTAGCAAGTGAGTGAACAGATAGAAAATGGCGGTCACGTCCGTGGCGGTGCGTACCGTCACCACCAGCGTACATCACCATTGGCTACTGCAACCCAGACGGCCCAATGATAACCAATGAGTTGGTGCACGGCGGTCATCGACCGCCTCCCACAACGGCGCACAACATCAGCGGAATTATCTAATTTCCACTTGTCCCTCCACACAGGTCAGGCGGCCAACATTTCGGGGGGGGGCAGGCCATGGCACCTAACTGCGTCACAGCAGACATAGGCACATTTACGGAACTAAACGTTAACATACTGTTTCTGCCACAACATGCAAGGCATTTTACTCTGAGGATATGTTTGAATATGACCATCTGCTCACCGTTTTTCACCCTAGAGATTTTAAACCGCTGAGGATGAATAGGAGATGGAGACATACCCCCTGTGTACAGACCCCTGGTGGACCTGGCAACAATGGAGGACAGGCATATTATCCTCACCTACAGACTTGATAGGGCCACAATCCAAGAGCTGGGTGCCCAATTGGAGCAAGACCTGATCTCAGCTATCCGTCACCCAATTGTGCAAGTCCTATCAGTGTTACATTTCTTGGCTCCTTCCAAGCGACAGTGGCCATGGCAGCAGGGATGTCACAGCCTATGTTCTTAAACGTGCTGACGAGAGTGTTGTCTGCCCTGATGAAACACATGCGCAGCTACATAGTTTTCCCCGACGTAGAGGATTCGGCCACAGTGAAGGCTGACTTCTATGCACTGGGACATATCCCCAACATCATTGGTGCTATTGATGGTACACATATTGACTTTGTCCCCCCCCGGAGAAATGAGCAGGTGCACAGAAATCGAAAGAGGTTTCACTCTGTGAATGTGCGGATAGACGCCAGGTGCCTTTTCTGCAGGAGGATGAGGCTGGAGATGGTCGTGTGGCAGCGGTGGAGCCTGTGGATAGTGACGAAGAGGAGGCAGAGGAAGAGGATGTGGACAACAGAACAACTATAATACAACAATACTTCCAGTGACACACAGGTAAGACACTGTAACTTCACCTTCCATTGCTGTTTTCTGAAGTGAATTTTCTCTGGCTGGCTGCTGTTCCCACTACAAAAGCCACTCAATGTACCCTTTAACATGTCTATTTGCAGATATATGTGTCCTCCTGTGGCTCCTGGTGTACTGACTGCAGCACATTACAGGTAATAACTATGTATACGTCACTGTACAGTCTATTTGCAATGTCTACTGATTGTTAAACAACTACATCCTTATATCATTTGACATACTCCATACTTGTTTTTTCCAAGGGTGTTTATTTCAGTGCTGAGAAGTAAATGGGGATGTGCAATGGGCTTGGGTGATGGTGGAGGAAAGGCCAGGATAGGGTCCAGTCTATTGGTATCACAGGTGCATTGTACAAGGGGGCATAGGAAGGGGAGCAATGTTAGTTCAAGGTGGACAGGGTGACAGAGTGGGACACAAGAGTGACAATCAGGGGAGTCTTATTTCCTGGCAGGGGTCTTGGCAATGTTCTCTGGCTTCTGCCTGGATCACAGGGACCGTTTGCGGGGTGGTTCTCCTTCTGCAGGGGGTGGGGTGCTGGTGGCCTGCTGTTCCTGTGGTGGGACCTCCTGTCCACTAGCGTCAGCGGAGGTGGAAGGCTGTTTATCGCTGTGGCTAGTGTCAGGGGCCCATTGGTGTGCCACTGCCTCCCTCATGGTGTTGGCCATGTCTGCCAGCACCCGTGCAATGGTGACCAGGGTGGTGTGGATGTCATTCAGGTCCTCCCTGATCCCCAGGTACTGTCCCTCCTGCAGCCGCTGGGTCTCCTGCAACTTGGCCAGTATCTGCCCCATGGTCTCCTGGGAATGGTGGTATGCTCCCAGGATGTTGGTGAGTGCCCAGTGGAGAGTCGGTTCCCTGGGCCTGTCCTCCCCCTATCGCACAGCAGTCCTCCCAGCTTCCCTGTTGTCCTTGAAAATGAGTAAAAACTGAGTGGAAATGAAGGAAAATAATGTTCCCTCTTACTCACTATAAACAGTCAACATGTTTCTTGGCCGTTATGTAGTCAAAGATTTAAGGCAATTCATCAGACCCTAAAACTCTTAAATGGGATTAAGATTAAATTAAAGGACTGTGCCCACTTAGCAACCATCAAATTTGTGTAGATATAGAACTACCTCTTGGGAGTTGCAAAGACACTATACTCTGTATCTGAAACCTCAGACCTAGAAAATAAAAGCAGTAACATGAAAAAAACATATAATCACATAAAAAGCATGCAATATCCCTTATATGTCAGTGGACATTGCTTTCATTTTTATGTGGCATCTCATCCATCTAGAATGCTAAAGCAAGACTCTACACAGCGGCTGTGTCTGGAAATCAGCCTGGAGAGGACACTTGAAAGTAGAACTACCTTAAACATGTTTTACAGTTTGAGATGGTGGATCCACATCTTCTTTCTAAAAGGTATGTAAAAAATAGGACCCAAACCACCACCCTTTGTTCTTCGAGTTTCATGTCCCTTATGAACAAGGTAGGTTGTGCTCCAGACCGTGCTCAAAGATCTGCTGTACAATTAGGCCTGATGTCTGCCTGACAGCTAGCCTCCCTAAGGTGAGAGATAATACCTGAAGTCTGGACTTTATATGGGAGAAGCTTTGGACCTGCCCTCAAGCGCCTATCTCATTATTCAACAGATGCAAGAAGCCAGCTACCAGTGCGGGCCCACTCAAAATTCAGAAGTTGCATGTGGTTTATATACCTAATACAAATACTGCACAAATAATACACAGCCACTGGGGCATTCTCTGGCGTAGGTGCTTTCCAACATTTATCCAATCATTAATCATGTAGTGATGGCCTATATATAGGCATTCAGTTAAAGCAAACTTGAGTCAAGCATAGCAACAACTTTTCATGTATACTCGTGACTTGGTCAATTTACAATGCCTTACAGTTACAGCAATAGTATAAAAGTTCATAAACAAGTGTGGTGTAATAAATCCATGGTTTGATGTGCAACTGAAGGATCAGGAAAAGTACAGAAGTAGCAAAAACAAGTCAGCAACACATTGCAGGCACGTAGGTGCGAGCTTGAACAATGGTGTTTTAACGTGTGTCCCTCTTGACCTTGCAGGCTTGTGTGTGTGCGCTTGCACAATATAGTTTTTCATGTGTCCAGCCTGCCATTGCAGGCTTGTGTGTGCGCACCTACACCAAAGGTGTTTCAAAACATAGTGAAGAATACCCATGTGTGTTCTCACTACCTTTGAAGGTTGCTCTCTCCATAGGCCAACATGGGGGAAGGATTGAAACCACTTCCAACTGCAATAGTGGATTGCAGTGGAGCAGCTACACGATGTTTCCTATTAGTGGATTCACAGTGATAAACCCCTTCCTATGGTAAGGGTGGCTTTTCAATAAAAGCTGAGAAATGCCACTTCTGGAAAGTGGACATTTCTCTGCTTTAAAGCTCATTATGTGCCTTTCTGCCTGGTGCCAGTTGACACTGGAGGTTGGGGAGCACATCTGTGCATTCCCCTGTGACAATAATAAACAATGTGCACACAACTGGAACGACAGATCTGTGCAATTTGAGGGCCGGACTAGATAGATTGGAGGGAGTGTTTTTGACACTTGGTCTCTGTGACCAGATCATGGCCCCACTAAAGATTAAGATCTGCATTCCACGGTCCCATGGCAGACAAGACTGAAATTTAGGGGAGACATCTGTAGTTCAAAGAAAGAACCTTAACCACCTCCGACTTCAGAGGCACACTCCAGTAAAACTACTGTTGCCTTACTGCAGCAGGATAGAGATACAGTTACAGGGAAGTGGGTCCGGAGACGCCGCATTGCGTGGTGTACACTGCCACAGGAATGTGTTGTGCACAAGGAGGATTACTGCCCTTGGAAGGAACCGGGCACCCTTCCTGAATCGTGGCTGGCCTGGGCAGACTGAATGCTGCTGTGTGGCACTCTGAAGTGTGCTTTCTAAGGGCTTGTCGGCTTGCCCCTTCTTCTCTTGTGGAGGTCTCAGGGACTTCAAAGACCTCCTGTGAGGGACCCACACAGTCTGTTTGTGACACCTGGAGAGCGGTGCCCCTATAAGTGCCCACATTGTCTGCTGGATTCCAACTGACAGTGCAGAGTGAGCATGAACCTAAGAATTGTGCCTGTAGATAGGATTGCCTGGAGCAGAGCTCCAAAAGCATTGCCTGGCATCTAAGACGTGTGGCCCCTCGTGGGGCCTCAGCATAACAAGCATTGGTGGTGAGCGGATTCACTGGTCGCAGGACCCCGTGTGGCCCACTTTGTTGATCGTGCCACAGCTCCCTTGTGTGTCACGCTGACTGCATGCTCATTGCGTGTGGTGTCTGCTTCACAAGGTGCGATCCTCGGAGGTGGGGCTGCAACCGTATTAGTGCCTCATTCTACATCATGCAGCACTACTGAACTTGTGCCTGTGTGTGGGACTGGAATTGTCTGGTGCTACCCATATCAATGCGTTGTGACTCATTTCCAGGGAGCAACTGAATTTGCATCTCTTCATCGTAAGTGAACAAAACTGTCTGGTGCGACTCGTGTCATCGCACATCAGGTATTGTGCCTTATTTCTCTGTAGGCACGGGATTGGTAACTCTTCATCGTAAGTGATCTGAACTGTCTGGTGCGACCCTTATCCACGGCACCAAACGTGTCACCTAATTTCCAGGAAGGCTCGGAATTTAAAACTCATCATTGCGTGTGTGAAGCTGGAATTGTCTGGTGCTACTCTGATCATCACACATCAAACGTTGTGCCCGGATTGCATGGGTGCAAGTTTGACCAACATGTACTTGATGGGGCCCCTCTACCTTCCAGGAGGGTCCACTGTTACATCCCCCTTGTCATCGATCGTTCATTTTGGGCCCTCTCCTCACCCAGCCTCCGACGACATTGTGTGCCAGGTAGTATTGCCCGGATCGGGTCTGGGTGGTGAGATTAACTGACTCGGCTGAAGGTACACTTCCGAGAGCTATCGGAAGCAGGTCAAGAGACTTTTCAACCCCCACCCTGGTGCTTCGCAGAACAGGGCTGGTGCCGGAAGGCCCGATACTGAAACCTTCAGTTGAACAAACTATTGCCCTTAGCCATTTCTGCTCTGCATCCTGTGGGTGAACTTCCTGAGTGGTGGCCAACCCCCCTTTGTTTGTCAACTGCCTCCTAATCAGTCCCCACACTCTTCCTTAGGATCTCAAATAAGTGTGAGTCGGGCCGAGAGTGGCCTCATCTCGGATGGGGTGATCTCATTCTAATCGATGGGTGTGAGGTAGTTGGGTGAGACGGAGTGTGGAGGAAGGTTTGGGCCACAGGGTCTGCACTGTGCTACCAATTGATCTGTTGGATATTAGTTGCACAGCATTACAGTCGTGTGTGTGTGTGTGTGTAAATGTGGCCTATATGGACCTGCCTGATTCCGTAGCACTGCATAGCGGTGCTGAGTTAATGTGTGCATGTGGGAGTGCTTGTATGAAGACTGCTGGCTAGTGATTACATCAACCGGCAGTGTTGCTCTACATGTTGATTTCTTGCCAACTGGATACTACGTTTGACATAGGTTCTACCTGTGTGGCCTTCGCCCACGGTGCTGCTAAAACTGTTGTTATTAACTGTATGTATATTTATCCTTGAGATTGTTGTGATCTAGAGTGCATCCTATGACTGTGTGGTATTGTATTATATTAATTGCCAGGGCGGGCCCAGTTTGGACAGTTTTTCACACTGTATAAGGGTGCTGGGTGGGTAATGTAGGATTTCTTCCAATTGTGCATGTTACTGAGGTCATTTTAATGCGGTTGAGCCTAAGAACTGCTGGTAATATTACCAGGTGTGATTTATGCCCAGAAGTTCATGATTTTTATGTTATGTCAATTAATGTGTGTAGTGAATATAAATTGTGTTTGACTACCACACTTGTGAAGTCTCTTTTGTGATGCTCAGCATATTTATTGCATGAGAGTTCTGTGCCAGAGTTTTACACATTGCCTCCGGTATAAGTCTGACTGCTCAGTGCCAAGCCAGGTTCCGGTGCCAGGATCTTCAGGGAGGAAGCTGTTGGTGATGTCCTGGATCTTGCGGTGGAAAAGGTGGCGAGTTTGTCACAGAGGTCCTGTGACGGGGGGATGCTGGTGGCTTTGGGGGGGGGGCATCTGTGAGCTCATTGATGACTGGGAAGATTTCCTTAGAGTTGTGTGTGGAGGAGTTGATGCGCTCCCGGAGTGCGTCCTTCCTTGCATTCTTGATTTTTGAGAGGCGGTTGCGGCTCTGAAGGAAGCAAGGTCTTCATTGGTTTGGCTATTCCTCCATTTTTTCTCTAAAAGTCTGCGGGTATGCTTTGATTCTTGGAGTTCTATGGTGATCCAGCTGGCTTTCATAGGTATGCATTTGGCCGATGTCAGTCGGAGGGGGGCTAGAGTGTCGGCGCATTCGGTGATCCATTGGAGATTGCGCTCTGCTGTGTTGGCATCAGAGGAAGGGATTTGGCAAGAGATGAGGTGAGTTGCTTGTTGGTGATTTTGTTCCATTTCCTGTGGGGGATCCTGAAGGTGCAGGTGTGGCGGCTGGGTGCGGTGATTGTGAAGTGAATGCAGCGGTGGTCGTTCCAGTCTGGGGCGGAGATGGTCTCGATGGTGATCTGGTTGCTTGAGGTGAAGATGGGGTCCAGTGTGCATCCTGCGATGTGTGTGGGTGCAGAGACCAGCTGTCTGAGGCCGAGGGTGGCAAGGTTGTTGAGTAGAGCGGTGCTGTTTGGAACGGCGCAGTCCTTGAATTGGAAATTCAGGTCGCCAAGGAGGAGGTAGTTGTCTGACGCCAGGGCCTGGGGGTAGTGATCTCTACAATGCCGTCTATGAAAGCTGGGCGGGGGCCGGGTGGCCTGTACACCAGGGTGCCGTGGATGAAGGAGTTGTGCTTGGAGTGGACCAGGAAGTGAAGGTGTTCCATGGTGGTGCATTGTTTATCTGGGACGGCCTTGACACGTAGTGAGGACTTGTGTACAATGGTGAGTCCTCCGCTCAGGCATGAGGGCCGGTCCCTCCTTAGGATGCTGTATCCGCTAGGAATGGCAATGGCGATGTCTAGTCCCGAGATGGGGTTGGTCCAGGTCTCCGTAAGGAAGCCAATGTCTGGCCGGGTGGTGTGGATCAAATCCCAGAGTTCCGTGGTGTGTTTGTGGAGGGAGCGGATGTTCAGGAGCAGGCAGTTGATGGGGTTGTGGAGGTTGTTGGTATCTCGGTGTGTGGAGAGTACCTTCAGCTTTTTGAGGCTGGTGCTGAAGTTGCAGTTCCTTCAGGTGAAAGGTCCGTGGGTGACCTTGTGGGAGATAATGCAGCAGTTGCTGAGATGTCCGGTGTTGAGGCAGAGGAGGGTCTTGACATTGTAACGAAGGCAGGCCAGGTGGTAGTTTAACGGAGATCCAGGGTTCCTGGTGCTGGGCGCCGTCCGGGTGCAGATGGGCTTGCATTTGGCGCACCTTTGGTGCGCTAGCAGCGTGCCCACTGCGTGGCCACCATTAGGAAGGGTAGGGGGCTGGAGGAGCGGTCAGCTGGGAGGCGGGAGGGCGAGAAAGGTGCTTAGGGGGAAGAGAGGGGCAGGGCCAATGGGGCCAGAGTGGGGTGGGTGGGGGCAGAGAAAAGGAGGGAAGATAGAAAAGAAAAGAAAAAAGTGGAAGAGGGCAGAGGAAAGGAGGAGAGATGGAAAAGAAAAGGAAAAACGAGAGAGAAAAGGCAGAAAAAGCAAGAGTGAAGGAGCGCTAGAGACTTGTGATAGCCACTAGACCACCAGGGATGAAGCTTCAACCTGAACCCATGATCACCAGATTGACTCCAAGGGCTAGTCTCTTGTAGCCAGCACCTTGACTCTGCCTGTGAGTCATACCCCACCAAGTGGCGTGACCCCAGTCCTGGACCCATGGAAGCGGGCCTGAAAGTGCCCTGCCAGCCCATCTATTGGCCCAGCAGAACCAACACATCTCCTCTACTGTGTGAACTTTCCAGGCACCAGGACTTTACTTTGCATTCATAGCCTCATCTGAACTAGCACTGCGGAACGCATCCTTGATACAGGCATCAAAAGCCCCTCATTGACGTCAGCCCCGATGACAACGCAGGACTCCACATCGCAGGTCCCACAGCTTTTTCGGAAGTCGTCGCTGTGCGACCCACTCTCGATGTAGGACTTTGCATCGAAAGCCCCCTTGTCGACGGCCTCCTCGGTGACAATGTTGGACTTCGCAGGACATCACAGCCTCACAGCTCCCTGCAACTGACGCTGCGTGATGCACCGCTGACTCAGACCTCTAATCGCCTTGGTTGCGTGACCCATTTTTGACACTGGACCTCGCAACTCTTTGTAACTAGGATTTAAGGTACTCTTGCTCAGCATGCCTAAGTGGGTCCCTGTAGCTAGCCCGCGCTCCATCACAGACAGCCTGAACATGTGACTTTGTCTCGGTCCAGTACAGCAAGATAACCAGAGTTGGCTCCTTGTGCTTTTTTGTGCTATTTTCACATACATTTTTAAAATTACATGTCTCTGGTTCTACTGACTGGATTTTTGTCATTTTGGTCTTGATTTGTTGATTAAAATTATTCTATGTATATACATTTATTTGGGATGTTTATGTTTCTTGTGTCGTGTTTTCACTTTATTAGTTTGAAGTGCTGCATAAATACTTTACACATTGCCTTTAAGTTAAACCTGACTGCTCTTTGCCCAGCTACCAGAGGGTTGAGCACAGGTTAATTTTGGGCTTGCTTGTCTTCACCTTGACAAGGATTGTGGTTTCTGCTTGAGTAGTGTTTCACCTCCCTCAATCAGTAACCCAATTTCTTACACCACATTTTTAATTTACTCTGCAAATTGATGTTTGAGGAGGTGCCTTGACATGCAATTCAATCTGTGGGAGAATCGTATGAGAAAAAATTTCAAGGTGTTCGAGTTTTTGGGATATCTAGCTTTTGGGATACTGCTTTCTTGCCACATTGATAGGACACTAAGCATAGAAATAGGGATGGCAAAGTGATTTGTCAGGTACAGGAATATGGGTAGGGTGAGCCTGTGTTGTCTGAGAGGTTGAGATCACTCAGGAGTGTGCTGTGGGCATGTTGCATGGCCAAGGTGGTGAGGAGATCTGAAAATGTATCAATCAAGTCCTTGTTCTGCCCGGGAGGCCTGTAGGTGAGATGGAAGGTAGCAGTCTGAGTTGCAGAGAGTGGAAAATGGCATGTCATCAGCTCCATGGATTTGAGTGTTACTTGATTGCCTACAGCGCAGGACCAGGAGGATGGCAGTGAGGCCTCCTCCCTTATTATGTGCCTGGTCCAGATGATGGATGTTGTAGCCTGTGAGAAGAAGGATGTCTAGGATGCGCGACGATGTGGGCATGATAAAGAGGATGTCAAGCTCGTTATAAGTGATGAGGACTGCAATGTATGGTGCATGGAGTACTCCATTGATGAGCATGAGTTGGAATATGTGTTCTGTAGTTTGAGTGTGAGCTAATTAGTGGGATGTGTTCAAAGTTGGGTCTGTGTGTTGTGCAAATGTTATGTGAATGTTTGACTTGTCTGGATCTGCGTGTGACGGTGGGGATTGGCAGTATGGGGTGCTGGGTGATGCACAAGATTTTATCTTACCTTGTAAGTTTCACTGCAACAGGCTTTCCAGTCAAAGGCCCTACCTGGCCTTTTAGGCCCAAACAGCAGTGCCATTGTCTGTATCCTCCATTTACTGGGGTTGCCTGTGTGGTGGGGCACCTTAAAGAGTTAATTGTAATAGGGAGAAGGCAGGAAGTGACATCACATCCTGGGCAGATGGACGATCGGACAAACAGTGCTATCACTTCCTGTGCAGATGGAAATTAAGCCTTGAAACATAAAAAAACAAATAGTGACAATACCTCCTTTCTTCCAACTGAATCTTTCCCTAACACTTTGAAGCATATCGGAGGGAACCAATCATGGCCAACAAAGCAGCGTAGGTTTTTCAAATATCCCAATGATTGTGTATGAGAAACCTTTAAATACAATTACTTTCAGTGGACATTATTTGCGACTTATTTGGGTATCCTAAAATTCCAATATTAATGTAACTCTGCTGCATGTGGAAATGTTTTCTGGTAATACCATGCAGTCCTCCGCTGCCTTTTGTCTACGTTTGCCCTATAGAAGTATCACATACCTACATACCTACAGCTCTGAAATGAGACTAGATTAATCGATACATGATCCTGGTGAAAGCTAACAGAGAGGTCAATCTGGGGCACCCATGAGTTCTTGATGCCTATTTAAATGGTGCCGCTTCTTATAAGTACAGGTTGTTTCAAAGTTATCTGAGTGTAAAATCATGTTATAGAACATATTTTGGATCCCTGACAAACTCCCACTGCAGCACCAGCATCATTTGCACATTTTATTCATGCATATGAAGCAGCTGTCAATGTGTTAGCACATCTGAAAGCTATCAAGCAGTTTAGACCTATCCAAATGCTTGCATAATTTGCCTTTCTTTGCAGGTAGGATGAGTCTGACGGAAATCTAAGTTTTCCTATAATATATTACACACTTCAGTTTGCATAACTCTTAATACTGTCTCCAAATGCTGTGTTGTGGAATGACCTTGTAACTTTCTGAAATTGCCAGAGTACTGTATTGGTCTCAGAAAAAATCTAAAACATACAATACTGATTAATGTGCTATTATAATCCAATCTTCCAGCTGCAGCCCCTCCATTAGGGCAGAGGAGTGTCGCCCCTCTGCTGCTAGTGCCACAAAAGGTGAAAAATAAAATGGTAATAAAATGAATTGATTGCCATTTTACTTTTCTCTTTCCCCAGCCTGAGTCGTGTTTGGGGTTGGGGCCACTGCTGCTGACTTGCAGCAGGGGAGTGGTGCTCACTCCACCAGTTTACAGTGAGCATGTCACTTTTGCCGGCTGTCTTGCGATGGCCAGCCTGAAGTGCACAGTTTAAACATCTACACTCAGCTGTCTAAGGCTGCTTGATGGGGAGCAGGCACAGGCCCTCAGTGCATGCAGGAGTGTTGGTGGCAGCCCGCTCCAGCCAATCCTGGTGCTGCTCTCATGCTGCTAACATTATCAGCAGCATGAGAGCAGTATTCAGATTGGCGCAGAGAACTGGACCGGAGGCGAGACAGTGCGTGCTGTGGGTCAGTACATTTTTATTCTTTTTAACCCACTGATGCACTGTAAGACTTACATTTCTGACTTCAGCATCAACGCCACTGTTCTCAGTCGTGGTCCGTTATAGTTTATAACGAGCCATGACTAACAGCTTTGGCATTGACCAGGCACTGCTGGTCAGTGGCTGCCACCCAAATATTTGGGGAGACAGCCACCACTGAAATCTTCTATTTGTTTACAAAATATATACAATTACTATATTTTGTGGTCCTATACCAGATACCACCACGCCTCACTTATACCACATCTCTCAGTCACCTTCAATTGTGATGTCTCCTGAAAAGGTAACAGCACCAACAAAGGCCAGACAACATGATATCAGCACTCGCATGCCTATAAAATACCTTACTCCCTGAATCAGACATCACAGCTCCCATCTTGCTGTTGGCAACACCCTACTCACAGTCATCCCTGACTTCATATTTGTCTTTATACCACTGAGTCATCAAAGTTCTGAAAAGATGCAGTAACATTGCTTATAAATGGCACCGGCTACTTCTCCATACAAGCATAATATTCAAGGCCAGGTGCATCATCTACAAAGCAGTAAAACAGATGCAACAGCACACCATATCATAAAAGTAACTCCTCAAGTGGCACAGGGAGTTGTGACATCACCAAATTCATAAACAAGGATATGTACAAAAGAAAACCCAGGTGACAACTATATGGTTCAAATACTGGAACAGTATCCCTCCATATATCAACCTTGTAAGAACATGGATTATTAGTTGAGGGGGGCAAGAGTCCCAATAAAGTAATATACACATTGCTTGTCAGGGTGAACATAATAATTAAGTGCTTAACTCTATGATAACATGGCACAAAAGCTGTCAGGCTTAACTTAGAGGCACCGTATAAAGTAATTATGCACCCCTCTAACAGTAATAACCTGAAAATATAACATAAGAAAAATCTCAAATATATTTATAAAAATAGAGTAAACCTTGATGCATAAAATGACACCAAAATAACAAAACTCCAATGAATTAATGAGAGTTATGATTTTTTTAAATTTCAGTTGAAAATATCCCCACAAAAGCGCCACTAGCGGGTATCTGGTCCACTGGACTGGGTCAAAGTCACTAATTTAGGCCATCCACAATGGAAAGGGATCAGGTTCGTCCCGGTGAAGCGTTACCTTCTTTGAGTCCATGTAGATGAGAGAAGCCTCAACTGGACCTTCGGGTCAGCTGCAAGGAGTTTGTTATCGGCAAAAGGAGTCGCCGTCCCTGGAACTTCGCATTTGCAGGTCGCTGTTTGGAGCGAAGAGCAAGTTGCCATCAGAACTTCCCATTTGGCAGGAGAGGTGGTGACCGTTGCTGACGCTAGAAGCCTGCCCGCGGTCATGAAAAGCACCAAAATGTCTGGACTTTCACCTTCAGTGCTTATTTGATAGATTTGAGGTAGGGTGAGTACACTATGATACCAGTCCGGGGCCCAAGACCTGAGGGGCATCTCTTGGGGATCAGTACTCACTCCACCAGAGCCAGCAGCAGGGCTCAGGCAGGTCCTTTTGGTGCTGGTCAGCTGGACAATTGCAAAGTAGAAGCCCATCTAGTTCAAAAAGGCGGTCAGCCAACTGATCCTTGAAGTCACTTCCTGGGGAGCCTGGGTTCAAAGCAGGCAGATCAAGTCTTCCTTTTTCAGACAGCAGGGCAGTCCTTCTTCTGAATCTTCTACTGGTCTAGGAGTGTTCTGATGTTGTTGATGGTGCCACATTTATTCCTAGTGCCACCCACTGTATGTGTGTGTGTGTGTGTGTGTGGGGAGGGAGGGGGGCAATACCTGACCTAGTCTGAAACTGGTTCTGGTCAGTTCTCCTCCTCCTTCCCCTGGGTTTGGCACCAAACTGCCTATGTGACAAAGGCAAGGGCAGGCCTGATGTCGGGTTCCTTTGTGTGTGCTGTAGGCAATGTGCTTTGAAATGTAACAAGGCAGGGCAAAACTCCTCCCCAGCTGTCCTGTGAGGAAGACCCACTCCCACTGCCCCTTTTGTCTCCATGTCTACATAGAATACACAATACAAGAGAGTCATTCACAGTCATGCGACCCTAGATATTAGGAGAAAGGCACATTTGGTTTAGGCAGAAAAATGCCAACTTTCTAACTGTTGAGTGTGACCTGCACAACCAGTTAATAAAACAATTTATTTACGCATTTCACCGCTATATACAAAACATTATGTGCTACGTAGGGACATGACCTGCCTGGAAAACTTTACAATAACATGTGAATACCAGACCACCCATTTAATGAGGACCCAATGTGCACAGCGTCAAACATTGTTCACAAGTTTAATATGTCACTGTTTCAAAGTTTCTCAGACCATTTAATACCAATACAAATTATATTCACTTCAGCGTGTGTACAGGATTGGTTAATAAATAATTCAACATAACATATGCTTAAAAAAATACAGAATTCACAGTTCACTCAATTAAACAACACTGATGGTTCCTGATACCCAATGCATTTCAGGACTGGGTGTCCTTTCTTCAGAGCTATTGCTCTACTTCTGTTGCTTTAAATATGGTGAAACCTTGCTGAACATAAAACCATCTGATAATCCAGTTTGCCTGAGGTAGATATGTTTACATTTTTATATTGATTTAAAGTTCTATTAATGAATTTTCCATTTCCCAAAATTTGCATAGTTAATACACTAATCAATCAGTTGCAATATCTATATATGTGTAATTTAAAAGAAAAACTCACCCACCCAGTCCCACAGTAAACCCCACAATACGAAAATTGAAATGGAATACATCATTTTAAGAAATGACAAGTTAACCAAATGAATACCAGTACATTTGTTTTAATGCTTAGCATATATGCCCTAAAAAAGGCCACATCCCAAAATTAAAATAAAATTATAAAGATTATCCAACATTTAAAAAACTAAATACCAATTGAAATGTGTAAAACAGTAACATATAAATTAATTTACATTAATGAATATATACTTTAAAAAACCACAACCCTCCCAATCCCCCATATACTCAACAATTCAAAAATATATATGTTAGACCTGACAGCCTTAGGGTGGTCAACCCTAACTTTTTGCCTGCCTCCCTCCACTTTTTAGATACCTTTTGTTGCTGGTTTTAAGACTCTGCACACTTTACCACTGCTAACCAGTGCTAAAGTGCATATGCTCTCTCCCTTTAAACATGGTAACATTGGATCATACCCAATTGGACTATTTAATTTACTTATAAGTCCCTAGTAAAGCGCACTATATGTGCCCAGGGCCTGTAGATTAAATGCTACTAGTGGGCCTGCAGCACTGATTGTGCAACCCACTTAAGTAGCTCCTTAACCTTGTCTCAGGCCTGCCATTGCAAGGCCTGTGTGTACAGCTTCACTGCCAATTCGACTTGAAATTTAAAAGTACTTGCCAAGCCTAAAACTCCCCTTTTTCTACATATAAGACACCCCTTAGGTATGCCCTAGGTAACTCATAGGGCTGGGTGCTGTGTAGGCAAAAGGCAGGACATGTACCTGTGTAGTTTACATGTCCTTGTAGTGTAAAACTCCTAAATTCGTTTTTACACTGCTGTGAGGCCTGCACCCTTCATAGTCTAACATTGGGGCTACCCTCATATATTGTTTGAGTGGTAGCTGCTAGATCTGAAAGGAGTAGGAACATCATATTTAGTATGGCCAGAATGGTGATACAAAAGCCTGCTGACTGGTGGAGTTCGATTTAATATTACAATTTTAGAAATGCCACTTTTAGAAAGTGAGCATTTCTCTGCACTTAAATCCATCTGTGCCTTACAATCCACGTGTGGCTGGATTAGTTGACAGCTCCCTTGTGCATTCACTCAGACACTCCCCAAACACAGGATACTCAGCCTCACTTGCATACATCTGCATGGGCTTGGAGGGTGGAGGGCCTGACACTTGCATGTCAAAGGACAGTAGCTTGCCCTCACACAAAGGACTGCCACACCCCCTACTGGGACCCTGGCAGACAGGATTGAACTGAAAGAGGACCTTGTGCACTTCTAAGCCACTCTTTGAAGTCTCCCCCACTTCAAAGGCACAGTTGGGTATTTAAACAGGGCCTCTGCCCCTACCAACTAAGACACTTCCTGGAGAGGAGAACCTGAACTAAAACTTGCCTCCTGCTAAGAAGAACTGCCTGGCTGCCCAAAGGACTCACCTGTCTGCTTTCTGTGAAGGACTGCTGCCTTGCTGTTGCCCTGCTGCCTTGCTGCTCTCTGGCTGTGGTGAGAAGTGCTCTCCAAGGGCCTGGATAGAGCTTGTCTCCTGTTCCCTGAAGTCTCAGGACCAAAAAGACTTCATCTCTGCAAGAAGGACTCCTTGTGTAGCAAAATTCGATGCACAGCCTGACAGAAATGACACACAGCCTGCACCACAGTGAAAAATTCACTGCACACCGAACTGGAATGACGCAGCCTGACTTCGCATCGAGAAGATCGACGCAGCGCAAGCGTAGCGACTGGAAATTCAATGCACAGCCCACTGGATCGATGCACAGCCGAGCCAGAACGACATAGCCCGACTTCCAGAGAGGAATCAACGCAGCGCCTGCCGTGCGGTAGAAATTTAGACGCAATGCCCACCGAATCGACGCAGCTCCTGTGACTTCGTTCTGCCAGCATAGGAAATCCACACATCGTCCCCGGGGCGTCTGAAAACCCCTCAACCTGAAGAGGATTTACGACAGAGCGCCGGAAATCGATGCACAGCCGTCCCTGCGTGAAAACGAAATGATGCATCGCCATGTGCGGCCCCAGAAATCGATGCATACCCCTTTGTTTCCACGCATCTCCCCCTCTGCGGCCGTTTGCAGAGATTTTGCATGCGAACCAGGTACTTTGTGCTTGAAAGAGACATTTATTGCTTTTAAAAAGACTTAAGACACTTTATATCACTTTTGCAGTGATATCTCAACATATACTTATTGCATTTTAATTGTTTTGACCCGCATCTTATCAGATAAATATTATATATTTTTCTAAACACTATGTGGTGTATTTGTGTGGTGCTATACTGTGTGATTGCATGATCTATTGCACAAATACTTTACACATTGCTGTTAGAAATGGGGTTTTTGGTTGGCAGGCAGGTTACCCTCTGACCAAGCAAAAGCCCTCACTTTAGTCAGGGTAAGTCACACACAATCCAAGATTATCCTGTGCCCACCCTCTGGTAGCTTGGCACGAGCAGTCAGGCTTAACTTAGAAGGCAATGTGTAAAGCATTTGTGCAATAAATCATACAATACCACAATATAACACCACAAAAATACACCACACAGTGTTTAGAAAAATATATAATATTTATCTGGGTATTTGCAGGTCAAAATGATCAAAGATGCAATATGAATTTGTAAAGATATCACTGAAAAGTGAGATAAAGTGTCTTAAGTCTTTAAAAAGCAAACAAAGTCTCTTTCAAGCACAAAGTACCTGGTTTCTGGTGGAAAATCTCCGCAGAGGGCAGCAGAAGAGGAGATGCGTGGAAAAATGGTGTGTGCGTCGGTTACGCCCCATCACACACGGACTTGCGTCATTATTTTTCACGCGGGGAGACGTGCGTCATTCTACGGGAGGAAAAATGGTGTGTGCGTCGGTTGCGCCCCTTTACACACGGACTTGTGTCGTTATTTTTCACTCGGGGGAAGACGTGCATCGTTTTCCGCCACGCGGACCGTCTCCTTCTATGGTTCGCGGGGATTACCAGATGTCCCGGGTCTGTGCGTGGATTCTCCTGCTTGTTTTCCGGCTGCGCGTCATTCCACAGGGCTGTGCGTCTAAATTTCGCTCTCACAGCAGGCGTTGCGTCGATTTCTCCTTGGAAGTCAGGCGGCGTTGTCCTTGCGAGGCCGTGCGTCAAAGTTCCGGTCGTCCCGAAGGCGTTGCATCGATCAGCGTCGGTGTGCGGCGTTTTTCTCGCCGCGGAACAAGCTGTGCGTCGAACATTTCGGTGCACGAAGCGTCCAAGTGAAAGAGAGAAGTCTTTTTGGTCCTGAGACTTCAGGGAACAGGAAGCAAGCTCTATCCAAGCCCTTGGAGAGCACTTTTACAGCCAGACAAGAGTTCAGCAAGGCAGCAGGCCAACAGCAAGGCAGCAGTCCTTTGTAGAAAAGCAGACAGGTGAGTCCTTTGAGCAGCCAGGCAGTTCTTCTTGGCAGGATGTAGTTTCTGGTTCAGGTTTCTTCTCCAGCAAGTGCCTGATGAGGTAGGGCAGAGGCCCTGTTTTATACTAAGTTGTGCCTTTGAAGTGGGGGTGACTTCAAAGAGTGTCTAAGAAATGCACCAAGCCCCCTTTCAGTTCAATCCTGTCTGCCAGAGTCCCAGTAGGAGGTGTGGCAGTCCTTTGTGTGAGGGCAGGCCCTCCACCCTCCCAGCCCAGGAAGACCCATTCAAAATGCCGATGTATGCAAGTGAGGCTGAGTACCCTGTGTTTGGGGTGTGTCTGAGGAGCTGTCAACTAAACCTAGCCAGACGTGGATTGAAGGGCACAACAAGATTTAAGTGCAAAGAAATGCTCACTTTCTAAAAGTGGCATTTCTAGAATAGTAATATTAAATCCGACTTCAACAGTCAGCAGGACTTTATATTACCATTCTGGCCATACTAAATATGACCTTCCTGCACCTTTCAGATCAGCAGCTGCCACTTCAACAGTGTATGAGGGCAGCCCCAATGTTAGCCTATGAAGGGAGCAGGCCTCACAGTAGTGTAAAAATGAATTTAGGAGTTTTACACTACCAGGACATATAACTACACAGGTACATGTCCTGCCTTTTACCCACACAGCACCCTGCTCTAGGGGTTACCTAGGGCACACATTAGGGATGACTTATATGTAGAAAAAGGGGAGTTCTAGGCTTGGCAAGAACTTTAAAATGCCAAGTCGAAGTGGCAGTGAAACTGCACACACAGGCCTTGCAATGGCAGGCCTGAGACAAGGTTAAGGGGCCCCTGAAGTGGGTGGCACAACTAGTGCTGCAGGCCCACTAGCAGCATTTAATCTACAGGTCCTAGGCACATATAGTGCACTCTACTAGGGACTTATAAGTAAATTAAATAGCCAATCATGGATAAACCAATCAATAGTACAATTTACACAGAGAGCATATGCACTTTAGCACTGGTTAGCAGTGGTAAAGTGCCCAGAGGTCAAAAGCCAAGAACAGCAGGTCAGAAAAAATAGGAGGAAGGAGGCAAAAAGTTTGGGGATGTCCCTGTCAAAAAGCCAGGTACAACAATTGCCTTCTAAGTTAAGCCTGACTGCTCAGTGCCAAGCTACCAGAGGGTGGGCACAGGATAATTTGGATTGTGTGTGACTTACCCTGACTAGATAGAGGGTCCTTGCTTGGACAGGGGGTAACCTGACTGCCTACCAAAGACCCCATGTCTAATAATATACTACTATAATATATTTAAAAAAAAAAATGCTACAATAACATATATGATACAACAAAACATGATAAAATACATATTGAAATTAACATTATTTTGCATTTTGGTATTATAGCAAAACAGTTAAAAAGATATAAAATAGTAAAAAAAGATACACCAATCTTCTATATCTTGGTCCACCATATTTATATACTCACAATATTTTGACCATGATATTACGGTTAGATGCTACCTTTAGGCCGATATTTAGGTGGATTGTGGCTCCATATCCTAGCATCTATCATCTGTAGAGGCTGTTACAATTATGTATTGATTTTCTGAGCACATTGTTCATCACAATAAGTACTGAAAACATTGTTATTTAAAACGGCTCCTAATTAGTACTTTCAAGTACATTCTAAGATTTAATCCTTCAAGGAAATATTGTTAAATCCTCTTTGCCCTAGCTTCATTACTCCAGAGTTTGATAATCAGGAGGCTGCAACAAACCTGGCTAAAAACATACAACATTCAAGACAAACTTCACTTATGTAAACTTAACAAAATATGCAAATCATCAATCATAAAAGCTAAAAAAAAAAGTTCTACTCAGACAGAATTCGAAATGCTATGGGCCCGATTCACAAAGGTAAACTTAGACAAAAACATGTAAGTTTAGACCAAAAGTCTAACTTTCCTTGTAGTAAAGTTAGACTTTTGGTTCTAGTTTACACTGTTGGTTTAAGTTTAGACTAAAATTCTAAACTTAGGACAAAAATCTAACTTTACTCGTGTACTACGAGTAAAGTTAGACTTTTGGTCTAAGTTTACACTTTTTGTCTAAGCTTAGCATTTTGGTCTAAGTTTACCTTTGTGAATCAGGCCCTATATCTGCAAATAAAGAATTTATTAAAATGCTTAACGAACTTTGCAAACCTAAATGCATGGAAGGAACTCATCCCATTACTAACAAATTCACAGGCAAACTGGCAAATCATTACACAACCAGTGCAAACACATAAGGCACTCATTATGACATTGGCGGTTAGTGCCGTTTACCGCCATGCTGACTGCCACCAACATACCGCGACCGTGGCAGTATACCACTATGCGTATTATGACACACACATAGAAATCTGCCACTATACAGACACACACACAAGTCCGCCACACCAAAGGTCAGTGATAAAATGGCGGTACCAAAATCCACACCGTTACGCCAACAGAAATACTTCCACAGCATTATGACCCACGAATCACTGCGGCGGACATTCAACCGCAGTAAACCATTGGCGGTACATACCACTGCGCTCAAAATACACACAACCTAACAAAACTACACCACATTGGTCAATACACACACCTGACACACATACACACACCACACTAACACACCCATACCAATATAAAACACCCACCCACATTAGCCGCAATCCTTTACCACTAAGTACAATTTACAACAGAGAGAGAAACATGCCAGGAGCACCCACATAGCCAGAGCCACAGAACACCATCACCCATACACCATACACGCACCTCACAGCACACACCCCAGCACATCACCCCACACACCCTCACACACACCATACACACTACACCCATGGCACCACAAAGACAGCCCAGATTCTCTGAGGAGGAGCTAAGGGTCATGGTGGAGGAAATCATCAGGGTAGAGCCACAGCTATTCGGATCACAGGTCCAGCAGACATCCATTGCTAGGAAGGTGGAGCTATGGCGGAGAATCGTGGACAGGGTCAACGCCGTGGGACAGCACCCAAGAACAAAGGATGACATCAGGAAGAGGTGGAACGACCTACGGGGGAAGGTGCGTTCCGTGGTTGCAAGACACCAGATATCAGTACAGAGGACTGGGGGTTGAATCCCACCTCCTCCCCCACAACTAACAATATGGGAGGAGCAAGTCTTGGCAATAATGCATCCTGAGTGCCTAGCGGGAGTAGCAAGAGGACTGGACTCTGGTAAGACAAATCTTAATTACTTTCACCCCCTACCTGCATGCCATCACATAACCCCACCCCTACTCTCACCCCATACCCCCACCACCTCACATACACCCCACCATCACAACCCACCCCTCCAAGTACCCAGCACTGCAGCAACAACAATGCATGGGCAACACTCACAGCCCTGCATGGACACCCATCACCACAGCATGCACACTAGTCACAATCACTTAGCCAACCAAATTACAACTCACACAAGCCAAAGCTGCCTTGGTAATAACAACCATAGAGGGAAACATACCCATGCACAAGATGGCACACACAGTAACAATAACACTGCATTTACATACCCACCGGACCCCCACACAACGTCTCCAGAGAGGAGGTGCCAGCAACATCCAGTCCCCCCTGAAGAGGTCCACAGTGATGACAGAAGCTCTGCACGCCTGGATATGGATGACCAATCTGGCCCATCAGGGACCTCTGGACAGTCAGTTACCAAGGCACAGTCCCATCCCACCACAGAGCCTCCCCCCTCAGGAAACACCAGCACAGCACACACACAACGGCCCGTACCACTGCCCCCAGGACACATCAGTCAGCAGTGTGTCCACCACTACAGGGACCCCAGGCAACCCCACAAACACAGGACGATCAGGGACCTGGGGTCAGTGGCAGTAGGCACATGGTTCAGGGGCCAGAGGCACAGGGCAACAGGGAAGCTGGGAGCTCTGCTATGCGACAGTGGGAGGACAGGCCCAGGAAACTGACTCTCTACGAGGCACTCACCAACATCCTGGGAACATATCACCATTCTCAGGAGACCATGGGCCAGATACTGGCCAAGTTGCAGGAGACCCAGCAGTTGCAGGAGGGACAGTACCTGGGGATCAGGGAGGACCTGAAGGACATCCACACCACCCTGGTCACCATTGCAAGGGTGCTGGCAGACATGACCAACACCATGAGGGAGGCAGTGGCACGCCAACAGGCCCGTGACACTAGCCACACCGATGAACAGCCTTCCACCTCCGCTGCCACTAGTGGACAGGAGGCCCCGCCACAGGACCAACAGGCCACCAGCACCCCACCCCCTGCAGAAGGAGAACCACCCCGCAAACGGTCCCTACAATCCAGGCAGAAGCCAGAGAACATTGCCAAGACCCCCGTCAGGAAATAAAACTCCCCTGATTGTCACCCTTGTGTCCCACTCTGTCACCCTGTCCACCTTGAACTGACATTGCTCCACTTCCTATGCCCCCTTGGACAATGCACCTGTGATACCAATAGACTGGACCCTTTCCTGGACTTTCTTCCACCATCACCCAAGCCCATTGCACATCCCCATTTACTTCTCAGCACTGAAATAAACACCCTTGGAAAAAAACAAGTATGGAGTATGTCAAATGATTTAAGGATGTAGTTGTTTAACAATCAGTAGACATTGCAAATAGACTGTACAGTGATGTATACATAGTTATGACCTGTAATGTGCTGCATTCAATACACCAGGAGCCACAGAACGGCACACATATCTGCAGATAGACATGTTAAAGTGTACAATAAGTGGCCTTTGTAGTGGGAACAGCAGCCAGCCAGAGAAAATTCACTTCACAAAACAGCAATGGAAGGTGAGGTTACAGTGTCTTACCTGTGTGTCACAAGAAGTACTGTTGTATTATAGTTGTTCTGTTGTCCACATCCTCTTCCTCTTCGTCACTGTCCACAGGCTCCACCGCTGCCACACGACCATCTCCAGCCTCATTCTCCTGCAGAAAAGTCACCTGGCGTCTCAAGGCCAGGTTGTGCAACATGCAACATGCAGACTTTCTTGGGTGAGTAGCACAGTGTTCCATCTGTCAGATGGAGGCACCTGAACCTGGCCTTCAGGAGGCCAAAGGTGCGCTCAGTGATCTTCCTTGTTCGTCCATGTGCCTCATTGTAACGTTCCTCTGCCCTTGTCCTGGCATTCCTCACTGGGGTCAGTAGCCATGAGAGGTTGGGGTAACCAGAGTCACCTGTAAATATTGAGGGATACCTGTTAGCCAGACACTAACCCTTAGGGCCAAACCCACACCCATATACCAACAGACACTGGGTGGGGACCATGGGCTCACCTATTAGCCACATCTGGTGCCTCTGGAGTTAAGCCATCACACATGGGATGCTGCTATTCCTCAGGATAAAGGCATCATGCACCGATCCAGGATACTTTGCATTTACATGGGAGATGTACTGGTCCTCCATGCACACTATCTGCACATTCATAGAGTGAAAGCTCTTTCGATTTCTGAACACCTGTTTATTTTTCCGGGGGGGGGGGACAAAGGAAATATGTGTACCATCAATAGCACCAATGATGTTGGGGATATGTCCCAGTACATAGAAGTCAGCCTTCACTGTGGCCAAATCCTCCACCTGGGGGAATACGATGTAGCTGCGCATGTGTTTCATCACGGCAAACAACACTCTGGTCAGCACGTTTGAGAACATAGGCTGTGACATCCCTGCTGCCATGGCCACTGTCGCTTGGAAGGAGCCACTTGCCAAGAAATGGAGCAATGATAGGACTTGCACAAGAGGGGGGATCCCAGCGGGGTGACAGATAGCTGAGATCAGGTCTGGCTTCAATTGGGCACACAGTTCTTGGATTGTGGCCCTATCAAGTCTGTAGGTTAGGATAATGTACCTGTCCTCCATTGTTGCCAGGTCCACCAGTGGTCTGTACACTGGGGTATGTCTCCATCTCCTATTCATCCTCAGCAGTTGAACTCTAGGGTGAAAAACGGTGAGCAGATGGTCATATTCAAACATATCCTCAGAGTAAACATTTCCTCCGCCTTGCATTTTGTGACAGAAACAGTATGTGAACATGTAGTTTCGTAAATGTGCCTATGTCTGTTGTGACGCAGTTAGGTGCCATGGCCTGTTCCCTCCTGAAATGGCAGCCGCCTGACCTGTGTGGAGGGACAAGTGGAAATGATGTAATTCCGCTAACGTTGTGCGCCGTTGCAGGAGGCAGTCGACGACCCCCGTGCAACACCTCATTGGTTATCATTGGGCCCTATGGGTTCCAGTTGCCAATGGTGATGTACGCCGCCGGTGACGATACGCACCGCTGCGGACGTGACCGCCATTTTCTATCTGTTCACTCACTTGCTACCTGACCTTCAACAGGAGAGGACCTACACTACAAGTGCTGCTGTGACCTGTGTCTGGAAACGACCATGGCTCGAGTGTCTGGGGAAAGAGTCCATGCCTTCACTGCAGAGGAGTTGGAGAGACTGGTAGATGGGGTCCTACCCCAGTACCGTTTACTTTATGGTCCTCCAGACCAACACGTGAGTACACTGTGAGCACGATGCATGGGGCATGAATGCATGGAGTTCTGTGTGTGTAAGCCTCGTGTAAGGGGGGGTGGCTGCGGGGTCCTGGGCAGAGTGCTGCATGTATGGTGGTCAATGTCTGTGCGTAAGGGGATATGGTGGGCCATGAGTGCAACAGGCTGGACGGTATGACAAATACCTTTTTCTATGTATCTTTTTCTGCAGGTCAGTGCCCATCAGAAAAAGGGTATTTGGCGTGCCACTGCCAAGGACGTGCGGACCTTGGGGGTCTTTGAAAGGCGGAGCACCCACTGCCTCAAACGGTGGGAGGACCTGCACCGCTGGGCAAGGAGGATGGTGGAGGCCCAGCTGGGGATGGCCTCCCAATGAGGAAGGGGTGCCCGTCGTACCCTGACCCCCCTAAAGTTCCACATCCTGGCGGTGGCCTATCCGGAGTTGGATGGGCACTTGAAGGCATCACAGGGTTGAGTACAGTTTCAGAATCAGAAAATTGCGTGTGTTGAGGTGGTACCTGGGTGGGGGATGTGGGTCTGTGGGTGCCCCTAGGCCAGGACGCATATGGCAGGGTAGGTTCCATGATGGGCGGGACTGATGCACTCCAACCCCAAATATGCTAGTGGGCATTTACTAATGGGCAGGGTCCTCTGGGTTTCAGGTGTGCTGCTATTGGCGTTAGGCATTGTACTCCATGGTCTGGTGACTAGCATTGTAACTGGTAGTGCATGGCCTAGTGCATAGGGCTGTTCCCTGTGTGTTGTGTACGCCAATGGTGGTGTTGTTGCTGGCATTGACCAATTGTATCCTCTGTCTCCCCCCCTTTTTGTTTTGTCACCCTGTCCTTGTGTGCATTAGCATAATCTGGCGGAGGAGCAGAGGCACTGGCGACGGAGGGAGCTGCATCCCTCATGGCCTATGAGGGCTAATCCACCGATGGTGAGGTCACCAGTGGGATGGAGGGCAAGGGGAGCACCACAGCAGAGACAGGAGGGGTCAGTTCGGACAGCAACACCTCCTCTGATGGAAGCTCCCTGGTGATGGCGGACATCTCTGTGGCCACCCCAACTACAGGTATGGCCGCCACCCCCGTACCGCCCTCCCAGCAGCCCTTCATTGTGTTTCCCGTGCCTGCTCACCCAGGAGGGTGGGCATCTCCTTCGTCCCAGGCACCTCAGGCCCCTTCGCCCCAGTCAGCCCTTCTGCCCCCAGTGAGGAGTCTATTGACCTCCTGCGATCCATCTCTATTGGGCAGTCAACCATAGTGAATGCCATCCAGGGGCTGGCAGGGCATTTGCAACAAACAAATGCATTCCTGGAGGGCATTCACTCTGACATGGCAGCCCAACAGAGATCATTCCAGGCTCTGGCCAACTCCCTGATGGCAGCCTTTGTCCCTGTCTCTAGCCTCCCTCCTCCAACTTTCTCTACCCAGTCCCATTCCCCTGAGCCCCAGCCTATCAAAAGCACACCTTCAGACCAGCATGCACCCAAATCAACAGTCAGAAGTGGCTCAGACAAACACAAGCACCACACTCCATCCCACAGTCACTCACACAAGCACCATCCAGATGCAACATCCACTGCCTCCACTGTGTCCCCCTCCTCCTCGTCGTCCACCTCCCTCCCAGTAGCGTCTCCACTCACACCTGCATGCACTACATCCTCATCCACAACCTCCATCACCATCACGCCTATCACTACACGCCCCTCACTGGCAGTCACCATCCCCACATCTATGCACACGTCCCCTGTGTCCTCTCCCACTGTGTCTGTGCCTCCTCCTCCCAAAGTACACAAACGCAAGCACTCAGACACCCAACAGCCATCCATCTCACGGCAGCATCCAGCCCATGCACCTGCACCCAAAACACAGCAGACAGACACCTCCTACCACCACTCCCTCTTCCACCACTCCCAAACTTTCACTCTCTTCCAGCCCCAGTGTCCCTAAAAAGTTTTTCCTCTCCACTCTTGACCTATTCCCTGCCCCTCCCCACCCCCATCCTTCGCTTCGGGCCAGGTTGGTCAGGACCCAGGCTAGCACCTCAGCCACCAAGACCATAGCCACTGTCGTTTCTGCAGCCACTGCAGTTGTGAGAGGCACCGTGAAGACACCCATCCACACAGCCTGTGTGCCTGCACCAGCTGCCAAGGGCAAAAAGGGACATGGAACCTGGTGCTAGAGCAGCATCTGGGCAAACAACACCAGCCATGGCACTTCAGCTGTCCGAGGCTGCGGGGGAAGGGCCGGAGCCTCCCCCCACCACAGGCAGCACCATTGCCAGCACTGCCACCAGCACCGCCACCTGCACCGCCACCAGCACCACTGCCAGCACCAATGCCAGCAGCAGCAGCCCCAGTGGGCAGCCATCCGAGGCTGTGGGGAAGGGCTGGAGCCTCCCCCCACCACAGGCAGCACCGCCTCCAGCACCGGCACCTGCACCGCCACCAGCACCACTGCCAGCAGCAGCAGCCCAGGTGGGCAGCCGTCTGAGGCTGCGGGGGAAGGGCTGGAGCCTCCACCCACCACTGGCAGCACCACTGCCAGCCCCACCACTGCCACCACTGAGCAGCCATCACCGCCGGCAGGCAGTGTGTAGTCGTGCCTCCATGGGCTGTAGTGCATCCTGGTCCCTGCAAAAATTGTAGGTGTGACACCCAGGTGAGAGACTGTGACCTTGCGCCCTCCACGATCTGCATCACAGGGCACAAGGCCCCCTCCAGAGCCAGTGGAAGAAGGCATCCACTCACCCCATCCTTGAAGGATGAAGCACACTGGGCACAAGGCCCCCTCCAGAACCATTGGAAGAAGGCATCCACTCACCCACTCCTTGCCAGGATGAAGCACACTGGGCACAAGGCCCCCTACAGAACCAGTGGAAGAAGGCATCCACTCACCTCCTCCTTGCCAGGATGAAGCACAAAACCAGTGGAAGAAGGCATCCACTCACCTCCTCCTTGCCAGGATGAAGCACAATGGGCACAAGGCCCCCTCCAGAACCAGTGGAAAAAGGCATCCACTCACCCCCTCCTTGCCAGGATGAAGCACACTTGGCAAAAGGCCCCCTCCAGAACCAGTGGAAGAAGGCACCCACTAGAGAGACTGTGGCCTTGCACTCCCCAGGACCAAGCAGTGGACAAACCACCGCCTTGAGAGACTGTGTCTTTGCACCCCCCAGGACCAAGCAGTGGGCAAAACACCCACTTGAGAGACTGTGGCTTTGCACTCCCCAGGACCAAGCAGTGGGCAAACCACCCACTTGAGAGACTGTGGCTTTGCACTCCCCAGGCCAAGCAGTGGGCAAACCACCCACTTGAGAGACTGTGGCTTTGCACTCCCCAGGACATTGCAGAGGGCATGTGGCCCCCTCCAGTAGCAGTGGCGTTGTACCATCTTCCGGCTGAGGTGCCCTCCCTTCCCCTTCCCCCTGAGGTGCCTGTGCATTTTCAACCTGATGCCCCACCAGTGTTCTCTCCGTATTGAGGCAGGAGTCAAGTGGGGCCTTGGCCTATGTGATATGGCCCTGTGGCCCACGGACATTTTGGACTGGGCAGTGTCCCTCCATTTGTATAAATTGTAGATACTGTTTTGTGCTTTGAGGACGTATTTCTCGGAATTTATATTATTACACTGACTTTACTCACTTCCTTTTGTCCTTGCGTTATTCCTGAAGGGTACGGGGTGGATATGTAATGTTGTTGCATGTGTTTGTGTGTATGGTGTTGGGGGTGGAGGTGTTGCGTGTTGCGTGTGTGTGTCACTCTCTTTTTCCTCCCACCCTCCCTTGTGTGCTAGGTGCGGTACTCACCGTGGTTGTCTTCGCTGCCGTTCGTGTTCCTGGTGTAGGATGAGGTATACCAGCATGGGCAACACCTGTAGTTCGGGCTCCATGGCATCGTGGTTCTTCCTTGAGTGTCCAGAGGTGAGTCGTTTCCCTTCTGTGTACTGTTTCTGCCGTGCTTTTGATGGCGTTGGTACCGCCCCGGAAAAGCTGGCAGATTGGCTTGTTGTAATAGGGTGGGCGGTACCTTGTCTTCCGCCTGGCTGTTGGCAGTTACTGCCGCGGTGCTTGTTGCTACAGCTGTGGCGGTCAGTGTGTTAAAGTGGCTGTCTGTGTGGACGGTTTCCGCCGTGGTCATAATTCAATTTTTTTATCGCCGGCCTGTTGGCGGTATTACCGCCGCTTTATCACCAACCGCCAGGTTTGTAATGAGGGTCATTAGACTCCTATTTAAAACAAAGGAAAACCACCAGCACCAACCCGTTTCTGAAAATACCCAAGAGTAAGCCAACCCAGCCTCTGCACTCCTTCAAACAAATATCACAAAGTGAATTTATGTATCTGGACAAAGCAAGCAGGCCTTTTGGCTGCCCTTCTGACCCTTGTCCACCACACATCTTCAAAAACATTATTTGATCTATCTTTGCTGCCACACCAGTACGAAGAATCATCAATAATTTTTAAACTACAGAAATCTTTCCTGAAGACCTTAAAAAGGCATATATATGCCCATTATTGAAGAAAACAAACCTGTATCCGCATGGCACAACAACTACAGACCAAGTACAAATGGACTTTTCCTGGGCAAACTGATAGAAAGAGCAGCTTTCGTCCAGATGTCACAATTCATTGAAGATAACTCCATACTTTCAGACTACCTAACTGGATTCTTCCCAGGAAGAGTCAGTGAATCTGCCCTCATCGCCATCTGAAATTATCTTAAAAACACAATAGACTGCAATCGAGTTGCTGCACTACTTCTCCTGGACCTCTCAGCTGCCTTCGACACAGTTGACCATGACACCCTGATACAAAGACTCAACAATGCTGGCTAGAGGGGACTGCTTTTGACTGGACCACATCCTACCTTCAAAACAGAACAAATGTCATCCATACCCCTCCTCTTTTTTCGTCCAAACCCCACTTCACAAAGTAGGGTCCCTCAAGACTAAATCATCTCACCCATACTTTTCAACATCTACATGATGTCATTACCAGCAATGATCAATGAATTTCAACTCGCATGCTACAACTATGCAGAATGACACACAACTACTCTTCAAACTGGAATGCCCTAAAGGCATTGGAAACTCACAAATCTTCAGTTGCCTCAATGCCGTTGATCAGTGGATGACATGGAGCCATCTCAATCTGAATGCTTCCAAATGGAAGTACTCACATGTGGTGACTGGAAAATTATGACCCACTCTGCACCTGGCGTGATGGTCTGGGACCACCTCCTAAAGTATCTAAGGAAGTTAGAAACCTTGGAATTACCATAGACTCCAAGTTAACAATGAATACCCAAGTGAACAAGTTAGCAAGATCAAGCTTCAGCACCAAGAAAACTCTGCAAAGCATCCTTCCCCACCTTGGATTTCCACACAAGGTGCAGTCAACTATCTCCCTTGTACTATCGAAACTGGATTACGTCAGTGGCCTCTACCATGTATCATCTCTGACTACTATGAGAAAACAACAACGCATTCAGAACTCGTCTGCCAGACTTTTGCTGCATGTAAAGCCAAAAGCCCACATCTCCCCTGAGGGCCCTATATTGGTTACCGGTTGCCAGAAGATTCACTTTCAAGCTGCTTTCTATCACCCACAAAGCAATACATGAAAGAGGTCCACTTTTCTTCAGGAATAAAATCACCAAATACATTCAACAAAGAAACCTCTGCTCAAGATTGGCACCTCGTCTCAAAACACCTCCATGAAAGAAAAAGACAATAGGTGGTACATCTTTCTCTGTTCAAGGAGATACCCCTAGGGGTGATAGTGTTGCACTTCACCAATGAATGAGTGATTGATTGATGGATTACCCAAATATAAGATCCACGGATAACTATCTTATATTCAGAAGACAACTCAAGAGTTGGCTCTTTCCTACACAACTACCATATCCAAACAGTAATAGGCTGCATATCCCTGTGTATGTAAACATTTATAATTTAATTATATGTATGTATCTCGATATGTATATTTGTTTGTACAAATATATATACTAACTATTTTGTCTTAAAATATATACATATTCTTTAGGTCTGATTAACAAATGTATATTTTACATACGGTTAAATGTATATATGTATGTGTGTGTAGGTGTATATATTATGTGTATGTAAGTATATTTGTAATAATGTATATATGTGTACATTTTTCTATGCTTAGCATGTTCATAGGTCATTGCATAGTTTCTATATAAGTTGGTTGATAAAATGCTTTTGAGTCTATGTTTTTATTTTATCTACTACAATCGGTATATATATTATCTCAAATATTTATCTACAAGCATTTCACTATTAAAATATTGAGGAAAGATAAAATGAAAAGTACACAAATAAATTAACTTCAAACACTGCAACTCTTGACAGTTTGTGTTTATACGATACAACTTTAAATCTCAATATAGTATATTCCTTACACATATATTCCCTTACTAAGTAATCATGTATCTATATATTTACTACTTTAGTCCGACTGTACAAGAGGAAAAAAATTGCTCTGTCTCACCATCACTCTATACGTCTATCAATCTATCCTCTATCTCCACTCTCTGACTCATCCTAAACCCATTCTACTTCTATGATCTCCAAAATAATCCCTTCCTAGACTCTTCCCTCCTCTGCCCCTGCTGGCTCCCCCCCAAACCTCAGTTTACTACTATGATCTTCCAAACAATCTTACTAAATTTTCCCTCATTTATCTGTCATCTGATTAATCCCAAGCCCCATTTTACTACTTTGATCTCCCTAACCCTTTCTACACACTCTTCCATCCTCCATCTCTCCTTTACTCATCCCAAACCTCATCTTACTAATATGATCTCCCAATTAACACCTGGTTTATTCCCTCTTCCATCCCTCCATTATTCTGTTCAATCCAACTAACAGACTCACATTTCCTTCGCTCAAGTTAACTCATACATCCCTATACTAATACTAATACTGTACTCATATTTCCCGATACTAGCCCATCACTAATCCTGTATTACAAGATCCATTATATCCTATGGAACTTGTAAAATGGCGGGCGGGATATCCTTGATGTTTGTGGCTGAGAATCCCATCCACCAAAGGTCGTAATCAGGTCCTTAGTGCCAGGCATGCATTCCTCACAAGAGAATCTAAGTTTACGGCCTCATTATGAGTCTGGTGGTCACTAGACTGCCAGACTCGTGGATGGCGGTCGGACTGCCACCAATGCGGCAGTCCAAACACCACATTACAACCCTGGCAGTCGGACCTCCAGGGAACTGCCAGCTCCACCAGGATCAGAGATCCCGGCGGTCTGAAGGAAGGTGGCGGCCTAATCCACCAGGGCAGCCTGGGGATTAAGACCTTGTTCTCCGCCAGCCTTTTCAAGGCGGTAGCACCACCATGAAAAGGCTCCCAGAGAAGGGGTGCAGGGGGCCCCAGGGGGACCCCTGCACTGTCCATGCACTTGGCATTGGCAGTGCAGGGGCTTCCCTAGCCAGCACCCTCGCGATGTTCACTGTTTGCTTTGCAGACAGTGAGCATTGCAAGGGTGCTTATGCAACCGCAGGCTACAGCATTGCTGCCGGCTCGATTACCAGCCAGAGACAATGCTGTAGCCTGCTTCCCGCTAGGCCAGCAGGCAGAAACTCAGGTTTCCGCCCGCTGACCTAGTGGAAAACTCTTAATAACTCCGGAGGGGAGGTCGCCGCATAGACAGCGGCCACCATGTCGGGAGTTCGGCGGACGGAGTTTTCCATCTGCCAAACTCAAAATCCAGCCCTACGTGTCGAAAACGCCCTCTCCAACTTTATATGTGAAAACATGATAAGAAACATTCAAATTGAAATGCCTGTTCATTGTAAAGAAGCCATAATCTGCTCAACTGAAACTGAACAAAAGGCAAATTGTTATAAACCTGGTTTTTACAGTTCCTTCCAGATATTTTCTGCTATCATGAGTGTGTTTCCTGGAAAACTAGACATAATAGTGTGACCCATTAATGGCAAACAACTATGAAAAAAATGTGTAATGCGAAATCTGTGAATTTAGCAAGAGTTGGCCTATGTCACTAAAGTTTGTCCAGGCGTTACAGAAAAGGGCTCTGTTATATGCAGGGGGAGAAGAGGATGAAGAGTGGCATTTGCAAATAATTGCTGGTTTTCATCTGCCCACTTTGTAGTTTATCTGGCTCATTTAGACTGGGAGAGACACTTGAATACCTATAGCTGAGCCTCTGCTGATTCTGCTGTCTGAACTTCTTTGCTGGATTTGTCACAAACAGAAAAATAAGCAATGACCCAATTCTCTGGAAGGAAACATAAACATAGCTTTTTTATTTTTCAAAAATAAGTCACCATCACCTGCTACTGGGCTAGTTTGTGCAACAAGGTGATTTCCTTGCCACAACGAGTGACCATAAATCTGAGCGCCCCTCTCCAGCAACTATGAGGAGCCACCCACTTCTACTTCACAGGGCTATCTGCACATATGGACATCATTCAATTTCTCAAGAGCTTGACTCACTGCTTGTCTTTAGCTTGACTTCCACTGTATTGGATGGAGTAGAGCAGAAAGGCATCTCATCACTTATCAAGTACTTATCTAAGCCCCCTGTCCTTTTTGTTGTAGAAATTATTTTCTCTTTTTATCTTTTTATGCTCTTTTGGCCATTATTCATACCTTGTTGATACACCAAAGGCAAGCATTCCATGGGTGAAAAAACCCAACTACCTGAAAAACCCTTTGGGTAATACTCACAGGTGAGGAAATTCTGGAGGAATCCCCTACCATCAAACCGCATGTCCCAGGCTTGCCCTCATTAAGCACTGTCAGTCAATGGCGGGGCTTCTTTGAGATACCTTTCTTAGCAGCCGAACATCTCTCCTGAAAGAGTTGCACAACCTCCACCTTGCAGCAGTTTTTTCAATCTCTTCACATAATTCCTAAAATAACTGAACCTCCAAAATCTTACCTTCTTGATGGTGTCATGAGACAATCAAGCACCTGCTGACTCCATAGTCTCTTCTATCCGGAAGGAAGTGTGGTGAAGATTTGCTTCTCAAAGGCAAATTATACCACACTTTTCTTGGAAATGTTTTTAAATTGGTACACCATCAATTAAACCCCATTTTGTGCCCCTGTGACCTAATTGACAGATATTGCATCAAAGTTGTGACCAGGCATATCTCGTCCAATTCCTGTTCCTGCCAAAGGTGACCCATGCAGCCCTACTGTCTTGATCACTTCAGGCATTGGAACATTGAAGCCAATCCTGTCATCTTCAGTCTGGCATTGTTGCCTCTGGACCACTCTCTCAGGTGCACACTGTTTCACTCCAGCTTACTTGCTCTAGTTGTTCCAAAAAAATCGAAAAGGCACATCTGAAAAAAAGGCCTCAAATAAATCAGTGCAAACACATACTTATGCATCATCACTGGCAATATTGACTGCACCGCTAATTTATTTAGTATGGTCATCCAAAGCTCCTGAAATCTAACAGAAAGGGTGTCATTTATACCTTCCTCCTGCGCCAATTGTTGAACGCATTCCATTTAAAACGAGGATGAGCCACCAAGCAAACATACTTGTCTGTAGTAGTAGTGGTTCAAAGAGTTTCTATATGAAAACAACAAATGGTATGTCACCCATAACACACCATTCTCCTGTGGCGTCAGGCACAAAGTGATATAATGACATCTATCAATGGCAGATTTAAACGGTCCACTATGCTTCCCACCACACACTCCTGCTGCACTTTCTTCAGTAGTGTCTCAGGCATGTCCCTAGCTAATTTTTAAATCTAACCCAAGCAGATTCCTTTTGCTCATTATATGGAATAAGGACTGTGAATCATACCTGTAAAAACCTTGCCTCACATCTCTTCGGTAAGTCCTTCAAGGCTGTTCCAAGCAACAACATTACAAGTGAAGTTAGAAGTCAATTGCCCATTTGGCTTCACTTGTCAACACTTCACCTCTTAGCATGAGAGGGGCCTGGTTCTATCTTAAATCTCACTGTGGTTGAGCAGTCATTTCCTCCATACTGGCTTGCCTTGTAGAATTTGTACCCTGCCCCTTAGCATTTTGACATCAGGAGACTCCCTCCTCAACAGCTACAGCTAATTAAATTCTTACAGTCCTTTTCGGACTTGCATTACCAAGCTTCAGGTTGCCAGGAAACCTTTCTTTTTATTGGAAATTGCTACTTCCATGATCCTCACTTGAGTGTTCACATCCAAAGGGTTGACTGGTCAAACCCTGGCCTAACGCATGAGACTGGGGATCACTTTGACCAACTGGCTTCTTGAATTCTCCCGCAACCTGAATTTCTACATCCTGAATTATTGGTCATAATAGCACCCTTTCTGCCTTTCATGCAGCTTCTGAATTGCCTGCTGATAAGAGACGAGGCTTTTAGCCAACTAAGGCAGTTCCTCATACAATAGAGTAGCCATTATCATAAACCTCATGCGCACATTCTTTATGGAGCTTGCCACCAATTTCCTTTATCAGCCAACCCATGTGACACCCACCTGGGGTAAATCTTTACCGGCAGTGCCACCTCTAACCAAATCAATAATGGAAATATAATTTAGCAGTCCCATGTTAACTCTTAGGGCTTGATTTAGAATTTGACCGTTGCGGTTACTCTGTCACAAATGTGACAGATATCCCATCTGCCGTATTGGGATCCTGTGATATCCAATGGGAATTATAATACGGTGGACAGGATATCCATCACGTTTACGATGGAGTAACCTGTCCGCCAAACTCTAAATCATGCCCTTTGGCAGGCAGACCAGCCTAAAGACTGCTGTCCCTGCCAGGATCATAGATCCCCACGGGGTGACGGCAGTCGGGCCGGTAACCAGCCATGGCGGCACTGAACTCAGCACCGTCTGGCTGATTACAACAGCTCCTTCTGCCAGCCTTTTCATGGCAGGGAACTTTCCATGAAAAGGCTGGAGGAAAGCCAGTGCCGGGGGCCCCCCTTCTCAGCACCATCGGAATGTGCACTGTCTGCTTACCAGATCTGAAGAATTACCTACGAAAATGAAGAAAATAAAATTACCAGTGAAAATAAATGGAAGCTAAATCAAAACGAAAACAATGCTCTTTTCAATTACAACACGTTGAAAAACTAAATATTAATTATTTTTGAGTTTAGAAAAATGTTTCAAAAATTCAAACAATATTGAAAATATATAGTAATTATCTGTAATGATCTGCACAAAATGAATTGTAAAACATGTATTCATTAATACTGCGAAATAAATAACATTTAAAAATGTAAGTTAACTTCATTATCACAATAAAATGTTTGTTAAACATACTCATAAATACTGTGAAATAAATACTATTTAAATATGTAACAACTGTATTACCGTAATAAAATGTTCAGTATATGAAAATGCATTTCATACGTGTTAAGTATTTTTTAAATGAATCACAATGCATGACAATTGGTTATGTATGTGTTAAAAAATTTATTTACTTTAGAAAAATATTATAGAAATGTTTCTTGAAAATACAGATATGATGGTAATTACAAAGCATAAAAAAAAATATTTTTTAATTTCATGAAAACAAAGTTGATGAGGTTGTATATTTTATCAAACTTCATACTTAACCACAATGAGGAAAGTAATGGACTCTATAGAAGTCTTGTTTACTATTACAACTCAAACTATATTGGGGAAGTGTTGGTCTGTAATGGCGTCATATCTACTATTCTACTTAAACGTTTCCACATTGGACTTTCTATTGGACTCTGGAGGGGTCAGGTTTAACAATGTTATTCCACCCTATGCCATATTAGGGACAGTGTTGGACGCTGGAGCAGCCAGATTTACTATTCCCATTCCAACCTTAAAAACATTGAGGGAAATGTTGGAATCAAGAGGGGACAGATTTACAATTCCCATGCAAAATTTGGCCACATTGGTCAAAGTGCTGGACTTTCGGGATGGGTGAGAGACTGATTTACTGATGTATTATTCCAACTCAAACTGTAGCCATGTTAGGGAAAGTGACAGACTCTGAGGGAGTTAGACTTAATATTTCCACTCCACTCTAAGTCATGTCAAGAAAATAATTAAACTCCAGGGCAATATGCTCTTCACACTCCAAAAAATGTGGGAAAAAAGGGAAAGTGTTGGACTTGGGAGATGCATGGTGGCTGGGGGAGGTGGGCAGATTTACTATTTCCGCAGCAACTTTAGCTACACTGGGGAAAGTGTTGTACTCTTGCGGGATAAGATTTATTATTCCCACTCTAAACATAACTAAACTGGGGAAAATATTTGACTCTGAAAAATCATAAAGACTATCACTATCCCAAACATGAAAACAAATATAAAATAAAATAAACAAAATATTCATAAATAATTAGAAATTACTATAATAATGTGTACGACTATGCTGTCATAAAATCACCAACAAATAAAATTTAAAATTACAACATTTAAACACACACAGCTATAATTAATTCATTTTTTTAAAACCAACTTTATTGAGTTTAACATATAACGCCTTTTCATGACTTTTTAGGAAACAGCACAAAGTTGAGCGTGAATTAGCCGGACATAAGGCTATCTTAATGCATTCATTGTTAACAGTGTCAGTCAAAAGTCCAAAAATATTACATATAAATTACTAAATCCTGTTTTTATCACAAGGTAAATATAATTGGTAACATATTTGTACTGACAAGACAAGAATTTGTATATAGCAGTTACTAACTGTGACTCCCCACCTAACCCCAGCTGCTCTTCTTCCTGTAGGGTCTCTTGATGAGAAAAAGCCATTTGTAGGCTCCCGGGAGAGAGGTGGTGGGGGGAGAGAGAGGCCAAAAATTTATCAGATAATCTTGGGTCGTCTGTGTTCAAATGTGAATGTGGATGCTCCCACCTGTGCTTCTGAGCTGAAGTGGGAGGGGACCGGGAGAGGGAAAAAAACTGTGACCATTAGGCCAGTCTTTGCTTTCATTAGTTACCTATTAGTCACTATCTGCATAGGATTTAAAGGCTTCTAAGAAGTAATTCCACACAGTATCAATAGGCTGCTTAGAGAGTCCCCGATAGTCCTTTCTACGCAGTGCGTATCACCCTGCAGTGCCCAAGTGCAACACTTCCTTGTGCTAACCGTCTACGAGGAGGACCCAAGGAGACCTCCAGCGTCTGGTTATTTGACGCTTGGCTAATAAGAGTGCTAGGTCCATGAATCATGTCAAAGTTTTAGAGGGTTTTTTGGGCGTGGATAGAGGCCCAGTAGGCAGTGTCTGCAGAATTCCAGTAAGGAACCCCAGCTACGTCCGACTCGTGCCCCCGCCATGCACTGTTTTCCCATAAACAATTTCACTGCAAATGTTGCAGTGATATTATCAATGATGTCATAGAAGATGTCATGACTGATGCAATATGTGGGCTAATTAGCAGTGCATTGCGATGGTGCGAGTTATAGTTACCATAGGGCACTATGAGATAACTATAACCCCTGAATTTCTATGGGTTTATGTGTGTAAAATCTAAACCTAACTATAATGTCCCTGTAAAATTTCTAATTTTTTTTAAATTCTATTTCCTAACTGTAACATACCTGTAATTTTTCAGTGTATTTCTATGTTTTTTAATGCTATTTCCTAATACTAACATCCATGTAATCTTTGTTTTTTTCTGTGAATTTCTAGTTTTGTCTTTACATAATGTAATATTAATTACCAAACTGCCGGTGGGCCATGCAGCCCCCCTCCCCAGGCCAATTTCAGTCCTGGGAACCCCTTCCCCAGGGGTACAGCCAAACAAACTGTGGGAATACTGGTGACCACCCATGGTACGCATCACACTACGGACCTCATTACGACTTTGTCGGATGGACCACCATAGTGGCAGCTGCCAAAAGACCGCCATGTTGGTGATCATACAGACTGCTGTATTCCAAGTTACATAGACAGGACCACCAAAACCCAGCCAAAAAAACAACACCACTAGTACATTGGAGGATGGGATAGAGGCAGTATGACCACCAGCGCTGACAGCCCGTCAACCAACCACCGAACTTTTTACAAGTTCCAAATTGCAGTGGCGGTCATGCCATGGCAGTCCTCTAATGGCAGTCCAAACCACAGTGGTTCATTACCACCACAGTAATACACATTGCATGATTTTTTTTAAAATACACAGCTGACACCCATTCACACCCCCGACACACCTACAAACCACACTATAAAACACACCCCTTCACACACCACAGTCCTTTGCAACTCCCACACAAAATACACCGTCCAGACTGCCAAAACAAAGGGAACATTTCAATTTAATTGGCACCCCTCCATCTCTCACTGAGCAGATATCCCACACACTCAACACACCCACATCAAACCCATTTACACACCTCCACTCTATTTACTACCGGTCACCTTCTGAACTCCAAGTACCTATCTTTATAATTTATAATTACATTTCACCACCATGTCACCCCAGAAAAATCCATGTTTCACTGAAGATGATTTAAGAGTGATGGTGAATGAAATCCTAAGAGTAGGGCCACATCTGTTTTGAGCCCAAGTCCAGCACACTACTATCGCTAGGAAAATGGAAATGTGGCAAAGGATAGCCGACAGAGTGAATTTTGTAGGCCCCACCCTGCACATCAGGGACGGCATCAGGACGAGGTGGAACAACCTCAGGGGGAAGGTGCATTCCATGGCATTCAGGCACCAGCTGCAGCTCCAGAAGACTGGCGGTTGGCCCGCAGCTCCTCCGTTACAACTCACATCATGGGAGGAGAAGGTCTTGGCCAGCCTCCATCCTGAAGGCTTGACAGGGATACCTGGGGGAGTGGAGTCTGGTAAGCCACAACAATAAAAATGGCACCAAACTGTATTCTCATGCATTCGCGCTGCTCACCTTTTGCCCCCTCGCTGTCGCATCACTCAACAGTCCAGTGTCCACCTGTCGACAAACCCCTGTCTGGCCTCCAACATGTGAACTAGACTCACTTGGGGGAACAACTTCTCTGTATAATGAGTGTAGTACAGGGTTTGACAGCACTACAAATCCAAGCAGGCACTGTTCCAACATTACTAAAACCAGAACAGTGTAGGATAGTCTAATGTTACATTTAGTACAAACTCCACATTGGAGTGTACTCACCTGAGAGGGTGGCATCTGTATAGTCTGTGTGTAGGACAGGCACTGCCAGCAATGCTAAGGCCAGGAGGCACTGCAACTCTCACTCTACTCAGCCACAACACTGTTCTCTGCCACTTTTATCCTTCTCCCTCTACTCAACCATTAAACTGTACTCATATGTGGATGGCATCTGTATATTCTGTGTGTACGACAGGCCCTGACAGAAATGCTAAGACCATGAGGCACTGCTACTCCCACTCTACTCAGCCACAACACTGTCCTCTGCCATTTTGACACTTCTCCCTCTACTCAACCATTAAACTGTATCCACCTGAGAGGACAGCATCTGTATAGTCTGTGTGTATGACAGGCCCTGACAGCAATGCTAAGACCAGGAGGCACTGCTACTCTCACTCTACTCAGCCACAACACTGTCCTCTGCTACTATGACCCATCTCCCTCTACTCAACTATTAAACTGTACTCACCTGAGAGGATGGCATCTGTACAGTCTGTGAGTATGACAGGCCCTGGCAGCAATGCTAAGGCCAGGAGGCATGGTATACCCCATGCTAAACATCAGCCCACTGTGCATATGTTCGAGTATCCCTGTACGTGAATTTGCTACGGAACTATACTCACCTGAGAGGATGATACATGTATAGTGTGTGTACACTTTGAAGTAACATGACTGTATATCCACGGAGTGCCTGTCCCTGTAACCCCAAAACCAGCACAGTGTCCATATGGCAACATGCATCTGCCTGTTAACTCACAGATGAAGTTTACCCACCTGGGAGGGACCAAGATACAGATCCTGGTACCCTCTGTGATGTGGCTAACCACCTAGATCCATCTTGGGCAGCTATGCCAAGATGCCTAAAATGTGGACAGGAAAGACAGCTCAAACTGGGTGGCAAAAACATTAAATACAGATCAAAGGCACCAAAAGGTAACATCTGATTGTTATTGGCAGCACACATGGTCCCAAAGCACTGAGAACATGATGACAACTATCACATATCCAACAGGTTCTGGATCTGCCTGCATGACAGTCAACTAGGACTTAAGCTGACCTAAACCACATCTTGCCCAGCCGCTGCATTGCTGGAAAGATATAGATCTATGACCATCCTTCCAAGTGCTAATAAACTCAGACATCCGGAAGCTAGGTGACTGAACTGTAATTGGTATGTTACCCAAATGTCAGGTCGACACAGTTGATAGCATGCATGCCTGTCATATAGGCAGTTCGGCAAATCCAATGTGTACATGGCCTTAGTAAAATGTCACTGTTAACTATTCAAGGTAGATGTCACAATACAACCAGTAACATTGTCTCTCATATCAACAGGTCTACCTGCCACTTAAAACACAAAGACCACTCAAGAGACTGCCACTACCTCCACAGATGAAGCCTTCAGAGAGGACAACACTCCTGGATGTGCGGACGTGGAGGACGGTTATGGCCCATCCGGGCAACCTGGTCAGACGGCACCTGCCAGCCTCACCGTGACCAGATCAATTCCTCCCAGCCCAGTTGCATCAACATCTCTGGCAACCAGTCACCCCCAAACCTGTGTCCCAAGGACAGTGACAACAATCTTGTGCCTCTCAGTCCAGGATTGTGAGTCACAGCAAGACACCTCTGACATTGATGGTCCTGGAACCAGTAGTAGGGTGCAAGCTGCGCCAAGGGCGTAGGCATGTCGGGGTGGCATGTGGCTGCTGAGGATGGTTCTGGCCCGGACACCATCACCAAAGTCTTGGCAGCATACCAACCACCCCAAGGCGTGATGAGCCAGGTACTTGCCAAACTCAGGGATATCAAGGAGCTACAGAGGGACTTCCAGCATGATATTCGTGAACAGTGGGTGCCCTACAATAACAACATGGCCTCCCTAACAGGGGTGCTGATATACATCAACACCACCCTGAGCAGGGATCGTCAAAACACCAGACCCCTTCCATTGGCCATTCTATCCCAGCCCCTTCTACATCTGTGGCAGCCACTGGAAGGGAGGCCCTGCCAGGAAAAGGACTATCCTCATACACCCTTGCTTCTGTAGCTGAAGAACCCCCCGTAAGTGCAGATGTCCATTCAAGTATCCAGGAAGTGCGGATGGTAAGACACAAACCACTGCAGGAAGTGAGCTCTTCCTGATGAAACTCCTTTGTTTTCCACTGATTCACTCTGTTGACTGTTCTACAACCACTATCCATTTTCCATGCTAATAGGACACTGGACGTCGGACTTCAAATCTTGTGGCATCAACCATGATGATTACATCCACCATGACTGATTCTTACACTGTCAATTTCTGTTTTTTGGGTTTTACCTTTCTTTTGTGCACATGTAAATAAACACACCTAACAGTAATACAATGCCTAATAGTAAGATAATTTGAATGTTAACTCCATGTGATTCCAAGGATGTATACATAAGTTTGTAATGGAAGGAGGGATATGTCATAGGTAGTGGCATGCAGAGGATTACTACTAACACAATGACACAAGTGACTGGTCACATCAAACATTTTATTGCACTGTACAGCACATAGGCTGCCAAAATTACTGGACTGGAAAGGGCTATGTCAGACCTTGTCCTGTCGAATAGGCTAACAGATTAGTGGATGTAGTCACAAGCTTGAGCCTTATCACATACCAAAACCAGGTCTACAGACTTAACATACGCCTTGACACAGATAGAGGGCAGTACAACAGTCCCTAATCATAGGTCCATCCTATTACAACGAACAAGCATCTGGTGGTATGATACAAACCCAGGTCAGTGTTGTGGCACAGGCACTGTGGCGTGCAATGAGGAAACATTTCGACAGCTACATACAGGATCATTGTCAACATAATGTAAAGGGAAACTGCATGGTTTGCACTGGATGACAGCATGTATCAAGGCCATATGATCACACACATGAGACAATTGGATGTAGTCACCAGCTTGAGCCTTATCACATACCATAACCAGGTCTACAGACTTAACATACGCCTTGACACAGATAAAGGGCAGTACAACAGTCCCTAATCATAGGTCCATCCTATTACAACGAACAAGCATCTGGTGGTATGATACAAACCCAGGTCAGTGTTGTGGCACAGGCACTGTGGCGTGCAATGAGGAAACATTTCGACAGCTACATACAGGATCATTGTCAACATAATGTAAAGGGAAAATGCATGGTTTGCACTGGATGACAGCATGTATCAAGGCCATATGATCACACACATGAGACAATTGGATCAACATACCACATCAAACAAGTGTATTGTCCACTGTCCTAGCTGCTTTTGGCAAAGGCCTTATACACCTCAAATCTGTGACCAACATTTCCTGGAACTTTCCATGTCCACTTCATATGTCAGGACAGCAAAAGCTACATGCCAATTTTACAACTCTGAAATGCCCACATGAGGATGGCATGGTGAAGAGACCTGAATGAAAAAATGCAAGGAGTTTAGGCAGGATAAATACATACATATGACCATAACCTCATATTAGACTTCAGTATATCCATTCATATTTCCATGAGACTGACACAAACAAAGAAGATAATGATGGTCTTAACTTATTTTCACTCTGAATTTGCAAACCACCTTGGCTGTACACTGCATGGCATGAGATCACCTGTCCTTTGTGAAAAACATGCCCTAGTCAACACATCTTGTCAACTACAGTTTGCCATACAATCTCCGGAATCACATATTACCATACACTTACAGTGTATTGATTGATGAAATCTACCCGCAAGTCTTCACCTTCCTCCTCATCACTGTCATCCTCACTTGGCATTTCAGGATTCCCATCTGGTAGTACTGCTAGCTCCCCCTCATCTGGTATATATGGGATGTTCCTCCTCAGGGCAAGGTTTTGGAGCATGCAGCAGGCCAATATGATCATACATACTTTTTGGGTGAGTAGAGGAGGGCTCGACCAGTCTTGTCTATGCTCCTAAATCTGGCTTTCAGGAGCTCAGATGCCCGCGCCACAATACGCTGTGTTCTTCCACGGGCATCGTTGAAGTGGACTTCCCCTGGCGTAGTTAAGATCCTCACCGGTGTCAACAACCATGGACTGTTGGGTAGGCAGAGTCCCCTGTAATGGAATGGGACAAATGTGAACCAAGTAGTCACTCCAATTGTTTCTTCTGCAGCACACATTTGATACAAACACATATGACATATGTGACTTACCAACCAGCCAGGCCCTCTCTGGGTACAGTTGTGACATCAGCTCTAGAATTGCACTGTTCCGTATGATGAAGGCATCATGGACTAAACCCGGATAATGGGCACAGGCATGTGGAATATAGAGGTCCGCCAAATAAACTTGGACATTGATAGAATGGAAGTTCTTCCTGTGCCAATAGACTTGTTCATTGGCATGCGGTGAAACCAAGGCAACATGTGTACCATCAATGGCCCCCACCATATGTGAGATGTGTGCCAAACCATAGAAGTCAGTCTTCACATGGGCAAAATTCTCACGGTGAAGAAACCAGATATAGCTGTCCAGGTATTTCAACATTGCTGAGAGTACATCCTTCAATACAAGACTGAACATAGTCTGGGACATCCCAGCAGATAGGACCACTACATCTTAGAAGGAGCCTGAGGCCAGGAAGTGCAACACTGCTGTAACTTGTACAATGGATGGTATGCTATTTGGACGAGAAATGGCAGGCAGTAGATCTAGTTCCATCTGGCAACAGAGATCCACAATTGTTTGCCTATTTAGACGGTAAATCTGGACAATGTGTCTGTCTTTCATGGCCTAAAGATCTGACAGTGGACTGTAGACAGGAGGATGTCTGATCCTTTCCCTTGGTACCCATGTGGAACAATAAATTAATATAGCCATCATCCATTTTTTTTTTATTGTGACCTACTTAATGCATGTTATTAACATAATGTGACAAGGCATGCCATGATTTAAAGGCCATGATGCTCAGTACACATTACCAATGTCAATTCAACAGAAGTAGCATGCTTCCGCAGTGCTTTACCACAAATGTCTATATTTCACCTATCTGGACAGCAACAAATTTTTCCATTACACATGCTACTCGGAATGTGATATAAGTTCCCAATCTTGAAATTACCGTGGCGGGGTGTCGGCCGCCAAATTATTCTTGCTGTATGTGCCGGGCAATGTACAAAAATGCTGTCACAGTAGAATGACATACATGACAGGACAAAACCAGCACTTATCAGTTGTTTAGACCATTATTCAGAGGTGTGACGCTTTTATTAGCCAAATACCACATAAAATGCTTTGAAAATGGCGGGTGCCTGACCTACTTCAGTGGACACTAGGAACTGCCCACGTCCACCAGCGGAAGTGGTCATGGCGGTAGGTGGATGCAACCGCAGCGGACACAGCGATAGGCTAACGTTGTTGCCAGTGGCGGTCTTGGGCCAATGGACGTGTCAGCTGGCGGTGACAGATGCGTATGTGGCAGACCTGACCGCCATGTTCTGAATAATAGATCTCACTTGACTCCTGACACTGCTGCCAGCAAGACCTCCACGACCTGAGCTGCTGTGTACCGCCTCCGGGAGCAATCATGCCACGTCCAACCGGTGACAGGGCCCCTCCCTTCTTCCCGGAGGAGCTGGAGAAGCTGGTGGAGGAGGTCCTACCCCTGTATAGACAGCTCTATGGTGCAAAAGAGGAGCAGGTAGGTGCCTCATGTCCACTCCTGTAACTCACCATATATTTCCTCCTTCCTTTTGTAGTAAAGATCATGGAGCTGCAGTTGCTGTGACTTAGAAAGCCACAAAGTTGTGTTGTGTCCCATACTTTTTAAAATGTCTGTCAGAATGCCAGGGTATATCCCACAAGATGTCAGTGACCAACCTAGTTAGTGGAGGGCCTGAGCAGGGTGGTGGTTTGGTCTGCATATTGGGAAATGTTTGTAGTCTTGTACAAGTACTCAGTGGCTGTTATGTGCCCCACTGGGGCATTTTGGGCTAAACTGTTTGTTCATTGTAGTGTGTACTGACATGTATGTGACTCTGCCATTTAGTATGTGATATTGGGACATAATTTCCTGTCTTGTGTTTGTGCATCCATGCAGGTCAAGGCTTATCAAAAGAAAGGGATTTGGAGAAGAAGTGGGGGGGCAGAGACGCTGGGTCTGAAAGATCACTGGTGCCCAGCAGTGGCTGTCCTCCCAACGTGGGCAGGGTGCCCATTGGACAGTAATCCCTTAATGGCCTGCATTCTGGCAGTGTCGTACCCGGAGCTGGATGGGCGTTTGAGGGCAGCATAGCAGCCACAAAGGGGTGAGTACACAAAGAATACCTGCTTGTCCCATTACCTGGGAAGTGTGTGGGGTACTGACTGCTCCCACTGACAATTAGGGATGAGCCATATGCCACCCAGTATTTGGGAGATTGTTTGTATTGACATGTCATGTGTATCTAAATGGTGTCCCTTGCCCTCTGAACCTGGGACCTAGTTCAAACCTTGGGGGAATTCACAAACCATTTACTCTGCAGGGTCCAAAAATGGCTGTGTCTACTCCTCATTCATATTCTATTTGTTGTTGTATTGGGTGTTATTTGTGAGCCAATAATCACTTTCCCTGAATGTCACCGACAAAACTTAGTTGTATTATGGATCACTCTGCCATTTGTCTGGACATATGTGTATGTAGACATATAACACCCAAAAGCACATTGTCCTCCATATACGATGGGTACTGATGCCTCCCTGCAGTCTCTGCAGTGTTGGTGCCCATCATATATGTGATATGGGTTACCTGGATAATTGTTTGCAGATGTAGTGAAACACTTTCGCTTTGCAAGTGGGGAATGTCCATTGGCATGAATCATGTCCCTTGACTGTTGCCAACATTCAATGTGCCTACATGTCAGCATGTGTCCTTTTCCCTTTAGGAAACATTAATTATCTGAAATTTCAGGTGTCCTAGCCATGTTGATTGTATGATGTCTGTATCCCCTCACATACATGTGCTAGGAAAACTGTTTGTTGATTGGTACATTTACTATGGTGGTACATTCCAAGTTGTGTATCAGACATAAGTGTGTTGGCATTGTGTATTGACTGACAGATACCTTAATGCATCATGGCATGTTTTTTGGTATGTAGAACTGCTGTAGCAATGATGGATATGACATGTGGCCCAAGATTGTGGGACCAATCAGTGTTTATCTGTGCCCTTGATGTGGCATCATGTTGAAGAGTTTACTGCACATGTATATTGCCTAAGGATTGTTCCCTGACTGTTGTTAAGCATCATGGAGTGTCTTGCATTGATGTTGACATTAAATGTGTTTGGGTTCATGGATTCATCCACAGATCGCTACCATGTTCGGCGTGCCCAAGATGTGGGTAGTGATGTTGCTTTTCATTGGACAACTTGGTGGAGTCCTTCTATTTGTGACTGTGAGTTCTGTGTCTCTACAACATTCAAGGGACAGATGTGTACTACTGACAAACTCAGATAGTCTCATTGTCATGGGTGTCAGACATTAGTGGTGACTATCCTGGGCTTACTAAATTCTTGGTTATGTTAATGCTTGAGACATTACTTCCTCATATATTGAAGCTGATGTCAATGGTGTTCCTTTCATTGACACATGTCAGTCCTTTCTGTGTGACACTGACAGTACCTCCTTGACTCTATTGAGGCAGGTGTCACTTATAGTTCTGTACATGTGTCCATTAGGACACTGGCATTTCCATTTCATATACTCTGGGATATAGAACTTTTGTATCAGAGTCAGCTGGGTGTCAATGGCTTTATCCCAAATTTTTGGTACATCATGAAAGTGAAAAATGGATGTGTGCACAGACCTGTGTGTTAAAAATGGGTGTGTACTTTACAATAGGATGCGTTGGTTCTCTAAACGTTAACTGGAGTCTGCTGCATGTGCCACAGCATTGGGGATGGAGAGGTCAGCTAGTTGTAGTATTGTTGTGGGGTTTGCCAGACTTTATCCATGCAATTATAGTAGACTGACATCCTGATTTTCTGGTGGGTAACTTTGAATAATCCAGATAGCATGCACGCATATGTTGTGGCCCATGTATGTGCTACTTCGATGTACGTTTTTTCTGAGGCCTACTTGACCTGATGGTATTCTTTGTCACTCAGAGTTGCGGTTGAAGTGTTATCAGGTACATGTAGTGACCCTATGTATCTTTCTTTTTGCAGCATCAGCACAGGCAAGTGAAGGAAATTGGACACAGCCGAGTGAGGAAGCATCTGTCCATGGGACCTCAGGTCACGATATCACCAACACAGAGGGACCCAGTGGCCTGGAGGGCAAAGGGAGCGCCAAGGGAGAGACAGAATATTCTTCATCATCATCATCGGATTCCTCCTTCTGTGGCCACTGCCTAGTGGTGGCGGACCCATCGGGGATCTCCCAGTACCATCCTTGTCAACCACCGCCCATTTTATCACTGAGATCCCTGTTGCTCCCTGTCGTGGGTTATACGCTAAAAGAATAGATGACCAGATGGTTTGTCTTAGTGTGGGTAGTATTTATTTATTTATTTTCTCCTTTAATTGTAACTTAAGTATCATTATTGTCTCTCTTCCTTTGTGTCTTCTTCATACTTGTCTTTTCTTCCTCATATTTTTTTAGGCTGAGGATGTATTCTGGCTGCCCATGGTACTCCAGCCAGTCCACCTTGGAGGAAGAGCGAGAGAAGAACAAGGAACCGGAATCAGGTAAGTGCCTCAGGGCTCAGGGATATGGGGTGGGAAAACCAGAAAGGTGCTTGTGAGTGACAGGTGGGGATCGTAAACTCTTTGTGACGTAAACTCATGAAGTGACACCATGCCTAAGTGTCTCTGCAAGGGCCCTCACCAGAACCTCACAATCACCACACTTAGGGGTCTCTCCCCCCTCTCTTCACCACCCTCCACCACCTTCTTTGGTAGCTACGGATCGGTGTCCCAAATACTGCACCTTGTTTAGCTATGCTCCTCCAGGAATGTGGAGTGGCTGTCGGGTCCGGACTCCTCTGCTGTTGGCTCCCCAGCCAGCCTTGTGTAGGCGTCCTCCTATATCCTAGTGTTCTACCTTGTTGGGCTCTTCCTCTTCCTTTGGCTCGGGTCCCGTGTCTTCTCTCCTGCGCATCCCTAGCTCCACTCGCATCCCACGTCTTCTCTCCTGCGCATCCCTGGCTCCACTCACTCAGGTCCTGCGTCTCGTCCTTTTCCAAACTCGCCGCCGTCTCTCTTCTCCTCCTCTTCCTGCCCCTGTTCGCCCTCTTGATCGGGTCGCCTCCAGAAGCAGCTCTCGCTTTGGAAGAAACTGCTCTCTGATGTTCCCCAGGGGCACCTATCGGGGTTATCCCAGTAACCCAAGCCGGTAAACTACACTGGAGTTGCAACTGAAGCCCCGTCATAAGACTCCCGCTTCCAGGCATGGCCAATTGGGCCATGAGGGCCCGGGGTCTGCGACACGTAGTCTACCGTGATCTTATGCTTCTCCGGAAGATAAAGTGTCTGAAAGGAAAAGGGTTGTAGGGCTAGAAACCAGCAAAGAATTCTGGGATTAGTGTCTTTGTTACGGGAAAGCCATGTCAAAGGTGTGTGTTCTGTGAGAATAATGAATGACCGCCCCAACAAATAATGTTGAAGAGCTTCAACCGCCCATTTTATACATAAACATTCCTTTTCTATGGTCGGGTATCACTGTTCTTGGGGCAACAGTTTACGACTAATGTACACTACTGTGTGGAGTTCATCTTGGCTGTCCGGCTTTAGTAGCACAGCTCTCAATCCAAGATTAGAAGCATTGGTCTGTAGGAAAAAAGGCTTAGATAAAACAGGTCAGCACAGAACCGGGTGGGTACAGAGAATGTCCCGAAGAGTGTCAAATCCATCCTTCAGTGGGGTCATTAGGGATGTTATTTTATTGGGCTTTTAGTTTGTAGTAAATTGGTGAGAGGGGCTGCCTTATCAGCAAAGTGAGGAATGAATTTTCGGTAGTACCCGACTAGTCCTAAAGATGATCAAATCAGTTTTTTTGTCGTGGGGTACAGGATTTCCTATATGGCCTTTATTTTATCAAGTTGGAGTCTGATAGTACCCTGTCTGATATTATAACCTAAGTATTATATGGATTCCTGGGCCATTCAGCACTTACTGGGATTAGCTGTTAGATTTGCTTCCCTAAGGGTACCTAGAACCGCCTCTAAATGCATCAGATATAAGTCCCAGGAAGGACTGAAGATGACAATGTCGTCAAGATAAGCAGCGGCATGGCCTTTATGTGTCCTAAGAAGTTTATTCAATAATCTTTGGAAGGTAGCGGGCCCCATGTCACCTGAAAGGCATGACTTTGAAATGATAAAGACCCGAAGGGATGGAGAAAGCTGTTTTATTCCGATCTTCTGGGGACAAAGGTACTTGCCAATATCCCATTGTGAGATCTAGGGTCGTGAGATACATTGCCGATCCTAACTGTTCAATCATTTCATCCACCCTGGGCATGGAATAGGTATCAAAGGTTGATATGGAATTCAATTGATGGAAGTCTATGCAGAATCTGTTACTACCATCCAGCTTCAGGACAAGTACAATCGAGGAACACCACGGACTTGTGGAAGGTTCGATAATACCGCCTTACAACATTTTGGTTACCTCATCCTCTACTGCTTTTCTGCGAGCCTCGGTAATACGATAGGGTTTCAAGCTAACATGTTTCCCTTCTTCGGTATGAATGCGATGTTGAGCGAGTGGCATTCGCCCTGGAGTTGTGGAAAGAACGGCGGTTTATTAAGGATATTACTTGTTTCTTTGGTTCCTCTGTAAGATTATTGTTTATGTCCGGTAAGAGTTCTTTCAGTTCTATGGCCGTTGGGGGAAATTGTATGTCAAGAGTATGACTGTTGGTTACTAGAGACACAAGGTTTGGTAAACTACTGGTGTTCTCTTTCTCCTTCCATTGTTTCAGTAGATTGATGTGGTATATCTGTTCGTTTTTCCTTGTATGTGGTACCGCTACTTTATACGTAACAGGGGATACTCTGGCTGTCACGGTGTAGGGTCCCTGCCTTTTCGCGAGAAGTTTATGTTCTGAGGAGGGGTGCAGAATGAGTGCCTTACAACTGACTTGGAGTTCAAGCAATTTACTGTTCTGGTCATAATATTGTTTGTGTCTCTTTTGGGCAGTCTCCATCTGATTATGGACCTCTGCCCATAATCAGTGTAGATTCTCCTTAAGGTTCTGGACATATTCCAATAGGTTTCTGCCCTCATCTTCCTCCTCTTCCCACTGTTCCACAGCCATGTCCAAGAGGGTTCTCAGTTGACTTCCGAAGACCAGTTCGAAAGGGCTGTGGAGGATTGACTATGTGTGCAAATAGCATATAGAACGAGCGGTCGTTTTTTGTCCCAATCTCTACCAGCGTCCGTAATGGTCTTCTTGAGGAGTCTTTTAATTGTATGGCTATATCTCTCTACAAGACCATCAGTCTGTGGATGATATACACAGGTTCTCAATTGTTTAATACCTAGCAGGTCACATATTTTCCCCATTAGTTTCGACATAAAAGGAGTCCCTTGATCTCTCAGTAATTCCTTAGGAAAACCGACTCTCGAAAATAATTAATTCATGGCTTGTGCTACCAAATGTGTAGTCATGCTTTTCAGCAGAACAGCCTCTGGGTATCTGGTTGCATAATCGACAAGTACCAAAAGGTAACGTTATCCCCGGAAGGAGGTGACTAGTGGACCGACCAAATCCATACCAACCCTGGAAAACAGGATATCAAAAATGGATAGGGGATACAAGGGGGCTTTGGGGAGTTGTGGAGTATTGGTAAGTTGGCATTGGGAGCAAGAGGCACAAAACCTTTGGATATCCGAATAGACTCCTGGCCAATAGAAACAGCTAAGGAGGTATGACTCTGGTTTTTCCTTACTGTAGTGACCTCCCCCTGTTCGACTATGGGCTAAGTGTAGGACTTAGGATCTAAACAGAGCGGGCACTATCAGTTGGCTTTGTGTTTTATTGCCACTTTTTACAATTCCGTACAGCAACCCCTTTTTTGATCGTGAAGAAGATTTCTACCTTGTCTGGGGCCTCTGGAATAACCTGCTCCCAGGCATTTTTGGGTGTGGGGTCCTCCCTCTGACATGCTCGAAAGTTCCCCGGCTTAGTCTCTCCGCGGGGTACTGTTGAAGAGAAGGAAAGAACATGTGGTAGAGCTGAAATACATTGTTTCTTCTTATTTTCCCTTTTCTCGCTACGGCTCATTTTCTTCTTTCCCTTACCGCTCGCTAAGGTTTCACCATGATAGGGGGCCTCAGATAACCAGCTGGAGGCATTTTTCTGGCTGATTGCTTTGTTCAATAATAGCGAGAAATCACTATAATCGGTTCCTATAATAAGGTCTTCTATCAGGTTAGGAATACCTCTGACGTTGATTAACTCCATAAATCCTCTCCATTCCAATGCCACCTGAGCTATGGGGTAGATTCTGGTCTCCCCATGTACCCATGTAATGGCTGTTTTATCATCTTTTCTCCATTGTTGAGGAGACACCCTCTCAGCCTTAATAACGGACTGATGACACCCAGAATCTCTTAGCACCTGGGCAGGTTGTCCATTTATCTTAAATTCGAGAATATATTTTGAGGCTCCATCTTCAATATATAATACTCTCCCTTTCGAGAGTCCTTCTTCCATCGGTTCCGGATTCTGGACCTGCCGGGGACAATTCCGGGTTATGTGTCCCCACTCTGCACAATTATGACACTGGGGTTGTGGCATTGTTTCTCTTCTCTGAGGGCGTGGAAGCCTAGGGATCTCTATTAGTCCTCTCAGAGGAGTTTTCCCGCTAGAGGTCTTTTCTCCTGGGATAGATACAAGGGTTCCTCGAGGCCGATATCCCTTATTCTCCGTCGGTCGATGATATGCACTAGCAAATTCGATAGCATCAGGTACTGAGACATTCAGATGCTGTTGTATCCAGAGTTGGGTAGCACTGGGGAGGGCCTCTAAGTACTGTTCCAATAGTATTTTGTTTCCAGCTCTTCCTTGGTGGATTCCTCTTGCTTTCGCCACTGTAGGCTGATGTCTTGTTTTCTGAAGAATAATGCCCTCGGGTTATCGTGACTGCCCCATTTCTCCCTTCAGAACTTCAGTCTATAATGTTCATTATCATAACCAAGTCTTTCCAACATAGCCCTTTTTATCTCATCATAGGGAGGGGTCCCTCCTGGATTGGCAGATTGATAAGCTGTCTGCAGCTCTCCCGTTAACAAAGGGGCTATATATTGACCTCATGATTCCATAGACCAAGTGGCGACCCTCCTTAAAAATGATGGCAAGCCCTCCACCTTCATGACAGAGTCTATCCTGCCTGGAAATTAAATAACCTGGTGGCAGTGCTACTGCAATGTCTGGGCTACACCATTCTTTCAGCTAAGTCTCAGTTATGAACAACAAATTTAGTTGGAGTTCACAAATGAAATCATGGGTATCTTGAGCACGCTTGCTAAGGTAGCAGGCATTGATCAGGGTGCCCTGCTGTAAGCGTGTTTTCTGAGGTGGCAAGTGGGCTAAATGTGAGGGGTCCATCAATCCAAAGCAGGCTCTGCATTTAAGAACAGGGCCCTCAATTTTATTGAGATGTAAGATCATATTACAAAGTGGCATCACTTTAGAAATCTCTTTTAACATGGTTCCAGAAATGGAAACAGCTTGTGTCACATGGGCAGCATGGCTGGCGCTGGCTGCGCCCAGGTTGCAGATGGGCACAGACGGGCTTGCTTAGATGCACCTTGGGGCTTCTCAAATAATGGTCGTCAGTAAAAAACTAGAGCGGCAAAGACCCATGATGGCATCTCCAATTGGAACGAAAAGGAACCAGGAAGAAGGTTCTCAACAACACAAGTGCAAAGTACCTTATTCTAATTATTTTAAAAATCGAATGAAACAGAGAAGCAACAAGTCCCTTCACCCTCCAATCCCCTAAATAAATCTATAACCAATCGTCACTTAAAAAATTTAAGATTTAAAAATTGTAAATGTGCAATTTAGAAGTGTAAAAGTGTAAAAGGTGATAAGGTCACACGATAGTAAGAGGCTGCTACAGCTGGAACTTACCAAAAACGTAGCTGATCACTGCACGTCTGTGCGATGGAGCTTCTTAAATAAATGGCTGTCAGCAAAAATATAGAACGCCAAAGACCCAAGATGGCATCTCCAAATGGAACGAAAGGGAACCAGGAAGTAGGTTCTCAACAACACAAGTACAAAATACCTTATTCTAATTATTTTAAAATTCGGATGAAACAGAGAAGCAACAATTCCCTTCACCCTCCAGCCCCCCAGAGAAACTTATAGCCAACCGTCACTTTAAAATTATAAGATTTAAAAATTGCGGATGTTCAATTTAAAAGTGTAAAAGCTGATAAGGTCACAAAATCGTAAGAGGCTGCTACAGCGGGAGCTTACCAAAAACATAGCTGACCACTGCACGTCTGTGCCACGGAGCTTCCAAAATAATGTCATCAAAAAATAATGGCATCAAAAAATTAGAGTGCCAAAGACTCAAGATGGAGTCTCCAAAAAGAACTAAAGGGAACCAGGAAGTAGGTTATCAACAACAACACAAGTATGAAGTGCCTTATTCTAATTATGTAAAAAATCGAAATGAAGAGAGAATTGACAATTCCCTTCATCCTACAGCCCCCCAAATAAACCCATAGCCAATCGTCACTTTATCATTATAAGATTTAAAAATTGTAGATGTGCAATTTAAAAGTGTAAAAGGTCACACAATAGTAGAGGCTGCTACAGTAGGAGCTTACCCAAAACTTAGCTGACCGCTTTGCGTCTGCGCCATGGGGCTATGCCACATCCACTGAGATAACTTCCTGCACACTGCAACACAACTTTTCCAAGGTGGAAAATGCCCATCATTGGATAAAGATCATCAAATTCTACTGGATTGCTCATATAAATGTCAGCTACAAGACAGAAAACACCTTCACTGCAGAAGATTGGCAGGGTAGGCTGGTCTTCAAGCTCAGCATGCACAATTAACACATTTTTAGAGCTGTGTATACTGTTGTGTAGTTTGTGACTGGAGATGGTATTACTGGTGAAAATCCAACCTTCTTCAGTGGGACGGTATTCTGGGAGATCAGATCATGAATTCCAGCCCATGGAGGAACTGACTTTTCTTCATCCTTCGGTCCGCACCAAATAAGCATATGATAAATTCTGTTAAATCAGCTTTGAAACTTTGTGTTAGACTGGGACGTGTTGATGGCTTGTAGTGATTTTGCACACTTTAGCAAGGCAGTTGGGTTACAAGATTGCAGCTTTGCCTGTTTATACCTACAGCGGACACAGCTTGTTTTCCAGCAGCTACTTCATTTGTACAGTGTTGAAAAAAGCACCATGGCAGTATCATGCATGCTGGATGTTCCAGACAAAGGAGAGCTGTCTTCAAAATCAAAATTACCAAGAGCAGCATTTGTAAATCCTTTCCTGGTAAAGTGACTTGCAAGTGGTGTGCTGTTAGATTCACAGCATGAACTGCTAAAAAGTTCCTGCTCCATACTATATCATTATAACTTGTTGAAACTCCAATCCTATTCATTGAAGTGAGTAGGTCTCTACTTTTGCACTTGTCATAGATTGTGTGGGCAGTCATCAGGTGTAACAGAGTTTTCTTTTTGCCATGATGTAATTCACAAAACATGATTTGGAAAAAACAGTACATTTGCACAGCATAAGCCTGTTGGTTAATGAGATTGTTTTCCACTTCTTCACTTATATCTTCAAAGCCATCATCAATGTTGTTGGCTTCTGTCCCGAACTCCAGAACTTTAGTTTGTAAGAGTTTTGCTTTGCTGATATTAAACAGTGATGTAAAAAATGTGAAGACAAAATCAAGCATTCTTGTTGACTCCCATGATTTGTGAAGCTCTGGGGCATCACAAAATTTGTCATTAAGTCCAAAATCTAAGGGCCTCATTAGGAGTTTGGTGGCTCCACCGCATGACTGTCAAACTCGCAGAAGGGACAGTGGCATCCCCCCCTGTCCTATTACAATGTTCCGCCAGTCTGACCGGTGGGAAAATTGCAATGGAGTGTTCCCCTCGGTCAAACTAGCAGGAACAGTGCTACAAGATAGCACTCAGCTCCCTTAAAGGAGGTGAGTGCTATCTCATAGCACAGAGGGGGCTGACCAGCACCATCGGAATGTGCACTGTGTGCAAAGCAGACAGTGCGTATTCCGATGGTGCTGGGCAGGGGGACCCTTCACTGCTCATGCCATGGGCAGTGCAGGGGCCACCCTGTGGTCCCCGGCACACCCATACCGCCAGCCTCTCCGTGCCAGTCAGACTGCTATGGAAAGGCTGGCGGTGAGGGGAGTTGTAATCAGCCAGGTTGCACTGAGTTCAGAGCCACCCTGTCTGAGTACAACTCCGACTGCCGTCAGGAACTATGTTTCCGGCGGGGACGGCAGACCCCTGGTCGGTCCGCCCACCAGGGTTGTAATTGGGTGTTTGGACCACCTAGAGTGTGCCAGTCTGACATTCAAAGTGGGATTGGGGGTCCTCGGACCGCCACACTCGTAATGAGGCCCTTAATCTTTCAGGATGTTTCTTAAAATGGTTCCTGCTGATTTTACTGCATCCTGTGATCTTATTTTGGTAGCAAGAACTTCAGGAGTCAAATCAGCTGAGAACACCATAAATGGCTCAATCTTTTTTTTAGACTGACAAAAATTAATTCTGTCATTGTACATTCTGTCCAGAAAAATCTTAATTTCATCATCATGGATCAATACAGTTTCATCAATGTTGACCATTATTTCTCTGGTCTCACTGAGTGTGAATCCGTAGCCAGCACTCAAGAGTGGCTTTAAAACTTCATTTGTTTTTTCAAAGAGTGCAAACTTAACTGAAGCCTGGCGGTTACGCTGCTGCTGGGAGCTCATTGTACATTCATATTTTCATATGTATGCACACATGCAGTTCGGGTGGGCATACAAATCCGCTGCAGATACATTCACCTCACTGTTTAGATCAGCTACTCGGCTGAAAACGTCATCGTGGAAGAAACTAGCTGTAGATAAGAACATGTTTGCCATTTGAGACTCACATACTCTGTGCTTTGTTATTTTGTCAGTCCCTTTGGCCCTTGGTCTAAGTAAACCACAGATAACACATTGAAGATCCTCTGCTTTCTGATCAGTTGTTGGAGGTGGACAAGGGGTAGCCATTGATCTTCTAAGTGGATGGGCATTGGACTTGCTTGTTGTCACTTTCTCAGAAGACTCAGGCCCATATTTATACTTTTTTAGTGCCGCACTTGAGTCATTTTTTGACGCAAAATCGGTGCTAACTTACAAAATACAACTGTATTTTGTAAGTTTGCTCCGTGTTTGCGTCAAAAAATGACGCTAATGCGGCGCAAAAAAAGTATAAATATGGGCCTCAGATTCTTGTTGTGATTCATTGGTTTCTGCTATTTTGTGACAATTTTTTTCTAGGCTTTTTTCATTGTATATAGCTTGTAGCACTTGCTGTTACATTGATAAAAAATGTGATCCTCCTTATCCATCAGTTTCAATCTTTTGTGAACTTTGTCTTGCCGTATTTCTGCAGCATCTCAAACTCTCTTCTGTCTAGCTCTAGTTGATATTAGCTTTTCTTTTATGATTAGTTGGGCATATGACACATTTTTCTTTGTTGAAGGAATCCTCAGATTTTGGAGTTAGCAACACTGTCAGGAGGTAAAGATCCTCTGCTACGAGCTGCTTCGCTCATGTTTACGAATTTGAATCAATGGAAAACCTGAAACAAAAACAATATTAAAATAAATTATCAATATGATGACTAAAACACATCATTATAGAGCGGCCATTTTGGAAAATGACAGAAGGGTTGGTCTGACCAGTTATTTTCTGACCACTTGACCCCAAAAAGCTATGTTTGGACACCAAAATGAAGTATATAGGTCTCATGGTTCATGAAAAATTACATCACTCAACACACCCGCCATTTTTAAAAATGTTGTCCAGAATAAATGGGCCCAGATTAGCAATGTCTACCCAAGCTAAATTACTTCTCTAACGATACAAAAACACAAATCAAAAATGAAACTCTCTGGAAAACAATTTTTTCAGAGGTTAAGCAAGAGGCCAGGACTCTGAGTAGTTATTTAATTAAATTTTGCTTTTATGTGTTTTTTTCAGTATACATATTGTTAGGTTATACAATTTCAATTTTATCACAGTTCAGGAATAAATATTGCTAACTATAGATTTTATTTCTATCAAGTGATGTATAGACTAACATATTTTTTCCTTGACTATGAGATTAGTGACATCCTATTCATAATGTCAACTTTGACAGTGTGTGCTGTCAGAATCTACTGTTCAATAAGTGTCATGGGTACCACATAAAACGTATTTATATGTGATTATCATAAACTTTACACCAAATGTTGAATACGTCTTTGCAGTTTTAAACATGGGCATTCAAACGAATATAGTTCATGAAAAAATATGTGAAGAAGAGAAATAATCTAGCAACAGAGATAAATCCTGCTTTCAGGAAATACATTTCAGGGTTACATTAAATGGTTCGGCCTGAGACAGGCTGGCAGAAGGTGAGCTGTAAATCGTTTTACATATTTCTAGTCCCTGTCAAGATTCATGCCACAGCTGACATCTGACAGAACTTCTCGTTCAGTACAGGGAGCTGACACACACCAGGCGCCCCTCATTCCAAATTATGGTTGATAAACTCAGAATCTGACAGTGGGAAACCTGCAGAGATCAAGTGCCTTTTTTCTTGACACTGTATCATTTTTTCCCGTCCACATGCATGTCACTTTTCATACGAGGCCCAAGACAGCTACACAAGAGGCAGTACGTGATGCTCTCTGGCTCCTTTTCTTCCTCAGATATGCTCCTTTGCATTGACCGCTGACACCTTTCAATTTAGGATATTTTTTCAAAATCAAATTTGTATTTCCTATCTTCTTCTTATACGAAATCAAAGGGGTTTATTCTGTAGATTGTGAATCCAAGCGTTGCGCCATTTTGCTCTTGCCGTTCTCCAATCCAGTTGAAACATTTACATTGGGAATATGCTGCCAGTTCTTTTACCAAATCCATCAACGCCATCTTGGAGAACTTCTGCCTAGCACCATCCCCTTCCGGTGGCACCTGGTGTGGTGTGCAAAATGGGCAAGGCATAAACGAGGCTTAATTATGCATAGGAAACCTGTCGTTCATGCTGTAGTGCCTAATTTTTATTATACTTCGCTAAAACTTTCTTTTAAGCGTAAGATATCCTTTGTGCAGAATGATCATTACATGCTTGCTTTAAGTTTGCATTTACGCATCTACATGGCAAAAGTCCTAAAAAACAAGAAGTGGGGGGACTAATCAAGTTAGGCAGTATGCAAGTCACATCATGGTGCATGCCACACAGCACGACATCACAGCATCACAGGAAGTGACATCACAACCCATGACCTCACAGGAAGTGAGGTAACAAGAAGTAACATCAGATCCTAACTCTCTAAATGTTTCACAGGTCTATCATGAGTACTTTTGAGCGCATTATGAGATTTAACGTATGAGATTTTGTGCCAAAAATGTGACGCGACCTTGACGCAGGATGCGGACCTCAGTATACATTTACTTATTTAAAACTCTGCAAAAAGAAGTTGGCAAAAGGAGAAACGTAACAGTAAATCTATTCTGCTTAATTGTTCGCAATGTCTGCAATTTAAAATATTTTATGGGGTTAAGACACCTGCTGCAGAGATCTTTGTATGTCCAGTAAATCCCATGGAACAATAATAATAGAAAGCTAGCACACTTGCTGGGGAGACCTGTATTTTCTCTAGTAAGTGTTTTGTATCAAAGTAGCGTAGAGGGTTAATGTGTATGCTGCGAAGCATCTGCAGATGACAGATTTTTATTTTATGTTGCTTGGTAAGTGAGTTACTGCTTTTACACCCTTTTGTTAAAGACATCCTTTTGTTACTGGCAGCTCGTATATTGTAATCCTTCTACTATAGCACAGCAAGCTATGAAGGAAATGTTACTCCTGCATCCTCTAACCCTCACTGTCTTATGTAACACATCTTGTACACTGATTTATGCATTTATAGGATTTATTGTCAATGTATAATGTATACTTCTGATGTAAAGTGCTCTGACGTCCTGCAGTGGGATGAGTAGCGCTATAAGCAAAATAAAACAAACCAGTGGTATTTAAATTATTATTTGTGTACATACTGGAACAGACCAACACATCTAACATTCATAGAGTGCTTGCATATCTCTTATATACAAGGATTGGACACCGTAAAAAGCATGCCTCTCTTAAATATTTGTGAAATGATAACAACTAGCTGTGTGCCTCTGTTTCCCCTCCCTTGAATTTGCATCTAGGTATGAGGATCAGATAGATCCCAATCAGGATAGTGGAACAAAAGGAGGCCTGATAGCCCCATAAATTTGTTCTTTGTTATGGGCCCAGTTGGAGTCTGAAACATGAAAGCCCCTGCTGCCTGCACATTGTTGCTCGAAACAAGAGCAGACAAGGTGCAGGCGCTGCTGAACGTGTCTGAAAATTACCCCGGGACATGTTCAGAATATTTCAGTGGGAGCCACTTCTTGCAGGGTGAACGGCACCCACCCTGTGAAAACAGTGGGTGGACGCCATATACCGCATGTATGCCCGACCCAGCCCCTGCGCAGGGCTCTCTCTTTCAGGCAGTACACATTATGCTAAGGTTTTTTAACAGGGTCATGGTGCTAAAAAAAAATGTGCAAAGAGCAAAAGATACACTTAGCCCAATATTATGCATGGATTGCTGGCAAACACATGTAAAAAGTCTTTACGTCTCCTATGACAGTCTTGTTATGACATCACTAGTCACCTGTAATAAGAAAATAAGATAATGACTCGCAATACCCTGTCACACTGTTATGTGGGCGCCTATCATAATGTATGTATTCTAGAATGGGGGCGTGGAAGAATTCTAGTGCTCTAGAAATCCCCTCCTTGGAAAAAATACATTTCAATAAACAGCGTAACCATACCTTTATGGTTGATAAACTCAGAATCTGACAGTGGGAAACCTGCAGAGATCAAGTGTCTTTTTTCTTGATACTGTATAATTTTACTCGGCGTTTTCCAGTCCACATGCATGTCACTTTTCATACGAGGCCCAAGACAGCTACACAAGAGGCAGTACGTGATGATCTCTGGCTCCTTTTCTTCCTCAATATACTCCTTTGCATTGACCGCTCACACCTCTCAATTTAGGATGGCAGAGCCTGTCCTGCACCTCATCAATGAAATGCAGTGATTTTCACGGACATTCATAATACTCAGGAAACTTCAAGTCTGAGATTGATCATCATTCTCCTAAAGAAAGACCGGTTTTCAAAGGGAGCTTGAATAGCTAGCTGACTGTTCCAGCCACGTTCCAGTCATTAGGATTTCACGACAGCGGTCATAGGGTTACATTGAATAGTTTATTGATAGTATCCAGCGGCGGCCACCACAAATCTCAAGGGGAGGGGTGGGGATGATGGGGCAGAGATGAAGGGGGTAGTGAAAATAATAATAATAAAAAAAATGAATAAACTTACCTCCGCCACAATGCAACCGTCTCCTGCCGCCTCGCAGTTCTCTTGCCTGGATGTGGTGTCCCAGCATTCACTGGGACACCAGCACAGGCTCCCCAACAATCCTGGTGCTGCTTTCATGCTACACCAAGCATGCTACACCTAGCCTTAAAGCAGCGCAGGAATGGTCTGAGCGGATTGGCCAGCCGCTCAGGCACAGCCCTGGGGTCTGTGCAGTTTCTCCAGGCCCAGCCGGGCTGGAGAAACCTAAGCGGGCATGTGTGTTTGGATTTATCAAGGGCTTTGACATTTGTCAATACTAGGCTAGCACGGATTATAATAATATAAGCGGGGACTCCAGTCTCCCTGTTATGCTTCTTTCTCTAGATGCTGAAAAAGTGTTTGATAGAGTGGAATGTGGCTATCTGTTCAAACAACATGACATTTTGTGTTCAGGTCTGAACTTAACAATGTATACTAAAGACAACTACTTCTTCCCAAGACAATAATCCAAATCAATGGGCTGCTTTCAGCTTTGATAACTCTATCCTGTGATACTAGCAGGGCTGTCTAGCCTCCCCCTTATTTTCTCCACTCTTTATAGAACCTCTTCGAGACACAAAAAATAGTTGAATAAGAAGAGCATCTGGACGCCATAAGGCAGTCGTGTTTGCTGATGACATTTTGTGCTTTCTGCCTGAGCTTGGAGATGACATGGAAACAATGTGGATGGGCTTTAATGTAGGTGGTGTAGTGGAAGTAGGGTTATTTGGATGTCACAATTTAATTAGATGATGAGTCCGATAAAAGGCTAAAGAATGTTTATAATTCCACGTTTCGAGGCCTATTAAATATTCTCTTCAAAAACCAGTACAGACGAGGCAAATTAGATTTTGTCCTTTGGTATGATTATATGTTTAAAAAAGAACTTCCTTCTTAGAGTCTTATATGTGGCTCAAGCTGCCCCCATTTCTATCCCAAGAACTATCAACAAGTACATACAACAGAAGTTAGAATCCTTTCTGTGAACTCTGAAAAGAATGTGGGTAAAAGGAAAACTATATATCAAGCTATAGAGAATGACCCACTCCCCCAGAGAGTACTAAATGTTGGCAGCACACCCCTTAAGGCTTAAGAATGGGTGACTCCAATTATGACCAAACTCGGTGCTGAAATCCAACAGAAAACATTCCCTCTGGCTTCCCCTGAGGTTTAAAATTACATGGGGTGCCCTTTACACATAACCATCACTTTTTTGGATCTCTGCTTCTAGGTCTCTTGAAATGAGGAAATAACAAGCTTTCCTTTATCACTGAGTCCAATAGCACATAATCCAGACTGGCCCCAGGGATGTATGACAAACAGTTTGCTACATGGCAAACCTGAATGCAGAAACCTTTGTGAACAAGGTGAGGTGAGACCCAGGAGTCCTGCTTTTATCTTTTACATCTGGCATCTAGAGATGGATTTAGTTCTGTGTGGCTCAGTCATTAGGCAGATACTTTGGTTATCAAAAGTTGTGGTCTCAAGAAAATTGTAGAATGTGGAGGAGGTTTTTGGTAAAGGTCGGATAAAGTAAGGTGGTTTCATCGTTATATAAATGTTTCTACTAAATGTTTTTCACTATGATACATAGATACAGAGCGATGTGGGAGGGAGAACTATACATGTCCATCTCAAAAGACATTTGCTCCATCATCTGGATGAGGGCGACAAGAGCATCCATATACATTCAATATAAAGAGAAAGATTATAAGATTTTGATTCAGTGGTACATGGCCTCTGAGCAGCTGAGTGCAATCTTTGAGAGTTCAGATAAATGCTGGAAGGGTTGTGGCTCGAAGGGTATACTTGTGCATCTATGGTGGTTCTACCTCAAGTGCATACTTATTGGACGAAAATACCGTCTCTGATCCAGAATAATACTGGTCTCTCCCTAATAGTACTTCCCTTATTTTTAGTATTTTGTTATACAAGGGATTTATACAGGAGATGAGCGTGAATAACCGCTCCTGTCTTCTACAAGCAGCCTAGAAACTTTCATGCTTTCACTTGCCATAGTGCACAATGGAAGAATCCTGAAGCCTCCCCATTTTGTGATACTGGACTACGATGTTGTACCTGAACACAATGAAACAGTGTCTGCTCCGTTGCATGATACATTAGCAAAGTATGAAACGATATGGAATCTTTTGAAGTGTTTTGTTAGCTGTGAACGTACCAGAAGGTGCTCTACATTTTAGCAGTCTGAGATGGTAAGAATGGTGAGATTACATGATTCAAAATTTGACATGTGTAGTCATGCTAGATGTGGTTCCAACATGTGTTTTCTCTGCACAACTACTACATATTCCCCTTTGTAGCAAATTAGGTTATTAGTTGAGAGGGATGGAAGCCTCAATCAAATAATAAACACAAGCCATGTCAAGATGACCCACAAGAGTCACAAAATAAACCTGTGCTTAACCCCCCTGGTATATTGGCACAACAGTAGTCATGCTTTACTTAGAGGCAATGTGTAAAGTATTTATGCAGTACTCAGTTAGTATTACAATGAAAACACAACACCAAAATCCTAAACTAATTTAGAAAAATACATGTGACACCAAAACGACAAAACAGTAGAACCAGGGTTATGAATTTTTAAAGTTTCTAGTGAAAATAGCACAAAAAAGCACCAAGCACCAACTGTGGTTATCTGGTTGCACTGGAAAGGGGTAAAGTCACAAGTTCAGGCCAACTGCGATAGAGCGTGGGTCAGATATAGGGACCAGGTTTGTCCTGCTGAAGATTTTACCTTCTCTAAGTCCAAGTCCATGCAAGGAGCTGCGGTGGAGTTTCACGTTGGCGGTTGACACAAGGAGACTATTGTCAGTGCGATGAGCAGGTCAGGATCACAGACGGTCGCTGTTTGGCGCAAAGAACCGTCCCTGGAGCTTCACGTTGGCAGTGGATGTGGACTACTGCCGTTGGCGCTGGTACTCAGAGCAGATGTGAATCGCAGGCATCATGTTTGGCTCGCGGGCAACACAAGGAGTCTGTTCTCAGTCGCAAAGAGTCTAAAAACGCTTGGAGAGTCACCTGGAACTCGTGGCTGGTTTTGAGGAAGCAAGAGTACGCTGTGATGCAATCCAAGGGTTCAGGACTTGGAGGGGCATTTCTTGGGGATCAGAACCCACTTCAGCAGAGGCTGGCAGCAGGGCACAGACTGGTCCAAGCAACTCAAGTTGGTGTACGGCAGCTGGACAGTTGTAGGAAGGCCTCTGGAAGCGTTTTGTGTCCCCTATTGCTCAACTGACCCTTGGAACCACTTCTGGGGGACCTCGGTTGAAGGCAAACAGGTCCGGTCTTCCTTCTTCAGTCAGCCAGATAGCAGGGCAGTCCTTCTTCTGACTCTTTCACAGGTCCAGGACTGTTCTGACTAGGAGTTCTGAAGGTGCCACTTTTATCCTAAGTGCCAGCCTGTGGGTGGGGGATGCTCACTTTGTCTAACCCTCCCCTTCCTTGGGATTAGCTGCAAACTGTATAGGGTAGCAAATAACAGGCAGACCTATGTGTGAACTGTATTTGTCAGTATGAGGGCAGACAGCCCTTAGAAGTCATTAAGGCTGCGGGCAAACCTCGAGGCTAACATTAGAAGTTCAGGAAGGCAGAGTACTATTCAGGAGTTGAACACCCTGCCCCACAACTGGAGCTCTTTTTAGGGGAATATGTGTCCCCCAGCAGAAAGCAGGCAGAACTACCCACCCTCATTGGAGGTCTCATAGATAAGGCAGAAAAACCTGGAAAGACCACCAGCATTGGTGTGGTCAGTAACCAGGTGATGTTCCACCATAAAGTCCATTTCCTGTAGGTGAGATGGACCACTCAACAGTTTTAGAATCTTACTTCTCATCTGCATTTGCCATCTGAGTGGTCGGTGGTCTGTCTGACTTAAAAGTGAGTCCCAAGCAAGAATGGTCTTATCGTCTTCAGTACTCAGACCACTGCAGAGGCTTACCTTTCTATTGTACTTTACCTCTGTTCCCAGGGAAGCAGCCTTCTGCTGATGAAGGTACAGGTTGGTCCAAGCCCTCCTTGTTTATATGTGAGAGTACAGCCCCCAAGCCATGCTTAGATGTATCTGTCTGCATGACAAATACTTTGGAGTCAGGTGCCTTGAGCACGGTTGCTGTGCACTTGGTCTCCTTGAAGGTGTCAAATGCTTTCTGGCACACCTCTTTCCAGGTCAGCTTCTTTGGCTGCTTGTTTGTAGTCATGTCAGTCAAGGGGGCAACAATGGTGCCATACCCCTTGACAAATCACCTGTATTAACCGGTGAGGCCTAAGAAGGCTGCCACCTCTGCCTGGGCCTTGAAGGATTCCCAAGCTATGATGGTTTGTTTCTTTGGTTGGAGGGGCTGTACTTTGCCCTCATTGACTTGGTAGCAAAAGTACACAACAGAACTCTGAAATATCTGGTGCTTACTGGCCTTAATAGTCAGGCCTGCTCTCTGCAGGGCCAGATGCACTGCCAGGAGGGGGTGCAGGTGGTCATCCCAGGTACAACTGAAGACGGCAATGTTGTCTAAGTAGGTGGCACTGAAGTCCTCCATCCCAGCCCGGACCCGGTTAAACTCTGGTTAGGGGAAGGTGGCAGGGACATTTTTTAACCACCCTAAATATGAAGTGGCTCTCTGGGATGAAGAATGCAAACTTCTCGTTGCCCCCCCTCGGTTAAGGCAATCTGCCAGTACCCTGAAGTGAAAACAGATGTACTCAGGAACTTGGCAGTTCTTAACCAGTCAATGAGCTTGTCAGCTTGGGGGATTGGGTGTGCATCAGTCTTGGTAATTGAGTTGAGCCCTATTTAATCCGCGCAGAACCTGAATTCTGCTGTGGTGGCTAGTGAGACAGTCTTAAGTACTAGAACGACTGGACTGAATCAAGGCCTTTTGGAGAGCTCAATCATCCAAAAATCCCAGCGTTTTTGACACCTCGTCCTTACTACTGGCACTCACTTTGTCAGAAAGCCTGTAGATCTTATTCTCGACAGGCATGCGGTCCCCTGTGTCAGTTGGTGAGCCCCAGGGTAAGTAAGAAAAAAGAAAGAGAAGTGCTCCAGCAACTGGCAGCCTTATCTCTCCTGGTGTGGAGAGGGTGTCATTTTCACAATTGTTCACTGGACCATCTTGCTCTTTGCAGGAGAGGAGATCTGGGGGGGGGGGCACTCTTCTCCTCCTCTTCTCCATCTGTCACCAAAAACATGGTGAATTTGGACCCCTCAAAATGGAGTTTGAGGCGATTGACACGTAGGACCCTCAAAGCGTTCCTGGGGGCCTCGGGCCAAGCAGATAGAAGACCTTCCCTCACTCTCTTTGACCTTATAAGGCCGGGTCCACCAATTCTGCAAGGCCCAGGCATCCACTAGCCCAGTTTGGGCTTCATTACCCAAACTTAATGTTCAGATTGAAACTCCACCAGAGTGACCTTCTGGTCATGCTAGAGGTTCAGGTTCCAGGTTCTCAGTGGTCCTTTCCCAAAAGCGCTTCATCTGAGTCCCGAGAGCTGACTACATCTTGGGGAGGTGGGGTTCTTGGGAACTTGTTCCTACCACTCCTTCACGAGGCTCAGAGGCCCTCTGACAGAGTGGTCATACAAAAGTTCAAAAGGACTGAGCCCTACTTTCTTCTGATGAATTTCCATGTAAGCAAAAAACAGGCCTCGCAAAAGGACGTCCCACTACCACCTCAAAAGCTCCACCAGGCTGATAATCATGTCTGTGAGGGCCTTATTAACCCTCTAAACAAGCCCATTAGTATTGGGATGGTGAAGTGTGGATCACTTGCTGGTTGCCTCACAGTAATCCCACATTGACCTAATGTACTCTGACATGAAGTCTATACCCTGGTCAGACACCATGTCCTGAGGAAACCCACCTGGGTAAATATTCCTGTCAGTCCCCTGACCACTGTGGGTGCAATTCCCATGCCCACTGTGGGCGCAATCATTGTCCTCAGAGGTATGGCCTTATGGTACTAGGTGTCAGGGTCCTCCAAGACCACGATAAACCTGTTGCCCATTACTTTCTTGGTATGCAAAAGCCCCACAATGTTGATCCCCAACCTTTCAAAGAATGTGCCCACAACAGGGAGAAGAATCAGGGAAGTCTTCTGGATTACACCTGACTACCCACTAGCCTGGCAGGTCAGACAGAGCCTGCAGAAATATCATCCTTATCCAGGGCCAATGAAAGTGGGTGACCAATCTTGCAGTGGATTAGGCTTGCCCCAGATTGCCTGTCAGGGGTACATACTGAGCCAGGCCCAGTAGCACTGAGGGACTTCCAACACACTGGTTTTCCCAGGCTCAGGAATTTTAGGCTCACAATACAGGAAATCATTCTCTCAGTAGATGAGGCGATCACCAGGTGTGCCCCATTTACCTGGGCCTTGACCTGTCACCATAGGTTCTCAAGAGTGTGGCACTCTTTCTGCATCAGGCAGAGCTCTGCCCATGAGGGGCGTCCTTCAGATTGCCACCTGGCTAGCTCAGGTAGGTCTCACAGTGCAGCAGTGTCTCCTCCTCTGTAGGTTCTGGAGCTTTACCTTCAGGATCAGCCTCCTCCTCCCGGATGGAGGAAACTTCTGAGGTGGTATACCCACACCCCTTTCCTCCTTTTGGCAGGTACCTGGAGCACTGTTACAGGCTCAAGGTCCCTTGGATTTCCTTCTTGGGCTGCAATTGACAGTGTGGTACACCCAGTTAGGCAACCCTAACATCTCCAAACTGGACCAGAGATCCACCTCCTTCCAGATACTGTGCTCTAGGTCATTACCTTACAGACAGTCTACAGGCATGGCCAGATTCACAGCTACCTTTAAGGAACCAAAGACGCCCCCATTTAAAAACATCCAGAGCCACTCAATAGTAACTCACCTGGTTGTCTGCAGCCACAACCTGGTGGACTACATTAACTGCAGTGAGGACACCAGATGACACTTAACAGTAGTCACACTGGCTCTGTGTCTCTTGGAACCTTCACCCTCTGCCCACTGAGCCACTGCCTGTACTTCGTAGTGCTATCACGCATGTGAACCCTTGCACAATCTCTCTATCACCCAGGGGCACTAGGGTAACCTCTGCACCCCCTGCAAACTAACCAGGGCATTCTTTTCCCCAACCTACACTTACCATCCCCAGGGCCTGCCCACCAGTGGGGGGATTCTTCCTGTGCTCACAAATGGTACCCCCCTTAAAGTACCCAAACCAGTATCACTCATGGCACTTCGGTGTATAGTGGCTTGAGGGGGTTCTTCTCATGAAAGCCTCCTTCTTTTGTTCAGGATGGGACTGGGAATTCTTTCCCCAAAAACTCTTTGGGGGACTTTAGAGATCTCTTTAGGTTTATCCTTGTCTCCTCTCCCTTTCTTCTGGTATGTTCCCAGTCCACCCTTTTGGTGATCCTTCTCCAGGTACCTCCTTTGACACTCTGGTGCTGATCCAGAAGTCAGACACCTTTGCACGTTCTTTGGGTACAGTGAGCTTGGTATCTATAAAGTATTGATGAAACTCTGTAGAGCAATTACTGAGTATATGCTCTCTTAAAGGGAGGTTATACCACCTATCAACATCACTCACATTGCTGCCCCTCACCTAACCATATAGTGCCTGTAGTGAAATATGTGTTTTTGACCACTGACTTTGTGTTGTACTACTTTGCACCTGGATTAGCTGTCTAGTGTTCACCAATTGCAGATTACATTTTGCATTCAGTTTAGCTGCCTATTGACTTTATCGCAGCGTTAGACATTGCTATGCTAAAGCCCTCTGTGTTTTTCCACATTGTAAACTGTGCTTGTTTTCGTATTCTTTCTCACCGAAGAGCTAGGACATATTATCACCGAACAATTAGTCAGTCAGCATGATAAGAATGTACCAGACTTCTGTTTTTTAGTGCAGGAAACGGTTTGGTCTTGAGAGAGGCAATTTGGGAGACTGGCCAGTTCCAACCTGTTTCTTTCAACTCTGACCTACATTAGCCAGCATGTTTGAATATTTCTTTTTTATGGGAGGGGTTTCTCTAGAAAGCCCTTCGGTTCTTTAAGATATAAAAAGGTAACCCTGCTCAATAGCGGTAGGATTTCCAAGACCTCGGTCAGGATTAGACGTCAAATGTCTGACATATCTGTCCCATGAGGGTGGAGATCTCTTTCTCGCAGTTGAACGGGGTCATCTTCTTGCTGGCATGAGAAAGATGAAGAGCTTGGCAAGCCCTACTTTGATGAATTTTTACTTTATTCTTTGCTTTGCATAATCATAACTACATATATTTGCTGTGTACATTGCAGTTGAGAATCATTTTTGTATATTTTCCTTTTATTGCTGTGACTATTGTTAAATGTGTGCTTTCGACCTACTAATCTCCTTTTTTAGGAACCTTGCGGTGAAATAATAATGAATGTCTTCTTTGAACTGAGAAGTGCATTCCAGAGATTTTTGTCAGCTCGGTCATTAGTGAAAGCAAAACAATGCCTTACTGGAGTACCTCACAAAATCCTCCCAAGTGTGGCTACACAGTTTATGACTGTCTCTGAACCTCAAGTGATATTTCTCTGGGGTGAGGCCAAACGTGGTGACAAGGCCTCCTTTCATGGGAGCATAGGTCAACTGGTCAGCTACTTCTAGTGCCACAAGGGTATCCCTCCCAACAATGGGCACATGTCACCATAAACTAGCCCCTCAACCTCCCTCTGGGCCCCTATGCATTCGTAGGGCTACCTCATAGACTCCAAACCACTTATCAATATCATCCCTCACCACATAACTAGGCACAAGATCTTTAGGTCTGCGGACCTGCTTGTCTCCATTTGACACTAGACTGTCACTTCCCACATTACTGCTTGACTCTGAGAGCTGTTTAGCTTTGAGGGCCAGCTGTGTTACCTCATTTAATGAGCCAGAATAATCTTGTTTTCCTTTCTGAGCTAGTTTCTTGTCCACCAAGGCTCTTTTTGCCTCATTTTTTTTCTCCTACAGGGCCACCTTTTTCTTCGCTGCAGCCTCTCTGCTGCCAATTTAATCTGGGCAAACTGCAGTTTGAGCTCTCTCTCAGCTCTCTCGTCCTCTAGTTCCAAGGACACAGGTTGTAGAGGAACACTGCTTTCCACTCTGGCAGGGGACCTCACTCCTGTGGGGAACTTGTCCTACTCATCTTGCTGAAGCACTGGGCCTGTGATCATGGCATCTCTTTCCTCCTCCTTCGGGTCATCATGCTTCTGCCCCTCTGTTGCAGCTTGCATCCTGCAGACCTCCTCAAAAGCTCTGAGCGCTACTTGAAAGTCCACTTTTATGGCCCTCTTTCCCACGGTCAGCCCTCTCTCCTTATTCAGCTTATTCAACTCTGCCACCTTGAGGCTATCAACGGTGCTGTGCTCCAACTCAATTTTTTCTAAGCAAGTATCACAGGTGCACAAATATGATGCAGGAATTGAGTTTGGGGGAAAAGGAAAAAATATGTCCAATCAAGTGTATTGACAGCATTTCTGTGGCTTGTGAGTAGAGACCCAGGCACCGACATGAGGGAGGATACAGACAGGGCTACCCTTCAAATGTAACTGTGGTCTTTCTTAGCAGAGGGCTACTGATTAGTTATTCATGAGCATTGCCATGCCATTTGATGCATCGGTGGGGTGTGGGGTGAGAAAGCTGTATCTCACCCTACAAGGTGTGCAAGGTGAGGAAGTGTTTAGTCAGAGCATGGCCATTTTTCTGTACAATTATAACTTTAGAAATGCTGAAGATATCCAGGTTCACAGATTTCACACTTTATTGTGCTCTTGTTTTGAATACTCCTGCTTGGAGCTAACATCATTGCTACCTGCTGTGAGAACCATCAACTTGCAAAAAGGCTGTGTCCAAGCAGAACTCAGAAAATGAAATTTGAAAGACAACCAACTTAAAACCTTAGACAGTAGATCCACATTCCCTGTCTGGAAAATGAGTATTAAAGTGGGACCCATACCACCATATTTTGATCCAGCTCCAAGCTCTACGTGACCAAAGAAGGGAGTGCTCCACCTAGTACCAGAAGGACAGTTGTATGACCAGGGTGGTTCAATCAATCATCAATCATAGTATTTATAAAGCGCGCTATGTACCCGTCAGGGTTTCGAGGCGCTGAGGGGGGGGGTGGGGAGGGGAGTGCTGCTGGTTTATCGGTCGAAGAGCCAGGTTTTGAGGAGCCTTCTGAATGCGAGGAGGTCCTGGGTCTGGCGAAGGGATGTGGGGAGAGAGTTCCAGGTCTTGGCGGCGAGGAAGGAGAAGGATCTGCCGCCGGATGTCTTGCGCTGGATTCGGGGTACGATGGCGAGGGCGAGGTTGGCGGATCGGAGTTGACGTGTTGGGGTGTAGAAGTGAAGTCTGGTGTTGAGGTAGGAGGGTCCGGTGTTGTGAAGTGCCTTGTGAGCGTGGGTCAGGAGTTTGAAGGTGATCCTCTTGTCTACCGGGAGCCAGTGGAGTTCCTTTAGGTGAGGGGAGATGTGACTTCGGCGGGGTATGTTGAGGATCAGTCGGGCGGAGGCATTTTGGATACGTTGGAGGCGTTTGATGTCTTTGGTTGGGATGCCTGTGTAGAGTGCGTTGCCGTAGTCAAGTCTGCTGCTGACGAGGGCCTGGGTCACCGTCTTTCTGGTTTCTGTTGGAATCCACTTGAAAATTCTGCGGAGCATTCGGAGGGTGTTGAAACAGGAGGAGGAGACGGCGCTGACCTGTTTGGACATGGTGAGGGCGGAGTCCAGGATGAAGCCGAGGTTTCTTGCGTGGCTGGCAGGGGTGGGTGGGGGTCCGAGGACGGAGGGCCACCATGAGTCGTTCCAGGCCGAGGGGGTGCGTCCGAGGATGAGGACTTCCGTCTTGTCGGAGTTGAGTTTCAGGCGACTGTTGAGTTTCATCCAATCGGCGATAGATTTTAGTCCCTCGTGGAGGTTTGTTTTGGCGGTGAGCGGGTCTTTGGTCAGGGAGAGGACGAGCTGGGTATCGTCGGCGTAGGAGATGATGCTGAGATGATGTTGGCGAGCCAGTTGAGCGAGGGGGGCCATGTAGACGTTGAACAACGTGGGGCTGAGGGAGGATCCTTGGGGGACGCCGCAGATGAGGTTGGTGGCTTTGGAGCGGAAAGGGGAGAGACGGACTCTCTGCGTTCTGTCGGAGAGGAAGGATGAGATCCAGTGGAGGGCTTTATCTTGGATGCCGGCTTCCTGGAGGCGGGTCAGTAGGGTGCGGTGGCAGACGGTGTCAAAAGCAGCTGATAGGTCGAGGAGGATGAGGGCTGAGGTTTCGCCGTTGTCCATTTGATGTCTGATGTCATCTGTGGCGGCGAGGAGGGCGGTCTCAGTGCTGTGGTTTCGTCTGAATCCGGATTGTGAGGGGTCCAGGATGGAATTGTCTTCGAGGAAGTGGGTGAGCTGAGTGTTGACGATCTTCTCGATGACTTTCGCTGGAAAAGGGAGGAGAGAGATCGGACGGACGTTTTTGAGGTCGTTGGGGTCAGCCTTGGGTTTTTTGAGGAGGGGTTGGATTTCTGCGTGTTTCCAGCTGTCCGGGAAGGTGGCAGAAGTGAAGGAGAGGTTGATGATCTTGCGGAGTTCGGGGGCGATGGTGGCGTTTGCTGAGTTGAAAACATGGTGGGGGCAGGGGTCCGTGGGGGAGCCTGAGTGGATGGTGTTCATGGTTGCTATGGTTACTGCCTCGTCCACGTGGGTCCAGGCGGTGAGGCGGCAGTCGCGGGAGGAGACGTCGGGGGTGGGGTCTGGCGGTGGACCGGTGATGAAGCTGTCGTGGATGGTGGTGATTTTCTGGTGGAAGAAGGTGGAGAGGTCGTCGCAGAGTTTCTGGGAGGGCGGGATGTCGTTGGAGTTGGCTTTCGGATTGGAGAGTTCCTTCACGATGCCGAATAGTTATTTGCAATCGTGGGCGTTGTTGTTGATGCGTTCGGTGAAGTGGGCGCGCTTGGCGGTGCGGATCCGTTGGTGGTGTTCGCGGTTGGCGTTTTTGAGGGCGGCGAGGTTGTCGGGTGTGCGTTCTTGGATCCATTTCTTTTTGAGTTTCTGGCAGTTGCTTTTGGAGGTGGTGAGATCGTCTGTGAACCAGGCTGGTTTTCTCTTTCCTTGGGTGGTGGTGGGTTTCTTGAGAGGGGCAAGGGTGTTGGCGCAGTCGAGGATCCATTGATGGAGGTTGATGGCGGCTGTGCTCGGGTCGATTGCGTCGGGTGGAAGGTTGTTGTCGTCATGACAGCTCTTCTCTTAGGGGTGAGGAACATCACCTCTGAGGGAGTCTGCACTTCTAGCTGGAAGAGCTGACAGCCTGTCTAGAACCTAGAAGCCTGCCTGCCTGCAGCGAGGGAATGTGAGAGCTTGGCCCTGCAGTAGGAGAAACTGTCCAGAAGCAGAAGCCAATTGTCAGGAACACCCAGAGGAAGCTCACAGAGAGAAGGAGAGAAGCCAGTAGCAGCCTGGCAGGAGATCCCTAAATCTTGCGAAATGTTCCCACTCTAAACCACACCAAGACTTTCAAGAGTGAAGCCAAGAGCAACCCGTGTTGTGAAGGATCTTCTGGTCACTTGAGTGGTTCCTGTTGTGAACTGCACCAAGAATTTCAAGAGCGAAGCATCTATATGTGATTTGGCATCACACCATATACCCAAGAGACTGGTGCTGCTAAACTTCAGAGTTGAGGAGCCCTCGCCACTGACAATGCAGAAGCCCAGATCAGTCGAGAACCCACAACTGTCAAAGACACACACACATTAAAGAACCAGCCTGGAGTCAGAGGCTGCAACTGCCGTGACCAAGTGCCCATCTGCATCCAGCCTGGGAGACCACAACTGCCATGTGCCTTCTCTGCAGGCTTACCAGGCTGATTGTGCCTAGCGGCTTGTGTTTTGAGATGCCACCACCGTCTCATCAACTGCCCCCTTGAGAAGCTTTTAGCTACTCATCCTCGCTAGCTTGAGAGTCAAATGCAGAGAAGGTGTACTTAGCCCATTTTCCAGAGCAATAGTAAGGCAGACACAAGGGCACGAATGGCAAACAACCTCTACCACCATGCTTGAAGCCAGTAGCCTCTGTCTACCATATGGCACTCCTCAATGGGTTCTGGTAACAGTCTAGATATCTTATATCGTTTGTCACCCCAGATGGTGTGTTTCAATTTAAAGGATGCCATTTGAGTTGCAATCCACTGTCACAGTTTTATAACATTTCATGTGTTACACTCTAAGGGTTGTGAAGGGGTACTAGCCCTCCAAGAGTATCAGCTGATCTTTGGAAGAGATTGTAATTTAATGCAATACAATGTGAATTTGTAGAGTGCTGCTTATCACCCATGAGAGTATCCAGGTGCTACATATTTGTGAAAACTATCACAAATGGCAGGGTGAAGTTCTTAGTATTGTGAAAGACAACATTTTGGGGCAGCACAAAGACAAGTATGAATTTTATAAGTAGTGTCTGACATATTATCATGGCTGGAGGAACCAAACTGAGACCATGGTTATTAAGTGTGATTGAAGAGGAGTAACAAGAGACAGCATATTTCTTTTCTCGGGCTATGTGAGTTTTACACAAAATGATTATGATTTTCTACAATGACTTCACCTGCAGACAGGTTTCTTAAAAACACAAGTTTTGTGTGGGTAAACCAGCAGAGTGATGTATTCCGACGACTGAAAGAAATGTTGAGTTTACCTTTGCTACAGCCATTTTAGCCTGACCTGCTTGTTGTCTGTGCAACTGTGAAAGCCAGTGAATGTGGCATAAGAGCCAGTCTTTCACAGAGGATCAAATAAGGGGAAAGGGATGTTGATTTTACATCACACCCTGGGACAAGCAGGGAAAGCTTACTCAGTTATAGAGCAGGGAAAGTTAGCTTAGACTTGGGCAGTGCAAAGTTTTGAAAACTTACCTTTGAGAAAATAGATTCACTTTCAGGACGGATCGTAAACCATTAGTTTATAGTAGTAGCTCATAAAAGAGCTGCCTCGCAAATCCTTTGTTGATAGCATCCTTCCCTTTGAACCGGTACAGAGGTCCGCTGGCATTGGCAAGGTTCAGGCTATATAAATACCAAATACATACACACATCCTCAGTGTGAAAAATGTACACTCAGTGAAATCTACAACAGGTTCAGCTAATGTTGGAACCAAGTCATAGAATATAATTTTCTGTTGAGCACACAGAAGAAAGCTGAATATTATCCAGTCTACCAATGGATGCAAGACAAAATGATGAAAGGAAGTTGCAGAGAATGATTTGGAGTATTTGATTGCCTCTGCTGGGGAAAACTCATGTGTAAGTGAGCAGGAATGGAGGCCAAGTATGAAAGAGGATCAGACCATGCAGGAGGTTATTGGTTATGTCAGATCAGGATGGCCCAAATAAAGACGCCTTACAGGGATACTACAAAAAGAAGGGAAAGATTATCATTGAGCGCATTCTCAAGAACAAGAAACACAGATACTGTATTGTTTTGAGTGAGCAAGGTTAGAAACGGAGCAAAAATAAATTCAAAATTTTGTACTAAAGCCACTGGGGATGGGGATGAAAGAAAAGCAGAGAACCATAGTCTAAATAGATATTAAAGAGACTTCCCACTATTGAACTATTTATATCTCAGTCTTCTCTCACTTTAATTTCAGGGAGTTATTATTCATCCAAATCATGATCATTGCTAATTCTGAACACTGTCAATTATTGTGTCTGGAAACAGTGGACCCAGCTTTACTGGGAGCGAATCCACACATAGAAAACACAGCCTGCAGGACTGGTGACATCCCTGCTTCCGCACACCCTTGTCACTACTGGAGAAGAAGGCAGTGAAGGCACCGAGCCTCCCCTCTGCCCAAAAGTCCTCCGTGATTCCTTCCCTGCACTCCCTGCCCGCACTGGGTCCCCCTAAAATGTTTATCACCAGCTCAGAGCAGGTATTAAATATCTGTGTTAAAGCCCCTGAAATTGTAGAAAACCTTTGCTGAATTTTTGTCTGGCAAGTCATTCGCTTTCTGAACGCCCAAATTAAAAATCCCCCTTTACTCACTGGCTGTACATCACTGACTGGAATCCTTAATTTTGGCCCAGTATCTGCAGTTAACATCAAACTTGTAATGAGGGCCATAATGCCCATAGCACACACATTCATCAGATTAGCACAAGCTACAAGTCATTAAAGTTACATGTAAAATAGGCATTGGCAAAGCCAATAGGTTTTGCCTTTCGGACCTATTGACTTTGCCAATGCAGCTTGCAAAGCTGTGCAGCCTCGGCAAACAGTGTAAAAAAAAAAAAAAAAAAAAAGGTGCTGTGACATGCCATTATTTCCGGTTATATAATTTTATAGGCACGCACATGTGTCACCACGCATGCTCACTCCTACAGAACAAACACAGGCATGTTTTTATTTTTTTTATTTTACCAATCAAATATGGCAGGCGCCACTTGGAACAGTAAATCAAAAAAATGTTTTATTGGCCGTAAATCTCAAAATTAAAATTAAAAAAGAACTGCAGGGGTGAGGCAAAGGAGGAGCGGATTAAGGAGCTGTTGGGGAAGGTGGAGAGGAGGAGCAGCATGAAGGAGACAGCAACACGGGGTAGGGCAGAAGCACATAATGAAGAAAATAACATGGAGTGCGGGGATTGGGGAGTTTTGTGGGGAAGAAAAACACACAAGAGAGAGGGAGCTGCAACATGGAGTGTGGGAGGGTGTGTGTAGATAAGCACATAGAGAGCAAGCAGGACTGCAGGGGAAGATATTTGTTGGGGGCAGAAGGACACGATGGAGAGAACTAGTTAACCATATGAAAGTTCACTGTAAGTTCACAATCGTTCTTTCACAACTAGAGAGTGTAGGCAAAATTTAAGAATATACTTTTTTTTACAGTTCATCCCAGTGTGTGTGCACTAACTGCTTGGACAGATGTGTGCATGTTTATGTGAGTAATTTAGTTAAGATCAAACTTAAGTTCATGTATCTCTTGTTAGCTCTACGTACACAACATGTATGTGTCAATTGTTGGTGCCATTTCGCTGAACACTTAAAAATGTAAATAGCAAAACGGCCATGGGGACTGTTCTCATAAAGGTATGTGTGCAAACAACGGCAGATTTACCACTTTTTGGAAGTTGCATGCATGTCCAAAAATATGTCTGGAAAGCTGTGCCAGGTCCAGACTTTCAGGCATACCCCTGGGAATGTCACAGGACACAGGGGGTCATTAAGACACTGGCAGTACAATACCGCTCAGCACATTGCAATGTATGTCACAGTGAACAGTGACCAGCAGGAGCATGGCTATGGAATGAGACCTACATTTCCTTAACTTAGGCAGGTGATAACGGAGACATGGCATGCATGCTTATTGGTGGCTATTTTGCCCTGCAGGTTGAATGAGACAGCCACTGGAATTTCAGAACCGTGGCAGCTTCAGGACTGTTAAAAGGAAAAAAAGGCACTGACCTGCAGTTTCAGAGAGTGTGGGCCGGTAAGCCTGTTTCTGTGGTTATGTTGGAACTGCAGTACTTTTATGATCGAAACTCGGGACATACATACGTGACACTCTTGTTGGTGTAAAAGGTTATTTATTTAGAACAGGGTTTAACACAACATTACTTAAACATTTAACTGTATATCTTCTTTTAAAAGCAGACTTTAACTTTTACAATTCCCTTGCCTTCATTTTCTCCTCAAATATCTCCCTTCAATTTTCCTATCGTATATGCTCCCCTATTCCTCCCATGCCTTCCCTGCCTGTAGCCTACCCCTCCCCGCTCTGATCCTTCACCTCCTTGTTTTTCCCCCTGAAAGGGTGGACAAGCCCGCACCTGGCTCTCCACCCTCCCCCATCTCCTGCCAACCAGCGAAACCCGTGAGGCGTTTCGCTGCCCCACCCACTTTTTATTTTCGGGTACACAAATTTGTCCCCCATACACTTTCCAGCATTAATCTCAGTTCTGTGATATAATACGCGTTACCTATCTGCTATAAATGGACCCCGTCATCACGAAACAAAACTTGTTCTTGCTCTTTTATGTCCCCGTGTCTTAAAACCTTGATCCCTTGGGCCCAACAGAAAACTCTCATGGCTCTGTTCAACTTTTTCCGTGCCTGCTCTATGGCTCCATGATTGATAGCCCCTCTCCATGCCCTTCTTGGCACAAATTCCGTCCATACCAAGCATGTCCCGCATAGTTTTTGTTTCAAAAGTTCAAAGTTCCTCTGCATCAATTGTATCAAAGTGAGCCCCGATAGCTTCACTAAATCATTTTCCCCAAGATGAATCAATAACAGATCTGGGCATCCCCACTGAGGCAAGTTACCCGTGATAAATGGGAGCAGGCTCCCCCACCTCATACCACTCTTGCCCCACCAACGCACTTCATGCTGTCTGTTGGGCAGTCCCAATGATCTGCCGTAAATTTGCTTCTCTGCAAATTGCGCCGCCCAATGAACGAACGAATGGCCGACCAACCACGTCGTCATCTTTCCCTTCTCCGGCCCAGCCACACAGCCTGTAAACAAAAAACATTGTAACAACTGTATTGATGAGCTAACAAACACCCCCCCGCTCCCCAGTCCTGTTTGTTTTGTTCTTTTCAAGGTCTGACATACCACTCACAGCACCTAGACTTCCATCTCCCTATGGACTTGATCTTAGCCCAATCCCAGCCCAAATGTGCTGCCTCCATCGCAGCGCCAATTCTAAATGAGTGCGTTCCATAGTCGCCTGCACGCCGCCCTATCCTTCCCAGGGCCATTCTCATAACTTGTAACAGTTGATAACTAGTTAACTTCTTCCCTGACACATGCATAAAAACCCCTGATTCACCTGCCCCTGGCCACCTAGCTTTGAAAGTGACCCATTCCTCTACCGGGCAAGCTACTTCCACTCCCCCTTTTTCCAGCCATATCCACTTGCCCTTTCCCAGCTGGTCAGTTTTAGACCGTCTTAGCCATATCCCCAATCTGTCTTTATGCATGCATATCTCTTTTCTCCTTACCCCAATTTCTCTACCCACCCCCAACAACTCGGATACTCTAAATGCGCCAAAAAACATCCACAACATACATAAACGAAATAAACCCACCTCGTATTCATCCCTACAACAAACTGGTAACACCTGTACCATCTCTACCAACATTTCAAACGTAATGGGTTCTCTTGCTGGTTTATCTCCGCTCGCTCTAACCTTGCTCCATTACTTCAGCATTTTACCCAATAAATCATTGTGCGCTGGGTCATATCCAAAAAACAGTTTTCCGTAAAAAGACACGCCAGCCAGTTTCCCCCCAATTGTAGCTGGAGATAAACCCTCCCCGATCAGAAACAGCACGAAACGTCTAGTCCGTGCCTCAAGCATTGGCAGGCTTTGTGCCCAAAAATTGCCCCCAAACTGTTCAAAAGATTGAAACTCCAACCATGCCAGTCTGTAATTACGCCGCGTGGATACCGCTAATGACATCTCCACCAGCCCCGTAATCATCATGCCCCCCATTCCCAGATGTCTGCCGGGACCACAGTCTTGTTCTGATCCGCTCCAGGTGCCAATTCGCGAAAACGCCGCCACTGTGAACGAGATAGGGAGTCTGCAATCTCGTTGTAAATCCCCGGTATATGTGCAGCTTTAAATATAACATTAAAAGATAAACATAAAAGCATGAACTGCCGCAACAAGCGCAAACTCTGAGGTCCCTTGCTCTCTGTCTGTTCACCAGCTCTACCACCGCCATATTGGCTATCTGAAAAATCACTGTCCTGCTGGCTAATTCTTGTCCCCACACTGCCAGTGCCACTAAAAGGGGAAAAAACTCCAGGAACGCGATGCTTCTCCCTTGCTGCATCCAAGATGCCGGCCATGTCTCCGCACACCACCTCCCATCCCAATATAAGCCAAAACCCGATGCTCCCGCCGCGTCCGAGAACATTTGGACCTGCCATACTGTATCCGACTCACCAAAAGACATCGGTACTCCATTGAAGTTTCTCAGAAAGATCTCCCATATTCTAATGTCTTCTCGTACCGTCAATGACACTCGTATCCTGTGGTTCGGAAGTACAGCACCTGACATGGAAAGTCCCAAGCGCCTACAAAAAGTCCTACCTCCCCTAACTACCTTGCACACAAAATTAAGGTAACCTAAAAGCTTTTGAGCCGTTCGCAAGTCCATCTTGCGCAAAGTGCGCACCACCGCTAGGAATTCTAGTATCTCTTCCACTTTTGCCGCTGGCAACCTAGCGACCAACTCTTTCGCATCCAGTTCAATGCCCAAAAAGGTTAAAATCGGCATAGGGCCTTCTGTTTTCTCCGGAGCCAGGGGCACACCCGCCTGTTGCGCCAGCTTCTGAAACGTGTCCAGAGCCCGCCCACACACCCCGGATGCCGCTGTTCCTACGAATAAGAAATCGTCCAGGTAATGCGTCACCCACCTATGCCCTCTCGTTCTCACAAAGACCCACTGCAAAAAGGTGCTGAACGTCTCAAAAAGAGTACATGATATCGAGCAACCCATGGGCAGCACCCTGTCCACATAGATGTTGCCGTCCAGCTGCATGCCCAAGAGGTCAAAGTCTGCTGGATGAATAGGGAGCAATCTAAAAGCTGATTGAATGTTGCATTTTGCCATTTCCGCCATCTTACCGCACTTTAGGACTAACTTTATCGCATCATCGACTGACGCGTAAATTACTTTAGAGTCCTCTTGGGCAATGAAATCATTGACTGACGTACCTTCCGGCCATGACAAATGATGAATCAACCGAAATTCTCCCTGTGCTTTTTTGGGTACCACTCCCAAAGGGGATATCATCAAAGCGTCACTTGGCCACCTGGAGAATGGGCCTGCTATTCTGCCTAAACCTACCTCCTTTGCTAGTTTGTCACGCACTATCTGCGGACGCTCTTTGGCTGACCGCAAATTGTCAGCCCATCTCCTTTGCCGAGGGCCTTGGTAACCTATTCTAAAACCTTCTCTAAAACCCCATTCCAGTAGTCGCGCTTTATCCGTGTCTGGGTATATGTGCAACCATGGCAGCAGAAATTCCAGTCTAACTGGTGTAGGCCCCTTTTGGCGCAGGAGCGCCATGCGCCCCTCTCCCTCTAGCAGCCCTCCACTGTTCAGCTGGGCTGGACAGGGAGAAACATTGGGTGACTGGATGACGGCCCTCGCACTTGGAGCAGTCATGCTTAAACCTGCATTGTGCTCTGGAACAAAATCCCTTGTTAAAGTTCCAACAAGCCCCCGCAGTTGTCCCCGTTGCCTTTGTGGTATTGCCCGCCCCTCCATGGGCGGGGCGAGCCTGAAAGGGCTTGTAAGTCACTGGCAGGCCACTCGCCGTGTGAGTGGACTCCGCTGTCTGCGCCGATGCCATCCATTGCATCCACAGTTCGGGGTCCACGTCACCCCACGGTTTCTCCGGATTAACACTCACCCGAGCCCTGAATTCCTTGTCATAACTGAGCCACGCGAACCCCCCAAAATGCATTTGTGCCTTTCTAATTATATCCATGTACTTAAAAAGTGCAATGGCCCTGTCCGGGTATTTCTCGCAGTATATACTGGCGAATATCAAAAAGGCCGACGTCCAGTTATCCATTGTTATAGGTACCCGGGGCCTGCGTGCTAGTTCCCATTCTTCCTCTTTGGACCCTTCCTTCGCCTGTATGTCCCTATGCAATAGTTTAAAAACATCTACGTATTTGTGTTTCCATATTCTGCTTTTTGTTTTCTCTGCCACGTGCGAACCTAGTGGCATAGCTAAACCCATGTACGGCAGCCTCTTCTTGTGACCTCCCCCCTCCTTGTCCTCTACCGTCTTTTCCCCCGCATCCGCCTTTCCCGTTGTGGCTGTGTCTATCGTGGCGGTGCCCTCTTTATCTTTGTTCTCGACTGTCTTTTGTATGGCGCTATTGCCTGCTACCTCTAAAACTGACCCGTCTCCTACCCCAATGGACCTACTCGTGTTAGCCTCCCTTATTGTCCCCCCCCCTTTACCCCACACTGACCACCATTTCTTACCTCCAGTGTTGTCCCCCAGACTCCTTGGCACTCTTTTCAGGCTTCTGCCGCGCGGCATGTCTTGCCGACCACCAGTGGGGCCTTCCAAAGGAGCTGGAACCTGTGAAACAGAGCACGAAGAAGAGGTTGCGCCGCTCTTGCGCCCTCGCCCGCCACCCTTTTTCACAGCGCTCACCTCACAATCTCGTATTTCGCCATCCTCCCATTCATCCCCTTCCTCCTCATAGTCCAGCTCAAACTCATCCTCTCCTTCCCACTGGCGCCAGTGTTGGCCAAAATCTCTTGCATTGGTTGATGTACTCTTGCTTGCTTCCATCCCCGCATGACGCGTGTCATCGGGACGGTATCCGTGGTCCCCCGGTGTGGAGAAGGCCGCCGCAGACCCCTCCAGTGCTTCGTGCCAACGCGTTTGGGCCGTATTGCGCCCAGTCGGCGTATACCGTCTCTTGCCAACCTCTGCCGTTGGCATTGCTGCCTTTTTGCCCCCGTGACCGTCTGCGTCACTCGGTTTCCCCGCGGCTACTGACCCTTCGGCCGCACGAGCCTCTTGTCTCTGTTCTCCCCTTACCTGTGGCACTCATACCCAGGTTCCGCTTCCTGGCCCTGGCTGTTGCGTTCCTGCGTGCCCTCTGGCCTCTCTGGTTTTTGGGGATGTCTCGCGGCGAGCATTCGCCTCTTCCCTGTCCTTGCACAGCTGCGCCCACCTGGCCTTTGTCTCTAGTACGACCCTACGCTGTTCCCGTATTCTGGCCTCCAAGTCCCAGGTCTCTGCCTGGTCCCAATTCCCTTGTGTGTGTGGGCTCTGGCCCACAGCGGTCCTTGGTTCCTTTGCGGCCTTGACTTTCCCCCCCCTGGCCTGACGGGGCGCTGTCTTGGCCCTACCCAGCCCCCCCCTGTGTTTACCGGCGTACTTGCCTCTTTTCTTTACTGGCGCCCTGAAAAAACCTGAGCTGGGGCCCTCCCCTCTATGGTATGACAAATCTAGGTGGGCGAAATCCCCGCTGGGCCCCGGTATGGGCTTCTCTGCCTCCCTGCCTTGCCCGTCGGCCCCACCCCCGTCATCTGGCCCCCAGTGCCTACGGGGTCAACCCCTGCCTCCACGCTGTCTGTTCCCTCGTCCTGAGTAGCTTGCGTCTCACCGCCAAACATCAGCGGGCTCCGCGCCCCGTGAAGAACTTGTTGCGCTATTGCGCCCTGCCCGGGGGCCACAGGCCCCTCATCCTTCTCCCCGTCGGAGTCCTGTGACTCACATGCTGCTATTGCAGCCGCGACCCGCCCCGATGCCGCCCTGGTGGGGGGTGCCATCCCCACCCAAGCCCGGTCTAGGACCCCTGGTCTGAGTAAGACCGCCCTGCCTGCTTCGCCTAGCACGCGTAGCGCAGCCCTCACTGCATCTGCGTCATGGCTTATAGCCATGTTGCCGGCTGTTAACTATCGGCTGCTGTTCTAATGTGGTCTTATTTATTTGGTTTCCTTTATATATCTGTATATAGATATATGTTTTTTTTTTAAATGTATATATATTATTATTTTTTATGCCCTTGAGGGCCCAACCTGGCTGTCCTCCGTGTTCTGGGTGTTCCCTATAGTGTTCCCCGTATTGGGGAGGCGGCAAAATGCCTATCCTCGATGTTGCCAGAAATTAAACAGTTTTTTTTTTTTTTGTCAATGCTGCCCGAGGGGCCCTCCCCGCCCCTTCCACGTTCCTTCTCTGTCCTGGGGGCCCCCCGCGTGGGTGTGGCGGCGCCTCAACCGCAGCTAGGCCTGTACCAGCTGGCTTTTGATGCGCGGTCTCTGCGCGTTGTGAAAACCCCAGGGGGCCGCCACGTTTTACAGCGCGTTCTCCGCGCGCCAAGAAGAATGCCCGAGGGGCCGGCCTCCCCCGTCTCTGCGCGCCGATAAGAATGCCCAAGGGGGGCGGCGTCCCCCGTCTCTGCGCGCCGATACAATGCCCAAAGGTGCCGGCCTCCCCTTCTGCCGGTGCCCTTCTCCCCCTGTTGGCTCCGCGTGTCAGGGAGCCTATGCTAAACTTCCCCACGCTGCCTGACCTATCCTAATATAGCCTGCCTCCTTACCTCTTCACTGAAACAAACCAACCCTCCCTCACTAAGTCGGCGCGGAGAAGAGGCCGACCCCACCCTCCACCCCCCTTATAAGCCCTACCATAAACCCCGCCCCAACTTACCTTTTAACCAATAAGGCGCCTTGCGCGCCACTTCCTCCATCCCGAATACAACCGCGGAGAGACTAGACTGCGTCTCTCTCTCCGCGGGCCCCTTCATGCGGAGCTGGTGTAGAGTTGGGACTGCTGTAACTTGGCCCAAAGGGGTACCTTTACAAGAGGTCAAATGTAATTTAAAACAAGAGGAACTGAATGCTGCTTTTAAAAGCATAGGCAACTGCCACTTATGGCATTCAGCAGGAAGCTGCTGCTTTGCGACACTGCACACAAAGCTTTGGAAAAGCGAACTCTTGATGTAGCATCCTGTGGCTTTGAAATCACTAAACATCCCCACCTCTTCCAGTTAACTGACTCTTTACCCTGTGCTGGGGGGAAGGAAACAAAAGCTGTTAAGACTTCGTTAGCAGTGGCGGCCAGCAGCATAGGAGGGAGGGGGACGGGCGGGAAGCACACACACACACACACACACACACACACACTCATTCTTTCACACACAGACACGCACGCACGCACATCCATTAACAACACTCATAACACTCAAACATGCACACATGCACCAAACATTCAATTAAAAACATCAAACACATACACACACACACTTACCTACAGCCTCCAGGACCTTAGGTCAGCCAATGAGGGAAGGCAGCAGTCCCAGCCTCGTCACAGAGTGGGATGGGGTCAGTGAGACTGCTGACCACACCCCACTCTGTGACAAAGTGTCACTGATTTACACTCGCCCTGGGCGCTTCAGGGCTTAAACCTGAAGCGCCCAGGGCGAGTGTCAATGGGTGACGCTTTCCTCGTCACCCAGGGGAGGGCCTCGAGGCACCTTTGCTGAGCCGAGGAGGTCACGCCCATAGGAGCTGTGACCTCCTCAGCCTAGCAAAGTTCAGCTCAGGCAGCCAGGAGTCTGCGCAAATCGCGCATGGCTCACTCCTGGCTGTCTGAGCTGTAAATGAAGAGTGTCTGTCAGGCTGGCCTTTGTTCAGCCTGACAGACTCTTCATGAGGGGCAAAAGGTGGGAGGGCGTGGCCCCTCCGTCCTAAAGGACGGGCCGACACTGTTCGGTAGATATTCCAAGCACAGCAATAAAGGTGGACTCTTTTGCCACACACTTTTAAATTATGCAGTTAGGAACCAAGTAATCCTGTCAGTGTTTAGCACACCCAGGAATGCAATTAATGTAAACAAAGAAGCCATGCAGCCCCAAGCTCTTCGCGCGCCAGCTAGCAAAATAAAAAAAAGTACCTATGGAGTGAGTAGCCAGGAGAAGGACTGGTCAGTAGCCAATGGCAAGGGACTGAAAGGAGTACTTGGTCCCGATTCCACACAACGGCATAGATGGCAGGACAGCAAAGCAGGAAGTGAAATCAGATGACATGCTGGCCAATTTGAAGCACGTAAATTAGAGCGATGTTGGACTAAGCCAATGGTAAGTTTAGGTAAGTAAGAGGTGGGTTATAATCCCCCTTTAAGATTTTATCAACAAAAGATTTTGCAAGCACGGGCATGCAGGCGAAAACTAAAAATGCGGTATTTTAAGTGTACAGAATAGTTTTTTCGATGCGCACTGGCCACTTAAGGATTTAAGAGCATGGCATTATTGAAGAATTATTTTCCACCAATGCTATATTGGAAGGAATTTGAACCATAATTGAACAATTCATTTCTGGTAGAAGTGGGATAAACTTATGAACACTAAAGATCTAAAAAAAGAGAAGAGCATATGAAACCAGGCAGGATTTTTATAAATTTGTCACTTGCTTTGACACATCCACCAACAGTGAATAAAGCAGTAGACATGACATTTAATACACACACTGAGTAGGAGAAATGCACAATTGATCTGACTTTATTTAAACATGCCTGTTCATTTTGTAAAATAAACACAACAGGCTTCATTAAATATTTTTGCACTTGGTCACAGATAAAACTACTTAAAAATGACTGTCTTCATATAGCCAGAGAAGGTGGTATGTATTGTACAGAACACGTACATTTTAAGCTAACTAATGCAAAGAGTTCTTCGAAATTTCTCATCATCCTCTCCCTGGGCATTGCTAGTTGTGTGTTGGTTTTTTGGTATTGGTTTTAGAGTGAATCCAGTCCACAAAGTTAGACACTTTGGTGTAAACGCCAGGCTTTAGGCCACATCCATCTCCCCAGCTGATGATTCCATACAGGTATGACACCTTTCCAGTCTGACAGGCCAGCGGTCCTCCCGAGTCTCCCTATGTGAGGAGGAAAGAAAGCTGTTTACTATAAGCAGAAAACACTAATATAACATGCTAAAGGCTCATATACAACACATATTCTTGATGACTGTAAAAGACCATCATCTCTCCTGCTCTTGTTTCCAACACCAGAGTCACTCTTTCTTTCTAATGATGAGCTTAGTCCTCATTGTCGGTGCTGCAGCCCTAGTCCTTGGATCTACAACTCCATTCTGTGCAATTGTTTTAATTAGTCTATGGTTGTCTCCACCAGATCTTCTTGAATGGATGATTGGTACTTGCCTCTTTGCTCCATGAAGATCCTTCTTCGTTATCCCTACCTGAGTACACAAATGATATGCATGTTCTGTGAGTCCTACTGGGTGCATTGGGGCACTCCGCTCTCCACTGAATCCCATTGGATATGCCACCATATAACCCTTTTCAATTGGGTGCATCTCATTTTGAATCCCAGGAGTATATTTTTTTAGCTATCATCAAGCCATCACTACACTGAAATAAGTGCAGTTCTGTTTTCCAAAGTCCCTAATAACTTGTGTTGTATCTGGCGTTGCATATGTGAGTGTATTTTCTACATTCTAAGTTCTCTTGTAGGAGTTCCTAATAGGAGAGCTGGAGAGAAAGCTGTCATTGGAGATTGGAGTCCTTATCTTGGAATAATATTCATCTTATTCTTGCAACATTTGAAATCTGGACCTTCATTTTGAATAAGCAGGCATTATGGGAAGTGTTGCAAAAGTGACCTTAGTCCTACAATTAATAAAATGACTAATGAAAAAAACAAAGATAAATCAATGACGTAAGCACAGTTAATGAACCATTCTTTTGCAAATTTTAGATTCCATTAATGGGGTCAGTTAAGATGGTGGTCATCCTATTGATAAGGTACTAATAAATGACATTGGCATAGAAATCATGATGGATTCTGGTGCTCATTTGGCTCCATCACAAATGACTAGGCATTAGGCTGGAACTCAATGAAAATCCTCAAGTTTAAGTTCACTGTGTCATCTTATCAGTTCCCGATAGACCTGGTAACAGAGTGTCCCTCTGCTTTCTTTCTGGAAACATTGGATGTTTGAAGAATTAAATGCATGATATAAGGCTTAAAGTGAATACTATCACTTTTGTTCTGTAGGGCAAGGAATATTCTTTATGGTATTAGGGAAACTGTTAAAAAAATAATTAGATAGGCTATGTACTGAAAGTGTCATTTGAGCAAGTTGAGGCAACAGAGTGATTGGCTCCCATAGTTGTGGCCTGCAAGCCCAATAATGCTGTTAGGCTTTGCATTGACTTGAACGAGCTTAATAAGAGGGTGGTTGAAGACAAATTCCCTCTCCCAAATATAACTGAAATGGTTGGGGCTCTTGCTCTCTTGATGATTCACTCCATTAGATCTCACCTCGGCTTATCATCAGGTCAGACTCAATGACCGATCCAAGGATTTCACTTCATTTATCATACTTTTTGGTACTTCTAGATTTATTTGCATGCCCTTTGGTCTTTGTTCTGCTGCCTCAGTGTTTCAAAGACTAATGACAAGAATGTTGGATAAACATGGAAGGAGCCCTGTATTTGACTGACATTCTAATACTTAGATGAGATCTGGAATAACATTTAGGAAGAGTCAAGAAGTGCTTAGCATTTTAGCTGAGAACGGTGCTACACAAATGGTCAAGAAATTCAAGCATGCCGAGGATGAGATAGATAACTTGGAGCATGCCATTTCTGTCAAGGATGTTAAACCAGAGGAATGGCATGCAAGAATTATTGAGAACAGAAAGAAAGGAAGATATACAAACATTCTTAAGAATGGCAGAGTTTTATTCTCGTTTTGTGCAAACTTTGCCAGGAGAACTTGTGCTTCGCAAGGACTTTTGAAAAAAGTTGTTGATTTTGAATGAAATGAACAATGTGAAGAGGAGTTTGTGGGTGAGAAAGTAAGTATGAAGAGGGCTCAAAATGTGAGCAGTTTTGTCCTGAGACTTTTATGTTCAGTTTCTGCTGACGCTAGTGATAAAGGTACTGTGGTGGTTTTGAAACAATTTCAAGGAGAAAATGAAGAGACTATGGTGGTCATTATAACCCTCGCGGTCTTCTGACCGCCAGGGTAAAGTAGCGGTAGCATCGCCAACAGGATCGTGGTGCATACCGCCACATTATGACCATGGAGGGTTTGCCGCTGGCAACCCACCACAACACCACTCATACCACTATGGCGATATGAACCGCTGGACTGGAGATCTTGATCTCTGATCTGGCGGCCCCCAGGGTGCCGCGGGCAGTATTGTGACCCGGTCTACCACCATGTTTTCCACGACTGTAGCCCCGCCATGAAAATCATGGCAGTAGGGCTACCGGTAAAAGGGAATTCCTTCCCTGTCACCGGTAGGTGGATCCCTCACCCCCCCCCCAGCAAGCACCTGACCCCCCCAAACGCCCATACAAACTCAACCCTGCCACCCCCACTCCATACAGTAACCACCCACCCCCACTCCATAAATTAACCCCCACCCCCATTCTATACACTAACCCCTCACCCCCTCATATGGTCACACAGACACGCACACACACACAACACCCATTCATGTAGCCCCACACAACTGCCCCCACCCCCCTCAACCATACACGCATTCACTCATTCATCCCTACACGCATTCATACACACATCAATACAGACATCCAAACGTACTCAGGCACGCATACGCACTCACACATTCATTCACATACTCAGTCATGCACATACAACACCCCCCACACAACACCCCTCTCCCCCGTCAGTCGATCACCTTACCTGGTGGTCATGGTGGTTGTCCGCGAGGGAACGGGGTCCATGGCGCTTGCTCCGCCACCAGCGCCGGCAACAGAACACCGCCACGCCTCTTACTAAGTCGTAATAGGCGTGGCGGTGTTGTGTTGACGTGGCGGTGCCAGCGGGCAACCTCCACTGCACCACCAACCGCCAGTATGGCTGCTGGCGGCTCTCCAACCAATTTATGGAGGAGAGCCGCCAGCAGTCAAAATATGGTGGTCTGAAGACCACAATCACTAGTGGTCTTGTCAATCAATCAATCAATCAATCACAGATATTTATAGAGCGCACTACATACCCGTTAGGGTTCCAAGTCGCTGGGGGGGGCGGGAGGACTGCTACTGCTCGAAGAGCCAGGTCTTGAGTAGTCTTCTGAAGGTGAGTAGGTCTTTGGTCTGTCAGAGGTAGGTAGGGAGCATGTTCCAGGTCTTGGCGGCGAGGTAGGTGAAGGATCTGCCGCCGGAGGAGTTTCGTTGGATGCGGGGGACGTTGGCGAGGGCAAGGCTCGCGGAACGCAGTTGGCGGGTCGGAGTGTAGAAGTTGAGTCTGTCGTTGAGGTAGGAGGGGCCGGCGTTGTGAAGTGTCTTGTGTGCGTGGGTGAGGAGCTAGCGGAACTTGGCTAGCGGAACTTCGGCGGTCTACACTGTAGAATGCAGAAGTCATAATGACCACCTATAACTTTTGCCCCTTGAGCACAGAGAGGGTCAGAATCCTCATATTCTATTATTGAAAAAGACTGGGCCATAAAAAATATGAAAAGGTTATATGGGGGCAAAGGTTTGATGTGTTTTCTGATCACAAACCTATGCATGAAATGTTTGAAAACAAAGGAGTGGATTCTGAATCTAGTCGTATTTGTAAGTGGAGCGTGTCATTGCAGGATTTTCAGTTTAATGTAAAGTATGTTTCTGGAGTCTCAAATAAGGCAGCAGACTGCCTCCCAAGGTTTGTGACAGAGGATTATGGTACTAATATTGTTGAGGATTGGTGGGTGGAGGAATATATCAACATATGTAAGGGCACTGAAGAGTGCATTTCGATTGTCTGAGTGGTTGAATGAGCTGAGTAAGGACAGTGTAGTAGTAAAATGATTATTTTGGGAACTAGCCCATAAATCACAACATGCAAAAAGCCAATAAACACACATAAATACATTTAACAATTAGGTTGCACTACAAATATATCAATCAAAATTATGTATGAGATAATACATAATACAATTCATAGAATTTCGGTATTAAAACAGTGTACATAAAATTGATTTTATATCATTCCAGATTGGCGTGCGCCGTACCAAAATGTATCTCAAAAAACATTAAAATAAACAAATTAAGATAACATTTAGATGAGCAGCAATTAATTCAAGAAAATTTATAACAGGATACCCAGAGATTTCCTGATGCGCCAAACTGCATGTAGATAGCTACCAAGACTAAGAACTATAGGAGGGCTACAGTCTGTCCGGAAAATTCAGTACACTGCTTTAAAGTTTCTCAGGCCCATACCAATGCAAGTTGGCTTAATCCAGGACAGTCTTGGTTTTGCATATGCCGTCACAAAAATAGTAAATATTCAGCATCTTCAATTACATAATTACACAGTGCACAGTTTAGACATTTGGTTCCTACATGCAACTAAATTTATTAACTAGCAGCGTGCCCAACCTCATTTTTATAAGAAAAGTGCAGGCTAACGATGATAATGTGCATCCATATACGATCCCAACGATGATGCCGATTTAATAGATAGAAACTCAACCACCAACCCTCCTGATTTGGCACTACAATGATATGAATCCGTCCTACTACTGTATTTCAAAATGCCTCTCTAACTGCTACTTTGGTGTTACTTTGTATCTGGAAGGGGTACTCCAATACATGCCCAATCCTAGATCATTAAGGTGGAATTTAATGTGTGAAAACCATGTGATAAGATTGCATTTCCCTATATTCAGTACTTCTTCCTAGGCAAGCCTATAGGTGGACAGTTCTGGAGCTGACCACAGTCTTACCTAAAAGAGGAGGGTTTTTAAAATAGCTAGGTCACCAATCCTTTTGAGGAATGATTGGGATACTTTTAGGAAGACTGAATAAGGATCACTTAAAGCTGTTTTCTTTAGATGTCAGGCCACCTACATTTCCTACCCACCACATTTCTGCATGATTGAGGGCTGGGGCCTTCACCTTTGCCCTGTATACCTCGATGACAAGAGAAACATATTTTAGGGTGGTGGGTTTATACCTCTTGATAACTGCAGATGCACTATGGAGAAAGGACATTTTTGATTTTAGTAGTTGAAACTTCCAGTTGACTAATGTATTTATCCTGACTCCTAGATAATCAAAATTATCTACCAATTGCAGTTTGATCCTCCTCAACTGGAACCCATGTGTGTAATCTGTGGTGTTTAAACACCACAATCTTTGTCTTGGAGGTGTTCACGTCCAGGCCTCGGGTATCACAGAATTTGGCAAACATGTTAAGCAGATTTTCAACCTAGCCGGGGTTCGGTATAGCAGCAGGGTATCATCTGCGAATAGCAATACAGAAACAGGAGAGCCCCAGATCTAGGTGAATCATGTACACAGGTGTTTAGGAAATTGACATTGTTTATATAAAGCGAGAACAAAGTTGGAGCCAGCATGCAACCCTGACGCACTCTGTGTTCTATGAGCACCCCTCCAGCCCACCACATTACTTGGGCAAAGTTCTTTTTGTGAAGTCCTAAGAGGACATTTAAAAAAACAGAATTAACCCCCATTTGAGCCAAGGGCCGAAAACAGTTGTTGGCTGGGGACAAGGTCAAATGCAGCCCTCAGGCCCACCATATTTACAAGGTCGCGGTAAGCCACTTTTTGTGGCTTAACACTGCCTTATTAATATGGGCCCGGGGTGCAGTTTTCTGCGGCAGAGGGGCCTGCAATGGGTGTTGCTGTGGGTGTTCTACTGCAACATCCATTGCTTTTGACACTGCCACAGATTTACAAGGAGATGTAAATCTGAGGCAGCGCCAAAAACTAATGCCATCCCAGGGATGGAGTTAGTGTGGCGCAACGCGGAGAAATACTGTTATTTCTCCTCGTTTTTGCTTTTTCAATGTGTGCTGCATTCCACAGCGCACATAGGAAGAGCAAAACCCCATTAATGACTGTTTATTTGCAGGAAGGTGTCTCGGCCTGCACATAAGCAATCATTAAATAATGATGATTTGCTACTCCTATGTGTGCTGCTTAATGCTTAATGCAGCACACATAGAAGAAGAAAATCGCCATTATTGATTGCTTATGTGCAGGAAGGAACACCTTCCTGCACATAAACAATCATTCCCTGCAATGCAGGCACCCTTGCACTATGCGTTGGCACTAGTCAGCTAAATTGTGCACCAGCGCTAAGGGAAACACAGGGGTGACCCGTATATTTGTAAATACGGCCTATCCCTACATTTATGAAGTGATGCAGGGCAGTGCTGTAAATTTGCACTGTGCCACTTTCTTGTAAATATGCTCCTTTGTATTCCCAAGTCAAATGATTCAGTCAAAAGAATTGGTCTATGGTGCTCACTCTAGTGCAAAAGCCTGTTTGAAAAGGAGGAAGAATCTTTGCTTCTTCTATCCACTCTAATAGACTGTCGAGAACTTGGCGACAGAACACCTTTTGAAGGTTGTTGATGAGACTAATGAGTCTGCAACTGCTGGGAATTAACCTTTCTCCTTTTTGGAACAATGGGATTATCTGGACACCGAGCAAGAGTTCGGTATACTCGCGCCTGCTATAATCCTATTTGAAAATGTATTTATATATGGTCCACATGCAGCGGGGTCGGAGCAAAAAAGATCTCCTGGAACCTTATCTGGACCTGGCACCTTTCTGGGTTGAAGGGACTGAATAACCCTGAGCATATAATTCAGGGAGAATATTATGAGATTTTGGCCTACAACTCTTCTTGTGCCCTGAGCAGCCCGTGCAGTCCGCGCAACATGGAATGCCCCAGGGCCGATCGGTGCATATATTTTGTGAAATGATCCACCCACTGTTGGGGCTGCACAGCAAATTCGATGGGACTAGAATTTTTTAAGCCACTGTGTGCAAAGATATGCCAAAAATAATTTTGATCTTCGCTTTTAAAGACCTCAGCTAGGGCCAACCAGCTGGAATAAATCCACCTCTGTATAGAAGAGGAAGTGAATAATGTATATTTAAGATGGGAAACTCATTTTCTGATTTAATCATGATCCCCCTGTTTCATAGCCCTAATTAAATTCCCTTTGGCCTTTCAAAACTCACTTAAGTACCATTGTGAAAGCTGATAAACTGGTCTCTTTCTACAGTTCATCTCGTTAGTGCACAACAAGTGTAAAGCCTTGAACAGGTCATTATGCAAGTCAAATAGTGGAAGCTCTCCCAGTGGATAGTTTGCAAATGGATCTAAAATACTATTAAATTTAGTGTACATTTGCAATAGGGTAACAGGTTTAAGACGGACTTTAGACCATTTTAGACTTTCTGTTATTTGCTAAAGTTAACACCATCTATGACTGCAAACCCAAATCAGTAAAAATCATAAACAGATTATCCTTCAATGTTAACTTGAGGATGTTATGATAGCTGTCTGTCCTAGACAAAATTCTGAAGTCTGGCATAAGATGCCAGAGATTGATTTGCACAACAACATAATAAATTCTACTCTGACTGCTTCCTCTTTCAAATGTCGGGGCTAAGGATCTTTCAGATTTGAATCTGCCATTACAGGCTTTCAAACCACGAGTCATAATGATGGACAATAGCTGCAGCGCAGATGCCAACCAAGTATGAAGGTTTTGGCCTCCAGCTTCCAAATACCCCTAGCTTCATCTTCCATTTCGATAAGTAGCAAACCCATCCAAAGGCTAAAATGTGGTATAAAGATATCCGGTAATCAAAAAAGAAGCTCTACCTGTACTCTCAGTAAGATTGTAGGCAAGCAGTTTAAGTGTGGGAGATTCTTTATTTGTGCATACGGTGTGGTTATAAATATTGTAGACATTGCCCCCACTAAAAGACAAGCCTAAAATGTCTTTACTATTAATCTTTATTCTCTTTAGTCATATTGTTTACCCATATCAATAATCCACCAGAGCGACTGTCCATTTTGAATGGAACTGCTTTAATACTAAAATCTGTTTATCCCTGTCTCTTCTCATTGCAACACTGGTCATGGGGAGTAATAATACTATCAGGTCTTGTATTTCCCCTAGGGTCTCCTCCCCCCCGATTTCATTTGACATGAGCAACAATGCTGTCATACCTCACAGCACCCAGTCAGGCGACCTTTAAGTTCTCTGTAACAAACATTTGTCTCAGAAAGTTCAGATACCCTTTGGTTCAATAACTGCACTTTTGACTTCATATCGTCAAGTTCGCTCCTCAATTTAGCCATAAGTGAACCAGTGTCCTCCAGGGTTATTATCGTAGAAACTACGTTGAAAGCAGTAGGTGGGGATTTTTCACTTATCGGGCTAGGGAGCGGAGGATAGTTGTTGGGCCACGGTATACTTGTTATGATACATGATCTGGTATTAATTTTTTCCCCATTAAAGATTGATCTTTTGCAGTAGTTGCCTGATCGTTAACTGAACAATGGGTCATTATGCTGTCTGGGGCTGTGGGATCCAAAATGGTGGCTAATTTGTGGATTTTTTAACTTCAACAAGGCTAGGTTGGGGTGATACGGATTTTTAAAATATCTTTTTTATACTTTTTGCTTGTGTTATATTTTGTTAGCTAACTTCACTGATCGTACTGATTTTATTATTTATAGGCGTCATCGCGCCTATCAGCTCACTTGGCCCGTGTACAGTGGCCAGTCAGCTGTAGTTGCGGTGGGGTAAACATCCTTTTGCGGGGCTCCCCCTTTCCCCCCTTTTTTCCCCCCTTTCTCCCCACTTACCTGGTAGTGGGCTGGTGCATACACGCTGCCTTGGCTGCATGATAGGGTGCGGCCATTTTTTTCACTTCAGGATCATCGGCACACTCGACGGCCACCATTTTTTAGGGTCAGCGGTCTAGCTGGTAAAGATCCCAGTCTAGACCCTGATAAAAAGTGCAATTCTGCGGTCGCGCATCGGACTTCAACAAGGCTAGGTTGGTGTGATACGGATTTTTAAAATATCTTTTTATACTTTTTGCTTGTGTTATATTTTGTTAGCTAACTTCACTGATCGTACTGATTTTATTATTTATAGGCGTCATCGTGCCTATCAGCTCACTTGGCCCATGTTCAGTGGCCACTCAGCTGTAGTTGTGGTGGGATAAACATACTTTTGGGGGTTCCCACCCTTCCCCCACTCTTTCTCCCCCCTTTCTCCCCACTTACTTGGTAGTGGGCTGGTGCATACATGCTGCCTTGGCTGCCGGATAGGGTGCGGCTGCCATTTTTACTTCAAAGTCATTGGCACACTCGACTGCTGCCATTTTTTAGAGTCAGCAGTCTAGCTGGTAAAGATCTCAGTCTAGACCCAAATAAAAAGTGCGATGCCACGGTCACGCCGCTGGCGTGCCTAAGGCAAGCCCGTCTGCACCCGTACGCGCCAGAACAGGTCCAGGGGCCATTCCCCCTGGCCCGGTCAAGGCTATGGGCCCTGCTTATTCCTCTGAGGCCATATGGAATCTTAGACCATTTACACCCGAAGCTTGCCTGGTTTGCCCTGATTTGAGGAAACGTACGTGGTCATGCCCTGCTTGTCAGTAGGCCCCTCAACTCAAAGGATCACCTGCTTCTTCTGAGGCTAACTCTTATACGACTCTTTTGTTGGCAAACTGTTGATTGTTGTCAGCTCATAAACTAGACATCGATCTTCTGCTAAGTGATGCTTCTCCTACAGCCTTGTTCCTTATGGAGACATGGCTGCACGAAGGGTCTTGGCCTGACATATCTTTGGCATTACCCCAGGATATCTAATAGCAAGGATGGATAGAACTACCTCAAAAGGGCGAGGAGTTGCCATCATTTATAAAGAAGATTTTAAGCTTATCTTTCGCCCCCTTCAGTTAACAGAATGTGAAAGTATGTTCTTTTCTTTGACTCTTAATCCTCATTTTACTTTCTCAGGAGTCCTGCTTTACCGCCTCCCGGGACCACCAAATAACTTCTTAAGTTCCCTCTCCAATCAACTTGCTGATTTAATATGTAATAGACCCAGTGTTACTATACTAGGTGATTTCAACATCCAAGTAGATAATCAAGAACAGGCAGTGGCCAGACGTCTTCTGGCTGACATGGAAGCCCTTGTTCTGGGGCAATTGATTAAAGGCCCTACTCATGATAAGGGGCATACCATCGACCTAGGTTTTAGCAATTTAGCAGCTCTATCCTCTAGGACTCCCTTTCCACTGGTATGGTCAGATCACTTCCTAATCCCACTAAAGCTAGCTATATCCACCGTAAGGGGTCCCTCCCAGCCTATAGTTCAGTCTTGCAGACAATGTCATAATCTCAATACAGGTGAATGGATCAGGATGTTGGAAAGCCGTAAATCTATCCTTCTCAAGGAGAATGAGACAGAAACTGATCCATTCAATGATTGGATCACCGACTGTCTAGACACCCTACTCCTCCTCAGGACTAAAACCGGGAGGTGTCGGAGAGTTTCCGCCCAGTGGTTTACCCCACATTTGTTACTTCTTAAAAGAAATTGTAGAGGTCTTGAAAGAAAGTGGAGGAAATCTCTAGACCCGGTAGCAAGGGATGAATATAGGAAGTCAATCAGATTTCACGCAGAAATAAGATCAGCACAAAGCGCACACTATTCTAGCAGAATTGAACAGGCCTCTGGCTCCCCTAAAGAGGTCTTTCAGGTGCTCAAAGAAATTCTTCACTCTCCCTTAGATGGGGACTCAATTGAAGCCTCAGAAGAACACAGTAACAATCTACCCAGGTTCTTTCAACAAATAATTAGTGTCATTTACTCCAATCAGTCGCAGAGTAAGGCCAAGCTGGAAGTTCAGGCTAAACATCATCAAAATGGTATAGCTACCATTTCACACTTCACCCCTCTCTCTCAGGACTAGGTTGTTTCTCTCCTTACCTCACTGAAGTCAGGGTCCCCTCTTGATCCAGCTCCCCCTTTTGTTCTAGCTCTTGGGGCTCCTGTTATTGTTCCTGTTCTGACTGAGCTGTTGAACTCCTCACTGTCCAGAGGCACTGTCCGTGGACAGTGGAAACATGCCATAGTTAAGCCCCTGTTGAAGAAATCTAACCTGGATGCCACAGAGCTCAAAAACTATAGGCCCATATCATTACTTCCTGCCATGTCTATAATACTGGATAAATACATCAACTCCCAATTATCTATGTTTTTGGAAGATAATAATATCCTCCATCGGACTCAGATGGGGTTTAGGCCCCTCCACAGCACCGAATCAGCACTAATAGCTGTCATGGAAGAGGCGAGAAAGCAGGTGGATCAGGGCCACATGACGGCTGTTATACTTCTCGACTTGAGTGCTGCTTTCGATACAGTAGATCATAATTTGCTTGTCCAAAGGATGAAGGAGATTGGAATCGAGGGCCCAGCACTCAGTTGGCTTACCTCGTTTCGTGAGTACAGAACATTCCAGGTTCTTGATCGATCTTACTTTTCCGATAGGTTCAACTGGAGCTTTGGGGTACCACAGGGCTCTTCGCTTAGCCCTACACTATTTAATATATATATGGACTCCCTGGCGGAGCTGGTGGAGTCTTTTGGACTTTCACTTGTCTCCTATGCAGACGATACCCAGTCAGTGGTCTCACTTTCCACGAATGGAGGATCAGAGGGATCTTCACTGTCCTCATGCCTACAGGCAATATCAGGATGGATTGCAAATAGTATGCTCCAACTAAATGGGGATAAAACAGAAATAATGGTTTTAAGCCACCACACGGATCCAGGTAATAATCCCCTGCTCTTTAGCCCTCTGGGGGATTTGTCTCCCCCCCAAGAAGTACATTAAAAGTTTAGGAATCTGGTTAAATCCCTATCTTACTTTGGAACATCATGCCAAGAAAATCTCTGCGGCGTGCTTTGGTTCACTAAGGAAGGTGTTTGTAATACTCCCACCAGTTGCGAAAAGGCTCATTGTTCAGGCAATTATCATGTCACGACTCGACTACGGCAATGGTCTGTTTCTTGGCTCTCCCAAATATGTGACTAGGAAATTACAGGTGGTTCAGAATGCCGCGGCACGCCTCCTACTAGACATCTCAAGTCATAGGCAAAGCCGGCCCTTGCCTCTCTTCACTGGCTCCCAGTGGAACAGCGTATAAAATTCAAAACCCTATGCGTCATTCACAGATCATTATATAATAGAGGACCTCCTTTGTTAAAGACCTTGGCTACCTTTTACAAGCCCGCCAGAGACCTTAGGTCTGCATCACCAGCATTGGCTATACTACCCAAAAAAAAGCCAGATGGGGCGGTGCTACGATGGCATATCTGGGGGCTAAACTGTGGAATTCCCTTCCCCTCAGTATCTGTTTAACTAGCCATGAACTTAATTTTTGAAAGGCACTCAAAACCTGGCTTTTTTTTAGATCTAGCCATCCCCTCCTTATAGCTCTTGTTGTTGTCCTTTAGTGCTGTGAGGCCTTTGGGTAACAGGCGCTTTATAAGTCCAATTAACATAACATAACATAACATAATCAGCGGAATCATCGCTGTTTTTATTCACTTTGCCTTTAAAGAAGTGTGCAGTTTTAGGTTTGGAACCCTTCAGTTTGACTTTTTTTCCTTTATGTATTAAATCCAATGCCTCCTTGATAAAATTGTCAATGTCGCCTAAAGTACAGTTTTCAGCTGCATGCCTGCTGATAGATTTGGGTTCAGACCCTGCGGCCATTGTAATATCTACTGCCTTCCTTTTCCCCATTGCAATAGACGCTACCACTCTTTAGTCTCTCACAGATTTTATGAATTGTTCTTTCTTCATGGCTTTATTTTATGTCTTTTTGCCTAAGTGTACAGCCAAGGGGGGGTGGCCCTGCCCTGCCTTTTCCTGGTGCTGATGGGCACAGGATGGGCCTGCCCTTGGCCCTGGCTTCGCCTAGGTGCAGCTCATACATGTCCTGCAAAGTGAAGATGATTGCTGCACTTTTCAGTGCTCAGAAAGAGAGCCCACCCTCCTGACAACACCCCCTCCTGAGGGGATTGGAGCTGATGGAGTCCCTTCTTCTCTGCTTGTGTGTCCCACACAGCTGGGATGATTGCCATGCTTTGAAGCACTGTGGAAAAGGGCCCGCTCTCCTGACGACACCCTCTCATGAGGGATTGTGGGCAATGGAGTTCCTTCTCCTCTGCTTGTGAGTGCAAAGAAAGTGTTCTCATTGGTATTTGTGACAAGCTTTTCAGAGAAGGAGTCTGAGAAGCGTCTAATGAAATTGATAAAGCATTTATTCAGGTACGTGATGAGTTGTTTGTAAACAATGGTTTATTTATGAGAAATGTGAAATTAGTACCGCCGGAGGCTTTGAAAGGATGATTGATATCTTTGGTGCATATTGGACATCTTGGCATGAGTAAAACCATAGAATGGTTGAGGAGTGATTATTGGTGGCCAGGAATGGATATACAAGTTGAGTAGATTATAAGTAAATATGTTGAGTGTTCCCAGAGTGACAAAACAAAGAAGGTGAGAAGGCCTCCAATGGTGTGTAGAGAGATTCCATTGGAGCCATGGAAAGAAGCTACCTTGAACATTCTGGGCCAAATAAATATGGGTCCTAAGCCTGGCTATTTGCTTTTACTGATAGATATATTCTCTAGGTAGACTGAAGTAGTTGTGGTATTGGAGATCACCACCGAGACACTGATTAGATTTTTAGAGAAAGTCTTCAGTAGAGAGAGCAATCATGGTGTCATTCTCACTGATAATGGGGTTCAATTTATATCATGAGCAATGGAAAGGCTCTTGAATGAGAGAGGTATTATAGACAAGAATGTTCACTTTATCATCCCCAGACTAATGGGTTGTAGGATAAATTCAATAAAACATTGGAGGACAGTCCACAACTTTCTTGAACATGTGGAAAAGATAGGAAGGAACACTTATGGAAGAAGATTGAAGCCTATAGATTTGCTCCACATGCTACTACTAGTACTCCCTTTGAGTTGTTTCGTATGCAGCAATCCAGTACTAAAGTGTGCCCCTTTTGGATGAAGAAGAATAGTGGTCAAAATAAAATAGAAAGGGTGCCTTATGTGTAGGTTGGCTTTGGGGATGCTGTTGTTGTGAAATCTCCAGTGAATTGACATGACAAGTCCAAATTCAGTAAACTCCTCAACGTGGTTAAGTTGTTTAAAGGTGCTGTAACACTTGAAGATGGATGAATTTGAAATCTGAAACACACTGCTGTAATTAATAAATGAGTTGTTCTTCTTAAAAGTTTTTCAATTCCTGAAGTGTTTGGCTAACATTCTTGTTTGTTCTCAAGCTTGTTATTTTTATTCTTCTCTTTTTTGTTTGTTTGGTTGTCATAGCCTTTCCCTTTTACCCTGTTTTGTGTATTTTCTTTGTCTTTGTGTTTGTGTTTAGAGGGAAGATGTGTGACATCTGGCTTTGATTATGTTAGTTTATGTTCTACATTATATGCTCTCTGGGGGAGTTGATGATTGGAGAGCTGGACAGAAAGCTGTTGGTGGAGGTTAGAGTCCTTATCTTGGAATACATTTCAACTTATTCTTCCAGCATTTGAAGTCTGGACCTCCATTTTGAAAACCATACTACAACAAGCCCACAGTTCTATGTCATTTATTTTCTGGGTTTATGGAGAAGATCAAAAAGCCAGATTTGGAGTTTGGACAAAGTATTTAGTTATTCATTTTCAGTAACAAATTCCCACATTGTGAGCTTATTTAAAAAAAAAAAAACTTTTATAGATTTTGGTGTGCAGCCATCAAAAATAATGGTAGCTGTCCACCTAACATTTTGTACCTTGGCAGGTTCCTATTAGGGTACAGAGATCACCACCGGGCCAGTGGTGATTTCCAAATTTGGCAGACAGTAGTCTGTAATACGGTTCCTGCATTGTTAATAGGACTGCGTGTTTTGGCTGGCAGTACTATAGAGTGTGGAAGGCTGAGTGCAACCCTCACCATTAGTAGCTGTAGGCCTAACTTCTGGCTAGCTCACAGTGCCTCACCCAAACCTCCAGACCCACCGGTATAAAAGGTGATTATGGCAACCTGAACATGACACTCTGACTCCCCAAGGAAGCTGGGGAAACAGATCATACCCCTTTCGCTCAGTTACTCATGCATACCAAGGCGAGACACATAAATCAAATAAGCTTTCAATATATTTATTGAAACAATCGAAATCTAGTACACAGCGTACACATCAGAGCATGTGCTGCAATAATTAGGCAGATGAAACAAAGCAAGATAAGCAACACTACAATTAGGGTAAAAAGGATGACCAACCCCACCATGATGTGTGGTTCTAGATGTTCTAGAAACTCTAGAGATTCCTTCTTAACCCTATGTCTATATCTAAGAGCATAGTGGTTGTAACCCTCTGCCTGGCCCGACCTAAGGGATTAGCCCCAGCCCCATACTGAGATAGAGTATCAGGAATCGGCCTATCGCGTAGATGTTAATCCACTCAAAGAGCTGAAAGATCAGCACTAGCCAACCTGCCTGTCGTGCAGTATGTATCCCAGGATAGTCATGACCGAAATGCCCTCTACCCTCATTGGGTCAGTGTGCAGTTTATATAACAACCCATGTCACATTGGGACCACAGTTCTGATATAATGCTGTGTCTTGGTGATAGGAGGTATCTCCTTACAGGCAACCTAAGTTAGCATATTGTGTACCACTCTCCTTAGCCTTGGACAAAGAGTACTGATTATATGTAGTGCAAAGGCTGCTTAAATGAGCAGCATGTTGCTTGCTTTCCCAGAACTAAGCAGACTGATAAAAGCTTGTGAAAGCCTTTCCTAAAAGAAGTCCTGCTACCACGAATGAAATGTGGATAAAATGTGGATAAAATATAAGCTGCAAAACTAAGCTAAAAGCTGGGTGAACAACCCAGGTACTAAAAGTGTCCTCAAGAGAAGTCTGTCAGTGTGGCGGACCCAATGCACTCCACCACCCTGAGGGGCTGTACTCTGTCCGCCACACTATAAATCTTGCCCTAAGGCTTTGAAGCTTTCATTATTCTGAAACAAACCCAAATTGCACCAGGTGATTAATTATGGGGTACCACCACTTAAGTGTATTTGAGTCCCTTTGTTAAAATTACCTTTTTCCCATACAAAGGGTTTAAGGGAAGTTCACTCACTTACTTCGACCATCCTCTCACCTGTCTGAGACCACTGTTATCTTCTTTTTCACAAAATTTTATGACAAGACTGACCATGCTACAGACTTCCATGATAGAAATAAAGTGCCTAGCTTCAGGATTCACAGTGGCTAAAAACAGCACCTAGCACTCAACTATGAATGTGGCCAACGCAGCAAAACTGCGATTTACCCTAGGTAATTTTCAGGAGGTTTAACCTCACATTATTTACCTGGTGGAAAGACCACCAAAATGAATATGTAATACCTCATTTTAGGGCATAATTTGCAGTAATCAATAACTATTGCACCCCATAAATTAAATAAATATAATTGTCTGATTTTATCAGATGACAAAATTATGGCATCTGACACCGGTGTACTCTTTTATGATGCCTTGAACCCTGATTGTGAATGATATGGAAAATTCTGACTCTTGCGCAAACCCCTATTGGCAAAGAGGTTGGAAATATAGCTTGTGTGGATTAATTTAAAGTCTGCAACCTGTGGTAAATTTTGTCAAGTCAAACTTGCAAGAATTTTAAGGCAGGAAAAGGCCTGATAAATACCATGAAATGCACATTTTGGTGCAGACAGCAGCAAACAAAATATGCCTTTTATACCTCATTTTAAGGGCAAGATTTGGAACTAGGAGATAAATACTGCGCCAGATAAAATCTGAACACATCAGGGTCAGATTTTAGCTGGTGCAATGTTTATCACATCCTACACTGGGAGCACTCCTAATCAAGGTCTTCGCATTAGCATTCAAATGAGCCTTAGCTTGTCCATAGCACAGTACCCTGCTTTTTCACATAAAGATTCTTTCTGTCATATACACCAAAAGTAGTTTTGTGATAAGTCCCTTTTGAAGGGAAGTGGTGGTTGACACCCAAGAAAAGTTTACAAAACTCTCTCAGGCTTTCAATGTGTTTTTTTTATTTAACAAACATCCACTGCTCCATATCAAATATTGCTTTATCTATTTTAGAATATTTAGGAGTATTATTGGCAGTTATTTTTCTTTTGAATGTAATGGAAGAAAACACATTAGAGGTAGTTTATGGTTAATATAGTAAAAAAAAATTCTGATGCACATAAGTCATACATAACACTGTTCTGAGCAATGCAGAGCTAGATGTGATACATTTTAAGAACCATAAAATTGATCAACCCAAAGCTTTGATAAGTTTGTAGGAGACCTATTTTATGGCAAATTCCAGGCATTTCTTAAAAAATATTAACCAAGTTGGAAAAAATGTATTCTGATATCCACTGCAATTTGGCCACCTTATCTGCAAATTATAAAGGATACACCAATAAGATAGGTAGATTAATTCCTTTATTTGAAAGTATCCTCAGAATGACTGGCAGGGACACAGGCTTACAGCAAACTGAGCAACTGCCTGGTTCTCTACAAACTCCTACATTCTATCCTACATCATAATGTACATTCTAAATAGATTCCACACACACACATATCTATGACAACATCCCAACACATCTTCCCCCACACAACATATGAAAGTGAAAACATTTAGGTATAACCTGAAATCCCTAAACACCATAACAAACATTGGAAAACATTACTGACTTAAAATGAATACAAAACACATATGTTTATCTTCTCATATCCTAATCCTTGAATCGTGTAGGTACACTTTCAGTTCTATAAGATCTCTTTCAAACCACTTTCATGTCTTCATTGTTGGATTCTGATATTTTTACTTGACTACTTCTTAGTTCTCCAACACGCTCAATTAACAGTGTGTTTATCCCGACAATTTCCATCTTCCAATGTTACAACATGCTTTCCCACTTTGTTCACTTTCACTGGACTAGAAAAATATTTCTTTCCCTTTTCCACTCATTGATTTCTTGATTCTCACCATATCCCATTCATTCACCATTAACTCTCTTGAATGCATCCTTTGCTCTCCTGCTGCTTTTAAAATCTTGTACAATAGAATCTCTTTCCCCATTCATCAATTCTCGAGTAATTGTTTAACCTGAAACTCTACCCTTCAGTAAAACAAATAGTGACACTTTGGTATATGCATTTGGTGTCATACGGACTGCCAACAACAGATTCTTAATTTCTTGTTTCCAAGAAAGACTATTCACCATAGACAGTTGCAGATTTTCTTTTATTACTAGCTTAAACCTCGCCACCAAATCATTGCTTCTAAGGTGGTATTGTGAGGTTGTGATTCCTATATTCTTGTGACGCAAACTGTGGTTCATTATCAGAACTCCTTCCCTCATAAAGATTGTTTCTATGACATTTATAACAGAAGCTGAAGTGATACTGTTGAAAAAATTCCACTTCAGGTCACTGTGAATAGCAATCAATTAATACAATTCCATATTGCTCTTGCCGACTATTTACCCTCACTTGCCCAATAATAGCCACAGTCAATTTAGACCAAGCCTTTTCAGGAACTTGTACAGCATTTATAGAACTTGAAACGGTTACTTGAACCATGTCTCTTGGAACACAATACATACACTGACGCACATAACTCTCCATGTCCCTGTCTAAACCTGGCCACCCATATGTTTCCCTCACTCGCCTTTTCTTGGCCCACATACCAATGTGACCTTCATAAGCTAACTTGATTACCTTACTTCTCAATATTACAGGTACAGCCAAAATTTCTGCTCTACGGAGCACATTCTTCATTATATATAATTAAGGGCCCACATGTCTAAATGCATCCAAATTTTCATCAGAAATGTTTCCCTTTGGCCAGCCCCTTTTTACATGGTCCATTCCCTTGTTCAAAACAATATCCTTTTCTAAAGGTTCTATCCATTCATGTTCTGATATGACAATACTGGTAACCATGGAAATACCATTGATCACTATTTCTTTATTTTCTCCATCATTTTCCTCAATAGTTATCAACCAATGGCAACTTTGATAAACAATCTGCCATTATGTTTTTGACACCAGGAATGTACTCCAATCAATAACAATTACCTTGAAGCTATGCTGCCATTTTGATTTTCTAGGAGTAGATTTGGCAGCTTCTTTTGTAGTAAACATGTCAATCAATGGTTTATGATCAACCCTGATCACAAATTCTGTGCCCCACGAGTACTGGCGGAAGTGATCCACTCCTGACCAGCACGCCTCACGTTCTACAACTGAATAAGAAAATTCAGCTCCTCTTATTCCACACCCGGAAAATGGTATCACTTCTCCTCTTCCTTCTCTTGCCTGCAATAGCACTGCACCTAGACCATACTGACTGGCATCAGTAATTACAATTCTGGTGTCCTTTGTGTCAAAGGGCTTGACGGGAACAGCAGCAGAAGCATACATTTTCACATCCTCATAAATCTTTGTCACATTCATCACTCTATGTGAACTTTTCACCCTTCATGAGCAGTAAACACAAATTAAGTGTCCTTTATGCACATCTAGGAAATAACCTTGAATAGCACACCTGGGAATAAACCTTGAATAGTATTCCATAAGTCCCATAAATGATCTTAACAGATTTTTCCCTTCTGGTACAGGTGCATCAACTATGGCTCTCACCTAATTTTATTTTGATTCTATGCCTCTTGCTAACAATTTATACCCAAGATAATCCACACTCTTGTAATGCTGTCTATATTTAACCACTCATTCCTTCTTGACCACTGACTCCATTTTGTGTTTAGCTTAGCTTTAATTGCCATCACATCAGTGGTCCAGGTATTTTCCAACGCACAGCTTGTTAACATGTTTTTTCTTTTCTCACTAGGGAAGGGAACATAACATGGGGGATGCAATGTTGATAAGAGTGTACAAGGATGAGAATGTTTATAACAGAAAAGGGTACGACTCAGTCTTGGAAATACACCTAGGGATCTGGCCAATCTTTTTGCACGTTTTTCTACACTGACCCAGTACAGCCAGCACTTGAATTTCACAACTTACTCAAAGGGGGTTACTAGACCATTCCTCTTAAGTTTGTTAAAGTATATAAGGTGGTGAAGCTTGCCACTGAGGCAGAAGGAACTCATTTCGGAGGGTGCATGCATTGCTTAGGAAAATCAGAGACCCATGGGGGAAATTCCTCCTGTCTCCGCTGTTCCGGGTTCCACAGCTTGACATTGGCAGAGACAAGGATGATGTTGGATTCTATCCCCATGGTGATGCATTTTTAATTCTTAATTATCTAGCTTTACTGTGTGCATGCATAAATAAAAATAAAAAAATAATAAATAAAAAGAAAATATATATATATATATATATGTATATATATATTTTTTTTCACTGCATACATATTCATTGTTGCATTTTCTCTGATTATTATTATCCAACTGCTGTGATTATTTTAGTAGCTACACGTTTTGCTGCATTCAAGTTAAACGTTCACATTAATGTTTTTGTTAATGTTATTAAGTGCCCTAATAAATTAATTACTCAGACTAAGAGTGCTGCATTCTTTGCATTCTTTAACCTCGTTCCCTCTTAGTTTGAAGCAAAGTAGAACTATCCACAGCAAATTAACATTTGTCTGCCTTCTAAGTCATTCCCTTATCTTCTAATACAGATAGAACACAAGCTAATTGTCTGTCATGATTCAATGTGTCCTCAGTATAAAATAATAAGTCATCCTGGAAACAGATAATTCCTTCCACTTCTTTGAAAAGAGATTCCGTCAGTCCAGGAGGCCCTGAAGTCACTTAGAATTTTTACAGTTTCAATCCACATTCAATTTCATGTTGACGTTTCGACCCCATGTATAGACATAAATCAATAGTGGATCATCATTAGGACTGGGGATATTTTCTATTCAGTAGCACCTAAAAATAATTTAAATATCCAGATTTATAAGGGACCTATCTAATCAGTCCAATTAATTTATATCGATGGGGCTAGGAATAAGCACTCACCTAAAAATTCCAGTTAGTGATTATGGTCTTCTAGTCAAAGTCCTCTTCCTAATGGGGACATAACAACTTTAATTGTTCCCTGTTCACTGGAATTTTTAGTTGAGTGCTTATTCCTAGCCCCATCGATATAAATTATTTGGGCTGATTAGATAGGTCCCTTATTAATCTGGATATTTAAATTATATTTAAATAATTTTTAGGTGCTACCTAATGGAAAATATCCCCAGTCCTGATGATGACCCACTGTTGATTTACATCTATACATGGGGTTGAAACGTCGACATGAAATTGAATGTGGAATGAAATTGTAAAAATTCTAAGTGACTTCAGGGCCTCCTGGATTGACGGAGCCTTTGGAAGTCTACATTGTTCTTAACCACCTTCTGTATATATTGTATATAACACTATCACTCCCCTTCACAATATTCACCTTCACTGTGTTTTAAGAATAAGGAGCACCTAGAATCATAAGTAACTTTATAAATCTTTAAAAATGTGCAATATATGTTGTACATTTTTCAAAAATTGAACAAGTTATGATAAAGAAATAAATTACATATCAATTAATACAATAATGATTGGATATATTTAATTGCCAAATAGATATCTTATTGTGGAAGTCTAGGATTACTTCCCCCTTGCATTGACCATACAACATTAACTTTTATACATTATTCCTAACATGATATCATCCAATATTATGTCACCTTTATATTCTCCATATCGTATTATTTTAGGCAGTTTTAAATCACCCCAGTGGGCATATACAGTGTTCCTAACAATTTGTCACCCACTGCTGTGTCATATAATTATTCAATTTAAACTTTTATCTTCTCCTATTACTCCATGAACCACATAGGGAATTGTTGATGTTAAAACAGAACACAATTATATATAGAAAAACATCACAAATATAAGGACATAATTCAAAATCATCACAAATTATAGAATGCATTCCAAAAACAGCTCACCCCAACAGACAGTGATCCTATCCCCCAAATTTTAAACCTTAAACAACAAAGACTCTATAATAATTTTTCATAAGGCCCCACACGGGCTTATCTGGCCACAGATGACGCGCTTCCATATGTTGTCTACTGACTCCTTACCCCTAACTGCTCTTATCATTTTACACTAAATTATTTACAATGAAAGTAGAAATCTATAAAACAACCTCTTATGGGGTCTTTCACAAACATAATCTACAGGGATCACCCTTCAATTCCTATTTTCATTTTTCTTCTTTTTCATTCTCAAAGGATAAACATCTCTTATTCTCCAAGATGTACCTCTAATTCCTCATCCCTATTCAATCCATTCAGTGTTTTTGTATTTAAGTATATTACATACTGGGACTCTCGTCTCCTCAATAATAACTCCCTATTTCCTCCTCGCTTTAGAGGAGGTATCCTGTCAATAATGAAAAAACTCAATTTGGATACATCTTGCATGTGACTCTGATCAAAATGTCTTGCAACAGGGTAGTGCGTATCCACCCTAGTTATTGCTCTCATGTGTTCCAATATATGTTTTCGAGTGGCATGTTTAGTGCTACCTCTATACCATAGTTTACACGGGCATTCCAAAATATATACTGTGAAGTCACTAGAGCAGGTGAGATGAGTCGTAATCTCCATCATCTTCCCTGTGAGAGGTGATTGGTATTGAGTCCTTGTCCTGCAATGTCTACACGCTTTGCAATTTCCACAAGGAAAAAACCTTGTTTAAATTCTCTCCTCTTCTCTTGATTAATATCACTTATACTCAATTTATCCTTCAAGGTTTTGCCCTTTCGAAAAGTAATGCTAGGGAAGTCTCCAAGGGCCTTATTCACAGTTGGTTCACTCTGTAAGATCAGCCAATGTGCCTGTAAAATCCTTCCAACCTCCTGGGCTTTATTAGAAAAGGTGGTAATAAATCTACATTTCTTCTCACCTCTCTTTACAATTGCAGGATTTAAGAGATCCTCCCTCTTTCTCATTCCTGCTTTCTGTCTGGCCGTTCTTATAACTCCTACTCCATACCCTCTTTCAGTGAACCTTTTCTCCATGACTCCATGACTTCACGTTCCACCTCGAAAGATAGGTCTGTACTGCAATTATGTACATATATGAAACACCTCTAAGATAATCTTTTCTCCTTTGCACCTCTCTGATAGTTAGGAATATTTCCTTCATCAAATCACAATTGAGCTAATACTTCTAATCTAGCTTTAAATCACTTTCATCAACTCAAGACATTCCTTTCAGTTTCAGTCATGTTTTTCTTATAATGCTGCCTTCAGTATTAAATTTAGAGAGAACCTTCCCATACATTGCTCACTCCCTCTGCACCGACTTGGTTACTACAATGCTTCCCGTTTGTTTATCCATACCAATGCACCATGATCTACTCCAAGCCGATCAACCCAATCACCAATTGCTACACTTGCCAATATTCACTCCTTTACTTAATTAAGTATGCACTCCTAATGAGTCTGTTTAAAATTTGGAAGATTAGAGTAACAGGTATTTTCTAGATAGGCTTCACAGAAATGGCTTGAATAGCAGTTCAATCCTTTTGTACAAAGGTATGTTTGTGCAAATTGGCAAGTTACTAAATAGACAAATGTAGATAAAACAGGCATTTTATACGGTTGACTTGGTTGATAATGAACAGAGTGAGTTTATGAAAAAGAAGAAAGGATCTGAAAAATCATAAGCTGTTTTTTTAGTCTTGTCACATGTGGTAAAACAAATTTATGTCCTACGTATTGTTGAATATTGAAGCAGAAATGTGTTCTATTATACTGTATGGGGAGTATGAAGTATATGGTTTTTGAAAGATAATTTAAGAAGCCTTTGCAAGTTTTGTATAAAGGTTCTGCGACAAGAGTCATGACATCAGGGAAAATGTTGGCTTTTGTCTACATAGAAAATGAAAACAATGAGGGGTGCTCATTGCCTCCTTTCCTTTTGATTGCTTAGAACAGTTTGCAAAAGGGCAGGGATTAAAGGGATTAGATAGGAAAGAGACAAAAAAGCTTTCCTTGGACACAGGTGAAAAACATTTCTTTATTACTAAACCATATAGGGCAATTCCTTGCTTAGTGAAAGCCATCAAGGACTTTGAATCTATGTCAGGACAAAGAGCTACTTTGAGGCAATTGCACTGAGCGGTGTATATAGGTTTGTATGATGGAGCCACGCATGCGTTTAGAACGCATGCCTTTACAACGCAGCCAATACAACAAATGCATTGTTACCACGTGTTCCTTTACCACGCAAGTCGTAACGACTTGCCTTAGGGAAGTACTGAACTTTGGAATAGAAAAATAGTATAATTTACTGTTCAAACTCCAGCCTGCACAACAGTAGGGAAGGTGTTGGAATTAAAATCCAACACTAGTCCAACAATGCGTTCCCTAAAGCAAGTCATTGTAATGACTTGCGTATTAAAGGAACACGTAGTAACGACGCGCTCATCCTATTGCCTGCATTGGAAAGGCACTGCGTGTTCTGACTTCGTGGCTACGTATATAGTTAAGGGTCTGAAAAAATGGGAATTTCAATAGGAGGGCAATAGCATACGATCTGTGGGTTTGAATACTGCCCAAGATCTCTCAGGTATTATTGCAATAGCATACGATTTGTGAGTTAGAATATTGCCCATGATCTCTCAGGTATTTTTAAGTGTGGTTTCGTTCTTTCGTTAGACACAGTCAGATTTATAAGGGTGGGTAGCTGAATTTGGGGCACCTCTGTCACAATTTTATTTGAATCATAAAATGAATGTCAGCCACATTTCAGAATTATTTTGTTCTTTCATCTTCCCTACCATTGAAACCAGTTAAATGACCTGAATTTCATATGAAAACTACTCTTAGATAATAACATTGGCTCATTTTGAAGACTGTTTTATATTAATATGTGAAAGAGAAAGTGCCTCCTTTTGTGTGTTCAAGATGGAGTTTTGAACAGTGCTGGTTTTTGTTCTCGGTACACTGGGGTACTGCTGTCCAGTCCCAGCATGTGTGCCATAAATACAGCATATTAAACTTTCCAATAAGGTTAAACTATATGGTGTAAGAAAATACCCCAATGGCATAGAAAGTTTGGAACTTCACTGACTTCAAAAGAACCAGAGGAAACTTGTACTTTTAAAGTTTAGTGATAAGGGAAGAAAGGTGGGTTTGATCTCAAAACATACTTTAGCTTCCTAACTCTAGTTTCAGAAGAAGAGGGCGCTGGGCACAGAACCAGCTTAGAGTGTTTGAGTGGGAAGGTACTGCTTCTTACCTTAAAGACACCCCTAGGTGTGCCACAAGCTCCCTCTAGGGGCAGAAGGATTTTGCCATGTTAGCCTTTCCTGAAAATGATGCACTGTTGGATAGTTTAGAGTGAAGAAAACAGGATGTGCTGCAAAGGTGGGAAGGTTAGCCCTTGGAAACTTTTTGCACATTTGTCAAAGAGTAGACAGGAGACACGCATCAGCCACTGGTTAGTAAATTGAATAAAAGAAGCACTTCACCCCCAGTTACTCAGAAAACCTTCCTGGCCTACGGCAGAACAGAAGAAGACTAGAACTGCTGTCTGTAACGTGATGAAGCCTGAAGGGCTGCACCTGCTCCCACTTGTACCCAGGACTAGGAAGTGGACTTCAAGGGTCAGCTGGCTGACCTCATGTGTAGCTAGAGGAGTATAGCAAGTGGTAAGAGGCCTTTTTCCTGGAGTGACCAGTGAACCAGTTACAACATGAACTGGACTTGCTGGTAACCTCTGCTGGAGTGTGTCCGGCCCCTATGTGTTCTCCCTGAGGTCCTTGTAACTTTAGAGTGGTGAAGAGGAACTGTTCAAAAAAGTCTAAAAAGATGGCTTTTATAACAATGTTGGACTTCTAAGACCTCTGGAATGTCAGTGGGACATCACAGCAAAGGTGTCCAATTTCAATGGGGCTTAGTTGTATACGGCTTGAATCTTGCCCCATTGGAGGATTTTATGCGTCATAAAAAAAAGTTAGAAGGTAGAACTCTTGATAGGGGAAAGGATGAAAAGTATCTGCCTGATGAGAGGATTCAGCAGCCATGAAACATGAATTTCTTAATCAATCATTCATAAAGCAGGACTTGTCACCCCCAATGGTATCCAGGCACTGAGGATGGTCTCAATTGAAAGGCCTGGTTTTGAGCCCTTTCTTGAAGTCTCTGAGTGATGGGGTGGTGGGGAGGTGGAGGGTGTTCCAGGCCTTGGCGGTGAATAGGATAAGGAGAGTCCTCCACCGTGGCAGCGATGGGTGTGAAGGTTCTGTGCGAGAGCCTAGGGTGCGGAGCAGAGGTTCCTGCTGGAATGGTGGAAGTGCAGGTACTGGTTCAGGTAGGCAGGTCCTGACACATGGAGGGCTTTGTAGACGTGGGTGAGGAGCGTAAAGTGCCATTGTTTCTGGACCGGGACCCAGTGAGGGTCTTTCAGGTGCTGGGAGATGCAGGTTCTTTTGAGCCGGTTGAGAATCAGTCTGGTTGCAGCGTTCTGTATTGATTGGAGCCTATGCATGAGTTTGGTGCAAGTGAAAGCATAGAGTGCATTGTCGTAGTTGAGCCGGCTTGTGATGAGAGTTTGAGTAACTATCTTTCTTGATTCCATGGGGAGTTTGAAAATGTTTCTGAGCATTCGAAGCATGTAGAGGCAGGCTGAGGTTACAGAGTTGACCTGACGTCTCATGGAGAGCTTGCTGTCTAGAATGATGCCGTGGTTGCAGGCGTGGTCTTTTGGTGTGGGGGTGGGGTTGAGATCCGACGGCAGCCAGGAATCGTTCCAGAGGGCAGAGTGTTTGCCGAAGATGAGAACTTTGGTCTTGTCTGTGTTTAACTTTAGGCAGTTGTCCTTCATCCATGCTGCAGCGCTCTTCATGCAGTTGTGGAAATTCTTCTTGGTTGAACCTGGGTCAGCTGAGAGCAACAGAACGAGATGGGCGTCGTAGGAGATGATGTTGATGGTGTGCAATCTGACGATGTAGGTGAGGGGTGACATGTAGATGTTGAAGAGTGTGGGGCTGAGGAAAAAGCACTGGGGCATGCTGCAGATGTTGAGCTTGGTGTGAGATGTGAAGGAGGGGGGAGAACTTTCAGGGTGCATCCTGTGATGAAGGATTCCGTCAATCTGAGCAGGTCGCTGGTTATTCCTATCTGGCACAGGCAGTAGTTTAGTGTATTGTGGGAAACCATGTCGAAGGCAGTTGACAGGTAGAGGGCAGCGGATTCTCCTCCGTCAAGCACAGCGCAGATGTCATCTGAAGCATCGATCAGTGTTGTCGTGGGGCTGTGGTTGGTCCTAAAACCTGACTGGGAGGAGTCTGATATGTTGTGTCTTTCCAGGTGTTTGGAGAGTTGGAGGTTGATTGCCTTCTCCAGGACTTTGGCAGGGAATGGGAGCAAGGAGATGGATCAGTAGTTTTGTAGTTTGTTGGGGTCTGCTGAAGGTTTCTTGAGGAGTGATCTGACCTAGGTGTGTTTCCAGGCGTCGGGAAAGATGGCTGTGGTTAGTGAGAGATGATGATGGTGGAGAGTTTACGGACGATTTTGCCTCTTCCGAGGTTGAAGAGATGATGGGGGCAGGGGTAAGTGGGAGCCCCAAAGTGGATGGTGCTCATAATGGCAGTTGTGTCTTCTTCGTTGAGTTGTTTCCAGGCGTTGAGCGGGTGGTCGGTCCTGGTGGTTGATTGGAGGCTGGAAGTGCTGGAGGGCTGGGGGTCGAAGTTCTTGTATATGGCTGCTATTTTGTTGTGGAAATGGTCAGCGAGTGCATCGCAGAGCTTCTTTGATGCGGGATTTGCTGTTTTGATCTGTCGGTGGTAGTTGTTAAGGGCTGACTTAAATTTGGCTCTGTCAATTTCGTTCCTGCTCGAGTGCCATCTTCTTTCCCGCTGTATGCATTTGTGTTTTGTCCTGGGTAGTTCCAGGGTGTACCAGCTGGCTTGTTTGGCTGGTCTGTGCATTTCGGCTGGTTTGGTGGGAGTGACTAGGTCGTTGGCGCTGGTGACCCAGTCGTTGAAGTTCTGTACTGCTTGGTCCAGGCTGGGGGGGGGGGGGTAATTGGGCTGAGTGGTGTAGAGGGCATCAGTCCATCGCTTGCTGCATGACCTTGCTCCAGCTGCAGGAGAGTGAGCTGTAGAGGCTGGGGACGGGGCTGGTATGTCCGGTGATGGTGAAGTGTACTATAGAGTGGTCCGTCCAGGTGAGGTCTGAGGAGTGGGTGTATCTGATGCTGTAGCTGGATGAAAAAATCGGGTCCAGTGTGTGACCCCATTGTGCATGGGGTCAGTGACTAGCTGCGTGAGGCCGATGCTGTCCAGTCTTTTCAAAAGGTTTGTGGAGTTGGTGTTGGTGAGGTCTTCCAGCTGCAAGTTAAGGTCTCGCAGGAGGATGTAGTGTTCGGATTCTAAGACGAGAAGACTGATGAAATCTGCAATAGCGTAGCTGATTCTGGATGGTGGTGTTATTGTCGGTCTGGAGCTGGAAATTCATGTTTCCGATGATTGGCGTGGTCTGATTGTCGGTTATGGTGCAGGTATACGATTTATTGTGTATGATGGTGATGCCGCCTGCATGTTTGTTGGGGCGGTCCTGATGTTTCATCTTGTAGCAGGAGGGTGTTGCTGTGGCAATGTCTGGCAGGGACACTGGGGGCATACAGGTTTCGGTGATGAAAGTTACGTTGGGGCGAAGGAGTAGATGGTGTCACAGATTTCGGTGGTGTGCTTGAAGAGGGATCTGGCATTGAGAAGGATGCAGCTGAGTTTGCCCGCTTTGGTCGGTGCTGAAGTAGAAGAGAAGGGTACTGCGGGGGTGTTCGGGGCTGGCGTGATGTTGATGCTGCAGTGACAACAGATGAAAGGACCTGCTGTGTTGTGGGGCGATGACCAGGAGCAGCTGTTGTTGTGTCCGACAGAGTACCTAAAGGGGTCTGTAGATCCAGAGTTCCTGCCTCTGGGTGTGGTCCAAGCATAGACAGGCGCAGACAGGCTTGAATTTGGGGCACCGGTGGCGTGCCCGTGCTGCAGTCTACATTAAATAGTCTGGGAGGGGCACTTGGGAGTGGGAGAAAAGAGCGGGAAAGGGGAGCTCGGGTGTAGGGTGGTGCGGGTAGGAAACCAGAGAGTGCAGACCAGCAGTCAAGGCTCCTGTGCAGGAGACCTTGGTGCTGTTTGAGCAGAGCTGGGCAATAGGCCTGTCAGAGGTGTATTCTGAGTCTGGCAATAGGGGGAAGCAGGGGTGGACCTACTCACTGGAGCCGTGCTGCGGCCTCCATTAAATAGGTCCTGGTGGGGTGCTGGGGCAGGAGGAAAGAGCGGGAAAGGGAAGCACAGGTGCTGGGTGCGGGGGAGTAGAGAGTGCAGGAGACCTTGGTGCTGTCTGAGCAGAGCTGGGCAATAGGCCTAGCAGAGGCCTAGTCAGAGCCTGACAGCAGGGGGAGCAGGGATGGCCCTACTCCAGGCTTAGAGTTTTTCCTGCCAAAACCAAGGGCTCAGTGGGACCTCTTAAAGGGGCTATCCAACTAAGAGAGGAATTCACAAGATAGAGCTTTCAACCTTGCCCCACTGGAGGATTTTGTCTTCTATACAAATAAAACCTAAATCAGAAGGTAAAAGGTTTGACCAGGATAACCCGCTTGGTGTATCCGACCTGAGTTCCTTTACGGGTCAGCCTGAAATTGCACCTAATTCCCCATCAGCCGTGAACATTGATTTTAGGTTGACACTTTACTCTCTTTTGGTGCTTTTTGTCTTAAAACTTAAAAAATTCATATCTCTGGTTTCCATTATTGGATTTTAGTTGTATTGGTGTCATGTGCCTTATTAAAGTTTTCTTAATTTTTAGAAATTGCTGTGGGATTTTTATTGTGTGGTGTGTTGACTTTGTTTTAGTGTTGCTAAATATTTGACCCATTTTCCTAGTTAAGTCTGCCTGCTCTATGCCGTGGCTACTAGAGATTGTGTGGGGGGTTACATTTTTGAATCTGTGTGGTTGACCTTACAGGATTTAGGACTTATTACTTGGATAGCACTCACATCCTCCACAACTAATAACCCATTTTCTTACATCACATTACTGTAGCTGTCCACAACAATAACCCAAAGTGAGATTTGCCTGGCTCAAAAACATGTACCATAGCTGATTGTATGAGATAATGTAACCCCAAATCATCTGCAGTAATGTCCACTCAAGATATGTAACAGCCTCTATTTTACATGAGCAGTAGCTGTCTTGCTCTCCTTTACCTCAATATATCTGCTGTGACACTGCTTTAGCTGTCTTGCAAGATATATTGTCATCATACAGCACACACTGCACAATGCACAATATACACATAAACATATATATGCATACATATACAGAATTGGAATTTTTGGGCAGCCCTTTTCAGCCATTGGCTTTTGTGGGTCAGTTGGCTTTAGCAATTAGCTTACACATTTGTCCATCAGTGCTGGTGCCAGTCACAGCATTGCTCTGTTTGAAACAGCCTAAAATTAGGGCTTTTTCCTTATTCTTGTACGCACAAATGCAATGACTGCCCACCCATCCCCTTTCACCTCACCTACACACATAGTGGCTCAACTTTGCATCCTGCCTGCCCTATGCTTGTCCCCTCGTGGCTACACCCACCTTTCTTGCTCCAGTGTAGTCTTCTGTCCCATCACACTGAGGCATGGAATTATCTATTACAACAAAATTAGTTAGATGTTTATGCCAAAGATAATTTTCAGTCCTGATCCCCAAATTAATTCCTCTGTGGCAGGCTTGGGACATGAACCCAAATTTGTGTACCAATTGTTGCTGATCAAGATATCTTTTCTTTCACCTATGATTCTTATCTCAGTTCTACTTGTGTTCAACATTAACCAACAATACCTCATCCAGTCTTGAATGTGGCAGAGCAAGTTTTTAACAGCAAAAATAGCAGCAGTGGACCCCGGTCATTCTTTTATCCACAGAGAACATACATGTTGTCTCCTTATATGTAAATCCAAAGGTCAACAATATCTTGTAGACCAAGTGAAAATTTATACCCAGGAGAGACACCCCACGCATAACAATGTTAAGCCTATTTAGCTGAATCACACCTACCTAAACTTTCACTATAAAGTTAACTACATATTCTGTCCTCCTCAGTAAAGCTGTTCTTGAACTTCAGTGGGAAAGTTTGGGCCATGATGGCAGTATGTGTGCTGTGTGGCTCCGCGAAGTCTCATAGCACAAGGGGAAGAGGACAGAGCCAATGGTGGGGGCTCTATTTATGTGCTTCCAATGTTAACGTTTGTCAGAAGCTTGATATTTCACAGGTGATGACTGTTTTCCTATTCTTTTAAATTTGGAGTTCTATATAGCCTAGGCAGAAATCTCCTACTACACACACAGTACTACTTGTATTGGCATACTATCAATAACTTTATAGTTGTATTTTGAGTGGTATGTACCCCAAACCACTCATGGGAGGGTGTGGGGGCCTATACTCCAGCTAATAGGTATAAATCTCTGTCTAGAGTTGCTGAATTGAAACTAGGCAAATATTTATTCCCTTGTGTAGGTGGAAATCTACATGTGCAGAAATTGATGATTGTAGATTTCCCTTTATGTGTCTTCAGGCCCTCTGTGATGTAGGTATGCTATCTTGGTATGCTATTTTATACTATACTGAAACACCCTTGACCACAGAACTGCCTCCAGAAGCCTTAAAGATCTCTTGGATCCACAAATTCCTGCTGTAATTTAGATCATTTTATGCAGTGTAGTACTGCAATTTATAGTGTTACTGTTTTGGTAAAGTAAACAACTCTAAGATCAGCAGTCAGTCGGTACTTGTTGGATTTGTTCTGTGCAAAAACTACATTTGAGCATTGTCTTAGCAGATTCCAGGTCTTCTTTCTTAGATCTATTAATGCCTTGAGAAACTGCTGTATAGTTCTACTAGCCCCATAGGCTGCTCGGAGTGATCAGCCTTGTAGTCACACATTCTTCAAAGACTGTGACCAGCAACTTGCCTATTACTTCCCCCCTGCGCCTGCACCTTAAGACTGCTGACCACCCCCAAGAAGCTTATGGGGCTAGTAGATGATACTAGATACGAATCAGGCTGGGGAAATTCCTCAAAAGGTTGTGTAAGTGTGTGGCATGCAAGGTTGAACATTTGAATGCAGAATCAATATGACTATGACTAAATGAGGTCCGCAGTTGAAAATAGTTTGTGGTAAGGATCTTGATGCTGGTGGTCCTTTAGAAAGCCAATGTGACTCATTGAGAGAACACTAGGACTGAAACATGTAGACCATGGTTGCTGTGGAGTACCTAATATAAACTCTTTAGACATCTGCAAATCTTTTTTAACCTTGTTTAGGGGAAGTGTGTAAAAAAATTAAAATAGTTTACTAGGGTTACTTGAGACAAGGTTAACATAAGGCTACCCTTCCCCATTGAACAGGTGAGAGAATAAGAGCTCCCTCGCCTTACTCCAAGGTTGGGTTTGGCCAGATATTTGTAGAATATCTGCATTTGGACTCGATGATGAAGCATGCCACTGGAGTGAGAAAACAGTGGGTGAGAGTCCTTAAATAAACCAAATAGGTTTGCCAGGTGGGGTGGCACCTGATGAAGAGTGCCCTTCAGATCATGGCAAACCCATAACTACAAAGACTTGTAGGCATAGATTTGCACTAAAATCATGCACCTTCCTGAGGCTTGCGTAACCAGGAGAATTATGTGTATTGTTCCTTATTATTTCCTCTTTGCATGTGTGCTGAATTCTGCAGAACACATACAGAGAAGAAATAGACTCAAAGGATAGTTTTGTGCTGGAAGGAACCTGCACAAAAATTATCCTGAACACATACAGACACCCTTGCACTACACTGCAAGGTTGCGTGCATTGGCACTAGGCAGAATAAAGTGCACCAGAGTATGGAGAGAGCAGATCTGCCCCATTTCTTAGAAGACATGATGCAGCTCTGCTCTCTCCAGCTGACAGGGCACAGTGTGGTGCAGCATCTTTGCTTGCTGTTCTGCAACACCTGTTAGTAATCGTGGCCCTATATTTTCTGAAAGCTCTCTGTGTGAAAAATACAAACATGGTTCAAAAATAGATGGTTTTAGATCAATAGGTCTATTGCCGTTTCCTATGAGACAATCACACTATAATCCATAGTATAAGTAAATATTTTTTAAAAAACTCATGTTTGAACATGCTACATGAAGTGAGAGATATAGTTAAAACCAAAAAGTGTGGCTCTCGGGAACACCAGTACATCCGGAAATGTGTTGAATTCCATTGAGGGACACATCCAGTACTTGCTAAGCAACATGGTGGCATCAATCAATGTGCAAGAACATAGAAGATATATTTGCATAAAGGGCACTTTAAAAGAAGAAAAATACTTGCACACATTATGCATATGGGAACACTGGGCAAGCTAGTGGTTAAGGTAATAAATTCATGTAGAGATTAATTTAAACTCTTGTATCATAGGGAACCTCGTAAACAAGAGCATCCAAATGCGATAAAGATCCCCACCAGCCTTGTATGAGAAAGTAATGCATGAGAATGATTTTGATCTGACTACAGTGTCATTAAATAAAATGTTTAGGAATGGAAACGAGAAGGAATAAAACAATGAGGAAAACAGGAACAGATATAGAGAAAAAAACACACGAAGAATAACAATAAAAATAATAAAAAGGCGCAACAATAAATGAAGTGCCTGGCAAGTCCTTCCTTTAAAGCACAGGTAAAAAGAATAGGGAATAGAGAAAAAATATTAGCCTAGTTTGTGGTGCACCCCTCCGTTATCTCAACGGGGCACTGGGAAAAGATGGGTTTTCTTTGGTACAGATGGAATTTGTTGGATGTGGGATTTTGTGTCAGATTGATAAAGACCTTGCTGTTTTCCAATTGTGAGAGATGTTTTTCATTTAGCTTTAAACGTATTAGAAACTGACCTTACACCAACAGAACCAAGCTCATGTTTTCTCCAACTTGAATTGATGTTTCAGTATATCACATAATTATTGTTGTTGTTGTTTCCTGCCTCTAAATAAAGAATTGTATGCTTTTCACTAAGAGATGGTGAGTTTTCCCAGAGGGTTTTCACCACACCGTACTTAATCAAAGACAATATGTTGATTATTGTGCTTGAATAAACTGTGAGAGCAACCAAATTCAATGCAATCGTATTATGAATCCTCAAATGTAATATCTAGTAAAGTGTTTATTTCTGCTTGTTCCTCATTGGTACATATCCTGAGAACCACGTACCTGCTTAGTAATGTATGAAATCCTTTGTATAAGGTCCTATAAAAGGACATATTTGCCTCTCTAACCAGGAACCCATTTCCCACTTTGGTAGGGCAAATCTATTCTAGATTTTCATTGAACTTTATTGTGCCCTTTGAACTTATGATCTGTATTCTTTATTGCTAACCAAGCTGATAATACATTTCATGTATTTTGCTTAGTAATTCTTTACATAAACTCTGTAAAATGTTGACCCATGTTGGTCAGTTCTTACTGAGAATGTCACAATTCATATTATTGATTTGAGATCACAAAAAGTACAGATGGGTAATCTTGAGGAGCACCAACCCATATAAACATTACACCACCCCCCGTCCGAGCCAGTTTCTTGGTAACATTATAAGAAATGGGTTTTCGCACCGAGAGATCTAGTAGCAGAGTAGCAGAGTTAGTTCCAAATTGACCCGGTCAGCATAAAATAATCTAGTTAACTGTAGAACCGATTGCTGCACCTTCATGATCCAGGTGGTTTTCCCGCAAGATCCAAAGTGACCCAGTCCTAACCCGATCCTGGAAGATGAAAAGGCTGGGGAAAGACAAGATGAGCATCAATAGGGATCTGTGCATATGCGAAGAATGTATGAGAAGTGAGCTGTGAGGTAGTATGCGTTGGAAATTTTAGTAGCAGTATTTCAGTGGAATGTAGATTGGGATTTCTAGAATAACTATTATGAGGGTCATTCGTCCGCCGCCCGCCTGGCGGGAACCGCCAAATGGTCGCTCCGCGGTCAGAAGACCACGGAGGCCATTTCGACTTTCCCGCTGGGCCGGCGGGCGACCGCCAAAAGAGCGCCCGCCGGCCCAGCGGGAAAGGCCCTGCAACATTGAAGCCGGCTCCGAATGGAGCCGGCGGTGTTGCAGGGGTGCGACGGGTGCAGTTGCACCCGTCGCAATTTTCACTATCTGCAATGCAGACAGTGAAAATCTCTCTGGGGCCCTGTTAGGAGCCCCACGACGACCCGTTCCCGCCATCCTGTTCCTGGCGGTAAAAACCGCCAGGAACAGGATGGCGGGAAGGGGGTCGGAATCCCCATGGCGGCGCTGCAAGCAGCGCCGCCATGGAGGATTCTCCCAGCCGGGGGAAATCCGGCGGGAAATCCGGCGGGAATCCGGCGGGAAACCGGCGGACCCGGCTAGGCGACCGCAGCGTTACAGCCGCGGTCGGAATTGCAAAGGAAGCACCGCCAGCCTGTTGGCGGTGCTTCCGTGGTCGTCGACCCTGGCGGTCGATGACCGCCAGGGTCAGAATGACCCCCTATGTGACTTTAGCTGTTGGACTTATGGGGATGAAGTAATTGCAGTCTTGATGACATTCTATGATTTTTAATTCCGACAAATGTGTGAGTTGTTGGCATAAAGTGGACAGAGGTACTTCAAGTAAGATGATTGAATCTTTGAACTTGTCTGCTAAGGTGACATGCACTGTGAGGCGCTATCAGTCATGCCAAGATAGGGACATAAGATTTCTATTATGCAAGTGAATTAATCGACCTTAGTGGCAGTTTATTCCCTAGTGCACATGAGTAAGTGCACATGAGTAAGTGCACTGAGTACGATGTATTCAGCGGGTTGAGAGTCTACCGCTATGTGGGAGTAGGTAGTCTTCTGACTGTTATAGATAGTTCTGTTTAGATGAAGCAGATAAATGAAGAAAGTTGGTAAAAAAGTGGTTCAGGAAGTCCTGTCAGTATTATGGTGTTGCGTCATGTTGGTGCTGCGCAGGGATTGGCTGGCAAAAGCCGTAGCCGCACTGCAACAGAGTGACCTTTGACAGAGACCCGCTGGTATTGTTGGGCAATCAAATACACAGTAGTACAGGGAGAGTGTGAGATTGAAACAGCAAGTGATTGAGAATTCATCAGCATGGGAACTCCCTTTTTGAATTAAGAGGATTAAGAGAAAGACGTGAATAGGGAAGAGACGTTCTCATCTGAAGGTACACCAGAGAATGAAATGGTTGCAAAAAAATGGTTACACACGTGCATATAGCTAAACAGTGGCACGAATACACATTCAAAGATGGAGAATTAAAATTACCACTGAATGGGGCTCTCTATATTCCCAGAATAGAAGACTTGAGATGGAGGACTCAACTCAGCCCACACCCACACAGCTTGAGCCTTTAAATCTTTTGGAGGAGGTGGCAAACGAAACGAAAAGGAAGTTTACATTAAAAATCCACAATCGGGCTTATTCAATTCAATTCAAAACAATCTTTATTCAGATTTTACTCCATAAAAGAAAAATAATCACTTAAGAAAAATAAGAAAATTATACAATAAATTTTCCCAGATACATTACAAGTATTAAAGGATAAAAATCTTTGTTGCAACAAATTATGCGGTTATTCATTCTCATATCAGAGTTTTTCTAAAAAGGACAGCTTTTTCCTCTGTTCAATTGCATGTAGGATAAATTTTATCAATGCTTCACATTTCTCATTCGTATCCAATTTAAATAAATAGTTAAAAGCTTCTCTACAATAAAATAACTTATTAATAATAAATAGTGGTTTTAAAAATTGTTTCCTAATATCATGATAAAATTTACAGGATATAATAAAATGCATTGTAGATTGTGCAAAACGTCCCACACAGGGGCACTTCGGTAGATTTTTACTCCAAAGTCTCATTTTTGGGAAGGCTACCAAAAAATGCAACATTCTAAAACGTAATCGGGTCAAATAAAATCTATGCTGAGTATTTACAACTGTTAGTAAATAATTTGATATTACCTCGTTGTTTTCGGTCATGTAGAGAGCTACCGTTGACTTCATGCATTCTCTATTTTCTCTGTCACTAGCCCTCCAAGCCATTAAATGATTTTTCAGTTCTTTCTTGCTAAATTGGAGGACTATGCCTGGGTTGTCCAAGTTGGGTGTTAGATTTATACCTCTCAACAGATCTTTTAAGTGCATGAACCATGGGATTCTATCCCGGTGTTCTAGTGTAAGGCAATCTTTAATAATCTTTCGAGTGAGATGCGTCCCTTCTTTTGACCAAATACCATGCCAAGCCGACAACGCATTTGTATATATTATATCCACCACGTAGGGACTGCCCAGTTCCTTGTGTACCATGTATGTGGAAGTGGTATTTGGGACTGCAAGTAATCTGTAAAAAAAATTCTTCTCTAGCACTTGTAATGAATGGATCTCGGGCATCGAACCCCAAAGGGCAGAACCATATGTGATGCTGCCGATTGATTTACTTTTGTAGATTTGCAGCATTTCCCTTAGAGGTTTATTGCCAATTTTTTTGGAGAATCTAAAGACTGCCTCAGTTGTCCTAATATACTTCATTTTGGTAATTTCTAGGTGTTGATTCCAGTGTCCCATATTAGAAAATTGTATACCCAGGTATGTAAATCCATTCACCTCTTCACATTTGTGGCCCTTAATAAAGTAAGTTTTCTTCCTGGCTTTTCCCTGTCCACAAGTCATTACCACTGTTTTACTCATATTCAACATCATATCTCTTTCCTCCATAAATTCCATGAAGCCTTCCATTAGCTGTTGCAACCCATTTGCAGTTCGTGACAGCAAAACTGCATCATCTGCATATAAAAGGATTGGGATAGGACATTCTCCTATTTTAGGGCTGTCAGTTTTTAGATTTTTTAAATGGGCATCTACACCATTTATATAGAGAGAAAAAAGGAGCGGCGCCAAGACACAACCTTGGCGTATTCCTCTCCCTATCCTAAAACCTGGCGTACATTCTCCGTTTCTTCCATATCTCACCCGTGCTGTTAGGTTATTGTATAGTTGTGCCAAGAAGCTTATTATATCCGAAGGCGCACCCATATCAGTTAAAACTTTCCATAACTTAGCATGATTCACCAAATCAAAGGCACTACTAAGATCTGCAAAACAGAGGAATACATGACCCTTCTTTGCCATTGTATACTTGCTTATTATTAAATTGAGGTTTATACATTGTTCCAGGGTTCTAACTCCAGGCCTAAATCCCTCTGTAAGTATATGATTATTAGTTGCCCACGTTTCTAGTCTTTCTACAAGTACTCTTCCCAGCAATTTGACAGAGGTATCCAGAAGTGAAATTGGCCAATAACATTTGGGGTCGCCTCTATGCCCCTTTTTAAAAATAGGCACAATTATACTTTCACTCCATGATGTTAAAATATATCCCTTTGTCACACTCAGAAAGACTTGGGTCAGGATAGGACACCATAAATCAACGTATGTCAAATAGGCATCTACTGGCACCCCGTCAGGGCCCGGCGCCTTCCCTTTCAAGCATCTTCCCATGGCAGATTTCACTTCCTCTAGACTAACTGGTTTCAAGAAGGGTGGATTAATCTCAATTATCCCATTGTTTGACGGGTCAATAGTCAGGTTCTCTGGATTAAAAATTGAGCCAAAATGAGAAAGCCATTCCAATGAAGGAACATGTACTGTTATTTCGAGTGCATCACTATTTTTTAGGAAAGGTTGGTTGATTGTTTTCCAAAATAAAGTACTATCTCTTAATGTCGTTGCTTGCTCAAGATTAGCCCATGCCCTAGCTCTCAATTGTGCCTTCCTAGTTTCTAATGCGTGTTTATAATTAAAGCACTTGATAATTACTTTTTCTCTGTTTCTCGGTCGGGCCTGCAGGGCTTGTTTTAGTTCCTGGCTGGCTGATGAGCAATTGTGATAAAACCACCCCACTTTACCACTCTTTATTTTCCCCGATGCTCTCACTAAGCTTCCTGCAATGGCGATTCTAAGTTGGTTAAAAGATCCTAAGATCGTGTGTGAATTTTGATTATATTCTGTACATATGATAATTTCTTTACGGTGTTGTGTCACAACTTTATTCATCACCTCTGTTTCATTTATCCCAGTCCATTTAATCGCAAATCCGTTTCCGCTTCTTATTCCTATATCCATTGCTAATCGTTCATCTATATTAAAGGGTTTAGCTAATCTCATAGTTAGTATCAGGGGGTAGTGATCACTATAAATAGTGGGCTCAATCTTCAATGAAACGACCATATCCATATGGCTCTTTGACATTAGTATGTGATCAATTAACGAGAAACGACCTCTCCCTACAAACGATGGAAGCTTCTCTCCTTTATACCCATCTTGCTCCATCAACTCTAGGTCATATCTAAATAGTATTTCATTCAATACAGTTCCATAGTTATTATGTAAAAAGTGCGATTGAGTACGTCCCCCCTCGTCGACGAATCCACATGTCTTCCCTATAGTATTGCATATCCCAATATTAAAATCTCCAGCCCATATTATTGTGTAACTTGAAGTTATATCGTTTACAAAGGCCTGTAAGTCATAGTGGAGAGTCGATGCCACTACTCTATTGGTACCATCAAATCTGTTGTTGTAATAGTTTATTAGTACAATTTCTAATATCCCATCTATCCGAAAGTATAAAAACTGGTAGTAGGGGGAATCGAGGGAGGATTTCACCAATGAGTAAGGTACCAATGTTGAAATAAGGATTGCTAGACCTCCCTTTGCCCTTCCCCTGGCTGAGGCCGAGGCTGGTGTGGAGAATGTGGCATAACCTTCCATGTAGAAGGATCCCGTATGCCATGTCTCTTGTAGGCAGATTATATGTGATGAATTTATTATAGTCTGCCATTCCTTCTCGGCTATTTTCATTTTTACTCCAGCTATATTCCATGACATAAATGTAATTAGGTCTCCTACTAGTGGTCCCCCATCTGACTCAGTGTCGCCATTACCACTTGGAGATTTTGATATGGGCACTATAGTAGTAGGTTCTGTTTTGTTATGCCTCGGAGTCGTTTTCCTACTCAAATTCACCTGCAGTCAATCTTGATCCTCCATGTTACTCAGGGGGGCAAAACGGTTGGAATACTCCAGTTTATTATGCCTATCCAAAATACTGGATGTATTCCCTGTCACCCCTGTGTCAATTATGCCTGTGGTATTCATCATTCTGTAAAGTATCCTAGGGGAACAGCCATAATCTCCCTCCTCAGGCGTTTACATTTTCGATATCTTATATCCAAGTCTGTTAGTAGTTGGCCCACAAAGCGAGGGTTACGAAAATTGACCACAATACAATCTCCCTCTTCTTCCTCCAAATTTCCCACCCAGTCAACTCTCCTTGCATATAAGATCTCGCGGAATAATATATCTGGTGTACATATATTCCCTGACATCCAGTGTATTACCTTGTTACGTATATCTGGCCAGGTCTCAACAATATTTGGGCCAAGTTTAGGAACATTTTTCAGAATTATTGTATATGGGGTAGCATGTGGTGGTAGTTGTAACACCTCTTTCACGGGTCTATTCCTAGTCAGGGGCTGGCGTCTGTGATTTCTATCCATGGGCTCAATTTGATGAATCATAGGTGCCTTGTGCTGAGGGGTTTCTTCCTGTGTGGGATGCCGGCATTTCATACTCCTTTTGTTGGGATCTGCAAGCCCTATCGTTGCTCTATTCCTTAGGACTGTAGCCTCTTGATTTTCTTTTAATATAAGATCACTGCTAGGAGATAGAGTTTCTGGTTTGGTCATTGAGCTAACACTTACTTCTATTTTGGTTAAGCGTTCTTTTATCTCCTTGAATTCTGACAATATTTTTGTCTCTATATGATCTAACTTGCCATGTAATTTTTTTAAGAGGGTTTCCACATGTTTTTGTAGGGAACCATCGTTATCTGATGTTAGTGCTACTGCATGACCCCCATACATTTGAGTAATTTTTTTATTGCTCTTAGGAAGCTGTGAGTGTACTATCATGGATTTGGATTTGGTAATCTGACTACTTCTTTTTTTCTTGGGTGGTGAGAGAATTTGGTCATCTGTACTATTTGGTGATTCAATTTCCTCTATTATATCTATAGGAAATAAGGGGCCTAAAGACGGTCTAGAGGCTGGTCCAATAGATTTTCCATCTGGGGCTTTTAATTCAGAAGTTAAGCCTGCAGCCTCAGAGCTAACTTCAACGATAGCCTCATGTAGAACATTTTTTGTTGCTACTAGACGTGCTTCAGCGTTAATAATTTCTTCGTTTATTTTCCCCATGGCATCTGTAAGGTAATTGGTAATTGTATTAGTACTTCTCAGGGTTATGGTATTCATATCGTTCCCTATTTGGTTTTGCTTTCTTTTACCCAATATATATGAAGGGTTAACTATGATAAGCACTCTTAGCTAATCACGAACAGGGTATATATGATTTCTAACAACAAATGACAACAAAGTGTGCCCAACCCAGCCTTCTCCTGCTCTGATGAACACAAAGCAGCAGTACAAGAAAGTTATTTTTGGCTTCTACTCTAGCCCTTGCGCCAGAACCGACTACGAGTCTGAGTTCAAACGTCTCTTTATAGCCCTGTAGGGACCATTATCAAAGGGAGCCGGAAGAAGAGTGTCAGGGGGGTGGCCCAGCCCAGCCTCTGTCAGGCACGTGACGGGCGCAGGACGGGCCTGCCCTTGGCCAGGGCTTCGCCCGGGCGCCGCACGCGCGCGTCCAAAGGGCTCCTGCCCTTCAACAAGTGGCTGCCGCCGCCTACCGTCAATTACGTGCTTCCCGCAGGGCGGGAGCGCGAGTGTTCAAATTTAAAGGGCTTCTGCCCTTCAACAAGTGGCTGCCGCCGCCTCCCATCAATTACGCGCTTCCCGCTGGGCGGGAGCGCGAGTGTTCAAATTTAAAGGGCTCCTGCCCTTCAACAAGTGGCTGCCGCAGCCTCCCATCAATTACGCGCTTCCCGCTTCGGGCTTATTCATGGATAAGCGCACAGGAAGATAAGAGGCAGAAAGGATGGAGGGAAGAAGTAATTGAGACCCGTGAAGCCTATCCCGTGAAAGTGAACAAGGAGATAGCAAAGAAGGAACCGGGGGAGAAAGGCAAATCTAAAAACAAGTTAGAAGCAGAGTGAGGAGGAAGACACCTTTATAGATGAGCTCATCAGCATAGACCAACCCCATATAATGCAACAGCCGCACCGAGGACCAAGCTGCAATGGCAACTGAGACTAGGATAGACACTGAAACCTCCACAGAAGCTTGCACTCCCCCAAGTTATTCAGAAACCCCTGTTTCACCCCCTGCCCAGACCTTGACAAGACCACCTCTTTCTTTGGGTGCTTCAACCACTTCACCTGCCAAGACAGTTTCTAGCACTCCTTTGAGTCATACACTTCCAAGTGTCCTTCTGGACCCCACACCAGTGCCCGGAATAATAGCACTAGGCCCTCCCCAAGGAGAGGTTTCAATAAGCTCCATGTCAAACTATTATTGCAATTCTACCAGTAAACCCATTAAGCACAGGACATACTCCACAGGGATTTAAGATTGCCCAGCTGAAAGCTAAGTTGGAAGAAATTGCTAAGGATTGTGTAAGGATGGATTTCTTAGGATATTACAACAAGAGGGAATTGCTCTACATGACCAAGGAGGCTACGAGAGGCACATGCAAGAATAGAGAAGCTGGTGGATGAATGCAGTCTGGAATCTACACAGATAAAGAAACACAGATGAATGTTAGGATGATGATGGGCAAGAAGGAATGTAGGCCATTGCTGAAAGGATGAAGAGCAGCTGCCTCAAACTCAATTCTGACAAGACGGAAGTCCTCATCTTTGGCTCCACCCCCTCTGCATGGGATGAATCCTGGTGGCCTGCCACTATCTGAGCCGCTCCAACTCCCACCGACCACACAAGCAACCTAGGATTCATCATGGACTCCTCATTATCCATGACCCAGCAAGTCAACGCCATCTCCTCCTCCTGCTTCAACACCCTCCGCATGCTCCGAAAGATCTACAAATAGATACCCACTGAAACCAGAAGATCAGTCACCCAAGCCCTCATAAGCAGCAAACTGGACTACAGCAATGCCCTCTATGCAGGAACCACAGCCAAACTCCAGAAGAGGCTACAACGCATCTAGAATGCCTCCGCACGCCTCATCCTGGACATCCCCCGCCACTGCCACATCACAGACCACCTGAGAAACCTGCACTGGCTCCCAGTCAACAAGAGAATCATCTTCAAACTCCTCACCCACGCTCACAAAGCACTGCACAACATCGGAACAGAATACCTCCACAGACAGCTCTCCTTCTACACCCTGACCCGGCATTTCCAGTCCGCCGTTCTCGCCCTCACAACCATCACACGCTTCCGCAGAACTACAACCAGCGGTAGATCATTCTCGCACCTCGTCGCCAAAAAGTGGAACACTCTTCCCATCCACCTACGCCAGACCAAAGACCTCCTTACCTTCAGGAAACTTCTCAAGACCTGGCTGTTCGAGCAGTAGCAGCACTTTCCCCTTCACCCCTTCCCCTCCTCAGCACCTTGAGACCCTCACGGGTGAGTAGTGCGCTTTACAAATTCCTGATTGATTGATTAATTTAAGAGGGCTGAAAAAACACAGCTGAGAGAGTTGAGATTGGAGCAAAAACGAGCGGTTTAGAGGGCTGTGGTTCAAGAAGGAAAAGGTTAAGGTTACCCAAAAGAAGGAAATTGCCAAGGAGGATGAGGGAGAAGCCACCAGAGAAGCAGTATGGAACTATCCTTTGAGAGAAGTACAGGGACGAAGTATATGTACATGTCCCATGGTCCCAGACTGATCTCTCCACTTTACGACTGTTCTTCCTAAGTTAAGTGAAAAGCAAGTCTTTATCAATCTGACACAAAATCCCACATCAAACAAGTTCCATCTGTAGCAAAGAAAAAGTGCTACACACAGATGGAGAAGCTTGTGACCATTACAAAGGTCTTGTGGGAGGCTTTAAATGTGTTTTTCGAAATGGCAGTCCCTAAGGAACTATGGACAGGATGCAAGAGGGCAGTAGAGTGGCTGACCTAGGAGCCCCCTAGGGTAGAAGGAACAAATACACCTTCATGCTTAGTAAAGACCACATACGACAAAGTCATAAAACACCTAAAAACTAGAGTTCCCAAAAAGGAAATAAACTGGTCCAAGATTTTCTGAACATCTCAAGAACCAAACAAATTCATGCATGCATACTTTGAGAGGTTGATGCTGGTATACAGGGTGCAAAGTGGACTAAATGGCCAGCTTGGAGATAACATGGAAGGGTTCCTTACCTCTTTTGTACCAGGGCTATGACCCGAAATCAGCAACCAGAAAATTCAACGTGTTCTTTTCTGGCAGGGAAAATCTCTTGATGAGATTCTGGAGTAGGTAAAATATTGCAGTGACATGTTAGAAGCCAAGCGAAAGGGACTCAAGGAAACTTTATGATTGCCCCGACCCAATTAGCACAGAACGGAAGTCTGAAGGGACTTAAAATACTCCATCAAGGACCCGAAATTGACCCGGTATCGGGACAAGCATGCAGGGAGTTTCCATGGCATATGGAGGAAATGTCTGGGGAATGGGAAAAAGTTGAGGCAATACATCAGGAACTAGCATAAGTGCCCATAAGAAGGTTACCCCTTGCCACATTTGTAACAACGTTTGGCATTAGAAGCGTGAGTGTCCCTACAATCCTGATTGGGCCATAACTGATTATCAGGCTCTGAATTTTGTGGTGAAGGGAAAGCTTCCCCGGTACCTAGACCCCCCATGCCAGCTCCAAAGAACCTGAAACCTGGCATGCCACAAAGTCCCCTTGGTCATATGCAGATGCAGGGAATTAATCCTCACTTAAAAAAGAATAGGGGTCCTAATAAACCATTTGGGTCGCAGAATGGTCAGGTTCCTATAATTTTTTAGAGTTACGCAGACTTTGACCAGGCCCAAAGAGGATGCCCGAGGGGGGAGTAGGAGTGTGTTCCTTATGTAGTCCTAGAAGTGAACCAGGGTAGACCATATGTAAATGGAGAGGTCAACGGTCATCCCGTATATTTCTTAATAGACACCAGAGCCATTCGCTCTACTATTAGAACAGTTGAAGTTCCAAACCTCCCCCTCTCATGAAAAGAAGTACAAGTTGTAGACATTACAAATCAGCAGTGTACCAATCAGATTACTGGCCTTTTCCCAATAGAAATTGGAGACATCAAAGAACAACACTAGTTCGTGGTGTGCGACTCAAGCCCTGTAAACATGCTGGGAAGGGATCGAGTCAGGACCCTCACAGCAGATGCAGAGTTCAAGCTGCAAAAGCCAGAAACTGTCTTCAGGTTATATCCAGTTGTTACCAAAGAGGACCTACACCTTGATTTGAAACACACAGTCAGAGAGGAACATGGGATTTTACAGAGAGAGACTGGATTGATTAAAGGTGCCAAAGCCCGAAAGAAAACCCTTCAGCCCAATGCAGTTTTTCCTCAAACAAGTCCTTATAAGATGACCCCAGAAGCCATTGCAGGAATCACACCTGTCATTGAGATCATGACAGAACAGGGTATTTTAAGGGAAGTCATTGGGAGTCCATGTAACTCTCCGATCATGGCCTTATAAAAAGCCAACAAAAAATGGCAGATAGTGCAGGACCTGTGGAAAATAAACCAAATTGGCATTCCATGCTATCCTGTGGTACTGAACCCTGCTGTGATTCTGTTCCAAATCCCCCCCATAAGCTGAATGGCTTACAGGCATTGATATTTCCAAGTATTCTTCTGGGTTCCCTTTTGTATTTCAGTTCCAAGTGAAGACTCCTGTGTGGTGTGGTGCTCCTCAAGGGTATCGACACACTAATAAAGGGGTGAGAGGAAGAATTCCTTGTCTGACCTCCCAATCTATTGATCAGCAACACACAAAGGACAAGAAATCAAGGTAGAAACCCTACCCCAAAAGAATGGGCTCCGCCATACTTCAGACCCAGCATGCTTGTTAGAAAAACTGCCCTCACCCACTAATCGTGGCATGCTTCATTATGGGGCTATGCTAACACATTGCCAACAAATAACACAAAAAGAGACATACAGGGATCAATCATACAGAACACCACTCAGAATTACTAAAACTTTCACATGTGAATCCATTCCTAATCTTTATTCCCGGATTCACCGGATAGGGTTAAAAAATAATTAGATAATTGTTGGTGATATAGGGATGTATTCTCCCATTCACCCCAAATCTCTGCTCTAAGATCAACATGTTTTGGCCAATTCCATTGCCCATCTGGGTCACTCTGCCTTCATCAGGACCATCGATCCCCTTGAAATTGAGTTCCCTACCTGCCGTCAACAAAGGTTGGATCAACAGATGAGCGTGGGTCAATTGTCCCCTACTAGTACACAAACTCAGGATTATCGAGTATTCATTATTTATTTCCCAACCTAGAGTTCGGTGTGCACCACGGAGCTACGAGTGGTAAAAGTGCGGTGCCGGTCCCTTGATGAGTGTGTGACTACAGGGCGGTTGTAGAAGTTGTACATTCAGCATTGGACTAAACTTGGCATCCAGAGCTTCCTTAATATTTTGGCATGATGTTGCTTCAGCTTGTGGGACTTACTTTAGCACTTCTTTCACTCCATCACCAGCAAGGTTTTTCATTTAATGATTTTCTTACTGTCTTCTTCTCCTAGGGTATCTATGAAGTAATTGAACGTTTTGATCCATGCAGTCCACCTGGCACCAATGTTCTGTTTCTGTTTTGTATCAAACAAAGGTGGTGGCTTCAGGATTGTAGCCACGTCATACTTCCACTCCCTTCTATCATAATTAAGCAACGTTCTTCTCGCAAAGCAGGATTGGCAACCTCTTCACGCAACACCTCGTTGCTTGGGTCTGGTTGTATAGTCTGATTTTTAAGGTTGCATAGCACTTCACTCGCTTGTGCCGGTAAGTAAGCTTCTGTTTTAATACCTGGCAGCCACTGTCTTTAGCTTTTGCTTCGTATTGATGATGGCTTTGTGTTATGGAGCAGCGCAGTATCTCTTCTTTCAGCCTTATCAGTGGCTTTGCGGGATTTTAAAATGTCTCCTCTGCAGGGCCTTTAACTTCTTTGATGGCTGTGTAGGACTTTGAATCCACATATGTCAATCGCAGACCACTTTGCATCGATTTGAGGTGCACGTGGCACACAGGAGCAGTTTGCTGCACCTCTGCAAGCTCTCAGAGAGAGCAGCATTGTTTCTTCGAGGCGTGTATTCCCTACTCATAGCCAGTTGAGCATGCAAATAAATATGCCACACATAGAGCTTTGTAACAAATGTCTTCATTCTTCAACATACTTTTGCGCTCTGCATGTATTGCAACATAACTTTCATAACCACACCTTAATACCTCCCATCAGGTTACGTAATTCCTGCCACATTCCACCTGGGCCGCGAGGGTCCTAGTGTGCATGATATCAAAGACACTACACCAGTGCCCGGGGCTCAAAGTTACCTGCTATGGTTTGACGTATGGATAGTGCAACATCCAACATATGTTGTCAGAGACGGGATGGTGTCTACCTTCAAACAGTACTTGTGCAATCACCAATTTCAATCAATGGCAGAGAATTAGTGTCAATGTTGCGCTACGTGTCAGAAACCAAACGTGGGCAAAAAGGTTGTAGTGACCATGAGCCACATAGGGAAGTTTTATGGAGGTGCCCTGATATAACCAATTGAGGTGCATTCTTGAGGTTGTATTTTTACTTTCCCACTGGGTCAAGGCATATCCCACCCGGAGATCCGACAGTCTGACAGTTGCCAGTCTATTGCTGTGGAAGTTGATACCGTGATTTGGGATGCCAGTTCATCTTGAATCAGATCAAGAAAGTCACTTCAAGAACAACCTAACACAGTTACTATGCACAGCACTAGAGATAGACCAGTGATTCCATAGAAGTTACAGCCCTGAAGTTTTAGGCATCGTAGAGAGACCGAATTGGACAATCACAGCCAAAGCCTGCCTTTCTACATCTCTTAAATAGCCAGATGCTCTTCCTCTTGTGTTGATGAGTGTACAAAGCACCCCCTGTAGATTAACATGATTGTCTCCTCAAAAGGTGTTGATGGGTCATGAAAATTCCTTCTGTTGTGAATATCATGGATGATCTGGTGTTGTGTCCTCACTCTCTTTCATGGAGATTCAGATTCTGGAACCTCCATGAAACAGAGACAGACAGTTTGAAGGAAAGCTCTGCCCGGGCGGTTATGAGGAACTACTTTTCTGAATAAAAGATACATTTTATTTACATTCAACTTCTGTCTTTGAGTCACTGGCGAAGACTGGACAACCGAACCCTGCTGTCTGCCGCCTGGGTGAGAGCAACCATTGTGTCCGATGCCTGCCTTGGAGTTTGCACTGACGAGTCTTCCTGCGCCTTCTGTGCCCTGTTGAACTCGCTGTCGGGGAAAATAACTTCAAGGTTCCCAGGGTGACAAGTGTTTTTGTTCATGGGAGCATCCGTCGTTATATTTATTGATGGCACATATTGTGTAGTTGGAGGCGCGCGTGAAGAGAGCACACACAAAGCTCAGCGCAACTCGCGTATCCTAGCAACTACATTGTGGTTGCAGCAGAAAAGACTAGAGCGCTCATTCAACTTCCTGGATTCCTAAATAAGCCATCCAGGAAATATATTAAGGAAATAGCGATTTCTTTGGTTTGGAGCGAGTTATAAAGAGAAAAACAACTGTACAAATGACAATAATTTTACAATTTTAATTTAATGGACAACTGATAGTAAATTATAAGGAATCATCAAACTCAATATATTTTTTTCTTCGGATATATCAGACCATAATTTATTTTGGAAAAATGGAAGGCGTACCAGCACCTTTAATGTTTTTTAACAATCCTGGTGAACTCTCACATCGTGAGAAGACTGGTATGAAAGTTATAAAGCATACATATTGGCTATTGGAGGGACATATTCACCAGCTCTAGGAAGTTGGCTTTACTAAAACATTGTTTAGGTGCGTAAGGAAGGAAAATTTTGAAACATCTTCCACGGCTGCCAGATACGGAAGGTTCTGATGATGAAGGAGATGAATACGACAAAACAATAAGACAATTATCAGAAAATTTTGGAAAAAAAAACAAATGTCATTGTGGAAAGAATCAAATTCTTTAAAAGAAAACAACTTCAAGGAGATTCTGTAGAAAGTTACGTAGCCAGTTTGAGGTTTCTTGCTGCTACCAGTGATTACAAACATATTTTAGATGAGTTGTTAAGAGAATAACTTGTACTGAGTGTGAACAATAAAAAAATACAAGAAAAGCTACTTAATACGGAAAACCTGACTTTGACTAAAGCTATAAGATGGTGCAAAGAGCAAAAAACGCTAATGAAGGATTGAAGGAGTTGGGTATGAGAGAAAAAGAGAAAAAGGAATCAGTATAACAAGGAAATCAGAGGACCAAGAGAGATGGGGTGGTTAAAATCTCAATGTATACGAAAGGAAGAGATATAGGGGGTCATTCTGACCCTGGCGGTCACCGACCGCCAGGGCCAACGACCACGGAAGCACCGCCAACAGGCTGGTGGTGCTTCCTGGGCCATTCTGACCGTGGCGGTAAAGCCGCGGTCAGAAAAGGGGAACCGGCGGTTTCCCGCCGGTTTACCCCTGGCCCAGGGAATCCTCCATGGCGGCGCTGCTTGCAGCGCCGCCATGGGGATTCCGACCCCCTTCCCGCCATCCTGTTCCTGGCGGTTTTTACTGCCAGGAACAGGATGGCGGGAACGGGTGTCGTGGGGCCCCCTAACAGGGCCCCACAAAGATTTTCAGTGTCTGCTTTGCAGACACTGAAAATCGCGACGGGTGCCACTGCACCCGTCGCACCCCTGCAAATCCGCCGGCTCCATTCGGAGCCGACTTCCTCTTTGCAGGGGCTTTCCCGCTGGGCCGGCGGGCGATCTTTTGGTGATCGCCCGCTGGCCCAGCGGGAAAGTTAGAATGACCGCCGCGGTCATTTGACCGCGGTGCGGTCTTTTGGCGGTTTCCGCCCGCCGCCCGCCGGGGTCGGAATGACCCCCATAATCTTTGTTATAAATGTGGAATAAAAGGACATGTAGCGACAAGTGAAATGTGTCCTGCGATTGGACAAACATGTCATAAATGCAAAACAAAGGGCCATTTTGCTTGAACGTGTAAGGGCAAATTATTTGCAAATAAGAAGAATGTTATAAAGTCGGTAAATGTAATAGAGAATAATCCCGACGATGAGGGTTATTTACCAGAGGTAGTGTTGCAGGTAGAGCAAGTAGGAAATGTGTCCGAGGACAGTCCGTTTTGTGGGATCAAAGTGGATGGTGAAAGCATCAAAGTCTAGGCAGATTCAGGTACAGGACACATGTTCATAGGAGAGGAACAGATGTCCAGATTTTCCTTCATGTTGTTTATCCACCTGATATTAAACTGGTAGCCTATGGGAACAAGCCCATAGAGTTGGTGGGTTACATAAATTCTCAGTTGGAGTTTCAGGGAGTTAAAGTGTCAGCAAAAGTATATTTTGCAAAGGATGGTTCAAGTTTATTAGGATGGACGCAACAAAGAGATTTGGGAATTAAATTGGACCCAAATCATCCTGAGCAAGTATAAGGAGATAAATCGGTGGTAAATTCAGCTATTCATTTATTGATGAATTTCCAGATGTTTTCTCTGATAAGTTAGGTCTATTAAAGGGTTTCACGCACAAGATTGTTTTTAAAAATACTTGTGACAAAGTACATAAGCCCAGAATGGTTCCTTTGACCATAAGAGAACCACTGCAACTAGAATTGGAAGATTTGTGTAGAAAAGGAGTTGTTGAAGAGATTGAGGCATCTGAATGGTTGGCTCTGGTGGTGATTGCAAAAAAAATAATAATGATGATATGCACTTGTGTGTTGACTTAAGGGATTTGAATTCGGTCATTTGGGTTGACAGACACCTGTTACCTAACATAAATGAAATGTTGACCACCATAAAGGGAGCAAAGGTGTTTTCAACATTAGATTTGTCTTCTGCATGTCACCAGATATCGTTGCACCCTGAGCCATGTCACTTGACATCTGTCATTACACTGGAAGGGGCGTATAGGTACAAATGTTGGCCTTTCAGAATAACATCTGTAGCCGCTGTTTTCCAACGAGCCATGCACCATTTCTTGAAAAAGATAGCACAGGCTACATACTTCCAGGATGATATTTTGGTTTATGGTAAAAATGTTGTGGAACATGATGAGGCATTACGTAAGGTGTTATGTGTGTTACAAAAAACAGATTGACCAAAAAAGAAAAGAGCAAAATCTGAGTGAGTGGAGTGGAATATCTGGGCCATTGGATTGATGAAAACGGTATCTCTCAAAAAATTAAGTTAGTCGACACAATTGAGAGAGCCCCTTCACCAGAAAATAAGGATCAGTTGAGATCTTTCTTAGGCTTAGCTGAATATTATTCTAGATTTATCTCCAACTTTGCAGACAAAACGAAATATTTAAGGGAACTTATGTTGAGGGGGAGAGTGTATGTGTGGAGTGAGGAGTGTGAATGAGAATTCACTCTTTAAAAAAAAATGCTTAGCAACAGCTCCGGCTTTCAAGCCCTTCGACATAAAGGATACCATCATTATCAACACAGATGCAAGCAGTGTGGGTTTAGGAGCTGTAATGTTACAGAAGTGTGAGGGAAGAGTGGTCATCATAGCGTATGCTGCCAGAACTTTAAGGGCAGCAGAAAATAATCATTCCACCATTGAAAGAGAAGCGTTAGATTGTTTTGGGGGTGTAAATTATTTCAGAAAGTTTGTGTGGGGAACAGAATTTAGAGTTCGTACAGATCATAAACCCTTACTGTGGGTTTTCTCGGCTGGAGGGTCTGAAAGAATATCACCAAGGATTGCTCAATGGGTGGTGAGGTTGTTAGAATTTAACTACGTGATGGAATATGTGGCAGGACTGCAAAATGCTTTGGCAGACTGTTTATCACAGTTGCCTGCAGATAATATAGGTGAGGAGGTCGAACAGGATGATGATGACATGATTATAGTACATGATTACTGATGGGAGAATTTCACATGAAGAATGGAGAAGGAGTGTGGAAAATGATGGTGTGTTATGTGAAGTAATGAAGTACATGGCGGAGGGTTGGCCCAGGAAGGCAAAAATTTCCAATAATGTGGAGTGTTTCAACCTCATGGGTAGTAAACTGTCTGTGGTGAATGGTGTATTAGTCAGAGGTAATCAGCTCTCAAACACAACATTTTAAGCTTGGCACATCAAGGACATATTGAGATGAGTGCCATTAAGCGACATATTCGTGAGGAATATTGGTGGCCAGGTCTTGACCGGGATGTAGAACATTTCATAAGAGATTGTATACCGTGTGCCTGGAGTGATAAATCACAAAAATTGGAGAAACATTACCAGTAGTTTGTGACAAATCTGATGAGCCGTGGAAGAAATTAGTTGTAGATTTTATGGGATCACTGTATACATTAGGCTCTTGTGCTAAATTTGCCATAGTGGTGGTAGACTATTATTCTCGTTAGCCAGAAGTTAAATTTATGGATTAAATCACAGCAGAAGTGCTCGTAGAATTTTTAAATGAGCTCTGGGAAAGAGAAGACGTGCCAGAGATCATAGTCTCAGACAATGGTGTGCAATTTTTATTGGATACTATGAAGAGATTTCTAGAAAAGTTTGATATTTAACATGTGCTTACTTCTGTGTATTATCCTCAGAGTAATGGTTTGGTGGAGAGGTGGAACAGAACACTTAAGCCATTGCATGTGGGATGGACTGGCGTAAAGCGGTGCGTGAATTGTCATACCGTATGACTCCACACAGTGTGACTGGTAAGTCTCCATTTAAACTGATGAGAAGTTGAAATCCCAGACCTTGTAATCTAAGGGAGTAGAAAGAAAAGTCATAATACAGAGAGATAGCCAAGACAACAGCAGTCAAGACAATCATAAGAAGAATGAAAATTATAAGGTTGGAGAATAGCTCAGGGTTTTCAAGGGACATAGAGTGAACAAGTGTATGTCAAAGTTTTCTAAACCTTTGGTGGTGAAAAGGGTAAACAAGGTTTCCTTATTGTTAAGTGATGGAAAGTGTGGAATAAGAGTAAAGTTGTGAGATTACTTGGTTGTATAAAACAGAGAGAAGATTTATTACAGAAAAAGTAGACAGAACAGTGTATGAGAAAAGAGTGGTGCGTGGAACCGAGGAGCTAATTTACCTTACAGATGTGAAGATAATGCATTGTATTAGTCCATTTTTCTTTTTTTTCTTTCTGTGGATTATTGTTAACACTTACATTCATTTTAGTTATTTTATGTATTGCAGGTTATGCTTATAATAAGATGTTTACTGTTTATTATATTTTATTGTGTATGGATTGTGAGGGGGGAAGATGTGTTGTGTCCTTGCTATGTTTCATGGAGAGTCGGATTCTGGAACCTCCATGAAACAGAGATGGACAGTTTGAAGGAAAGGTCTGCCCGAGCGGTTATGAGTAACTAACTTCCTGAATAAAAGATAAATTATATTAACATTCAACCTCTATCTTCGTTTCATTTGGCTCTCGAGTACTGCAAGGGATTGGCTGATGTGGTGCATTCTAGCTGTCATCAGGTTGATGCTGCTACTCCAGCTGTCTGAAAGTTTTCAGAGCATGATTTGAACCCCAGAGACTGGATTCACATAAAGAAGCATGGCGTGCAAGTCTTATCTGGTGGAGTGCTGGAGAGGGCCATTCCAGGTGATACAAGTTGCCAACACTGCTGGTTTGCCAAACTGGATGCATGCCTCATATACCAAGAGGGTAAGATGAGAAGAGGAAGAAGTGGAACCAACAGCCACCAATTCCTCAAGTCACGTTAAGTACAAACTTTCTGAGGTCTCCGAATAAGAGGAAGACCAGTCCTAGGATTCACTGTCTCCCACAGCAAAGCATCAAGAGGAACAAGATTCAGGTGATGGTGTCATTCCAGTGGCAACTGAATCCCTGACCCCTAGGCTAAGAATACACATTCACAGAGACAGCAAAAACTCATAGAGAGCTGAATCAAACCTGTCCGAGGAATGGTCACAGAAATCTTGAAGTGGGACACACCACAGAAAGATCCACCTCTGAGAGTGAATTGGCCTCATAAGAGTCAGAGGTCACCAGCACTTCTCAGGATCGTAACTCAACAAAGGAGGGCTGGCCAAAGACTGCCACAAACTGAAAAAGACTGTTGACAACGAGACAAAGACCAAAAGCAATACTGGAAGTCATCGAGTTAGAAGACCTAGAACCTGCTGAATAACTTGATTTCATGGATGACAGCATACTTTTGACAACTCCCAAATGACCTTAAAGAGAACGAAAGGTCAAGCAAAAGTACTCAGTTCTGGATTGGACCTATCTTGAAAGATTTGATATTGAATCTGATGACTGTCTGACAGACATTGAAGAGCCTCCTTGAGGTCAGGACAATCGCAAAGGGAACTCACTTCCACAAATCACTGACAAACGTTCCAAAGGACGACTAGAAAGCTAGGGTAAGTCAGAGGACCTTAGAGCCCTAGGTCTGCAGTTGACGCAGAATAAAAATCACTGTAGCTTTTTAGATAGGATAGTGACTATAAGGTAGAGATTAGAGAACTAATTGTTCCATGCTGCAGTTTCAATTTATTTCCTTTATTTTATGAAAGCTAACATGGTGCGGCACACAACTGTCAGCAGTGAGAGGAAGATAAATAAAGATAATTGATGTAAAGGTCGAAGAGATGTAAAGTCATCAATAAGGCAACATGAAGGACTAGGGAGAATCCAAGGGAAAGAACTCAAAGCTGATGAATGCTGTACTATAATAAAGATGTAAAGTGATGATTTAAAAATCATCAGGGGGAGGTTGTGAGAGCTGTTTTTCTTTTAGCTTTAAACACATTAGAAACGGAACTTGCTCTAACATGAACCATATCACATGATTATTGTTCTTGTTTAACCGGCAATAAAGAAAGAATTGCAAGCTTTTCATTAAGAGATGGTGAGCGCTACCCAAGGCTTCTCACCATGCTGTACCTAACCAAGGACATCCCAATTGTCTCACACCTTTGTTTATATAATGTGCTGATTAATTTGCTTGAATAAACAGTGAGAGCAACCTCATTTAATGCAATAGTATTATGAAAGAATCCTCAAATGCATTCTGTAGTAAAATGTTTATTTTTGCTTGCTCCTCATTGGTGCAAATCCTGAGAACCAAATATCTTCTTTGTAATGTATGAGATCCTTTGTCTAAAGTCCTATAAAAGGACGTGCTTTCCTCTGTAACCAGAACCCCATTTCCCTCCCACTTTTGTGGGGTGAATCTATACTGGATTTTACTGAGTTCTTTGAACATATGATCTGTATTCTTTATCGCAATCCATGGTGATGATTTGTATTTCATGTATTTTGCTTAATAATTCTTTATATAAATTCCTTAAACTTTTGACTCTTTTGTCAATTCTTACTGAGAATTTCCCAATTTCTACTACTGATTTGAGATCCATCACAAAAAGTAGAGACGGGTCCACCCAGGGAGTATCAAAGTGCATATAGGAACTACACTGTAGTACACTGACTAAAACAAGCTCCTTGGTCAAGATTTAGGCACTATGATTGTTGCATCCGTATTAGCCAACATAAGTGAGGAACAACTTCTCTGAATGGATTAAGACAAAAAACTGTCCTTATAATCCTCGACCGCTCTGGGTCCTAGCACACTGTCAGCCACGCACTATAGGTAGAAAGGATACAATAGTGGTTAGGAATAGATGGATCTGCTTTTTCCAGAGTAGAACTCAAGGTAGTCAAGCCACTTCAAACAGGTAAGACCTTAGAATGCTTAGTTAATACCCAATTGATAGACTACATTGCCAAAAGGCCCACTTCATACTAATCAATAAGGCTTCAGTGTCACACAAATTGACTGATGCCCTAGGATATTAGATGAAAGAGAATAATGTATTCTAGTGTTTCTTCACCTCATCTCAAAATAGCCTCGGATGGTGTAAAGCACTTGACCTATATAAAATGTCATGCATAAAAGAGTGAAACTCCATGGAAGCCTCCTAAATTGATTCCTATCTTACCTCAAGGACAGATGAAATATAGTTAGGCTAGATAAACAGTGTTCACAAACTGTCTTCACAAATAACTCCACCTCATTGCTCAATCATTGCTCTCAACAAATACCCTCACCTCTAACTGGAATAATTGCTCAATCATTGCTCTGAACCAATACCCCGACCTCTGAATGGAATAATTTGACAATATTTGTAGAGAACAATATCAATAACCAGCGAAGAGACATTTCAGAAGAATGTTTTTCAGTACTGCTTATCTGCTCAAGAGGAGTGTTAGACATAACATCCTTGTGTGGTAGCCCCCCAAACTTTTGCCTTCACTCATCCTGTTTTGCTGGATTCTTTTTTGTTGGCTTTTGGACTCATTTTACCACTGCTAACCAGGGCTAAACTGCGTGCACTCTCTGCTTTAAACATGGTACAATTAGCCTACACCTATTTGGCATCTTTAATTTACTTATAAGTCCCTAGTAAATGGTACTCTATGCACCCAGGGCCTGTAAATTAAATTTTGCTAGTGGCCCTGGAGTACGTATTGTGCCACCCAATTAAGTAGCCCTTTAAGCATGTCTCAAGTCTGCCACTTAAGCCTGTAGTGCAGTTTTCCACTGCCATTTGGACCTGCAAAAGAAACCTTTTGAACAAAACAAGCATCCCACTGGTTTGGGGGACGTCCCCCTGATGCACACTCAAAAGAACAGGTATCAACCTTTAAACAGTGCACGAATGGGTACTGCCACTGCATTGTCCCAAAAGAACCTCCAGACTCCTGAGGCACATGACACTCACAGACTAAACCAGGGCAAAAGGTAAGCCTGTTGCTTCCCATTAGTGGTCACAAGAGGTTGGGCTTGGCCACCTCTCTTTTTCCCTGTTTCCTAATTTATTTTATCCCTTCCACTAAGATCACAGTGGCAAAGCAGAAGGCCCCTTCTGTCAAAAAGGCCCCCCTGGAAAAGCATTCCACTACTAAAGATTTGCTTGGAAAAACAGACTACAGAGAGATTTGGTTCACTTAGATATCTGAATTTTGGACTACATGGTTGCTTTTTTGAATCAGAAGATAATGAGCTGTATCATTTTCTAATTTTGGAAGATTTTAATGGAAAGATTGCCTCTCGGATTGACCCAATGGTGGCTCCTTCTCAAACAGAGATTAATGAGGGGCTTTCTGTTCCAAGGTTGAGGATATGATTAACCACCAGGGGAGATTCATAATAGACTTAATTAGTTATTATTATTTGATTAGCTGTTTGAAGAGTTGTCTACCTAATATCCCAGCAAAGCCATCATTTATTGGTAATGGAAAACTATCAATTATTGATGCTTTAGTCACCACTACTTATTGGGATTTAGTTAATTTTCAAAAATTATTTCAAGGCCCAAGAGTGATCATAATCCTATGGTTCTGACCTTGGAGTCATAAAGAAGTTCTCTTAGGCTTTGAAGCCATTAATACTTGTCATATGAAATCTTAACAATCTTTTAAGTCTGTCAAACCAGCCCCACCGTAACCAGAATGGTATACTAACACTTAAAGCAAGGCAAAATGAGAGTTTTGTGCTCCTGTTAAAAATTATCCTCACAATTAAGCACTAATAACCAAAAGGAGAACGCTCTACAAACATACGATCAAGGAAACAAAATAGGAGCGTCCAAAAAAGTCTGATGTGAGTTAAAAAGAACCTTCCTTCACACATTTTTCTATCTGATGCTTGTTATAGAGGGCATTCACGAATACAGACTCCTTCATTAATTATTAATCTTTTAACTTGATCTTCACCCCTTGTATCTCAAGCATTATTATATATATATGTTTGTGTGTGTGTTTTCTGTTGTAATTTTTATGCATTATTTTTTCCACCATGCGCTGCTTATGAACTCTCACATTACATCACTCGTTGCATGTTCTATTACATCATTCATAACATCGCTGCAACATCTGAAATTGTAGATGACAAGACTGCGCATGGAGGGGTGCAAGTTATAGTTTATTTATGCCACAAGTTATGGTTAGTTGAAATAACTGTAACTGGTGAATATCAGTGGTTTTGTTCTTTTAAAACATTTTCACCAACTATAACATTCCTTTAACCTTTGTTTTTTTTCAGTGAGAATACATATATATAGAACATGTCATGGATGATGTAATATGTGAGGTAATTAGCAGGCATGAGGTGGAATCATGACTTTGCAGCTTTGGAATTTGCATCCCAACCTTTGACAATGCCAGCAGTGGGCTTCTGAACAAAACACTGTGCCCTGGCACTTATCCTTTTACAAAATAAGCATTGGCTGTTTATGAACATTCTATGTAGATTCCCATTTTAGATGTTTTCGGCAAATTCACCAAGGAATGTAAGTATTAGTTTACGTACTCAAATATACCTTTGTGAATAGGCTCCACAGACGTATACACTCAAGCCTTTGGTTCAGAATCAATATAATTTGTTTTGGGATAAAACTGTTACCTCACATTTTGCTAATACATTAGGAGTGTTTGTGGAGTATGCCTATTGAAAGCTCTACCTGCTAGCCATATTTTTGGAAATTATAATCATTTTTGTGGTTTATCCCCCGACTTTTGTCTTGACTGTTTTTGCTGTCTGTAGAACTGTGTGCACTTTACACCTGCTAACCAGTGTCAATGTGTCTGTGCTCCCCCTTTTAACCTGATGAACTTGGAATACTCCTATTTGGCATATTTAACTTATCCAAAAGTCCCTAATATATGGTACAAAAAGTACATCTAAGGCCTGTAAGTTAAAAGTCACCAGTGGGCTGCAGCACTCATTGTAGCACGCACTGCAGAGACAGGACAAACGTGACTGGAGCCTGCCATATATAGCACAGTGGTCCAGGCTGTAACTGCAAACTTGACCTGCTAAAATAAAGTTGCTTCTAAGTAGACCTAGCTGCCTATTAAGACAGGGTTCATGATATTTAAGAGTAGGACAAATAAATGTTTAATGTGAAATATGTTTTTACAGTGAAAAGGGTCCCAAAGGCTATTTCCACTCTGCAGGGTTAGCTTTTCTGTAAGAAAGCATTGGGTTAAAATATTGAATTTAATATTGCCAACTCTACTTAGGAAACAGCTGCAAAGAAGTCTTTAAGAATTTTTTTTTTAAAAGCTACTTTTAAAATGTTTCCTGTTACCTTTCTATAGCCTCTAGAAGCCCATTTGTGTGACCTTCCAACTGTCACCAAGGAGCAGAATAGCCTCCATAATAAGGTGTGAACTTGCTCCCAGATCTGAGATAAATGCCCCTGGTGTGGGGAAGTGTTCTGTTTCTCTGGTAAGCTTGCCATCTGAGCTGTGCCCAGGAACGTAATTAACTTCAAGGGAGCCTGCAATGCCACAGGCAACTGCAGCTAACACCTGGGCCTGCCCCTTCCTTTGTCCCCTTAGCCAATCAGGCAACAGCCCCAATGGGAGAGGAGCTGCCCCTAGAACCGTATAGTTACCACAGAAGAGGAGTTGATTATTTCCCTGGCTACACATCTAGGGTAAGCACAGAAGCCTTGCACAGGGAAAGAAAGGTTCTGCCATGTTGGTGTTGGGCAGAAAGAGCCACTGTGGGATTGTTTGTAGTAAAACACACAAAAAGTGCAACAAAAGTGGGCAAGATCATCCCTCGGAACTTGCAGAACCTGTACCTCACTGTTTACGGAGTGTCCAGGAGTTTCTCCCACCCACAGTCTGGCACTAGGCATAAATGTGGCACCAACATTACACTCCCCAGATCTATTCTGGACCAGTGGAAGAACATAAGAGGACTAACCCTGCTGTCTGTGACCTGGGAAGAGCTGTGAAGACTGACCCAGCTCTCCTACTTGTACCCAAGGCAAAGAAGTGGACTCTAAGGGTCATAAGGCTGATCGCCTGTTTGGTCTACAGACACATAACAATCTTCAAGACACCTTTTTACTGGATATTGTCCAGTTCCTACTGGACCTGACAAGCACGGTGTTGCTGGCATCTACTGGATGGACTCTTCACCGCCAAGAGCTGACCCCAAGGTCCTGGACCTGTGGATGGTGTCAAAGTGTACTGCTCTTAACAAATCTGAGAAACCTTGGACTTAGGAACTTTTTGCCACCTTTTGTTTTGAGAACCAATGGGTGACAGGAATCAATCTGCCAAGCTGAACTGAGAAAGATGCACTGCCTTTGAGCCAAAGATTAGGTTGCTCCTACTATGCTTTTCTCCACAGTAGCAAATCCGGTTCAGGGTGACCTTGCGGAAAAAGTATGAGCTCTCTTCAGCTACAGCCTACAGCCTTGCCCCACAGGAGGAGTTTGAGCTCCTAAAAAGTGGTAGAACTCTTCACTGGGTGTAGCCACAAAAAGTATCTGGCCAGCAAGGGACCTTCTCTGGGTGTGAAATTCAAACATCTCCCGCTCGCTGCTTTCCCGCCAAAAGTCAGTGGCTTCACCAAGAACTCATCCAGCAGCTATCCGATGCTATCAGATTCCTGCCTTTCCCCACTGAGGATTTTTGACTTTCATATCAGAGACTAAAGGCCTGATTTAAATATTGGTAGACCAATTACTTTGTCACAATGGTGACGGATATCCCATCCAAGGAAATTTAAACCCCATTATATCCTATGCAATTTAGATGTATGCCAACAGGATATCCATCACCGCTGTGACGGAGTAACTCATCCGTCAATATCTAAATCAGGCCCTAAGTCAGTAGGTAAATGTTTTCACCGGGACAAACCTTGTCCCTGTATTCAACCCACGCATCATCACTGATGGACCTAAACTTCACCCTTGTCCGAGTTAAGTGCAACTAGATGACCGCAATTGGTGCTAATGCTTCTTACACTATTTTGAACCCTAAATTTTAAAAATTAATTTGGTTTGGGATTTCTTTTGTGGTATGTTTTGACTTTATTACTGTTTGTGTACTGCATGACTACTTCACACATTGTCTCTACTTAAAGCCTGTCTGCTCTACCCCACAGCTACCAGAGGATGAGCTCAGGTTAATTTAGTGAGTTTAAGGATTCCCCCTAACAAGGATTGTAGTTATTATTTGAGGTGGGTACTTGCCCTCTTCAACTAATCACCCAATTTCTCATGCATATTTCTTGTGGCAATGCAAAAAGTATACATAGATGGCATTTGTTTCATCCACATTTAGCCACTGATTATTTTGATTTCTCCCCTTAGGCCTTTGCTTGTTTAAAGTCTCAGTCACATGTTGAATCAGCCCATATCATGGACATTTAAAGTATGGAATGTCCGTGATGATGCAAGTCATTTTCTGGATTATTTTTTTTATAGTAGTGATTACTAAAAGAGTCCATCTCCCAGTCGAATGCTTCACAGGAGCCCAAAAAAGGTAAAACTGCAGATTATTGAAACGACCCAGAATGTGAACCTGATTAGATTGTTAGGGGAATACCCCTACGTAAGATGGCTGCCACATGATGACGTGGCCGTCTTAGATCACAATCCCATGGACTTCATCAGCAGGGCCATTTAATTTTATTTATTTGTGAGGGGAGGTACACATTCTTAAGATTTGCTTGGAAATCACTTGCTAGTTGTTTGCTGCAGTGACCATCCCCTCAAGTCAGCATAAAGATTTAGCTACTACATAACACATGCCAGAATATTTAAACTCTCTTCACACTGCGGCTTTACTATCAAGCACAGGTCACACACACTATCCAGCCACCATTCGTCCTCCATCACCACCAGGAAGACTTTGCCTGGTCTGCATTTCTCAGTCCTCTTCTATGCCACAGGCCTGGCCTCCTCTGCCTGTAGAGACAAGGCCAACCACCTCCTGCACTTGGAGAAGAGGCTAGGTCACACCCATGATGTCTTCCTGTGTCTCTCCAAGTCATTGTGTCTTTCACATTGGCATCACAGCAAAGACAAGTTAGGTGCAGCAGCAGAGCCAAACACCTGCCCTTTGATATTGAATAGAAACGGCATAAGTTATCAGCAAACTCGCAGACAATGCCTGCTATCAGAGCCAGCAATCAGAATGAAAGGCAGTTCATGGAGCATAATTGCAGCTGCATCAATAAAGTGGGAACTAGCTTTTCCTTCTTCTGATATCTTTTTTCTAAAAAGAAAACATGATCAGCTGAAAGGAAATATTTATGGCAACATGCATATTGTTTCACAAAATAGTCATTACAGAAAAGATAGAATATCAGCATACAATCGAAGTCACAGCATTTTTAGACTGATTCTCAAATCTTTTTTGAAAAAAATGTTATCAGCTTTTTGGTGTGTTTAAAATTGCAGTGCATGTTCTGTTTTATTGCTCTTGTCTGCGATGAACTTGAAAAAGCAAGACACCAATGAATCAAGTGGTCTGTGGGAAGGTTGCTGGTCTGATCATGTATATATATTATAAGGAATAAAGTACTGTGGTATCTAGCTTGTCCGGTTACAAATGATATCATGGAATGTCAGAGTTATGAAGGTTTTCTGAAGGGCAATTGAGTCAAACAGACCATAGCTGAGCATCAAACTACACCTGCTCCTGGTGGGGTCATTTATGTTTCCATTCAAGTCACAATAAACCCTCTCTTAATTTAGTGGCCCTGTCTGCATATTTCTACATGCCAACCTGCATCACAAGTACCCCCGGCCATATATTATCAAGATACTGCAGGTCATCAAGAAGTTCCATGACCATATAGTTGAATGAGGTATTTATGGTCACTGAACTCCTTGGTGACATGCAATATCGTTATAATGTACGGTAGGGGGTACTTTATCCCATATATCCTGCAGAGAATGAAGAAACCTGATCAAACATTTGGGACCCATTTACAAAGGGCCTCTGCACTCGTGGAGGAGGCCCCTCAGTCATGGATGGGAGACTCGCTCTCATGGCGGGACCTCCGCAATGGGTAACTGCAGTACGGAGGTCCTGCAATGACTGCGGTGCCCTACCACGACTGCGGGTCCTCTGCCACGAGTGCAGAGGCCTTTTGAGAATCAAGCCCTCAAGTAGAAATTCTGTCAGTACACAACTTCCTCACCATCTCCAGGAGGATGGTAAATTATGGATAAACCAGTATAAACTAGGCTTATTGTAAACAATTGATTTATAAATTATTCTTTTCTGTTTTTTTTCCCAAAGGGCAAATTATTTTTCCCACTGAGATTTTTCCCCTACCCCCCCTTTATGAAATATGGAGGTTATTGGTAAACGCTTCTCACACAAAACATGCATCTACAACTACTCAGGGCCACCTAAAGTGTAAAAGTTTTGTGAATCAGGAAATCTAAAGACAGATAACAGAAACCACCAGCTGTCTTGGAGTATTTACAAATGGTTGGTTAGATGCATTTAGAGAAACTACATTTAGCAATTTTGATATGTGGCCATCTTTTCTGGTGATATTAAAAATGTATATAAAATACAAAACATATTTTTATGAATGCAAAACAACATTTGAAATGCAGAGATGTCTTTAAATGATTTACCCACACACAGCTTTCTATGTTAGCAAATGTCATCATGGCGGTGGGTAATGGGCGTTCTAAAGTTGAAATGTCTAGCTTGGTGTAACTAGCACCTAACAGAGATGCCGGTGTAGGTGCAGAGCTCAGGATGAGAGTGGCCTCCAGAATGCACTAAACACCAGCGAGAGGCCTTACAAGCAAAAAAAAACATGGGTCCAAAACTATGAAGTCTCTGACGTCCAGGTGAGTGTAAAGTGGCTCGGTTTTGTGTGTTGAAACGCACTTTTCTTCCACACAAGAAGAACTCTGATGCATCCTTACAGAGCTAAAATGGCAACCGCTCTTTTGCTGATGAGCATGACACCCTGGTTTTGTGTGTAAGCAGTACTGCAATTGCCTCTCACCTCGCTCCTATCTACTAAGGTAGGACCATCAATTTTATGATCTAAATGGTGAGAAAGACTCTAAAACTTTGAACACGCTTCAAGCACCTAATGTTTACCACCTTACGTGATACATGAAATGCAACCTACTAACATATTAGATGCCTTATGTGTGTTTCCCGCAAGCCTGTCTCAGCCATATAAAGGAACAATCTTTGAGCGACAAGCCACTTTAAAATACCAATGCATTATAAAAAAACTTTGTACAGCCTTCCATTAGTAACAAACTAAACTCTTAATGCTTACTGTCCAACACAGTACACAAAATGGCACCCGTTACCCAATAATAAAATCAATATGTGTTGCAGCATGACCGTCTCTGCCACACATGAAGGAATAACTCTTTCTTCTGCTGCAGCGAACCAAATGCAATAGTGGGGAAATATAATACGTGCCTGAATGGCATGTACACTTCATGTAATGAGGCTTACAAGGATTGTTTGTTGATCCTGTCTAATTCATCTCACATTGCGAAAGACAGCGACCATTATCCCTGAAGCTCACAAACACAGGGCTTCGCACTTCTACTACTAATAACATTAATTGCCATACTGCACCATAGGAGTATTAGACAATAGGTTGAGAAGCGTCGGGTGACCTGTAAGTGCTTTTGAACATTGACAAAAAATACAGGAGGATGCTCACCTCTAGATAAGAGGCCTAATTCCACGACCGTCTTATATAGGCATGTGTTACAGCTCTTAATGTTTACTCATTCCTGAGAATGGAAATCTTCCTTGTTACTGGCTGCACTCACATATACACTGTACCACCAAAGCTGACTTCATCTTCACATACTGCAACCAGAGGGTCTGCCACAAAGCACCAGAATGCGATAACACAATTTCAGTACCTAGCCACTGTGGATGATACATGTCTTGTTCAGGAATTCCATGCACATTTGAAGTAACTTAGCAGCATCCTGAAAGCACCTCCACAATAAGGATGGCAGACACAAAAGAGAAGATGATCAGAGAAGAACATAGAGGGTCCAATGATCAGAGAGAACCAAAACCTGCTTAGAAAAGCACCAAGCAGGACCCACTATTGCTGGATTCCCCAATCAGAGGGAAACAGGACTTAGCCAATAACCTTGAAACTATCTTTCTGAAGTTCAGTGCTCTGCATGACTTATCACAATCTACTAAAGTTAATACGGAAAATTTACAAAGTGAAATGGGTGGTCTCAGACAAGATGTGAGGACCTTTGCTAACCGTGTGGAAGAAGCAGAATCCAGAATCAGTACTATTGAAGATAAATAAAACTCTCTCATGAAGAACTCTGATATTGTGTAATGCAAAGTACTCTTGTTAGAAAAAGAAATCTCAACATTAGAAGACATAAATAGAAGGGGGAATATGAGAATCTTTGGGCTCCCATAAAATGCAGAGAACAATGAAAAGTCTTGTACTGCCTTCCTTGAATCATAGCTTCCACATGTGCTGGATATATTATTTGACCGTACCTTCAAGATCGAAAAAGCTCATAGGATTCCAACGTACACCAAAGCTATATCACCCAATCGTCCTAGAGCCCTTATCTTCTGGATACTTCAATACCAACATACAGAAATGATTTTGCAATGTATTAAACAAATCAAAACTATTATCTGTAATGGTAATAAATTGGGAATCTCTCGAGATTATGCCAAGCCTACAGTTGAACAGAGAAAAGAAATGTCTTGAATTATGCCCTGAACTCAGGTCCTTGAATATCACTTTTTCCTTTGCAGGTCCAGCCAAGATGAAGATTGTCTTTGAAAGTAATCCACAGTTCTTTGACGAGCCCAAGGACTTAGAGCCATTCTTGAGACAATGATCTGATTCTCAGATGAAACATTAACTTGTATACACATCAGCTCTATACGAGAAGATGCCTTCTTGTATCATCCAACCGCAGTCTAAGGATAATATCTTTTATATGAGTGCTCTTTATGTAAAGGTTATCCAGGAAATTTACATCTCCTAAGGATCAGTCCTCAATCTGTACAATGTTTCTTTAGCATGCATTGACTACTAGCCTGCATAACTAAGTGATGATACTTACTATACATACATATAGCTTTAAACGTAATAGTTAGAACTGATAAGTCAAATGCCTGACATGTCTCAATTTTGGATGACTGCTGGTGTCTACTTGTCTTAACTCGTCTAAACAGCTATAACATTTTGACAGAACTTTCCAATTATTAAGACATTATTTATTTGAAGAATTATTTAGAAGTTTTTTGCCTTCTAATTACTCTTATAACAATGCTGTGTTAGTCCATAACTTTTGCTTGTTATCAACCGTTTCTGCACTGATGAAGTTCCTCTTAAAAAATGTTCTGCTCTTGTTCAGACCTTGAGTATGGCTCCACCCTTTCCACTGGGGCCTACATGGTTCCCTTTCCGGCTATAGGGGTGGGGGGAGGGATGGGTGGGTCGGAGGCTACAGGGAAGGGTGGTTCAGGGTTCCTTTGGGTATTATGGTTACTCCTGTTCAAAGTTGGCACAATACTGTTTATGGTAACAAGGAAAGCAACCTTTGATTTACAGGGATTTTATATTGCTGTGCTTGCCTTTCTCTGGAACCTTCTTCTTTCTCTTTGCTTTTCTGCTTCCCTACCCTCTGTCTATCTTATGTTTTTGCCTCACCTTTAGAGGAGTTGTCATGCTGTTTAACATAGTGACCAGAAATATAATTATCCTATGATGGCTCAAACATCACCCAAAATTATTTCTCTATACACCAAAGGTCTCAACTATCCAAATGAAGAGAAAGGCCATTGTCATTGTCTTCTTCAGGAGACAAGAGCTGGGGTCACAGAATCGCGCAGTATGCAATACTCATTGGTTTCTTATTGTATGTGTTCGCCAGCTACTAAGAAAAAGAAAAGGGTGTTTTCTCTGGTTGTAAAAAATGCTAAATGTTCAATTGACATGTCTACCCATGACAAAGAGGGCAGATGGTACTCTCTAAACTCACAAAAAACGTTTTATCATTTTTTATACTCAATACCTACACTCCCACTGCTGACGACCCATCTTTTTGGTCCTAACTCAACCAAAAGTTACAGGAACATCCTCCAGAGAGTAAAGTTACTTTAGGGGGTAACTTCAACCTTCCTTTTGACACCAAATTGGATAGACTCTCACAATTCCCATATAGAATAACCTGTTTCATACTCAACTTCACAAATTGACAGAAGACAATGACTTAAATGACGCAGATATTGCACAACCCGAATGGTAGTGATTTTATCTTTTCTTTGCAAACTCATAATACCTTATCTAGAATAGACTATTTTATCATGAGCAAAAACCTAATCTATTCATCTGCAGAGCCAACTATCGAACCCATTCTCATATTGGATCACACCTGCATTACAATAACTCTAAAACTAGCTTCACAGCAAGATAAACCCGGATCATGGAGAATGAATGATGAGGTGCTACTGGACACTGAGTCAAAAAAACGCATTGCTCAATCCTTAACTAATTTTTTCACACAGAGCGTCACTTCAGAGTTGGAGGTGGAAACAATATGGGATGACATGAAAGCCACTGTTAGGGGAGACATGATTGCCATATTGTCAAAAAAAACAGCTTAATGTGAAACAAAACCTAGAGAAACAAATAGACACTATAGAAAAAAATAGTATTGCCACTCTTGATCCTCCAGTAACAATAAAAATAAAACATCTTAAATATGAATACAAAAAAATCCTAAGGAATAGGTCACATGTTTATTGCAAAAAACCTAAAAGCTAATAATATTCTACAATATAATTAAGCGGGAGACTGCTTTCATTAATACTTAAAGACACAAAGAATTATCAATATTGCAGCTATTAGGGACCAAATCAACAGCTTACAAATAGATCCAGACAAAATAATCAAAGTATTCCAAAATTCTATTCAGACTTATATAACCCCTCTGAAAAAAATGGTACCTCCATCTTAGAAGTATGCAAGAAATTCCTGGATCCTGTTGAACTTCCTGCTCTATCAGATAGTGACTTGGAAGCCCTTAATAATCCGATCTCACAAGAGGAAATTCTTACAGCTATCAAATCCCTTAAACCCAAAAAATCCCTGGCGCAGACGGATTTCCAGCCTTCTTCTATCAAAACTTTCGACATATTTCAGTACCTTGCCTTCTGAGCCTTTTTAACTATTATGATAGGAAAGGTCAACTCTGGGGCTCTAGCTCATGTCCTAGTAATCTGAAAGGAGGCAAGGACCCACTGAAGAAGAATTTCCACCCCATCTCCGTATCTCCTACTGATTATAAAATGTATACTAAGATCTTAGCTCTAAGATTGGAAAAGGCCCTTCCATCTCTTATTTATACATTAGAAACTGTTTTTTTTAAGGGGCGCTTAGCAGCAGATAATATCAGGACCTTTTGTCATCTAATCAAAAAAGCTACACACATATCTTCTCCCTCTATGGCCATTGCCTTAGATGCGGAGAAGGCCTTTGATAAAGTCTCATTGGCTTTACTGAGATCAACCCTCAAATATTTTCACCTAGTCCCTCACTTTATTCGTATGGCTATGGCAATATATCAAAAACCCCTAGCACATATTAAAATTAATGGTTGGCTGTCAGATAGGTTTACCTTATCTCAAGGTATCCGACAAGGATGCCCACTATTCCCATCCTTTTTTTACTCTCAGTTGAACCATTTCTACACTCCATTAGGAATAATGACATAACCCAAGGTATCCCGTTCAAGAGTGGACCACAAAAACTGGCAGCATATGCCTACAGTGAACTGATCTTTTCCACGGATGCAGAACAAGTTATTCTGCAAATGCTCAAGGTTATAGCATCTTTTGCGAATGTTTCAGGTTATGCTCTGAATAAAGAAAAGATGGAAATGTTCCCTTTAAATGTACTCTGTCTTGCACATTTAGCATCCACGTTTAACTTAAAATGGCAACTGCACAAACTAAAATATTTGGGGACTGATGTTTGCCGGCACAATTGCAGAGATCAGAACCCACACTGAATCTATACTAATAGCCGAAGCCAAGAAATTAACGTAAGCATGGTCACCAAAATACATTACATGGTGGGGGTGGATTGAATATGTTAAAATGTTACTTGCACCACAAATTAATTTCTTCCTCCACAGGTTTCCAGCTAGCCTCACTATCTCCTTTCACAACTCCCTTATTACTATATTATCAACCTTCATATAAAGGATAAAAGAGAAAGGATTTCTCTCTGCAAACTTCAACTCGGCAATGCTCTGGGCATCTAAATTTTCCTAATTTAACAAATTACCAAACAGCCTTTTTTAGCAAGACAAACCATTTGGTGGCTCCACCCATTATCTATAGTTCTCCCCGGAGTTTGTATCCTTTTGGTTTAATAAAAACATTAAACTAGACTCTACCCTCACTTTCTGGAGGCAATGGTCATCTGCGGGAATCTTTTATGTCAAAGATATTATCCAACCCGGACACCCGATCCCTTTTGCTATGCTAGCTGAAAAATTAATCTCGATCCTATTGATTTCTATCATTTTCTAACATTAAAAGTGGCACTAAGGGTTATTACAAAGATACATAAGGCTAATTGTTTGAGCTTCCTTCAAAAACTTATTGCAAAAACCCACATGGCATCTGCAACATATAAGATACAACAGAAGGTTTCCAAACCTGAAACCGACACAATACATAGAACTTGGAATGAGTCTTGTTCTAAACACAATATGGATTGTATCCCCCCACCCCCTGTAAGTGGAAAAATATATGGAGAGCTATGCTAAGATATAAAATACTCCATTTGTTGTTGCAATGTAAAATCTGTGCATTTTACCCTCCGATGTTTCCTGGCACTGCAATCAACCTCTAGGAGACCTTGATCACCTGTGATTCTATTGCACACACATTCGCTCTTTCTGGAAAGACATTGAAAACACACTATTTTTAATATTAACCTTAACTCACACTCTCGTGTCTTTAGGCGTATTTTGCATGAGAGGAAACAATCCAGTTAACTCTTTATCTCCATGAGATGGGTCGCTTGTTGACCTTCTACTGACCATAGGAATTAAAATTATACTCTCCAACCGGAAACACTACAACAACATGTGGTATCACACATGGTGGGCTTGGGTTTGTTTTATTAGAAGTGCTGATAACAGACTACATAATACCACATTTAACAACAAATCCTCTCGCCTATTTTGGTCCATACTGGATATATACCTCCAAAAAGTCAACTCTCCCTAGTCATACAACTGATTGGAATAATGTGGCATGAATGATTATATGCCTCCGTAGCTCCGTTCCGTCTTTCCACTCTCTTTTTCGTCTCTCTCTTTTCCTCCCTCTTTTCTCCTTCTTCTCCTCTCTCAGCAATAAACAAGAATTTGGACAATTATCAAAATATTACAGTTCCCTCTAAATGATTGGCCTGTTCAGGTGTATATTGTATGACTACATTGTAAAGCACTGTATTGTACCTTTATGTACTCCTTCGGGTATAAAAATAAAAGGAAATTTATAATCACCCACAAATGTGTGGGTATTGAATTTTCCGACCCCTTGCCAATCCCAAATGGTCAGGCATTTTAGTCCTGTTAAGACCAAGGGTCAATCCCTTTTCCACAATGGGAAAGTGAACGTGGCAGCCGCTGGAATAGTTAAAAGTAGAAGGCAAATATTTTCAAGAATTTGGAAATATACACGTGCTGAGCATGCAAAAAATGAATTCATTGGATTTTGTTTCAGATTTTATGCTTGGAAATCTGCCACTGACTCAAGTTTGAGAGTTACCTGGAAAACATTTATTTTCAAACAAAATAATACCAAGCATCTGAGGTGCTACCCTACTCGATTCAAATGTAAGTCTGCATTTCTGATCAAACATTACATGAAGATGCTATTTCAAATACATGTATGTGGGAATGTAATCAGCCGCGTTCACACCTCACCTGGCAAGCATCGATTCTGCAATCAGTGTAACCGGCACAGAACATATTGTCGGTGATTTCACTTCCGTACACTTCAGGGCTGCTGCATTTATTATCAGGCAGGATTGGGACGATTGCCTCTTGCAAGTGGTTAGCGTATTCCTGTGTCTCTAAAATAAAATAGAAAAAAAGCTGATTACACAAGACACAGAGAAATACAAAGTGCTGTTCTGGCTGAAATAAAGACGTGATACTTTCAGTTTCACGATAGAGAGGGAATACGGCTAATTGAATTGTATGTGAGAAACCACAGGATTCCGATTTCAGCAATCACAGTGCCTAGCCAAATTATGTCTTGGCCAGTGGAGCTAGACATTGGGGCGCAGTAGGTGTTTGATTTATCAGGTCCAGCGCTGCTGAACGGCAAAGTAAGGCCTCTGCCTTAGGGCGCCATCTAGTGGTGATAAAAATGTCTGAAAAGACACTTTCCCATTGTTTACGTTGTATAAGGAGCTCTCCGGCAGGCAACGTATACCTATGTTATCTGGAACACTGAAAATCACCCCGTCATTCTTGGCAGCATATATAGATGACCTTTTGAGAGTTCAGAAACAGATTGGTCATCAGTGAGGTATTCAGGAGAGTGTCTCCTTTCATAATTTGGTGTGCTCAAAGAATGTCAAAGGTCGTTGCTAAGCATTATCCTCCCCATTACCAGTCCCACATCTAGAACTAGGATCACACCCGCATTAATTAGCATGACCTAATAAACTATGCCCTGGAGCCATGCACCACAGAGCAATTCCAGCACGGTCAAGTTTGAGTTCACGCCAATGACCCATAGAGGGCCTCATAACTTAATGGACACTTGTGACTAGTGCCACACCACTACGGCAGCAGCCTTCACAGACTACTAGTTAACCAGATGACCAAATTACTCAACAGCAAAGTAACGTGGGGAAAAGTCCCTAGCTCACTCAAGCACCCCTTTATCGTGTTCCTCCTCAAAAAGCCATATCTAGACCGGACACATCCTAACTATAGTCCTACTGAAGGTCTTCCGTGGATCTCTAAACAACTCGAGAAAATTATCACAGACCTAATCCAACAACACATTGAGTCTCTGGACATCCTCAAGAGTCACAAATCCGGATTCAGGAGCGAACACAGGACAGAAATAGCACCCCTGAACGTGTGGGGCGAGCTACTCAAATTAGCGGATGTGCAGGCACTCGGCATGGTGATCCTATCACCGCTGTCAGCCAATTTGAGAGTGTAGACCACAACATTCTACTGCAACAGCATCCAAACAGGGGTAACATGTCAAGGCAAGCAACTACACGATTTAACTAATTCCTTGAAGAGCTCACACAAATCATGAAGAATGCAAAATCTCATCTCCGCACACAAGGCTCCTGGTTTTCTATCCCTCCTCACCATCATATATATAATGCCCTTAAGTAGCTGCTCTGCACCTTCAGTATCCCCTTCCATTCCTACAACAATGAAACACAATTGCACCTCAGAGTCTCCTTCATTCTCAAGAAAGTCCTCCTCAAAAGTATTGTAGTATGGACAGAGTGCAACAGCCTCAAACTAAATGGTGTGAAGCACGAATCGTGGCCCTACACCCTGTATACCTCCTGAAAAAAAGCTGTCACCATGTGTCCCCCTCCTGCATACTTTGTAGGGTGTATCCCAATCTAAACAAAAGTAGGAAACATAGGAATGCTACGGGGTGCTCATCTCAATATGAATTCACAAGTAGGACCAGTGGTCAGAGCGTTCAGCAGCCAAATTAAAGTCCCCCTTAACACCGTTCCATTTTTAGCAGGCCATGTTTAACTCAAGAATTAACGACGACTCTCGTAATTTTGTTGCTGCATGAGGGGGTTTTGAGCCCGTAGGCCAACACTCCATCTTCACAAAAGGGACCTACTGTCCCACACGACACCACGCTGCAACCGCGCCAATGCTTGGAGAGGGGAGGGGCTGCCCAGTCATTAGAGTTATAAAGAGCCGCACCCGTGCCCACTGCGCGGGACACTCATAACTTTGCTCCCGCAAGAGGAGGTGTTGAGCCCCTAGCCTGTTTCTGCATCTTCACAAAGGGACTTCCTGTCCCACAGGCCCCCGGCTGCAACTGTACCAACGTTTGGAGTGGGACGAGGCTGCCCAGTCATTAGCGCTATAAAGCGCCACACCTGTGCCTGCTGTGCGACACGTGCGCGGACCAAGGACTTACCCGTCCACGTCTGTAAGAGCCCAGAAGAGGCTGGGCTGGGCCACCCACCCCCTTGGCTTTATTCTTTAAGTTTCTGTGCAACTTTTACTTTTTTCTCGGAGTATCATTCTATCTGGTTGAACATCTGTATGCCACCTGTATGATGCCCTGGTTTTAAGGTATCTTCTTGGTCTATATTTTGGTCTGTACGCTTTATGATTCTCCAGGGCAATTACAATGGCAAAGCAAAAGCAAGGCCTGACCCTGGAAGGTACTGCAGCCAAATAAATTGGCACGCTGGATGGCTACATCGAAAAGGTGGTGGGCACTCTTGAGCAGGAAATCCTTTTAGCTCAGAGGCATCTCTCGTCAGCTTTGATGCAATCCGACGCAGATGCACAATCTAATCTTTTGGGGTGGGCCTGCAAGCTCATAAATCAAGACTCCAATTTGGACCCTCACTTCCAAGGGGCAAAGAGATGTCCAACTATTGACACTTAAGGCAAAGAAGCAAAAAGGCCCTGTTAAAAAAAAAAACTGTAAACACTTGTAAGAACTCCAATGCCACCATTACGATGGATTTGACTAACCCTTGTGATCCTGTTGTGTAGCTATTTTAGCTATAGTTTCATACATGTTATTTTAGCAAACTAGGCCTGTCGCTGTGCACTTTAACTTAGATATATTTTATTCAGCTTTGTTTTTATTATTTAACAATAGCCACATTTGCGGTCTTGTTTTATTTTCCCTATCTAGCTGTTCTTCGCCTAGGCCAGCACTGCGTTCTTAAACAAGACATTGCTTTCACTCTGTGCTTTTCTCAAGGCTGCAGTAAGATAGGTTTCCGGCAAAACTGGTACGCTTTGTCTCTAATTTCACAGAAACATAACACTCTTATGTGGGGATCCTTTCTTGGAACATCAGCTGTTTTATTATAAAAACACTACTTTGACCCATGTACATTGGAGGGAGATTCGAGACAGATGACCACAACTGTATACTGATTGCTGAGTGCTTCGCTGCAGCAGCTTATGTAGCCTATAGGCCTCTTGCTCAGGTATGAGGGATGATGTCTTCCCAGGGGAACCTGAAAGGCGGAATTAGAGCTTAACATGCTGTGCTCCAACATAGTCTAGGTAGGAACTATTCTTAAGAACTGTACTGACAACATGGTAGCGTTATTTTTGTGTTTTACTCTCCTTGTCACAATTTTAATCATGCTTCATCGTCTTAGCTATTGCAATACATGCTTTATTATCTAAGATGCAGTTACTTCAATAAAACGTTATTGAACTATACTCCACTTCTGATTGTCCTTGCATATGTGAGACTAATGTAACTGAGAGAAACGGATGAGATCTGAGTGACCACGATTTCCCTGAGGAGTCAATTGTGTCATGCGCTCAGTTGCCCAATCATCCCTGCTCTAGGGTGGAGATGAGGCACTGCTAGCTAGCCAGAACAAAACCCGGATTAGGCCGACAGGTGTCACCTGTAGTGGGTTCAGACTCAGTCCCCCACAGTACAAGCGATTCTGCTGCCCGAATCCATTGGTCTCATTAGGAGCATGAGTACCTACATGACAGGGCGCCGCCAACATTTGGTCAGGCACTAATTTTCAGGTCTTCCTGAGAATCTCTGTCTCACTACATGCAAAGACACCTCAGTACTATACACGGAGATGTCCGTGGTATTGAGGATTTTACTCCTCAGCTAAGTAGGGAGTACCTAACTAACTCTGTAGGTTGTTCAAGCTTGAACTCTAAAAGTATAATTCCCATTTGATGTGCTTATCTCTGAACAAAATTAACTATTCATCATGGCGAACCCGCAACAGGTAGCAACTGCAGCCAATATGCGAGCACCCCTTATTGTACATTTATTGGCACATGGCCTAACGGCCCACAGGGGTCCAGTTACATTTGTTGTTGAGGCTCATCTAGCCGAAAGAGCAGAAACTTTCTATTCTTGGGTCAAATTTCCAGTAGCTGATGAGAACACAAATATATTTAATCACTATTACACCTGCAAACATACCTGCGCAATATAGAGCATATGTATATCTAGAAATACCTCTATTTTATCAAGAACATGATAATTGGCTTGATGGCACCTACCCCATACAATTCTACACGTTAGGTTAAGTCCTCTAAGTAATGAAAGTCCTACCTGGTCTTTATTGGCCACATATACACCTACCCTGCAGCAGCAACCTTGACCGTAGCTGAAGTCCGTCACTTATATACTGACCTTACAACAATATACAGACGATTAGTACAGTTTGTAAAGCAAACATTAAATACAAACCCAGCACATGCTGCCTAGGTGCAACCACATGCAGTAACGCCAGGTATTAATCCTACGACTGTACATTCGATCATGGATAAAGTACCCACCAAACGAAAAGAGATTCCGTTTTGGTTAGCTCAAACAATAAATGCACTGGAAGCAGTATTTCCCCATACAGGACCTCAGGATAATCATAGAATATTAACTATGTGCTTGCCATTTGGGCTCGTTCCCACAGTAAATAACTGCAATACATGGGGCACGGTATTTGCAATGCTCTATACTACCGCACACAGTACACCGACACTTGCCAATTTACCGGAAGTATCGAAACAAATTCAAGATGAATATGGGGCTGCTACGGCCTTGAAGTTGGGGATGCAACTTATGGGCAATTTTGCCACTGTATCTTCCATTCTACTGGGTAATCTTAAAGGGGAATCAGTTGCACTAGCAGTGTGCATGAGGCTCTGGGACGTTCCACAGGATTAAGAACATGAGCTGCCAAAGATTATCGCGGAGACCTACTCTAGTATTGGTCGAGATAGTCTGGGGGCCAGACCCACAAAACCACAGTTTCAGGGTAAATCTAATAAAAATTCTTCCAAGCAAGGTCTTGATGGTTCTAAAAAAGTCTAGGATAAAAAACAACAAACACCTAAAAAAGAAAGGGGGGAATCTCAGCATAGGGAGACTCCACAGATTAGATATAACCTCAGAAATAGAGATAATATAAAACGCCTGATAGATAGCAATATACTGATACACGCCAATCTCGCTCCTTTCAGGACTCACCTGAAAAACGCAGTGAGAAGTGAGCCGTCAGAGCGAAGAACTGAGTACATGAATCTGAGACAGGAATCACAACGCTCTACAGAGGTTTCTGCAAAAAAAGAAGAGAAACTTCCCCAACAAATACCCCAACTCAAAAAGAAGGAAATGGCAGCAGTTGCGATTCGTCATGCCACTCAAGAAGAGGGCTCTGTTGAAGAACATGACGTGGGCACTAGCTCTGCTAGACAGCGCAGCAGAGGTCACAAAAGTTCACCGGAATCTTCAAGAGCATCTGGAGCTGACAGCAACTGATGACTTCTTACAAGTTGAAACTGTGGACACGCGTGTCTCCACGCCTTACCGGGTGTACAAAGTAATGTTACAGTTAGAAGGAGACATTGAACACGTAATCGACGCAATCTTTTGGGACCGCGTCGTAAATATATATGATATTCTACTGGCCAAAAAGGATTGGCCACCAGAATTTGTCCGTACTTTGCCATATGGGGAAGATGTTTTCAAACCTTTTTTCTTGGCCCTTGTTTCCGATGAGCTTGCTGAATCCTACGCCATCGATTGGGCATTGGCGCAGACACCCGCATTATATCGCAACCACATAGGGTGGGATGAAGATTCCCCCTATCATGTAATACCAATAAAAAATGAACCCCAACCTCAACACCAATATCCAATAAAACATGATGCTACAGCACCCGTGAGGGAAAGACTCACACAACTGGAGTACCAGGGCATAATCAAACCCTGTGTCTCACCAATGAATAATCGTTTATTCCATGTAGCTAAACCAGACCATTCATACAGAATAGTCTTAGATTACAGACACTTAAACAGTCATACACGCACATATGCTATACAAAACTCTCATACCGTGGCACTTATGAACAACATAGTGCGCAAAAAATACAAAACAACACTGGGCATTTCAAATGGTTTCTTCTGCCAAAATATAGCGCCTGAGAATAGAGACCTAACAAGTTTCAGTGCACTAGGCTCCCAGAAAAAAGTCTGTCGTTTACCACAGGGGTGTAAGAACAGTCAAGGACTGTTCGCAGCTTGTGTGACTTCAATATTGCACGACATTGACCCTGAGGCATTGTCCTATGTAGATGAGATCTATCTCACAGATGATGAATGACTGCAACCTCTAAGATGGGTAGCCGCATTATTGTAGGATTTGCTGACTTCAGCTATAAATTCAACTTAAAAAAAACAAAAATAGCCTTCCTTAGTGTCCTGTTTTTGGGATACGAGCTATCAAGTGAAGGAAAGAGCCTACCGCCACAATTCTTGAAAAAATGCACACAGATACAACCTCCAAATACCATTAAAAAAAACTCCAATACCTGTTGGGTTTCCTAAATTTTGGTAGAACTTACATTCCAGATTATGCATCACGCATAAAGCCCTTATACAACTTAATACGTCCTGACTTTTCCAGTAAACTTTGGACAGTTAAACACACACGCATTCTCAGAGCTTTGCAAACAGACATGATTGCAGCACAACATCTACACACAAGGGACAATTAAAAACATCTGGTCATCAGAGTAACTGCTGGTGCAATTGGTTTCACCTATGTAACTTTCAATGAGGGTGAGACGGTCCCGATTGCATACAAATCACATTTGTATTCAGCAGCAGAACAGCACTTTTCCCCCACCGAGAAATGTCTCACTGCTGTTCAGATGGCCGTCATTAAAGAAAGACCACTGGCCCAGGGGAAACGCATTATCGTATCTCCAATTCCAGCCCTTGAGGCTGTTACCAAAGCCAGCGTTCCAAACTCTAAAGCATTACATCCACGTTGAATCCAATGGGCAACGTCTCTGTTAGCTAATGATGTTGACTATATTTTTGACCAAAGTTACAAACTCAAGAATTTTTGCAATATGAACTAGAATACCCAGTTCTGGCAAACGCATTGCCTATTGAACAATATCAAAGAGTCATGCACACCGATGACTCAGCACAACCTGCAATAGGCACAAAGCATCAATACTCAGCTGCTTGTGCAGTCGTAAGTGGCTACATGGAGGGTAATAAGTTTTATCCACAACATACCTTCATGCAAACCCTAGGGGATTGCACTGCACAACTAGCAGAGCTAAAGTCTCGGGTGATGGCACTGGAACATACGGATCCCGAACAGCTAATGCTGATTGTCTGTGATTCGTACTATTGTGTCCAGTCCTTCAATGAATATCTGCATTACTGGTGCCAGAATGGATTCAGCGATTCCAAAGGTAACATCATCAAACACAGACTTCTGTGGGGGAAAGTAGCAGATCTGAAGGAAATGCTACCAAATGCCCATGTTGTACGTACACTTGATCACCAGCGCGTTGGAATATATGTTGCTGGGAATATACTGGCAGATGAAGCAGCCAAATCAGCAGCAGCTATGGCTTCTGTTGCTGCAGTAACTAATTCTAGAACGAAACCGGACGATGACATATTGGCTGCCGTGAAAGCCATGGCTGAAGGCTCGCCCTTATCAAAAGCATTTTCTGCTAAATATTCCTACCGCATGGGAGGGTTTCTAGACGCAGAAGTAAAAAAAACAGGCGTGGGAGTTCGAGTGATTCCCAATAAAGACCTAAGACCAGAGTTGATTAAAGCAGCGCTTGATGGAGTCGCTTCCACCCATGCTGGTGTGGCGGCTACAATATCATTATTGCAAGCGCGTTATTGGTGGCCAGGTCTATACAAACAGACCAAGCAGTATGTCCTTTGTTGTGATATCTGGCAACAAATAAAGGGGTCTACCGTCAAACGCCCACCGCAGACACCCCTCCTAATTTCAAACAAGCCATTGCAATATGTGTACTTGGACCACTGTGGTCCCCTAACACCGGACAGTGCATACAAATACATTTCAGTCGCTGTTAACTCCTGCTCCAGATTTCTATGGGTGTGGCCACAAATGCTTGGCTGAGGCTCAGACTGCTATTAAAGATTTGCAAGTCTTTCTCAGCACATATGCAGTTGCGGCTTTCCACTCGGACCAGGGCCCTGCTTTCGCCTCAAGGGCATTCAGGGACGCCATGGCTTCATTAGGGGTCTAACTCCATTACTCGTCTCCATTTCATCCCGAGGGAAATAGTGTAGTGGAGTGACGAAACTGAGATTTAAAGCAATCCTTAACAGCCAGAGTATTAGGTACAGGTCGTAGTTGGCTTAATCACCTGTACGGAGTCCAGAAAGCACTTAATAATCTGCCTAGAAGGTCCCTGGGGAATCGTACTTCATACGAGTGCCTCTTTGGAACTCAAATGTATATCCCAGATCTTGATGGTCCTGGTGTGGAGGGGGCAGAAACACCTTTTGACATAAATGAACATGCTACTGTCTTGCAGGAATTACAACAGTTCCATTTCGACAACTCTTCGATCAGTGCTGCCTCTGTAGGAATTAAGGATGTACCAATAACATCTACCGGCTGGATTCCAAATGTTGGGGATCTAGTACATAAAAAAGTTGATGTGAAAAAGGAGTTTGGTCCTTCTTATCGTGCACCGGTCCCAGTCCTGTGAATAAACGGTACAAGAACTGTCATTCTACCACCGTTGCCCGGTGCTAGAGAAAATTGCTTTGTCTCTATCGACAATGTGAAGTTACATCATGTGGCCGATCCTGCATAGCAGACCAAGAGGATCAACCAGTAGTACCTGAATCCCTCTCACTACTCGTCAAGATGCCCCTCTACAAGTTTTGAGCAACAACGCTGACACCTCTCTGAGCTTGGGGAGGGTGGAAAATGATCTTGCATTAGTTCCACTAGCATCTATTACAACAAACAACACAGAAATTGCTGATCGATTTGATTCAACTTCTACACAGACAGATGGCATAATTTACAGTGAACCACCGTGGGAGATCCCTACCAGTTCTCCTCTTTCAAATACAGCTCCAGTTTTTGCACAAACTGCTGCTGGATACTTTGCCGACATCAATGACACTTTTTTGGACTCATTTGCCTCTTCTACAACTGAACTGCCAAAAACACGTAGGCTGATAAACTGGCTTAAAACAAATTACTTTATTTTCCCATGGAACTATCTGTGACTTTCCTTGACTATATTAGCTTTCCTCCTTTGGACTGGCTTTGTTATTACTTTCTTTCTTTTAATACATGGTCATTACCTTCCTGAAAGATCAACAGTTGAACCAGTGGATGAGGTCTTAAAACCCAATTTTTCTTCTCACAAGGTCCGCAGAGACTTGTCTTTCGTGAACATTTCCAAGCCAATTCCTGATGGGATTGTTTGGGATAAAGTCATATTTGATATATACGGCCCCATGGAGGTCATTCAAATACCATATGTGTTTAAACTTTCTATGAACGATGTAATAATACCCAGAGTTGTTTCTGATGATCGGGATGTGAAAACAGTTGATTCTATGAATTGCAGTATTTTACTGTATTTGAAAGTGAGGATGTTTATCAATCTAAAGAGAATTATGGTGACATGTTTTGCTATAATTATTATGGACACCATTTCATTCACAGAGCAAGTACCCCCAAAACTATTTATAGTTACACACAATGGGAACATTGTACAACTCCACCACAAGGGAGTTCTAAAACATATTCTGAAAAATGTGTATATTTTTCTGAGCACAATGTTAAAAATGCTGAGTCATATTATTTCAAATTGCCATTGATGGAAAATGTATATATATTATTGACAGATATAAAATTCATTTATTTGGATTCCTTTGTTTCCCGGTTAGCTATAGAAGGCTATGAATTCTGGCTGAAGTCTATTGACTTAAAAAGTGTGTGGGGAACAAAAAATTGGCAATTAAGGGGAAAGGAAGTTTTATTCAGAGCATACCTGATACCTGTTCAAATGATATTTTTAAATGAAACTGTACAACAGACAAGCTGTTTAGGCTTAGCAAAGATTAAGGAATTGAATGCGCCCAGTATTCCTTCCCCTGCAAAATTTTACAAGTGGCAAAAATATATAAATGCAGCTGAAGATCAGCTTGATAAATGTGTCCAGAAAGGCACATTTAATGCTTCACTTTCACGTCCTGGTGGGTGGTTAGTGTGGCCAATAGATATCAACGGGTGTCATAAATGTTTCATAAATTCCACAGGGGGGTTTTAGAACAAGTAGGCCAGACCCTCGCTATGTGTCATCGGAACATGTGGCTATAGTAACAACATACAGTGTAGGGAAACTATGCCAGCAATGGTTGAAGAGTTCCTCACTACATGTTGTTAGAGAACACCTCGTTCTCCTGTCTAATAGCACTGACTTACAGGAGTTCCTGTTAGGCCCCACAAAACAACGCAGAAAGTGCTTCTTATATGCAGTCTATAATGAAATTTGGAAGCTTTCTCAACAAGAAGATGCTGCCCTGTTAAGGCAAATAGATCAGGAAAACTTACAGAAGGCATTAGCTGTTGTAGATAATGGGATTAATACCCTGTCCGACCGGATATACACCTTAAACAACATCGTTTTGTCAGCAATAGACATAATAGAAAGTGACATGTCTTCTTTCCACCATGGACAGAGTCAACTAAGATCTATTATGCAGTTAGGTTTGACACTACAAACACTGAAGGCAGGTCGCGTTCCCTAGCAACACGTCAGCGAAAGGGATATATTTTCCAACTTTAATTTAACGCAACAACAACAACTAGTGGGTAAGAAGGAAGCGACATGTCATGTTAAATATTGAAAAATTAGAAAAGTTGCCTTTTACTGTGGCTGAAATACCGTCTGCCGAGTGGTTAATACACGGGGTCATTAATCAGCCTATTTCAACACTTCAATTCACATCCTGCTTAAAACACATTCCATTGGACAGATATGAAAAGCTAGGAGATAATTACATCCATGAGGTGTGGGAGCTACCCTTCTCATACAAATATCTCAGTGGCATGAAAGAGGTCATTCTTAGCGGTAGCGAATGCAAGACTTCTGTCAGCCATTCAATGGTTTGTGAACAGCTGTCCTTGCATTGGGTGTGTAACGCTTGGCTTGTTATCTAAAGGGAGTCCCAGTCCCCTTGATTAGACCTGCCTTCCAGGTGCTCTCGAATGGCAGCTATGTTCTCCTCAATAGTGAAAACTATTGTGGGATGCGAGCCGGAATAGTTTATGTAATTTCGGTCTCTAAGATTGTTACATGCTGCGGGAACGTACTTTTACCTCCTACACGACAGAGGGAAGTAGCAGAGATTTGACCCAATATCGCTACTTCAAATGTGAATTTGGACAAGTTGAGCAGGTTCAAGGCTTTATTGTTTCAAAAACATGTGGCACTTACATCTGCACGCGAGACCTATGCGCTTCAGGTTGCAAGGTCATCAGCAGAGATACAGTCCCTTTTAAGTACTAACTTTCCGAGACACTTTGGTGAGCTCGTGGGACAAATATTTAATGGATCCAGTACTACTGGAATTGCAAATTTCTTTAAGGCTGTTAGTTCTGGTTTCGTTCACACCTTCTCCTCTATATTCGGCTTAATACCTTCAGCTACCCACTCAATATTCTCCAGTATTTTCAGGGGATTTCCGATAACTTTGGCATTTTGCTATTGCTACTTTTTCTGCACAATGGCTGTCCCGTCACAACAAGGAGGACTGAAAGCGCTTCCATCAGCTCAGCTGTGTCGTGAACACATGGTGTAGTACTTTGGAACATCACTCCTGGAGCAATTAGAGTGTGACTGGTCTCTGTCATTCAGACCGGTTTTGCATTGTATGCAAACCGTGTTTCGGTGCCTCTGGTGCTCGTTCGAACATGCACTGAAAGTTTGTCTTTCTACGCAGCACTTGCTTTCATTGTTAGCTGACCTGTTGATGTTCTCACTGCAGGCTCATTACCAGACATGCGCGTTGAGGGTGCGTTTGCAATGGGAAGCTGTTTATGAGTTACGCTTTGTGGATGATGCAGCTCTAAACTCATTGTTGGGCACACCACGGAATGCTGCTGCCTTGGCTGGAGCTCAGGCTTTGGAACACGAATGCTCCTTGGTTTTCCTTGGCGATGAACTTCCTACTTTACCACCAGCCGAAGTGGACGATTTCCTGTCTTCAGTTATCCCCGGTTCAATTGGCAACTTCCAAAATGACTCTGACTTTTGAAATTCGGCTTTTCTTGATGCCACACTTAACATTTTTAAATCGTCCTTCTAATACATGCTCAATTGTCTTCTGACTTGTCATTATTGACATTCTCATATATATGCCTTAGGTTGAATTTTTGTAGCTTTTATACATAACTAGGCTTTGAACCGGCAAGGGGAGTGTGTTGTGTAGCCATCTTAGCTGTAGTTTTATACACGTTATTTTAACAAACTAGGCCTGCCGCTGTGCACTTTAACTTAGATATGTTTTATTCAGCTCCATTTTTATTATTTTAACAATAGCCACATTTGCAGCCTTGTTTTATTTTCCATATCTAGCTGTTCTTCGCTTAGGCCAGCACTCTGTTCTTAAACAAGACATTTCTTTCACTCTGTGCTTTTCTCAAGGCTGCAGTAAGATAGGTTTCTGGCAAAAGTGGTACGCTTGGTTTCTAATGTTCACAGAAACATACACACTCTTACTTGGGGATCCTTTCTTGGAACATCATCTGTTTTATTATAAACACTCTACTTTGACCCATGTACGTTAGAAGGAGATTCTAGCCAGATGACCACAACTGTATGCTGAGTACTTCGCTGCAGCTGCTTATATAGGCTACAGGCCTCTTGCTCAGGTATGAGGGATAATGTCTTCCCAGGGGAACCTGAAGCACAGTATTAGAGCTTAACATGATGTGCTCTAACATAGTCTAAGTAGGAACTATTCTTAAAAACCGTAGTAACAACATGGTAGCTTTATTTTTGTTTTTCACTCTCCTTGTCACAATTTTAATCCTCTCATGCTTCATTGTCCTAGCTATTGCAATACATGCTTTATTATCTAAGATGCAGTTACTTCAATAAAACCTTATTGAACTATACTCTGCCTCTGATTGTCCTTGCATATGTGATACTAATGTAACTGACAGAAACGGATAAGATCTGAGTGACCACGGTTTTCCCTTCGGAGTCAATTACGTCATGCGCTCGGTTGCCCAGTCATCCCAGCTCTAGGGTGGAGATGAGACACTCGTAGCTAGCCGAAACAAAACCCGGATTAGGCCAACAGGTGTCACCTGTAGTGGGTTCAGACTCTGTCCCCCACAGTACAATCGATTCTGCTGCCCAAATCCAGTAGTCTCATTAGGAGAATGAGAACCCACGCGACATTCCCATCCACAAAGAGTTCTTTGAGGGCCTGCTCAGAAAACTGGGCAAAGAAACAGTAGATGTTACTGAATCTAAACTAACGGGGATGCATGATCAACTGGGGTGAGTAGAGGCTAAGCTTGCTGATATTGTCTGTGGTAGGTGCGGCAGCGTGGTGGTTGGTCAAGGGAGGGAAAGCACTGCAAACATTGTTCTGGAGGAGGCATCTAGTCTAGCTCCCACAAGCCAAACTCAAGTATTGTGGACTGGGTGGCCTCTGCAGGATAAGAGGGGTCAACCATGGGCTAGCTTACCAAGTAAGGCCCCCTCCAGCATGTTTTATCTGCTTCTCTTCAGGTGTAAAGCTACTCTAGACTGCAAAGTCACTCTAATTCCTTCTGACAGCCCTCTAATTCAAGCCTTTTTAACTACCTGGCTAACTGGTATGAGCATTGTTATAGTTAACTTCTACAATGGCTACTTTGATTCTGATCACATTGAAAATCTCAAAGTGCTGTTTGATTTTATACTAGGCCTGAAAGAGTTTTTAGCACCCCTGCACCACGATTATAATATCATTCTTGGGGGTGATTTGAATGTTAAATTAGGGTTTATACAGGTAGAGAACAATGATTATGTTTGATAGTTTAACAACTAGGTGTGACAGCCTACCACAAGAGAAGGGGGGCGGGGACAGGCTCTTTACCAACTTATTAAGCTGCATTATCTTGTGAATTTGCCCGAAGTCTATAATCCCTTGTATCAAACCAAAGTAACATTCGAAAGGGGAAGTTCTCCTCTGTGACTGATTATGTTTTTGCAAATCAGGAACTCTGTGCCTGGGTCCGAGAAGCTAAAATAGAGGCAAATATCCACAGTGATCATAACCTCTTGTGCATGGAACTATGTATCCAGAGGAGGAAGGGAGGTGATGATCCTGACTTTGCAATCCCTTGTAACTAAGATCCATGGGCTCCGTCTGGTGTGGAGAAATGTGGACATGGCCTCTATCCTAAAGAATTTATGTTCCAACTATCTTCCCTTGGTACTTGCTTGCCTTCAGACACCCGATTGTCTGCATGCTTGGTCCACCAACTTCAGTGTATTAGGTTCAGCAGTGGTTGACCTACTGACAAAACCTATTAGACAGAGGACTGATGGATCTAAATGGTTCAGTCAGGCATATAGGGAGGCCTCCAATAGCCTGCATGCAGCCCTAAAGGCAGAACCAAGGGATGTGCTAAAGGTGTGCCATTGCAGGCAGGCCTATAAAGGCACAATTAGGGCAAGGCAGAAAGAATTGCAGGATGAGTCATGGGGAGATCTGGTGAAGTCTTTCAGACTGAACGACTTCAGAGCTTTTTGGCATGCTGTAGGTAGCATCGAGACCATGGCGGTTAAATCAATCTGTCATTACCACTATAGGCCAGGAAGCCTGGGTCAAGCACTTCTAAAAGGAATATGGCTCTTCAAGTACTAGTGTGGCCTCCGAGGTCGTTTTCCCCTTTCTAAGGGAGACAATCTCCAAGAGTCCATGTAGGAAGTCCCCTGGTCCTGAAGGGGTGCCAATGGATCTATTTAAAACTGCCTCCAACCACTGGGCCTCCTTATTTTGTAATAGTTTTAATGACTTTCATAAGAGTGGCCTACCACAAAATTGGCGCTCAGCTATCATTGTTTCGGTTTTCAAAAAGGGCTATCCCCAGTTGCCCAAATGTTATCGTTTAATTTAGTTATTGGACATCGCTGTCAAGTTGGTGGGTAGATTAGTCCTGGCCCACCTCCAGGATAGAGTGAGGGCTACCGGCATTCTATCAGAGATACAGTACGTATTCTGAGAGGGGCTAGGCACAGCAGAGCAAGGCTTAAATCTGCACCTAATGGTCAGTAAATACACAGTTGCAAAGCATGGCTTTGTGTGCCTGACTTTCATGGATTTGACCTGCGCCTTCAATAGTGTAGTGAGGTCCAAGCTCTGGGAAATAATAGCTGACCTGGAGATTGATGGTGGTCTGGTCCAATTTTTGAGAGCTCTTCATTATGATCTTTGAACCTCAGTCCAGTTTGGCCCCTTAGGTGAGAGGAAGAGGCCTTTTGGATTGTGTGTGGTGCCTGCCAAAGGTGCGTTTTATCCCCGCTCTTTTATTATATATAAATTGTTTAGGCCACACCCTGTCTGCTAAAGAGTCTGGTGCCCCTTTGATAACTGGGAAAAAAGTCCCCATATTATTACTATTATATACGTATAATGCCGTCTAGAACCCCCAAAGGTCTAAAGGTACTATTTCATGAATCTGTTACCTTCATACGTTTCCTAGGTCTGTCCACTAATTGCTCTAAAACCTTTACATGGCATGTAACTTGGTGCAGGCTAAAATGAGGGACCTCAGTTTACAAATCCACCCCGTGGCACTCACCCAGGACTTCTCATATCTGGGTGTAGTTTTTGATTCTAAGTCGAACTGCGGGCCCTGTATTTCAGCTGTTAGGTGGAAATTTTCAGGTTCTGTTGAGTACATCTTCCGTTTGTCTAGAAGCATTGGGGAAAAACCTGTGTCGCCCTATTGGAGGTGTACAGGAGGAAATGTCTTCCCATTATGATGTATGGTGCAGGCATTCCAAGGCACTCCATGGGGTGCAAAACCGAGTACTGAGGAGACTACTTAGTGTCCCACCCACTTATTACACCTTTATCTTGCACCAGGAGTTAGGAATGGAATGCATGGAGGATTCTATTTTTTTGCCCCTCTGTTGCTGTGGTGCTCAAATTGGACTAATCCTCAGGCTGCCTTCAACAGGGACATTATTCTGGATTGTCTGGCTTGTGACAGAGGGCTAAAAATGTCCTGGTTTCACCATGTGAAGTCTGCTTGAAGATCTAGGGGTTCTGCAGTTCTTCTATAACCCGAAAACCCTGCCTAAGCAAGGCGCGGCCCAGGTTAAATCTTTGTTTAAAACGAATCAACAGTATCTTAGGGCAGCAAAATAATTTTCTAAAACCATGGTTATAGCCTATGAAGCCCTGAAATACACTCCGGAATGGCAGCATATTTAGGGGGGATAGATTCTAAAAGGGAGAGAATTATATTAACACAATTCTGATTGGGTTTTATAAGATGGCAACTGAATTTTCCTTTGGGGTAGTATGATGTGTCTAGCACTGTTATATGCCCATGTGAAGCCTCCCTGCAAAGTCTGCTGAATTTTGTCTTTTTTTGTAAATTTCATCAGGACCTTACTAAATCGTAAGTACTCCTCATAATTAGGAAACAAGACATTCACTCCTCCCTGGCTGCCCTGGAGTACCTCCAACCCCAAGAGTCTCACACGATTGTGTTAATGTCTGCTGCTTTCTAAGGAGTGCTATCAAAAGAAGGAATTTAATAGCATTTTAACTTGTTCTACTAGTTTTAATCCTTTTTTAGTAGCACTGTCTTTTTAACCTCAATGGGTATTTTATGTATTTATTTCATGCACTGTGTAGCGAATACGTTTTTTGTTTGTGCTTGTTTATCCGGGCAAGTGCAGAATTACTATTAGGTACTTACATTTTAGGGTGCTGTTCTTCCCATGTTTTACACGATTTGTTTTCTCTTTTTCAGTGCACTGTAATGTAATGTATTTTGGTGTATTTTTGCTGTGCTTTTATGGTCATTGATGTGGTCGAAATACAGGTTAAAACTAACTATGATAACACTTTCGCACTGGGCTACCAGCCTGCCAAATTAAAAGGCTGAAAAAAGAGCAAAATGCAGAAGAAAGGCTGATTTTGGACTAAAAAATAACCACCAACAGCTGTACTCAGCAGCGTGAGCTTGCACTCAGACAAAGACAGAATCACACTCAAGCTCCTCTTCTTCAAGTATAAGCGAATCAAACGCACATCACCCAAATACCTGCAAGAAAAAAGTTGCCCAATACACCCAACACGCAGCTTACTCTCAGCAGAAGAGCTTCTTCTGGTCACCCCCAAAACCAGATGCAAACACAGGGCTTCTCTGTGATAACCTGCTCAGTGAAATATGTCTCTATCCACCATTGATGTAGTTCAAAACAAAACATGGGCGCTAGAAGCGGCAGCACCCCTAAATTAACCACGCTGGAGTTTAGAAGGTGAATGAGCAATAAAGATACTTTTACATTTTATCTGGTCCTGGAGGTCAATATTGCCGCATATTCTTTAAATAGGGAATTGGTGTTTAATTTTTCTTTCTCAGACTGAAAAGTGAGAAGGTTTTGTAAAGTGAACTATGTGACAGTCCTGCTGAGTGTGAAAGAAAAAGCTGCAGGGTGTTATTTTTTTGTAACACAACCAATCTTGAACTGTACAAATATATGAGCAGCTGCGAAAGCACAAATGAATTACTTTCTTTTGCAATTCTGAGGCTGATGTAAACTAACACTTTGATAGAATCAAAACAAGTAAAGATAATTCACTTAGTGATGCACAGATAATAATTTTTCACTGACATGATCTCCACACATTACCATTTGTGTGCTATATGGTGTTATTTACTAAAACGACATTTCTGGGCAAATTTAGAGGCCATTGCAATGGAAAACGTGCGGTCTGTGCTGCTATCACACCATGCTTTAGCAATATATTTATGACAGTGTGTTTCAAAATGCGCCATTGGCTACAAACGTCACTCTACCACTCTCCTGTTGAATGAGTGTGACTCATTTGCTTCACTTGTTCTTTGTGTGATGCTTAAATCTTTTACTGTGAAAATTATTGCAGCATCATTGGAACATAACTAAAGACACATTTCCTAACCCCATTAAATCATCCACTATGGATGATATGCCTCGCAAATGACTGCTGAACTCAGTCACGGTAAACATAACCATCCAGCCTTGGCACCTGATGGGTAAGTCCTGACTGATGTAACAGCAAACCCATCCGTCTACATGTACGACTTGGCATTTTAACTGGACACCATCAGTGTTAAGAATACTTAACAATCTGGCACCAGATAGGGACGTAAAAAAAAAAAACATAGGAAATAATGTAACAATAGTTACAATATTTATAATAGTAAAAAATATAAATACATGTATTTTCATGTTTAAAACAATCACACACAAAAATCTTTATTGTTTAGTTATAAAATATTTTACTAACTTTTTTAATTTAGAAATTAATGTAAAATTATTTTTATTAAAAAATAATTATATTATGTTTAATTCTACACATCCACCCACCTGTGGTGTCTCCCTACCGCAAAGTATAGAGAAAAGAAGAAAAGTTTATTTAACCCAAAGGAAAAAAAATAACAATACTTTTTGTTAAATATTAAAGTATATTATTTTATATATATAATTTACATGTAGAAAAAATAAAATATGTTACAGCACTATTAACTTAATTTTGAATAAACTTTGATTCATTAAATATATTAAATTAATTGAAAATATTATTCCAAAGTTTGAATTAAAAAATAAATTCCGACTTATTGTAAAAAAACTATTTTTATTATGCATAAATAACTATATAAAAAGTGATGTATAGAAATAATTAAAAGTAATTTAATTATATTTCAATAAAATCAATGTTAGAATCATTGATAAATTAATTTGTTTTTTTTATAAATGCATATTAAATTACATTTTATTTTCAGTTTTTTTTAAATTAAAATATATTGTATATATATATTTATTTATATTTCTATTTTAAATGATTTAGGAAATGATTTATATCTTGGCGGAGAGTGGACTAAATTGCTACAGCAATGAAGTTCCCGCCTCGCCAAAACTATGGTCCACCTGCCAGATTTAAAGTTGGGCAAACCATAGTTTGACAACGGCAGAGACTACTCCATCTCTGCCATGGTCAAAAATCTCTGACGGCCTAAGGGCTGTCAGAGGTTTGGCTATATGTCTGCCTGACTAATTTAGATGGGTAGACAGACAGCCATTTGTCAATGCCCCTAAGGTAAAGCCTTGCGGTAAGGGGCACGAAAAAGTCTTCAATGCCCCCTTGCCATGTCAGAAAACTCCCATGGTGAGAGAGGCATTGCTTTTTTAAAAATAAAAATAAATGTAACTTTGGCGTGCGGCTCTGTCATATTTGATGGAGCCATCTAGCAAAGTTACAATGCACTAGCAGGAACCACTGTGATGGCGGTTCCTGTCAATGCTTCAAATGTCCAATGGGCCAGCTGACATTTTATAATTTGGGGGGCAGCACCTCCATCAGGGGGACGGATTAATTTACTCAGTTAGACTGACTAAGGATGGGATGTCAGATAATTAAAAATCAAGTCCTTAATTTACATTATTTACTATGGGGTTTTATTTTAAGTTCTTATTGGCATTACTTTCAAACAGAGGGTTTTGCAGTACCAATGGTTGGCCATGTGTGGTGCTGGACTTACTCTAGCGATGGATTGGAGTAATATACTACTGTTTTGTATCCCTGGTTGGCTGAAGTAACTTTAGAAGTGCAGTTGGTAAATAATAATGAGCTTAATCTTTTGTGATTGGGTGCATGTCCATTCCTAACACTTGCTAAGCACCTCCTTACTCCTCCCTAAACCCCTACCGTTTGGTATTAAGAATGACCCTTTTTCCAGCCACCTCTCCTTATCCCTCACATATTCAATACTAAGACCCTGATTTAGATATTAGCGGTATTACCGCCAAGCAGCATTGGTGGCAGAAGTCAAGCAATTCCAATTCCAACACAACACACCCATACATGCAGAAAATACACATTGCCATACATCCATGACACAGTCAGCTACACAAGTCAGCTACACAAGCACACTCGCATGAGGCACAACTGCACACATCACAATGCTGATAACCTCAGGACTTTAACGCTGGAGCGGGGCTTTATAGGCCAGTAAGGCCCAACTATGAATGGCTATAAGGATAATAGAACATTCCACCACTAGAGGGAAGAATGTTCTAATAAATAAAACAAAGGCTTCGCAGAGCCCAAGCTGCTGCTGTGAACAAAAAACATTAGAATGTTGAGGCTCCAGGCTTTTACCAGCCATTAGAAGCCTGGAGCACTCCATTATCTCCAATGGAGCTCCCAACATTCCAATGTTCTAATGAGCCAAATATCACAAGGCAAAACGTCTTGCTTTAGGCTCTATTAGAATTGATAAATTGCTGAGTGAACCGGATCAGCACCAATAGGAGAGGAAACAGAACATGAACAGTGGTGACGACATGTGAAAGACATAAGCAGAAGAATGTATCAAAAGGCTCTGGCTGGCTGGATGAGTCAAGAGGAGAAGCGCCTGCATGGGGGATCAGTTCAAGTTGATTGGTACCGTCTGTACTGCAAACAAATATTTTGGGGGCAGTATACTCCTAGGGGTTGGAATGGTGGGTCAGGGCTTCTAATATGGGATGGGATCTTACAGGCATGTGGGCATTGGGCATCCCAAGGATGAGCATAAAGCTCTTGATCTAGGACATGAGGGCGTCATCCTAAATTATGGCCTGAAGCAGGATCAGCATAGAATTCCATTAAATTGAAAAGGGGTGTTGGCAAAGGCCTCTTGATTTTTCCCTGTGAATTGCTGTGCTTTCACCTTCCACCCAGCGGGCTAACACATGCCACCAGGACTCAGCTAGATGTGGGAGTTGTGCGCGCCACTGCAGAATGATCTCCCTCCTAGCTAGTAGCCGTAAATCGGGTCTTCACTGTTTTGTTTAGAGCTCCTAAAAATTCATAGAGCAATAGTCTCACAGTACTCCAGTCCATTGCAGTGGGTAATGTCAGCTAGTCATTACCATTTGTCAGTATACCCCCAGGGAGGGGCAAGCTGATAGGGTATGATGCAGATCACAGCACCTGATTGACAGCAGGAGCGATAGAGCAGCACATTTGGGTATCTGAGGAGGCAATTCATGTCCATAAATGTCTGGTGACATCTATAACTTCACTAAAAGTTTGGAGAATGAAAAAGAGTTATCTTGAAACAGTTATATTACAGATTCGCATGGCAGAACCACACATGGCTTAACAACACGGCAGAACCACAACTGCGTCTTTACCACACATGCCTTTACCATGCATGGCTTCACAATGAATTTTGTTGCAAAAGCATGCTTAATAAAGGGATATGTGGTAACGCCATGCGTGGTTGTGTGATACAACCCCCTGATCCCTTTGCCCCTGCCCTAAACCCTAAAACCTACCCTGTCCTAAAAGCTACACCACCCAGTCCTAAAAACTACCCAGCCCTAAATGCTAAAACCTACCCTGCCCTATCCTCAAAACTACCCTGGCCCGTCCCCACCCTAAACCCTAAAAGCTACCCTGCCTTGTCCTAAAACCTACCCCACCCTGCCCTAAAAACTACCCTAACCTCCACCCCGCCCTAAACCATAAAATCCACTGTGTCCTAAAAACTACCCCACCCTTTCCTAAAAACTACCTTGACCCCTGCCCTGAACTCTAAAACCTACCCTGTCATAAAAACTATCCCAACCCCCTGCCCTGAACCCAAAAAACTATCCTGTCCTAAAACCTACCCCACCCTGTCCTAAAAACTACCCCGACCACCCGCCTGCACTAAACCCTAAAACTTACCCTGTCCTAAAAACAACCCCACTCTGTTCTAAAAACTATCCTGACCCACTGCCCCACCCTAAACCTTGCCCTGCCGTAATGACAACCCCACCCTCTCCCAAAAACTACCCTGGCCCCCGCTCTGTCCTAAATCCTAAAACCTACCCTGTCCTAAAAACTATTCCTCCCTGTCCTAAAAAACTACCCTGACCCCCACCCTAAACCTAAAACCTACTCTGTCCTAAAAACTACCCCACGCTGTTCTAAAAACTACCCTGACCCCAGCCCTAAACCCTAAAACCTACCCTGTCCTAAAAACTACCTTGACCCCCCGCCCTAAACCCTATCACCTACACCCTGTCCAATAAACTACCACAACCTGACCCCACCCTAAACCCTAAAAGCTATGCTGCTCTGTCCTAAAACCTACCCCACACTGTCCTAAAAACTATGCCTCTCCCCCGCTCTAAACTCTAAAACCTACCCTGTCCTAAAAACTACATAACCCTGTCCTAAAAACTACCCCAAGACCCGCCCTAAACTCTAAAACCTACCCTGTCCTAAACACTACCCCACCCTGTCTTAAAATCTACCCTGACCCCCAAACCCTAAAACCTACCCTGTCCTAATAACTACCCCATGCTGTCCTAGAAACTACTCCAAACCCGCACCCCTGCCCTAAACCCTAAAACCTACCCTGCCCTGTCCTAAAAACTACCCTGACCCCACCCTAAACCCTAAAACCTTCCCCACCCTGTCCTAAAAACTAGCCTAACCCCCATCCTGAACCATAAAATCTACCCTGCTCTGTCCTACAAACTAGCCTAACCCCCATCCTGAACCCTAAAACCTACCCCACCCTGTCCTAAAAACTATCCTGAACCCCCACCCTGAACCCTAAAACCTATCCTGCTCTTTCCTACAACCTAGCCTAACCCCCATCCTGAACCCTAAAACCTACCCCAACCTGTCCTAAAAACTACCCTGAATCCCCACCCTGAACCCTAAAACCTACTCCGCCCAGTCCTAAAAACTACCCTGACCCCAGCCCTGAACTCTAAAACCTACCCTGTCCTAAAAACTACCCCGCCCTGTCCTAAAAACTACCCTGACTCCCCACCCTCACCTTGAACCCTAAAACCTACCCCGTCCTAAAAATTATCTCGCCCCCCACTTTAAACCCTAAAATCTACCCTGTCCCAAAAACTACCTCACCCTGTCCCAAAAACTACCCCGGCACCCTGTCCCCGCCCGAAAACCTGAAACCTACCCTGCCCTGTTATAAGACCTACCCCAACCCTTCACCCCGCCCTAAACCCTAAAAGTTACCCTGCCCTGTCATAAAAGCTACCTGCCCTGCCCTAAAAACTACACCAACCATCCCGCCCCAGCCCTAGACCCTAAAAGCTATCCTATCTTAAAAACTACCCCACCCTGTCCTTTTACTTACCCTGACCCCCTGTCCTTGCCCTAAACCCTAAAACCTACTCTGTCCTAAAAACTACCCCACTGTGTCCTAAAAACTATCCCACCCCACCTTAATCCCTAAAACCTACCCTGTCCTAAAAACTACTCCACCCTTTCCTAAAAACTACCCCAAAAACCTTAAATATACCTTGCCCTGTCCTAAAAACTACCCTGACCCCTGCCCTAAACCCTAAAACCTACCCCACCCTGACCTAAAACCTACCCCAAACCCCCGCCCTGAACCGTAAAACCTACCCTGTCCTAAAAACTACCCGACCCCCACCCTAAACCCTAAAACCTACCCTGTCCTAAAAACTACCCACCCTGTGTTAAAAACTACCCGCCCCTGCACTAAACCCTAAAACCTACCCTGCCTTGTCTTAAAAATTACCCTGATCCCTGCCCTAAACCCTAAAACCTACCCCACCCTGTCCTAAAAAGTACCCTGCCCTGTCCTAATAACTACCCCGAACCCCTACCCCCGATCCCTAAAACCTACCCCACCCTGTCCTAAACACTACCCCAACCCCTGCCTCAGACCTGAAACCTAAAATCTATCCCACCCTGTCCTAAAAACTACCCCAACATGCCCGCCTCCACCCTGAACTCTAAAACCTACCCTGCCCTGTCCTTAAAAATACCCCCCTTCAACCCAGCCCCAATTAGCCAGCTGCTGCATTCCTCTCCCAGCTGTTCCTACTGTGTGCCTGAACCACGCATATGCATGCAGACTTAACCACACATTTGTGTGGTTCAAGCACATGCATGGTTTAGGCAAGTGTGGCAATGCTTGCGCGGTTACCCTGCGCGTTGCTCCAGCCACGTAGAAAAGGCCGTTTCCCTTCTTGAAACTGGTCGGGTGGTTGGTGGCTGAGAATAATGTGAGGAACTGAAAGATTTGCTCAAGGCTTTCTTGAAGGAGAATTTGGAGTCTCAAGATGTTCACCCACTGATCAATTAGTAGTCATCACATTCGTCATTCCAGGAAATTGTGAAAGTATACCAAGGTGGACATCAAAGATGAGGGAGGTCACACAACTTTTATTTCCTGAATATTAGCCAGTGCATGTTGCAAAGAGAAAGGTCCTTCATCAACTGTGGAAAGACACGTAGAGCCAAATTTGAGAAGGGCCTAGAGCCACCTAGCGCCACATTTGCGTAATTGTTTTGACACTAATGTGGCATTAGTTTGGCAAAAACGCCACGCCAAATTTACAAAGTGGTGCAATGCATGCATTGCTCCACTTTGGAAACCCTTGCACTACATTATGCCTGTACTAGGCATAATTTATGCAAGGGGGGGGCGCTCCTCCTTTAGATTCTATGAGATTCCACTGCTCCATTTTTCTTGTCATTTTTAACACATGCGCAGTGTAGGCGTTAAATTGAGGCACACCATTGTTTATAATGGGCCTTTATGTACTTTGTAGGATTTGGCGCTAACCCTGCAAAGTACCACAATAGCGTCAGAAATTATGACGCTATTGATCCTAACAGGCGCTATGGTGCGCTGTATCATTAAAACGGTGCACACATGGTGGCTTTAGAGGGCCTAATGGGGCACAAGAAAAGTGGCGCTTCATGTAATGAAGTGTCACTTTGATTAAATCTGGGCCTAAAAGACTGAGGGCCTCATTACGACGTTGGTGGTCAGACCAGCTGACGACCAAAGCCACTGGGAGGAGACTGCTGTCATGTTGGCGGCCTGCCCCTGTTGTATTACGATGTTTCTAACGGGCTGACCGGAGGAAACCTAGTATTACAATGTTTCCACCGATCAGCCTGGTGGAAACAGTGCCACAGTCACACAACAGCACCCTCAGAATACACACTGTCTGCATTGTGCATTCCCAGGGTGGTGGCAGGGGGCCCCAAGCACTGGCTTTCCGCCACCCTTTTCATGGCAGGGACCCCACCATGAAAATGCTGGCGGAAAGAGGACTCATGATCATCACAGGCGATGCTGCCGTGGGCATCGCTGTGGCTGACCACAATGGCCGCCACCCCCGTCCAGATCCGTGATCCTGGCGGTGGCGGCAGTCCCCTGGTGGTCTGACTGCCAGGGTCATAATCTGGCAATCGGGCCGCCAGGAGTCCAGCAGTCCAACTGCCACTGCAGATCTGGCGGTCCTCAGACCACCAAACTCGAAATAAGGCCCTGAGTGTGCAAACAGGTGTTCAGTTCCCAGTAAAACTGAAAGTGAGGGTGAGGGGGGTAAGGTCATGCATGTCAGGCAGGTGGAGGCAGTACTGACTTGATATAAATGGGGAACAGAGATTCTATTTGTTATATTAATAGTAGATTTCAAGCTTAAGTACATTCCTCACTTCCTCTCAAAAATACTTGTACCTAGGGTCCTGTTTATCCAGTATCTTATTATATTTTAAATTGAAATATAATGTTATCTGTACTGGACAAGTAGTTGACCGAGCGACAGATGTCATTGATAAAAGCTGTTTATAACATAGTTGTAAGGAAATGCCTCCTTGGCATGGTTACCCCCCCGACTTTTTGCCTTTGCTGATGCCAAGTTATGATTTGAAAGTGTGCTGAGGCCTGCTAACCAGGCCCCAGCACCAGTGTTCTTTCCCTAAAACTGTACCTTTGTCTCCACAATTGGCACACCCCTGGCATCCAGGTAAGTCCCTTGTAACTGGCACCCCTGGTACCAAGGGCCCTGATGCCAGGGAAGGTCTCTAAGGGCTGCAGCATGTCTTATGCCTCCCTTGGGACCCCTCACTCAGCACATGCACACTGCTTGCCAGCTTGTGTGTGCTGGTGGGGAGAAAATGACTACGTTGACATGGCACTCCCCTCAGAGTGCCATGCCAACCTCACACTGCCTATGGCATGGATAAGTCACCCCTCTAGAAGGCCTTACAGCCCTAAGGCAGGGTGCACTATACCACAGGTGAGGGCATAGGTGCATGAGCACTATGCCCCTACAGTGTCTAAGCAAAACCTTAGACATTGTAAGTGTAGGGTAGCCATAAGAGTCTATGGTCTAGGAGTCTGTCATACACGAACTCCACAGCACCATAATGGCTACACTGAAAACTGGGAAGTTTGGTATCAAACTTCTCAGCACAATAAATGCACACTGATGCCAGTGTGTACTTTAATGTAAAAATACACCCAGAGGGCATCTTAGAAATGCCCCCTGAAAACATACCCGACTTCCAGTGTGGGCTGACTAGTTTTGCCAGCCTGCCACACACGAGAGATGTTGCTGGCCACATGGGGAGAGTGCCTTTGTCACTCTGTGGCCAGGAACAAAGCCTGTACTGGGTGGAGCTGCTTCTTACCTCCCCCTGCAGGAACTGTAACACCTGGCGGTGAGCCTCAAAGGCTCACCCCCTTTGTTACAGCACCACAGGGCATCCCAGCAAGTGGAGATGCCCGCCCCTCCTGCCACTGCCCCCACTTTTGGCGGCAAGGCTGGAGGAGATAATGAGAAAAACAAGGAGGAGTCACTGGCCAGTCAGGACAACCCCTAAGGTGTCCTGAGCTGAGGTGACTCTGACTTTTAGAAATCCTCCATCTTGCAGATGGAGGATTCCCTCAATAGGATTAGGGATGTGACCCCCTCCCCACCGGGAGGAGGCACAAAGAGGGTGTAGCCACCCTCAGGGCTAGTAGCCATTGGCTACTAACCTCCCAGACCTAAACACACCCCTAAATTGAGTATTTAGGGGCCCCTAGAACCTAGGAAGATAGATTCATGCAACCTGAAGACGAAGAAGGACTGCTGACCTGAAGCCCTGCAGAGAAGACAGAGACACCAACTGCTTTTGCCCCAGCCCTACCGGCCTGTCTCCCCACTTTGAGAAAAACTGCAACAGCGACGCATCCCACAGGGTCCAGCGACCTCTGAAGCCTCAGAGGACTACCCTGCATCTAAAAGGACCAATAAGCTCACGAGAACAGCGGCCCTGTTCAACAAACCTGCAACTTTGCAATAAAGACGCAACTTTTAAAGACCACACGTTTCTCGCCGGAAGCGTGAGACTTTCCACTCTGCACCCGACGCCCCCGGCTCGACCTGCGGAAAACTAACTCCTCAGGGAGGACTCCCCGGTGTCTGCGAGCCCGTGAGTAGCCAGAGTTGACCCCCCTGAGCCCCCACAGCAATACCTGCAGAGGGAATCCAGAGGCTCCCCCTGACCGCGACTGCCTGCTTCAAGGAACCCGACGCCTGGAAACCACAATGCACCCACCGCCCTCAGGACCTGAAGGAACCGAACTCCAGTGCAGGAGCGACTCCCAGGCGACCCTCTTCCTAGCCCAGGTGGTGGCTACCCCGAGGAGCCCCCTCCCTTGGCTGCCTGCATCGTTGAAGAGACCCCCGGGTCTCCCCATTGAATCCTATTGCAAACCCGAAGCCTATTTGCACTCTGCACCCGGCCGCCCCTGTGCCGCTGAGGGTGTACTTTTTGTGCCTGCTTGTGTCCCCCCTGGTGCCCTACAAAACCCCCCTGGTCTGCCCTCTGAAGTCGGGGGTACTTACCTGCTGGCAGACTGGAACCGGGGCACCCCTATTTCCATTGAAGCCTATGTGTTTTGGGCACCACTTTGACCTCTGCACCTGACCGGCCCTGAGCTGCTATTGTGGTAACTTTGGGGTTGCCTTGAACCCCCAATGGTGGGCTACCTTGGACCAAACTTTGAACACTGTAAGTGTCTTACTTACCTGTGAACTTAACAATTACTTACCTCCCCCAGGAACTGTTGATTTTTGCACTGTGTCCATTTTTCAAATAGCTTATTGCCATTTTTGCCAAAACTGTACATGCTATTGTGATAATTCAAAGTTCCTAAGATACCTGAGTAAAGTACCTTTCATTTAAAGTATTGTTTGTAAATCTTGAGCCTGTGGTTCTTAAAATAAACTAAGAAAATATATTTTTCTATATAAAAACCTATTGGCCTGGAATTGTCTTTGAGTGTGTGTTCCACATTTATTGCCTGTGTGTGTACAACAAATGCTTAACACTACCCTCTGATAAGCCTACTGCTCGACCACACTACCACAAAATAGAGCATTAGAATTATCTCTTTTTGCTACTATCTTACCTCTAAGGGGAACACTTGGACTCTGTGCATGCTATTTCTTTCTTTGAAATAGTACATACAGAGCCAACTTCCTACAATAGTTTTTAACTAAGCTAAATAAAATGACTAAAAAATGGCTCACTTTGACATGTGCTGAAAGCAGTTTTTGAACAACCCAATTTGAACCAGCAATGGCAATCCGAAGGCCATGCTTTTAAAATCCAGCATGTGGGTGGTGTGAGGCCAAACTGCAGTTCAAATGTGACTGTGTTTTTATGCCACTGGTGTATTTTCTGCACCATCGTACAGTGACATTACCAAAGAGTCCGAATTTAAAGCATTGTTACCATGTTTAAGGGGTGCAGTACCAGCAGCAGTTTCTTCTCGAGGGCAAGGGAGCGTTGCCCGCTGCGATCCACACAGGCAAAAAAGAAATGGGAATGGAAGGTTTAAGAATGCATCGGCCCAGAGACATGCTGGAGGAGGAGGGCAGACAGGATGCTCCAAAGTGTGCATGTCACTTTGGGCAGCTGTTTTGCCCCAGCCAAAGTGACATTCGCACTTTGAAGGTCTCCACTCAGCTGTCTTAAGACAGTTGGGTGGAAATCCAGCACAGGCCTCTAGGGCCTGAAGGAGGGTCGAGCCAAGATACTCCATCCAATCCAGGCACTTCTCTCATGCTGGTTACCAGCATGAGAGCAGTATATTGATTGGTTAGGGCAGCTCTTCCGGCATCGACGAAGGATAAGAGCACTGAGGAGGATGCGTAGTGCATGTGTGTGTGTAATGCATGTATGTGTGTAATGCAGGTAAGTGTAGTGTTGGTTTGTACTTAGTGTTATGGTTTAGGCTTTTGGAGGGAGGGGTGGTTTACTTTGGAGTTTTGGAAGGTATATTTTTTTTTTGGGGGGGGGTGAAGTGGTATGGCACTTAACTAGCCCCACCACTTTCAAAGGGCATCAGCCGCCGCCGTGCAGTAAATGCAATCAATCATTGGTATTTATAAGACCAGATTTTCCCTACAAATATTGTTTATATTTCTCTACAAATATTGTTTATATTTTTACTTCAGTTTTCCAAGATTTCTCTATTAAAGTCTGAAGGTCTTAGCGGTCTTTTCTTCATAATGACATTTGTAAGGAATGAATAATTTTGGCAAAGGCTTTCAATGATTTCCATGTTATATTTATGTCTTTAACAGTGGCTTTATTTTTTTCTACAAAAACTTCCTTCTTTATCTGATATTTATAAACCATTTTATGAACAACTGTGCTTATCCCTCTCGATTTAACAGAAAAACAAATATGCATTTCTATGCCTACCCAGGTGAAGTTTGCATGCCTCAAAAGCAATAAGGTGTGTTCCTTGAAAACAAATTTAATGCGTTGAGACTTGACAGGCCATATTTATATTCTATATAGTTTTGTAATTTGACTAAATGTACAGATTGGAGCAATAGTAACTCTTAGGACCCCACCGTATTAAAATAGTGCTAAAATGGTACGGCATACATGTGGATGAAATGTACATGTGTACACACACAAACAATCTAAATACCTTGTAAATATGATGCATGCTGTAATTAAGCAACATACATTGGTCACACTACAATAGGACCAGGACCTTTAATTATAATTATATTATGCAAATAATGTCCTGGTCATTGTGCATACTTTGAAAGCTGATTGATAGGTCTAGGATTATATTATGGATTATGAAGAAATAATGCCATGCATTTTTCTCACTGGCAAAACTACTCACAGAAACTTATTTGTAAATCAGGCTTAAAAATGAATGAGTAATTCATGCCTAAGACAGGAGCAAGGCCCAGCCCCTTAGGGAGAAAGCCTTGTGAATAGGGCTCTAAAATAAGTAACCCTTCATACTTCACTTTCACCTATAGGAAATGAATGACATACAGCGAAATATATCTTTAAAAGATTAAGATTTGCATTTTGAGAATGTGATAGAGGCCTTAGTATTTCTAATTAGGGTGCTAGCTTACACTCAACTATTAAACTGTCTTCTCTCTGAAAGCAAAATACTGAATTCAAAGAGACAAAGAAATGACTATGTTGGATGTGTCTGAGTACCGCTGCACCAACCTTTACAAATAGTTTTTTGGGGACTAGCCCTACACAAACTGTCAGACCCCATTCGGGGGCCACAGGGTAAATGTGGTGTGAGTGGGCCAGAACCATGGGGGCTAAAGCCATTTGCCTTTGGTGTCCAAGGGTCAGTACTATGATGCCTCTGCAAACTGTACCAAGTACAACCCCTTTAGCATTTGACCCTCAGTGGTAGTGACAGCAAGCCATTATAGGCTTCTAAACGAGGTGTATTGTGTGGGGGGGAGGGGCACATCTAGCTCAGAACTCAACAGTCGCTCAGCCGAACAATAAATGATTATCCAACCCATTGCTTTTTGTGAAGGCCATAAAACCACGCAGGGAGGTTTAGTTGATAAGCAGAGACCTCAGCCACCTTCAAGCCCCAGCAACTGACTGTCTTTTTCATCTCTACACATTCCAACTTGAAAACCACATCACATTAGAGATTCCTACATCACCCCTTAGATGCAGAACACAATACAATACCTCCCCCCAATACCACAATAGAAGCGAACACAAGGCCCACAGATATATTTAAAACAAAGTGAACAGGGTCAAATAAAGAACCAATCCTTGTCCCAATACAGGATGCATGCAGCAGTAAGGCATCCACTTCCTTCACATAATCTTGTAAACAAAGGGGTACCTTTCTCAGACGTTGAGGCCTGCAGACAATAATATGTTAATTTCAAGTATTCCCATGGCTAGGCACACCTTCCGAAGTCAGGAAGTACCTAGCCACTCTCAGATACCCAAATGTGCTGCTCTCTTGCTCCTGCTGTCATTCAGGTGCTCTGATCTGCATCATATCCTATCAGCTTGCCCCTCCCTGGTGGTATATTGGCAAAAGGTACTGACTACAATTGCTGACATTATCCACTGTAATAGACTAGAATCTTGAGAGGCTATTGCTCTCTGAATGTTTAGGAGCTCTAAACAAAAACAAATGATGACTCCATTTACGGATCTCACACTTCTACTACCTAGGAATTCTAATTCTGTGATTTTTCAGTCATTTTTATTGCATTTTTTAACACTTTGATCACTTTGAAGGGTTCAATAAATTTAGAGGTTCCACCGCTCTTCCTAGAAGATTTTCTCGATAACCTTATCCCCTACATGAACTACCTAGTTTATAACAACCTTCCTCACATCAAAACACATTTTCCTCTTCACCATCTTCTCCCTTTCCTTTTCTCTCCACTCCCTTGCATTTCCAACCTGATTATCCATCACTTTTCATTTCTCTGAAACCCACATGGGAATAACCTCTGTGTTGGCCACTCTATCCTTGAACAACTGAAAAGGTGATACATCTGTAGAGGAATGCGGTGTGAAGAGGTACTCATGTATCTTTTTTTTTAGATGCTTCCCAGTTTGTTCCTGACCCTAAAGTCTCTTTCAATACCTGGATAAATCTCTCCGCTATACAATTACTTTCTGGGTGATACAGTTCTTCCTTCTTATGTTTTATTCCTCTTGCTCTCAGAAATTCCCACATTACCCTCAACATAAATTGGAACCCATTGTCAGGGAGTAACAATGAAGGAAAACCCTCCTTCTCAAACAGATCTTCCAAGAACTCAATGACTATGTCTGACTCCACTGAGCCCATGATTTGATCTCTGGTGAGTGTGAAAACATGTCTACATATATCAACACATGCCGATCATAAGAGTTCATCTTCACCAGACCCATGATGTCAAGGGCAATGTCAGAACAGGTACTACTCGCTAGTTCCCTCAACCCCATGGGTTGTGTCCTACACTTCAACACGTTATCACTACGTTAGCATTCAACACAGTTTCTCACCATCCTCTCAATGTTTACATCCAATACAGGCTACCAACACCCTTCTCCGACCCTTTCTTTAGTCTTGGCAATGCCCATGTGACTAGCATGAGCACTATCAAGCAACCTTTCCTGCACTTTAACTGGGGGAATCAATTTACTGACCCACATGAGCAGACCATCAACAACCACCTGCTGGTCTTTGACTTTCCAAAAGCCCTTCACTTCTTCATCACACTCTTTTTTTTCGCACCACACAGCCAAAACCATCCCCATAACTTTTTGCAAAATTCTATCGCTCTTCAAACCATCTCACCAATCTTCCTCAAAAACAGTCCCTTCTGAGATCAGACACACATTGACTTCCTCATCGAAGTCCTCTTCCCCAAGCCAACCTCAGTCATCTAAACCTTCACTCTCCACATCACCCATTCTCTATAATATATAGTTTGCCAAAATGTTGTTAACACTTGACAAATAAGACACAACAAATTCAAATTCCTGCAAAGCTACCACCCATTGCGTATTCTGTGAAAAACAAAGTCTATCCCTTTTTTTGTGAACACTTTCCTGAGTGGCTTGTGGTCAGTTTTGAGTTCAAACCTTCTCCAGTGAAACCATTTCAACTTGCATACAGCCCAGAAGACAGGCAAGTATCTCTTTCTCCACCATCGAATAATTGAGTTCTGCTCCCCTCAACACTCTGGAGATAAATAGAACAATCCTTTCCTTAGCTTCCTTTTTTTGCAAAAGGACCGCCCCTAACCCTTTAAAGCTTGCATCTGTCATTATGTAGGACTCATCTGCAGGATCAAAACTTCCTAGATCGGGTGCTGCATTCAGACAATGATTTACAATTTCACACTCATCATTACAATTCTGACACCACAGAAATTTCTTCCCCTTCTTCAACAACTCTCTCATACAATACATTTTCTCCACAAAATCAGGCACCAACCTATTGTAGAATTCAGCCATTCCTAGAAACTTAACAAGTTCCTCCTTATGCTGTGGTGCATGAAGATTACAAATGGTCTTCACCAGGGCAGACTTTAGTTTGATACCAGAGCTGGTTACAACATGACCCAAATACTGAATTTCTTGGGCATCAAATTTACACTTTTCTGCTCTCAACTCAGGCCAGCGTCACATAGGGGCTAACTAAGAGTCTGACAGATGGGAAAGCCCGTCTGCCAAACTCCCAACAGGGTGGCCTCCGCCTTGGTGGCAACCACCCCGCTGAAGTCAATAAGAGTTTCCCTCTAGGTCGATGAGCGGAAACCTCAGTTTCCACCTGCCAGCCTAGCGGGACACAGGCTACAGCATTGTCACCGGCAGGAATGTTGTAGCTCGCAGGGTGCACCATCACCCTCACAATGTTCACTGTCTGCAGAGCAGACAGTGAACATTGCGGCAGTGCTGGGCAGAGGAGGCCTGCACTTTCCATACTAAGAGTATGGGCAGTGCAGAAGCCCCCCTGTGGCCCTTTGCACCTGTTCTCCTCCAACCTTTTAATGGTGATGTTACCGTCATGAAAAGGCTGTGGGACAACAAGGTCGTAATGCGCACGGCAACGCTGCATGCAGCGCTGCCCTGGTGGATTATGATCTTCACCACCACCAGGCTGCTGGGACCATGGATCCTTGCAGTGCTGGAGGTTCCCTGGTGGTCTGACCACCTGGGTTTTAATATGGGGGTCAGACCTCTGCAACAGTGGCGTTCCTGCCCCCCACCGTGAGTGTGGCAGAGTGAAGACCACCACACTCGTAATGAGGCCCTCAGCCTTGAAAAAACTCTCCTCTGCATACCATCATGTTCCTTACTATTAACACCAAACACCAGGACATCATCCTGATATACCTTGACTCCTTCAGTTCCCCAAAGAATGCGCTTCATAGCTCTTTGAAATACAGAGGCAGCTGAAATTAAACCAAAGGGCATTCTTAGGAATTTAAAGGTACCAAAAGGTGTGATGAAAGCTGTTAGTTCCTGAGACTGTGGATGTAACATTATTTGATGGTAGATAAAGGTTGGCTCTAAAGAGGTGAAGTGCTTCGCACCATCAAGGGAACTCAACATTTCACATATATTCGTGAGTGGATAGTGATCCACCACCACCACTTTGTTAAGTTCCCTCAAATCCACAAAGATCCTGGCTTCTCATTTGGCTTTGCGGGCCATAAGCACCATTGACAACCAACCTGTAGCCTCAACCTACTGTATAATACAATTATCAATATATTTGTTCAATTTAGATATGATACTTTCTTAGCGGCACACTCCTAACTTTGGCTACTTTCAGTGGAACACTCGATCTTATTTTTATGAGGTGACAATAAAGTTTTAAGCAACCCAACTTGTTGACAAAACTTCTGGAAATTCCTTTATCTACATCGCACATACCTTTGAAACAGAGTTGACTACTGGCATTTCTCTGACACACACAGAAGGATTCTCATTTGGATCTAAATATACATGCTGGTCCCATTGATGAACCTAAATAATAAGGGAATCTCCTTTCACAAAAAATATACACTTTTCCTGGGATGGTCCTTTCTTGAAATTCAATTGTATCCCAGAAGTAACCCAATAAATCAATGGGTTCCCCACCATAAACGTTCGGCTTGATACTGGCTTTTCAAAGTTTCACTTTTCCATGTAGACGTCCTCATAACATATTTTAGTAACAAGTGTTATCTTGGCTCCAGAGTCAAACAGCATTTTCACCGGTTCATCATTGACCATGACAACTTCAAATGGGCCATCACAAGAAGATCCCTTTACCTTAAAAATTTAAATTTCTTCCACATCAACTTCACTAACTTCATCAAACTCAACTTCCTGCACCTCCTTCAAATCTTTTGCCAATCTGCAGCACTTGGAAAAATCTCCTTTGCGTCCACATGTCTTACGCGTAACTTTCCAACCTGGATAATCTTTGTAATTAGCAACGTGTCTAGTATTACCACACTGAAAGCATTTCCCTTGAAATGGTTTTGAGATGGGCTCGACACTAATGGACACTTTACTCTTTGACGCCTTCTCTTGAACAACTTTCACAGTGCTCCCTTCACCCTTCTCCATTCTGTCTACTGCAACTTCTTTGCATGTTAAACCTACACATGTTTTTGAATGATCATGTGTCCTGGCAATAGTGAGAACCTCCTGAAGGGAGGGGTTGTCTTACTTCTACATACTTTTCTAGGGCTTCTCTAACGCCCACTCAAGCATCAGTTGGTCTCTCTAATCGTTCCTCAAGCAATACCCCAAAATTGCAAGTAGATGAAAGTTTGCATAACTGCGTAATGTACTGTACTACTGTCTCAAATGGACGAATCATTCTCCTCCCAAAATGGTAACTCTCAAAAACTGTACTCACTCTGGGAAGGTAATGTAAGTCCAATTTTTTTTGGCAAACCTCATACTCATTCAAATTCACGGCATCTTGATCCAATACATCAGGAAGATGCTCAAAAACTTCCTGCGCTTCCGAACCCAGACAATGCACAAAAGCGTTGTTTTCCTTTCTGCACTGAGAAGACCCTAGCATAGTGGTTAATACCTTCTTCCAACTTAGCCACGGAATGGATGGCTCCCCCAGGAGATTACAAAAAAATGGAGGCACTGGAACATTCTGGATGTTGCTGTTCACTCACTCTCCAAGCACAGGAAGCATCAAATGAATAAGACTCTTGTAGCTAAAAGTACAATAAGCAGAGTTAAACCCAACTATAAGTGTGATTTCACACCAACAATGCAGTTGTCACTCAATGACATTGAATCCATGACACTGAAATGGACCATTACTATTCAAAATAAGTATCACTGAATGCAAATAAAGTGTTGCATGGCAAATACATTCCTTTCCACAATGTAAACCAAAAGAGTTACTAATAAACGTGAGAATATTACTGCTGACACACATTTAATTTATTGGTGAGCGTTTCACCACCAGCTTACAGAGGAAATGTTCTTAATGTTAAAGTTGAAATAGAAAATAAAGATGAGGCTTTCTCCGCCAACATGATTTTTAACTAACTGGTGAGCGTGTCACCACAGCCACACTGAATTTGTGGAAATGGAGAATCAAGGTGAGTATCACCGCAGACACGATTTTTAACGTATTGGTGAGCTGCTGCCACACTGAAATACAAGTGAGCGTACAACAAGCTTTCTTCTTTTTTTTCTTATGTGTGAGCGTGTCACTACAGCTGAACTGAGATTGACTCCAGTGCCAACCTCACAGCTGCATGCTCGCTCACTGCATCTTCCAGCATGCTTCCAGGAGGCATGTTACGTCGATCTCTGTGTCAGCAAGTAGATTTCCGGGTGTCACATCACTGTTGCTCTGAAAGCTTCCGGAGCATTCAGTGTTGCCAGATTGGGCTATTTCCCGCACATATTTTTCCCATTCATGCAGGAACTAACTCTCGGGGTGGGGTGCACAAATTTGGGCTATAGTTGGCTCTGTGTGCACAAATTTACCAGATGCGGCGGTGCCGCCAATCAAAATACTGCTGAGTTCCTGGAGCCGGCAGAGCAGGACGTCAATAATTCATAGCGCGAAAGCGCTACCTATGACGGCCCTGCTTAATGCTGTTGGCCTGCCCCCTGAGTGACTGGATGAATCTGGTCACTAGGGGCGAACCTGTTATTTCTTTTTTTTCTTTATGAATTTCTCGTGAATGTGGGCAGGTCCTGGATGTCTCTGTCTAATGCTACCCTGAGAGGCTGTGTCCCCTGATGTCCAAAGGTTAAAAATAAGGTAAGATAATTTGCGATTAAGTGTCTGGCCAAAAAGCTCTATTTTATCTATTTTAACAGTTTTGCCTGGACATAAAATAGTGCAGAGGGTCATTGTAACTGCGGCAAAGCACCACTTTCCCCCTTTCCCAGGGGAAAATACCTCAGCGTCGGTGGTTATTTGAAGTGATGGCATTCATGTGGAGTTCCTCATGTTTTCAAGAGGATTTGACAGTCTTTCATTAGTTACATAAGTTATTTGGGTGTGTTGTACAGGTGTACATATGTTTTAGGATTTCTGACATGCTGGTGCTTGTGTATGGCTTAATATTACGTGGGTTGTCAGAAGCACAGTTTGTAACGAACTGGGATTCTCAGAAGGCTAGGACCAGAAAGTAATTCCTATCACGTGTACTTTTGAGTTCTGATGGTGGCGCAAGGACTTAAGTTCTAAAATGTTCCCCCCCAAAGATGCCGCACCCAGTTCTTGCATTCTGTGTATTTTCAGAGTTGTATCACTTGTTTAACCGTTTTTTTTCAGGCTATCGCCAGGGCTACACTGTGGGTGATGCACATTCTTAGAACTGCACTCATGCAGGGTTTAAGTGGCTTGCATTTGTGTGCATGGGTTCTGTTGGTTATCAAGAAGCACCAGCACTCGTATCAGGGTTTTGTTAAGGGGTATTTGCTGTGTGAATTCTTAGAGATCCAGAACTTCAGGTACAATGGTGCATTCAGTTTCTTTTTTGTACTGGTCTTTTTATGTGGATTCCACAGTGTGCTTTAAGTTTCTGGCCCACATCTATTGTTAGTCCTGTCAGGTTTCTAGTGACTTAACTGGCTGTCTCCATTCTGTTAGATATACTAAGGGCGATCATTATTCTAAGGTTGATAAAAGGAGTTATTTTGGGTTATAATGAAGTGTTATCAGCACAGACAACCACTGTAAAAGTTCAGGCTTTAGGGGCTTGTTTACAAGCCCCTAGCGCTACCAGAGCATCAGTTTCTTTGACGCTCTGGTGACGCTGTGCCATTTTCCATCCTGCGCCGTTTTCTGCGGCAGAGGGGCGTGCAATGGGTGTTACAGTGGGTATTCCACCACAACACCCATTGCTTTTGACGCTGCCCCGGATTTACAAGAAATCGTAAACCCGAGGCAGCATCAAATTCTAATGCCACCCCAGGGGTGGCGTTAGCATGGCGAAACAAGGAGAAATACTTCTATTTCTCCTTGTTTTTTGCTCTTTCTATGTGTGCTGCATTCTGCAGCACATATAGTAGGAGAAAATCGCCATTAAATAATTTTTTGTGCAGGAAGGTGTTCCTTTCTGCACAAAAACAATCTCCCCCGCTACGCAGCCGTCCTTGCACCATGGAGCAAGGGTGGCTGCGTTGGTGCTAAGCAGCTAATTTAGCACTGGCGCAGGGGTAAACACAGGGATGCGCCGTATTATTTTAAATATGGCACATCCCTGCCTTTCAGAAATGTAGGAGCGCGGTGCTGCCAAATTTGGCACATCGCCACAACATTTTCTAGTAAATTGTACCTTTGTGTTTCTCCAGACCATGTATTTGTAACCTATAATTCCTACTATAATGGATGGTATGTGACTCCTACACCTTATAACACTCATTACCTTATGGAGAAAGCTTACGTACATTGATTTACACACTTGTATGATTTATTGTCTGTGTAAATGGTTGTATGCTGTAAAGTAGTTTGATACTATACATTAGGATTAATAGCGTATAAACAAAATTGAATAAAAAATAAATTAGTAAGTGTTGTTTACATCACTGGTGTAACTACTCAAACAGACATACATTTGCTATTCTTACATTGCATCCATGTCTCTCACAAAGATGTGAACAAAGTCAAAAACCTGCATCCAAATAATAGTGTTTCTTAAGTTCTTGTGAAGTGATAAGCTGAGTGTCTTTGTTTCCATCCACTGCATAGATATCTAAGTGTAAGGCTCCAGAATCCTCTAACCCAAGATGGGATTCGGACAAAAGGAGGGCTAATTGCTCTTTAACTGAGACCTTTGTTTTGGGCCCAGATGGAAGTGACAATAACAAACCCCCTACAGATTGCTTTTCTGGAAGTAAAGCAGTCATTGTGCGGCTGTTGCTGAAAGAGTCATGGTGTAAGCAAATGACACAGGGACAAACTCAGCTTATTTCATGGATGCTGCCCCCTATCCCAGATCCAGTTCAATAATGGCTGGCAGACCCCCTCTTTCCCTGCACTGAGTACATGAAATAAGTACAGAAGGGGACAATGGAAACTGGTAATGAAGGGCTTAGAGATGTGGGGTTAAAAGGGGATCTACAAGCCTAGCCTCACCTTGCTCAGAAGGGCTTGAAAAACTGGTTATGACCCAGCATCTACTGCACACATGTAGTGCTGCTTTCCTTTGTAATTTACATATATGTGACCACCGATCTGTGTGCTCTGCAGAGAGGCCAAGGATTGCATTTGCATTTAGTCTGAACTCAATAACATACTGGAAAGCACTGTGAGAAACTTGTACCACTTTCAGCCTTAGGGCTCTTAGTCGTGCCCATTAGGATCACCAAACCACAATCTGAACTCATCCAGACAACAGGTGGCAACTCAGTTTATAGAATGTACAATACAATAGTGATATATTGCATGACAATAAAACTACAGAAACATCTGGAAAAAGCAAATACTCTGCCAAGATTGGGAGTTTTAGTCTAGTTTTTGCTGCAACATGAAGGCAACAACACAGGTACTGTATTACTTTCAGTGGCAGATTATATGGCAGTGGAGGGCAGAGAAGGGAATAGCTCAGAGTAAGTGACTGTCTCTTTTGTGGCCTCTTCATGAAATGTGTGAGCCCTTCATCTTACTGTGGTGACCCTCGCAGCTGTCAAAAAGAACTCCTCTCCTTTGAGTCTTTTATGCTTTTACACTGTCGCTTCATTTATTAATTGTCTGCCACAGTGTCTATGTTTATTGTTGTCCCATACTGTGATGAATGCCTTGTAAAAGAGACTTTCTTGTTCGAATTTCTAGTGGCAAATAAATAGAATGAAAACCTTGCCAGACAAGTCCTACTGGAATTACTTTAGCACAAGGGTTGTTTCATTAAACGTATATCATTGTGTGGTGTTACTTCTGCAAGATCCATTCTATATTCCCTTTTTGGAGCCACTCTGTTGAAATACCCTTGAAGTCTAGTTCTTAGATTTTGTTAAAGTTGATTATAATCTGCTCTTGTAGAGTTAATTCATGAATGCCAGGCTTGAGTGTGGATTTGTGGTTACAGAAGTGCCAATTAGAAGATCACAGCGGGGCATGGTCTTCCAAATGAGTCTTTTAATAGAATTTGAGTATGATTGCAGAAGTCCATTCGTGTCCATTGTACCTCCTTCAACCATATGTATGTTGAAAATATTTTAGGATTATCCTTAAAATGTTTTCTGAAGGCTATTTTTGCATAATTTTAGAGTTGCATTTTGGACTGGTTTTTGGGCTTATACTTCTCTATGTTGGGCTGAATTTGTGCTTGAATTTGGACAGATTTGGGCTTTGGACGGGTCTCAAAATCTGGCAACACTGGGAGTGTTCCTTTGGTTGCCCTTCACCCCACAACTTCTGAAAAGGAGCGCACATCACAGCTACGTGTTACAAGCGCATTCCACAGCATTCCAGGCAGCAGCTTAGTCTCATTGCTAGGCAATGATGTGCGACCTTTGAAGCCGGTCAGCGAGCTTACAACTGGTAACCCACGAGGGAGCTCACACGGCCGTAATCCTCTGACAGCAACAGCACAAAAAACTACATAAATCTAGATTTAGAGGTAGGCGAGTCCTCTACCACTAATGTGTCGTAATCTCGATGTGTAGATCCTGGAGTGCGCGACCTGTTGGCTGAGTGATGAAGTCTCCACTAAACCAGTTGGCTTCAGAGTTGAGTCATAAAAACCAAGATGAGATGGAGGGTCATCCAACACGTCACTCGTTGCCAATGTGAAGCCCATAAAACCACACAGGAAGGTTTAGATGATGTAGCTTCAGTTTATTAGGTACAGCATAAACAGATACCTCATCTACCTTCAAGCCCCAGCAAATGACTGTCTTTTTCGTCTCCAAACATTCGACCGTGGAAACCACATCACATTCTACATTCCTGCATCACTCCTTAGATACAGAACACCACACTTTTCTTTTTAGAAATGAAAGTTCTTTAATACCCTGCAATATAGGCATTAATCCATCTTAGAAAAAAGTTCCTGCGTCCACAGTGCCAAACTCACTCTAATGTCTCCTGGACTCCTAACACTACTACTTTCTCGGCCAGGTTTTTCAAGCAGATGCCCAATAGCTACGAGTACAACTTTGTGTCTCTTACTTTCCTTCTGTTCTCATTTTGCCTTGGAGATTAATTTATTTATGTTAATTATGAAGCATAAACTCCAAACTAAATTACACTTAGACACCAACTCTTAAAATAACGTGATGAAACATGCATCTCTGAAATTCAGTCCCCCCAAGCGTCTTCTGTCTAGCTTTTTGTCCTTCTTGTGGTTTGTCTCTGCAATCTGCACCTTCTAGTTCCTCAGGTTCTTCCTCTTGTCTTTAACCTAAATCATTAGGAGCCCCTGAACAACATCCCCTTACATTTAATCAGGGGAACAAGGAATATTTCCTCATAACTGATGCGGATCATGTTTCATGATCACTATTAAACACTGTTCTGCAACACACGTGCATAGTCCCCGAATTTAGCATCCAATGTTACACTCCAGGTTGGCATTTTTAATTGCAAACGTTTATTATGAAACAACTGCTTTCCGCCCATCAATTGGGAATGTCCTCTTTCATACTAAATGACATAAAAGGGGACCTCCCAATATGATGCAGTTCACTGCAGAATTAGGCTTTTCAAATGCTGATTTTTGCCAGTGTGGTCCAGAAGCGCTAAATGCTTGCAGACATTGCTGAACCACTCCAATGATCTTGTAGCTGCATTATGTGGCATTGTGTTGTCTGCTTTGAGGACTATGCTGAGCTTTCTGAACATTTAAGTGATAACAAACAGTATTTGGAGTGCACAGCCACCGTCCCTGATTTCACCACTATATTTTATTATATAACAATCTTCATTGTGCTTTGTATTTGTTTTAATTATTTCAGTTCCTATTTGTACTCTAAATATATTTGTACTTTTAAAGAAATGATTAAAGAATTTTGTTCTCAAACAGTTAGCTGAGCATTCGCATCTTCATTGCAACTGTGATAACAATGCTGGATTGTACCCAACACCACCGTCCTTAACTGCTCGTCCACGTCTACCCAGAAAGTTAAGGGGACTTATAAGGCCATCTTGTAATTCTAAACCAATTACCTGAAGCAAACGATCCTGGCAATAAATAATATCAAACTGTTTTTGGAAATTAATTAACAAATTGAAAAGGTAAAATAATATGTGGACAGCTAAAACTAAATAATGCCTTCTCAGTCAAGACTTCGAACCTTGCCATGTTGACCAGAAATTAAATGCTGTGTTCTGTTTTAACCAATGAATTTCAAACATACTTATGGGATAAGTTTGAGAACACATAATGAAACCTACCTAATTGCACTTGAAACGATTCGATAACATTATTCTGCTAATTATGGAGCATTGAAGCAATATAATGAAATATGAAGACAATCTACATTAGCTAAATTTCTTCTTGAGGCTTCTACAAGGCTATTAATTGCACTCATTGTGCAAATAAAAATATGCACATCACAATCAACTGTCTTTTCATTTGCTAACCTGTATTTACGAGCAATAAATGTACTATAGATGTCCCCTGTTAATTGAAATATGAAACTTCTAAAATACTGAGCAAGAAAATAAGTTTACATTTTGTTAAGTACTGGGTGAAGGTGACAAACAAGATGGTGGCCTGCTATTGGAGCTTTCACCTGCCCGTGACTCCCTTTTAAACACCATTTGGTGGAGCGGCTGGTTTTGCCTAACAGGCTGCAAATGCTAAATCTCCTGCTTAGTAGCAGAGGCATGCCACAAATGAAGAGAGCACCTCCTGCCTCTTCCTCCACTATTGTTCATAGCCTGTGAGACTGCCAAGCAGGAGGGAGTGGGTGACAAATCCTACAGTGGGGTGGGGTAGTCTGTCCTATCTCTGCCTGACTCCTCCATGCAGATGGTTGTAGCTAAGCAGCTTGCTGAATTCCTGAGTGCTGGAAGCAAATCTGTATACTGCAGCCTGTGTTTGCCAGATATCCATAACTGCTGTAGAGATTGCGGGAGACCTTTACAGGGGTGTTTCCCCCTCATCTGCTGCCCCTCAACATACAGTGTGGAGACCTAGGAGCAGCAGTGATGTCGTTAATGGCTGACTGAGGCCTGAAGATTGGAGACCCTGAAGATAATGCCACAGTCTCCGTGTTTGGGTGTCTCCTTGTTTGGGTGAACTTAAAATTAAGAAATATTGTTCAGTGTAGCAGAAGCTGGTGTGTTTTCTGAAAACAGCAGGGGTTGGGTTAGGGGGCTGATAGACTGTAGGCTGCAACTTTGTTACTGTGGCCATGTTCTCCACATCTCAGAGCTAGAGGACTTGTCGTGCCCTAGCTGGGACAGTTGATTGTCTGGTGCTGAGCCTCGTGCCCTTCCTACCTCTTACCTGCATGCTCAGTGGTAAAGAAGCTGGGATCAACCTTTGTGACATATTGTGATGTTCAAACCAGTGTCAGCTCCTCTGCAACAGTGGAGGAGCATCCCCCTGCTGGCTCGGAGCCTGCAGCAGAAAAAGTAAATGATATTACATATTGTTTTATTTTTAGGCTGCTGGCTGAGCCAGCGAGTGCAAGGAGGAGCAGGGCTGGGCCATGGGAGGGAAGAGGGGAGTGGAGTGTGCCCTTAACTGCCCAAATCTGTTTGGCCAGCCGTTCTAGGCACAGTTAGGTTTCTTCAACCCAGCTGTTTCTGACAGCTGGGTTGCAGAAACAACACAGACTCCCTTGTGCATGAGCGAGTAGCAAACTAGCCTGCTCAGGCCAATTCCCACGCTGCTCTCATGCTAGGTAATGGTATTAGAGAAGCGCAGACATTGCACGGGAAGTCTTTCATGCTGTCCCGTAGACTGCTGGGACCAGGAAGCAGAGGAGCGTTAGCCTGCCAGAAGCACTATGTAAGTGTTTTTTTTATTACCCCCCGTGCCTGAGCTCCTCCTTGTGCCCTGCATCCCCTCCACCCGTCCCACCACTTATAATTTATGTCAGCCGCCATTGGTTCAAACATATGATGCTGAAGCTCCCATTGGTATGCTGTAATATTATCCTTTTAGCCTCCTGGCTGTGGGTGTTATAACCCATACTGTGGCAGATGCATTTTCTTTCTAATAGTCATTAGGCAGACAATACCCTTCATTGGGCCCAACATAGTTTCATGTCAATAGCACATACATATAATCAATGTTCCACCAATTATGACTATAGAGTAACTTTTAACAGCAAACTAACTCTAAATCACTAAGTGGTACAGTCAGGGAGGTACATTCTTTACATCTAACGCAGTGAAATATTGCTACATTGGACAATGCGGAAAGATTGACACATCCAGTCGCAACAACAGAACATGCTTTATAAATATGCCTTCTCAACACACCTGGCCACAAACTCATCTAGGCAGCATACAACTACTTTCACATCAGAACAAGCTGAAGAAGACCCTGAACTGTTGTTGCAAGAGGTTCTACCTCTGGAACAAGACAAGTCGAGCACCTTAGACACAAGAATGACACAATCGCAGTTGATGTTAATCCACTACAAACAGACAGTGTGGTCAAGTGTAAAAGATTATTACACAGACCACAGAGGAAGCCATGGTTCTGAAAGAGACTAGGGCCCTCAATACGACTTTGGCGGTCTTTTTACAAGACTGCCAAAGCAGCGGGCGCCACAAGGCTGCCAGTGCTGGTGGTCTTCCGACCACCATATTACGAGTACTGCAGGATTTCTGCCACATTTTGGGTGGAAATCTTGAAGGAGTCATGCTGGAGGTCAGAGACGCATGGGCGGTTCCACCATGGGCCCCGCCCCACTGAAAGGACTCCACCAGCTGTATTACAACCTATAATACGGCCTGGAGCTGTCCTGATGGTGGGGACCTGCCGGCAGTGGAAGCGCTCGTTCCTGTTCCCTGTCGGACAACCTCCTCACCGGACGAGGTAAGTCGGGCGTCCGATAGAGGAGGGGGATGGGAGAGTGGGGGGGTGTGAGTGGGTGTTGTCTGTGTGTGTGAATGTAAGTATGTATCCGTGTGTGTATGGGTGTTTGCATGCATGTTTGTAAGTGTGTATGAATGCATGTGTGTATGAAAGTGTGTATGCATGTGTGTATGGGTGTTTGTAAGCATGGATGAATGCATGTGTGTATGGGTGTACGAATGTGTGTATGATTGTTGAAGTGAGTGCATGTATGAATGCTTGTAAGTGAGTGCATGCATGGATGCTTGTGAGTGAATCTGTGTATGTAAGTGTGCGTGAATGAGTGTATGCGGGGAGGGAGAGTGGGTGGGTGGAGGGGGGCGCTGTACTCTTAGGGGGAGAAGGGTTCTCTTATCGAATGGAGGTGAGAGGGTATTGGGCTTGCAGGGGGGGGGGAGATGTCTGCCGGTGACAGGAAAGAAGTTTCCTGTCACCGGTAGCCTCCCCACCAGGGTTTTCATGGCGGTGCTACCGCTGCGGAAATCCTGGTGGAAAGCCAACTTCAAATACCGCCAGCGGTCTTCATTGGACAGCTGGGTCGGAGATGCTGATCTGCGGCACCACGGTCCAACCGCCCTGTCGGTACAGGCGGGGATGTCGCTGTTGGCCTTATAATGTGGCGGTCTTCACCACTGGCCCATCGGTGGTCAGACCGCCACTGTGGCTCTGACTGTCAGAAGACCACCAGGATCAAAATGAGGGCCTAGGTCTTACTTGCAGAATACATTTACAAACTTCGACAAATGGCCACTTGACGTGCAAAAATGTCTATATAGTGGGACTGTCTGAGAGCAGAAAGCACATTTGGGAGGAACCTATTACTAACTATTTCAAGCGCAAGGGCCTCTCTGCTTTCTTCTTAGTCAAGCAGGCCCATCATGCACCGGTACGCCCACCAATCCCAGGGGCTCTTCCCTGGATGATAATAGCATGCCTTTTGACCTTTGGCGACACGGATGTAATCTTACATGGGCCATGTGATATGTGTTAACTGACTGGGTGTCAACACTCTTCCAACAGTAGCCTGTTAGACCTAGCATCCTTGGTGTGGTCTCCCTGAACGTTTTGCCTGAACTTGCCAGGTTGTTGCTGTGTGCTGGACTCTGTTTTTGCTGTTTTTGTTACTCTGGGCACTTTGCCACTGCTGACCAGTGCTAAAGTGCAAGTGCTCCCTATGTAAAATTGTATGTAAAATTGGCTTTTCCATAATTGTCTTATTTGATTTACTAGTAAGTCCCTAGTAAAGTGTACTAGAGGTGCCTAGGGTCTGTAAATCAAATGCTACTAGAGGGCCTGCAGCACTGATTGTGCCACCCACATGAATATTCCTGTACACATTGCTCAGACCTGCCACTGCAGTATCTGTGTGTGCAGTTTTGAACTGCTAATTTGACTTTGCAAGTGTACCCGCTTGCCAAGCAAGCCCAAACCGTCCCTTTTTATACACGTAAGGCACCCCTAAGGCAGGCCCTAGGTAGCCCCATGGGCTGGGTGCAGTGTATGTTAAAGGTGGGACATGTGCTGGTGTGTTTTTACATGTCCTAACAGTCAAATACTGCCAAATTCAATTTTCACTGTTGCAAGGGCTCTCTCTCTCACAGGTTAACATGGGAGCTACCTTTAAATGTCCTTAACGTATAGTTTCCCTTTGAGAGTAGACAGAAATGTGGAGTTTGGAGTCTTTGAACTCACAATTTAAAAAAACATTTTATTAGTTAAATTGGTTTTTAGATTGTTAGTTTGTAAATGCCACTTTTTGAAAGTAGGCATTCTCTTGCTTAAACCATTCTGTGACTCTGCCTGTTTGTGGATTCCTTGTCTGGGTCAGACTGATAGTTGGGTTGTCTGTGAAGCTCTACTAGACAGGGACACAAGGAGTGTGGGGGTGTCACCTGCCTATCCTGATGGGCCATCTGGGCTAGGCTAGAAGGAGGAGTGGTCACTTACACCTGAAAGGGCTGTGCTTGCCCTCACACAAAGCAGTCTCCAACCCCCTGGTGTGTGTCTGGAGCCAGGTCTAGGCAAGGCAGGATCCTGTAAACAATAGACTTTTTTTTAAGTTGGGCAACTTCAAAGGCAGAAAGGGGTATAAGCATTGGACCCAAAACCTCAGACCTTAGATTACATCAAAGATTCAAGAGGAACCTCTGCCAGGAGAAGAGCTGAATAGCTGAGGAGAAGTGCTGCCCCTGCCTGTGACTGTGCTTTGTTGGGCTATCCTGCATTTGCTTCTTCTGCCTGTGAAACAGGACAAAAACTGGACTTTGTCATGCATTCCTGCTTAAGAGGTATCTCCAAGGGCTTGGTCTGAGCTTGCCGCATGTTTATGAAGCCTCAGGGATAGCAAAGGTTTCACCAACCAGTCTCTGAGTCTACGTGCTGTGGACTCTAGCTTGCCCGAGGGAGCCACTCCAGTTCCTGGGCCTCTAGAAGTGAAATTCTAGTGAAAATTCTATGAAACGATGCCGGACAACTCGGTGCGACTTCGCTAAGGAGGCCGCTGCGTGAAGGCTGCGACACCGCCTACACCTGGATCCATGGACCTCGCGGAAGTGCGACAAACCCACTGTCAACGTAGGCCCGATGTTGCTGCAGCCGCTGACATCTGCAAAAATTTGTGAGCTGGAGTGTCGTACACCCGATTTTCGGAACACCTGACTCCGTCTCAGCGCCTGTGACCCTGTGATGTGATCACGACCCCTTGAGGTCGCCTCACAGCATCGTGGTTTTGCCGGTGGTGTGACAGGACCAACTCCTCGCAACTGATGCCACCTCACCTCCACCGCAAGGACCTGACGCCTCTACGTGACACCTCCGCTCCTTTGCCTCACAGCACCCGAACCGATGTAGCATCAGATACAGCGATGCCTCTCTCCCCGACTCTGGGCACTGGCCTGTTTTCCACACGTTTTGCTAAGGTACTGTACCTTGGGGTCCAAGCAACTCTGTGAACAGCGCCAGTGGCGTTTCATTGTGGGAAATGACTCCAGCACAACACCGCTTTAACATCAGATTGCAGTATTTGTGCCTCTAGGCTCTATTTTTGTGGTTTTAATTGCTAAAGTCATATTTTTAACTGTGGATTGTGGATTTTTATCATATTTGGTCTTTTTTTATTTATATAAAAATTACTATATTTCTAAATCTGTGTGGTGTCCTTTTTGTACTGTTTCACTGCTTTGATGTGTGTGTTGGTCCAAATACTTTACACATTGCCTCTGTGTTAAGCTCTGCTGCTCGAGCCAAGCTACCAAAGGGGTGAGCGGTGGTTAACCGGGTGTGTTTCTCCTTTGCCCTGACTAGAGTGAGGGACCTTGTTTGGATGGGGGCAACCTGACTGCCAACCTAAGACCCCATTTCTAACATGGCCATAATGCAAAAGAAAAGATTACATCTGCATTTGTCTTGGAATGTTATGGATTGGGTGATAATATAATGGGGCAGTTGGGGAATAATGCAAAGATCACTCAGACACAAGGCGAAGGCTGTGCTATTGCAAGAAAACACGCCTGGTGAGAAATCGAGCCACTTTATAGGAAGATACAGTTACTGTTTTCTAGTACATGCACGCCTTACTACTGAATCCAGAATAATCAGAGTAGTATGTCAGGTACAAAAATAACAATCTTTAACAATTTTGTAGCCAAAATATTGACTAGCACATAATCAAATGTATAAAGATTAGGGTATGATGGTGACACAGCAGCAGGTAGCTTCCCTAAAGGTTCATAGAGGTCTTGGATGAATGTTGGGTCTTATGTCAATCTGTGGAAGTTGGATTCAAGGGGTTTTCAAGGAAATGGAACTCGTAATGGAGTGAGAAGTCAGTTGGCAGTTAGTGACAGCGGTGTGGCGACTCCTTCTCTCGTTCTGTTGTGATGCTATTACTTGGAAAATAAACTTTACCTACCTTGATTAACACTGTGTATTTATGATGGCCATGAGCAAACGACAACAGGATAATTCTCGTCAGATGTGCAGTCAGACCCTCCATCAACTGCTACCCCTTCAGTGAAGCCAATCGCTCTTCATCCGGTGGTATGTGGAGTACCTCTTCAGCATTTAAGATGCCAAACAGGTATCGTGCAGTTCTCAATCTGGTATTCCCCATTGTGAGTAAGTTTTTTTCTTCTCTCCCAAATTCCTATATGGGTCACTGTTCCCATGCACACCACAATTCCATGAAGATGTGTCCACATCACCATCATCTGCCATTTTGCCTTAAGCTCACACCACTTCTGCACTGACTGTTCCTACGTCAACTGTGCATGTTGAAAATTTGCTTTGGGACTCTAGGTGATTCGATCCTCATTGTTTTAAATTTGGAGTGCGGACATCATTCCATTTCAGCAGAGTGGGGGTTCTAAGTTTGGAGTACTACCATCTTTACACTTCAGCGGTGTAGTTCTTTGTCCATTACTTTCAAACTACTGTAGGGTGGCATATTTACTTAATTTCTGTCAGTGATACATGAAACGTTTGCACAATGCAGCAATCCATCGTAGAACCATTAAGGGTTGACGGTGAACTCTGCTCCGCCGGCGGACTTTGGGGAGTTTTGCCCACTCCATGCTTCTCTTGGAGCATGGAGTCAGGCAAAAACGTCACCATCCGCAAAGTGGTGGAGTTTACAGCCCACCCTATAAATCTTCAACTTCCTTTCACACTATACGCGCTTCAAGCAAAAAATAAACGCCCGTCCCCCTGCAGGGCCTCGGAACAGTAAAAGTGAATGTAGCTGGTTAAAAGGTCAGGCGGAGCTGCTGAGGCTGGAAATTGTAATTTGTAATGGGTTAATCTGCACAACTGCCTTCAAAGGAATGAGCAGGAATGCGCGCGCTCTGACGGCTCACTGTGGAATCAGGGCTGATTCCGAAGAAAGGCGTTCACTGCACTCGAGTATCCTAAATCACAGTGTATCATTATTACTAACTTTAGTAATCGTGCAGTTTCCTTGAGTACTCCATTGTGCCTACCTAAAATGAAACCTCTCATTATTTAATGCCGCAGCCCAGCCTATGTCTAGTGTCGATCCAATGCTCTAATACTAGGTCTACTCTTACACTGTCAATACGGCCCACTTACAGGCCACTATCTGACAATAACAAAAAGGTACAGGAGGCTTTGTTGTCCACACCTAATTTTACCTTGTAGATAGCTATAGAAACAGCAGCCAGAATTGAGAGCACAACTTTGTTTATGGGACAAATGACTTTGACGGATAGTAAATCTCATAGTCATAAACATCAAGCACAAGAGAGCAGAGGGTGAAAAAATCCCTGGTGAACAAAAAGTCTTTTGAGTGTTATAGGTGTGGGAGTTATTCACAATTAGGCAATGTATTTATCTGTCCTGTTCCTGATTGCACAAATGCAAAATGTATGAAAAGGGGGCATTTTGCCAGGTTTTGAAGGTCCACTTACACTGTTGGACCCAAAAAGATTCACTAGATAGACAGAATCAAATTGAGCAATAATGATGCTACTATGAGGGACGAAAATTAGGGTTTAGCTATCAAACGCATGGATGTTTCTAATGTTGCAACTTCAAGCAATACAGAAGCAGTTTTGGGGTTGTTGGTGAACTATTGTCCACATTGTACATTAAAGAGTGACTGAATAGCGGTAAAGGTTATGGAAGATTCTGGATCTCTATTTATGTTAATCAGTGAGAAGATCTTGCAAGAGTTATTTTAGCAAGTTTTCACTTGGGAATCCCTTAATTCATCCTGTAGAATATGGAGATAAATCTACAGAGGTGGGTGAGTTTGATGTGAACATCAAGTTTAAAGGCAGTATTACGACAGGTGTAGTTTGTGTAGAAAAAGACGATTCCTTCACTGTGGCTTAATCGAAGGAATCTTTAGAATACTGTCAGATCCTAACAATTCTGAGCAGGTTGTGTTAGGAAAGGGGCATTAGAAAGTTCACTCTGTTGTCAGTGATGAATGGTGAGTGCTTATCCTGTGCGTTTTCAAGAGAAGTTAGGTCTGTTTAAAGTATTTGTGTACAAAATTCCGGTTGTAGACAATGTGCATCCTGATGTACACAAGGTTCGCAGAGTGCCAAAAGCTTTGAGGTATGAGTTAAAAAAGGACGTAGACAAACTTTATGCACAAGAAGTTATGGAACCAATTGAGAGTTAAAACTAGTTGACCGATTGTTTTGGCTCGAAAAGCCAATGGCTCCTTGTACATGTGTGTGGATTGATGGATTTTAAATACTCAAATTTGGGTGAATAGGCATCCTCTTTTTAATATTACAGAGATGTTGTCCACTTCTTAGGGAGGTACATTTCTCGGTGTATTGGACATGACCTCAGGTTATTACAAAAGTATGTTTGATTCAAGGCATCTTGCAGTCTTCATTACATCAGGGAGCTTATTAATTTAAACACATGCTATTTGGCTTAGTTTACGCTTATATAACTTTCAGAGGATTGTGGAGAGTTTGTTCATGGAATGAAGGTGTTACAGAGCTTTTCAGGATGGTATGCTGGTTAATGGATGCGATTGAAAGCAGTATGATGATGTGTTGCCTCAAGTATGGTCCATTTTAAAAGAAAGGGGAGTCACACTTAGTGCCAAAAATGTAAATTTGGGACTTCAAGCATTGATTATTTGGGTTACAAATTATCAGCCAATGGTGTTGAACCTAAAAGAAGTCTTATTAAGGCCACTGAAGATTTTGCTCCTCCTACGAACAAAGCTCTATTGCGATCGTCCATGGGATTGCTGGACTCTTACTCAAGATTTATTCCCAAATGTGCTGAAAAAACCTTTAGTATGAGGAAACCAATGAAAAATAATGAGAACTTTGAGGACAGTGATATGTGTGGGACGGAATTCAACTTTGTAAAGAAGGAGATAGCTCATGTTATTTCCACTGAAATCTTTTGATGCATACAATGAGATTATTGTTATGATGCATACTAGTTAGAGAGGTTTGGGTCTAATGTTGCAAAAAAGAAGAGAGTGGAGAGAAGAGGTTGCTCTGTTTGCTGCAGAAAATAAAAAAAGAGCAGAATCATGTTCTGTGGTGGGCAGAGAAGCTCTGGCATGTTGGTGGGGCTTCTACCATTTTAATCCATATTTGTGGAGAACACAGTTCACTGTGTGTTTTGACCACAAACCACTTATAGATCTTTTTACCACAAAAGAGGGAGGAAGAGCTACCCCAAGAATTGCCAGATGGCAGAACAGATTACATGAGTATGATTATAATGTGGAATATGTTCCAGGAGCCAGGAATCTGCTGGCTGCTTGTCTCTTGTGACTTCCTGGAAATGACCAAAGGAGAAATAATAAATTTTGGATGATCTGGTACCCATGTGCATGGTTGAATGTCACTCTGAGGGGGCCATGCCACAGGATGGTTAGGTGACTGCATTCAATCAGGATAAGGCAGTAACAAAGTAAGCGATGGTATTATCAGAAGGGGGAATCATTGGAGGTCATGCAAGGAATTGAGTAACAAGTATAAACTTATAAATATGTGTTTGAGAAAACGTTCATACTCAACGGTCTTCTTTTTCGGTCGGATGTGTTGTTTTGTCTTTAGCTTATGAGGGGCACATGGAAATGGGAGCAATGAGAATATATTTTGTGGTCAGGCTTGGACAAAGTATCAAACCCTTTGTGCATGACTGCATTTCTTGTGCCATCAGGGACAAAGCCCAAGTCGCTGTTCCTGGTTCCATCAAGGCTATAGCTGTTTCCAACAAGGCTTGGATCACACTAACTGTGGATGGTATAGGTCCCATGGTAGTTTCAGGGTGGGTGCATGAGTATGCCATTGTAGTCATCTATTTCTACTGTTGGTGGCCGGAAGTCAAATGTGTAAGGACAACTATTAACACTAAGGTAACTGAATTTTTGGAGTCTGTATTTGCAAGAGAATGGGTTACAGATGAATTTTAATGGATACTGATAGCCAGTTCACATCTTCTTAATTTGTTGCATTAGTGTAACATTTAGGTGTGAAACATTCTAAAACCTTATTGTGCCATTCCTGGAGTAATGGTCTTGTTGAGAGGTTTAATAGGGTCATCAAAGATAAGGTGCAGCTTGCCAAAGCCAATGGGTTGAGTTGTATTTTTGAGCAAAATAAACTTTTTGGGGCTGTGAGGAAGATGAGGCTTCCTGTTGGAAACTCAGCATGAAATCTCAACATGGAATGTGGTATGGATGACATGCTAGGATTCCAGGGAGTGGCAGTTAGCCAAGGCTTTCTCTCCCAAGGAGCTATCTATACTGCGCTTCAATACATTTTTCTTACCTGAATCCATCTATGTGCAGTCATTTATAATTGTGGATATGGAACTAGTGACAAGCGAGTTGCGGGAGAGAAGCCTGGAGCTTTAAAGTGGAAACGTTTTTTTATTGAAGATGGTGTCAAGAGTGCAGGAGTGCCCTGGGGCTGTAAGGAAGATGGCCAAGGCTTTCCTCTGGAGAGTGAGTTGGCTGGAGTGAATACCAATTCACTGTTGAAGTCTTCAGAGGTGGTGAGAGGCTTTTGAGATGATCATGTGTGAGCTGGCCAATGACGCATATTGCAAGCATGACTGTGTGCAGTATCCCCTAAGCTACACACGGGACGATTGTGCACAAGTCAGCTGAGCAGAGCAGCCAGAGCCTGTAGGCTCAACATGAAGTTGAACCTGAGAAGGTGAGAAGTGACGCAGGGCATCCTATGAAGGGTCTGGTATTGCACCCTATTCTTTATGTGTGCAAGCTGTTGGCCATAGTGGGGGATTATTAAAAACTTGCTGACGTGAAAGAAGGTGATTGGCATGCCTCTGCCAATGTTACCAGTGTGGATAAGACTGAGAGTGATTTGGACACTTTTAATTTAGTAGTACGGTGATTCACACACCTGCAACCACAACTATTAGTGCGCGCATTAAAGAATCAGTGATTTGCACACTGTAAACGTTAAATGAAATTTACAGACTATTATCAAAAGTTTTAGGTTTATATATTCAGAACCAGTAATGTTAACATTATAAAGTCAAACATTTACATACCAAAGTTAATTTTGTTGGAAAGAAAATGGAGGGCATTACTGCACCAGAACCCTGTTTATCTAGTCCAGGGGAGCCAGCTCTTAATTGGGTGTAATGGAAAGATGGATTCCAAGCCTATTTAGAGGCTATAGGGGGTGATGTATACATTGTTAAACGAAAATTTGCTATAATTAAATACTGTCTAGGCCTTGATAGAAGAAGAGTTCTGCTTCATTTGCCGAAATTGTCACAAGATGAAGAAGATGATGATGAGGGAGATGTATCAATTAGATTTCAATTATGTATCAATTAGATTTCCACTATAGGAAAAAGACACATGAAGATGTAGCTAGACATACATTTTTGGGAACAGGTCAACTACCTAATAAATAAATTGATGCATTTGTAAGCGATTTAAGGGTATTGGCTGCTGGGTGCAATTATGGATCCTTTTGGGACCAGATGATGCTTGATCAGTTAGCACATAGAGTAGGTGAAGTTAAGCTACAAGACAAAGGGGGTTATTCCAACTTTGGAGGAGGTGGTAATCCGTCCCAAATGTGACGGATTTACCACCAGCCGTATTACGAGTTCCATAGGATATAATGGACTCGTAATACGGCTGGTGGTATATCCGTCACTTTACCGTCACTTTTGGGACGGATTACCACTTCCTCCAAAGTTGGAATAACCCCCAAATTGTTTTTGGTGGATGATCTTACTTTGAACAAAGCAATAAACATAGCTCACCAACTGAAGGAATGAAATTGGGTATGAAAGAGTTAACACACAATCTACAGAGGATGCACATGTAGTAAGTAAAGTAAAAAGAGTGCAGGCAAATTGAACAAAAGTGTAGCTATTAAAACCAAGGCTATTGGACGGGGTACAGCTATAATGGGAATAAAAGGGAATGCATGTTTTAAGTGTGGATTATCTGGTCATTTTGCTAATGAAAGATAATGCCCAGCTATTAGGGAGATTTGCAGATATTGTAAAGTTAAAGCTCATGCTAGGGCATGCCAAAGCAAAACTTGCAGTAGTAGTGATAGTGCTGATGGTTATAAAGACAATTCATGTCAAGTCAAATAAGTCATGAAGAGTGAAAATGTAATACACTAACAGTATGTACTAGAAGTGTATGAAGTAATGAAAAACAAAAAAAGATGCACCATTTTGTGTTTTGGAGATTGGATGTGTAGACATAAAGATGATGGCAGACACTGGGGCAACCACCAGATATCAAATATTAGTAGTGTATGGAAACAAACCAATTGATGTGATTGGATATTTTCCATCATCTTTGGCTTACAAGGGAAAAACTACTGACATGAAAATATTTGTGGCAAAAGAAGGATTGTGCTTATTGGGGTGGCCACAGCAGAGGGATCTAATAATTACACTTGATTATAATTATCCTGATCAGGCGTTGGGATATGAAGATTTTATTGGTCAAGCGAATGAGGACAATATTGTGGACTGGAAGAATTTGTTTACAAAAGTTTTTTTAAGATGATTTAGGTTTGGTAAAAAATGTATACATAAGATCACTCTTAAAGAGGGGGCAGTAGTTAAAATTCATAAAGTCACAAATGTGCCCATGTTGATGAGAAAGCCATTAAAAGAAGAATTGGAAAGCAGTGGAGATTAGGTGTAATTGAAAAAATTGAATCTTCTGAATAGTTGTCGCCAGTAGTGGTAGTACATAAACCCAATGGAAAGATCAGACCATGCATGGATTTAAGATATCTCAATAACTGTAGATGAGTGGATCACCATCCTTTATCTAATGTAAGAAAAAATTTATCGGTATTGAAAGGGGCCACAGTGTTTACCACATTAGATCTTTCTAATGCATATCATCAGATTGCTCTACATGAAGATAGTAAACCTTATACATCTTTCACTACTCCTGAAGGAGCGTATCGTTACAAAAGAATGCCTTCTGGACTAGTTTCAGAGAACAATGCATAAATTGTTTAAAGATATAAAATATGTATTGTATTTCCAAAACGAAATCTTAGTGTTTGGGAAGACAAAGAAAGAACATGCTGAAACCTTGGTTAAAGTATTGACCACTTTGGAGAATAGTTGGTTAACTTTAACCAAAGAAAAGTGTAAATCTGAACTGGAATTTGTCCACTATTTGGCTCATGACATTGGTAAACATAGATTTCCCGGTAAGAGTAACTTGTTCAAAGCCATTTGAAGAGGCAGCTGGACCAAAGGACAAGGACCAACTCAAATAATTTTTAGGTGTGGCAGAATATTATGCCAAGTTTATTCCTATTTTTTCCCTTAAAACAACACATGTGAGGGAGCTGATGAAGAAAATCACAAGTGTGTATGGGATAATAACTATAGATGGGAATTCAGCAATTTAAAGAAAAATATTGCAAATCATTTGATACTAAGGGCCTGATTTAGCTATTGGTGGAGGGGTTACTCTTTTACGACGTTGATGGATATCCCGTCCACTGAAATTTAAATCCCATAGAATATAATGGGATTTAGATTCAGGCGGATGGGATATCTGTCAACATTGTGATGGAGTAACCCATCCACAAATATCTAAATCAGACCAAAGTGTATGTCTATAATAATGACTGATGCTAGTAATGTAGGGATGGGTGCTGTGTTAATGCAAGAACACAATTAAAAAATGGCAACCTTTGCTTTTACATCAAGGCCACTGAGAGGGGCAGAACTAAATTATTCAACACTAGAAAAAGATACGGCATGTTAGTCCGGCGTTGAAAATTTCAGAAAATATGTGTATGGTATGGAATTTGAGATAAGGACAAATTATTGTCCTTTAGGGGATCTGTTTACTACCAAAGGATGTAGAAGAGCAACATCTAGAGTGGCAAGATAGCAGTACAGATTACAGGAATTCTACTTTCATGTGAAGTATGTTCTTGGTGCTAGAAACATACTAGCATATTGTTTGTCGAGACTTCCGGGCCAGACATTGAAGATATGGATGACATGCTAGGATTCCAGGGAGTGGTAGTTAACCCAGGCTTTTTCTCTCAAGAAGAATCTATTTACACTGTGCTTCTATAAATCTTTCTTACCTGAATCCACTGACATTCAGTCACTTATCATTGTGGATAGAGCAGACTACTAATGCTGATACTGATGCATCACCTTTTGTGTTGCTGAAGGGTAGGATTCCTTTGTCCACGATGTTGAGGAACTGGATGAGGGTGTTTTCTGTTTCCAAGACTAAGGGCCTCATTATGAACACAGTGGGATTTCCCGCCGTGTTCAGGCTGGGGGTCTATACACACCCCCCCCAGCCCATTGAGGACCCCACCGGACGAATAAACAAACAGTGTTTCCACTAACCGGCCCAGCGGAATGCTGGGCCTGCACATTGCTGACGGCATCAATGTAGCAGTGCGGCGGGTGCCGCTGCACCCGTTGCGCATATCACTGCCCGTAAATCGGGCAGTGACATGCGCGACGGGGCTCTGCACAGGGGCCCCTGCACTGCCCATGCTAAGTGCATGGCCAGTGCCGGGACCACCATTCCATCGGCCATTTCCTGGCAGGGGAAACCGCCAGGGAAAGGCTGGTGGACACAGGTTCTTTATCCAGCGGGCAGGGCTGCCCTGTCGGATAAGGAACTTTGCTATCGTCAGGCTGCCTGGCGGCGGTGGCGGAGTTCCGCCTGTGGCGGTCTCGCCATGGACATTATATGGCGGTCCGGAACGGCATGCCGGTGGCGGTAGCCGGCATGGCCGTCCGGACGTCCATGTTCATAATGACTGCCTAAGTTGGAAGATGTGGGAAAAAGATTGCAGGCTCAGGGAATGTATGTTGGCAAGAGTGGTAGGAGTGTTTGGAGATTATATGAGAGTCAAGATTTCAAGTATTTAACCAAGGGACAGTCTAAGTTTTATGTGCCTAAAAAAAGTGATGGTGAAGAAGAGTGTGATGAAACTGGATGATGGAACATGGTGGAATAGAGGCAAAATTTCCGTGGCTCATGATGTAGATCATGGAGTTTCAGATGTGGTCAATGGATGGGCCGTGCATGGCGTGAATGAGGAAGAACGGAATCAGTTGGAAGGACAGTGTGTGGAACATCTGTATGGCACTTGCAGTTACTAAGAGAAAGGTTCCCAACAAGTTTCATGATTTCGTAATGAAAAGTAGTTTTGTAGTACACTTAAAGGGTAGTTTTTAAAAAGAATTTAGCAAATTGTGTGAGTAGTATTTTTAGTTGTGTTTTGTTATTATTGAAAACATGTGCAAGGCGGTGTTGTTTTGGGGCTTATGCTAATCTGTGGAATTATGGGTTTGCAGGATTTCCACGGGAATGTAACTTGGAATGAAGCGAGGAGACAGTTGACAGTTGGTAACAGCGGTGTGGTGGCTCCTTCTTATGTATGTTGTGATGCTATTACTTGTAAAATGAACTTTACCTACACTGATGAGCACCACATCTTTTTAATGAATAAGAGAGGCACGGGCTCCAATCTTTCAGGGCAGACATGAACTACCGCTTACAGCACACTTCACTAACACCCTTACTACCAGGACACTACCAGTCAAAGATAAGGGTGTGTGCAAATTACTAGATGGCAGGGCTCGATGGATGGGAACCTTATAACGCCAAAGAAAGCAGGTTGCAGATGATAACTCTGTAATGACAAGGGTAGGAAAGATGGGATCAAGTGCCCAGGAATCAAGAAAGTTATTCCATTAAACTGCAACAACCCTTGAATTATTTGGAGGTAGTTTGATTTTTGCCTAAAACATGCTAGATCAGCAGTTATTAACCTTTTGACTTCTCTGGACCACCACTGAATCATTACTGGAATTCAGGGACCCCAAAGAGTCTTTATTGAAAGCGGGGGACCCCCAGCATAAGCAAATTCTATGATTCTGGACCTCAAAACAATCCACAAAAATACAAAATGATTTTCTTCACAATCAGGTTTTCAAGTATTCAATGTTGCTTCCTTACTTTATTCATTTTAATTGATTAATTGTAATATTATTTAATTTTGTAAAACAGTCGCAGACCTCCTGAGTAGGCCTTGCAGATCCCCAGGTGTCCTCGGACCACAGGTTAAGTCCTAGATGATCCCAAGTCCAGAGTTCTTTGATGAACAAGGTGGGTAAGGACTCTTCCCCCCAGGTCAGACATGAGTTTCAAGTTCTTTAAAGATTCAACACATTTGGAGTTGCCTATAAAATAACACATGTTTGGCTTCTATTGTTTGGATCAAAGGTCCCTTGTTAGAGGTGAGACCAAAGTTAATGGGGTCCAGGGGGAGGGAGTGTGAAGGGACAAGCCACAGCAGATCTGAATAAAAGTTAACTTGTAAATACATATATTAAAGCCATTTTCACAACGCTCACTGTTCAAACAAGAGCTGGGATAAGATTTAAGAAAATGTAAATGAGAACCATCATAAGTATGCCGTGTTACTGTCCCAGCCAAACAATATAATCAAGATAAGTACCTTTATCATGTCTTTTTTACACTAGAAATGTAATTCCCTTCATTAACTGAACTCACAGTAATAAATGAACGGGTTTATGTGCCACAAGAACAATTTCTGATGTTAGTCCATGATACAATAGGCGACAAAGGATACCTGCAGGATTTATCTGGTTATGTGCAAATGAGTCTCACTGACCCCGGAAGAGTGAGACCCAAATGAAATATCACTATCCAACATCTAATCTTTAAGGGTGTACTAACCAAGGAGACCCCCTCCACTGAGTTAGTAAGTTTTTGTTGGACTCTGAAGGAAGTTAGAGCTTGAGCCATCATAGGATTCTCTACCTTGGGCAACATTTGTGCCAGCTCTTACCAAAGCCTATCATTTTACACCATTAGGTATGCAGTAAATCAATACACTGATCTGTCAGGGCTCATCCACCTTAGAAAATAGAGCATTCTTCAAGCCTCTACAGATAAAGACAATATCCAAGACCTATGTTAATTTGATTGGAGGTTAAATGGGTGGATGGCATGAGCTGGGAGGCAGTGCTAATACCCAAGATTCATCCAGGGTCTTGACTTGCACAATACAATATTCATAACAGGGTGTACAGATGTTGAGCTTCCGTAGGGCTAAGAATGATTTATGCCTGAGAGCCTCTAATCAATGGGACATGTTTTTATGGGGTTATGCTTCAAGGTACACTGTTATGCCTATGCCCCTACAAGCTAAAATGATGTTGTTACTAGTCTTGGTGAAACTACAGAGGAGGCCATCAAGTGTCAAGGTGAAGAAGGGGTTTATTAATTAGAATTAATTATACAGGACACCATGTGGAAAAATAAGCTCTGTCTCAGATCTTTTAACTGTCCATTCAGCTGGCATGACTTTCAACTCACAAATGTTCTTCTTCCTCACTGGAAAAGGCAACCTTTTCTAGGATGCTTAAGATATCTTCCAGTGTGTCACTGTGTCCTTTCTTGTGCCTTCCATATAGAAAATTATTACTTGGCAATACCGGATACATTTTACATCCTTGAACAAATTATGTAGCAATCTCTGGAAGTTAGAGGCTACAATGGCCAACTCAGAAGGAAGAACTGGAATGAGCCCTCTGAGGTTAGACAGGCTGTAATGCCTTTCCAGTCAGGATGTAGTGGTATCTGGTGGTATGCAGACTTTACATCTAGTTTACTATACTCTGTTGTTCCTTCTAAGGTGGCCAGCATCTTATTTATGTTGGGAAGTGGATAGCTATCCAACATTATATTCTTACTTACAGTGCATAGATTGATCATTGCAATTTCCCCATCTTTACTTGTTGATATTACCACTAGTGATAGCTACTCCGTGGTTTCTACTAGTTCAATAATATCATTACTTGTCAACCTTTGTAGCATCATTTTAACCTCTTGTCTTATAGATAATGCATAGGCCTCTTTCGATGGCATACTGGCACATATCCAGTTTTCATTTAAGTCTGGTGTTCATGACCCTTTAACTTCCCAGCTATCTTTTCAAATAAATGACTATACATATGCAACTCGTCTCCATATTGTCTTCAACAACCAACACCTGTTACCCATGTTTAAGTTTCAGAGTCATGCAGAATTCATATTGCTGTTACCATACCAGTACTGCTGGGCTTTTTCCTGCCCACAGATGTCAGGCATATAGGCCCTCATTATGACTTTGGCAGTCATTGAGCCAGACCACCAAAGCCACGGGTGCCAGAAGATCGCCAGTGCTGGTGGTCTTCCGCCCACCATATCTTCTGTGGACCTCCAGGTTGGGGATGCTCATCTCTGGCCCACCGGGTCCGCTCCTCCCCGGCGGTATGAGTGGGGATGTGGCAGGTTGGCAAAGGCCAACCTGCCACACTCATACTGCGGGGGGTTTCACTGCCAGTCTGTTGGCGGTGAAACCACCACCTTTGCCATGGAGGTCAGAAGACCACCAGCGTCATAATGACCCCCTTATATCTATCCTTAAATTCAATTATCTCTTTCCAAAACTCCACTAGATCAGTACTTACTGCATTGTATCCATCTAATTTCTTGATCGTTGACTTTAGACACTTGTCTGGCCGCAATTTCGTCCAGGGCATTATAGTATGCAGTGAGCATGAACCTACTTCAAATGTCACTCGCCTGTCATCTACTTTTACAGCATTACTCTTTTTTAGTATTTACATAGTATCATTTTCTTAAAATCTGTTTTATCTTTAACACGAAGAACTATGTTTTATTTTTCTGGCAGCAAATCTACTCTTTTGTTTGCTTTTATTGATGATCTACACATACATGTGAAGTGCCCCTTGCCATGACACTTATCCCACCTTTTATATTGCACTTGGGGAGGAGTTTATTCATTAGAATTAAGGGGGTCATTCTGACCCCGGCGGTCTAAGACCGCCGGGGCCAGGGTCGGCGGGAGCACCGCCGACAGGCCGGCGGTGCCCCGCAGGGCATTCTGACCGCGGCGGTTCGGCCGCGGTCAGAAGAGGCAAACCGGCGGTCTCCCGCCGGTTTACCGCTGCCCTTAGAATCCCCCATGGCGGCGCAGCTTGCTGCGCCGCCATGGGGGATTCTGACACCCCCTACCGCCATCCTGTTCCTGGCGGTTCGCCCGCCAGGAACAGGATGGCGGTAGGGGGTGCCGCGGGGCCCCTGGGGGCCCCTGCCGTGCCCATGCCAATGGCATGGGCACGGCAGGGGCCCCCGTAAGAGCGCCCTAAAAAGTATTTCAGTGTCTGCTAAGCAGACACTGAAATACGCGACGGGTGCAACTGCACCCGTCGCACCCCTGCAACTACGCCGGCTCAATTCTGAGCCGGCGTCCTCGTTGCAGGGGCATTTCCTCTGGGCCGGCGGGCGCTCTTTTGGAGAGCGCCCGCCGGCCCAGAGGAAAGTCTGAATGGCCGCCGCGGTCTTTTGACCGCAGTGCGGTCATTCAGCGGCGGTACCCTGGCGGACGGCCTCCGCCGTCCGCCAGGGTCAGAATGAGGCCCTAAGTCTGTTCAACCCACATGCATCTCTTTTCAGGAATGGTCTAGGATTGAACACTTGTGGGGAAAGATGAACGTTGCTGTAAACATAAAGAAGGTCACCACACTGGAAAACTCGCAGATTATGAACTTCTGGTACACCAAAAATAACTAGCTGCAGAAAGGGTGGGTTTGCCTCAAGAAGTGTGAAAAAGCTTGGGCCCATGGAATAACTATCATGCATCACAATGAACAGGTGATCTGTGCAGCTTTTATTGTTCACAGATGGAGTGCCCTCTGCGAACTGCACCTGAGGATTTGACTCTTTCTATTTGGTTCTTCTGCACCCCCAATAGTGACCTTAGATGCACAGATTATGATGAAGCTTGTAAAACGTTTTCATTGATGACTTTAATAAGGTGCACCTGGTGTAATAATTCGAAGCACCAGCTATGATATCTCTACTCTCTATAACAGGCTGAGTAGACCTCTGGATCCATTGTCAATGAGCAATTTCATCCTTAATGACACATTGACAAGTAGTGGAATCAACAATATTATACAATCACTATCAAATGGTCAGCATTTTCAAGACAACAGCCTGGATTTGCATTTTTTACAGAATGAAGTAGGCTATTAAATTATGGAATCATTCAGTTCCTTATTAAATTGAGTACTTACACATGAAGTGACTTTTAGAAAGATAAGCACTTCCTGTGTATTTTACATCCTTCTTCAGTTAACGTCACCTCTTGGTATCTTTAAGGTATAATTCCAGACCAATGCACCGCAGAACAGGGAGGTAGAAAGCCAGGTGATGTGACTGGTACCAGCGTGAGCTAAAATCTACTTCCATGACGAGGTTCCGTTTAACGCTACTTTGATTTAATTTTGCCTACTTAACCAGATTCAGAGATGAAATTAGAAATATAGGGCCAGATGTATCAACAAACCAATTTGTGATTCTCTAATAGCGATTTTTAAGAAATCGCTATTTCGGAATCGCAAAATGGTATGTATCATATTTGCGATTCGGTAATAGCGATTTCTTAAAAATCGCAAATGCTATCACCGAATCACAAATTGCGATACCTGCCCCATTTGCACCTATGGGGCTGTAGGCCCATATTTGTGATTTTTTTGCATTTCCCAAATTCCAGTTAGGAATTCGCAAATTTGTGAAATGTAAAAACCCAGGGTGCTGGTGGCCTAAGGGGCATGTGTGTGTTACATGCCAATTTTAAAAATGCATCCAGCATAAACAAATCCGACTTTATCGTTTTGCAGAAAAGCAAAATAAGTAGATCTTAAACAACTCATGGCTAACATCACAGCATTTTGTGACTTTCAGCTTGATCACCTTCACTCCACATAACAATCCCTACAATAAAACAAAGTGTTTTTTTTTCAAATTAAACTAAAATCATTTTCAAGGAAAGAGTTTGTTCTGCTGCTTGCACAATAAGGCCCATGTTGAGCATGGGTTTTCATTGCCCTTGCCCCACTCAAGTGGGCTCAAGGGCAACGCAAAACCTAGAATTATATTTACCAAGCCATGCAAGGCCTCCTGGCAGTACTAATGAGCAGGCTCCTCCTTTGGTCCCACCCATTCCTGTGTGGTCAGCAAGCCTTGCGGATGCCACAACAACCAGGGGTGGCTCCTCTGCTATGGCGGCAGAGCATCACCCCCGCTAGCAGCAGCAGCTGCAAACCTTTAAAAATAATAAAAATAATATGATAATAAACAATGTTTCATACTGATTTATTTTTAAAGGGGCGGGCTATGGGGGATGACAGGCTCAGCACTCCCCCTCAGTGCGCATGTATGTTTGGCCGGCCGTCTCAGCCCGGCCAAACACACATGCTCATAGGGCTCTCCCCAACCCGGCACTGTGTTGCTGGGTTGGAGACAGCAGGCAGAGGCTCCCAGTTTGCCTCGGAGCACCGAGCCAGGGTGCTCCAGCCAATCGTAACGCTGCTATGAGTAGCGCTAGGATTGGCTGCAGGGCAGGCTGGGAGCCTGTGCCTCCAGTGCAGCGGTGTAGTTGTCAAGTGGTTAAGGTAATTTTTTTTAAATGTATTTTTTACTTTTGTTTTGTTCCTCCCTTCCCTCGCCCCGCCACTTTGCGCCGTCACCAGCCGCGACTGACAACAACCTGTGAAACACTAGCAAACGGTGGATTCAAAGCAGAAAAGTGTGGGGCCAGTGACTTTTCTTCCAGCATCGAACTGAGCAATTCTATGCCTGTGGCTGAATTCACATTCGAGGCAGTGAGACCCAAGGATTACCAATGTAGATGGCCGGTGACACAGCCTTCAGAGACTCATAATATGAATTTGACAGTGAAAGCAGAGCACCACGCTACACTTTGGCACTAGATATTGAGGCATCTCCTTTACTGTTCAGGCTGTCAGTCACTGGAGGGGAGGTGCCCAACGAAGCAGCTGACAATGCATAGTTGCAACAATGCACCACAAAGACGCAGCAGCACCTACAAGGACAGACTACCTCACCATTACAACAAAAAGCCACAGAACAAATACACACAAAAATATTTGTGACAGCATAGCACCTCCAGGAACATAATTTCATAAAGTGGAGGTAAATTGGTGTTTGCAACAAAAATCTATGAAGATATAAATATATTTCCTTACTGTCATCCATATGCCCCCATCCAGCAATCTCACAGCTGTGCCCAGGTGGAAAATGAACTCCCTCTTCTGGTAAACAGATCGTCTGAACAAACTGTGTCTTCTTTGCGCAGCCTTTGTTGTTCTTTTTTAGTTTAATCAATGCTACAGTATTGTGTAAAGAAAAAGGACAATATTGTTTTGTGTGACAGTGTGTTTGAAAGGAAAAGATTTTAACTCGTTACAGTAAAATAATATCACTTATCGTTGAAAAATTATTATTGCACTCACCAATATCATTTTCGGTCTGACTAAATATAGAGAAGTGGTCATATAGGACATATCTGTCTATTTCAAAGGTCTGTGTTACATCCGTTGATTTGTTGAAGAAATGTTGTCCTAGAACCACTCTGACTGTCGATTTCTTTGGACTGCAAAGCAAAAAACAGATAAAAAAAAACACAGGCAATAAAAACTAGAATTGCATGATTAACTTTTCTCTATGGCTGTTATTTTTCAAAGCGTAAAACATTTGTTTTTGAGGAGATAACTAAGAACTGACCTAAATAGCTACAGATTTTTTACATCTTCATATAGCATTTTAATAGAAAAGGAGAACATGACACATAATGCAGCATCATCAAGAAAATCGAAGGAGACATGAGGACAAGAGGACCTAACCCCCACCACCCTCCAGGTTTACATATATTTGACATCCAAGAGAAGTCCAACGATGCACCAAGGTGCTCACCTGACCCTGCCGTCCCACTCCTCCCTTAGCAAGTACCCTGTTCACAAAATTAGGGAGTCAACCGTAGTCATTCAAAACAGTAGAAGACATTCCCCCCCAAGACAGCGTTACACTACAGTGAAGATTGGTCTAATGGGGGGGGGGGGGCAGGTCAGGGTGGGTCGTAATCAGAGGCTGAGGAAGAGAAGACTCATAAGTCAGAAGCTCTCAGTGTCTTAGATTGGTGAGATGTATTCCCCCTGTTCTGTTTTGTCGGCGGATGTGCGTGACAAAGGGATGCCATATTGCTTCAAATTTGGCCACTCTGTCCCTTAGAATAGCAGTAGGTTTTTCCATTGCATATAGATTCCATATCTTTCTCCAACCACAGGTTTAATGTGGGCCCTTGAGGTTGTTTCCACATTTGCGCTATACAAATAATCTTGCAGCTAAAAGTCGAAGGGAAAGAAATCGCACCCGTGCAGTCGACAAGGGAAGGGCTCTCCTCGCACCCAGGTTACCTAGGAGGACAAGCAGTAGATCACGGGGCAGTGTAACGTTAGTTATACTGAGTATGGTAAGAAGGACCTCGTCCCAGAATGTTTGCACTCTTGGGCACATCCACCAGGTGCGTAGGAATGTACCCCTTTCAGCAAGAATCCGATCTCCCAAACATTCTCTGTAGCCGTACTGGTGTTAAATACCAGCATGTGAGGCATTTGTAGGAGTTTTCTTTATAACAGACGCAAATTGAGGACTCACATGCCCTTTGCCAAATCATTCCCCAGGTATCCTCAATGATGTCAATCTCTAATTCCCTTTCCCATTGCTTCATGTATGCGTGTTTCGTTGGTGGGGTAAGGCTGAGTATATAGCAGTATAACCATGAGATGCCTTTGCGTCTGACATTTGAAAGATACAATGATTCTAATGGTGATTACTCTCTTTCCATGGCCAGACGAGCGGTGGTTCATCCACCTCAGTGTAAGGCTTGTCCTACTTTATATGTGTCTCTTTGAGTCAGGGCAAATTTCTCCGGCAAGGACTCATTCGAGCGCAAATCGGCATTATCATAGAAATCCCTCAGTTTGGGGGCTCAGCCACGATCCTAGCAGAAAGAATCTCGGTGGAGCACTCCCGTTGGGAAACCACAGTTAGGCGCAAGGGGAGTGAGTGGTAAGGGATAAGAGGGAATGGCTACATATTTTTATACGTCCTTTCTCCCAAGCATCCTACTTCAGTTTGTGGTGGAGACGCTCTACATGGCAGCGCTGTAAGAGTAAATGTAGCCAATTTATATCCATAAAATTATCTACATATCCTCAATTATGAGAAGGTATGTCTTAGGAATACTTTGTGGAGAAGATGGGATGTATTGACTATGTGCAAATATTTGGCAAAGGAACACTCTTAAAAAGACTTCCCACCAGTGGAGCTGGAACAATTTTCAGAGTGAGGGTGGTTCCATCAATGTTACATCCCTGAAGGCAAAGGGATTGTGAACAATCCAAGTGTCACACAAAGAATAAGTGTGGCACTCCAGCCATACCTATTCAGCAGGAGGGTGGTAAGGGTGTGGTATGTAGCCGTTGGCACATTTTGGGCCAAACTGTTGCAAATATATTACCAAAGCATGGTGTGGGAAGGCACTGTCATTTACAGATGATTGCAGATTTCCTATTGAAATGTTCACTACATTTGCATAGACATACAGTTTTACTGATAAAACTATATAGGACATGTAAGAAATTGGGTTGTTGATTGAGTGGGGTGCAAGCCCTGGTCCTTGTCATGGTGAGGCACAAGCCAACCCTAACTTAACCTCCACTCTACCCTCTGGTAGCTTAGGACACAGCAGTCAGGCTTAGCTTAGAGGGAATGTGTAAAGTATTTGTGCAACACTTCAAACAGTAATAAAGTGAAAAACACCGCACAAAAGGGACCTCAACTTAGATAAGCAGAACTTTTTTAATAAATAAAACAAGACCAAAATGACAGAAGTCCATTCAGTAGAATCAGAGATAAGCAATTTAAAAAATATTAATGACAATAGTGTCAAAAAGCACAATGTGCCAACTGTGGATATCTGGTTATGCTATACCATAACAAAGTCACAAGTTCAGGCCAATTGCAATGGACAGTGGACCGGCCACAGGGACCCAGTTAGGCTCACTGAACAGACTAGCTTAAATCCTGATTTTTGGAGCGTTGCGAGGATTTAAGTCGAAGATGCGTCGCACAGCCGAGGCGATGTGTTGGTTCCAAGATGTGGTGAAGCTGCGATGCGAGGGCCTGCATCATCATTGAGGATCCCATTGGTGGAACTTACAGTGCGAAGTCCAGCGTTGAGGTTGCAGCGCGTACTCGGCACGTACTGATGCATTGGTTCTGGGGACCTGCTGCGATGCAGAGTCCAGCATTGTCATTGAGGCTGCCATTGATGATAGATGTGAGGGCCTGCACCAAGAGAGCGCTACGCAGTGGTGTTTCCAATGGGGCTGGGAAGGTGATGGGTCTAATCAACACAGCAGCGGGGATGTGTTGGTTTTGCTCGGGATTGTGCCATACAGCGGAGGAGATTCATCAGTTCCGCTAGATCCACAGAGGTTTGCAGAGCACCTTAAGCCCATTTTCAAGGGTCCAGGATTGGGGTAGCACCACTTGGCAGGGAAGACTTTCAGAGCCAATGCAGGCACAAAGTGCCTGTTATGTCCCTAGGCTTCAGATCAGGAGGCCAGCCTACAAGACCTTGAAGTCAGTCTGGGTTCTGAGCTCAAGAGATGCAAGTCCATTCTTTCTCACCCAGTCAAGAGGGCAGCAGACAGCAGGTCAGCAAAGTAGGGCAACAGTTCCTTCAGATTAGCAGTCCGGCAGAGTGGCAGTTCTTTCAGCAGCACATCAGTCCTTCTTCCTGGCAGGATATCCATAGGTCCAGAAGTGGAGTGGAGTGGTGGTGTCTGAGGTCCAGTGTACATACCCAGTTGCAGCTTTGAAGTGGAAAGAAACTTCTAGAGGCAGGCCTTTGAAGTGGACAGATGTTCTGCCTTCCTAACCCTGGCTCCCAACTACAGGGAGTATGTGTGGAGACAGGACACAGACAATTTAAGTGTAAGTAGGGCTTGGCCCAGTTCCTCTCTCCCATCTTGCCAGTGCGGGCCCTTCAAGGCACACCTAAGCTCCATATTGTGTGTGGCTGTCTAGGAAGAATACTCAAAGCCCAACTGTCAACTACACCCAGTCATGTGACCCAAAGACAGGCTGCAGGCACCAAATGACTAAGGTAGGAAAATGCTAGCTTTCTAAAAACACAACTAGAACATGTAAAACTTAACAATGCATGTCCTCATTTTAAAATACATTGCACCCTGTCCTCTGGGCTGTCCAGGGCCTAGGGGTGACGTATCTGTATTAGAAAAGAAAGTTTGTGCCTGGCAAAAGGTTTATTTCGGCAGTTCAAAATGACAGTTTAAAACTGCATACACACACAGGCTACGATGGCAGATGTGAGACATGTTTAAAGTGCTACTTATGTGGGTGGCACAATCATTGTTGCAGACCCACTAGCAGCATTTAATTTAGAGGCCCTGGGCACAGATAGTGCTACTTTACTAAGGACTTACAAGTAAATTAAAGATGCCAATCGGGTATAAACCAATTCTACCATGTTTTAAGGAGAGAATACAAGCACTATAGCATGGGTAAATTGTGCAGAGTTCTAAAGCCAGCAAAAACAAAGTCAGCAAACAGGAGGATTGAAGGCAAATAGCAAGGGGGTAAACCACACCAAGGATGCAGGTCTAACAGGGCACAAACAATAATGTGTAGAAATGTTGTTTCTGCAAATATTCATCATTTGTGCATCTCCAAGTAAAGTGTCTTGATTTATTTTGTTCCTATTAAAATCTTGATTTCCATCACACTTTAGAATTACAATAAATGTTTCATTTGTGTTGTCCTAGTAGCTGATATATTTTGAAATATTTGTTCAGTTGATTTACAGGTGTAACAAATGTTGTGTGTTAAAAAAAAACTGACATTCTGTAGCATTTCCTCTCACACTTCTCATACCGGCATGATTATCAGATATCATGGTTAACAATACCACTCCGGGCACCTCTACTTCCAATGCCTATGCTAATCGTCCGTGGACATGGGGCCATATCTCATAAACTGGGCACCGAAAGTGCTAACTTAAGACTGGTGTCACAGTTTTGGGCTGACTGTTGTCTTAAATAGTTGAAAAGTTAGACCAGCACGGTTTTATCATGATTGACCATGGTAAATGGTTGTTTGTCACTGGAACGTTAAAGAAATTAGTTGCTTTCGGGTGGGAATGCAGTCAATTTGGTGGTATCTTTAACCTAATCACAGAGCACAACGGAACAAATCAGTAGTATAATACAAAGCAAATTAACTACATAACAAACATATTTTAACATAACAAAACAAAGCAATCAAAAGAGAACACAAAGTAGCAACTATAGTACAACACAAATATTAATATTAGATTAAACGATGGGGATGCGCACAGCGATGCATTTATATACACAAATGAAGTTGCATCCCCACTATTAGATTCCCACCTCATGAACTCTCCATCAACCCCTGCACTTAGGTATGTGGTCAGGCAAACTCTCAGACCTAGGCCTGAGGTTAATGACTGACAGGTCACAGGTGGGGTAACACTTCCTAACACTTAGCAGGCAGCCAACGCACAAATAGGAAAACATGTCAGACCCCACAGATAGGCAGCAACACCACAATAGTCCCCGGAGACTGGCCCCAATAAAGCACTCATGGACAGAGGAACGTGTCCATTCTCAAACACACCATAAAGTGAGATGTCACATGCAGTTAAGAACCCATAGCCAATGAGGACATAGCACACGCAGCGACCACGTGCCCCTCAGGACGGATATCTGGACACATACTCGCTGGCCCACATTGTTTCATTGCTAGGTCGAGGCCCACCTGCACTCACTATCTGGAATTGTAGTTATGACTCCATGACAACTGTTCACAGTTTTTACCAAAAAAAAAAGAAAAGAAGTATTATATGACTTTATGGCATTCAGAGAAATGTATAAAAACCAGCTTCAATCCGATATACAATGAAAGACAGTCCTTAGAACCAGGTTCTGCAACTACTCTCCCGGCCGTAATGTTTAAATAAACAAACCGTTCCTGTTATTCCAGACGCCTCTTGTTTTTTGTTTTTTAAGGTAAATTCTCATTCGAGCAACACAACATTTACACAATACTGAAGTACAGCACCAACACACAACAACACAAGAAACAACAAAAGGCATCACTACCACTGAAAAATGCAACACAACAAATATGCACAACTAGTCTTTTCTCATAGTACCACTTTCACAAATCTCCTTTCACACTACTGTGATAAAAGGTGTTAGCACCAAGCACTGCCTTACCTAGCGCCAAAGACATGTAATACGCTAGTCAGATATGTTTTATAACCTGACCATTGTCTTCTAGTGTAGTCAGCTGCATGGAAGAGCAGTATGTTGCAGTCTTTAATATGTATATTTAGTGATGATTGCTAGAGCAAAATATTCACTATCTAACGAGGAAACATAGGTACGCAACTTGAGGTCTTTATGCAACACAAGATTGTCTTGTTGACATGCTCTCCAATCAAAGCTAAACTGGTGGGTAATTAACGAAGTCAACGAATGGCCTGATTAAACGTCAGTAAACCTAATTATTCTTAGTCCTACTCTCACTTACTAGATGAACTCCAAGCCTGAGACAGGTAATTTCCAGTTTAAATGCTGGTAATTGGGGGGCGTGGCCAAGTACAGAATGGAGTAGGCGGCAGATCGCTGGAGCTCCGGGACCCTTGGCCGTCTTGTAACCTCCACAGACCATCCTATAAGGAGGAAACACTCCGGTGGCCCTTTCCTGGTCCCCGAGTCATCCAGGAGCCCAACCAACGGTTGCACCAACCATTGCAACCCCCCCAATCAGCCCTTAGCAGCCCAGAGCGCATCTACCCAAGATGGCGGCCATCCATGCGGGTGGAGGTCGCTGACGAGAGCCGGGCGTGGCGCTGCCGGATCGTGGCAGCCGGAGCAGTGAGCGGAGCCTTGGGCCTCGTCGGTGGAGAGGAGAGGGGTCGGCAGAGCCCCAGAGAGATGGTGGCGCGGGCGCTGGGGACAGCACTGACAGCCCGCGACGCCTGGAGAGTTGGGTAGTTGCCTGGGCCCTGCCGCCGAGGAAGTGAGGTGGTGGCGGGGCCTTGAGAAAACGAAAAAGCAAGTGCTGGTGATACCGCTGGGTGATCACGGCCGCCGGGACCTTGCCGGTGAGGAGGTGGGGTGAGGGTGGGGCCCCGGGCTGCAGAGGGGGTCTATCGCTGCTGGGGGAACCGTGTTGGATGATCCCGAGGTTGGTACCCTGCGCGCCTCCAGTGCTACGCACCGGGTGGGGAGATGCATGGGCACGGACGGGGACGAGGACGAGGACACCCTGGGCGGCCCAAACAGTTGGTGGAGGCGAACAAGAGCCATGTAGTGACCACGGATGAATGCACCATACCGGCCTAATGCCAGTGTCAGATGACAGGCGCAACACCAGCACAGCGAAGGAAGCAAGGAAATGAAGTCAGCTCCATGCTTTACAGCTGAGGAGACGCAAGTCAATGTAGTTGGCACCAGCACCTTATGGAAGGGGACAAGAGATCTGGTGCAGAGGAGAAATAGCCAGCGCACACCTGTAGAGCCGCAGGGAGGAACATCCCCCCACAATCACACAGGAGTAGAAGTGAAGTCTACTCAGAGAAGACACGGATAACAAATCAAGTCTACAACCTGGGTAACACAAAGCTCTGGGAGGCCCAGTGCAGCAACCGTTCAAGCTGGGAAGACAGGCCTCTTCGGGCAGCACAGATCACCACAGTGCAACTCCAGAGCACGAGCCAGGACCAAGAGATCTACCCAGGTGAGACAGGTGCATCCGAGGCAAGGAGTACTACCATTGAGAAACAGAAAGTAAATAGCTCCCCGTGGCAAGAGGAGGGCTGAGGTAACAGCGTGGAAAAAACAGAGATCCTGTCAAATCACGGCGTGCTGAGCCACCCCTGGGGGTCCCAACGGGGGTCATAACGAGGCCCCGGAGACCAGAGACACAGGCGATTTCGGAGCTCCTTGGTGGTGAACCCCACAGCGCGCGATTGGGACGCATTGAGACAGCCGCTGCCTTGACACTCCTAGCTCAAGAAACCCAGTAGACACCCGCTCTACAGACCAGACACAAGGCAGCAGTAAGGAACCACACAATGGCCTCCTGGGGGGCCAGGTCTGCCACACAAACAAACATTTTTTAGTTTTTTAAATAAAACAAAAATGCGAGTAGACACAGGGAGCACCCAGGGGAGGAACCTACTCTCCAGCACAATACCAAATAAGGAAAGCCCTCAAAAAGAGAGACTGCAAAAAGGGGGGCTCCTTGCAGCGCAGGCCACCTAAGGATGCGGTGCACCTAATCACACTGCCCACAGTAGAGATGACGCCTACCACGCCAACACTACAAGAAATACTCCAGGCCATTGCAGCTTCACAAACAGCACTGGAAGTCAAGATAGACACGTTAAGTATAGATCTAGGCCTCCGTCTTATTAGGGGGAGACTTCAATTGTACAACAGACATAACATTAGATAGGTCACTTACTCCCTTGCCCTCATCCCCGGTCACTAGGTCGGCCCAAGCGTACCGCACCTGGCAAAAGAACTGGGGCCTGGTCCACACCTGGCGCATCCAACATACAGACCATAGAGACTATTCTTTTTACTGACCAGTGCATGATTTACATGTAAGATTAGATACCTTCATATGTACACCAGAGATACATGAGCTGACACACCAGAGTGAATACCTGACCCGGACAATCTCGGACCATAATGCATTGCTCCTTAGGCTTGGATGGTCTCGGACACAGCCACTGATCCCAACATTGTGGCTCCAACCAACTCTACTAGAAGACAATGCATTTAAACATACTATTAGTATGGAAGTAGATGCTTACTTTGAGACAAATGAGGGCTCGACAGCTTCAAAACTGCTAGAATGGGACGCGTTCAAAGTGGTCATTAGATATAGAGTTCGCTGAGCAGGAACATCGAAAGCTTGAGCAGAAATGTCCCAACACCCCAGAAATACATGCATCACTCCTAACTGCACAAGAGGCAACAGCAGTGGCAATTGATCGGCTGCGCTGTTATAAGGCTTGTCTAGCACGTACTTACACGGAAGGAGACCGCACAAGTTCCTTACTGGCATGGTTAGAGTATCCAGTGAATAAAGGGTCTGTTATAGTTGAGCTAACACATCCCATGGGACATAGTATCTATTCCCAGGCTGCAATCATTGGCGATTTTCACAAATACTATGCCCACCTATACAAAAGCAAGATCCACCCAACAGAGGATGAGATCCGCACCTTCTTATTGCACCTCCCACTCCCTACTATATCGGAACAGGAAGCGACAGAGCTGGGGGCAGAGATCACCATAGCAGAAGTGAGGGCTGCCATAGCCAGCATGGCAATAGCAGAAGTGAGGGCTGCCATAGCCAGCATGGCGCGTAATAAAACACCTGGTCCAGATGGAATCACAATATAATTTTATTCGACATACATCTCAAAATTGGGTCCGTGACTGGTGACCGTCTACGAAGAGGCTAGAGTAGGTCAAACTCTCCCTGCACCTGCCCGAGAAGCCCTGATCATTCCTTTGCTGAAACCGAGAAAACCTCTGTCACAGTGCCCTTTCCTCAGGATCTGCACGCTGCTGAACAAAAGGCCCACCTCCCGGTGTCACCAACGCAGAAAGCTACTCTTTGTGCTAAGGGGCGCTTTACTCATGTGGCCTGAAAAGCTTTCTTTGTCGTGCCAAGGGCGCTTTACTCTTGTGACCTGAAGTGCTTTGTTCGTTGTGCTAAGGGGGCGCTTTACTCATGTGGCATGAAGCGCTTTGACCGTCGTGCCAAGGTCGCTTTACTCGTGTGGCCTGAAACGCTTTTGATTGTCGTGCCAAGGGCGCTTTACTCGTGTGGCCTAAAGCTCCTTTGATTGTCTTGTCAAGGGCGCTTTGCTCTTGTGGACTGAAGCGCTTTGATTACCGTGCCAAGGGCGCTTTACACGTGTGGCCCGAAGCGCTTTGCTCTTTGTGCTACGGGGGTGCTTTACTCATGTGGTCCGAAGCGCTTTGATCGTAGCGTCAAGGCCGCTATACTCGTTTGGCTTGAAACGATTTTATCGTCGTGCCAGGAGCTCTTAACTCTTTGGACTGAAAACGCTTTGCTCGTTGTGCTAAGGGGCGCTTTACTTTTGGAAGTAACAACTCCCTTCAAGATTGGGCTCATCAAGACATTACCGCTACGAGTACGACCTACTAGTATCTGAATTCTCCATGGAAACAAGGATACTCCAAATTGCTGTTAATCTGCCATGCAGGAAATCTGCTCTTCTTCAGAGGAACCCCCATGAGGTCTGACTGCATTGAAGTCTTCAAAATAGTGAGCAATGTTCTTGGGTGTGGCTGGGCTTTATAGGCCTGCCACACCCCAAGATGGCTGCTGCCTCCAGAAACCTGGGAATTGTAGTCCATTCATAGAATAGCACTGTGCATCTTGTCCACCAATGTCCTGACCCTGCAGCTACATGAGCTTTACCACAGGGCAGGCGACACTGATAACCACTTCTAGAACAAGAGGGGATGAAAAGTGGTGCGCAGGAAGCGCCACAAATATGCGCAGTGGAGTTTTGGGCGGGACCTGGACCGCGCACAGCCTTATTCCTGACAACCCCTCACGGATGTAGCTTCCTATCCCCCTCTAACGATGCTATCAGTTGATTATAAGATATTAAGTAAAATTCTAGCGATGCATCTCATGGGACACATGCCTCACCTGATACATATAGACCAGGCTGGGTTTATACCAGGATGTCAAACAGCGATGAACATATGGCGCCTTTTTTCTCTGCTTTATAGTGATGGTTATGAGAAGCAAAGGGCGATGATATTCGCCATTGACTTTGAAAAAGCTTTTGATACCCTAGAATGACACTATCTATATGAGGTGCTTCGCAAATTCGGGCTAGGGGACCAGTTGAGATTACTTTATACTGACCCAATGGCCAGGATTTTCACAGGCAGCACTGTTTCAGAGAGTTACCAGGTGGCGAGGGGGACTAGGCAGGGTTGTCCTCTCTCCCCCGTACTTTTTGCATTGGCAATAGAACCATTAGCCTAACACTAGCAGGGCAGACTCACCACATTGCACTACACGCAGACGACCTCCTTCTCTTCTTGAAAGATGCAGGAGGCGAGTTGCAAAGAGCTTGTGACTTATTAGAGAGATTTGGAGATCTGTCTGGGCCGAAAGTGAATTGGCAAAAATCCAGTTTATGCCCGACAATGGAAGGAAGAATTTCTCCCCCAGACCTTAGAGACTTACAATGGGAGTCGAGATGTCTGTCATTTCTGGGAGTTCAAGTCTATCATGGTGATTGGGACCTGTTTGAGGGCAATGTGCAACGGGCTCTGAGGGGAGTTTACGGGTCTTTGGCCTTTTGGGCTACCCTGCCACTCTCAGTTGCAGGCCGGGTGGCACCCCTGAAGATGATAGTGCTGCCCCGTCTGTTGTACTTTTTCACGACTCTCCTAGTATGGGAGACGATTGGCCTCCCGACTTCGAAGCTTTTTGTTTAGCAGGCCAATTACAGTGGCTGACCAGATGGATAGCAAGCCGTACGATGCCGGATCGTGAGATTACCCCTTTCACACCAGACCTGCATTCCCTGACCAGGGTTGTCTTTCATCTTTGCCCCCCCATCAGCCTCTAGCTCCAATTAATTAAAAGTAATTCACAAATGCTGGCAGCGGCATCTCAGCAGAACATGACTTGCTATGCCCTATGCACCTGAGATACCACTGAGATGCCTGCTGACACTGACACCTGGAGGGGATTGGGGGAGACTCTTGAGATGGGAAGCAGCAGGAGCAACCATCTTGGGCACCCTGTACGAAGCAGACTCCCTGCTACCCTTCGAAGACTTCTGAGTTAGGTATCAGATCCTTGTGGGGTACTTCCTGCTCTACAGGGCAATCACTGAGATGATTGTCAGACACTGGCAGGTGGGGAGGACAGAACCACCCACATTAGTGATGACTCAATACTTGGCGAGTGCCACGGGGATGCACAAGGCCGTGACCTGCCTTTATAGAAAATTAGGGCTACGATGTGCCAGCCGTTGACAGCTCTTAAGCAGAGGTGGGAAGCAGATTTGGGATCCCCTATTAAAGACACTGACTGGGAGGAAATCTTAGCTCGCACTCCGTGAGCCTCTAGGAACGCCCGATTCAAACTGATCAATATATATGTTTTGCACAGAGCATACCTGACCCCAGGCAAGATCAGGAGACACTTTGGGGCAGCAGAGGCTAAATGTCCGAGATGTGGGGAGGAAGGGGCTGAATTCATCCACATGTTTTTTGTACAGTCCAACAATACGTGAGTACTGGCGATTGATCACACAACAACTCACAGACACGATTGAGTGGGAGATACCTAATGATCCCAGACATTGCCTGCTGGGGGGGCTGTCATTGACAGGCCAAACATAAAATAACAAACCAGTTCCAAGATCTGGCCCTGGTTTTAGCTAAACAGGAAATTGCAAGGACGTGGAAGACAACACTGGGCCCCCGCGAAAGTACATGGAGGAGAGAAGTCCTGAAGTGGGCCTGGGCAGAGGTAACAATAAGACACTGAGAAGCACGGAGATGCCAGGGGCCAATAAAGAGGGTGCGGCCTAGAGCACTCTGGTTTGTGACTGGGAACACCGGGGAGAGACAACCAGAAGACAGAGTACCCACCTAAGTATCCTGAGTTGAAGCACACAGCGGAGACCTAGTGACGACTCCTGAAACATACAAATAGAAGCACAGCCATCCCCTGGAAGATTAGAACAGATTACCGGTAGGTACAGATTCCCACCACACGGAGCAACACTAGGGACCCGAAAACCACTGACACATCGAATCAGCTAGGCACACGAGTGGGGGGGAGTTAGATCCTTTAAAGGGGAGATCCACAGTAATGAGGTGTTGAGGGATGCTTCTACAGGGAGTGCAGAATTATTAGGCAAATGAGTATTTTGACCACATCATCCTCTTTATGCATGTTGTCTTACTCCAAGCTGTATAGGCTCGAAAGCCTACTACCAATTAAGCATATTAGGTGATGTGCATCTCTGTAATGAGAAGGGGTGTGGTCTAATGACATCAACACCCTATATCAGGTGTGCATAATTATTAGGCAACTTCCTTTCCTTTGGCAAAATGGGTCAAAAGAAGGACTTGACAGGCTCAGAAAAGTCAAAAATAGTGAGATATCTTGCAGAGGGATGCAGCACTCTTAAAATTGCAAAGCTTCTGAAGCGTGATCATCGAACAATCAAGCATTTCATTCAAAATAGTCAACACGGTCGCAAGAAGCGTGTGGTAAAACCAAGGCGCAAAATAACTGCCCATGAACTGAGAAAAGTCAAGCGTGCAGCTGCCACGATGCCACTTGCCACCAGTTTGGCCATATTTCAGAGCTGCAACATCACTGGAGTGCCCAAAAGCACAAGGTGTGCAATACTCAGAGACATGGCCAAGGTAAGAAAGGCTGAAAGACGACCACCACTGAACAAGACACACAAGCTGAAACGTCAAGACTGGGCCAAGAAATATCTCAAGACTGATTTTTCTAAGGTTTTATGGACTGATGAAATGAGAGTGAGTCTTGATGGGCCAGATGGATGGGCCCGTGGCTGGATTGGTAAAGGGCAGAGAGCTCCAGTCCGACTCAGACGCCAGCAAGGTGGAGGTGGAGTACTGGTTTGGGCTGGTATCATCAAAGATGAGCTTGTGGGGCCTTTTCGGGTTGAGGATGGAGTCAAGCTCAACTCCCAGTCCTACTGCCAGTTCCTGGAAGACACCTTCTTCAAGCAGTGGTACAGGAAGAAGTCTGCATCCTTCAAGAAAAACATGATTTTCATGCAGGACAATGCTCCATCACACGCGTCCAAGTACTCCACAGCGTGGCTGCCAAAAAAGGGTATAAAAGAAGGAAATCTAATGACATGGCCTCCATGTTCACCTGATCTGAACCCCATTGAGAACCTGTGGTCCATCATCAAATGTGAGATTTACAAGGAGGGAAAACAGTACACCTCTCTGAACAGTGTCTGGGAGGCTGTGGTTGCTGCTGCACGCAATGTTGATGGTGAACAGATCAAAACACTGACAGAATCCATGGATGGCAGGCTTTTGAGTGTCCTTGCAAAGAAAGGTGGCTATATTGGTCACTGATTTGTTTTTGTTTTGTTTTTGAATGTCAGAAATGTATATTTGTGAATGTTGAGATGTTATATTGGTTTCACTGGTAATAATAAATAATTGAAATGGGTATATATTTTTTTTTGTTAAGTTGCCTAATAATTATGCACAGTAATAGTCACCTGCACACACAGATATCCCCCTAACATAGCTAAAACTAAAAACAAACTAAAAACTACTTCCAAAAATATTCAGCTTTGATATTAATGAGTTTTTTGGGTTCATTAAGAACATGGTTGTTGTTCAATAATAAAATTAATCCTCAAAAATACAACTTGCCTAATAATTCTGCACTCCCTGTATGCTCTTATATAAGACTTGGTCAAGAGTTCCTTCAGTAAATACTTATGCAAGTGCTATGATCCAATAATGCTGAAAGTTGAATGCAAGGCAACGATAGTCTTGGATTAATGGACACAAGAGATCAAAAGAATCTGACAAGATACATTATCGTCAAATTGGGGAACCCCTTTGTAGGGATTGCATTGTTTGTTTTGTACTGAAAACCAATAAAATACTTTAAAAAAAAAAGAATAAATGGTGGTAATTTTGGAACTGCCCACCGTAAAGGGGTCAGCAGTCTCTAAGTCCTTATAAATATCCAAGCCACCCACAATGGCCAAATAGGATAAGGTAAGTCGGAGGGGCGCAAGGTCCATGATGAGGAAGAGTAGGTTCAGCGTGCTCATTATGTGTCCTGAGATTTTTGCTGAAGCAAATGTAACCTGAGAGGATATAAATTTACAGCCTGGTTACAATTATTATTGTTTGACCTATTCCAAGTGTTCGTAGCTTCAGTGTTGAATTTACGTCAAAACGACACAATTCCCCATTTCTGATCTGTTTTCCCCATTCAAATTTGACCAACGGAATACCTAGAGGGGGCTTTCCCTGGGATCCATTGCAGATCTCGCTCATCAGAAATCAGGCAAAAACACTGTTTGTGCCCAATTTCATATTTTGCATGGGACTTACAATGAGCCTGTAAGAGTAAAGAAGAATGTCACTGAGTAATAAAACATTACTTTTATGTCCTTCTTTTTCGTCCTGGTCCCTAAGTATTAAGTACACCGAAGCTAGTGCATGGAAATGTATCATACCAGAAACCACTGAAGAAATACACGTGCTGTATAAAAACATTGTGACAATAAATGTGTGAATCAGTAGACAGGATGATCACTACAAACAAAAGAATCTCAACACCAAGGCCCATATTTAAGAAAAAGTGGTGCATCAGCTATGATGGGGTAATTTTCTTGCGCCCACCTATCGGCATCTAACAACACCATGGTTACACCATATTTATAATACGGCGCACCATGGCGGTCGTTAGCACAATAGCATCAAAATTGTTGATGCTATTGTGGCGCTTTGCTACAATAGCATCAAAAATGTTGACACTAGCACAACAAAGTGCAAGGAGGCCCATAGATTATTATGGGTGCGATATTTTAACACCTGTTCTGAGCAGGCAAATGACGCCAAATATAGCTCAGTGAAATCTTTTACATTTCACTGCACCATTTATGCGGGCCTCTTAGCACCGGAACGCCCCCCCCACTTGCATATATGATGCCTGGTGCAGGCATAATGTGGCGAAAGGGGTTGCAAAGTTGCGCAATGCATGCATTGTACCACTTTGTAAATATGGTGCAGCAGAAAAGCCACTTTGGTGCCACCTTATCATAAAAAAATGACACTATGGCGGCGCTACGTTGGGGCTTGGGGCGCTTAAATGCCATCAAATATGTTTTTTAAGCATTAATACCCTCAAACTTGTAGGGGTCGAACAAAGACAGTGCCAAAACCCAGGCAGCAGATTCCCACCAAAGGAAGAAATGACTCTTCCAGGAAAGCTGCTTTTCTGGCTTGGCCTCGCCAGAGGTACATCCACTGGGGATTATGGAAGGGCGATGATCAGGGGCGGCTCCTCCATGAGGGTGGAGGTGCGTCACCCTCCCTGCCAGCAGCAGAATCTGCAAACCTTTCGCCACAAAGGGATAATAAACTAGGTGAAAGGGGTGGGGCCATGGAGGTGACAGGCAGTGAGGGGAGTGCACAGCGCACTCTACTCAGAAAGCATGTGTGTTTTCCGGCCGAACACACATGCACACAGGGCTTTCTCCAGCCCGGCACTCCCAGCCAATCCTGACGCTTCTCTGAGCTGGAAGCCTGTGCCTGCCTGTATCGATGACGAGGGAGAGAGGAGCAGCGCGGCAACGAAGGAAGTACGTTTTTGTTTTAAACTAAATGTTACCCCCTCCTCCCGCTGCACCCACACTGCCCCTTTACAGGTCAGCAAACCGAGACTGGTGATGATAATAGTCAAAGCCTCAACTCATGCACTCTTTCCTCACGCAAAAGGGCTGGCTGCATATCCTTTCTATTACTCAATACTACATGTAGGAAGTTGGCTCTGTATGCACTATTTCAAAGTAAGGAATAGTATGCAAAGGTAGTCCAAGGGTTCCCCTTAGAGGTAAGATAGTGGCAAAAAGAGATAATACCAATGCTCTATTTTGTGGTAGTGTGGTCGAGCAGTAGGCTTATCAAAGGAGTAATGTTAAGCATTTGTTGTACACACACAGGCAATAAATGAGGAACACACACTCAAAGACAATTCCAGGCCAATAGGTTTTTGTATAGAAAAAATAGATTTTCTTAGTTTATTTTAAGAACCACAGGTTCAAATTTTACATGTAATACTTCAAATGAAAGGTATTGCAGGTAGGTACTTTAGGAACTTTGAATAATAAAAATACATATAGACTTTTCACATAAATCACATATAGCTATTTTAAAACTAGACACAGTGCAATTTTCACAGTTCCTAGGGGGAGTAAGAGTTTGTTAGTTCTTGCAGGTAAGTAAACCACCTACGGGGTTCAAGTTTGAGTCCAAAGTAGCCCACCGCTGGGGGTTCAGAGCAACCCCAAAGTTACCACACCAGCAGCTCAGGGCCGGTCAGGTGCAGAGGTCAAAGTGGTGCCCAAAACGCATAGGCTTCAATGGAGAAGGGGGTGTTCCGGTTCCAGTCTGCCAGCAGGTAAGTACCCGCGTCTTCGGAGGGCAGACCAGGGGGGTTTTGTAGGGCACCGGGGGGGGACACAAGTTAGCACAGAAAGTACACCCTCAGCAGCACGGGGCGGCCGGGTACAGTGTGCAAACACACGTCGGGTTTCCAATGGAAATCAATGGGAGACCAAGGGGTCTCTTCAGCGATGCAGGCAGGCAAGGGGGGGGCTACTCGGGGTAGCCACCACCTGGGCTAGGGAGAGGGCCTCCTGGGGGTGACTCCTGCACTGGAGTTCTGATCTTTCAGGTCCTGGGGGCTGCGGGTGCAGAGTCTTTACCAGGCATCGGGATCTGGGAGTCAGGCAGTCGCGGTCAGGGGGAGCCTCGGGATTCCCTCTGCAGGCGTCGCTGTGGGGGCTCAGGGGGGGCAACTCTGGCTACTCACAGTCTCGTAGTCGCCGGGGAGTCCTCCCTGAAGTGTTTGTTCTCCACAAGTCGAGCCGGGGGCGTCGGGTGCAGAGTAGCAAGTCTCACGCTTCCGGCGGGAAACGCAGTTGTTTTAAAGTTGCTCCTTTGAAACAAAGTTGCAGTCTTGGGTGAAAAGGGCCGCTGTCCTCTGGAGTTTCTTGGTCCTTCTAGAGTAGGGCAGTCCTCTGAGGATTCAGAGGTCGCTGGTCCTGGGGAAAGCGTTGCTGGAGCAGTGTCTTTAGAAGTGGGGAGACAGGCCGGTAGAGCTGGGGCCAAAGCAGTTGGTGTCTCCGTCTTCTCTGCAGGGTTTTTCAGCTCAGCAGTCCTCTTTTTCTTAGGTTGCAGGAATCTGAGTTCCTAGGTTCAGGGGAGCCCCTAAATACAGAATTTAGGGGTGTGTTTAGGTCTGGGAGGGCAGTAGCCAATGGCTACTAGCCCTGAGGGTGGCTACACCCTCTTTGTGCCTCCTCCCAAGGGGAGGGGGTCACATTCCTATCCCTATTGGGGGAATCCTCCATCTGCAAGATGGAGGATTTCTAAAAGGCAGAGTCACCTCAGCTCAGGTTGCCTTAGGGGCTGTCCTGACTGGCCAGTGACTCCTCCTTGTTTTTCTCATTATCTCCTCCGGCCTTGCCGCCAAAAGTGGGGCCGTGGCCGGAGGGTGCGGGCAACTCCACTAGCTGGAATGCCCTGGGGTGCTGTAACAAAGGGGGTGAGCCTTTGAGGCTCACCGCTAGGTGTTACAGTTCCTGCAAGGGGGAGGTGATAAGCATCTCCACCCAGTACAGGCTTTGTTACTAGCCACAGAGTGACAAAGGCACTCTCCCCATGTGGCCAGCAACATGTCTCGAGTGTGGCAGGCTGCTAAAACCAGTCAGCCTACACGGGTAGTTGGTTAAGGTTTCAGGGGGCACCTCTAAGGTGCCCTCTGGGGTGTATGTTACAATAAAATGTACACTGGCATCAGTGTGCATTTATTGTGCTGAGAAGTTTGATACCAAACTTCCCAGTTTTCAGTGTAGCCATTATGGTCCTGTGGAGTTCGTGTATGACAGACTTCCAGACCATATACTCTTATGGCTACCCTGCACTTACAACGTCTAAGGTTTTGCTTAGACACTGTAGGGGCACAGTGCTCATGCACTGGTGCCCTCACCTATGGTATAGTGCACCCTGCCTTAGGGCTGTAAGGCCTGCTAGAGGGGTGACTTATCTATACTGCATAGGCTGTGTGAGGTTGGCATGGCACCCTGAGGGGAGTGCCATGTCGACTTACTCGTTTTGTCCTCACCAGCACACACAAGCTGGCAAGCAGTGTGTCTGTGCTGAGTGAGGGGTCCCCAGGGTGGCATAAGACATGCTTCATCCCTTAGAGACCTTCCCTGGCATCAGGGCCCTTGGTACCAGGGGTACCAGTTACAAGGGACTTACCTGGATGCCAGGGTGTGCCAAATGTGGAAACAAAAGTACAGGTTAGGGAAAGAACACTGCTGCTGGGGCCTGGTTAGCAGGCCTCAGCACACTTTCAAATCAAAACTTAGCATCAGCAAAGGCAAAAAGTCAGGGGGTAACCATGCCAAGGTGGCATTTCCTTACACAACTCCCCCCCCAAACGAAAGAGGATGAGACTAACCTTTCCCAAGAGAGTCTTAATTTTCTAAGTGGAAGAACCTGGAAAGGCCATCTGCATTGGCATGGAGAGTCCCAGGTCTGTGTTCCACTATAAAGTCCATTCCCTGTAGGGAGATGGACCACCTCAACAGTTTTGGATTTTCACCTTTCATTTGCATCAGCCATCTGACAGGTCTGTGGTCAGTTTGAACTACAAAGTGAGTACCAAAGAGGTATGGTCTCAGCTTCTTCAGGGACCAAACCACAGCAAAGGCCTCCCTCTCAATGGCACTCCAACGCTGCTCCCTGGGGAGTAACCTCCTGCTAATGAAAGCAACAGGCTGGTCAAGGCCATCATCATTTGTTTGGGACAAAACTGCCCCTATCCCATGTTCAGAGGCATCTGTCTGCACAATGAACTGCTTGGAGTAATCTGGAGCTTTTAGAACTGGTGCTGTGCACATTGCTTGTTTCAGGGTGTCAAAGGCCTGTTGGCATTCTACAGTCCAGTTTACCTTCTTGGGCATTTTCTTGGAGGTAAGTTCTGTGAGGGCTGTCACTATGGATCCATATCCCTTCACAAACCTCCTGTAATACCCAGTCAAGCCAAGGAATGCCCTGACTTGAGTCCGGGTTTTTGGAGCTGCCCAGTCCAGAATAGTCTGGATCTTAGGCTGGAGTGGCTGAACTTGGCCTCCACCTACAAGGTGTCCCAAGTAAACCACAGTTCCCTGCCCTATCTGGCCTTTGGATGCCTTGATAGAGACGCCTGCTGATTGCAGAGCCTTCAAAACCTTCTTCAGGTGGACCAGGTGATCTTGCCAGCTGGAGCTAAAGACAGCAATATCGTCAAGATAAGCTGCACTAAAGGACTCCAAGCCAGCAAGGACTTGATTCACCAACCTTTGGAAGGTGGCAGGGGCATTCTTTAAACCAAAGGGCATAACAGTAAACTGATAATGCCCATCAGGTGTGGAGAATGCTGTCTTTTCTTTTGCTCCTGGTGCCATTTTGATTTGCCAGTACCCTGCAGTTAAGTCAAAGGTACTTAAGAATTTGGCAGCACCTAATTTATCAATCAGTTCATCAGCCCTTGGAATGGGATGGGCATCTGTCTTGGTGGCTTGGTGACAGAATTAAGTCCTCTGTAGTCTACACAAAACCTCATCTCTCTCTTTCCATCTTTGGTGTGAGGTTTGGGGACTAAGACCACTGGGCTAGCCCAGGGGCTGTCAGAGTGCTCAATTACTCCCAATTCCAGCATCGTATGGACTTCCACCTTGATGCTTTCCTTAACTTGGTCAGACTGTCTGAAAATTTTGTTTTTGACAGGCATGCTGTCTCCTGTGTCCACATCATGGGTACACAGGTGTGTCTGACCAGGGGTTAGGGAAAAGAGCTCAGCAAACTGTTGCAGGACCTTCCTACAGTCAGATTGCTGTTGGCTAGAGAGGGTGTCTGAGTAGATCACTCCATCAACTGAGCCATCTTTAGGGTTTGATGAGAGGAGATCAGGGAGAGGTTCACTCTCAGCTTCCTGGTCCTCATCTGTTACCATCAACAGATTCACATCAGCCCTATCATGGAAGAGCTTAAGGCGGTTCACATGGATCACCCTCTTGGGGCTCCTGCTAGTGCCTAGGTCCACCAGGGAGGTGACCTGACTCTTCTTCTCTAGCACTGGGTAAGGGCCACTCCATTTGTCCTGAAGTGCCCTGGGAGCCACAGGCTCCAGAACCCAGACTTTCTGCCCTGGTTGAAATTCAACCATTGCAGCCTTTTGGTCATACCAAAACTTCTGGAGCTGTTGGCTGGCATCAAGGTTTTTACTTGCCTTTTCCATGTACTCTGCCATCCTTGATCCAGGCCAAGTACATAGTCCACTATATCTTGTTTAGGCTCTTGAAGAGGTCTCTCCCAGCCTTCTTTCACAAGAGCTAGTGGTCCCCTTACAGGGTGGCCAAACAGAAGTTCAAAGGGTGAGAACCCTACTCCCTTCTGAGGCACCTCTCTGTAAGCGAAAAGCAGACATGGAAAGAGGACATCCCATCTCCTTTTGAGTTTTTCAGGGAGCCCCATGATCATGCCTTTTAATGTCTTGTTGAATCTCTCAACAAGGCCATTAGTTTGTGGATGGTATGGTGTAGTGAATTTATAAGTCACTCCACACTCATTCCACATGTGTTTCAGGTATGCTGACATGAAGTTGTTACCTCTGTCAGACACCACCTCCTTAGGGAAACCCAATCTGGTAAAAATACCAATGAGGGCCTTGGCTACTGCAGGGGCAGTAGTCGACCTAAGGGGAATAGCTTCAGGGTATCTAGTAGCATGATCCACTACTACTAGTATGTACATGTTCCCTGAGGCTGTGGGAGGTTCAAGTGGACCCACTATGTCCACACCCACTCTTTCAAAGGGGACCCCCACCACTGGAAGTGGAATGAGGGGGGCCTTTGGGTGTCCACCTGTCTTATCACTGGCTTGACAGGTGGTACAGGAGACACAAAACTCCTTGACTTTCTGGGACATGTTGGGCCAGTAGAAGTGGTTGACTAGTCTCTCCCACGTCTTGGTTTGTCCCAAATGCCTAGCAAGAGGAATATCATGGGCTAAGGTCAGTATGAACTCCCTAAACTCCTGAGGCACTACCACTCTTCTAGTGGCACCAGGTTTGGGATCTCTTGCCTCAGTGTAAAGGAGTCCATCTTCCCAATAGACCCTATGTGTTCCAGTTTTCTTGCCATTGGACTCTTCAGCAGCTTGCTGCCTAAGGCCTTCAAGAGAGGTACAGGTTTCTTGCCCCTTACACAACTGCTTCCTTGAGGGTCCCCCTGGGCCTAAGAGCTCAACCTGATAAGGTTCTAACTCCATAGGCTCAGTTCCCTCAGAGGGCAGAACTTCTTCCTGAGAAGAGAGGTTCTCTTTTTGTTGTTGTGTTGCAGCTGGTTTCCCAGTTGTCTTTCCTTTTCTCTTGGTAGGCTGGGTCCTTTTCCCAGGCTCCAGCTCTACTTTTTCACCCTGAGCCTTGCACTGTGCCCTTGTCTTGACACACACCAGTTCAGGGATACCCAGCATGGCTGCATGGGTTTTCAATTCTACCTCAGCCCATGCTGAGGACTCCAGGTCATTTCCAAGCAAACAGTCTACAGGGATATTTGAGGAGACCACCACCTGTTTCAGGCCATTGACCCCTCCCCACTAAGTTACCATAGCCATGGGATGTACTTTAGTCTGATTGTCAGCGTTGGTGACTGGATAAGTTTGTCCAGCCAGGTATTGACCAGGGGAACCCAGTTTCTCTGTCACCATGGTGACACTGGCACCTGTATCCCTCAGGCCTTCTACACTTGTCCCATTAATTAAGAGCTGCTGCCTGCATTTTTACATGTTAGAAGGCCAGGCAGCCAGTGTGGCTAAATCCACCCCACCCTCAGAGACTAATGTAGCTTCAGTGTGACACCTGATTTGCTCTGGGCACACTGTTGATCCCACTTGGAGACTAGCCATTCCAGTGTTAGCTGGAGTGGAGTTAGAAGTGGTACTTTTCTTGGGACAGGCCTTGTCTCCAGTTTGGTGTCCAGGCTGATTACAGCTACGACACCAGGCCTTTTTGGGATCAAAGTTTTTACCCTTGTACCCAAAATTGTTTTGTGAAGAGGCTCTGGGCCCACCCTCCTGTGCAGGTTTTTGGGGGCCTGTAGAAGACTCTTTACTATTTTTGTTTTTGGATGTCTCAACACTCTTCCCCTGGGGAGGCTTTGTGACCCCTTTCTTTTGGTCACCCCCTGTGGAAGTCTTGGTCACCCTAGTCTTGACCCAATGGTCCGCCTTCTTTCCCAATTCTTGGGGAGAAATTGGTCCTAGGTCTACCAGATGCTGATGCAGTTTATCATTTGAACAATTACTTAATAGGTGTTCTTTCACAAATAAATTGTACAGCCCATCATAATCATTAACACCACTGCCTTGAATCCAACCATCCAGTGTTTTTACTGAGTAGTCCACAAAATCAACCCAGGTTTGGCTCGAGGATTTTTGAGCCCCCCTGAATCTAATTCTATACGCCTCAGTGGAGAATCCAAAGCCCTCAATCAGGGTACCCTTCATGAGGTCATAAGAATCTGCATCTTTTCCAGAGAGTGTGAGGAGTCTATCCCTACACTTTCCAGTGAACATTTCCCAAAGGAGAGCACCCCAGTGAGATCTGTTTACTTTTCTGGTTTCACAAGTCCTCTCAAAAGCTGTGAACCATTTGGGGATGTCATCACCATCTTCATATTTAGTCACAAACCCTTTAGGGATTTTCAACATGTCAGGAGAATCTCTGACCCTATTTATGTTGCTGCCACCATGGATGGGACCAAAACCCATCTCTTGTCTTTCCCTTTCTATGGCTAGGAGCTGTCTCTCCAAAGCCAATCTTTTGGCCATCCTGGCTAACAGGAGGTCATCTTCACTGAGGTTATCCTCAGTGATTTCAGAGGTGCTGGCCCCTCCTGTGAGGGAAGCAGCATCTCTGACTATCACAGTTGGAATCAGGGATTGAGGGTCCCTGATCTCCCTAATTAGGACTGGAAGGGGGGAATTCTCCTCCAAGTCACTAACATCATCCTCTGGGTTGTCATCCTCAGAGGGGTTGGCTTTTTCAAACTCTGTCAAAAGCTCCTGGAGCTGTTGTTTGGAGGGTCTTAAGCCAACTGGGATTTTCTTTATTTTGCAGAGAGACCTTAGCTCCGTCATCTTAAGATGGAGGTAAGGTGTGTGGTTGAGTTCCACCACATTCTCTTCTGCACCAGGCATTATGTTTCTAAAAGTTGGAATACTTTTTAAAAATCTAAAACTATTTCTAGAACTTAATTCAAACTTTCACAAAACTTTTAAACTCTAAAAGAAATGCTAATAGGGACTAACACAAGGCCCTAGCAGGACTTTTTAAAATTTAGAAAAATAGTTCAAATTGCAAAAATCAGTTTCTAATGACAATTTTTGGAATTTGTCGTGTGATCAGGTATTGGCTGAGTAGTCCAGCAAATGCAAAGTCTTGTACCCCACCGCTGATCCACCAATGTAGGAAGTTGGCTCTGTATGCACTATTTCAAAGTAAGGAATAGTATGCACAGAGTCCAAGGGTTCCCCTTAGAGGTAAGATAGTGGCAAAAAGAGATAATACCAATGCTCTATTTTGTGGTAGTGTGGTCGAGCAGTAGGCTTATCAAAGGAGTAGTGTTAAGCATTTGTTGTACACACACAGGCAATAAATGAGGAACACACACTCAAAGACAATTCCAGGCCAATAGGTTTTTGTATAGAAAAAATAGATTTTCTTAGTTTATTTTAAGAACCACAGGTTCAAATTTTACATGTAATACTTCAAATGAAAGGTATTGCAGGTAGGTACTTTAGGAACTTTGAATAATAAAAATAGCATATATACTTTTCACATAAATCACATATAGCTATTTTAAAACTAGATACTGCAATTTTCACAGTTCCTAGGGGGAGTAAGAGTTTGTTAGTTCTTGCAGGTAAGTAAACCACCTACGGGGTTCAAGTTTGGGTCCAAAGTAGCCCACTGTTGGGGGTTCAGAGCAACCCCAAAGTTACCACACCAGCAGCTCAGGGCCGGTCAGGTGCAGAGGTCAAAGTGGTGCCCAAAACGCATTGGCTTCAATGGAGAAGGGGGTGCCCCGGTTCCAGTCTGCCAGCAGGTAAGTACCCGCATCTTCGGAGGGCAGACCAGGGGGGTTTTGTAGGGCACCGGGGGGGACACAAGTTAGCACAGAAAGTACACCCTCAGCAGCACGGGGGCGGCCGGGTGCAGTGTGCAAACACACATCGGGTTTCCAATGGAAATCAATGGGAGACCAAGGGGTCTCTTCAGCGATGCAGGCAGGCAAGGGGGGGGGGGCTCCTCGGGGTAGCCACCACCTGGGCTAGGGAGAGGGCTTCCTGGGGGTCATTCCTGCACTGGAGTTCCGATCTTTCAGGTCCTGGGGGCTGCGGGTGTAGAGTCTTTACCAGGCATCGGGATCTGGGAGTCAGGCAGTCGCGGTCAGGGGGAGCCTCGGGATTCCCTCTGCAGGCGTCGCTGTGGGGGCTCAGGGGGGGCAACTCTGGCTACTCACAATCTTGTAGTCGCCGGGGAGTCCTCCCTGAAGTGTTTGTTCTCCACAAGTCGAGCCGGGGGCGTCGGGTGCAGAGTAGCAAGTCTCACGCTTCCGGCGGGAAACGCAGTTGTTTTAAAGTTGCTCCTTTGAAACAAAGTTGCAGTCTTGGGTGAACAGGGCCGCTGTCCTCTGGAGTTTCTTGGTCCTTCTAGAGCAGGGCAGTCCTCTGAGGATTCAGAGGTCGCTGGTCCTGGGGAAAGCATCGCTGGAGCAGTGTCTTTAGAAGTGGGGAGACAGGCCGGTAGAGCTGGGGTCAAAGCAGTTGGTGTCTCCGTCTTCTCTGCAGGGATTTTCAGCTCAGCAGTCCTCTTCTTCTTAGGTTGCAGGAATCTGAGTTCCTAGGTTCAGGGGAGCCCCTAAATACAGAATTTAGGGGTGTGTTTAGGTCTGGGAGTGCAGTAGCCAATGGCTACTAGCCCTGAGGGTGGCTACACCTTCTTTGTGCCTCTTCCCAAGGGGAGGGGGTCACATTCCTATCCCTATTGGGGGAATTCTCCATCTGCAAGATGGAGGATTTCTAAAAGTCAGAGTCACCTCAGCTCAGGTTGCCTTAGGGGCTGTCCTGACTGGCCAGTGACTCCTCCTTGTTTTTCTCATTATCTCCTCCGGCCTTGCCGCCAAAAGTGGGGCCGTGGCCGGAGGGGGCGGGCAACTCCACTAGCTGGAATGCCCTGGGGTGCTGTAACAAAGGGGATGAGCCTTTGAGGCTCACCGCCAGGTGTTCCAGTTCCTGCAAGGGGGAGGTGATAAGCATCTCCACCCAGTACAGGCTTTGTTACTAGCCACAGAGTGACAAAGGCACTCTCCCCATGTGGCCAGCAACATGTCTCGAGTGTGGCAAGCTGCTAAAACCAGTCAGCCTACACGGGTAGTTGGTTAAGGTTTCAGGGGGCACCTCCAAGGTGCCCTCTGGGGTGTATGTTACAATAAAATGTACACTGGCATCAGTGTGCATTTATTGTGCTGAGAAGTTTGATACCAAACTTCCCAGTTTTCAGTGTAGCCATTATGGTGCTATGGAGTTCGTGTATGACAGACTCCCAGACCATATACTCTTATGGCTACCCTGCACTTACAATGTCTAAGGTTTTGCTTAGACACTGTAGGGGCACAGTGTTCATGCACTGGTGCCCTCACCTATGGTATAGTGCACCCTGCCTTAGGGCTGTAAGGCCTGCTAGAGGGGTGACTCATCTATACTGCATAGGCAGTGTGAGGTTGGCATGGCACCCTGAGGGGAGTGCCATGTCGACTTACTCGTTTTGTCCTCACCAGCACACACAAGCTGGCAAGCAGTGTGTCTGTGCTGAGTGAGGGGTCCCCAGGGTGGCATAAGACATGCTGCATCCCTTAGAGACCTTCCCTGGCATCAGGGCCCTTGGTACCAGGGGTACCAGTTACAAGGGACTTACCTGGATGCCAGGGTGTGCCAATTGTGAAAACAAAAGTACAGGTTAGGGAAAGAACACTGGTGCTGGGGCCTGGTTAGCAGGCCTCAGCACACTTTCAAATCAAAACTTAGCATCAGCAAAGGCAAAAAGTCAGGGGGTAACCATGCCAAGGAGGCATTTCCTTCACTACATTTTAAGCTAAATGACTCACATGCATACTAAGGACCTACAGTTGCACGTCTAGTACAATTGGCACTACTAAACAGAAGGTCCCACCTCTCTATAGACCTCTTAGGACAAATCATATAATTTGCATCCGATACAGTAAAGATATGATTTTAAATGGTTGCCATGGTGCCCCCACAGCACTTGACACCAACCAGACATGGCAGGCACAAAGAAATTATACAAGCAAACAATACAGCATATATTTGCAAAACAGTCAGGCATCAACATGCTCAGAACCGCTTTTACCAGGAAACAACAACACACACAAAACGTCCAACAGAGTGGATTAGACATAATGCTTCACACCCACAAAGTCGAACTGGGACAGACAATACACCCAGGCACTAAATAAAAGTGCCTCCATCAGCGAATGAGATAGTTAATTAAGTGGCCCACATTTGCAAATCGGAGCAGTTTTGAAATTGTGAAGGCACTCAGTATGAGAGTTTCAAAGATGTGGGAGATGATTTATGCATTTGTACTTATTGCAGGCAATGTTGGAGGTAATATCAGGGAAGTCAACAGTAAAAACTAGCCTACCGGACTATAAAACCGGCCCACAAAGATAAAAAGAACTGGCCCACACACTGACCTGTCAGATCAGCCATTTAGGCATTGCTAGATTCCACTAAAGGCTAGCCCAAATCTACACACAAATTTCACAACACACTGATAAAACATAGTCCTCTTATGTGCATCACTGTGCACATAACAGGACTTGCCCACACCAACAGAAAGCCCTGTGGGACAACGTCCATCAGCTGCCAAGTTCTTGCAAAGCTATCCTCGTGTCAAGCCAGTTTCTCTGGGATGCTGGTCGTGCTGGGGAAGGCCATGGCATGCTGATTTGGGAGGGTGGTGGTGCTGAAGACCATTTCATGCTCAACCAGGCAGCTGGTGGTACTAAGGAATACCGGCATGCTGAAAGGGGCAGCTGGTGGTGCTGGGGAAGACCATTATTTGCTGAACCAGGCGGTTGGTGGTGCTGGGGTAGACCATGGCATGCTTACCTCATTATATATATAGTAGCTGGGTGGCACAGCACTAGTGTGCATGTGTTAGCGTGTCAGAGCCTTGATAAATAATCTTACGAGGAGACACGCCTAGGTCAATGAACCTTTGGACCACATTCGGGGACTTCCCAGGACGAGATATCTTTTTGGCATCACAGATCATCAGATAGTTACCAGTCCAAAGGGTCAGCAAACAAACAGTTTCAGGCTTCGTCCTCAGGACATCAGTCGATTCGCCATCAGCAGAGATAGGACAGGGCAAAGTTTCAATATAGTACAGGAATAGGTCACTTCCCTCATATGGAGGTGAAATAAATATCGATAAGGAATAGATTGAGGATGGTTTAAGAGGTAAAGGACAAGCAAAAAGGTGAAGTCTCTGTCGCTCTGCGTCTCAAAAGGAATTTCTTTCCTTCTTCTCCCCTTGGGTCACTCCATTAAATCAAATCTACCTAATTAGCTCATAATTTCTCATTGGATAATACTTGGTGCATCATTATCTCTGTCCAATAATTCTCCACGCACTTCCCTAGAATTTCCCACAAAACACGGTTCTCATGGGTTGATTGGCCCATGTTATTGATGTCTTCATCAGTTAGAATGTCAGGTAAGAAAAGTTACACTTTACACTCCAGTCAGTGGTTCCATTGTTTTCCTCTACTCCAGGCAGCCTTGCACCTGTTGAAAATTACACTGTTGCATTCGGCAAGAATGTCTCCTTGAGCAAGTCGAGTCCCATGAGAAATTATTTACTACGGCTACACATACATAACTTCTGGAAAAGTACAGCTTTGTGTCCTTCAGAAAAACAGCACGTTGCACGTTTAGAACATGCATTTGAATACGAGAGCAGGCAACTAGGCCCAGACCCTCGCTAAGCTAAGGCCCTCAAATTTAATAAGAAAACTTCTAATACATGACTCTAATTATGATATGTTAATACAAATTCAAAACATTAGTACATAATTAATTAATCATTAATAAGTTTCATTAGTCTTCGTATACATTGGTAGCCACTCCCCGTGGGCACATTTCAACGCATGCATTATTTTCTATGTTAACACATTTTCTATGCAGCTTCATTGCACAATACATTGCAAGCTTTTCACATTAATATTGCTTTTGAGTGTAATTCAAGTAATAATGTAATGTTGCCTGGTTGCATATGTAAAGGACTGAATATATCAGCCAAATCACCCATCACATACTATACAGGGTACAAACTCCTTCAAGTATTGTTGAAAGGCCAAATAACTAATTAAGCACCAGCAGCCTTATTAAACCTACTTACATTATTTTGCAATACAACAAACTTCACTTTTTTATCTACATCTGGTACGTGTATTAGGCTTGTATTAAACTATTCAAAAAGTCACTGTAAGCGTTTTTCTGCTGAAGTGAACAATGTAGTGGGCGAACGTTAATTATTCACTCTGGAGACGGTCAACAAATAATCTAATTGTTACTTTTAGTGACAAGAAAACCAATTAACCACCGGATGGAAGCCTTTTCAGAGCCAGATATTAAACGGCAGCTAGGAGACGAAAATACAAAGGGCGCCCTTATCCATTGTCCCCTCATCCAGCCACCCACGCACAGAAAAGTTCATATCTTGTTGAGCATTTGCATTTTAAAGTCTGGCCTAAAGTCTCACTTAATCTGCTTTGTCAGTCTTATGTAAGGAGAAAAATTCATAACTAAAAATTAGAGACGTATATACATACGTAGAGGGGCTCTTTAGCAGCCATCTTCTGCCATTGGTCTATTCCGCTGTCATTCAAAGTTTGCTTTTGCTCATACAGAGTACAGAGCAAGGCGCGGGGTCTACCACTTCAGCCATTAACTATCCTGTACTATACAGTAGGTGACGGCACTTTGCCTGACACAATGTCCACATCGCCCTAAAACGTTATGCACTATAGTGCCAGGGCCGGTTGGCCAACAATCTATGTTATCAGTGTTTTTTTATGATAATCGTTATTTTTTAAACATTTGTAATCATGTTATACTAATTCAATGCCAAGAGTACCTTTTTGGTGAGAATAAGAATCATATTTTCCCTTGATGTTAATTAAAACGTAAAAAGGGTTCTCTATCTGTTCTAGGTACACCTATCTGACAGATGCACCAATGACGTCCTTTACAAATGTAATTAAGACTCCCAGTTTTCTGCTTATACTGATTTTTACAGATAAATACACACAGAAGACACTAAGCACAAAGTAAATACGGATAAATACAAATAAAATAAGCAAACAATAAATATGGATAAATACAGAAGGAAATGTAAGAAAACTAAATACCATAAAACCGAGAGCTCTAATTATAACACAGTGGCTACTTTTTTAATTGTATATTTGTTTTAGAAGAATTGGACTACCACGTTTAGGTGGCTGTACCAGTTTGCAAAGACCAGACTAATTGGCTTTGCCAATGCCTGTTCTATAATGTGTCCTACCCAAAACTATTGATGATTAGTGTAAAATATAGAGACACCCTCTACTGTGGTAAAGTCAATAACGGAATCCGGAAATATGATTTCATTGAGGTGTACAGCTTAAAATACACAGTTTTCTTTTACCATATGGCTACCAGGTGTGACTACAATTACATTTTACAAATCTACCCACATACGTCAAAATGATGTAGCATTTCTTATCAGGTACTTTGGGAAAAGAATGTTGTGATTAACAACCTGCTTATGTTTAGGTAAGACACTGATGCCCAGTCATATTCTAAATGGTTTGCGTAATATTTACAATCATTTTCTTTCTAAATATTAAGTGCTAAGCCATCATTGAAATAAATACGGTATATCTGGTGTTTACAGAAGTGCTAATAGCACATATGCATTTCCATGAATCAGGATTCTGAGTTGAAGTAAATAATGCACACCTGATATATTGCACAGGCATACTTACCAGAAAAAGCATGGCAAATTTGTCTGATGTAAATTTTTGGGTCCAAATCATTGTCCCTCCATGTTACGCCCCATTCTAGCCCTTGATACTCACAGCAGGTGTCTATTTCTGCACCTGGTAAACCAAGCGCTATAAATACCAACCCATGCCCCGTCATCACCACATTGAGCAGCTATTTGAGGAGTAAAGTGCAGTAGACTTGCAGAACGGTGTCGTGGATTGTGGGAGCTGTCTATACTTTGAGATGCAATATAGAGGAAGTAGCCCAGGTTGAAGGGTAGCCGGCCATCAGTCACTCCTACAGGGAGGGTGCAACCTATCGATTGAGGGCCTGTGACTTCTGGAGGTTGATTCTATAGTCAGATGCTTTCCAGAACCGCCCTAGCTCCTCTAGGAACGCCGGCAGGGAGCGTTGGGGGTTGTCCAGCGCCACAAGGACATTGTCTGTGTAAAGGCTTATGGTGTGTCCTTGTCCCCCAAACAGCCCCCCAGTGATCCCGAGGCCATCTCTGACTCTTTGTATCTTAGGCACCATGTTTAAGGCAAATAGAAGAGGGGACCCCTGGTGTATCCCTCTGTGTATGAAGAAGGCGGTCGATAGCTGTCCATTGACCTGAATTGCTGTCCTGGGATCGTGACAGCTACTGAGTGTTCAGTTGCGGAACCTGGGGCCATATGTACGAACACTTTTTCCCATAGACACAGAATGGGTAAAAACCTTTGCTACATCTGGCCCCTGGTGTCGAAGCCAAAGCGAACTAGGGTGACATCTAGGTAGGGCCAATGTAGGGCAAATGCTTTCTCAGAGTCTATAGCAAGGAGCGTCTCTTCTCGTGTGGGTTTTTGGGCTTGTACACCAGGTGCACAATTCTGAGAAGTGTTTTTATGCCTCTCTTTGTTTCAAAGTATTGTCAATGTTTGTACACTAGCAGTGGAAGCAAGCATTTATACTTCAGAGGCCATCGCTACCCCCTCTCCCCACCTGATCATAGTCAAACACAGGGCATATGACACAGCTGTCATGGTGTCATTTTAACGTAGGCTACTGCGGGTGATGGGGAAATATTGGCAGGATGAAGATGGTGCTGTATAGTGGAGGGGGAGAAAGAAACAACATGGAAGCAGTCGTAGTAGAGTGTGACAGGAAATCCCAGAAATGAGGAATAGAGTAAAAGTGTGATAGTGCCAAAGAGAAAGAAACAGTGTGCTGAAAAGAGACAAAAAGAAAACAACTGCATAGAGTAGCAGCAAATATAAATATGCTAAAGACTTATAAACTATCTGCATGCTATAAACGTTTTCAAATCAGCAGCTCACTTTTGATAATGGTGTGCGTGAGGTAACAAAGAAGAGGTGTGACCTGAGAGCTATCTTTGTGGGTGAAAACTGGGAGAGGGGTTCATGGTGCAGGTGGGACTGAAGATATTTTGATTAAGATTTCTTTGGTCTGGGATAACAGTACAGAATTTCCTAGACAGCTCTGTCAAGGTATCTCAAGCATAATCTTTTACACCATCAGTCAATGGTACTTGGACCCATATACGAATCTGGTGAATCAATGTGCATAAAATGTGACATGCAGAAGCTCCAGCTATTGGGGTACTAAGATGCACACGAGTGTGAAAACATCTGGAGGAGCCCAGCCAAAATATATTTCATGGTGAAAACTAAATACAAACCTTGATGCCTTTATTTAATTCCTCATTCTGGTCTCACAATTAGTCTCTTCCTCTTGTTTCAGCTTCATCTCCTTTCTCACGTTCTACTCTTGCACTCCACAAGCTGTTCTTTCTTGCACCTCCTTGCCACTTTCTACTCTTACACATTTCCTCACACTCTTTTCATGCTTCCCCTCCCCTTTCTCACACTCTTCTATCTCTGAACATTTCCTCTATTGCAGCCTCCCAGATCTATTGTCCTGGTCATCGCACAGGGCCATTGCAAATACTTTTTGCCACTCTTGGTGAACATACACTTTTGTACACCTCTATCAATGTGGTCACGTTTCATGCTTACATGAGCAATGGGATATCTCCTAAGGAAACGTAAGCATGACATCTAATAGACCATTCACCAAAAATTGCACCTCACCTCTATGCTGTCTCAGACACCATCGTCTCTTCCTCATAACTCCACCCTCTGGACTTTTTTGTATACCTTTCACCTTCTTTCTTGAACACTGTTTGCCGTCATATTTATCACCATCCTTGTTGTAAATGGCCATCCTTTCTTTGCACACTTTAGTCCTGCTAACCAGTAGGAAAGTGCTGTGCTCTCCCTAAAAACGCAGTGAACTTGACATACACTTGATTGACACATGTAATTTACTTGTAGGACCCTCGTATATGGTACCATTTGCACTTAGAGCCTGGTAAATAAATGCTACTGGTGGGATGAATCACTCATTCTGCCACCCTCTACAGCGGCACTGAAAAGCACAGGAAACACTGCATTACAGCTCATAATAATGATACTTTTGGCCAGAAAGCAGATACAAATGTGTTTCAAATACTCATTTTAATAGATAGTCAAAATCCAATATAATGGTGAAATCGAATTTTGGCTATGTTGGAAGGGGTACTTTTAGAAAATGTACCTCTCCTGGCCTCAACCTCTGGAGGCATTACTCCCACTATTCATCTCTCACCTGACTGCTGGTGACTCCCTTGTGTTGAGATGTAGGTTGCTCCCAGACAAAGGTCAAAGGGCTTGGTGTGGGAGGTTTTTGCCTTTCCTTGACAGGTTGCCTGTAGCCAAGGACTTGTTAAACTTCAAAGAGTTTGCCACTGTCATAAGCAGATGAACCTGACACCAGGCCTGTTTCCTTCTTTTGTTCCTCTAGTCAGCTTGACTCCAAACCCAGTGGTAGGGAAAGCTGTCCTGACCTGATTTGGAGTGATCACAAGAAAGGGTTTGCCCATTCTCATCGCCATATCTCTGGGTGTGCCCAGGGGCTTTGACTAAGGAATAAATGTCCTGTCATCTTGGATTTAGGTAGAGAGGAGCACTGTGGGATGGATAGTTTACAGTAATACATATAGGAGGTGCTGTAAAAGTGGGTAGGACCACCCCAGAGAACTCTTACCTCATTGGTAGGGTGTGGTCAGAGGTTACCCCCACACCCAGAACGGCACTGGGCATAAATGTGGCATCCTCAGTACCCTTCTCAGAACACTCCTAGACCTGAGAAGAATCAGAATTGCCTGCTGTCTGGGGAACCTGAAGGAAGATTGGACCTGCCTACCTTGACACCAGGATCCTCCATGTGACTCCAGAGGTCAGTTGGTGGCCTTCTGTTTGAGTTACAGGGCTACAACAAGCTCCCAGAGGCCTTTTCCTGCTTTCCAGATGACCAGTCCCATCTGGACCTGACCTGGTCACCTCTGCTGGCCTCTTTGGGAGTGTGTCCTGACCTCTAAGTACTGTCCTCGAGGTGCAGGACCCTTGGTTGTGTTGAGAGTGTAATACTCCCTGCCAAACAGAAATCTTCACTGGACTTGATGCCAAGCATTGATGCTGATTAGCTTCGTCGACGGCATCAATGGATTCGACACTGAGCAGTACCCAACTGATGCCTTCTCCGGGTAGATGCGGAGCAGCACCCACTTGACAGCTTCACTGGACTCAATGCCGACCAGTATTCCAGCAACAGCTGCAACTTTTGTCAACAGCTTCACCAGGCTCAATGCCATGCAGCCTCTGAACGACTCTGAGACCTTGCACAGCGGCTCTCCATCATCATCAAGCCCTTCCTTGGATTTAGTCAGCTACCTAGCCCTGCTGAAAACTTTCTACCTCAATAAATGTTTCTAAGTAAGGAGGTAACTTTGTGACCAGGACGAACCTGGTACTTGTTTCTGACCCACACTCCAATGCAGCCTGCCTTAAATTCTATCCTTGTCCTGGTCCCCCACGACTAATTGCCAGGAGTTGGAGATAAGGCTTTGTGGCACATTTTTTAAATATGAACTTTAAAAGTTTATAACTCTGTTTCTACTAATTCAATTTTTGTTGTTTTAGTGTCATTTTATTTATTACAATATTGTCTGTTTTTCTAAATTGGTTTTAGATTTTTTTGTGTTGTGTTTATACTTTATTACTTTCTAAGTACTGCATAAACAATTAACACACTGCCTCCAAAGTTACACCTGTCTGCGCTGTGCCTTAGCTACCGGGGGTTCAGGTCAGGTTTATTTAGTGACTTTTTTCTTTCATGGTGACAAGGATTGTGATTATTATTACTTGATATGTGTACTCACCCCCTCAACTAATACTCCACTTTCTTACCTTCCTCATCTCTCACCCTCGGGCTTTTGTTTCAGATGATCCATGTCGCACCATTTTCTGACGACTTACTCTCTCCCTCACTAATCCTTTGCTCAAGCTTGTTACACATGTGTAGGAAACAAAGAAAAACCCTAGGGCTATTGGCACCTGGAGTAACTCATTTGTTAGAGAAAACAGTGGTTGCTAAAATCAAACATACACATAGTACATTTAATAACATTTTATTTTAACATCATAAAATTATCATACGCTCGTGTAACATAAATGAAAGAAAAGTTCTCATGTTCACATGTGTGGCACACTCTGACAAAAACACAATCCAGTGTGAAACACTTAATGCTCATCAATGCAGCCAAAACAAAATACATTGAAACAGTTAATTTTTAGGCTCAGAGGATGTAGTTGACATCGTTTTCATCCCACATAAATGCGGGATTATCATCAGGACTGAGCAGTATAGAAAGAATGTAGAAAGAAAGCTAGAGAGAAATATTATGAAGTTGTTGTGAATATAAAAAAGAAGGAAAAAGTGGAAATCAGAGGCGAATGATGGCTCTGTTGAAAGAAAAGACCTCGACACTTCTTAATAGGAGTGAAACATGCTATACTCACATGTACCCCAAATAAGTCTGATGGGGAAAATTAAAGAGGAGAGCGCAGTTTAAGGAACGCCGGGTACTTGTCAAGATGCAGATTAAAGAAATGCCCATTGAGCTGAACATAACTAACCCAGCTCACGACTCTTAAGTAAGGTGAATTTGGAGATGCACTAGATAGTTAGGAATTGGCAGAAGCGACTGAAAGAGTGAAGGGATGTGAAACATTAAGCAAGTGGTGTAAGCTAAAGTTTCAAAAGTGGACTTGTGAATCACAGTAACTCAATTGGTCCTGCTGTCATGAATAAAATGCTCAATATTATCAGCGGGTGACCTCCAGCTCCAATTCCACAGTGTAGGAAAAATACCATCCTGTTCAGTAGTGGATAAAAAAGGGGAACTAGAAACAAAAGGATTAAAGGTCAATGAATGTAAAAAGGTATAGAAAAAGGATACAGAAAATATTTAAAAATGGATGGCCAGGGTAGAAATACATCATACCCGCGACTAACCAGCTGCCATAGATAGTCGGTCAGACTGGGGACATCCATGAGGGGCAGGCCAAGGTTGCACTTGATCACAGATAATTCTGGTTAAAAAAGGTCTGAATTAGGCAAAAAGGGATCGAATTGATCCCTAAATTGGAGATTCCAAGTGGGCAGAATGAACCGTGCCAGGGTCAGAAGTCTAGCAGCATCCCAGGAGCTCTCGTTTGGAGCTGGGAGAGCAAACTGGAACTGTGAAAATAGCCCAAGAAAGACTGGAATTGAAAATGCAAGCCGAATTCTATGGGCTGAGGGGTATGAAAAGAGGCAAAAAATGACCAGGGGTAAAAGAGCAAGGTAATATGTATAAGAAATCTGTAAAAAAAAAAAAATAGCAAAGAAAAATGGTCAAGATAGTCAGGCTAATGCATCCCGATAACAGCTGGGCGAAAAACCTGAATTGCACAAAATAGATAAAGAAGACTAGACCTAACAGCACAAACCCGAAATACTGATAGCAGTATGGGCAAAAGAGCGTGACAGGAATTAGTGATGCAAGGCAAACATTGTTTGCTGACGAATATGAAAGGAAGCAAAAAAATAACTGGGGATAACAGAGCACTGTAATGTGTACAAAGAATGTGTAAAAATAGAGCATCTCAACCATCAATATAGCCGGGATGGGAACAATGAAGGAAATGAAAGCTGAAATTCACTAATCAAACAAAGAATTATTATCACTATGCATTAAATAAACAATAATTATGAGGTTAAATGAAAGGTCTGGGCCAAATCCAGTTTTCAATAATAATTCAACTGTCCAATATTGAGTTGCTCCTTTGTACCAACTCATCTTGGGGAATGCTCTGCTCCATATTGTTCAAGCCTTTGTTCACAGTCTCACACTGTAAAATCCATTTAAGTTCTTCTTTGCTCAAGGATCTGGAAATGTCAAGCACTCTCCACGGAAACAACCACCACTTCAACTACTTGCCATTTCGGATCAACTTCGATGTGGTTCTTTTCCTGAAAATGTTGCGCCAAAAGATCTTTGGGGACTCAGAACCTGATGCAACTCCTATCCTGGCAAATTCATAGAAACATTGTTTTTTTCTATGTAAATCTGGCCACCTGGGCAAATAATGCCCAGGATGACTTTGGTGATATTGCAATTAGAAATCTGTCAGAGGACATAAACGACACATGCCACATTTCTTGTGACATACAAGAGATGAAAGGCCACACGTATCATTAAGATTTTCAGGCGTGTCATTAAATCGAAGGGCCTCTCACCTGAACGTTTTTCAGGTTCTTTCCTTTTTTAAATGCAAAGACAGGAGGCTCACATTTCAGTTTCCCTGCTGACAACATCTTCCAATGCTTTTTAATACAACTAGTAACAAACTAAGAGGCAGGTGAGAAAGTGGTAACACAGAGAATCTTGTTGTCTATTTTTTTCTCTTGTGGCATAATAAGTTCATCAACGGGACAGGACCAAGCTCTCTTCATAAAGCAGTGGACCTGGAGGTGGAGATAATCACTCTGTAAGTATTTCTGAAATAATACTGCTGCTTCCTTGAAGAGGTCTGTTTTACGTTTCCAGTTATGTGTAGTCCTGAGAAAATGCCCATGGGGCGGGGCGTTTCGGAGGGTCCTTGGATGTTGGCTAGAGTATGTAGCAGTGTGATCCTCTCAGCTGATTTCCTATTTAAGGAAGTGTTTAATGGCTAATACCAATGCGAACCGCAAGGTCTAGAAATTCAATTTCAGAGCTGTCAAAATGCATAGTAACATATAGACCCTTACAGTTATGATTAAGTCAACCAAGAAAATCAGTAAGAAGTGTCATAAACACATCATCAATGTATCATTTCCAACACAATATGTATTGTCTGAGCAGATTGGTCAAGGACAGAATGGTGGTGGACTCACGATTGTCCATAAAAGGAATGGCAAAGTTGGGACCAAAAACCAATACCAACAATGTCCCTTTAATATGGTGATAATACTGGTTAGTAAAAATAAAAATTGACATTGCAAGCTGTAATCGATAAATAATGAACACAGTAGGGACCTGCACAGGCAGAGGTCTAGTGTCTAAACGATCTTGAATTCTCCTCTGATTTCCTTTTTTCTTTTTGTTTTGTATTTACAGCAACTTCATTTCAGATGATGATCCCCTTTTGATATGAGGATCGAAATGTCATCAACCATATCCTATTAGCCTACAAATGAACTGTTTTAATGTTTCTTTTGTCCGTATGACAAGTGCTAAGGACCAGATGTATAAAGATCTAGAATTGCGATTTCCTAATTGCGATTCTGACCAAATTGCAATTAGGAAATCGCAATTTCTGCTGTAAGAAAACTTACAACAGCGATTCTACTGGGTTGCAAATGGATCTACCTCATGAATATTAATAGGGCTGGTGGCCTGCTAATATCAGCAGACCACTATGTCTGTGATTGCTTTTTAATAAAGCATTTTTTTCTTAAATGCAGTCCGTTTTTCTTAATGGAAAACAGGATGCATTCAAAAAGAAAAAAGAAAACTTTGAAGTTTATTTTGCCAGCTCTTAAAAAATAATTTTTTTACATTCTGAAAGGGAGAGGAGTCTCGAGGGGACCACTCCCCTCCTTCTGTGTGTCTGTAAAAAATGAATGTTTTGAACCGAAATTCGGTCGCAAAACATTCATACATACCACTGTGATTCGATAGTGTTACTGAATCGCAATTTCATATATGTACATTACAAACTGCTTTTCTGCGGTCTGCAAATCAGCCCATTTCTGACCGCAAAAAAAGTTTTTTTACATATGCCCTGTGTGTTTCGCACTGCGATGTGCTTTTATCACAGTGTGTTGCACGAGTGAGTACTGAGGACTTTCCTTTCACTTACTTCGATTAGCGTATGATACTCTTATGATGTTAAAATAAAAAGTTATACTAGCTCAGCGCCACACATGCACCGTATGCTCCTTACTGTCCTCACACTGTCCCATACCCTTTTAAATACATTCTATTCCTGTCTACTTCTCACACGTTCTCTGAACATCCTCCTATCTCCTGACCACACCTCTTACAAACTGCAGCCACACACACATTCACACCTCCTTTCTCATGCTCATCAAACCCCACCCGCCCTCTCTCAAATCCTCCTTCCCCCCATAAACCCTTCTCATATACCCCTTTCCTCCCTCCTCTCTGACAGATTCTCACCCCACTCATACCCAGCCTCCTCTCTTTGCCTGCTATCTCACTTCTTTCTTTTTAGGTTAAGCGTGTTTCAAAAATTCTTTGTTATCATTGGTAAATGCTTTACGTTTCTCCCTCCTTGGGCCTTGGACATAAACCCTATTACATGGATAATTGCACATTTGCCGATATGTTTGGCTGCAAGCAAACTTCTTTTTCCTATTGTGTCTCTTCTTCGCGCTCATGGTGGCCGTGGTGCTTTGAATCTGCTTGGTTAAGTCAACTGTTTTACTTTTCATTTTCAATTTATGTATCAAGAAAAGCCCAGTTAGGAATTTACAACACCAGTAGCTCTAACACAAGCAAACGCGAGACCCATTGCATTGCAAATGCCTGTTCATATAGCCTGTGTCTCCTATGCTGTTTACTCTCTCTCTCTATCAATCATACATGCATGCCAAGGATGACTGTGTAATATAAGCTGCAAATAACTAATGTCAATGTTACACAGTAATTTTTTTAACTTGCAGTGGAGAAAACAAATCTGAGCTCAACAATTAAGATAATATCAACTGAAAAGCCTTACTGATTACACCTGTGAAGCATACCTTGAGTACGTTTGTAGGCATAAACCAATGAAGTAATGTTTCGAGATACACCATGGCTATCTAATTGTAAATTAATACATTGGAACCATTTAAACAAGGAAGGAGGTTTATTGAATATTTGGATCACTCTTATATAGCTACAACCTACTAGGTCAGTATTAATTGGAGCATCTCAGAAACCTCCTGAGTAACCATAGCCAAGTCAGGCACAACCTCACCAACAACATTTTGACTGTGCGTGCAGTACATAATCCATCAAAGGGGGGACGGGGAGAGGAGGGATTCTTCACAGGAGGGGTCGGGAAAAGAGGGAAGGGAAATCAGCCCATTCCTTTAAAGTCGAGGAGTTGGTGGTATTCAGACGTCATTTCCTTCCAGATCACGTCACAAGACGTCATTATTCACTGGTCAAGATAATCCCCAAACTATTCGTTTAGGACTTGTGTCCCTGCTTTGATCACTGTGGTGAATGTTAACCTCACAAGCACATTGTCAGTAACCACAGCAGCAGCTGCGAGGTATGCAATTCATGTCACAGCCCTGCACAGGCATCAGAGAATTATTGGTCACTTTCTTCCCACCTTTCCAAGAGCTAAATGCAGTAGGGTGACTGAGGTAAATATGTATGCTGTAGTTTAGCAAAAAGCAGTATTCTACTGACAAGTTAAAAATAAATTGCGTACGCAAATATGTCATTACATTACTGCTCACTAATACACCAAACTTCGAGCTCAGTGTGACTAATTGAGGAAACCCTTGCAGGAAAAAAACAGAATTCTCTAACACTGTATAATTTGAATGGGGTCAACGGAATGACTAACTAATTAAACAAAACTGACATTTATATTTTAAGTTATATTTTTAGTTCTTGATGAATCACCATAAAGTATAGGGTGACTGATAGAGTGCTTTACAACAGCGGTACATAATACGGGTGGACATTGTCCAGATTCAGGCCATGGATGCATATCAGGCCAGATCTCTTAGAAAGTGTTAAAGCAGGAATTGAGGTGGTATGTCTGTCTGATGTGCTGATATACATTGGAAGGCACTGAGCATCTTCGGTGCATTCCCAGGGAGACATGTTTGAGAGTAACGGTTTTCTCGTTCTTGGAGAGACCATCTTGAGCAGGACTTGGCTTCTAAAGATTCTGTTTCTATCAGAGAACTGAAGCGTTTCATACAGGTAATCGAAATCGTGATGAGGTATGGAAAATGCAATGCATGCTGTCATTTTCTAGCAGGATGCTGAAACTGCCTGGCATAATTGCAATCTGATAGTAACACATCCTCCTGGCCACCACTGCGAAGCAGCCACATTAGGACTTTTGGTCTTCAAAGGGCACTTTCAACAAAGGCTTCTCACAAACGGCGCTTTGTGAGGCCACCAGTTCTAATGTAATGTTGGCCAAATAGTTTTTTGTAGCCTTTTGAGGCTTCAAATGGGTCTCACATTAAAGGAATTTCACTCTTCAATTAAATAGTTTGAAAATGAAACAGCGAAGAAGAAAGGCAGTTGGATGTCTGTGTGCATTTCTTTTTCCTGCTCATTTTTTATATCACTATCCCAAAATGCGGTTTTTAAATGTAATCCTGCTAGAAATCTTGGGTACAAAGGACAGACGTTATGCAGTCTCAAAGGGAACTAAGACTGGGTTGCTTTATTGCTTTAAATACCTTTGCAAAACAAAGACATCCTGTATGGGTAATTACTGTGGTTAAGAGCACTACAAATGATCGAACAAGAAAAAGAAGCATTGGCAATGCTAGAAAGTAATATAGATAAATTAAAGTGCCTTTTCAGACATTGGCGACTTTAGGTACTCAATAAGTTACCTTACTTATCCTTGCACTCAGATATCTATTCATCCACCCACTGACTCATTCTTGCATTCACCCACTTAACCTTCGACCACAAAACAGGCACAAAGTCAACCAGCATAAGGAAAATAAATTAAAAAATGAAAAGTAGAAAAAAGAAAACACGATTCCACCTAAACTTGGTGGAAATATGCCAGTAATACAAACATGTAACATAGTGCAGGGGGCCATCTTGCAATGGTATTGTACATAGTATATGGTTGTTTTAAATGGTCAATATAATTGCCATGTTTAGAAGGAAATTGTTGGCAATATTGGAGCAGTCAGAAGTAGTGATACACAAAGCATGATATCATTGCAAGTTGGCCACTCAGATAACATTGTAGTGAACTGCCACCGTGGAATGCTAAAGTGGCCACAATAATGCATCAAAACATGACTGGAATGGTAGAACAATGATACAATACGGGCAATAGCATTCTGAGATAGTCATCCAGTTTAGAAATAGTCGCCACACATGATGTAGCTCACTGCAGTAGAAATGAGCAGCAAGCGGGCAGCCTGTTTGAACTGTGTGGGCCAAAGAAAGGAGAGAGAAAGAAATTAAAGGAGATGTATAAAAGGTAAAAATGATGACCACTAGCCCAGACAATGAAGCACATTCATTTTTATGTGGCTCTCCACATGTGATTCGGCAAAATGCAGTAACTCTCTGGGCACCAGAGCTATTGGTAGAATGAGCTAACAAGCAGTATGCTGTCATAGAGAGTAGCAGAATGTGAATGGCGCTCGAACAGACAGAAGTGGGCTCACCCCAAGACCCTCTATAAATGTGTATGTGTGCACATTTTTAAAGGCTGTTATTAGAAGGGCCTGGCAGACAATTTCATCTGCCAAGTCCTCCTAAGAGGGTATAGCAAGTATTACAACAATGCAAATCGTCTGCCCCCAAGATGTGTAAAGGAAGTAAACATCACCAAAATCCTTGCCTACTACAGTCATCTGTGGGATTCAATGTTACAACATGCTTGTCTAGAGGCATTAACATAGTATAATACAAATCCACCCTCAAAAGTATATTGGCTTTAAAATGTAAGTGGCGCCTACTGCATTTGTTGTAATTTTTTATAATAATCAGATTGGACCTATGAGATCTGGCATAACCTTTCCTAATGAACGAAGCAGACATATACCCTTTATAGTTGGCCCATCACCATAACTGACTCTATATTGAGTATAAGCTGTCCTGCAAGATAGCCCCCAAGTATTCAGTCATACAATTAAATATACACACCAAATTATAGTTGGCAAAACAATGTACAACCCTTCCAAAGATGGCCTACAACAGTGACCTAAAATCAGAGTAATCCATGAGAAACCATGTAAAGCAGTACCTAGCAACAGGCTTTAACATAGTGTAAGGACAACCATCCCTTAAAGGCCAAGTGAGTTTAACATATACTTTTTATAATAATTAAGCCAAGCCTACGGTTTTTGTCATACATTTTCACAATAAAAGGATCAGGCCTAGGACATCTGACATACCTTTTACAATAAACCATTTAGGTCTATGGCCTTTATTGTTAGCTAGTCACCTGAATCTTGCAAGGCCTACTGTATTGAGCATGACTGTTCCCATAAGGCAACCTTCAGGCATAAAGCCATAAAAGTACCAGTACGTACAAAATTTAAGTTTACAAAAATATACATCTGCTAAAAGGTCCTATCAAGGGCTATCACACTGCAAATGTTCTACAGCCAGGGTTTGTTAAAGGGGGAACCAACACCAAACACTTGCTCACTAAAGTGATTTGTGGGATTGCTGTTACAAGCTATTACAAAATATCTGTCTACAGGTTTTAACACATTGGAATCACAATCCACCTTTGAAGGCCCTTTGCCTTTAACATACATGTTCACATTAGATATGCCAAACCTACTTATGGCATCTGAGAAAACCAGTGAAACCTTTAGACGTTACCAGTGGCTTGTCACCATAAAAAAAACTCAGGCCTGCTGTATTGAGCACATGCTTTTCCACCAAAAACATACATCAGTTACAGTCACAGCATTACAACTCCGTACAAAATAACAGTAGGCAGGACAAAATACAACCCTTTCTAAAATGGCATAACAAGGACTGCGATCTAAAAGAGCAGACATCGCCCTTCTACAGAAAACCCATCTTTCTCCCTCAGAGTCAGAGAGACTGCGCAGAGACTGGGAAGGGAAGATACTCTTCAGCGGAGCCCCGTCTGTGCACTGTGCGCCGCAGGGTTAAGGGAGGCAGTGTGGGGTAGCGATTCTCATTCGTCGATCTTTACAGTTCTGACTTCTCAATACGTGGTCCGACCTTGAGGGATGCTATGTCCGTGCCAAGCTGAAACTGGGTGCTTCCACATTCTGCGTTGGCTCAGTCTACGCTCCCACAGGCTCCAAACGTCCTTTTTTCCTCTCTCTGAACTGCCTATTGACGGAGATCGGAGCCTCCCAATATTTGCTAGGTGGGGACTCGAACCTAGCACAGGATGCCATCCTGGACCGATCACGGCGCCTTGACGCAGGCAACAACGCTGACCAGGCCCTCATGGGCGATATCCTTTCCGACCACGGTCTACTGGATCATTGGCGCCTCTCCCATCCATTAGACCATGAATACACTTTTGTCTCACCATTTCATGGGACCAAATCCAGACTAGATTATTTCCTCATTACCCACAGGCTGTTACATACTGTCAGGGAGTCCCAGATCTTACCGGCCGCATTGTCTGACCACTCCCCGGTCTTACTGTCTTACTGGCCCTGGAGCTGGGGGTGGTGTCCCCGGGAAGTAAGCCCTGGAGGCTTCATACTTCTAGATATAGGACACCGAGGGGGAAGGAACAACTCCGATCCCACGTTGCCACTTATTAACTCAAAAATAAGGGCTCAGTCTCCTCACCCCAATTGGTATGGGCTGCAGCGAAGGCGACGATACGGGGACAACTCATGAGGGTCGCTGCCATTGCTAATGCCCAGAGGCATGACAACCAAAGAGCACTTGAAGACTGCATAGCTCAGACTACACGTGAATATACCCTGACTCCCTCCCTTATTATCTGTTGCCACCAGGAACGGGCCAAAATGGAGCTCAATGCTCTCTTTACAGCACAAGCGGAATACGCACTGCAGCGACTGAAAGGTCGCCACTATGAGCATGGAGAGAAGGCAGGGAGATTATTGGCCGCTCAGCTACGCCAAAGAGAGGTGGCGTTAGCCATCCTGGCCTTGCATGGCACTGATGGCAAATTTATTATACATCCCCAAGCAATCGTGGGCGAAGTGGGTCGCTTTTACCAAACCCTCTACAACCCCGAAACAGTGGAACATCAGGGTAAGTTGACCGCTTTCTTTTAGAAGGCAAACCTGCCTAGTCTCTCGGAGGCTGGCAGGGCTTTATTGGATGGAGACTTCAGTAAAGAAGATATCCAACAAGCAATAGCCAAACTTCCTTACCACAGAGCCCCCGGAGAGGATGGATTCCCAACAGAATTCTATAAATGGACTGGGGGGGATACGATCGACGCCCTATGTGAGGCCTTCCGTGGGGCGGATCAGTCGGGCTCTCTACACCCCCTCTCCAACGAAGCCTCAATAATAGTATTGTCCAAACCTGGGAAGGACCTCCTCCTTTGCGGTAGCCCTATATCCCTCCTCAACGGAGACGTCAAAATATTGGCGCAAATTCTCACGGCCAACCTTAAGAAGGTCATTCCCTCCCTCATACATCACACGCAGGTGGGCTTTGTACCTGGCCAATCTTCTAGGAATCACCTACGTACCTTGCTACACACTCTCTGGGCGACACAAGACTCCCGGGAGGAGGCCCTTGCTCTCTCCCTGGACGCAGAAAAGGCGTTTGATCGTATAGAGTGGTGGTACCTCTTTGAAACTCCAAAACGATTTGGCCTAGGGACTAGCTTTATCAAGATGGTGCGTTTGTTATATGACTCACCAACAGCACAGGTCAACTGTGGCGGGTTTCTATCCAGCAACTTCTCCATCCGGAGGGGACCCGTCAGGATTGCCCCTTATCGCCACTATTATTTTTGTTAGCCATAGAACCCCTGGCGGCAGTGATCAGTAGACCGAGTCTTATCACTGGAGTGCCCATACCAGGCGGTAGTTCCACCATTTACCTTTATGCTGATGATATCTTACTAACACTCACCGATCTGGCTAGGTCCCTACTGGCACTCCAAACCATCTTAACTGATTTTGAACTCCTTTCGGGTTGCCCTTGTCCCCTGTGACAGTAAGCGCGTCAGTGCAGGGCCTTCTGGTCAAGTGGAAGCAGTCGTGTCTACAATATCTGGGCATCCACATCAACTGAGGATTGGAGAATAGGGTGGCTGATAACCTGGACCCGCTGTTAACCAGCATGAAAAGAGATTTCGATAAATGGGCACATTTGGGTCTCTCTATGTGGGGCAGAGCTGGCGGTGCGCATGGTGATACTGCCAAGATTCCTTTATGTCCTGGGCATGCTGCCTCTAAAGATCCCCTTGACTCTCCTTAGAGAGACAGACCGTCACATCCGAGCCTTTGTCTGGGGGACACTACGCCCCCAATTACCCAGGACTACACTTCTCGCCCGACGGAGATGCGGGGGGCTGGGTCTCCCCTCCGTGGAACACTATGCCCTTGCGTTACACCTCTCACAACTGACCTTTCTCCTTCCAGGAGTACAGGATCTGCTGCTCTGGGTGGAGGTGGAGCGGACACTCTTGCACACCCTACCGTGCCTCAATGTGCTCTACAACTCAGGACGTTCGCCCTCTCGACTGTTTAACCCCATGATTAGAGCCATGCGGAACTCCTGGCGGCAAGCGCACCGCCTATTGGGAGTCGATCCTCTGATTCACGATCGTGCCCCGATCTGGGGGCAACACGTGTCTCAGGATAGGGGGAAACACTATTGTTTGGAAGGAGTGGTGATCGAAGGGCCTCTTGCGGATTGACACACTTCTAACTAATGGCCAACTAAAATCTTTCGCAGCTCTCCGAGAGGAATGTGACCTCCCCGCCCATCACTCGTGGCATTATCTGCAGCTCAAACACTGTCTTGGGAGACACTTGTGGACTCCTCCCTGGCGACTTCCCCAATCCCCAGTGCTTCACTACTTGGAAACCTGGGGTCAAGGAGTAATTTCTGGAATGCATGCCATACTGAACCGTCATATATTCTCCCTCCCAATTCTGGTCTCTCTCAGGGACAAGTGGCAGACACGTCTTCAGATAGACTTTGAGTTTGAAGACTGGGCGGATCTGATTGAGGCAAGAGATCGTGGGGCTCGAGAGGCTCGCTTAAAATTCAGTCTCTTCAAGACCCTACACAACTGGTACTGGACCCCTCAGAAACTGCAGTCTGCGGGGTTACTTCCCCACGCCTCCTGTTGGCGGTGCCCTCACGCTTGCTGTGACCTACCTCACATCCTCCATGATTGCCCTGTTATCCAACCCTTCTGGCGATCGGTGGGGTGCACCCTTAGGGAAACGTTACCCTGCCAACCTCCCTCACTCCTTCCCTCCTATTGTTGCACAATACTAGTGATCTGCGCAACCTGTCCCGACCACAGCAAAGTTTACTACACACCGCACTAGCCACAGCCAAATTATGTATCCTCAGACAATGGCGCTCGGAAACCGCCCCTACCCATGGGGAATGGATCACTGCAATGTATCAAGCTGCCTCTCATGAAATGATTATCTATAGCCTGCAGGACAGGGCAGAGATCTTCCTTCAGACGTGGGCCCCCTTCCTCTCAACACTGCTAGATTGAACACTCCATTACATTATAGTCGGCTTGCTCCGAGATGCATTGCAGAGATTCCTCCAACTCGGGAGCTACACACATACATGTGCAAATCCCACCGCACCCGCTATAAAGTAATGTAATGTAATGTACCATAATTTGTGAATACATATACCTGCGATATTTAGACATGTGGCCGCGTAAGGGCTTAGCCTTACCTCATCACAGGCAGCCTCTACATCTCCTCCAGCCCACCCTCCCCCTCCCCCTTTTGTTTTTTTTGTTTTTCTTCTCCACAATACCCCCCCCCGGTCATGTTTCCTTTTCGCTTATCTCTCTCCACTTTCACTTTATTAGCCCCCTCGCACACTCGTCCCCACTCTACTACACTCTTCTTAATTCTGGACCACATATGGACGAGTACTCTTGCTTCCTGCTACCCCCCACGTTCTCAACTCCTCCCACCCCCTCTTTCTCCTGTTCTCACTCACCACCACTGCATCATGTATTACCCTTTAACACTCACCTGCGACATACTATAAGATCACTGTGGCCTTTCTCCTTTGCTTAGCGCTCCCCTTCTCCCCCCACCTTGAATTTCACCCTGTCTTTTCATCATTCTGGTTCTCTCCCTTGCACCCCTCTCCCTTCCCCCCTCCCCGATCCCCTATGAGTCCCTTGCCAAATTCTCCTTCCTTTCTTTCCTCCCTCTCCCCTCCTCGTCCTTCTTTCTCCTGTTGGTTTATTATATCATTCCTTCCACCCCCTGGCGCTTTTACCCGCTACTGGATCACCACCCCAACTCCCGCGAACCCATGGTATGGTGCTAATATCCCCATGAAACACAACTGTAGAATCCCCCTATTGCCCATACCCGCACTTATAGACTCAGAGGCCCTTGGAGGGCTGGATCACCATCCAACTATATGACTACTTCTTAGTATGTTCCGGCCCTGTTAAATCCATTTGGGCCTCGACGAAACACAAAGGAGCCTTGTGTGGTTCTGTGACGAGTCAATCAACAGTATCGTTCCCCACTTCCTGGATACTCTGCACCACATTTAGATTGAATATGAGGTGGAGCTAGGGAAACACCGCACAAAGCGTTAGGGCTCACTACACCTGCTACCTCAAGGAGACTCTAATCTGTTACAGGCCATGTTGGATTCTTGTGTTCTTCTTTACCTGATGGAATGCCCATGTGTTGCTGTACTTTGCAATTTTACATCTCTGAACTGCTATGTTTGTTCTGCCAGTTTCGTATAATTTGCATGGTGGAAGGACTTTGTACTTTGTAATGTCTTATTGGCTTTCTAAATAAAAAAAATTACAACACAAAAAATAAAATCAAATAAACTGGTTTTGAGTCCTTTGTGGTGTTTGCACTGTGTTACTGTGTGTGTTTGTAAAAATACTTTACACATTGCTTCTGAGATTAGCCTGACTGCTTGAGCCAAGCTATCAATGAGGGGTGAGCAGGGATTATCCTAGGTGTGTATATCCATTACTCTGATTTGAGAGAGGGTCCCTGCTTGGACAGAGTGCAAACTAACTGCCAACTAGAGACCCCATTTCTAACAACAACCTAGGAGGAGCTCTGATCAGCTCCCACCTTACCACCATCATCAACATCTCCATCCAAAGTGGAACCTTCCCAGACAACTGGAAACACAGCTCTCCTGAAAAAACCCTCAGCAGATCCAAAAGAACTAAGCAACTACAAACCCATTTCAGTCATGCCTTTTTTTATTCAAAGTTGTAGAGAAAGCCATCAACAAATAACTCTCCAACCATCTTGAACAACACCACTTACTAGACATCTACAGTCCGGATTCCACAGCAACTACAGCACAATAACTGCTCTCATCACAGCAACTGTTGACATTCTGACCATCAAGGACAAATGGGAACTGCAGCACTCATACTACTCTACCTCTTCACAGCCTTTGATACCAGCACCCTCACCAAAAGACTCCACAAATCTGGAGTACATGTACCTGCCCTGAGAAGGCTGGCCTCTTTTCTGTCCAGCAGGACCCAGCAAGTTAGGCTCCCGCCCTGTACTTCTAAACCCAAGAACATCATCTACGGAGTCCCTCAAGGACCCTACCCTCTTCAACGTCCACGTAGTGCCACTCACCCACTTCATAAGATCCCATGTATTCAACATTGTATCCTATGTGGATGAAACACAGATCATCCTCTCCCTCACAGACAACAACCACACCACCAGGACCAACTTCACCACCACCTGCATGTCAAACATAGCTAACTGGATGAAAAAGAACTGCCTAAAACTCAACATAGATAAAACAGAAGTCCAGAAGTCCTGATCTTTGGGAACAAGAGCTCTCCATGGGACTCCTCCTGGTGGCCAACAGACCTGGGACCCACACACAACCCCATTGACCACACCAAAAACCTCAGCATCATCTTGGACAAGAGACTCACAAAAGCTCCTCTCTCAGTAGTACTTCTTTTTCTAAATTAGTTTTTGCAGTGTATAACCAAATATAGATAGTGCACCAACAATACCACAGATAGCCAATATAGGAACATTTTCTGAAGTATCACCATCAACATTAGCACATATAAATGATCTATTCCCTAAGTCCCTCCATCAGTGGTTCCCTTCATATACAGTATCTCACATATCAGTTGAAATTGTCAAAAGATATATACTGACGGGGCTCCATATGTCCCTAGGTCTTGAGGTTGGATGTAGTTCCACAGCATATATTTCTAACTGTTCTTTACAGTAGATCAAATTTTGTATCCATTGTGATGGTTTTGGGGTTGTTTGCCTTCCCCAAAACATAGCCACCCTCTTCTTTGCTAGTAGAAGTGCCACAGCTACAAATTTTCAGTCCACAGGTTGCAGCTTTTTGATTAGGTCAAGCAAACAGAACTGGGGCGGGGGGGTGCAGAGCATGTGCTCCATAGTAACTGTAGAGAGTTCTGATACTATTCTGATCCAGCACTGCTGGATAGAATCACACAGCTATGCTAAATAAAGGATGGCAGCCTGAGGCATGCCACAGCGTGTATAATTTGCATCGTCTTGCAACCCATATTTTATCAGCCTGACTGGGATGTAGTATGTTTGTTGTAAGTATTTGAAGTGTATTATGCACAAGTTACAATTGGGAGTGAGCATCGTCGTCAGCGCACAACAGAATCATCGGTCGGCTACCGTCAGTGGTGTATCAAGTGCAGCATTCCATCTGTCCATAGCTATTGTCATGGTGTAGGTGTTATCTTTTTGGGCTGCATCATAAAGTCTTGTCACAAGATGGGTGGGGCTCTCATAGTGCTTCTTAAAGCTCTTTTCGGGTTGACCACATAAGATCTGACAACAGCTGCATTGTCAAGCCAGATCTAATAATCTAATACTTTTCAGAAGAAGTTTTATGCTGAAACATGCGTAGACAAAGTCAACAGGCCTTAATGCATGCACACAGACACACAAAGTGCACCCACCGTACAGAGGTAAACAAACATGTATGAAGCAGCACATTTGCACACTTATACACTGACAGAGTAATAAGCATAGGCACTGATGTGCACAGTCCAAAAGACATATAGTCAAACAAGCTCTCACCCAACGTAAAAATAAATGGGCAAAATATTAATGTGAATTTTTATCCAAAAAACAACAAAGAAATCAGCAATCTACAGCACGGTTCACCATTCACTTATGATCACTGAAAGCTTGGCAGCTTAGAAGAGATACGTTGAATGGAACAACCGCAGAGGCAAAAAGACAGATAACACATAGGCAATGATGACAGACAAGAAGGTCGCCAAAATAAACCTTTGTTGCCCACTTGATTTTTAGGTCGAGCCTAGACAGTGAGCATGCGCTGTCTGCAACACCTCTTGGCTGGAGTATAGGCATTTGGTCCCGTCTGCCGCCACTTACAATAGGATAAAGGCAGTGTCGCTCTTGTTGTGGTGCCTCTTAACTGAGTTGGCAGCCGATACATAACTTCCTGTACTTGGCTGAGGAGTATTGGCTAATTGCAGTTTAATTACACTTGGAATGTTTTTATGTTGTTTGGACAGACTTTTTTTCTTTGTTTCCTGCCTCTCGTGATTGTTAGTAAGCACTCGTGTTCACACGTGTGATTCGTTCTCCGAGTTTGCCCTTCACTTGGTCCTTACTTTACATAATCAGTAATTACAAGTAGTTGTGTTGTGCGTGCGTTTTGTACTTTTTGGTTGCCTTATATAGCATAAAATCGACCCAGGAATGAACCCTCAACAGCGGCTCTTCTAGCACAGCGGGAGAGCCGATACTACAATATTTACTGCACCCTACAAAACTCACCCCATAATGCTTTGCAGGCATTCCTTTTACAACATCTTTTTGCCCATAACTCAGCCTGTGGTGATCCTAGGGGAATGGTACCACCACCAACACTTTCAGAACGATATGCTCTTTCTGTCCAGGCCATCCTGTGGGTCACACTAGGTTAGAGGGGGCCCTAAAATCATAACAATTTCCACCATTCAATGCATATTTAAGCTATCTTATAGCTGGTATTGCACCTTCTGCTAATGCACTAATATAGTTTATTTCTAAGGTTTAATGTATGCACAGAAACCTCGGCCTCTGGTGGTCCTAGAACAATGGGACCACCACCAAAACATTCAGAACGATTGTGCTGTTTCTGTCCAGGCCATCTTGTAGGTCACACTAGGATAGAGGGGGCACAAAAATCATAACCTCTTCCACCATTCAATGCATATATAAACATTCTTATAGCTGGAGCCTTTTTTTATAGCGCAGAGGACTTTCTTTTATAAGTGCCTTGTTTGTAATAATATTCTGACAGCCTAACTCAGTCTGCAAATGTGTAATGCATTATGCTCTCTAAGGGCTGAAGGATGATAATTGCCCAAAGGCACAACTAACTCAGTAGGCTCCAGAGGGACTTCTAGCCACGACCAGTGGTATTGCATCTTCTGCTAATGTGTATTTCAGATGGTGCTTTTGGCTCCACAGGGACATCTAGCCACGGCCAGTGGTACTGCACTTTTTGCTGTTGACTCCACAGGGACATCTAGTAACAACCTGCGGCTCTGTACCCTTGTGCCACTGACTCTACAGTTAAATGATATTTAAATTTCCTGCTAGGCCTGAAAATGTGTTATACACTATGGCCTCAAGGGGCTGATTATATGATAACACTGCAATATTCTTTATCATTCTTTTTTATGAGATGTTGCCTTCTAGGGGCTGAATATATTTTTACCTGACCGTGTTTCTTCCAAATGCTATTTTTACTGTGATGCTTTGTAGGAGCTGTTCAGACTATTACAGTCAAATGCCAATTGTATAAAGGAATGCACAAACACAGTTTATTTCTGAAAAAAGTGTAATGTACTGCATGGCTAAATATTTATAAGGTCCTAAATGTGAGGTTGTCATTAACATTTACAGCGCCAACAGCTCTAACTCTCGCTAATGCAAGACCTATTGCATTGCAAATGCTTGTTGTTAGGTGGGTGCCAGACAGCCAGGCTGAAAGATGGGCGCATCCCGGTGAGGCTCTGCCAGTTAACGTTATAATTCTCTATTGAGCTGCACTCAGAGCACCCAGCTCTGTTTCAAACAAACAGATCTGGAGTAAACTACCGTTTAAATACCAAGAGACCCCAAGAACTTTTTAATTGGTAGTTTGGCATTGCAGGGGCTTCTGCGGTCTACTGCTACTAAGTCGCTGGAGCAGGGCAGAATGCTCTGGTGCTGCTGCAGCATATGCAGACTCCCCAGATGCATTGACTAAGCAAGACATTGGAGCTGGAAAGACTAGCCAGGAGGTGTGGTGAGGCGGAACAGACCCGTGCCCATGAAACATGGTGGAGCTGTTTCGAAGAGGGAGGACACATTGATCTTGAGGCCCCGAGTGGCTGATAGAAGCTGAGTGCAGAGGGCTCGGACTGGAAACTGGAAGCGGCTGCCAGCAGGGGCTGGTGGGAGACGAAATCGGTGTGGTGGTACAGAACTCTCTCCTCCTTGTGTCTTCTTGGAGCAGAGCAACAATGGCACTTGGCCTGAGCAGCAGAGTGGTACTGTGGGCCCCATGTCCACCACCCAGCCTTTGGAGCCCAGGGTAAGCATTTCACTCCTTGTATGGCGCACCTGCTTCCCTGACACTGTGCCACTGTGAGATGACTCCTTTGCTGACTGTGCAAACCTTTGCATATGCAATAATAACTTGTTAAAGTTGGACATCCTGGCGCCCCCACCAATCTGACTAACCACACGTGTGGCTGCTAGTCTGCTTGAGCCCCTATGGATTGTGCATGGCCCATTTCTGGAGTCAAACAGGACCCCTGAATTATTCTGTCTTTGAACAGCTGCCCAGCACCTGGCTGAGAGCTCCTGTACCTGCCTTACATCTTTTGGGATGCACGAAGAGCATCTGACTTCTGCCTGCCATAAAGTGTGCCTCTGCTTGGGATACTCGAGGACACTGAAAGGATTGGGTCCATAAATCACGGAGAGTCGTTTGGGTTCACGAAGTGGCTTTATTTATTTACAGAGGCCCCATCCAGCTCCACCAACTTCTCCTTCTCTTCACTCTCCGTCGTCCTCTCTGCTGGATTCTACTCTTACACTCCTCAGTTCTAAATTCTACATGCTATGACATCCCATACATTCTACAAGCTATGACATACTACACACTTCCCCCCTTTACAAACCAAGAGAAATAAGAAAAGGAAAAAAAAAACAACAGTATATATATATATATATATATATATATAAATTAATTCCACACATTTTTACATTTTAGTACCACTACATGATTTAAATTCCATATCTTGGAATCCTCCGTTCTTACTGCATTGTTGAACAGCCTCACTACCCTTATAGGTTTAACTTTATCCACATTCCTTCCTTTACCCACAGGCTTGCGAATCAACACCCAATCTCCAACCTTAACTTTGGTTGTGCGAGTTGACTTCCTGCGATCAAAATATTCCTTCCGAGCTTTTATTTTTTCCTCTTCATCCCGTTTCCAAGTCTCATCCGACACCACCACCCCAGTTCTTGCCCCCATGTCATTGACCCACCTAGGTGACACCAAAGTATTAGTATGTCTGGCTCTGAGTAACTCAAAAGGTGTTTTCCCAGTAATGGCGTGAGGTGAGACTCTGTATACTTCAACCCGCTTAATCACTTCTTTCTTCCAGTTCAATCCACCAACCTTAGCTAAAGCTATGGTCTCTTTCAACACCTTATTAAATCGTTCCACCATGCCGTTGGTTTCGGGGTGGTATAATGCACACTTTTTATGGATTATAGCACAGTCAGCCAAATACTTCTCCATTTTCTTGGATACCAATTGTACCCCATTGTCAGTAAGAATGCTTTTAGGCAGCCCCTCTCTCCCAAACACTTCCTTGAGAAAACCAATTACCTGTTTTGTCTCAATACTCCTAGTAAATCTAATCTCCGGCCACCTGGAAAACAGATCAACTAGTACCAATAGGTACATTTCACAACCTTCCCCACGGACAGGCCCCAGAATGTCCAAGGCAACCTCCTCCCACGGCTGAGTGGGGCGTTCCCTTATTTCCATAGGCTGAATCCTAGGTTTCACAGTGTTCTCACTCATGATACATTGCATACATTCTCTGATTGACCTTTCTACCTGGGAGTCCATACCTGGCCACCAATAAGTCAAACGCAATCTCCCTTTGGTTTTGGACATTCCTTGATGACCCGTGTGAGCAAGAGAAATAAGCTCCTGCCTCAATGTGGTGGGAGGAACTAATTTCGTACCTCTGAATAGAAACCCATCATCACTAGACAACTCACTTCTCACATGCCAGAATTTTTGTGTTTCACTACTTCCTTCATTCCTGTTTTTCCAACCTTCCTTTATTAAAGACATCACTTTCACTATGGTGTCATCAGACTCACATTCTCTCCGCCATCTCTCTTTGTCACGACACTTTCATCAAATCCATTCTCCTCAATCCCACACACCATTTCGGTATCCCAATCTGTTTCTTTCTCTTCTTCCAATTCACCTACTAACACTAATCTTGATAGCGTGTCCGCTACCTTATTTTGTGCACCTGGAATATACTTTATATCAAAATCAAAATCTTGTAGAGACACAACCCAGTTAGTATTTCTACTAGACACTGCAGCCACCCCTTTCCTTTTATACATTTCACAAAGGGGCTTATGATCAGTCCTTACCTCGAATTTATTTCCCCACAACAAATTCTTAAGTTTTCTCACTGTCCAATGAACAGCAAGCGCCTCTCTCTCAATAATACTATAGTTCAATTCTGCATCTCTTAAAGCTCGTGACAAAAATAATACAACTTGTTCATCATTTTGGCCACCCTGTTGTAACACCGCCCCTAAGCCTTTTGCACTTGCATCAGTTATTAAGATCGAGGGCAGATTGGGATTAAAATTTCTCAATCTGGGAGCTTTCACAATTTCCTTTTTTAATTCTCCAAATTCATTTTCACACTCTTCATTCCACACAAATTCTACTCCTTTCCGTAATAACTTTCTCATACACACACACCTCTCAGCAAAACCCCTCACAAATTTACTGTAATATTCAGCCATACCTAAAAATGTCATAAGTTCTTCCTTATTCAATGGTGATTGTAGTCTGTCAATAGCATCTACTAGCTCCTTTTTTGGGGATATGCCTTCACCAGCTATGGTATGACCTAAATATTCTATAGATTTACTACAAAACCTACACTTTTCCATCTTGACAGTCAACCCAAATTCTTCCAACTTTTCCAAAACACTAACAGCCCTCTTTTCATGCTGGACCTGATCTTTCCCATGCCCACATCACGTGTTCAACAAAGCCAACGCCATCATCGCCCCCAAACTCTGCAAGATCATCAACCTCTCCTTCGACTCCGCCACCTTCCCAGACAGCTGGAAACACGCAGAAATCCAACCCCTTCTCAAGAAACCCAAGGCTGACCCCAACGACCTCAAAAACTTCCGACCGATCTCTCTCCTCCCTTTTCCAGCAAAAGTCATCGAGAAGATCGTCAACACACAGCTCGCCCTCTTCCTCGAAGACAACTCCATCCTAGACCCCTCTCAATCCGGTTTCAGACGAAACCACAGCACCGAGACTGCACTCCTCGCCACCACAGATGACATCAGAACTCAAATGGACAACGGCGAAACCTCGGCCCTCATCCTCCTCGACCTATCTGCCGCTTTTGACACAGTCTGCCACCGCACCCTACTGACCCACCTCCATGAAGCCGGCATCCAAGATAAAGCCCTCAACTGGATCTCATCCTTCCTCTCCGACAGAATCCAGAGAGTACGACTCTCCCCTTTCCGCTCCAAAGCCACCAACCTCATCTGCGGCGTCCCCCAAGGCTCCTCCCTCAGCCCTACGTTGTTCAACGTCTACATGGCCCCCCTCGCTAAACTGGCCCGCCAACATCACCTCAGCATCATCTCCTACGCCGACGACACCCAGCTCGTCCTCTCCCTGACCAAAGACCCACTCACCGCCAAAACCAACCTCCACGAGGGACTAAAAGCCATCGCCGAGTGGATGAACGACAGCCGCCTGAAGCTCAACTCCGACAAGACGGAAGTCCTCATCCTCGGGCGCACCCCTTCGGCCTGGAACGACTCCTGGTGGCCCACCGACTTCGGCCCCCCACCCACCCCAGCCAGCCATGCAAGAAACCTCGGCTTCATCCTGGACTCCGCCCTCACCATGTCCAAACAGGTCAGCGCCGTCTCCTCTTCCTGCTTCAACACCCTTCGAATGCTCCGCAGAATTTTCAAGTGGATCCCAACAGGAACCAGAAAGACGGTGACCCAAGCCCTCGTCAGTAGCAGACTTGACTACGGCAACGCACTCTACACAGGCATCCCAACAAAAGACATCAAACGACTCCAGCGTATCCAAAATGCATCCGCCCGCCTGATCCTCGACATACCCCGCCGATGTCACATCTCCCCTCACCTGGAGGACCTCCACTGGCTCCCCGTGGACAAGAGGATCACCTTTAAACTCCTCACCCACGCTCACAAGGCTCTACACAACACCGGACCTACCTACCTCAACTCCAGACTCAACTTTTACGCCCCCACTCGTCAACTCCGCTCTGCCAATCTCGCCCTCGCCATCGTCCCCAGGATCCAGCGCAAGACCTCCGGCGGCAGATCCTTCTCCTTCCTCGCCGCCAAGACCTGGAACTCTCTCCCCACCTCACTACGCCAGACCCAGGACCTCCTCACCTTCAGGAGACTCCTCAAGACCTGGCTTTTCGACCGCTAACAGCTCACCCACCCACCCCCCCCCAGCGCCTCGAAACCCTGACAGGTACATAGTGCGCTTTATAAATGTAATGATTGATTGATTGATTATACTAAAACATCGTCTTGATACACTCTCACACCAACAAGATCTTTCAATACCTTTTCCATAATTCGTTGGAATACAGAGGCCGCAGACACTAATCCAACAGTAGTCTGGTATACCTAAAAGTGCCAAATGGTGTGATGAATGCAGTAAGATCCTTGGATTCTTCAGTCAACCTAATCTGATGATATGCCGATGTCAAGTCTATGGTAGAAAACACCTTAGCATCTTGTAAAAGCAACAACATATCAGAAATATTGGGTATGGGATACCTATCCACAATCACATTCTTATTCAATTCTCTTAAGTCCACACATAAGCGTATACTCCCATTTGGTTTCCTGGCTACAACTACCGGCGCCAACCACTCAGTTCCTTCAACTTCCTCTATGATTCCTTCTTTCTGCAGCCTCTCCAGTTCCAATTTCATGTCTTCACGTAAAGCAACAGGTACTCCACGAACTTTGCTGCATACAGGTTTCACACCTTCCTTTTTTTTTTTAAACATTTTGTTATTATACATTTGTATGTCTGTTCAAAGTAATCATTTGCACTAGTTATACATGAGCATATAAACTGGTCCCAATTGTAGCATACATTACACATGTTTCATTGTATATTCCTATGGCGCCCATAGTATTATTTATGCATTTGTCGAGTCCTGACACTAGTGCTTTAAGCCCATTGACCATCTGCGCCGAGCTAACCGTTGATCTTATAGTATTGGTTTTATGTCATTTTTATACGCAACAAATTTATGAAGAAAAAGCCCGTTCCTATTTGCAACTTGGAGGAGAGATCATAGGGAATGAAGATCAGAGGGAAAGGGAGAAGACGGAAGAAAAGGGGGACTAAGAGGGGGTAGGAAGGGTAAATAAACTAAACAAAAGGTCAACTTTACAGCATTGTGTGGGTGAGACTTGTGGTTAATAATCTTTAAGGAGTTGGGGCACAGTGACACAAATGTGAAGGCCATGCCCGGGACGCACCAGTGTGTGAATGGGGCAGGAGTCCACTTTTTCCACCCCTTCCACCCACTGGCTCCTGTGGCATTGTGGCTGGTGGCGATTCGTGTGGCTTTTTTACCCGTTTCTCCATGCAGTCCGATTGTCAGTACGGGGACCTCAAGGCATCTCCTGGGTAACTTCCTGCTCGGGACCACCCCCTGAGGCATGCTGACCCTCTACCACCCCTACATCGGTGTTTGTTGTTCTCTTGGTTAGTTCATCCCATGTCGTCACCAGTTCTTCCCAGGTCGGGGTGGTGAGAACCTGTCGGATGCCCTTGGCTTCCTCGGCCTTCAGGACCTGTAGTTCGGCCCTGGACCATTTCGTGACATCCCTTTTCCAATCAGCAAGCGAGGGGTGGACCGAGGCCTTCCAGCCTTTTGTGATCAGCCTTTTAAAAAGGGCCAGCGTTAGGTCTAGGAAACGCCCTCTTACTTTCCCCTTTAACTCAGTCGGCCTGAGTCCCAGCAAGCACAGGTCCCAGGTGGGCCGTAGTTCCACTCCGAATAGCCGAGAGAGGGCAGCCAGTGCCTCCTTCTAACCGATTTGAAGCACCGAGCACCCCCACACCATATGGTCAAAATCCGCTTCGCCCCCCCCGGCATCTTGGGCATGTCCTGGGGGTCCCTCCGTATATTCGGAATAGTCGGTGTGGTGTGAGGTACGTTCTGTGTAGGTAATTATATTGGATGTATCGTAATCGCATGTTACGTGAGACCACCCGGGGGTATGCCAGTACTTTGTTCCATTCTGATTCAGTCAATTCCCGCCCAATAGTGCCTCCCCATCGCTCCCTCAGGGATTGTAAGGGGTCTAATACAGCCTGGGCCCGGTAAATTTTAGCTATCAGGTGGGGTTCCTCCCCCGATGTCAACAGGAGGTGCAGCACCCCATGGACTGCGGGCTCTGCGTTTATCGTGCACCAATGGTCTTTCAGGGTGTGAACCAGCCTCCCGAAGTGTAGGAACTGGCCCCGGGGAACACCCACTTCCGTTAGAGCAGAGAATTCCCTCAGTACCCCCCGTTAAAGAGGCCGCTCACAGTCTCGATCCCTGCTCTTGTCCATGGGCTAATTCCGAGGCTTCCCGGGCCCAGCCCCCCAGCTCCCAGAACCAGCACCGAAATCGGCAAAGCCGGAGAATAGGGGGGGCCTACTCCCACTCTTTTCATGCACCTCTTCCAGCATGCCAATGCGACACTCATCATTATGTTGCTACCAGGTAGGGCTATCTTCCTACCTATCATGCGTGCCACAATCCATGTTGCTTCTATTATCCCCTGGGGTGTGCACAAGTCCAGTATTCCTCTGCCTGTCATCCAACCAGACACCCATTCAGGGGTGTAGAATTTATTAAAATATCTACTTGTCCACGGGACAGGCTGCTTCTCAAATCTACTTGTCCTGTAAAAAGATCTACTTGTCCCTTTGGTGCCATGTAGTGTGGCGCCAAATTATGGCAGCAATCTCATTATGTAAGAGCTCTGATAATAGCCTCTCTGATTATGCCAGGGCTACTACCATAATAGGGCTTGAATACTTGCAGTTTCAATCCCTACTGTAGCAATTTCCTTATTTTTCCACCTTTCTGCAGATCTGCATACTGGGGCTGGAGGAAGCAGTAAGCAATAGTTCCAGGGCTGGAATGCCTTTGAGTCTGCAAACCTACTAACCTGCATGTTTTAAAGATTTTCTCCAGCTTCTCTCAAATATTTTCCCATAATAAGAAAGGTTGGACATTTACTCCTGACAATGGCAGAATTAGAACTTCTTCCAGGGTTGGGAAGAAAGTGGCTGGAGGGAAAATGAACTTGCAAATGCTCAATAGATTTTCACATGAGAAAATCTACACATGCGTATTTACCCATGCTAAAATACAGTTCACAAATATTTTATAGGGGTACGACATATACCATGGGTGCACTTTTGTGACTTTCTTTAAGAATTTGGGGCCACATGTAGGTAGGTTCAGATTTGCGACCCGCAAATTGCGAGTCGCAAATCCGAATGTAGGATGGTGTCCCTGACACCATCTGTGATTCGCAAGGGCTTCGCAAATGCACACCTCATGAATAATCATGAGGTGGGTCGCAATTTGCGACCCCCTTGCGAATGGTGGCCTCACAGGGATGGTGGCCTGCTGGAGACAGCAGACCACCATGTCTGTGACTGCTTTTCAATAAAGCAGTTTTTTTTTTTTTGTAATGCAGCCCGTTTTCCTTAAAGGAAAACGAGATGCATTACAAAAATGAAAAATGAAACGTTTTCGTTTCATTTTTTCAGAGCAGGCAGGACCACTGCCTGCTCTGAAAAAATGTTTACAGTGACATTCACAATGGGGAAGGGGTCCCAGGGGGACCCCTTCCCTTTTGTGAAAGTGTTAGCACCCATTTGAAATGGGTGCAAACTGCGATTGGTTTGCGCCCGCGTTCGCAAAACAATCCTACATTGCACTACGAGTCGCAATTAGGAAGGGAACACCCCTTCCTAATTGCGAGTCGCAAACCCGTTTTGCGATTCGGTAACCAGGTTACCGAATCGCAAAACTGGGTTTGTGCATCGCAATGTGCTTTTTGCACGTCGCAAACAGCGAAAGTCGCTGTTTGCGACATGCAAAAAGCTACCTACATGTGGGTCTTGGTCCCTAATTAGGTCTGGTGTTAACAAAGACATTTTGTTTTTATTAAACTTCTATTTCTCTCTCTTTTGGCTGGCTTTACTGTGAGTGATCGCATTCTTCTCTTCCACAAGGAGCATATTGGCACACAAAGTAGTTTTGTTCAGTGTCAGGAACAACAGTGGCAATCAGTGACGTAACGAAACTGGAGGGTGCCCCTTTGCAAAGAACATGGAGGAGCCCCCTCTCCAGACTCACTGAGGGCAGGTGCTGTGCTGAAGGGGCCCCCTGGAGGGCGGCTGCGGGGCCTTTGTTATGCCACTGGTGGCAACGTGTGCTTTTAGAGTTCAAAAACGTTTTTTTTTTTTTTTGCCAGTGTTTGTTACAATGTTGAGGGCCTGGTAGCTCCCACAACAATAAAGTGTTACAAAAGCCATGTCAAAACAAGACACGCATTGTTGAAACTAAAAGACTGATAAAAATATGTCAGATCAGTTGGCTTTGTCAGTGTTTGTTTATTTTCATGCTTCCCATAATAGTGTTGAAAATGGTTACACTGATTTTCCATTAGAAATATTTTTGGGAAATACTAGCATGCATCAAAACATTTTACTAAATGACACTTCATTTGCATCTAATCAGAGAGCATTCTGGGAGCATTATACTTAGCCTCATAGCCTAAACTTTTCAAACATGTGTATACACGTATTTTTTTTTTTTGTACTGGAACCAACGTCCGTAGTGAAGTGTGACCTTAAAATATTTATTTACAGCACTCACCCTAATAATGAAGGTTTTCAAATAATGAACCATAAATACAAGTTTGAACAGCATTATCTTTTGGAAACACATTACCTCAACTGCAGAGAGTTCCACTCTCTGTAAACAGGCAGCCAAAGGGTTTGTGCTGCAGAGGGTTGGGCCTACTTGTCCCAAGGACAAAGTAAACATAAAAACTTGTTGTCCTTGACCCCAAACAAGATGTCCAGGTCGCGAAACCATGATGGGGGGATCTGCAACAGTAGGTTTGCGAAGTAATAGAGGAGTCGGGGAAGCATAATCATTTTGGACAGTGCCACTCTGGCCCTTACTGTAAGCTTCAGCGAATGCCAGAACCCTACCGAGCACCTCAGGGATCGCAGCGCCCAGGTTTCACACCTTCCTCCAGACGAATGTGATGCACATAGTGTTGAAGACATACTAATTTTTCTCGAAATACCAAAGGAACTTTTGTCTTTAGTCCCACAACAAAGTCATCGTTGACCATGAGTTTCTGGTTAATATAATTTCCTTGATCCACAATAGTGTTGATGATGATTTGATCCCTTACCTTCACAGGTGGATCACTATTGGGATCAAGAATAACCCCCAAGTCTTTCTGGTGGAACCAACTGAGCACACTGTCTCCTTTCTTAGAAACGTAAATTTTTGCATTAGTGAATTTTCATTTAAACTCAAGCAAACCCCAAAAGTATCCATGGAGCTTAATTGGTTCACCACCATATGCAATGGGTGTGATATCCGGTTTGAACAACTTAACTTTGTCTCTTAGTTTTCCCATATAGAATTCCATCGAAACAATTGTGATCTTGGCCCCAGAATCAAATAATACTCTGGTTCTTTCCCCATCTATCATGACTTCATCAATTGGGCCTTTCCTTCCTTTTTGACCTTCTCCTTCGACTTGTAGAATTATTTGGCCACATTCAAAGTCATCATTTTCCCCTGCATCTAAGTCTTTCTTAACTTCAAAGACATTGCTCTTTCCACTTCTCATTCTGCACACACTGGAGTAATGACCTTTTTTCTTACACAGCTTGCATATCACTTTTATAGCGGGGCAGTTTTTGTCGTTGGCCATGTGACCGTGTCTGCCACAGCGAAAACAATTTCCTAAAAACGTATTTTTTTTTTCTTTTTTATAGTTCTGTCCTTCTGGTCTTTCTTTGTTTCCCGTAATATTCTGAATTATATGTACAGTATCATTTTTGCATTCCTCTTTTTTGATGGTCTCTACACATCTGAGAGAATGTTCAATTTTCTTAGCCAAAACCAAAACTTCCTCTAGTGATGGATCATCTTTTTGCCAAATTTAATCTCTTACTCTTTCTATGTTACAGCCTAACATAAATTGATCTCTGATTCTTTCCTCTGTCAAAGTTCCAAATTTACATGAAGAGGCTAATTTCCGTAGCGCTGTAACATATCCCTCCACAGATTCATTTTCTTCTTGGTTTCGCTTTCCAAAGTGATATCTTTCAAGTATTGTGCTAATTTTGGGAATATAATGTCTGTCTAATTTTTCTATACAACTTTCATATTCATTTAGATCTTCATTAGTTATGTCTTGAAGATTATCGAAAACCTCCTGTCCTTCGGAACCTAAGCAATGTAATAGTAGAGCAGTTTTCCTTTCTACACTAAGAGATGCGCCACAAACTTTGGAATATCTTTCAAATACTTTTTTCCACTTTTGCCATTTTATAGGTGGCTCTCCTGGTAAAGCGAGAAAAAAGGGGGGGGCAGTGACATTCTGCATTGTACTCACACTAATGTACTATCCACAAAAACAAGAATTACTAAAGGTGTCACACGTGTTCTGAAAAACCACCTTAGCTGTACAGGTGCTTAAGAATTAGGCCAGTGGTTTAGTGGCCCTGAAGGTCGAATATCCAGGAACAGTTTAATTCAGTCAGTGGTAAACGCTATAAAAGCTTTAAAAAAGCATGGTTGACAAAAAGCGTTTATTTTAAGGTGATTTTCATGTGGCTGTAAACTGTAAAACTCGGCAGTGGCAGAATTCCGTCTGAGAAACGGTTTCCACACACAGTGCTCATCAATATGTCCAAAATATTTAAGCACTGGCAGGGATAATAAAGTATTTGAGGACACGCTGATAGTCCTCGTGTATTCCGGTGTTCAAATTGCGTTGCCAGAAGGACGCTGTACGCGTTGTTATGACAACAAGACAAGCGCGAGTCAAGCGCGTGTTTATAACAAACACAGCTGAGCGCGTGAGCTCTAGTCCGTTTCCATGGAAACAGTTTCCAGTTTCCAAATAGACGCTCGTCGAGCGGAAATGTTCGTCAACAGGAGATTAGAAATTTTCCTTTTACATTAATAAAGATGAATAGAACAGTTTTATGCTGTTCACAAAGTCCGCTCACCTTTCCGTTGCTTTTGGAAGTTCTACGTTGCTATTCTGGCACAGTAATACTGTTGAGGCCTCTGTGTTCAGGGAAAAACAAATTATCCCACCTCGTTGCCAGTGAAAGGATTGGGTCCATAAATCACGGAGAGTCGTTTGGGTTCACGAAGTAGCTTTATTTATTTACAGAGGCCCCATCCAGCTCCACCAACTGCCAACTTCTCCTTCTCCTCACTCTCCGTCATCCTCTCTGCTGGATTCTACTCTTACACTCCTCAATTCTAAATTCTACATGCTATGACATCCCATACATTCTACAAGCTATGACATACTACACACACCTTACTATTGTGCAATTTGTAGGGAGGCCTTTCCGTTGGCTAAATTAGTTTTTATGCATGAGTTTTTATCCATGCACTATGGACTGCATGAGCTCATCCCGGCATTACCACAAGGTTGACCAATTGCCCTTGTGACTATAGGTCTGGTCATGCCCCTCAGCTCCCACATGGCTTACTCCTGAGGTGATCACAAACACCTTCACAGTACCCAGGTGTAGGAAGTTGGCTCTGTATGTGCTATTTCAAAGTAAGGAATAGCATGCACAGAGTCCAAGGGTTCCCCTTAGAGGTAAAATAGTGGTAAAAAGAGATAATACTAATGCTCTATTTTGTGGTAGTGTGGTCGAGCAGTAGGCTTATCCAAGGAGTAGTGTTAAGCATTTGTTGTACATACACATAGACAATAAATGAGGTACACACACTCAGAGACAAATCCAGCCAATAGGTTTTTATATAGAAAAATATATTTTCTTAGTTTATTTTAAGAACCACAGGTTCAAATTCTACATGTAATATCTCATTCGAAAGGTATTGCAGGTAAGTACTTTAGGAACTTCAAATCATCAAAATTGCATGTATACTTTTCAAGTTATTCACAAATAGCTGTTTTAAAAGTGGACACAGTGCAATTTTCACAGTTCCTAGGGGAGGTAAGTATTTGTTAGGTTAACCAGGTAAGTAAGACACTTACAGGGCTCAGTTCTTGGTCCAAGGTAGCCCACCGTTGGGGGTTCAGAGCAACCCCAAAGTCACCACACCAGCAGCTCAGGGCCGGTCAGGTGCAGAGTTCAAAGTGGTGCCCAAAACACATAGGCTAGAATGGAGAGAAGGGGGTGCCCCGGTTCCGGTCTGCTTGCAGGTAAGTACCCGCGTCTTCGGAGGGCAGACCAGGGGGGTTTTGTAGGGCACCGGGGGGGACACAAGCCCACACAGAAATTTCACCCTCAGCGGCGCGGGGGCGGCCGGGTGCAGTGTAGAAACAAGCATCGGGTTCGCAATGTTAGTCTATGAGAGATCTCGGGATCTCTTCAGCGCTGCAGGCAGGCAAGGGGGGGGTTCCTCGGGGAAACCTCCACTTGGGCAAGGGAGAGGGACTCCTGGGGGTCACTTCTCCAGTGAAAGTCCGGTCCTTCAGGTCCTGGGGGCTGCGGGTGCAGGGTCTCTCCCAGGTGTCGGGACTTTGGATTCAAAGAGTCGCGGTCAGGGGAAGCCTCGGGATTCCCTCTGCAGGCGGCGCTGTGGGGGCTCAGGGGGGACAGGTTTTGGTACTCACAGTATCAGAGTAGTCCTGGGGTCCCTCCTGAGGTGTTGGATCTCCACCAGCCGAGTCGGGGTCGCCGGGTGCAGTGTTGCAAGTCTCACGCTTCTTGCGGGGAGCTTGCAGGGTTCTTTCAAGGCTGCTGGAAACAAAGTTGCAGCCTTTCTTGGAGCAGGTCCGCTGTCCTCGGGAGTTTCTTGTCTTTTCGAAGTAGGGGCAGTCCTCAGAGGATGTCGAGGTCGCTGGTCCCTTTGGAAGGCGTCGCTGGAGCAGGATCTTTGGAAGGCAGGAGACAGGCCGGTGAGTTTCTGGAGCCAAGGCAGTTGTCGTCTTCTGGTCTTCCTCTGCAGGGGTTTTTCAGCTAGGCAGTCCTTCTTCTTGTAGTTGCAGGAATCTAATCTTCTAGGGTTCAGGGTAGCCCTTAAATACTAAATTTAAGGGCGTGTTTAGGTCTGGGGGGTTAGTAGCCAATGGCTACTAGCCCTGAGGGTGGGTACACCCTCTTTGTGCCTCCTCCCAAGGGGAGGGGGTCACAATCCTAACCCTATTGGGGGAATCCTCCATCTGCAAGATGGAGGATTTCTAAAAGTTAGAGTCACTTCAGCTCAGGACACCTTAGGGGCTGTCCTGACTGGCCAGTGACTCCTCCTTGTTGCTTTCTTTGTTCCCTCCAGCCTTGCCGCCAAAAGTGGGGGCCGTGGCCGGAGGGGGCGGGCAACTCCACTAAGCTGGAGTGCCCTGCTGGGCTGTGACAAAGGGGTGAGCCTTTGAGGCTCACCGCCAGGTGTCACAGCTCCTGCCTGGGGGAGGTGTTAGCATCTCCACCCAGTGCAGGCTTTGTTACTGGCCTCAGAGTGACAAAGGCACTCTCCCCATGGGGCCAGCAACATGTCTCTAGTGTGGCAGGCTGCTGGAACCAGTCAGCCTACACAGCTAGTTGGTTAAGTTTCAGGGGGCACCTCTAAGGTGCCCTCTGGGGTGTATTTTGCAATAAAATGTACACTGGCATCAGTGTGCATTTATTGTGCTGAGAAGTTTGATACCAAACTTCCCAGTTTTCAGTGTAGCCATTATGGTGCTGTGGAGTTCGTGTAAAACAGACTCCCAGACCATATACTCTTATGGCTACCCTGCACTTACAATGTCTAAGGTTTTGCTTAGACACTGTAGGGGCACAGTGCTCATGCACTGGTACCCTCACCTATGGTATAGTGCACCCTGCCTTAGGGCTGTAAGGCCTGCTAGAGGGGTGTCTTACCTATACTGCATAGGCAGTGAGAGGCTGGCATGGCACCCTGAGGGGAGTGCCATGTCGACTTACTCATTTTGTTCTCACCAGCACACACAGGCTTGTAAGCAGTGTGTCTGTGCTGAGTGAGGGGTCTCTAGGGTGGCATAAGACATGCTGCAGCCCTTAGAGACCTTTCTTGGCATCAGGGCCCTTGGTACTAGAAGTACCAGTTACAAGGGACTTATCTGAATGCCAGGGTGTGCCAATTGTGGATACAATGGTACATTTTAGGTGAAGGAACACTGGTGCTGGGGCCTGGTTAGCAGGGTCCCAGCACACTTCTCAGTCAAGTCAGCATCAGTATCAGGCAAAAGAACGAGTTACTTACCTTCGGTAACGACTTTTCTGGTGGATACATTAGCTACCTGTGGATTCCTCACCTCATGAATACTCCCATGGCGCCAGCATTTGACGGAAATCTTCTTACTAGTCTCTGCACGTCGACGAGGACGTCACTCTAGCCCACGCGACGCCGTCTGACGTCATACAGGCAATAAGAAGTCCTCGCCGACGTGCCGATGACAGTACCAACATTTTTTACGTGCATGAGAATAATAATAATAACCCAATGCAATGAAAGAGCAAAGCAACATCTCTTAATATTGTAAATCACACAACATTGCAATAAAATAGCTGTAGATTTAATATAACCTTTTTTTTTTTTTTTTTTTTTTAAACAAATAAATATATTTATACATACGAATCATGTATATACCCAATATATATATAGATTTATATATACATATACACATATATACAAATATCATACATGCAAAATGTATTGCAACTTTGAAGACCAAAAGGAGCACATTCAAGGATTGCTTGGAGAGACCAAAAAGGCAACGGGGAGGCGGGTGGGACCGTGAGGAATCCACAGGTAGCTAATGTATCCACCAGAAAAGTCGTTACCGAAGGTAAGTAACTCGTTCTTCTGATGGATACAACTACCTGTGGATTCCTCACCTCATGAATAGAGTCCCAAAGCAGTACCACGCCCGGCGGTGGGTGCCTAAATGGTCAAACCAAATAATCCTGCAGCACTGACCGTGCAAAATGACCGTCCCTTCTGACCTCAGAGTCCAAACAGTAATGTTTCACAAAAGTGTGAAGGGACGACCAAGTTGCGGCCTTGCAGATGTCAACCACAGGAACACCCCTGGCCAAGGCCGAAGAGGCCGACTTAGCTCTGGTGGAGTGAGCTCTAATGCCCTCAGGCGGATCCTTCTTTGCCAAAGAGTAACAGATTTTAATGCAAAGAACAACCCACCTGGAGAGTGTTCTCTTGTGGACTGCCTTTCCTCTCCTCTTGCCCACGTATCCGACAAACAGCTGATCCTCCAGCCTGATATCCTTCATTCTGTCGATATAGAAGCTCAACGCCCTTTTTGGGTCCAGGCGATGTAGTCTTTCTTCCTCCTTTGAAGGATGAGGCGGAGGATAAAACGTGGACAAAGTGATTGTCTGAGCCAAATGGAAGGGTGAAACAACCTTCGGAAGGAAAGCAGCCTTGGTCCTCAACACCACCTTATCCCCATAAAACGTTATATAAGGGGGTTTAACCGATAAGGCCTGCAACTCGCTCACTCTCCTTGCAGATGTTATAGCTACCAGGAATACTGTTTTAATAACCAAATACCTTAAGGGGCAAGAATGCATAGGCTCAAAAGGGGACCCCATAAGGAAAGTCAGGACCAAGGACAAATCCCATTGAGGCATAACGAATGGTTTTGGAGGATATTGATTCAGAAGACCTTTCAAGAATCTGAGAACAATAGGGGATTTAAATAACGATGGTTGGTCTGGAAGACAAATGAAGGCTGACAAGGCCGACAAATAACCCTTAATGGTAGCTACTGCACAACCTTTCTGCGCTAGAGACAGTGCAAAAGACAAAACATGTGACAGATGAGCATGTAAGGGATCAATCTGTCTCTCTCCACACCACATAACAAATTTAGACCACCTATTAGCGTAGATAGATTTAGTGGAGTGTCGCCTGGCCGCTAAGATAACATCCACTACATCAGGCGGGAGAGAGAAGGAACTCAGGTTGCCCCGTTCAATCTCCAAGCATGTAGGTGCAGACTCTGGAGGTTGGGGTGTAAAACCTGCCCCTGCGACTGCGAGAGGAGGTCTGCCCTGAGAGGGAGACGGAGCGGAGGGCACAGTGAGAGTTGGAGAAGGTCGGAGTACCATACCCTCCTTGGCCAATCCGGAGCTATTAAGATGACTTGGGCCCGGTCTTGGCGAATTTTCCTCAACACTCGAGGAATCAAGGGTATGGGGGGAAACGCGTAAAGCAACTGGTCGCACCAGGTTATCTGAAACGCGTCCCCCAACGCTCCCTGCATCGGATACTGGAGGCTGCAGAATAACGGGCAATGCGCGTTCTCCCGAGTGGCAAACAGATCTATCCGAGGAAACCCCCACATCTGGAAGATTAAACAGACTTGATCTGGATGGAGACGCCACTCGTGGTCTGCCGAGAATTGGCGACTGAGACTGTCCGCACGTACATTCAAGACCCCGGCCAGATGATTTGCCACCAAGCAAATCTGATGGTCCTTTGCCCAGGACCATAGCCGAAGAGCTTCTCTGCAGAGAAGGTACGACCCTACTCCTCCCTGTTTGTTTATGTACCACATCGTGGTAGTATTGTCCGTCAGGACCTGTACCGACTGACCACGAAGGGATGGGAGGAAGGCCTTGAGAGCCAAACGTACAGCCCGTAACTCCAACAGATTGATATGAAACACCTGTTCCTCTGGAGACCAAAGCCCTTTGATCTCCAGATCCCCCAGATGAGCTCCCCATCCTAGGGTGGAGGCATCCGTTATTACCGTGGCCACTGGTGGCGACTGCGCGAACGGCTTCCCCTGTGAAAGATTGTTGCCCGCAATCCACCACTTCAATTCCACAGCAGCATCTCTGGAGATCTTGACAGTACCTTCTAAATCTCCCTTGTGTTGAGACCACTGCCTTCGGAGGCACCACTGAAGAGCCCTCATGTGCCAGCGAGCATGCGTGACCAACAGAATGCAGGAGGCGAACAGACCGAGCAGACGAAGGACCTTGAGGACTGGAACTACCGCTCCATTTCGAAACATTGGAACCAATTCCTGAATATCTTGAATCCGCTGAGGCGGAGGAAAGGCTCGACTCAATGTTGTATCCAGTACTGCCCCTATGAACAGGAGGCGCTGAGAGGGCTCCAGGTGAGATTTGGGCACGTTCACCGAAAAGCCCAGGTCGAACAACAACTGGGTTGTTGACTGCAGATGATGCGACACAAGCTCCGGGGACTTGGCTTTGATCAACCAGTCGTCCAAGTAAGGGAATACTGCTATCCCCTTCCTTCTGAGCTCCGCCGCAACCACTGACATCACCTTTGTGAAGACTCGAGGTGCTGAAGTAAGACCAAACGGGAGGACCGCAAACTGATAGTGCTGCGACCCTACCACAAACCGGAGATACTTCCTGTGCGACTTGAGTATCGGGATATGAAAGTAAGCATCCTGCAAGTCGACAGACACCATCCAATCTTCCTTGTTCAACGCCAAAAGCACCTGTGCTAGGGTCAGCATCTTGAACTTTTCCTGTTTGAGGAACCAATTCAAGATCCTCAGATCCAGGATTGGTCTCAACTGACCATCCTTTTTGGGAATCAGGAAGTATCTTGAGTAACAACCTCGACCCTTTTCCTGCTCTGGGACCAACTCTACCGCGCCCTTTGAAAGGAGGACTTGAACCTCCTGTTCTAGCAACAGGAGGTGTTCTTCTGAACAATAAGATGGGCGGGGCGGGATGAGGGGCGGGAACTCCCGAAAGGGAAGGGCGTAGCCTTTTCCCACAATGCCGAGAACCCAAGTGTCCGTTGTGATAGACCTCCACTTGTGGAGAAAACGCTGTAATCTTCCCCCTACAGGAGAGGAGTGAGTGGGAAACGGTGGAAGCCTAAGGCTGCTTCCCCTGCTGCACCCCTCCAGAGGACGAGGAAGAGGCAGAGTGCTGTTGAGAGGCTCCTCTGGTACGGACCCCACCCCTCCCCCTCCCTCTAAATGACCTATAGGGGAGGGAAGAGGCGGGTTGCTGGAACCTCCCCCGAAAGGAAGAGGAATAAGAGCCACGCCCAAATCCCCGAAACCTCCTGAAAATTCTAGAAGAGGCAGAGGAAGAAGGAGCTTGCAGTCCTAACGATTTGGCTGTGGCTCTGCTCTCCTTAAATCGTTCCAAGGCCGAATCTGCCTTGGCTCCAAACAGTCTGTCCCCATCAAACGGGAGGTCCAGCAGGGTCGACTGCACATCCGCAGAGAACCCTGAGTTTCGGAGCCAGGCCTGTCTTCTTGCCACCACAGCCGTGCCCATCGCCCTGGCCACCGAGTCGGTCGTGTCCAGCCCAGACTGGATAATCTGGGTCGCGGCAGCCTGGGCGTCCGAGACCACATCCAAAAGACCCTGGGGAAGCTCCGTGAATGAAGACGAAATATCATCCATCAGCGCATGGATGTACCTCCCCAGAATGCACGTGGCGTTGGTGGCCTTCAACGCCAAACTGCATGCCGAAAATATTTTCTTGGACTGCGCATCCAGTTTCTTGGAGTCTCTGTCTCCAGGCACCGTCGGGAAGGAACCAGGCGCTGACTTTGAGGAACAGGAGGCTTGCACCACCAAGCTCTCCGGCGTAGGGTGTCTAGAGAGAAAGCCAGGGTCAGATGGTGCAGCTCGATACCTCCTGGCCACAGCCCTATGAACGGCCGAGGAAGACACCGGCTTCTTCCACACCTCCAACACCGGATCCAGCAAAGCCTCATTAAATGGCAAGAGAGGCTCAGCTGCAGCAGAGGCCGGATGCAATACCTCTGTCAGCAAATTCTGCTTTGCCTCTGCCACCGGCAAAGGCAGGTCCAAAAAGCTCGCTGCCTTCCTCACCACAGCATGAAAGGAAGCAGCCTCCTCCGTATATTCCCCTGGAGATGAAAGGTCCCACTCAGGGGAAGTGTCCAGCCCACTGGCTGTATCCAGACCATGCAGTCCGTCTCCAGAGTCCTCAATCTCTCCCTCCTCTAGGACTCGCTGGTACTCTTGCTCTTCTAAAAGACGGAGAGCACGCCTCCTCGAATGAAGTCTCTCCTCGATACGCGGAGTCGACATGGCCTCCGCCGACGTCGAAGAACGGCGCCGATCTCCAGAAGCATCTGACGCCGCGTCCGGCGCCACAGGCAGCTTCGGCGCCGAGGCAGGAGCCGGAGGACGAGGTCTTGGAGCCGATGGACCAACCGGAGTCACAGGGCAAAATCCTGACTTCGACGGAGGGGCAACCTCCGGGGCCGAAACATCCGAAGCCACCGGAGCGGCCACCGACGCCGGCACCGGCGCCGAGCCCACATTCCCAAAAGGGAGAAAGGGCATAAAGGGTGCCGGCCGAAGAGGCGCAGGATCACCCAACGAAAAGGCCAAGGGCCCCGAAGGACCAGCCGGAGCAGCTCCTGGAGCCATCTGCTGAAAGATGGTATACATCGCATTAAGAAACGCGGTACTATCGGCTCCAGGAGTGGGAAAAGCCGGATACTGGGGTGCCTGGATCGAAGGCGACCCCGACGCCGGCCTCGACGTCTGCGACGCCGGAGAAAACACAAGAGGCTGCACCACCTCAATCACTGACGCCTGACCAGGTGAAGTCGGTGACGCCGGAGAGGGCAACGGCGTCGATGGATGCGGCGTGACCGTGGGGCTGACCTCCCAAGTCCTCCGACGCCGAGCCGAAGGTGACCTCGAATGAGACTCCTTGCTGGAGTGACGTCGTGAGTCTCTACGGCGCCGGGAGTCTCGATGACGCCGGTGAGACCTTGGCGAAGAAGACTTCTTATGATGTTTCTCCTTCTTCTTTGACTTTGCCATGAATAACTTGGCCTCGCGCTCTTTGAGGGCCTTCGGATTCATGTGTTGACATGAATCGCAAGTCGAGACGTCGTGGTCGGAGCTCAAACACCATAGACAGTCGGAGTGAGGATCTGTAACTGACATCTTGCCCCCACACTCTCGACAGGGCTTGAAACCCGACTTCCTCTGAGACATTGTTACCGCAGAGAAGACTACGCAGCAGACAATACACTGTAACCACGAAGGTAACAGTAACTCCCTCGAAGATAACCGTTTCGAATGCACGGAAAAAAGGGAACTGTCATCGGCACGTCGGCGAGGACTTCTTATTGCCTGTATGACGTCAGACGGCGTCGCGTGGGCTAGAGTGACGTCCTCGTCGACGTGCAGAGACTAGTAAGAAGATTTCCGTCAAATGCTGGCGCCATGGGAGTATTCATGAGGTGAGGAATCCACAGGTAGTTGTATCCATCAGAAAGTGGGGGGTAACTGCAACAGGGAGCCATTTCTTTACACAAGCCCCCCCCAGCCCACAGGCCAGGAGACTCAGCCAACGCTGGAAGAGTCTTCCTAGTCTGTCAGGCGAGGAAGAGTAGAGGAAATGGCTGGTTTGTTGCAGGGCCTACTCTGCCTTACATCCTCCTGTTCAGGTCATTCCCTCTGGGGAACTGACCCACTTCCACAGTGATAGGACCTAGTCTGAACTGCCTCTTGTCTGTGCTTTTTATGTCTTCACCCATTCTCTCTATTTTGAGGTCAGAGGTATCCACCTCTGCTAATCTTATCTTAGCCAAGGTCACCCCTAGCTTACCCAAAGAGGTTACCCAGAGCTGGAGTAACCCCACCATGACCAACAGGGTCAGGGGGCCTAACTTGTTATTTGGCATGGGGTCAGACCACCATGCCAAGGATAGTGCAGCCATAAAGGCTAACACCCAGCAGAGGCCACTGACAGCTGTCAGTGCCCAGAACCACACCTTTAGCTCTTCACCTAAAAGGGAAGGGGCTAAGTTACAGGCTTCTTTGGGTTCAGGTTGCCTGTCTGCTGTATTGGAGTGGGGGGTTACCACATCTTGTAGTGAACACCCTTCTTCCACTCTTTCTTCTGTTAGCTGAGGAGCCACCCACTCAGGTTTAACAGTTGCCTGACTAGCCAGGACTTCTTGTGGGTCAGGTTGGACTTTATCAGGGCCATTTTTGGAGTTCTCCCCTACTGGAGCAGAATCTCCCTGGCTTGCTGTAACCTTGGCTAAAGGTTGTCCACCCTTCCTACTCTGTTTTCTTTTCTTCTTCTTCTGGGGCCTGCTTGCATTTACTGCAGAGGCAGGACTTCCAGAAACCTTGGGAGAGGACTGGCACTGGACCAGTTCCTCTCTTGAGCTCTGACTAACCTCTGGGTAGTCATTTCCAAGGAGACAATCAAGGGGGAGGTCTGTACTGACTACTACCCTTCTCCAGCTAAGAGTGCCACCCACTTCTATGGGTACTAAAGCCACAGGCCTCTTAGTGACCCTGTCTAGGCTAACTCTTACCCTGGCAGTCTCACCTGGGATGTACTGGTTTGAGAGCACCAGCCTGTCATGCACAATAGTGTGACTGGCACAAGTGTCTCTCAGGGCAGTGGTTGGGATTCCATTCACCAGTAGGTGGTGGAAGTGTCTACTTCCCTCTGGAATCTCCAACTCACCTGTTGGGCCCTGTTTCCAGTTGAAGGCTATGAAGACCTCCTCATCTGAAGAGTCATCTCCCATGGCTATACTGGTTACCCCTGGAATTTTGTTCTGAGGTTTGTTTTTGGGACAAGAAGTGTCCTTGGTGTGGTGCCCAGACTGTTTACAGTTGTGGCACCATGCCTTAGTGGCATCCCAGTTCTTACCCTGGTACCCACCTTTGTTTTGGGTTGTGTCTTGGGGCCCACCCACCTGTTCTGGTTTTTGGGGGCCTACAGAGGACTCTTTTTCTTTGTTTCTAGTGTCACCCACTTTCTCCTGGGGAGTTTTTGTAACCCCTTTCTTTTGGTCACCCCCAGTGGAAGTTTTGGTTACCCTAGTCTTGACCCAGTGGTCTGCCTTCTTTCCCAATTCTTGGGGAGAAATTGGACCTAGGTCTACCAGATACTGATGCAACTTTTCATTGAAGCAGTTACTTAAAATGTGTTCTTTCATAAACAAATTATAAAGCCCAACATAGTTACACACTTCATTTCCAGTTAACCAACCATCTAGTGTTTTTACTGAGTAGTCTACAAAATCAACCCAGGTCTGACTCGAGGATTTTTGAGCCCCCCTGAATCTAATTCTATACTCCTCAGTGGAGAATCCAAAGCCCTCAATCAGGGTACCCTTCATGAGGTCATAAGATTCTGCATCTTTTCCAGAGAGTGTGAGGAGTCTATCCCTACACTTTCCAGTGAACATTTCCCAAAGGAGAGCACCCCAGTGAGATCTGTTTACTTTTCTGGTTACACAAGCCCTCTCAAAAGCTGTGAACCATTTGGTGATGTCATCACCATCTTCATATTTTGTTACAATCCCTTTGGGGATTTTTAGGATGTCAGGAGAATCTCTGACCCTATTTAAGTTGCTGCCACCATCGATGGGACCTAGGCCCATCTCTTTTCTTTCCCTCTCTATGGCTAGGATCTGTCTTTCCAAAGCCAATCTTTTGGCCATCCTGGCTAACTGGATGTCCTCTTCACTGGGGCTATCCTCAGTGATTTCAGAGGTGTTGGTCTCTCCTGTGAGGGAACCAGCATCTCTGACTATTATTTTTGGAGTCAGGGTTTGAGGGACCCTGTTCTCCCTAGATAGGACTGGTAGGGGGGAATTGTCCTCCAAGTCACTATCCTCTTCCTCTGAGTTGCCACCCTCAGAGGGGTTGGCCTTTTCAAACTCTGCCAAAAGCTCCTGGAGCTGTATTTTGGTAGGTTTGGGGCCCATTGTTATTTTCTTTATTTTACAGAGTGACCTTAGCTCCCTCATCTTAAGATGGAGGTAAGGTGTGGTGTCGAGTTCCACCACAGTCACATCTGTGCTAGACATTTTGTTTCTAAAAGTTGGAATACTTTTTAAGAATCTACAACTGGTTCTAGAATCTAATTCAAACTTTTACAAACTTTTAAACTCTAAAAGAAATGCTAAACAGGGACTTAACACACAAGGCCCTAGCAGGACTTTTAAGAATTTAGAAAACTTTTCAAATTGCAAAAATCAATTTCTAATGACAATTTTGGAATTTGTCGTGTGATCAGGTATTGGCTGAGTAGTCCAGCAAATGCAAAGTCTTGTACCCCACCGCTGATCCACCAATGTAGGAAGTTGGCTCTGTATGTGCTATTTCAAAGTAAGGAATAGCATGCACAGAGTCCAAGGGTTCCCCTTAGAGGTAAAATAGTGGTAAAAAGAGATAATACTAATGCTCTATTTTGTGGTAGTGTGGTCGAGCAGTAGGCTTATCCAAGGAGTAGTGTTAAGCATTTGTTGTACATACACATAGACAATAAATGAGGTACACACACTCAGAGACAAATCCAGCCAATAGGTTTTTATATAGAAAAATATCTTTTCTTAGTTTATTTTAAGAACCACAGGTTCAAATTCTACATGTAATATCTCATTCGAAAGGTATTGCAGGTAAGTACTTTAGGAACTTCAAATCATCAAAATTGCATGTATACTTTTCAAGTTATTCACAAATAGCTGTTTTAAAAGTGGACACAGTGCAATTTTCACAGTTCCTAGGGGAGGTAAGTATTTGTTAGGTTAACCAGGTAAGTAAGACACTTACAGGGCTCAGTTCTTGGTCCAAGGTAGCCCACCGTTGGGGGTTCAGAGCAACCCCAAAGTCACCACACCAGCAGCTCAGGGCCGGTCAGGTGCAGAGTTCAAAGTGGTGCCCAAAACACATAGGCTAGAATGGAGAGAAGGGGGTGCCCCGGTTCCGGTCTGCTTGCAGGTAAGTACCCGCGTCTTCGGAGGGCAGACCAGGGGGGTTTTGTAGGGCACCGGGGGGGACACAAGCCCACACAGAAATTTCACCCTCAGCGGCGCGGGGGCGGCCGGGTGCAGTGTAGAAACAAGCGTCGGGTTCGCAATGTTAGTCTATGAGAGATCTCGGGATCTCTTCAGCGCTGCAGGCAGGCAAGGGGGGGGTTCCTCGGGGAAACCTCCACTTGGGCAAGGGAGAGGGACTCCTGGGGGTCACTTCTCCAGTGAAAGTCCGGTCCTTCAGGTCCTGGGGGCTGCGGGTGCAGGGTCTCTCCCAGGTGTCGGGACTTTGGATTCAAAGAGTCGCGGTCAGGGGAAGCCTCGGGATTCCCTCTGCAGGCGGCGCTGTGGGGGCTCAGGGGGGACAGGTTTTGGTACTCACAGTATCAGAGTAGTCCTGGGGTCCCTCCTGAGGTGTTGGATCTCCACCAGCCGAGTCGGGGTCGCCGGGTGCAGTGTTGCAAGTCTCACGCTTCTTGCGGGGAGCTTGCAGGGTTCTTTCAAGGCTGCTGGAAACAAAGTTGCAGCCTTTCTTGGAGCAGGTCCGCTGTCCTCGGGAGTTTCTTGTCTTTTCGAAGTAGGGGCAGTCCTCAGAGGATGTCGAGGTCGCTGGTCCCTTTGGAAGGCGTCGCTGGAGCAGGATCTTTGGAAGGCAGGAGACAGGCCGGTGAGTTTCTGGAGCCAAGGCAGTTGTCGTCTTCTGGTCTTCCTCTGCAGGGGTTTTTCAGCTAGGCAGTCCTTCTTCTTGTAGTTGCAGGAATCTAATCTTCTAGGGTTCAGGGTAGCCCTTAAATACTAAATTTAAGGGCGTGTTTAGGTCTGGGGGGTTAGTAGCCAATGGCTACTAGCCCTGAGGGTGGGTACACCCTCTTTGTGCCTCCTCCCAAGGGGAGGGGGTCACAATCCTAACCCTATTGGGGGAATCCTCCATCTGCAAGATGGAGGATTTCTAAAAGTTAGAGTCACTTCAGCTCAGGACACCTTAGGGGCTGTCCTGACTGGCCAGTGACTCCTCCTTGTTGCTTTCTTTGTTCCCTCCAGCCTTGCCGCCAAAAGTGGGGGCCGTGGCCGGAGGGGGCGGGCAACTCCACTAAGCTGGAGTGCCCTGCTGGGCTGTGACAAAGGGGTGAGCCTTTGAGGCTCACCGCCAGGTGTCACAGCTCCTGCCTGGGGGAGGTGTTAGCATCTCCACCCAGTGCAGGCTTTGTTACTGGCCTCAGAGTGACAAAGGCACTCTCCCCATGGGGCCAGCAACATGTCTCTAGTGTGGCAGGCTGCTGGAACCAGTCAGCCTACACAGCTAGTTGGTTAAGTTTCAGGGGGCACCTCTAAGGTGCCCTCTGGGGTGTATTTTGCAATAAAATGTACACTGGCATCAGTGTGCATTTATTGTGCTGAGAAGTTTGATACCAAACTTCCCAGTTTTCAGTGTAGCCATTATGGTGCTGTGGAGTTCGTGTAAAACAGACTCCCAGACCATATACTCTTATGGCTACCCTGCACTTACAATGTCTAAGGTTTTGCTTAGACACTGTAGGGGCACAGTGCTCATGCACTGGTACCCTCACCTATGGTATAGTGCACCCTGCCTTAGGGCTGTAAGGCCTGCTAGAGGGGTGTCTTACCTATACTGCATAGGCAGTGAGAGGCTGGCATGGCACCCTGAGGGGAGTGCCATGTCGACTTACTCATTTTGTTCTCACCAGCACACACAGGCTTGTAAGCAGTGTGTCTGTGCTGAGTGAGGGGTCTCTAGGGTGGCATAAGACATGCTGCAGCCCTTAGAGACCTTTCTTGGCATCAGGGCCCTTGGTACTAGAAGTACCAGTTACAAGGGACTTATCTGAATGCCAGGGTGTGCCAATTGTGGATACAATGGTACATTTTAGGTGAAGGAACACTGGTGCTGGGGCCTGGTTAGCAGGGTCCCAGCACACTTCTCAGTCAAGTCAGCATCAGTATCAGGCAAAAAGTGGGGGGTAACTGCAACAGGGAGCCATTTCTTTACACCAGGGGTTATCTACATTTTAACTGCTGAGCTCTTGGGGGGGACAAGGATGGGTAAGCATGAACACAAGCAATCTAACCTGCCCTTTGAGAGTAGGAGACCAGGACTACGGATGATGATCGGAGGAGAGAGGTGTCATCACCCAGATCATCTTATGATACTTCTCCAGAGCAGGATAGCAGAAATCTCCTTAAAAAAATGTAGCAAAGCCTTCTTATAATTGATGCCAGAATTGACTCCCTTATGACTGGACTAAACAATATGAAAGGGCAAATTGATAAACATGGCGATTGCCTGGAGCAGCTGGAATGCCAGCTGTCTGACTAGGAGGACAACACTACGTCCCACTCTGAACAACTTCTCCATATGCAAAAAGTCTTAGTGGTCATAAAAGCTAAACATGATGATTTAGAGGCATGATCCAGAATGAGTAACATATATATTTTGGGTCTTCGGGAGTCAATTACGATGGTCAAAAGGGAAATGCTTTTGGAAACTTTGCTACAAGCTGTATTTGAAGATGCCCTTACAGCTATGTTCTCTGTGGAGTTCGTGCATCGCTCCCTGGGACTAAGATCTCCTCCAGGGTCCCTGGTTTGACCTGTTATAGAGCCCCTCCTACTACAAATATTAAGCCTCCATTCTGCACCTAGTCAGGGGGAAGAGAGAGAATAGTTACAAAGGGAATCAATTGTCTATTTACCCAGATTTCACTCTGGCAGTACAGGTTGCTAGATGGGAAATCCTACCGGCCAAATGCATTCTTATAAAAGCTGGAGTGTCATATGCTCTGGTCTAACCAGCCAAGCTACAAGTCATTGTTAATGGCTGAACCCAATTCTTCATTGACCCTAAGCTGGCTGTTAATCTTCGCTGCAAATACATCAAAACTATCTCATTGGACACAACCACTACTGATGGTGACAATGGAAGCCACCTTAGCAACTATGATTAGCTGAGTGATGTGATTCTTACAGACCACTCTCCATGATAAATGTAGACAATAAGCTCCTAGATAGTCTGATTGTCAATAGGCTGGCCCCACTGAGGCCGGATATTGCCTGACCTCATCACTCAAGATTTATACCGAAGTGCTCTATCATCCATAATTTGCAAACCATGTTAGCATTCCTGCACACTCTGGACCCCCAGGTACAGACTATTGCAATCTTCCTCAATACCACTAAAGTGTTCGATTCACTTCAATGACGTGGGAGTATCCCATCAGCTTATCAGAGAGAAATAGCATCTGTCACACCTTCCGCCAGTGAATCCACCTACTCTGTAAGGAGCCTGCTTCACATATCTGCATTAACGAAGAGGTGACTGCTTCATTCTCCATCACCAGGGGCATCAGGCACGGCTGTCCCTGTCACCATTATTGTTGGCTGTCCACCTGCACCAACAACACACAAGGCACGGCCTTGCCATCATTATAAGAACTGTAATAATATATATGTGTGCTGATGTCACTACACTGCACATACGGCTGATTCTCTAAGAACTCTTTCTTTTTGGCTGTCTCATGGGGATAACAACAAACTTTGCCAAGTCAGCTATGTTTCCCCTCACACAGGCGACCAGCAGGGTCTCCTCTGAGTTCTGGCTGAGCTGGTCAGATGCTTCGGACAAATACTTGAAGATACGGATCAGTAAATACATTGATGACATGGAGCATGAGAACTATGGAAAGACATTAACGCTGCTAAAAGAAAGGGTTCCGATCGGGGTCAAACTTCTACTGTCCTTGGCTGGCAGAATTGTACTTGCTTAGATGGTAATTCTCCTAAAATACTTAGATCCCTTTGTGAACCTACCCATCCCACTAACTCGACACTCTTTTAAGTAAATACACTCTAATCTAATTAGCTTAGCTTGGGCGGGCAAGCAGTCCGGAGTCTCATTGAAGGTGCTGATTGCAGTTTGTGCAGGGCAGATTGTGCACTCCAGACCTGGAGCTGTATTATTACTGTGCCCCGGCCCAGTTCGTTCATTACTGGCAACACCCCACGTCATTCCAACCGCATGTTGTCATTGAACATAGGCCCTGATTTATACTTTTTGATGCTAAACTGCGCTAATGCAGTTAGTGTCAAAAAGTTTACCGCCGGCTAGCGCCATCCCAAGACTCTGGCCGGGCGTCATATTTATGGTATGACTGTAGCTGCGGTAAGGCCCGGCTAGCATCATAAAAAAGACGCTAGCCGGGTGGGGGAGGCTTAGGGGGAACAGGGGGGCGTCAAAGGATAACGCTATTATGGGCAGAGACATAAAAGTGCCTCTAACCAGACTAGCGTCATTTTCTGATGTTAAAACCCCATGGCCATTGGGCCCAGTGCCATGTAGGAGGGCCCTAGTTAGGCCCCCCTATGGCACTACAGAAAATAAAAAATAATACCTACCTCTACTTACCTGGGATGGGGGGTCCCCCTTCCTCTGCTGTCCCTCTGGTGTGGGTGGGGGTGTCGCTGGGGTTAGGGAAGGGCACCTGTAGGCTCTTTCCATAGTCTCTGACCATAGAAAAAGGCCCACAGGTCCCCTAACGCCTGCCCTGACCCAGGTGTTAAATACATAAGGCTCCTATGCCCCGTGCTTGATTTTAGCACAGGGGATAAATACGGGGCAAGGCCATATCATCATTTTTTGCCCAGGAATGCCTACCTTGCATCTCATTGATGCGAGGTAGTTTTCCGCAGGCAAAAAATTACTTTAGCTCCAATATTTTGGAGCTAGACATGTCTTGTGCCAAAATATAAATATATAATAAGTTTGCGCTGAATTAGCTTTAAAAAAATGACGCTAATTCAGCGCAGAGTATAAATATGCCCCATAATGTTGCAGCTTTCCCACTGAATACGGCTCTCAGTCTTCCAATGAAACGGCCCAGTAACAGTGGACATGGTGAATTTGAATAACACTTTGTGAGCATGGAACCGCCTTCAGCAGTGGGCAAAACAGGGCCATCTCTTTGCTAGCATTACCCCCCACTAGATTACTGATTCTCAAATACAGGGGAACCTGCTGACAGTACTGATGGAGTATGTTAAAGATATTGCTAAGGGAATTTGCCGCCTCACTGCTCTCCTTCTCTTAGCTAAGAGTAGGGTGGCCATGCACTGAGCAAGACAACCCGTTCCTCAGGTAAAGAACTGAGTACAAGACATTGTATGGTGCCACTAACAGCTAGAAAACTATTGGGAGCTCCTGCCTCCTAAGACAAGACCCAAATATATTTGGAGACCATTTGTAACCTATGAAGCACTACGTGAACACTCACACTCCCCTGACACCCTAGGAGATGCCCCAGTGAGCCCTGAGGCAGAATTGGGAGTTAGGGGCATTAGAAGCTCTATGGTCAGACTCGGACATACCATTACCTCCTCATTAATGAAGCCTGATGAGACAGTGACAACCTACAGATTGTCAACTTATGACCCATATGGGGACATGGCACTATGGAGAGCCGGACCTGGAGAGCTGGGGGGAGGGAGTCCTTAGATCATTCGACCGAGAGGAGAGTGGGGACGTTTGAGAATTGCGACGCTTTCCCCATGCAATTAAATTACGTCATTTTATGCTGTATATTACATTGTAATGATTTTCTGCCTGCTCGTGTCACCTATCTTACTACACTGTACTTTAGGAAGTTTGTTTACCTTGCATAGTAATTAAAACAATAAAAAGTTACTTGGTTTCTATTCTTAATGGATTAGAATATAATGACATTACTGCAATACTGATTCCAAGTCTTTCTTTACAAACATTCTGCAACAGCAAACTCTAAGAGTGATAAAATATGCTCCACCTAGAACTGTCACAGCTTGATGTAGATTTTAGTAACAGGTGTGCAAAGGATAGGCTTATTCAAAAATGGGTTTACCATCAAAGGGGATGTTTTCTTTAAACCAACTATAGGCACACCAGTGGGTGCCATCCTTGAGAAGATCCTTATAGCATAAAGACGAAGCCTCTAATTGGTCCGTTTCTGAAGCGTGTTCATTACAAGAGTGGACACTGCTCAGGGAATTCTAAGCACATATGAAAACAATTTAATATAGGAATATTAAATGAGCCATGCCTTCCTATTCATATTGTGGCACATCCAATATTATTCATTGTAGATCATGTATCAGCAACCTACTCTCACCATAGTATGTAGTTATAAGCTGCAAAACAGCAGATGCCTTTTAGGATTAATCATTCCAGCATCTTTTGTCACTCCGAAAATGGATAAGGTATAGCAATATTATTAGCATGGGCCCAGATTTATTAGAAACTTGTGTGATGAAAGCTGTTGCATGGCAACACAGGTCGTTAAATGGTATTCACAGAGACATGCAAGGGGCTAATTGTGCCACCTTACGTGACTTTGTAAAGAAATGTAGCGCTATGCAGCAGCTTGCACTGTTCTAAGTTACATGCTTTCCATGGGTAGAGCGTGGGTTTTTCTGTGCATCCATCCATGCAATTGGATGTAATATCAGATTTATTGAAATCAGTAAACCTGGGATTGGGCCAAAATGGTATACCACCGCGACAGAGGCGTAACAAGGAGAAATATCTTTATTTCTCATCATTATTTCCCCTTTCTATGCCTGATGCATTCTGCAGCACACATAGAAAGAGGAGTATGTTTCGAAGGACTATTTTTGTGCAAGAAGGTATCCTGAAGATAGCAGAAATGCTCCACGTCTTTGTAAATATGAAGCATTTTTGCTCTTTCCCTTTCACGCAACACATCGCACAAAGTTCCTTTCCTGCGCTGTCTGAAATAGTGGTAAATATACCACCCCGATCTCTCTAAAGGAAAACTATTGGCTATGCGAACATGTAACAGTAGCAGCCAAACTTAATGAGGAACAGGAGAAATTTGACAGGTTATGAATTCAGACCAATACACCATTTCCACGTTTCTGCTTGTACTTTATTTACGTTCTTTTTTCCACAGTTGATGAATCAAACCTGCTTTATATATCCAGAAAGACAAAAACGTGTGGCAAGTATTTTATGATTAAATAATAAATATGTTTTGTGTTTATTTGCCCTAAATGATATATATTTTAAATAATTTAATTTAACATTATTTCCTATGGGGTTTATAACCTCGTCACCTAAGTTCGTGAATAGCAGTTTGTAGTGCACTGGTAGTTCAACTGTAGTACTAATACACATACTACAAAATGCAGTTTGTGAGTAGGCGGCTATGTGTAGCGAGTAAGTGGCTGGTGTACTGTTCATCGTATTTCCTGGGGTACAGAAGGTGGGAAGCAGCATAATAAAATAAAAGGAGAGTTGTTTTGGATCACTTTGGGCTTGCGGCACACTGACCTGTCTTGAATATAAACTTTATTGGCCTGTGGAGATTCCCGAGAACAAGATTGCCTGAAGTGTACACCATCACTTAGCAGCATCACACTTACAACAGCTAATCACAAGAAAACACACGGGAAATGGTTGCTGGAGCAGCACATCAATTACATCTATGCATCAGTAGAGGAATTCTCTTAGTGGCAATCCAGGCAACATTATCAATATTTTCAATACTGTGTTCATTAATCTGCTGGCCCGATGACTTGAAAGTATCTTCAGCAATTTATGAATGATGCTGTTGTTCAACACTTTATGCATGAAGTAAAGGCTCAGAAGAGTTGCAGAATTCTAAATATGAACATTGATACTGGTGTACATTAAAGGCCTCCCCAACCCCACACATGGTCATACTGAAATATTTATGATTATTAAATTAACTAACTAAATTAAATAATATAAGTAACTGTGAGCAGGTACATCATCTATCTTTGATATCATTCTGTTTCTTTCTAGTGATTCACACCATGGAATGCTTGGACGCTCAGGAGAGCTTTAATCTGAGTGAAGTGAAGGAGGGTTTGGAAGCATTAGGGGAAAATATATTTACTAACAAGAGAAATCTGTCAATGTTATAATATTGACTAAGGGCTGCGGCTTGCCATACTTTGCAGCATCTGACTCCTCGTTTAGTTGAGGATGAGGAGAAAGAAGATACAAATAAGTTTGAGTAGACCATTTAGATCAATAAAGTGGTGTTGAAGTGTTGTTGGAGAGAAACAGGTTCGTGAACAGAGGACAATTTCCAAGACACCTGATGGCCACCACATTCATTTATAAGAATTTACATGATTACACGTTAATAGAACAATGTTGCAAAGTACAAAAAAGTGGGTGCTTGGAAAAATATTAAACACTGGAAGACCTCTGGTCTAGCTTAATGAGCAGAAAACACCTCTCAAGAGATTAAGGTGATGTCTCTTAATGGATGATGAAACTCCAAATATGCTTCTGAATAACAGAACATCATTGTAGTATTTGCTGAAAGAGACTGAGTACCAAGTTGGTAACACATTTACAAAATGATTTGTCATGGACGATATTATAGAAAGAAAGTTTAACAAGAGCCCCATTGAGTAACCTCGCCTATCGGGAGGGATTCAAGTACTGCTACACACTGCTATTACATTTATGTTCACACTCTGCAACCTATTTCTCTGGGGACACTTCTAGCCCCTCTTAACAGCTCCAATAGGAGTCCTAGGTGCTCCAAAAGTTTGGTAGTGGTGAAGAGTCGGACAATGTAGCATGCTGCTGAATGTGGGTAAGGGTTTCTGTCCTTTAACGTATGATTAGAGTTTCAAAGAAAGGGACAGAACCAACAAAAAAACAGGCTTCCTCTTTGAGTTGAATGATGCGTGATCATCAAAAACATTTTAAGAACCTCATATTATTGTGTCTGTCACTTCTGAATGATATTCGGTCTGACAGGCATTGAAAGTGAAAAATAAACATTATATTCCTTCTTCATGGAGTGATCAATCACAAAAGACAGTGTGTTACAATCCTATCAGCCAAGGGACCTTTGAAAAAGATGATGGGATGTTACAGATCTGGCAGCATAGACAGCGCTCCCACATTTACAGTAGTGGTAATTGATTATTTTTTAATGTTACCCAACTCGAGTTTATCAGCAGGCCAATATCTGCAAAGGGAATGGATATCAGGAGAGGTGGTTTGTTAGAGAGAAGTTCCCGAGTCCCTGGTGACTGAGGGGACCGCGGATGCACCGCCAACAGGCTGGCGGTGCATCCATGGGCATTCTGACCGCGGCGGTACAGCCACGGTCAGAAACGGAAAACCAGCGGGGTCCCGCCGGTTTCCCGCTGCCCTGGGGAATCCTCCATGGCGGCGCTGCAGGCAGCGCCGCCATGGGGATTCCGACCGCCAGCCTGGTTCTGGCGGTTTTGACCGCCCGCCCTGGCTGGCGGTAACGGGTGTCGTGGGGCCAATGGCATGGCCACTGCAGGGGCCCCCTAACAGGGCCCCACTAAGATTTTCAGTGTCTGCATAGCAGACACTGAAAATCGCGACGGTGCAACTGCACCCGTCGCACCCTTCCCACTCCGCCGGCTCCATTCGTAGCCGGCATCCTCGTGGGAAGGGGTTTCCCGCTGGGCGGGCGGACGGCCTTCTGGCGGTCGCCCGCCCGCCCAGCGGGAAACTCAGAATAACCGCGGCGGTCTTTTGACCGCGCAGCGGTATTCTGGCGGTTCCCACTTGGCGGGCGGCTCCCGCCGCCCGCCAAGCTCAGAATCACCCCCTTAGTCTCACTACAATGGGGACACCCATGTGTTGAGGCGCAAGCGTGCTTGAATTGTCAATAGGCAGCCAAAAATGCCCCAGCTGCAGGAGTGATCTGAACTGCACCATATTTTTGTAAAAATGCTACAATTCTGCCCCCTCCCTTTCACGCAAAGCAGCACGGCAACTTCCCTTGCAGCGATAAATTTTATTAGATATGCCCCTCCATGTTTGTCACCTGGCTGGTGGTAACCTCCCCATATCATTATGCCCCCTTAAATCTTATTTGCTCATTTACCTATTGTCAACCTCACATCTTTACTAAAGTCCACTGGTTCAGGTGCAAATATATACAGGGAGTGCAGAATTATTAGGCAAGTTGTATTCTTGAGGATTAATTTTATTATTGAACAACAACCATGTTCTCAATGAACCCAAAAAACTCATTAATATCAAAACTGAATATTTTTGGAAGTAGTTTTTAGTTTGTTTTTAGTTTTAGCTATGTTAGGGGGATATCTGTGTGTGCAGGTGACTATCACTGTGCATAATTATTAGGCAACTTAACAAAAAAAAATATATACCCATTTCAATTATTTATCATTACCAGTGAAACCAATATAACATCTCAACATTCACAAATATACATTTCTGACATTCAAAAACAAAACAAAAACAAATCAGTGACCAATATAGCCACCTTTCTTTGCAAGGACACTCAAAAGCCTGCCATCCATGGATTCTGTCAGTGTTTTGATCTGTTCACCATCAACATTGCGTGCAGCAGCAACCACAGCCTCCCAGACACTGTTCAGAGAGGTGTACTGTTTTCCCTCCTTGTAAATCTCACATTTGATGATGGACCACAGGTTCTCAATGGGGTTCAGATCAGGTGAACAAGGAGGCCATGTCATTAGATTTCCTTCTTTTATACCCTTTCTTGCCAGCCACGCTGTGGAGTACTTGGACGCGTGTGATGGAGCATTGTCCTGCATGAAAATCATGTTTTTCTTGAAGGATGCAGACTTCTTCCTGTACCACTGCTTGAAGAAGGTGTCTTCCAGGAACTGGCAGTAGGACTGGGAGTTGAGCTTGACTCCATCCTCAACCCGAAAAGGCCCCACAAGCTCATCTTTGATGATACCAGCCCAAACCAGTACTCCACCTCCACCTTGCTGGCGTCTGAGTCGGACTGGAGCTCTCTGCCCTTTACCAATCCAGCCACGGGCCCATCCATCTGGCCCATCAAGACTCACTTTCATTTCATCAGTCCATAAAACCTTAGAAAAATCAGTCTTGAGATATTTCTTGGCCCAGTCTTGACGTTTCAGCTTGTGTGTCTTGTTCAGTGGTGGTCGTCTTCCAGCCTTTCTTACCTTGGCCATGTCTCTGAGTATTGCACACCTTGTGCTTTTGGGCACTCCAGTGATGTTGCAGCTCTGAAATATGGCCAAACTGGTGGCAAGTGGCATCGTGGCAGCTGCACGCTTGACTTTTCTCAGTTCATGGGCAGTTATTTTGCGCCTTGGTTTTTCCACACGCTTCTTGCGACCCTGTTGACTATTTTGAATGAAAAGCTTGATTGTTCGATGATCACGCTTCAGAAGCTTTGCAATTTTAAGAGTGCTGCATCCCTCTGCAAGATATCTCACTATTTTTGACTTTTCTGAGCCTGTCAAGTCCTTCTTTTGACCCATTTTGCCAAAGGAAAGGAAGTTGCCTAATAATTATGCACACCTGATATAGGGTGTTGATGTCATTAGACCACACCCCTTCTCATTACAGAGATGCACATCACCTAATATGCTTAATTGGTAGTAGGCTTTCGAGCCTATACAGCTTGGAGTAAGACAACATGCATAAAGAGGATGATGTGGTCAAAATACTCATTTGCCTAATAATTCTGCACTCCCTGTATAACTACTTGATTCTTCAGTTAAGGTATAAACAAATGATATGACCCCAGCAGGTCATGCAATTATCATCTCAGATTTTCAAGTGAAACACTCAAACTGACTGAAACACAGGAAATCATGACTAAACAATTATTCCACGTCAGGGCTGACTCTAGGGCGTTGACCTCGGAAGTGGGCAGTGGTGTATTTAGAAAAGCACATGTCTAAAAAGCACATGCTGCAGAGTTCCTTGTATGTCCAGCAGATTTCAGGCAACTTTAAACATATCAAAATTACTCTGGTGATTAATGGTCTTGCACGAGAGAGATCGGACTTTTGTCTAGGGCAGTTTTCACTCATGGTAAAGTAGCGCAGAGGGTTAATATGCCTGCTGCAAAGAACATTTACCACACATTTACCTACTGTTTTTGTCACAGAGATCCTTTTGATACTTGCAGTTCATAAGTTACAACTTCAGTATAGCACAGTGAGCTATGACCTGTCATTAAAGAGCTCCGTGCAAGCTGCATGGTATAAGTTAGAACATTATGGGGCAGATGTATCAAAGTACTGTTTTGCATTTCCTAAATGCCCGGTTCGATGTTCATAGGAAATCGCAAATAGGACTTCCCTATTTGCGATTTCCTATTTAGGGAATCGCAATTTGCGGTTCCCTAAACAGAGTCACAATTTTAGGGAATCGCTAAAAATTGTGATTCCCTAAAATTGGACTGCGATGCCTTTCATACATTGTGAAAGGCTATTGTACATTCTCAAACCGTCAAATTTTGCCATTTGCACTGTTTGAGAATGCAAAATGTTTTGATACATCTGGCCCTATGTTTTTCCCAAGTTTTTCATTATCCTAATGTAGCTAAAAAAGGGTTCATTCTTATTAGTAAAGCCAACCATTGCAGTACGTTTTAAATCGTGAATTTGTGCTTCTCCAGACCAAAAACTCATAAAATATTCTGCCTGTTAGTATCGGTGACATATGACTCCTCCACTTTGTAATACTCATTGTCCTATGTAACATTTTCTACACACTGATTTGCACATGTATGATCCATTGGCTCTGTGTAATGGGTGTGATGTAAACTGGTCTTACACCCTACACTGGTATGAGTAGCGCTATAAAACAAATGAAATGCATGTTAGACAGGGGCTATGTAGGATGAGGGGCACTGGCGGAGCGTGCCAGTGAGGGAATCTATGGAGAAGGGGGTGAGGGCATCTACAAAGATAGTCGCAATGGGCGCCCCTAGCACTAAAGCCAGCCCTGTTCCACCCATACCACACAAAGATGGCAACCTCTCTCACAAACACCACTCTCAAGCCTTCGCAATCATAAGTGAAGTACACATCTTTATCTTACTTGTTGGAAAAGCAGTGTGCAGCGGTGACCACCCAGCAGGGCAGAATGAGGCTTCCTCCACAGAAATTCTCTCCAATGTATATGGCAGCCAACCAGGGGTGTGATGCAGGCATGGCCGAGGTTCCACCGAGTATCCGTCCCCTTGCAATAACTCGTTTACTGTGCTTTAACCCGCATGTTGGTTTTAAGGATTCCTCTTCAATAATGACCCTCCTTCCCGCACTTTCTGCAACAAAGAAGGGCATTAGGTCAATTGCCACACTTTTTTTTTTTTAACAGATTTTTTTTAAGGGAACGTGCCTTAATGCAGTATTGTAAATTTGGTGTCCGCGTGGGATTACTTCTCACTGATGCAAAATAAAGCTATTATTATTGCAAGATCTCATACTGTTGCTTTGTTTTTTAAAATAAAAACTGTACTTTTCAACTGACTAGCAAGGCATTCCCACAAGTGGTTTAGAACACACCAGCTAAGTATATATGTCTATGACTATCCAGGAAGCATGTTTTATTACATACATGCTATATGAATAAGGTGAATATTGCATTCTGATTTTGACATGTACAACTACTACCAGGTCCTTCCTGGTAAAAACTGTGAGCACAAAACTGTTCCAAAAGGGTCAGTATCCTGCATAAGCATGTTCGCTCGTTCTTCCCCGGTGTTTTCCACTAATTAATGATCAGATGCGAAATTACAGCTAATACCGCCTGCAACAGTATTTGTACCAGAATATTTTTGCACTCGTTATTACCATACAACTCGTAATTAGACCTTTAGATGGTCTGCACAGCAGCAAGGGATGATTCAAGTCAAGAATCTCTCCATCCTCCCCTTCAGCTGTTATAGTGCTTAGAGTGTTATTTCCGTTCCTTCATGTTTCAAATAAGTGCTCAAGGAACGTGATGAATTAGTGAATGTTGGTTGTCTTGTGTAAATTCAACGAAACGCATATAGGTTTCTGTGACGTTTAGGCCCATATTTATACTTTTTTAGCACCGCATTTGTGGCATTTTGTGATGCAAAAGCGGTGTAAACTTATAAAATACAGGCCCATATTTATACTTTTTTAGCGCTGCATTTGCGTCATTTTTTAACGCAAAATCGGCGCAAACTTACAAAGTACAATGGTATTTTGTACATTTGCCCCACTTTTGCGTCAAAAAGCGGTGCAAATGCGGCACTAAAAAAGTATAAATATGGGCCACAATTGTATTTTGTAAGTTTGCGCCGCTTTTGCGTCAAAAAATGACACAAATGCGGCGCTAAAAAGGTATAAATATGGGCCTTAGTTTTGTCATACTGAGTCTTCAGCACCACAAGGGAAAACGACTGCAGTAGGACGGCATTAATGAGGCATGCAGATAGCGCCGATATTTCATAGCCAGTGATGAAGCAGAAAAAGAAAGACTAACAAACATTCATATATCATGTAACAAAATCGTATAAGACAATGTGATTTTAGCAAAGAAAAATAATGTATGTAGAAAATGTGCCCACGAAGTAGATCGCCATTAGTATAAACAAGCTTAATTAATCATGAAAACCAATAAATGTACGAATATGTCATAATTGAAGCTATATTCTATGATTTTCTCGTTAAAACTGTTATATGCTTAGCTTAAATTTAGCAGAGGCTTTGGCCTAGTGGCCTGGTCTCAATTTTAACTGCGTAGTTTTCACTTGTATTAACAAAGACGTGTTTTAAACCTTTAAAAGCTGTATTTTTCCAGTAGAATGACTAATACACTTATCTCAAGGTTGCGTGTTAGGCAACTTTCATCCCCTTTGAAGCAAGGTCAGTTTCTGCAGGTGCAGACAATAAAGACACTGATGCAGAATTAATTGGCAACTTTGTTGCTACTTGTGTTCCAAAACTCCAAGGACACCTTATGCGTAGATGAGTATTAAGAGAAAAGACACTATTCATTGGTCAAAGAGAAATCACCCCATGGACCCTCCAATGGAAGAACCTGAAGAATTTGGAACTTTTCTTACTTAATCCCACTGGACGAAGAGAAGCCAGCCATTTTCTTTGATGCCATTTTGAAGCCAGATTTGAGAAGCCATTTTGATGACACTTTGATGCTTTTTCTCTATCCCAGAGAGAGAGAGACTTTAAAGAATTCTCACCCTAGAGACTTTAACTTTACCCCGTCTTGCCCATACAATAACTTTTGCCCTATTTTCCTTGCTGCTGCAAGGAAAACTTACCTTAAACTTTGTCCCCTTGAAGTCTGCCCCATGCTGATCGAACCGGTACCTGAAGGACGAAGACTTTCCTTGAATGCTGATTGTATTTGGTAATTATAAAAGGATAAATGTATTATTTGTTGTATTTTCCTTCTTAGGTACCAACTGCTTATTTTGACAGAGCCCAAGCTAGAAGTTTTCTAAATTTATGTTGACTAAATTCGTTTTGCATGAAGCCCCACATGCCAATGCTAATCAGAGGTTAGTTGAGGTATTCATTTGATGCACCATGCTGAATTGAAATCTTGTTATGCTGACCAATGTATGCAATTAGCCAAATTCAGTTACTTTTATTAGTGATTTGCCTTGCTATAGCCGAGTGCATTATAATCCAAGTTTTGCGTAGATTGATTTTCTTTTGTCGCTATGGACAGGCAGTAATGTTCGTATATGTGTATCATTTGATTTTGAGACTTACTTACATTCTGTTAGCTTTGTTAATATAGGGAAATAAACTCATTAACTTTTAATAAACAGGTGTGGTTATTCATGACTGAAAGGTCATGGTGTGTCTAATTACTGATTTTCTGTTTAACTAATTTGTTGATTGATTACTAATCGAGTATTGGTTATTGATTATAAATTATTATTGATTATTGATTTGAGGGATCCGACAATTCTTTGGATGAGGAGAACTCAACCCGGTCAAAAGGTTCACCGACCTCCGGTGTGTCCAAGCATAAGTAATTTATAAGGACTGGACGCGCTATCACCAGTCTTCCACCCACCTAATGAATGAGTGCATGCAAAAGAAAACTACACAGGCAAACGACTGAGGCCACACCAGCTTTATAAGGAGAGAATTATTCTGCAGGTTTATTTGGAACGGCAAGGGGTTAATTTATGGGCGATCCAAGAGAGACCAGCAATGATATGACCTAAGCTGACCTCCCGCTTGATTATCCAAGAGCAACAGGAATATAAAAATCTAGTGCTGAACCGTTGGGAGTCACCCCACATCTGGACCCCACAGACTAGGAAAAGGAGCTCACATGCAGAGGGGAGTGTTACCCTTAGTTGCTCAGGCTTACAACTGTCCATGGGAATAATGGCTTTCATCTTGGGTTCCTGCCATAAGGATCAGCCTGTAACTCCGCCATGCCTCAGGGGTGGCGGCCGCTGGCACTGAGGCCTCCCCACCATGGCGTATATTGTAGTTTGGCCTGCATTTCCTTTTTGCTGTTCCATTTGGGGGGCACCCTTGTAATCACCACTGATTTCAATAGGCCAATATTGCTGTTATACTGCAAAGTTCGTGGTGCACTGCTTAATTGCTGACTGAGATATTTTCAGATGCTGAATTCGACTTAGATTGCACCCAATTAACCCTCAAATTATTGGGATTGGCAATACTTCCTACATACCCATCCACAGTCATCCCTATATTTCCAGTATTACAAACAAGATAAATCCTGTAGACTGCCAGTGGACAATCTAAATTTGAACCAGCACTATAAAACGTATGCTGTACAAAATGAATATTGTAGTGTATTAATAGAGCAATTTAAACAAAGAAATACAAAAATAAGATTGTTACAGCACTTGGGTTCTTTTCTCAAAAATTAGCTCCTAAGCCATATTACCTGAAGTCAGCCACATTTACGGGAACATATTATGGATTCTAAAGATCATCCAAGAGGAATGAGAATAGTCTAGGGCTCTTTTCAGCTGGAACATTGAGCTGTTAAAGGAAGATTTGGGCGTGGTCTCTTATGTAGATGACGCAAACATCTCAAATGATGAACTGAATAAGCATCTTCAACACACAGTACCCTCGATACTTGCGGAAGCACGTAAAAAATGGATTTCAGAAAATACAAAATATCCTTTTTAAATGTGCTTTTTCTACGATATGAATTCTCCGTTAAAGGACTCGCACTACAGTTCATAGAGAAACCTGGGATATTTGAGCCCCCTAAGACACTCATATATTACAAACATTAATGGAATTTCTGATTTTTTACAATATGCAGAGAGGACGATTATACTGAAAGAACTGTTTGACCCTGTTTATAGGGGTTAGAATTGGAACAAAGGAAGGCTCAAACCTCCCCACTAGGAAATGAGATCCCTGACAGCGCCTAGTAGAGGCATCTCTTGGACACCTATAAACAGGGGTGCCAGGGAGTGATTGGGCCACTGGCGGGCCAGTTGGATGCCCGCTGGTTGGAAATGTGTAGGGCACGTGCTGCAAGAAGGCTAACACAGCCAGGAGCTCTGTGGCTTCTACCTACTACATGGCCAGGGGCACGGACAATGCCTAGGAATCCCATTTTCCATTTGCATCTATCATGCTCCCCACTTGTATTAGTTTCAGACTCATTCCCCTTTCTTTATTGTAGGCAACAGAACACAACAGGACGCAGTTGGTCGTGACCAGTGGCAGGTGAAATGGAGGTGAAACCCAAGAGGGCACCACCTGGAGGCTGCCCCACTGACACTGAAGGGAAATGGATAGTTAAGGTATAAAATAACATGGTAAATCCACTAAGAATGGTCGTGTGGAATGTGCGGGGCCTCAACACGTTTGTAAACAGATACAGAATACATACTTTGCTTCCCTGCCAAAACATACGAATTGCCTTTCTACAGGTGATACATCTGTTAGATGGGAAGCCCAAAAATTAGAGGAAAATGGCAAGGTCAACTGTACTCCTGTACCTATTGAAGTTACGCGAAGGGGAGTGGCCATATGGATAACCCAGGCCGTCCCATTTAAGATGACTTAATGCAAGGCTAATGTAGAGGGGAGATTTGTCCTACTCCAGGGGACACTGGATGGCAGCGAAACCTGCATGTTGAACGTATTTGGCCCCAATAATGATGATAGAGAGTTCTATGATAAGACTAGAACCCTAATATTATCTTTTATAGGCACACCCACACTGTGCTGGTAGACTTCAATTGCATCCTAGATGGAAAATGGCCATGAAACCGCAGATGAGAGCCGCACTGAGAGACACTATGACACATCTCAACTGTGCGGCTATTTGGAGAGCCCTGCATCCCACTCAGCGGGAGTCCTCAGGTCACATGCAGCTACTTGACACATACACCAGACTGAAAAGGTTCCTTGTGGCAGAGGAGAAGGCACTAGAGATATGAGAGACGTGCTACCTGGTAAGATTTCTCTATAACCACGCTCCACTATTGCTGGAGTGGAGAGTAGGCATCTGCGACCCATAATCTCACTTTAAAGATTCTGAACTGAGGCGCTTTGAGGCGAAGTATTTCCAGAAAGCGTAGGGGAGGTGATCCATGGGTACTTTGAGGCACACTCTAAAATCTGTGGAACTAAACGCCAATTAAAATCGGACATGGGGGAGAAGGGAAAAAGTATTGGAGACACTGCAGCATGGTGTCCCAGCCACGGGAGGAGGGGACACTAAAATTCTGGAGGCCAAACAGGTAACACAAGCCCCCTGGGACAGGCTAAACAGATTTTTATGTAGAGACTTTAAACAGAGAGGAAGACATTCCGGTAATTTTGCTGGCCTGGCAACTAAAAAGGGAACACCCCCCCCATACGATCTTAGGCCTCAATGCACCTGACTGCACAACAGCTTGCACACAGGCGGGCCGATGCTGACTGCTCCACAAACACCTGACAGAGTCAAACCAGGCCCCCACACCCACCACCCTAAGTAGAATAGGAGACTTTCTCAATCAAATTGTGATGTCCAGGCTAACTGGTGAACACTGCTCTGCCTGAAGCAGACCTCAGAGGAGAGGAATTGACGGAGGCTGTAAAGGATATGCCCAGGTGCAAAACCCCAGGGTCTGATAGCCTACTGGTAGAATGGTATCAGCAATACCAAGCACAATTAATTCCCAAGCTCCTGGAGATGTTTTTACCCGGATCTGTGCTGGAGTCCTTAATTGTAAGGTTTCTGAAGCCAGCTAAAGATCCTACGGATCCGGGGTCCTACCTACCCCTGTCCATGATGAACGTGGTCATGAAAATCCTACCAAAAGCTCTTGCTACTACACGGTGCGGTAATGCACCAGGTCCATGAAGAACAATGTGGGTTTGTCCCAGGCAGAGGCACACACATAAATCTCTGACGATTATCCCATATAATTCATATGGTCATAGATTACCAGATGGAATGGGCACTAGTGGCCCTTCCCATCAAAAAAGCATTTGACTCCCTGAACTGGGAGTGTCTATGGGTGGTCCTCTGCAGAATGGGCTTTGGACTGCACTTCATGTGATGGGTAAAAGTCCTCTATGAGGCACTGCTGGCCAGGGTAGCACTGGGCTCACAGTGTCCAGAAAAATACAGATAGTTGGAGGCACCAGACAAGACTGCCCGTTGTCTCAACTGTTGTTTGTGCTAGCGGTGGAGCCATTAGCGATCTACCTCAGGATTCAAATGACTGTATGGGGCATACAGGTAGCCCACAGAACCCACACTGCCTCAATGTATGCAGAAAATACCCTTGTGTGCCTCAGACAGCAGGATACTTTGGTGCCTATTCTCCTGCAGTCAATGGAAACTTTTGGAGTATCCTCTGGCCTCAGACTGAACAAACGGTTGTTTACCTACTGGTGGGTCTGGTGGACAGAGGCCGCGGGGAGATTTGAGACATTGGTATGCCCTGTGAAGTGCTTGCCTTTCGATATGTGTGTTTCCAGGTGGCCCACACCCTAGAACATCAGCATGAATTTACATGGGCAGAGTGATACGTGTTCTCAAGAGCTTGGTCACAATTTGGAACACCCTGTCACTATCTGTCAAGGGTAGGGTAGTGCTGACAAAAATGGTGCACCTCCAAAGATGCCTTTATATTCTACAAAACACTTTCTGTGCCATACCCTTCGCTACTTTTGCTGAGCTAAACAGGCTCTCTTCACCTTGCTGGTATGAACAGGAAAGAGAAGCAGGGTCAACCTGGCAGTTCTGAAACTGGAAATGAACAAAGGGGGACTGGGAGTGCCTGACTTATTGCTTACTATATAGCAGGCAGTATCCAATATACACTGTGTGAAGAGGGTCTGAATAGGAAAAAAAAGGTTACTGAGTGGAGTTTTTGAAAAGATCGAACTCATGAGATACCTGATACGGGGATCGCAGATCCCAAAAGACTGCTCCCAGGTTGTGCAGCAAGTGGTAGAGGCATGGGAACTGGTGGCATATAAAGTCCTACACCAACCACTATGTGCCCAACTATTACCGTCATAATGGTTGGGCCTGCTTCACCGGCAACACACCATTATGGACATGAGGGTATGGTCAGAAAGGGGATGCCTGCTACTGGGAGATCTGTATTAGAGGGATGTTTTCATCTACTGTAAGGATGCAAGTTGACAATTTATCCTAGGCCCAGGCCAATTTCTGCAATGCCTAAAGATATTCTGAATGGTCCGGAAGCTCTGGCCTGACTTTCCGGTGGACCCTCCAGAATCGCAAACGCTGCAGTTACTGCTGGACATTGGATCCAGAAGGGGCTTTATATCACACCTCTACACAACTCTACAATATGATTGCAGCAGATACCTGATAGGGGCACCTATGGGATGATGACCTAGAGGACCCACTGACAGACAGGTAATGGAGCGCAGGTGAAAGAAGTGAAATGCAAACAAAGTGGTCCCCAAAGTAAAACATACCATATGGAGTGGAACAGGGAAAACTAGGCCAAAAATGAAATAAGAACAAATCACTTCACTAAACGCTCAATAATGAGTCGTACAACAAAACAGCAACTTTGTTACCGTATCATCATCCTAATTTCTTTTATTTATCCAAAGTTTTGTTTAAATATAAGAATATCAAAAAAATTATTTAATCATTAACATTTTACATACTAGCTGCCATACCCCAATCAACAGATAAAAATACCTTATATTGTCACACCCCATACATGCCACTCATATCTTGCAAACCTTATCAAAGCAAAAGATTAAAGCACATGCGATAAGCATAGTACAGCACCATATTGAGTCATGTGAACAGCATCTTTGAATGTTCAAGTCTATACAGTATTGTAGCACAAAAGAGGACATATGCATTTATAATCCAAGTTCAAGACTTTCGTGGATACCAGGACACTTGTTCCTGTATGTAAATCTATCTAGACATAGTTCATCAATCTTGGAGATAAAGAAAAAGAAGACACATCACATTAATACAAAATACATCTCTTTGGTGTCAGTACAGCAGTGGAACAGGCGCCAATGCACGTTTCAGTGTAAAGTGGTCAGTCGACCACACACCTTCTTCAGGGCACAGAATGATGATTAAAATCAAAGGGTGGGGCAGCCAAACAACTGTCCCATGCCTGAAGGCTGCTTTAAAGGGAGACAAATTCCAGTTGAAATCCTGAGAAGAAATGAGCTCAGGCGGGCAAATGCAATCCAGCAAAAGATCTGAGAACCAATATATTCCTCACAGTCTAAAGGGTGCCCGAGACTCACGAGTAATAAAATAACCAACCGACTCGGCAGTAGAATGTAAGTCAAGGGGTCGAGATGGTTGGGGAGATCTGGGGTAAAAACTGAACCTACTCTCAGACATTGCCTACTCGGATTGCTCCCACCCCCAAAAGCCAACAGGGGAATTTGCACTTACTTTGCAGAGCTAGGTCTACTCCTAGCCAGGCAACACACTGCAATACACTGGTCTGCACACACAGCTCTGAGCATGAATAGCAGACTTAAAAAAAACACTACCATTGATGAATACACACCATTCTTTGACAAATCAAACCGAGGGTATCCACAGGAAAAGCAATACTGCCACCGCTCATGCTGCAAAATATACAGTACAGGTATGACAGTAGAAGCAGTAACCTAAACTTGACCTAGAAACACCTTAGCAATACAACACACGTGAAAAGGCAGCATTATCCAAGCTTGTAAAGTATAACCGACTGACTAGCGGAGCCCAGCACCCTTTGGCGACCCAAGTAGCCTGAATCGTCACTTCTCCTTCTGGCGCACTCCCTCATGGGGTATTATAACCTCCCACACTGACATCCCACACACTTGTACATACCGATACTGCAGAGGTCACGCTCCGGTTGTGACCTCCTAAACAGTTCGAGTGCAGCACTTTAACCACTGCACTTTATGCCCCTGGACATTCCATAAGGGCAAGCGTTGGCCCTCTCTTTCACATTATCATGCAGTGGTGGTCAGCAGTTTAGTGTAATAAGGAGTGCAGTGTGGGCCCGTTCTACCCCAAACCATCTGCATGGTGGGAGCGACCAGTGCTGGAAGATCTGTAGACATTACCATCCTGTTAATCTCCACCTAGACACCCATCATGTTCTCAACCATGCCCTTGAGCCTCACAACAATACACTGAAGGGACCACCTTGAGGGACATTTTGCTGGATCGTAGCTCCACCACTTGCAAATGGGCTGACTTTGTTCTGTCACAATAGCACCACCCATGATGGCAGTCCCAATACCTTCCAATTGTCCCAGATACCCCAGTTCCAAAAGCCTATGCCTTACCTTCCATGTCAGCTAAGCTGGACTAGGTTCGGGTTGCCATTGAGCATTCCAGAGTGTCGGTAGATGCCCAGCTGGGGACGCCTGCCACTGAACTCAGCCTTTTGCGAGATGATCATTTCAAATTAGTAGACAAGTTCTCTGATGGAAAAAAAGACACTAGTGTAGATACAGCCTCAGGTAGCAGATAATCAAGTGGTGATCCAGGATCTGCGAAGTAGGGTGCAGTACTTGAGGCCCAAGCTGATGACACAGAGTCCTGCTCTCGGAGGAGCAACACCCAAATATTGGGTCTCCCAGAGGGAGTCGAAGGACACGATCCCCTATATTTTCTCGAAGACTCGTTTAAAATGTTCACACCACTAACAGATCTAACTCCCCTTTACAGTCTTGAGAGGGCCCATAGAGTTCCAGTACGTCGCCCCCGCTACAGGGGACTCCGCAGCCTATGTTGCCAAACTGCTACATTATCGTGACAGGGACACTATCTTATGAGAAGCCTGACAGGTAGCCTCGCTATAAATGGAAGATAAGACCATCATGCTCTTCCTGGGCTATACATGTTTTGTCCAACAGCAACAAACTTAGTTTCTGGAAGTGAAGCACTGCCTTTGACAAGTAGGACTGTGGTAATTGTTACTTTTCCCAGTTTGCTTCAAGATCATCGTTAATGGAAAGAGTTTCTTCTTCACTGATCATAGGGAGGCCTGGGACTGGGACTAGTTGGACCAGCAGGATAGCAGCATAAGTTCACAATGCCCTGCAAATCCCCACTCCCCTGGTTCGGCGTGACACCAATGGCATCTCAGGCTCAAGACAAAGGTGACTACTGTAACTCGTACTCCAGTACTTCCCTGATCTTAAACAAATAATCATCTATCGCAGGAGGGCTCTGGAGGCAGTGGCCAACCTGGGCTCTGCAGCTGCTTCCACAGATGGGGACATTGGACCACACATTTTCACATTTGGCGATAACTCAGCAGGGTTGGATGATGCCCACTGGGACTCGCAGCCCGTCCCTGCTGTAACCCCAGAAACAGCAGACAATCTTATATAACATCAGTATCCTTTTTGAAATGTAAAGTACACCTATGTTACAGGCACTTTTACTATTGCTGCTTTTTCTTTTTACCATCTGGGGATGTTTATTTGCTACCTGTCTATTACCAGCAACACGTCACATACACCTAGCACCTATATGCAAGATGGCCCCTGTCGGGTCGCCGGCATCACATGTAATACTGGACCAGTCCCACTCCTACACTGTTTCACAGAGGGTGAATAGGACGTATAGTCAGCCCGCACGTAAGCCACACCCCCGCAGAGAAAGTTAAATGTTGACAGTTTGGGCACACCGCCTGTTGCAGGATGTTCTGTACATTGTTTCTTGTACTTATTCCTCTTGCTTTATCCCCAGACATCCAACATCACGGTCAGTGAGCGCACTCTCCTCATTAATACTCAAAGTATTACTGTCATTAGTATCAGTGGAATGTCCCTCTCCCCAGCCCTGGTTCCCTTCCTTACCACCACACTTATGATGCCTTCTAACAACATATGAGTTCTTACACTTAATGTTCAGAGAATGCATACAGTGAGAAAGCGCTACACAGTTTATTCTTATGCACGACCCCATAAGAAAAATGTGATATTCCCCCAAGAATCACATACCACCCCTGAAGAGCTCAAACAACCACAAAGAAGATGGTAGGGAACACTGCACGCCACAACATAGCCTTCACAATGGGAGCACTGGTTTGGGTAAGACCCGGGGCTCCTTTTCAGGAAAAAGGAGTCACAACTGACAAATAGGGCCGATACATCCTGTTAGAGGGTTGGCTTGATGGTAAATCTGTATTGCTGGGAATTATTTACGCTACCAATGTTGACCAGGGCCCCTTCTCGAATGCACTGTCAGCCCTTCTCACACATAAAACTCACATGCAGTGGCTACTGAGTGGTGATTACAATTGTGAACTAGATATGACTTTAGACAGATCCCTCCCTCCCCTACCACGCTCTCCCACCTAGGCTTCAGGTGGGCCAACTTCGCACATGGGCTCAACACTTGTCCCTTATGGACGTGTGGAGATCACAACACCCCACTACCAGACTCGCTTCATTCCAGTCCGTCCCACACAACCTTTAAATCCAATTGGATCACTTTCTGTGTTCAAATTCTCTTCTTCCACTAGCACCGTATTTCAATTATTTGGGAGGGATGGTCTCAGACCCCCATAGTGGATCTGGTGTGGATGATTCCGTGCCCTCTAACTCCATTATGGCGGAGACACACTGGAAGATCATGTACTTCGGGAAATGCAATGGGCACAGCAATATTTTACAGAGAGCCATAACACGGCAACCATCAAAGCCATGCAGTGGGATGCATTTAAAGTTGTAATATGGGGTATCTGTTTACAGAAAGTAGAGGGGTATGCTGGACCCTGGAGCGTGGGATCGGAGAGGCCAATCCCAACTCGCTGAGCTGGAGAAGATAGTGGACCCTGTTCACTAGTAATTCTTCAAGATTTATAGAGGCGAAGGAGTCCTACTCTTTGCATCTCAAATGCCTATGGCTCTTTAATTTTGTGGCGCATGGCACAAAAGTTCATAAAGAAGGTGACAAAGCTGGATGGCTACTTGCCTGGCTTGTCAGGCAAACCGAGACTACTACCCCGATTACAAAATTGCAGTCCCCATTCAGGAGTAATATTCTGCACACAGGAGGCAGTCTTTGGGGAATTTCACGCATACTATGTGAAGGTATATAGAGCTTCTTGCGCTGTTTTACACATGCCTATTCAGGAATTTTTGACCACCATAACACTCCCACATATCTTCGCTACCACTAGGGAAGGATTCGATACTCCTATTACGATTCAGGAGGTCAGGCAAGCGATTAGGGACTTAGCGCATAATAAAACTCCTGGCCTAGATGGTCTCCCGTTAGAGTATTACTTCACATTTGTTGCCTGATTAGCACCACGTCTGGCAGAGATGTATGAAGAGGCCCTTCAACTAGGAATACTTCCATGCTCTCTTTGAGAGTAGCTACTGGTTTCTATCCTACACCTGACTGTGACTCTACACTGCTGGGATCGTATCAGCTCGTTTCCATACTGGGAGACAATTATAATATTCTAGGTAAGATCCTGTTGAGCAGATATTCCCAGATTGTACCAACACTTATTCACACCATAACGGTTTTGTTCCTGATCCTAACACTTCACAAAACATCTGTTGCCTTTTCCACTTACAAGACCAAGTCCAGAGTGATCATCTGCTAGCAGCCTGCCTAATCCTAGACATAGAGAATGCTTTTGATACCCTCTCTCTGGATTATATATTCCAGGTGCTCACCTCTATGGGCACTGGAAAAAGCCTCCTTGCATACACCTGACTGTTATACAGGGATCCCTTGTCCAGAGTACAATTAGTTCCCTTAGTTTCCGACACCTTCCCAGTTGGATGTGGCACCAGGCAGGGATCCCCACTCTTCCCTCTTCTTTTCATGTTGGCAATGGAGCCAATTGCGATTCTCCTCAGTGAGGAGGGCCACGAGTGGGCCATCCTCTTATGGGATCATGTACATGCAGTCTCACTTTACACAGACGATCTGCTCAGATATCTTTGGGATGCAACAATGCCCCTTGCCCCAATACAAAGTACTCTTTCTGCATTTGCTAAATTCTTGGGACTACGAGTGAATTGGACCACAACAGCAATTTACCCCCTGAGCCCTGTACAGCCACAACGTGAGATATCCCTTGGGGGGATGCCTCTTCGGTGGTGCCTTGAAGCGATCCGCTACCTGGGGGTCTGCCTCTATCACACCCCACCTGATTTGTATAAGGGAAACCTCTGCGTAGCCATTGTGGGCATCGGCACACAGATGTCCTTCTGGCGATCCCTCCCCTAACCCCTGTTGGTAAAATCGCTCATGTATGACCATATTACACAGACTGTTGTATTTCTTCACTAATATTCCACTCATTCCCCTATGCCCCTTCTTCAAAAGAGCTGGATGCACTCCTCTGCTCACTAATTTGGGGTGCAAAACACCTCAGAGTAGCTCTTAAAACACTGCATCTACCAGTAGAGCGCACTAGGCTGGGAGGTTCTTCCTTTGAGGCTTACTATTCGGCCGCACAGTTGCAGTGGGTGCCACATGGGACAGTGGGTCGATACAAGGGTGAGGCTAGTGACTCACATAGAACTCTTACACCAGCAATATTGCTTAACCTGCCCTTTCCAAGGTGCTGCCCTCCTCCAATTTTATGTTCTGCATAGAGCGTATAGCAACCCAGCTTGATTGAAACGCTATTACCCAGCAGTGCAAATCACTTGCTCATGTTGCCTCCTTCTGGGTGTGGATTTTCAGAACATTTTATGGTCCTGCCCGTCGCTACAGCATTTGTAGTGCTGAGTACACACAACAAGCCTCGAGGTTACAGGATTAACAGATCTGAACACAAGGTAGGCCAGCACCTTAAGTAGTTTTAAGTGCAGAAAAAGTCACAAAGTCTACACATGTTTTGCAGCCTTGGCACTCCTTTTGGCCATCCGTACCGTCACACTACATTGGTACTTTGCAGTCCCGCCTCCAGTGGAGGCTTGGTGGGGAACCCTGAGGAAGCGCTCTGCAACAAAGAGGTGCATGACCTCTGTAGACATCCCATTTCCAATCATTGGGCTACAATACTCTCACACTTCCACAAACCTATGCGTGATGACACCATGCCTCCATGATTGGCTACCATCTGCAATGTAACTTTTTCCCCCATTGCAGTTTAATATTACCCTGCTACTGGTCACCACATTCGCTTCGATTTTGGGGTATCTCATCCCACCCCTGCCACACCCTTCCCAGACTCCTAGAACCCACCACCTGCATTGCTGCCACCCCGCATGCTTCTACTTGACATCACACAACAGCAATACCCCCAAGTGCTATCTTTTATGCCCCGCTACAAGCCCGCTGTCTGAAACCGCTACCAATCCTATGCCAGAATACCAGCAGAGGCCCCCCCATATTTTCATATCCCTGTGTTCCCCGGTTAATATTCACCATCAGCAGATTGAATATCTATTTAGCAATGCTGTAATTCAGATACTTCTATCTGTCCAAATTTAAACATGGTTTGATACATGAGTGCATTTGTCTGTTTATGGTTTCTGTTGTGATTCTTGCCTCATGTACAGTAGTACATTCAGTATGTCAATTGCTGCCCTGTTCGCATTGTATGCTTTGACTTTACTAATAAAAATACATTTTTAAAAACGATACACTAAATAAATCAGTTAGGGCTGAATTAACTAGAGCACCACATGAAGGGGTTGGTTTGGCACATGCATGAATCTCTGCTACTTTCCATATACTGCAAGAAGCCTACTGGCAACCACTAATATCCAAACTCACGTGGCAATATCTACTACAGTGCCAAATCTGCCAACTGGTCTAGCTTTCTATGATAGTGAACCCACTATAAACCCCTCTCATGAAGGCAGCAGAACCTTTCCAAATAGTTTTTTTTTTATCACCTGTGTCTGATTAAACCAGTAAATCAATATAAATACAAACTGGTAGAGGTAGACCCTTTTAGTCGCTTTTGTATGGGTGCAGTCACAGTGCCAAGACAGCTTGCACAGTCCCACAAGATTTGTTGTGCTTGGGAGCGATGAGTGGTGTGCGTGCCTTTCATGTAGATCAAGGACTGGCTGTCACTTTCAAACAGATCACCTTGCTGAAGTGGAAGTGCACCCAGGAGTGGCTGCTGGCAATAACGCTCAGCGGGGTGGGGTGTAAATTGTGGAGGGGGGGTTTGCATGGGGGTTTACACAGTGGGGGTGGTATTAATACAAAAAACTCCACTTACCTGCTGCATGCCGCCTTGGTGCTCCTCGCTGCCTCAGTGCTTCTGTGCATCTTCTCTCCCCCAACCAATCCGAAAGTTTCTCTCATGCTGGGCAACAGCATGAGAGAAGCTTGTGGACTGGTCTGAGCGGGCTGAGATGCCCCTCAGTTGGGGACTAGCGGCCAGATGTATCAAGATTCCAGTTAGCGATTCTCAAATTGCGATTTTTAAGAAATCGCAATTTAAGAAATGCAAAAAGCGATGTATCATATTTGAAAATCGCTAATAGCAATTTCTTAAAATCCACAAATGCAATTTGCCAGATGCAAATACCGAATAGCAAAAAGATTTGCGATTCCGTAATTGAAAATCGCAAATAGCGACAATGGCAAACCGGAACAGCCTGATGACATCACAACCAGGAAGTGAGTCAGCCCATGCTGTTTCCAGGAGCCACACACACAGGAGCAGGGAGAGAGACACAGCCCAGCACCAGCGAGGCAGCATTGTGAGTAAGCCAGGACCAAACTGCACATGGCCAATGCTGGAAATGGGAAGGAGAAGGGAGACAGGAAGAGGAAGCTCAAATTCAGTGGCCACAATTGGAGGTGCTCATTGAGGAGATTGTTAGGAACCATGATAGACTATTTGGTAAAAACTCACTCCAAGTACCTGAGAGTGAGAAGCGGAAACTCTGGTCTGACATCCAGACAAAAATATGCACAGTGGGTGTTGCGCAGAGCTCTGTGGAGGAGATGCGCAAGCGATGGTACGACTTGTGGTCCCGTGCCAAAGAGAGGGTGGCCAGCAGGCTTATGGAGGCAAGGAGCACCGGAGGCGGACCATCCACCCAGACGCCGTCCACCCTATGGAAGACCTGGTGGAGTCCACATTGCTTCCAGAAGCTGTCAGTGGTGTTCCTGACATTGACACCGCAGGGACACCCAGCACCAGCAAAGGGAAGGCCAGTAATTATGTGTATCCCCACATGTGCATGTACAAATGCCCCTTAGAAAATAGAAAATAGCTTGATGCACAGTGAAAAGTAGTCCATGTCACATCTTACATACAACACAACTGTGCATTGTGGGAGTGGTAGTACACAACCCTAAGGTGAATACACAACATAAATAGTAAGATAGTGGTCAGCCACATAGAGAAACACCACAAACGACTCAGTGTGACACAATTTAATTGTACATTTAAAGCACCACTGTGGAAATCTGAGAAAAATGCTAGAACTGACATGCTGCACATTGTCCTTGCAGATGACCCGGTCCCTGCTGCTGCACGAACCTACACCACCACCAGAGGCTAGTCCCACAGGAAGAAAGCAGTCCCAGCGCCAGCACCAGTGACAGTCAACACCCCTCAGGAGGCACCACGATGCAGGCAGACAGTGCACAGATGAAGGAGTGGGCCCATCAATCTTTGGCGGCCTTGAAGCTTCCATGCTGAAGGTGCAGCGCCTGCAATGCAAACAATTGAAGTCACTGCACAGACAGTTTGTGTCTCACAATAGCAATATGGGGTTACTACATTAGCAGTTGGAGACTCTGATTGAGGGACAGCAAACAGCTGCTGAAAACACCAAAGAGTTGACACAGGCCATTGGGGAACTCTGCACTGAGATACGGCAGGAGCGCATCAGCCAGCGCAGGTGCCATCACCAATATTTGGGAAGGTTTGATAGCTTTTGTAGATCCGTCAATTGGCTCGCAAGTTTAACAGCCCTGATATCACGTTGTGCCGTTGGCACACAGGTGGAGATGGCACATTGCAGTCAGGACATTGCACAGGGATTGGTGCAAATAACCAAAGTACTGGATGCTATTCAAACAGCACGCAGTGCCACAACCAGCAAACTGGGTGTTGGGGACAGTGAGGAGTCCTCTAGCCTCAGCAGTCTGATAGACCCTGTGATTGATCCGAGGCGTCGCAGTGCCAGACACAGTACTGCATGTGAACCTGCTACAAGAGGTGCCAGCGAGGGCACTGAGCACTCAATTGGAGTGCGTGGACGTAAGAAGTAATGTTGAGGGCTACAGAGGACTACCTAAACATGTAGGAATACAGTTGTGCTATGATTCTAATAGTGTGACACTGTTAATTGTTCATGTCTGCCCATTGTGCATAGCTATGTCCTATTGACACATTGGTTACCTGAAGTCAAGGTAATAAAGATGCTAACTACAGAAATACATTTCATTTAAGTGGATTTGTCATTACTTACATCAAAAATGGTTGAGCGTGATGTCAGCACGTCTTTGCCTGCCCTTTGCTGCACTGGTCCTGTCTGCTGGTTGAAGGGGTGGTAAGGGATCATCATCCTCATCTGAGTCTGGCTCTGTGAGTTCCACTGGTATGCCTCTGGTGGTTGCTATGTTGTGCAAGATAGCACATGTGGCCACAATTTTGCATGTCGTCTCTGGGCTTTACTGTAGTGCACCTCCTTTCTTATGGATGCACCTGAAGCGGCTCTTCAGCAGCCCAAAAGTGCGCTCCACCACATTGAGGGTTGCCCTATGTGCAGCATTGTACCTCTTCTCTGCTGGAGTTGCAGGGCTCAGGTAGGGCGTAAGCATATAGGTGCGCACAGCGTAGGCACTGTCTCCTGAATGCAGAGAGTAAAATGAGTACATGTGCTGTCTGACTTCACGCTTACATCAATGCATTATTCTAAACTATAAAATTACCTAGTAGATATCCTTCACCAAACTCCCCAGTTAGCAGTCTTGTGTGTATCCCGCTGTAGCGAAAGATGTAGGAGTCATAAGTGCTCCCTGGGTATCTGGCCACGAGATCGGTGATGATGTAGGAGGCATTGCATATCACCTGTATGTTCATAGAATGATTGTTTTTATGGTTGCAATACACAGACTCGCTGGCCAATGGTGGACAGATTGCTACATGTGTCCCATCGATGGCACCTAGGACATGTGGGAACTGTGCTATCTGGTAGAAATTAATTTTAGTTTGTTGTAATGCCTGTGGGCTGTTGGGGAATCTTATATACAGTTGTATTCTGCTCAGCATGGCACTGAGAAATGCGCTGAAAAATCTAGAGAGGGCACTCTGTGATACCCCTCCAGCTGTTGCTATGACCCCTTGATGGCTCCCTGAGGCTAGTAGGTGCAGGGAGCATAATACCTGCACATGGGTGGGTATGCAATTGGTCCTGTGTGTTGTGCGCTACAGCATGGGTTGTAGCTCAGCTATCAGGTCAAGTATCATGGCTGAGCTTAACCTATACTTCTCATAAATTTCCTCCTCAGTCTGGTCAAAAAGGGTGATGCGCACTCTAAATATGCGTTCCTGTCTCCTCCTCTCTCTCCTCAAACCTGCCCAGATCCTCATTCTCCTCGCCATGATGTAGAGTGCAGCCATTGTGGAAGAGGAGCTGAGGCATTCTGGGCCTCTTTATATAGGTTGCACCTGGTTACCACCTGGTTTCAGTTCGTGGTAAATTGCATGTGCAAACGGCCATTCTGCGAATAATCTCACATTGCGAATTTTTGATGCATCGCATTGCGAATCTGTGTTTGCGTGTCGCAATCCACGCATCGCAAATAGCTTCACCAATTAGCGTATCGCTATCTGCGATTCGCTAATCTGTGTCGCAATTTATGTTTCGCAAATTGCGATTCAGTAATTCTTATCGCTATTTGCAATATGCTGTTTGCGACACGCTAATTCATGTCTCATTCGCAAAAAATTGCTATTTTTGCGATTCCTTATTTTTGCATTACAAATGCCTTTCATACATCGGAAAAGGCATTTTTGCATTCGCAATCGGCCAGTCACAGCATTTGCGAATGCAAAAACGATTGATACATCTGGCCCTAGGAGCCTGCACTGGTCTAGGACGACTGACCAAACCAACATGCTCACTTAGAGTGCATACTACTCTTCCTCCCCCCTAGTGACGAGGATGGCCCGCCCCATCCTACACTCACCAGACTGGCCAAGGAGGAAGCGAAATATAAAATGATAATACAATAGTTTTATTACCAGTTTATTTTTCTCCTGCCTTTCACTAGTAGGTCACCTCCAATTCTTGCGTGCCTTTACGTCTAGCTTACATAAGGGGGACGAGAGAGTGGTAGCAGCATGCTTAAACATGCCTTCTCTGCAAGAGTCTTAAGTAATGGTGAACCCAGGCTAAATAACCTTCACAGTAAACAAAGAGCTTTGAATATGCCAAGGAATGTACTGTTGAATTGCATACCTTATGCAATATTGTTTGATCTGAAGATGTATGAGGCAGACCTTCCAAAAGGGATGAATCCTCACAATCAGTCAGACTTTGATCTATTACACGATTTTCATTGCAAGCAGCTGCATTCCTATTAAGGTCTGTTGTTATTGACTGGTCACCAAAGCGTTCTAAGGCATTTTTCTCTCTATATCACCTCTATTTCTTTATCTTAACTCCCATCCCTCTCTCTGCCTACCTCTACTTTACTCTCTCTTTCTCTCTACTCTGTGCCATCATAAGCATTTAGGGGCCCCAGCCAAGATGCATTTCCCCGTTATTTAATGTGTGATTCAATAACTGTTTGACATTGTGTTTGCTTGATTTAGAAGAGCCTGGATATCAAAGTACTTGTGAATAGGGGGGCCCAAATATGCTCTGGCCTGGGCCCCAAAAATGCTTAAGATGACATTAGTAGTTGCCCACATTCAGTGAACTTGTAGGGCCTAGAAAACAGGCTTACTGCTGCTAATAAATTGTGCTCTTGATTGTTATGTTTTTTACTGAGATTCATATTTACAGCCTGGAGAAGGATAATTTCCCTTCATAAGCAGAGCAGCTGAAATGGGGCTACAAGGAAAGATGGGTTTGCTCGCTTGTAGCAAGGAAGAAGAAATATAGCAGTAATCTTCCAAGTAAAACGATATTCGGAACATGAAGCACTGTTTACTACCCTGCTAAAGAGAAGCTGACGTTGAATATGACTTTGCATATTTGTCTGTTAGGGAGACAGTTCTTAACCAGTTGCCCACGTCCGACGCCGCTTTGCTCATGTGCATCAGATGGCTCCCAGCCATCCATGCATATGACACTGGAAATCCCTCTGGTGCATGCACCAGAGGGATTTCCTACACAAAGAAACAGCCTTGAGAGATGGGGGAGAGCTGGGAGGAGTTTCCTCAGCTCCTGATGCTGTTTCTTTGTTTTCAGTGAAATGACGATCAGTGCCCATGGTGTGCTGACTTTATTTAACTGAAAATGAAAGTGAAATGAGCCGATTGACCCATTTCACTTTCACTACCTTGGTGCTTAGGGGGCAATGTCAGCCTCCAAGCACTGAAGCAGATGGGAGAGGTATCATTGGAAAGGGGAGAATCCAGTTGCAGCTCGCAACAGCCAGAAGGGGCGGGGCGACGCACAAGGGGAGATATATAACAATTAAATTCAATTTTTAAAAAAACACTTAACTCCTCCACCACGTGCCGCTCTGCTCCTCTGTCTCCTCGCTGGCTCCAAGTCTGCCCAGCGGCCAGTCCTGACGCTGCTCAAAGCAATGTCAGGATTGGCTGGGAGCTCCCAGACAGGGCACCCCCAGGCAGACTGGGAGCCTGTGCAGGCTCTCTCCAGCCCGTCAACTGTGTTGTTGGGCTGGAGAAAGCCTACTGTGCATGTGTCTTTGGCCGGCTAGAGACGGCTGGCCAAACACACATGCGCTTTGTGGGGAGTGCTCTGTGCATTCCCCTCAAGTGCTTGTCACCCCCAATGCCCCACCCCTTTTCAAGAAAACGATGATAAACACCATTTATTGTTGTTTTCTTGAAAAGGTTTTGCACCTGCTTCTGCTGGCGGGGGGGAATGCTCATCTGCCCTAATGGAGGAGTCCCCCCCCCCCCCCCCCAGGAGAATCTCCTCTTTCCAATGGTACCTCTTCCTAGGCGATTCCTGTTTGGGGATCACTGCAGGAGGGTGATCCCAAAGCAGGGATCCACCTGCTAGATACCAGAGATACCTTGGGCCTGGGCTTTTGCTCCCATCTTGTTTTTTTGGCCATAATCAGTCTTTCTGCCCCTTGGGAGGCAGATGAGGCAATAGCCCCCAATCTGCGCCCCCCCCCCCCCTGGGAGGGGGTGGCAGAAAGCCTACTGGGGACCATGGATTTTGTTTTATTCATCTAGGGGTGGGGCCTGCTCAGAATGGGCATTGAAATGGCTCCACCCCCCTCCCCCAAAATCACCACAGTCTTTCTGCTCCCCCTGGGAGTGGGAAAATGGGGGCAATAGGCTCCCATCTGCCTCCCCCAGGGGGCCAAAAGCCCACTAGGCACCAGGTATTTTTTTGGGTAGTGTTGGGGTAGGTGCTGGCCAGAATGGACATGGCAATGACCCTCCCAAATAAATGGGCATAGTCTTTCTGCCCCCTGGGGGGCAGATGGGGATTATTACCCCCTTTCTGCCCCAGAGGGGAGGCAGAAATCCCACTAGACACATCGGTTAAAAAAAAAAAAAATAGAGGGGTGGGGCTGCCCACCACCATAGGCATGGTTATGCCCTCCATCCAAACTGAAAGGGTCAACAGTCTTTCTGCCTCCCCCGTGGACTAAAGCATCTCATTCCAGTGGCAAGCAAGGGGACATACAACTCTTTTGGATTTTGATTTTACAAATGGCCCAAGAGAGCTTGGCTAACTCCCAATGTGGTTCCACTTGTAATGGTGAGTGGCTGCACTTTTTGGACTTGGGCATGCTGCCAACTGGAAAAACCTGCCAGAACTAGACACTTCTGAAAACGAAACATCTGAGGGAGTCCAGGGCGGTGTGCTTCACATGCTCCCCATACCATTTTCTTACCCCTAATGCCCTGCAAACCTCCAGCTTGGCCCAAAAACATGCATTTCCCCTACATTTCTTTCAAGAAAGTTATGGAATCTGCAGGAATTCAAAACATTCCTAGGACCCAGCATTGCCCCATCTATACTGATAAAAACTCTTCCCCACTTGTGTGGATGCCCAAAGCACAGTGACCGTTCCCTGTCCCATGTACTTGGCCCACCTACACAAGTGAGGTATAATTTTCATCGGGAAGCCAAGGGGAACGCTGGGTGGTAGGAAATTTGTGCTAGCATGGTGATCTGACACATAAATGTGAGAAATGTTTTATTTTTTAGCAAAATTTGAGGTTTGCAGGGGGTTCTTGGTAAGAAAACATTGGGGGATCTATGCAGGCCATACCTCCCCGGTCTTCACTGGGAATCTAGTTTTCAGAAATGTCTGGGTTTGGTATGTTTCCTAGATGATCGCTGAGCCTCGGACTAAAAACACAGATGCCCAACTTGCAAAAATAGGTCAATATGTGACAGGTAATTTTGATGTGTCCACAATACATTTTGGGTCGTCCCTGTCGCGGGCACTTGACCCACCCACACAAGTGAGATAGCATTTTTACCAGGAGACCTGGGAGAATGCTGGGTGGTAGGAAATTTGTGGCTTCTCTCAGATTCCAGAACATTCCACCACAGAAATGTGAGGAAAGGGATTCCGGGTAATCGAACCTGGCGATAGCCACACAAGTTACCCCAGCCTGGATTCCCATGGGTGCCTAGTTGTCAAAAATGTACAGATTTGCTAGGTTTCCCAATGTGCTGGCTGAGCTAGGACCCAAAATCCACAGCTAAGCACATTGCAAAAAAGGGTCATTTTTGGGTGGAAAAAATGCAATGTGTCCTCGTTGGGTTTTGGGCTGTTTCCTGTTGCGGGGAGTAGGTCTACCCACACATGTGAGGTACCATTTGTATCAGGAGACTTCTGGAAATGCTGGGTAATGCTGGGTGGAAGGAAGTTTGTGACTCCCCTCAGATTCCAGAACTTTCCATCACAGAAATGTCAGGTAAATGTGTTTTTAAGAAATATTTTGAGGCTTGCATGGGATTCTGGGTAACAGAACCTGGTGAGAGCCACACAAATCACCCCATCCTAGATTCACCTTGGTGTCTAGTTTTTAAAAATGTGCAGGTTTGCTAGGTTTACCTAGGTAATGGCTGAGCTAGAGCCCAAAATCCACAGCTAGTCACATTGCAAAAAAGGGGTCAGTTTCGGGTGGAAAAATGTGCTATGTCCAGGTTGCATTTTGGGCTGTTTCCTGTTGCGGACTCTAAGCCTACCCACACAAGTGAGGATGTTTAGGGGAACACAGAATTGTAGAACAAGTGTTATTACCAATTGTCTTTCTCTGCATTTGTGTCTTCCAAATGTAAGGCAGTGTGTAAGAAAGAAGTCATTTTGGGACATTCCCTCTAATTCACATGCTAGTATGGGTACCCTTTAAATTCACAGATGTGCAAATAACCACTGATTCTAAACTCCATATCTTGTGCCCATTTTGGAAATACATAGGTTTTCTTTATACCTATTTTTCACTCTTTATATTTTACCAAATGAATTACTGTATACCTGGTACACAATGAAAAACCATTGCAAGGTGCAGCTCAGTTATTGCCTCTGGGTACGTAGGTTCTTGGTGAACCTACAGGCTCTATATACCCCCGCAACCAGAAGGGTCCAGTGAATGTAATGGTATATTGCTTTTGAAAATCTACCACAGTTATTACAAGTTACAGATGAAAACATAGACACAAACAGCTGTTTTTTTTAAACTCAATTTCAATATTTTTATTTCATCTGTCTGGTTTACATGGTGGGGCTCTATATACCACTTGTATATGAGAAATTCTCTGTCAGGTTTGGTCTAACTCCTAAAACCTTTACCTACTTGAGCACCCACCAGTTCTCCCAAAAGGCCACGCATTCCATTTGGTGCTGAAGAAACCTTACCAAAGTGACCCTAATAATTTGGGGGTAGCACTAAAATGTGAAAACTGCTGTGTAGCTGAGGCAAGGTGGTATCAGGTTTCTTACCCAACAGAAGATCAATAAAGATAAGCACACTGAGTTGCACTGCCACAGGGCATGACAAAAGATACGCAGCATCTAGAGTTGGGGACTGAGAATGGACTAGACCTGAGGTAGTGTCTAGAGAAGAGGAGTGGGCTGGAGTTTTAAAGGGCAATGACAAACAAGCTGGTTAAAGGTGTGTGAGTTAAGTTCAGAGGTGGGAGAAATAGACAATAGCAGAGGTGGGATGGGGATGACAAATACAGGTGCTTTATAAGGAAAATGAAGAAATAAAAAAGAACAGAAAGAAAAGCAGACAGTACGAATGCAAACAAAAATGGTAGTCTAAAAAGACAAAGATAACAATATAATGTATCCGTTAGCAAACATCAGATGCAGTCATCATCCCCAGTAAATGAACATCCCCAGCAGGTGTGTTAAAAAGGAGGAATACAAAGTCACAAGAAAGTGCCACAGGTGATAATCGGTGATAGAGGTACAGCAGAACAGAAATAAAATCTGGGAGAGGGACCAGAGTTTTCTGCTCTGTCTAAAGAGTAGAACACAGGGAATTTGTCTGAGGTTGAAGGAACTGTGTGCACCACAGGTGAACTGGAATATGTGTGCATCTGAGGTGGACAGTGTGGTGGAGGTGGTATTGGTAGTTGTGTAAGAGAGTTCAATTTGTTATCATGGTTTGTCATTTAGGGAATATATGTAGTGGCCTTTTGAGTAATTTAGCGCAATTAGAGACCTACCACCTAACTGTCTCAAAGCATCAAATGAGTACCAGAACATAGTTTGCCTTTCAAGATGTGTAAAATAGTTTACCTTTTGTGGGAAGGTTTTCACACAGTCAAGCATGTTTGGTTGAGAACGTAAGAGTTGTTGATCTCAGAATGCCTGTCTCATCCTCTACTTAATCTTCCTCCACCTACATGTATGTGTGTAGCTGTACATGTATCTGTGTGTTTGTGTGTGCGTATGAAGCAGAGAAAATGCTTTCTCTATAAAAAAGTCTAAACTATTATCAATCCATATTCTTAATTACTATGGTGCAGCATGCTGAATTTTCAGAGGAAGACAGTTCCTGAGAAGAGAAGGCTTGACTTAGAACTTATATTTGCCAAGGTGCATGTAAATAATATGGAGACGTAAGTGTAGGAGCAAAGCAAACAAAAGAGAGTATAGTACTTGAACCTGGCTTGATGAAAATGCAGGCCACTGGAGTATTTCCCATGCAAAGGAAGGTAAAGTTAATCTCTTTCTCACAGGTAGCCTATGAAAGGTGCCAATATGCAGCCTGATTGAATAGGAAAGCCTTGAACCCCACTTTGCCCTGACAGCAACATTCCTCTTTTGGGTTAGTTCCCACGTTTAATTGATAGAAACAATCAATAGATACTTCACAGGTCCACATTCATTTAGTCCTTGGTCTTGACTGTATGTGTCACTGCAATTCAGGATTCCACTGGTGGTCTTCTATCCAACCCCACAATTAGCCTCTTCTCCTTTAACATATGGTTGACTAAGGCTGTAGACAGCCTTATCCCTTCAAAACAATCTTCTTTCAAGAAGACTCCTCATTACAACTCCTGGAATCTTTCAGGACTTGGGCACTGCTAATCTCTGATATAAAAGTATATAACATCTTGGAGCTACAGTTAAAAAACCCCTACGTATATGAAATTAGCCCCTTAAAAAGGTAATTGTTTTCCTGCTTGCACTAGGTAGTACCAACCCAAATCTGCAATGCTGCCAGTCTCACTAAAACCATCTTCAAGAATAGAACATCTATTACTCGTTCTTTTAAACTGTGTGAAACATTATCTAGCATGTTTGACAATAAAACTAAATGTATTAGACCTACTTTTGTGGTACCTACTTTCCCTCCAACTTCTCAGCTTTGTTCATTTGAGCCACTTCGACTAACTGAGATTGTACTAGCCTTTCCTCAGATAGCACTGCCTGGCCTAAAAGGTTTACTCCTTTCACTCTGAAAAAGTAATGATCAACTTCCTTGCTATGCCCTCCATCCCAGCTACAAAGGTTCCCTCCTATAATTGGCCTGTATGTCACACATTATCTTGATCTTGCGTTAGCCATGGTTCAGGTTACCTTTGTCCATAAAACAGGCCAATGTACTGTCTGCTTTGAATAAACAGCAGGCTGATCCAGACATTCTAGCCACTTCTTCACCTATCTCGCTTCTGCCCATATCTGCGAAGATTCAGAAAAAAGCAGTGAACTCTGAACTCTCTCCATATCAGGAATCTATGACCCTGTGTAATCAGGCTCCCAGCAGGATATGGATCTAAAACAGTGCTGGCCTCTGCGTTAGGTGATATTGGTATGGTCTTGGATGGCAGAGGTTTGATAGCACTGATACTTTTTAATCTTTCATCAGCCTTTGAAACTCTTGACATTTAAACACTAATGGTCTGGCATCAGAGACAGGGCACTGGGCTGGCTTAGATTTTTTTTTATTGCAGCCATGCAGTGTTTTTGCCCCATTTATATAAAACGTTCTGCGTGCCGCAATGTGAAGTACCTCTGTGCTTCTCGTTGAGTCCCACTTGCCACTTAATTAGGTAATTTGGTTAACAAGTTATGATAACTCTGTAGACCCAAAACCTAATTAAATTGATCATTGCCTCTAACACTGATGGCAGAAAGTTTCATTGTTGCATGACAGAGGTGGCAAACTGTTTCAAATCAAACTCAGACAAGACTGAGGTTCTTATCTTAGGAAAGTATGGTGAGATATCGTTGTCAATCTTTTTGGGGCACAATCATCATACTCAATACTACATTCAGAAATCCTGGACGCCTTTTTGATACCTCTCTCACCTTTTACACAGCATGTCATTAAAACATGCATCCACCTGTTTTCTTCTGCCGAAAAGGCTGAGGAAATTCTTCCTCGTGCTTCTGAAGGCCTGTGGCACTGTCAGGGCTCAGGTGTCCTCATCCCATCCATCAATTATGAGAATTACCAAAGCATCTCTCAGACAGGCCTTTCACAGACCAGGATAATACAGACAGCAGAAAAAGACGCAGACCATCATTGACTGCAACACCCAACAATGATTTATTAGAATTTGACTTGTCTTTCAAGTTTAGTGCTGTCATGCAACACATTCTATAATGTGTAATGACGAACAAAGAAGGTTGGCGTAGCCCAAGCAACTGCCCGACAAATAACAGCAATGGATATGCCATGAATCTCTGCCCATGAAGCTGACATCCCTCTGGTGGAATTACCTTACACTCCCTCCAGAGTCAATGACTCCCTAAAAATATTCTGAGGCATATTTATACTCTGTTTGCGCCGGAATTGCGTCGTTTTTTTTTACGCAATTCCGACGCAAAACTAACTCCATATTTATACTTTGGCGTTAGACGCGTCTAGCGCCAAAGTCCATGGAGTTTGCGTCATTTTTTAGCGTGGACACCTACTTTGCGTTAATGATATGCAAGGTAGGCGTTCCCGTCTAAAAAATTGACTCCGAGGCATGTGTGCCGTATTTACACTCCCGGGCAAAATTCACGCCCGGGAGTGGGCGGGTCAAAAAAAATGACATACGGCCGCTTTTGCGACGTTTTTTAGCGCCTGGTCAGGGCAGGCGTAAAGGGACCTGTGGGCTCGGAAGGAGCCCAGAGGTGCCCTCCCAGGCCCCCAGGGATCCCCCTGTCACCCTTGCCCACCCCAGGAGGACGCCTAAGGATGGAGGGACCCATCCCAGGGACATTAAGGTAAGTTCAGGTAAGTGTTTTTTTGTTGTTTTTTTTGTGGCATAGGGGGGCCTGATTTGTGCCCCCCTACATGCCACTATGCCCAATGGCCATTGGGCAAGGGGGCATGACTCCTGTCTTTGCTAAGACAGGAGTAATTTCTATGGGGGTTGGGAGTCGAAAAAAATGGCGCAAATCGGGTTGAGGCGAAAAATTTGCCTCAGCCTGACATGCCCCATTTTTTGGCACCCAAGCTCCATATCCCCCTACGCCGGCGCTGCCTGGTGTACGTCGTTTTTTTTCACGCACACCAGGCAGCTCCGGCGGCTAACGCCGGCTAACGTCATTGAATAAATACGGCGCCCGCATGGCGCTTCAGAATGGCGTTAGCCGGCGCTAATTTTTTTGACGCAAAACTGCGTTAGCGCAGTTTTGCGTCAAAAAGTATAAATATGGCCCTCTATGTCTTGAGAAGGTCCCAAGCCTGTGCGCCACCATGGGGGAGAAACGCATGTTGGCCGTTATCGTATGGTGTGAAGGAACACAGAATAAACGTATTTTACTCTTTATTGGACTTTTGTCACTTTCTTTCTATTTACTGGATAAATGCTGATATTTACTTTTAATAAATTAATGTTTCCACTGTCATATCCTCTATACATGGTAACCGATTGGTATGATACTTGTGACAATGTATTACATAATTTTGTGCAAAGATATCCCGTCACGATTTTTTCAGTTTATGGAAAATTATTTACTCCCTATTGACTGGAATACCAGAGCTGCATTTATATTCATTGATTTATAGGGAAATAGGTCTGTATCCTTCACAATTAGTTGAGCATTTGTCGAATTTATTAATAAGTGTGATAAGTGATCATAACGCAGGAGCTCCAATTTATTTGTAATAGCTGAGGCTATGCCTGGCACCCTGGCTAGACCAAGTTGACTACTACACATCACATTTTATGTAGATTGCTAAGCACAGTGAAAGAATTAAAAGAATGTGTGCATGGACTGCTCTTCTTGTTGCCATGTGATTTTTTTTTTCATTATGGTGATGGAAGGAACAAGAAAATAAGACAGTGTAACATTGTCTTTTTATATCTTATCTGATATATAGACAAATTAATTTGTTTGCGGGCAGGACTACGAAAATAAGGAAAAGTTTAGCTTAGTTGCTCCAGCTTTCATTTCATCTGGCAGGGTTTATTGGGTAGGATGTCTCAGCGAGTTGAACAATTGTCATCTGGATATAAACTCATCTGCAGGCCATGAGGTCAGTATCTTCAAGATGGAATCAGCAAATCATCATCTCAAGGCTAGTAAATTGAGAAATCGGATCACCTAATATTAACAGCTCCTACAAAATGTGCAGGAATGTGATATGAAGCGCTAAAAAGAAATAAGTCATTATTTACAAATCAGTACATTCTGGGACCTGTATTGTTCATTTGCTTCAACTAACCAATGAGTTTAGTGCTGTAGCTTCTCCAACCTGATGAGACAAAGAACAAACCACGTCAGCCAGTCCTTTGCAATAATCCAGCACCAAGTCATCTGTAACGTTTACAAGTGCATTTGCAGGTACTGCTGGCAATTTCATGGCCCTCCTCATGACAATCTCACAAGAGGACAACCCAGTCTTTCTGTCAGGTGTACTCATCAAGACAAGGGGCAACGTTTCTGGCAATTTCAAAGTGGTGGATAAACATACTTTCACCAATCTGGGCTTCAGGGTTTCATTATTCTGTTCTACAAATCCTGAAGCCTCAGGCCTGTAGCTGCAATATATTCTTTGCTCAACTTGTAATGGCACCCACAACATTTGTAGGACCTCACTATTGAAATGAATTCCTCGGTCTGGCTCTAGAGAAGTCAGAAATCCGAATTGCGGAATCGGTTCCCTAAGTAACAGCTTTGCTACTGTGAGACTATCATTTCTCCTGGTTAAATAGACTTCAACCCAGTGTGAAAAAATGCATTCAAAGACTAAGACATATCTCGATCCATTGCACACAGGCAGCTCTATTAAATCCTGCTGCATTATGTTGAATGGTCCTCTTGATCTATCTATATGACTCAGTGTAACAACTGCATTTTCCTACATTCATCTGCTGGCATGTGACACATCTATAGCACACGGCTTCTGCAATCTCTCTGAAGCTGGGGTTAAACCATGTTTGTCTAAACATTCTGATCATTGCATCCCTACCTATATGTGCCTGCTCATGATAATACCTAGCCATAGGTGACAACAAGCTGTTTGACAACACTGCTCTTCCATCACTTGAAACCCACATATCATCTTCATTTCTTTTGAGACATCCTGCTCTGACCCAACTTTGCTGCTCCTCTTCTGTCACTTCTTCCAGCAATATCTTAACTTCCTCCCACATATCAACAGCAGTTAACAGGAAATGTTGACTTGTCTCATCATTTGTCTCATTATTCCACTCTCCATTAAAGGAGGTACAACTTAAGGCACAGTACCTCACAACTACATTTGCGTATGTGTTGCCTAAGGCTATTAATCAGTAAATTGTTTATACACTGCGTACTTGACAACAACAAGTTTTGCAGCCAACTGTAATGCATTCAACTGATTGTAAATATTATCACCTTTTTAAATAGGGGATCCAGAGGAGGTCATAAACCCTCTCTGGGACGACAACAATTCAAAATCATGAACAACACCTAACCCATACTGACTGTTAGTGAAAATTGTCACTTTAAGCTGTTCAGAAACACAGCATGCTGTGGTAAGAGCGACCAATTCAGCTACTTAGGCAGAAAAGACTCCTTGAATCCAAGTGACTACTACCACACCAGAGACCATGCACACTGCATAACCAGGCCTCAGGGTACCATCTTCATCTCTTAAACAGAAGCCATCACCAAACATGACAAAATAATTTTCATTTGAGGGGACATCTTGAATGTCAGGTCTTGGCTTGGTGCACAATTCAGTCACATCGAAACAGTCATGCTCAACCTCATTCTCACAGTCATTTATATTTTTAACAGGATTTGTCAAGAACGTCTGATATTAACACTAGGAGATGAGAGAATAATTTTCTCATATTGAGTCAAACGCACACTGGTTAAGTATTGGGTCTTTGTTCAGGTTAATAGAAATCCACTGAGTGGGGAGTAAAAGTTCTCAGGGGATGACCCATAACATTGCCTTCGCACTGTTCTATGCTGACACTCAAAGCAGAGACTGCCTTCAAACAACTAGGCAGCACTGAAGCCACAGGATCAAGAGTGACAGAAAAGATAGCACTGAGCCCCTCCTCCTTGTAGGGAAAGTTAACCCAGCCCCAAAACCAGCCAGAGGAGTGAGTGGGGATGCTTGTCCCTCCAGGGGAAGAGGCAACAAATACTGGTCGAACACCGGAACAGGTATAACAACAAGCCCGGGATGCTGAATTGACAGATAAGGAGAGCTGAATGGCTCTTGCAAAGTGCAGTGCCTCCGTGTTGGCAGAATGGCATCCTGGTGAGGCACAATGATAGCACCAGGAATCTGGGGAGGCGGTCCCTCATGCTGAAGAATGTTGAGACACTAAGAGGTCCAAAGTGTGCCTGGCCTCATTCGCTACAACAAGCGTCCAAGTACAGTTGCAGCTGCGGCAGCATGACGGATGGCAGAGGAGCAAAGACGGGACACCACCTTAAGCTAGACAAGTTCACCCAAATCAAGGCCCTATGACTAGAAGAACCAAGCGTGGAAATGACGACTGCGATCCCGGAGGACAGCACCATATTGCTGAAAGACATCATGACAGCCATACAGGGTGTGTGAGGAGTCTTTGCATCAAAGATCGATTTGGTCGTAACAGAGGTAGCGCTAATGAGGGCAGACTTCCATAAACTGAGCACCAGGGTAAAGGAGGCGAAGGGCTCCCTGTGGGAGGTCAAAGATGACTCAGCAATACTCAAGGAACAAGTATGTGAAGTCAAGGCCACTACGGCGACATTGGAGGCTAAGGTTGATGACCTTGAGGGACACTCCTGATGCAGTAATATCAGAATAACACGGGTACCCGAGAAAACTGAAGGGCCAGCAGTAGACTTATTTGTGGAGGATCTCATCCTAAAACATTTGCAGCCACAAGCATTTCCGAGTATTTCTCGGTAGAGAGAGCGCACCGAACCCCAGGTGCTCCCCCAAAACCAGGTGCCCTCCCACACCCCATTATTGAGAGGTGTTTCAGTTACAGAGACAGCAACGTCATCATTCAGACAGCAAGAAGTACCCTCCCTACATAGACAACCCGCACATTGCACTCTTTCCTGACTTTACGCTTCAAGTGCAGAAACTACGCCACAGTTACCTGGAGGTCAAATTAACCCTAAGGGAACAGGAGCTTAAGTACTCAATGCTCTATCCCGCACTGCTCCGGCTGATTGCTCAGGGAAAAATTCACTACTTCTCCTCCCTGGAGAAAACATAGGACTGGATGGAGGGCTGGCAAAAGGTCAGCAAATAGAGAAACAAAGGAAGACCGTCAAAGCAGTGGAGAGAAGGCCGTGGCCTGGACCCTCAGGCCCAGCCATATATGGAGCGCCAAAGGCAAGCCCGTCTGCGCCAAGACCGCGCCCAGCACCAGTCCCCTTGGCACTCTCAGACAAATCTACTCCCCCCTCACCCTCCACTCACTCAACCCAGGCCCTCGCCCCACCTGCACCCTTTCCAGCCCCACACACACTCATGGCCCCTTCACCTGCTACACCTGTCATTTCTCCTGCTCCTTATCCCTCACACCACACACCAACCATAGCGACCCCCCCAACAACAAACACAACACCCTCAACGCAATACTCACCTGCTCTGCCTCCACCCCCACCAACCAGCCCCGCCGCACACCACCCCACAACCAGAACACACCCGCAACAACACCCTCATCCACCACTCCAACACCACCCACCACAACCACCTCAACTGCCTGCTTCTCAACACCCGCTCCCTTCACAAACATGCCATAGAACTCTGGGACCTCATCACATCACACTCACCTGACATCGCCTTCCTCACGGAAACCAGGACCAAGCCCTCCTCGGAACCCGACATAGCCATCGCCACCCCCAAGGGATACAGACTCCAACGCAAAGACCGCCTCAAACGGCCAGGTGGTGGCATCGCCATCCTACACAGGGGCACCATCAAAGTCACCACCAACTCCCAAGACACTATCGACAGCAAAGAACACATGCACTTCCTAATCCACATTAACAACAACTCCACCCTCAGAGGTACACTAATCTACAGACCACCAGGACCACGCCCCACCTTCTGCGACACCATCGCCGACACCATCAGCTCACACGCCCTCACCTCCACAGACTACATCCTCCTCGGTGATTTCAACGTTCACTTGGAGAACCTTCAAGACCACAACTCAACCTCCCTCATAGACAACCTCACCAACCTCGGACTCAAACAACTGGTCACCGCACCCACCCACTCACCAGGACACACGCTCAATGCAATTTTCACCTCAAGCCAACACATAGCCTACACCCACACCACCGAACTCCACTGGACTGACCACCACTGCGTCCACTTCTCCTTCACCAAACCCCCCACACACCACCATTAACACACCACACCCTACCGCATGTGGGACAAGATTCCCACAGAACGCCTGAACTCCCAACTGGCTCACAACCCCCCCCACACCAACGACCCCAACGTAGGAGCACACAACCTCTCAAAATGGATCACTACCTGCGCAGACACACTAGCCACCCTCAGAAAACACATCGCCACCCGCAACATCATGAACGCCCCATGGTTCACCCCCGAACTCCAAGACTCCAAGCGCAAATGCCGCCAAGCTGAGAAAATGTGGCGACAAGAACCCTCTACAACCAACTTCTCCACCCTCAAAACTACCATTCGCGCCCATCACCAACTCATACGCACCACCAAAAGAGATCACTACAAGACACACCTTGACAACAACTCCCAAAACAGCAAAGAACTCTTCACCATCATTGAAGAGCTATCCAAACCCAAAGCCAGCAACATAGACCCCACACACACACACAGCCCCTATGTGACGCCCTCTCCAACCACTTCCACCACAAAATCCTGGACATCCACAACAGCTTCATACCACACACACCCTTCACTCACCTGACTCAACCCCCACTCATGAACCCCCCCACCACACTCACCACCTGGGCCCCCACCACACACAAAGAAACCAAAAAAACCATGAACTCCATCCACTCCGGATCCCCCTCCGACCCCTGTCCTCATTGCATCTACAACAAAGCCAGCCCAACCATCGCCCCCATACTCCGCGACATAATCAACTCCTCTTTCGACTCTGCCACCTACCCAGACCCCTGGAAGCACGTAGAAATCACCGCTCTCCTAAAAAAAAAACAAAGCCGACCAGGAGGTCCTCTCCAACTATCGCCCCATCTCCCTCCTCCTTTTCCCCGCCAAGGTTGCCGAGAAACTAGTGAACGCCCACCTATCCCACTTTCTCAAAGAAAACAACACTCTAGACCCCTCACAATCCGGGTTCCGCAAGAACCACAGCACGGAAACCGCCCTCATCGCATGCACTGACGACATCAGGACCAAAGTCGACAAAGGCGAGACCGTCGCACTCATCCTCCTAGACCTCTCCGCAGCCTGTGACACTGTCTGCCGCCACACACTCCATACATGCCTCCACAACACAGGAATTCGCCACAAAGCCTTAGAGTTGCTCACCTCCTTCCTCACCGACCGGACCCAAAGAGTCTGCCTTCCACCTTTCCACTCCACCGCTAGAAAGATCATTTGCGGAGTCCCCCAAGGGTCCTCCCTCAGCAACACACTCTTCAACATTTACACGATTCTCCTAGCCAACATCCTCTGACAACACGGAATCACTATCCTCTCCTACGCAGACGACACCCAACTAATCCTCTCCCTCACCTGCAACCCCACCACCGCCAAAACCAACCTACACGCTGCTCTCCTCAACACCGCCAACTGGATGACAACTAACCACCTCAAGCTTAACTCCAACAAAACCGAGATCATCATCTTCGGTCCCAACAAAACCATATGGGACGACTCCTGGTGGCCCCCCGCCCTAGGCCCCGCACCCACCCCCGCAAACCACGCACTCAACCTCGGCATCATCCTGGACCCCTCCCTCTCCATGACACAGCAAATCAATGCATCAACCACCTCCTGCTTCCACACACTCTGCACTCTAAAAAAATCCTTCAAATGGATTCCCCCAGAGACCAGGAAGACTGTCACCCATGCACTCATCAGCAGCAGACTAGACTACGGTAACGCCCTCTATGCCAGCACCAAACTCAAACTCAAACGCAAACTCCAGAGAATCCAGAACACAGCCGTATGCCTCGTCCGTGGCCTCACCCGCCACAAACTAATCTCACCACACCTCAAATCCCTTCACTGGCTCCCCATAGACAAGAGAATCACTTTCAAGATCCTCATCCACGCACACAAATCCCTCCACAACACCGGCCCGACCTACCTCAACGAAAGAGTGAACTTTCACACTCCAACCCGCAACCTCCGATCAGCCGACCTCGCACTAACTACAGTACCCCGCATCCAACGAACCACCACAGGAGGCAGGGCCTTCTCTTACCTTGCCCCCACAACCTGGAACTCCCTCCCCACCAACCTCCGCAAAATCAAAGACCTCCTACTCTTCAGAAAAAACCTCAAGACATGGCTGTTCGAAAAGGACCTCCCCTCAGCCCCCCCCCCCCCCCACAAGCGCCTTGAGACCCTCACGGGTGAGTAGCGCGCTATATAATTTTTTTTATTGATTTATTGATTAAGGGGACTTTATAAATTAAAGTAAAGTCTCCCCATTCTAGCCTATGGAGGCCATTCACTACAATGAGGGAAAAATGAATGTGGCTGTTTTACTTCACCAGGGTTATAAAACTATTTTTATAAGGTCCCTGCTTATAGTTACATGGCACCCAACCCTAGGGGCATATAGGGCACACCTTAGGGGTGACGTATATGTAAAAATAAGGTAGTTTAAGACTTTGGGAGTACTTTGAATTCCAAAGTCAAATTTGCATGTAACTTTAATTTAAAAGCAGCCAGCAAGGCAGGCCAGCCTTTAAAATGACACTGGGCACCTCAGCAATGCACCTATGGGTGCACTATCTATGCTGGGGTCCCTAAATCTACATGCCCTACCATATACTAGGGACTTATAGGTAGGTTAATATTGCCAATTATAATTAGCCTAATTTGCATATCCACTTTACACAGAGCACTGGCCCTGACTGGTAAGCAGTAACCAGGGCACAGACAAGAGTCAGTAACCACCAGTATCTGTCCAAAAAGTTTGTGGGTGACCAGGGCAAAAAGGAGGACTTTCCTACAGCAGCTAATAGAACAGTTTATCTTACACAATAGGTTGCTTCTAAGTAAACTTACAGGACTTGAATCACAGACCACAATTTGGGGTGCTTGACTTCAAATGAACCTATTTTCACAGGGACATGTTCTGTTATAGGGTTGGTCAACTGATTATTTGCGACTTCAACAACCCAAATTATTTTTCCTGAAAGGGGCAAATTTGGAACTTCTGCTGTTCTGGCAGTGGCATGGTTAGCTCCAGTGCCAACCAAGAAAGTAACATCCTGATCCATAACGTTGGCTTTTACATAGGGACCACGTTGACCTACTTCTAAGGATGCAGCTAGCACGCAATCCTCATCATCTGAGCTATCAGCTTGGAGAATTTCTGAAAATTCTTCATCACTCAGATCTATCAGGGGAAATTGTGATGCTATCTGAATCACATTTGCATTTGAATTTGCAATTGGATTTCAATTGTGTTGGGGAACAACCATTTGCTGTTAGTCATTGGGGTGTGTGGTAACTGCATCTGCTGTCCTGAGGACACATTCACATTTTATACTTGGGGTCTTTGAAATCTTAGGATTTGAACCTGATTATTGCCTTGTATTTGAGCAACTCCAGTATTCTGAGCTTGACTATTCACAATATTAAAGGGACACTCTCATCGCCAACAACCAAAATATCCGCACGCATGACACAGATTAGTTCTCTTCAAAGCCTGAACTTCAACCACACCTCCACTCTGATTTACCTGCACACCAAGTCCTCTACCTCTAGGCTGAACAACATTTGTCATTTGCTGTGGCATTCCTTGCATTCTACCAGTGTTCACCATTATCTGTGGGCTCTGATTAACTTTCTTTGCTGCCTTCAATTGCATTACCATCATCTTCTCTTTCAACTTCTGTTTCAGTTCCAATTTGTCACTACAATACTTCGCATACCAGAGGATTTTGTTAATCATTTTGTTCTGCCAATAGATCAAGTGCTGCTGAATCATCTCACTTATGTATGATTTCAATCCTAGCACAAATCTGAACAGAAAATGACCCACATCTTTAGCTTCTATTGTTTTTGTACCACTATGCTGTTTGAAAGCCTGTAGCAATCTTTAGTAATATGCATGAATCGATTCCTTTGACTCCTGAGCTGTCCTGTCAATTTTCTGCCAATCAATATCTTTCAGAGGCACTTTGTTTTTCAAAAACTTCATCACCTTATAATACTTTTTCAATACTTCTTCAGATGGTGCGCCCATTACTGGATCTCTTTAAGGTTCACAATCAGGCCAATCAACATTCACTTTACATTCAGTCCACAAATCAGTCGAAATCACAATGTCAAACAACGTAATCAAATCCTGCCCCAGGCATATCGAAAGTTTCACAAATCTCTCTGTCTGCTTGAACTACTACACTGATTTCTCCCTTAATCACGAGCAATCATTTGTGAATGACAAAATATCACTCCTACTCCAGGGTACATGAACATAGCCTCCATCTGGTATCTTTCTTATGGACAGTATCTTTACATTGTCCTCAGCCTGATTTGCTCCTGGCAGAGGCACATTTGGCTTGGCTTTCTTTCGATCTCTTTTCTTTGCCCATCTACCTTCCCACTTATCTATAGGTCCTCATTTCGAAATATATGTAATCAAGTCCTTAATGTGTGTTTTCATACCAAAAGATCTCATGTTGACTATATCCTTTGTGCTAAACTCTAATCTGTAACTTCTCTTTAGGGGTTTTGATTTCTCCAAGTCCGCATCATCTTTCTCTGCTACTTCAGCTAATCTTTCATAAGCCTGTCCTGCTCATTGAGTAATGTCTTTGCAGACGAACTGCAGTTCCTCTTCTGTGTAAGTTTCCAATTGGGCTAAGTCTAATGTTCCTAAAATCATTTAATTAAATTCTAATTTCAACTTAGGCACATTCACTGATCTGTCTCTCTCTAGTGTCTCTTCTGTTCTTGCATTACAATTCGTTACACCTTTCGCACCTTCAGGGTTCAAAAATATTTAAACAATCAGTCAGCTATTGTGCAGTAAAACCTAACAAACTGATATTATTCTGTGATACTTCTGCTCTTAATGGTCCTACATTCTGTTCACTCGGGGTACTAAGGTTTGACATGTTCTCTGCAGTGTTGAAGGGTACTCTTCCTTGTGGAGTGCTGCAATTTACATTCAGGATCTGTTCATGTCTGTGCACAAAATAAGGTGGGATTCGTTGAGGAAACCTCACAAATGGAGTACATCCTGTCTAACTTGTCATTGGGTTTGGATTTACAATTTGTGTAGGAGTTAACGGTCTAAAAAGGAAGCTGTTCTCTCCATCTCTGAGTTGTTAGAATATACTGATCTCTGTATACCATCCCGGCTGAAGTAACTGGGGTATCTGGAACTGTTGGAACATTGATTGAGTGTGCATTGCTCCCAGACGTTGAAGGAGCATGCAGAAGAACAATGGGACTTGTAGTCACAGGAACGGTTAAGGCATCTGGACCCAGATGATTTGTCTGATTCTGAGGGATTGTCATTCCTACACTATGTCCTTGTTAAGACAGTACTGAAACGTTGTCCTGTTTAACTTGGGGTAACATTCAACTGCGACTGAACAGGACTAGACATTGGCACTGGTTGATCCGGAATACAATTTTGCACAGGTGGATTCACATAGTGCGATTGCACCGTCTGGTTCACATTAGAATTTGGCACAACCTTGTTCACAAAGGAACTCAGTATAGGCTCAGTATAGGCTAAACTGTATTCAAACTCTAAACTAGTTGATTCACGCAGGAATTTGTGTCGCTAAACTTGCAGGTGTACCTGGCACAATCTGATTCGGGGTCTGTACAGCTGGAGCAGTGGGCACCTTCAGGGTTATATTTTGTGCTGCTTCACGTCTTGCTCCTGCCTCAACTGAATGGTACGGAGGCAGACGATTCATCAGGATCTGATGTATAAACTCATCATATGAATCACTCTCATATGCTGCTGTATTTTTATCCTCAGCTTCTGTTGTCTGTTCTGTCCTTCCTTTTTCCTAGTCGTGGGCCTGGTACTTTCACCATCTTCATTCGAAGACATTCTAACATCTTCAATCACATTTGCTCTCCTGTGCATCCCATTTAGCTTCTGCAAGTGTCTTGATTGCTTTCTGCAATCTGTACTCATATGTATTTGTCATTTTCTCTTGTGCTACGAGTTCCCAAATACTAAGGGCTTTAAACTGTGCAAGTCTTAGAGGTGGTTTCATCTCATAAAGCACTCACCTCAGATTGCCTAGAATTCTCAGATTAAAAGTTCCATAACCGGGAAATGCTAAAACACCTTCTTTCTTAATAATTGTTCACCATTGTTCAAGCCACAAACATGTATGGAATCCTTTAACAGATGATACATAATGACATGGAGTTCCTTCGGGTGGGGTCTTAATACCTTCTCTAATAAACACATGGAATAAACACATCGCCATGTAACACACTCTTTAAAGCTTTGAAACATTTTTTTTTAATCAAATTCAATTAATCACAAATAACTTTCGATCGAATCAGGAAATAACTTCAATCCCACAATCCTTTTCTCTAGATGTTCTCATCCAATAGCAACACAGCACTGTCCACCAATACCAGCACCCAAACTTATTCACAGCGGCCTTTACTGTGGCCTTTTACAGGGCCTTTCGCATAGGGGAATTGATAGGTGCTTCCACGAATGACCACGCGGGGGGTCTTCAGTGGCACGATGTAATAGTCAATAGTAACTCTACCACTATACATCTGCGTAAGTCCAAAACAGATCAGTTAGGCAAGGGTGCGAGGATTATACTACGGGCAGCGCATGGGTCAACAATCTGTCCTGTAGCCAATCTAGCTGCTTTCTTGAAGGTACGCCCCATAGAGAACTCCACTGCCCTATTCATACATGCTAATGGGGCTTGCCTGTCACGTTACCAATTTGCAGAGGTGTTGAAGATTACACTACTGGCAGCAGGCGTGAAACCTGGGGGTTACTCCCCCCATTCGTCCAGGATTCCGCCCCCTCTCGAAACACCAATCAGCCAAGGGGTGTACCGGGGCGGCCCGAACGTCCGGGCCGCCGCGCCAACGAGAAGAAGGCCGAGCCTTCTGTGGGGGCGATTTTAAGCCCCCCACTGGCTTGCGGCGGCCCAGACCGGTCCGGCCCGCACGTCGGCCCGACGTTCCCCTCACAGGAGGTACTTCCGCTCCCACGCCTCGCGAGGTGTGCGAGCAGAAGCCTCAGCAAGCCTGTGCACAACTAGTGCGAGGGTTCGGCCCCGGCGTCCCCGACCCCTAGGGGCCGCGCTCCCCCCATGTTGGGGGGGGCGCTTTTCCATTCAATCGAATCAGGAAATAACTTCAATCCCACAATCCTTTTCTCTCGATATTCTCATCCAATAGCAACACAGCACTGTCCACCAATACCAGCGCAGCTTCACACCAACTGACCTATACAAGTGGGGCAAACAATTACGTCATACTCACTTCTTTCAGTACTGCGGTCGCTTCGCAATTGTCTCTCACACACACCTCTAATGCTAAATATTGCACGCAAAAACCAACAACATGTCTGCACACTACAGGGTAGGAACTTAGGGCCATATGTACGAACACATTTTCCCATTGACACAGAATGGGAAAAACCCTTTGCTACATCTGGCCCTAAAATACTTGAGAGCTGTACGGAGATATGCTTTCCGGCTGTAGCTTCCACAGTTACACAGTGAGTGAAACTCAACCAGCAATTCTCACTCCGGTTTATGCTATTCCTCCATGTGCACTCAGGATTTACTTAATACCAACCACAACTCACACTCAGTCAAGGAAAACTACTGGTACTGTTAACAATGTCTCTGTCGAAGGTCGAACAGTATGAAGACCACTGAGGCGTTAGTTAGTTAGAGGTAAGTGATTTATTTTTTTAAGTATTTGGAAATAATAATATGATTGACAGACGAAATCCCAAGTGTTATCGTCTTCCTTAGTCTCTGTGTTCTTCTTTTGTATCTCTTCACAGGATCGTGATTATATGTTCTGTGTTCCTTATTTCACAGGTGACCCAGCTGTCCAGCTCGCTCATCAAAATCCAGGGTGGTGCCGGAAATAGAAGGAAAAACGCTAAGGTAAGTATTGTGTTTTTAATTAGGGTTCTTTTCCTTTCTTTTAGCTCTGGACTGGGAGGTGGTACACACAATAGGAGGGGGTTGGTGCCAGTGAGGAGTGTGCAGGGGACTAGTGGGCACACCTCTAATCTTAGTGTGGGTATCTGTGACACTAGTGGGTTTAGGTACAGTGCCCTCCCTTCTGCCTCCCTTTCCAACCCTCCTCTATGACCCCTCCCCAGTCCCTTCAAGTTTCCCTTTTCTTGTCCAAAAGGACCGTACCTGGCTAAGCCACGACCCTCCAGGGCCGTGGCTGGCTGGATAGTGTTCCTCTCGTTGGTCTCCTGGTTCCTCGTTCTGGAGCTCTCCTTCTCTCTCTCCTTTCTCCAGTGCCTCGTCTGCTTCTTCCTTGGTCCTTTCCTCCTCCTCGCTCTGTCCTTGTCTTGTCTCCTCCGTGTTCCGTCTGCTTTCCTCGGGTATTCCCCTCTCCGCGTTCCTCCTCCCCGTTCCTGTCTGTGCGACCTCCTTTTGGCTGTCTGCAGCCCGGGAAACACACGTCGTTTCCCGGGCAACGCCGTCCTGGCTTCCGCCCTCGAGCCGCGTCTCCCCGGCAACGGGAAGACGCGGAAATGACGTATCGGCCTCGGCCGATACGTCATCTGCTGTCCTCGTAGCCGGGATTGCCCGGCTACATACCTCTCCCCAGGAACGGTCCTGCTCGAGGACCGGAGCAGCGTCAGGGAAACGAGATAAATAGTCAGCTGGGGCCTGTTGGCGACCAGGTATATGACGGACCTGAAAGGAAAATGGTTGCAGTTCAAGGAACCATCGTAATATCCGAGAGTTGGTATCCTTATGGGCAGACAACCACGTGAGAGGAGCATGATCCGTGAAAAGTATGAAGGGCCGACCCAGAAGGTAATATTGCAACGTATCTACGGCCCATTTTATGGCCAGACATTCTTTCTCAATGGTCGGGTAGTGTTGTTCCCGGGGAAACAGCTTCCTACTGACGTATACTACGGGATGGTCCCTACCTTCCCCGTCCGGCTGGGCCAATACTCCCCCTAAACCCACATCTGAAGCATCAGTATATAGATGAAAAGGTTTCGAGAAATCCGGGCATCGGAGTATCGGGTCTTTGGTTAGGAAGAATTTTAGTTGTTCAAAGCTGTTTTCCTGTTGCTCTGAAAAGGGTGCTAGCCTATTAGGATGGGATTTAGACAGAAGGTCTGTGAGAGGGGCAGCCAATGTAGAATAATCAGGTATGAATCTTCTATAATAGCCCACTAACCCTAAGAAGGATCGTAACTCTTTCTTTGTTGTCGGTTTAGGTGTGTTTAGTATGGCCTCTACTTTTTTTCTTTGAGGTTTTAGGTTCCCTTGGCTAATTTTGTAGCCCAAGTAGGATATGTCGGGTGTACCTATGATGCACTTTTTAGGATTAGCAGTTAATCCTGCGGTGACAAGAGTGTGGAAAATTTGGTATAAATGGTTTAGGTGATCATTCCACGTTTCACTGAAGATTACTACATAGTCTAGGTAAGCTGCGGCAAAAGACCGGAAGGGATTTAAGAGTTTATCCATTAACCTCTGGAATGCGGCTGGGGCTCCATGGAGACCAAAGGGTAGTACAGTGAACTGATACAGACCGGATTGTGTGGCGAACGCTGTTTTCTCTTTATCCTCTGTGTCTAAGGGAATCTGCCAATATCCTTTTGTCAAATCTAAGGTAGTCATATATTTGGCTTTTCCTAGTTTCTCTAATACGTCATCAACTCCGGGTATGGGATATGTGTCAAACATGGAATTTTCGTTAAGCTTCCTAAAATCAATACAGAATCTAATAGAACCATCGGGTTTTGGTACTAGCACAACCGGGGAGCACCAGGGACTATTTGATGGTTCAATTACCCCTTGTTCTAACATTTTCTGTACTTCGGCCTCCATAATCTGCTTCCTCGCCTCAGGAATACGGTATGGCCGTAACCTCACAATTTTCCCTGGCATGGTTCTTATTTTGTGGGTTATCAAAGTGTTTTTTCCTGGTAATGCTGAAAAGAAATCCCGGAAGTGCTCTATTAACCTGTATACTTCTTCTTTGTCTGCTTGTGTTAAGGTTTCATCTACTTGGGGTAGATCTTTCCCGTTACTGTGTTCTGTTGGACAGAACTCGATACTTGACTTATTATTTGTACATAGTAATCCCGTCAACACTCTAGCAGGGTTTGGGGGATCTGGTTCCTCCCATTTTTAAGGAGATTTATGTGATAGATCTGTGATTTTTGGGGAGAATTTGATAATTCCACCAGGTAGGTAACCGGAGAGACTGCTCTTATTATCTTCTAGGGGCACTGCCATTTGGCAAGTAGTTTTTGTTCTGAGGTTGGACGCATAATTAAAACCTGATCTCCTGGTTGTAACACCCGTAACTTGCTCCCTCGGTCATAATACTGTTTTTGAATATTTTGAGCTTGTTCCATATTCACTTTGACCGTATCCCATAGACTTTGTAGCTGTGACCTTAAATTATGGGCGTATTCTAGAAGAGGCTTTCCCCCTTCTTCTGCCTCTTCCTCCCATGTTTCGATGGCCATGTCAAGAAGAGATCTCGGCTGTCTTCCGAACACCAGCTCGAAGGGACTGTGTCCTGTAGAGGACTGTTCATGTGTTCGAATAGCATATAATACTGAGGGTAATTTTTGATCCCAGTCTCTCCCTGACTCTTCAATCACTTTTTTCAATAAAGTATTTATTGTTCGGTTATATCGTTCCACGAGTCCATCCGTCTGTGGATGATATACCGAGGTACGGATTTGGGAAATACCTAAGGTTTTACATACTTGCTTCATAAGAGTGGATACAAAAGGAGTCCCTTGGTCGGTGAGTATTTCATGAGGGAAACCTACTCGGGAAAAAATGTTTATCATGGCCTGGGCCACTGTCTTCGTTGTCATACTTTTTAAGGGAACGGCCTCGGGGTATCTTGTGGCATAGTCAACCATGACTAGGATATACGTATAACCTTTTGAGGATGGTACTACAGGTCCTATGAGGTCCATTCCTATCCTACTGAAGGGGATATCTATAATGGGGAGGGGCATCAGAGGTGCTTTCTTAGGCCTACCAGGTTCAGTGAGTTGGCATCTGGGGCATTGGGAACAATATTTACGTATGTGGGCAAATACTCCCGGCCAATAGAACCGTCTAAGAAGGTATTCTTCTGTTTTGTCCCTCCCATAGTGGCCGCCCCCAGGTTGACAATGTGCCATCGTTAGGACCTGATTTCTATAATGCTCGGGTACCACTAACTGTTGCTTCTGTTCTCCGGTACCGGTAGTGGTTATACGATATAAGAGGTTGTTTTTAATGAGGAAGTAGGGACCCACCTCTTCGGTTTCTTCTTCACTGGCCGACTTCCAGGCGTGAGCGAGAGAAGGATCTCCTCGTTGTTGATGGGGAAAACTGACAGGGACTTCATGTGTCTCTGCAATAAGGCTTGTGTTTGGTCCTGATTTCTCCTTTCCCAAGTAATTCAATTTCTCCATTCGTTTCTCTCGGCGTGATAACCTTTTCCGGATTGTGGGACTTTCTATACTGCTATCAGAAAAAGGAGCGTCTCTCCACCACTCCTGTGTCAGTGTGGGTTGTCTAACGTAATCCAGTATTTCTTGGAAATGTTCATAATCAGTTCCAATGATACACTCCTCAATCAGATTGGACATTACTCCCATCGGTAAAGTATCCCGGTGTTTTCCCCATTCTACGGTGAGGTTGTATAAAGGGTATTGTTCTTTATCTCCATGTATGCAACATATATTCACCCATTGTTCAGTTCTTTCACCAACTAGGGGGACTATATCTTTTCTTACCACCGACTGGCTACACCCCGAATCAATAAGTGCCCATATAGTATTCCCATTGACTTTCAAAAGTTGTTTAAACTTTTGGTTACCTCTTCCGGTACACAGTACCCGTCGCCTAGTAACTCCGATTTCCATGGGCTCACTACTGTCTTGTTTTCTGGGGCACATGCGGGCAATGTGGCCCCATTCCCCACAGCTATAACATTGGGGACCTGCTACTGGTGGAGGATGAGGAAGTCGGTGCGGTACTGGTTCTTCCGAAAAGGCTCTTGTCGTACTTTTAGGAGTGGAAGGCCCTGGTTTTAAGATGGGTCGGGTGGCTATATTTCTCACATCAGTGGAGCGATGATAAGCACATGCTAGATCAATTGCCATGTCTGTAGTCACTTTTGGATGTTGGCGGATCCAGTTCTTAGTGGTGGTAGGTAGGGACTCTAAATATTGTTCCAGGACAATTGTTTGGATTACTTCTTCCCTACTATTTCCGGAAGAACCCAACCATTTTAATGCCAAATCCTTTACCCGATAATAAAAGGTTCGGGGATCTTCATTCGGTCCCCATTTGATTTTTCTAAATTTAACCCTATAGTATTCCGTGTCATGTCCCACACGTTCTACGATACTAGTCTTTATCTCTTGGTACGGCGTGGTTCAACCCGGGTTTGCTGCTTGATATGCTGCTTGTAGGATCCCTGTAAGTAAGGGGGCGATATACTGACCCCATCTATCCTCAGGCCATTGGGCGGATGATGCCACTCTCTCAAAATTGGTAAAAAAGGCTTCGGGGTCTTCTCCGTCTTGATATTTCTGTAATACAGAACTTGGAACATTGGGATGTACTTTGCTACTAGCAATGGTTTCAGTCAATTTCTTCATGGCCGACTCATGGACCAGTTGATTATTCGCAAGAATGGTCGCCTGACTTTTCAAAGCTGACTGCAACGCTTCCCTGTCCTCTTTGGCCTCTCGCTGGTGGGCCTCCCACACCAGTTGGAGATGACGTTGGCCCTCGGCCAATTGCTTTATCATATCTTCCAATGAGGATTGTTCACTCATGGTTATACTGTTCGAGCACTGCGGGGAGGCTACACAGGTATTATCCCACTTCTGACACCACTGTCGCAGGTCGAACAGTATGAAGACCACTGAGGCGTTAGTTAGTTAGAGGTAAGTGATTTATTTTTTTAAGTATTTGGAAATAATAATATGATTGACAGACGAAATCCCAAGTGTTATCGTCTTCCTTAGTCTCTGTGTTCTTCTTTTGTATCTCTTCACAGGATCGTGATTATATGTTCTGTGTTCCTTATTTCACAGGTGACCCAGCTGTCCAGCTCGCTCATCAAAATCCAGGGTGGTGCTGGAAATAGAAGGAAAAACACTAAGGTAAGTATTGTGTTTTTAATTAGGGTTCTTTTCCTTTCTTTTAGCTCTGGACTGGGAGGTGGTACACACAATAGGAGGGGGTTGGTGCCAGTGAAGAGTGTGCAGGGGACTAGTGGGCACACCTCTAATCTTAGTGTGGGTATCTGTGACACTAGTGGGTTTAGTTACAGTGCCCTCCCTTCTGCCTCCCTTTCCAACCCTCCTCTATGACCCCTCCCCAGTCCCTTCCCTTCAAGTTTCCCTTTTCTTGTCCAAAAGGACCGTACCTGGCTAAGCCACGACCCTCCAGGGCCATGGCTGGCTGGATAGTGTTCCTCTCGTTGGTCTCCTGGTTCCTCGTTCTGGAGCTCTCCTTCTCTCTCTCCTTTCTCCAGTGCCTCGTCTGCTTCTTCCTTGGTCCTTTCCTCCTCCTCGCTCTGTCCTTGTCTTGTCTCCTCCGTGTTCCGTCTGCTTTCCTCGGGTATTCCCCTCTCCGCGTTCCTCCTCCCCGTTCCTGTCTGTGCGACCTCCTTTTGGCTGTCTGCAACCCGGGAAACACACGTCGTTTCCCGGGCAACGCCGTCCTGGCTTCCGCCCTCGAGCCGCGTCTCCCCGGCAACGGGAAGACGCGGAAATGACGTATCGGCCTCGGCCGATACGTCATCTGCTGTCCTCGTAGCCGGGATTGCCCGGCTACAGTCTCATAACAAGTACCTCACTGCAGACAATAAATCAACCAAGTGTCTTCTACAATTGAGCGTTATCCTGGGATCTTAGGCAACAACTGACCTGTCAACAACAACAACTATAGACATTTATAGCAATAAGCTCCACAATCAAATGAGTATCACGACTCTGCAAAACACTTCATATCATCACATTTTACCGCAATCTTCAAGCAAAAGCAATACAAGCACAAACCCCTATAAATGCTCACACATCTTGTAGGCATAATGCTGGAACCTCATCAGTCTTCGGAATGGACCAGGGGACAGAAATCGGGGTGGGCAATTTTTGGACTGGGCAATCGCATGAAGCCAAATCCTATCTCCCTAGCACTGCACTTAAATGGTTCTCTCCTTCTGAGGCGAACCATTCCTCTGCTATCAGATCTGTTGGAGCATTTTCATCCTTCGCAGGAATCAATGGTCAATGAGATCAACGGATCATTGGACCCTGCATAGGGTGTGGTAGAACCATACAACCCAATTTCAGTACAAACCAATTAAATTCCACAGTATGAACAAATTTGGCCATACAAGGAAAGCTCCAGCCAGGTATAAAGTTAAGGGGTTTATTACAAACTCAATCTTAGTGTCTTGTAGACAATTTGCAAGACAAGGTTGTAAAGATACAAAATCACCAAGGGTTGCCCAAGTCAACGAAATAAGTTCAAATGAACTAGCATTCATAAAACTAAGCATTCTACATGGACAATGCAAAACATCAATAATATTATCTGAGATACAAAAATTAAACATTGCTCAGTTTTGATATGCATCAATGCAATTCAAATGATCAAAGATCAATTGAGCTGGGCACAGGGAAACCCTACTATTAGCCAAATTAAGGAAAAACATGTGGAGAGCGGAACAAATGCAGGCAAAAGACAAAAAGGACAAAAAGGGCAAAAATAATTTGGAAAAGGATAATTTTGGACAACAAGTTGCTAACTAACAATAGGTACCAAGGGAAAAGTGTCAGCATGTAAGAAGCTCGGTCAAGAGTCTTCTGCAAGAGTTATGAAGCCATCACTAAGTCTCAGCAAGGCGTTTCATAGGGACAAAAGGCAGAGAGGAAGATGCCTCTCTAAGGGGTTCAGCATGTGGGGCTCCTCATCTGCAAGGCATCTGTCTGGAATCAGATGGGAAGCTGTCTGCTTCTGATAAAAGTCAATTTGGTCATTACTATATCAAAGTTCCTACGACAATCTGATTCATTCAGCTCACGTTGAGGGGGCATCATCCAATAACAATTGATCACAGGACTCCAAGTTGAAACAATCTTGTTTCTTCCCAGGTCTGTCATGAGAATGGCATCCATCCATGTAGATTCACAAGAGATTGAAACAAATGTTTAATTTTACTAGTCAACAGTCCAGGATGTTCCACATCCAAGGTCTAATACCTACAACTCTCTATATATAAAACAATAGACGTCTGTTACTAAACTAGTCTTCTCATGGGAACGAGCCCTAAAAGAAAATTCATGTTAACAGAATGCTTCAGCATTCTCTGCACAGCAACGAAATACAGGGCCTAGCAGGCCTCACTTAGGCTAATGCACATTGATTTAATATATTCTAATAAACACATTTTAATATGCAAACTTATAAATTCAATATTAATAATTCAAATTAGTCAAGTTTCATCTTACAGTAACTTTAAACAAATTGACTGTTAATACATTTCAGTCAGTATAATGTAGAATTGAATTTAACTATTTTTACACACATTAATTGTAGAAATGTAATATACACTATTAGTTCAGAGTCTAAATTATAGCATAACATAGTATAACATCAAATCACATTTAATTAAACCTTGATACCACCAGGGTTTTTAACATTAGTCTAAACAAATACACATTTAAAATGACTTCTCTGTGCATCACTCTACAATGAAACTGTTAATACTTTGATCAGCATAATGCATAAACTGTCACCTATGGATGATTTATGTTACATGAGGAGCAGCATTAAGGTTTCTGCTACATCAATCCTCTTACTTAGTTTACTAGTCTCGAGATGATGGAATGCTGAATCGGTCTTGAAGAGACTGAACTCATGACCTGCAGACCAGTTTATATATAGATGGCGTGTTTAACTCGCTGAGACATCCTACTCAATGCTGCCATGTGAAATGAAAGCTGAAGACCAAATATATGGCCAGTTTTGGAGAAACAAAGCTAAATATTTCCTTATTTTTATAGTCCTATTTCAAACAAATTAATGTGTCTTGATGTCACAAAAGATAAAACAGACAATGTTACACAGTCTTATTTTCGTGTTCCTTCTGTCACCAAAATTAAATCTTTTTCACGTGGCAACAAAAATAGCAATACATGCAATCATTCCTTTAATTCTTTGGCTGTTCTTAGCAATCTACATTTATTAATTTGTCTTTCTTACAACCGCTTCAGTGCAACATATCACAGTCAATCAATCAATCAGTCGACATACAGAGTGCCATAGGTCACCTGGGAGGGTATCCAGGTGCTGGCAGGGTCCAGGGTCCTGATTCTCAGTCAAAGAGCCCAGTTTTCAGAATCCTATGAAACTCCTGTAGAGCAGGGGAGGTCCTGAGGTGCAGGGGGAGGCCGTTCCAGGCTTTGTCTGCGAGGTAGGGGAAGGAGCGTCCTCCTACAGGTGTGGGTTAGCGCAAGGGTGGCAAAGTGGAAGTGTCCGGAGGGTTTGTGGAATCTCAAGCGGTGGTTGATGTAGGTGGGAATGGAGTTGTGCAAGGCCTTGAATGTGTGGGTGAGGAGTCTGAACTAGAATTTTTTCTGAACCCGGAAGCCTGTGGAGTTTTTTGAGGTGGGGTGTGATGTGGATGGGACGAGGGGGATCCAGGATTAGTCATGCTGCGGCGTTCTGGATAGTCAGTAGTCTTTGAATTATGTAGACCTCAATTCCCACATAGAGGGTGTTTCCATAGTCCAGTTGACTGGTGATGAGGGCTTGAGTGAAGGTGGGTCTCACGTTTTGGGGAAGCCATTTAAAAACATGCACAGGATGAAGAAGCAGAAGGGTGACACTGCATTGACTTGGGACCTCATGGTGATTTTGCTGTCCAGGATGATACCAAGATTCATGGTATGCTCAGCTGGGATTGGCATGGGCCCCAGTTCTGTGGGCCACCCACAGGGAGTTGTTGCTGCCGAAGATCAATACTTCGGGCAGTTATTCCTCATCCAATTGGTGATGCTAGTCATGCATTGGTGGAAGTTGGTTCTCTAGGCGGTGGAGGTTTTGGAGAGGTAGAATATGAGTTGTGTGTCGTCGGTTCTTTGGAAGCCTATGTTGTAAAGTCTGGCAATGAGCATGTGGTCAGCAACAGTGCTGAAGGCTGCTGAGACATCGAGGAGGATGATGGCAGCTGTCTCTCCTTTGTTGTGGTGGGCCCTTATGTCTGTGGCCGCAATCAGGGCTGTCTCAGTGCAGTGGTTGCTGCTCCGGATTGGGAGTCATTGTGTACCAGTTGGGTAAGGCCAATGTTGTTCAGGCTGTTGAGGAGGTTGGTAGAGTAAGAGTCGGGTATGTCGTTGAGGGGGAATTTGAGATCACACAGGAATATTATGTTTTCTTTCGAGACAACGGTGAGGGGCGTTGATGAAATCAATGATGACATTGCAGAAGGTGGTGCATTTGATGGAGTCTCTGGGGATGATTGCAATTTCTCCACCTGGCTTGTCGATGCGGGTGTGGGGGCTAATTGTGTATCCTGCTGCTATGATGGTGGCAATGTTGGGGGTTAATGTGGGGTTGAACCACGTCTTCCTTAGGAAGACAATGTCAGGTGAAAGAGTGTTTATAAGGTCTCAGACCTCAGTGACATTTTTGCTGAGGGAGGGAGTGTTGGGGAGGGTGTATGAGAGCTGGTGGGGGGTAGCTGCTATTGCGCGTCGAGTGGGCTTGATGTTGCTGAGAGGGGTGGGGGCTTGCGTAGTGTGCAGGTGGTGTGGCAGAAGATGTAGGTGAAAGGTCCTATTATGGAGTGTGATGCTGCACAGTGGCAGTGTTCGTGGTGGCATCCAGGGTCGAGAGCATGGGGGGGGGGCGGTAGAAGTGTAGATGTGGGTGACAGTGGGACTAGGGTTCCTGGCGCTGAGAGTAGACCGGCATGGACGAGCATAGATGGGCTTGCTTCAGCATGCCAGTGGTACATCAGTGGTGTGGCTGCAGTGCAGCCGCCATTAAGTATGGCAGCCGAAAAGACAGGAAGAGTGGTAGACAGGAGACAGTGGGAGAAAGGAGCGGGAAAAGGGCATAAAGGGGCAGCAGCAATAGCGGACTGAAAGGGCCCAAAGAGGGCCAAAAAAAGCAAAAATAAAGCAAAAAAGAATGAAGAAATAAGGTGAGAATGAAGCAATAGAGAAAACGCTGAAGTGGAGAGTAAGACAAATGGGAGTGAAACGGGTGGGAGTGTAGCAGCAAAAGGGTGGGAAAGAGAGCAGGAAGAGGCTTGAGAAAAGAGTGGTGCAGAAGCAGAAAGAGGAAGAAGAAAGTAGCAGAGAAAAGAGGACCTGGTAGAACGCTGATTCTGGAGCTGGTTGAGGGCCAGCAAAGATAGGTGGGGAGCTGAGCTGGGCACCTTCTCCTGTATTGCCAGAAGGGGGCAAGATGCAAAACACTGAACCTTTAGCGAGCAGTCGTTGGCAAGAATCACAACATTTTCATATCAAATCCCTGTCCCAAAGTGTTGTCTGTACTAATTGCATTTGCCTTTACTAGCACCACTGTGCTGTCATTGAAAACAGGCAATTACCTCTACACCGTGATACGTTACACTTTTCCCAAGAGATATGCTGATCCTTCGTTGTATAGCACCAGGGCAATTCATCCCCATCAGGACTCCTGAATGAGAAAGTGAAAGCGGAGATCATTAGATGAGGACGCTAAAACACAATCATTTGCAAACAACTACCAAACATTGACTGGATCACTACATCATTTAAAACCATCAGCTTTACTAGCAAAATATAACCCACAAACGTCCCATAGCAAAACCAATCATAAGTCAGATGCATTGTCTATGGTTCTGAGAAAAGCAAAGGTCCATACAGCATTACACTCAATAGTGATCTCACAACATTGATCACACATCCTTGCTGTTATCAGACTCTAGACAAATTCTTACTATCAGCCTGCTACAATGGGAATGCCCTCCTACTTGCCATGCCGCTCATGTTCCACAGTACAACACCACCCTCAAAATTTCCCTCCACGCAGATGACACCAAACCACCCAGCCTGACCACTCCTCCAAGAAGAAGTAATGATCAATTCGGTCTCTCCAACATACCAACAAATGCTCGGTCACCATGTGTCATCTTGGTACCTCATCCGGGCAGAGACCCAGTGATCCTCGCGGTATTACACACTGCTAAGTAGGCAAATGAATGGCGGATCTACCATAAAATTACAAAACATCATTTTAGAACAAAAAATCTATTTTGAAGCCGCATGTGTACACCATTCGGTAAAAGTGGCAACATGTCATAGACACAAGGCGCTATAAAAACCGGTAACATAATACCAAGGCATACCACAATGTAATGTGATATTCCTTTTTGTCTTGCCTGCAGTTTTAGCATGTTGAAGAGACTTGGGGCCAGATGGACGAAACGTTTTCCATGGCGCAAACTGCGAAATTCGCAGTTTGCGCCATGCAAAACGCGCATCGTGATGCACATTCCCATTTTGCGAGTCGGTAACTTGGTTACCGGCTTGCAAAATGGAAATGTGACTCGCAAATAGGGAGGGGTGTTCCCCTTCCTATTTGCGATTCGCATCGCAATGCAGAACTGCTCTGTGACCGCGAACGCGGTAGTCGCAAAGCAGTTCTCAGTTAGCACCCATGTGAAGTGGGTGCTAACCCATTCGCAAAAGGGAAGGGGTCCCCATAGGACCCCTTCATCTTTGTGAATGGCTCTACAAATATTTTTGCAGAGCAGGCAGTGGTCTCCAGCAGGCCAACATCCCTGTGAGTGCAGGGAATCGCAAGGGGGTCGCAAATTGCGACCCACCTCATTATTTTTAATGAAAGTGGGTCTTTGCGACCCCTTTGCGATTCGCAGATGGTGTCAGGGACACCGGGCCAGATGCAGGAAACGATTTGCGAGTCGCAAACGGCAAAAAGTGCCGTTTGCGACTCGCAAATCACATTTTGCTATGCAGAAATGCATATTTTGCGATTCGGGACCGACTCGCAATATGCATTTCAGAATCGCAAATAGGAAGGGGTGTTCCCTTCCTATTTGCGATTCGGAGTGGAATGCAATACCATTTGCGACCGCATATGCGGTCGCAAATGGTGTCGCAGTTACCATCCACTTCAAGTGGATGGTAACCCACTCGCAAATTGGAAGGGGTCCCCATGGGACCCCTTCCACTTTGTGAATGGACCCAAAACAATTTTTTCAGGGCAGGTAGTGGTCCAAGGGACCACTGCCTGCCGTGAAAAAATACCGAAACTAAAGGTTTCGTTTTTTTTTTTAAGTGCAGCTCGTTTTCCTTTAAGGAAAACGGGCTACACTTAAAAAAAAAAAACTGCTTTATTTAAAGCAGTCACGAACATGGAGGTCTGCTGACTACAGCAGGCCTCCATGTTTGCGAGTGCCCATAGTCGGTATGGGGCCGCAATTTGCGACCCACCTCATTAATATTAATGAGGTGGGTCTCTGCGACCCCATACCGACTCGCAGACGGTGTCTGAGACACCGTTATGCATTGGAAATTGCGACTTGCAATTTGCGAGTCGCTCCGACTCGCAAATTGCAAGTCGCAATTTCCAAGTTTGTTACATCTGGCCCACCATCCTGTATTTGGGACTGCGACTCGCAAATTGCGAGTCGCAATCCCATTTCCTCCAACATCTGACCTCTAGTTTCTACAATGCAATAGGGGGATATGAGTCACAACTTGTTCGTGATGGGATGGCTTCTTGTCTATCTCAGTTCCCTGCTCCTTAATCATAGAAGTTTCTTGTGTTTGTTTGGCCTTACTATTATTTGTGTTCGTACATTGCAAAGCATTTCCTTCCTTGCTCCTTGCTATCTGTCCTGTGTCTTCATTCCCTCCTAAATTCCCTACCCCAGCACTCTTTGCTCATGCTTTTACCAATACCTCTGCTAATCTGTTGAACAGCTGGCGCTTCCCGCTCACCTTTTATTTTTTATTTCATGTCTTTTTAAATGGTACATTTTGTTGCTAGTGCCCAACCACTGAACACTGCTACCGGGCTGTTTGCTTCTTTCTTTTTGTGCCTCTGAGTATTTTTTTTTTTATTACAGTTCTAAAAATACACTTTTAGCAAACGCCAGCTTCAGAGCACAGGTAGCAAATTTTCTTTATGAGAATGTAAATTTGAGGGGATCCGACAACAGTGAGGTCAGCGCCTGGGATTTTTGGGAGAGTGGAGAAGTCCAGCAACTGGCATTTTGTGCCTTCTGTTGCAACATAGCCCAGCATAGCCCATCGGATATACAGGGGCTGTTTTGGGCTCCCTGCTACCATTTTAAGTACAGGTGACTTGGTGACTGGTGGCAGGGAGTCCTTAGTGCAATACTTTTATGGTGACTGGTGGCAGGGCATCCTTAGTGCGATCCAAACATTTTTCCTAAATTTTCCGAATTTACATATATGCAGGGTATTTGCATATTAGTGGATGCAGCAGCGAAAGGTGTGGGTCAATGCGGCTGATTAAAGAGACTGGCCGCTTGAAGAGATGTCAGGCACGTCCTGCCGGTGTGCAAGGTGTCCGGCTGTGTGGCAGCAGCGGCATTTGTGTGCTTGCCACCCTGGAAGACAAGGGCCGCAGCTGGCGCAACAGGAAAGCTATTCGACTACCCATTGGCGGTCACGGGATGCGGAGTAGCAGGTAGGGCATTGTCAGCCTGGGTAGGAATGGCCAGTAAGGCAGTTCACAGGCCAGCGGGCAAAAAGAAGACGGCATCGCTGAGGGGCAAAGCCGCTGGTTGCAGTGGTAGAAGGAGTTCCAGAAAGTGGCTGAGAGGAGGGCGGGCATATTGAAAACAGAGGACATGGCAGAAGCCCGACTGTGCGGGCTGCGCATGTGGGACCGGTGCTAAACATCAGTCATCAATGCAGGCGGCCGCTCGTGAGCCGCCTACCATAATGCAGTGGAACACGGGTCACCTCGAAGGTGTAAAGGAGAGTGAAGAAGCTTATTTTAGAGCCCTGAATTTGCGGGCCCTTGTTGGCATAAAGGCAGGAGCAGGCCACAGACAGTCAGGTGGGAAAGGGGCTACATTCTGAGCAGACGTTACTGGAGGAGGAGAGGGGGTGGCTGCAGAGGGACCCGCAGGGTCTACGCCCTGCTGGTGAGGAGATCCTTGGAGGGAGGGGGTAGTTGGGGTGCCCGGGCTGCACAGTACGGATCGGCACAGCAATGGGATGGTTCATTATGCACCCCAGTTAGGCAAGGTTCTGCCCAAATACTGGAATTATCTCACTCTTTCTCTTAGATGTATCCCTGAAAAAAATGCCTTTCGTAATCTATTGAAAACGCATTTGTTTAAGATGTAGGCTTGAGGACCCTCCTCTCTGCCTTAGCGCTGGGACACTCTAGTAGTATCTGATGCGCTTAACTAATCCTGCGTTCATTCATTCAAGGTGGGAGAGGCCATCCATGGCACCAGGGTGTTGTGTGGGCTTGGATGGATGGAGTGTCAGTGTGTTTGGATGGATGGAGCGTCACTGGATTGTAGTGACATAGGCAGGTTCTATGGGTCTTTATGATGTGAGGGACTTAGAGTTGACAGCTGAGCCTGTTTCCTGTACTGCTAATACTTAATAAAAGAAGGCTCGGATTCCTGTGTGGAGCATTATTTTTTTACCTGTTGAAGAAGGTCATTTCAATTTGGCGATGAGGTGGTTCAAGTGCGGTGAGCGGTGCAATCGGGAGCGGAGAAGTTGCATTGATGAATATTGCCGGTGTGTTGCGGGTCCAGAGTAGCATCGTCGGCACCATGACTGTGCCTGGACTGGACCGGTGAGAGTGTCGTTGGCAGTGTTCCCTTGTCTACATTTCCTTTGGAGTTTTTCTACCGCTACTGTTTTAGAATTCCTTGATAAAACGTTTTTGTCAGAAGGAATTCCAGCAAATTTGTTGAGTGACAATGGTGTACAGCTTGTCTCTGATGCAGCTACAGCATATTTTGAGAGGGTAGGTGTTAGACATAAAACCATGTCTCTGTATAATCCCAGTGGTAATGGCACAGTAGAAAAGTTTGATAGAGTTCTTAAGGGCATTATTCAAGGTGCTGTAGAGGAATGTACTGATTGGAATACTGCTGTGCTTTATGCAGTTTGGGCATACAGGATTACGGAAAATGATGCAACAGGGTTGAGTCCTTTCGTGATAATGAGAGGGAGGGGACCAAGGTTTAAATTTAGTCCTGCATGATTAGTGAACACTGAAATTAAGCATTGGTCCCCAGATTTGGTGAAGGACTGTTTGGAGAAAACACAAGAAAAAACAAAGACTTATTATGACAAAACTCATAACGTCAAACCTATCAAAATCATGTGGGTGATTGGGTTCGAGTAAAGAAACCTTATAGGGTAAAAAAAGGTGAGAGTCAGTATTTTGAGACGGAGCGAGTAGTGGCGGTGCTACATAATGCTGTTAGGCTAGGAAATGGTAAGGTGTGGAATCTTTATTGTATTGCCATATAATAAGGGACAAGAGGAAGGAAGCAATGAAGGGGATGTGAGTGAGACTGTGGGTGAAAGGAGGACATTTGATTGCCTGGATGAAGGGGGTAGTTAATTTATATCTACGGAGAATAATTTGACAGATTCTGATCAGGAGGATGGTATGGATTGTGTGTCTACTGGGAATAGTGCAACTGACACTAACTATGAGGGAAGTGTTCATGAGTGTGAAGGTGGTACGATGTAGGAATTGGATCACATAACAGAGCATTCAAGAAGTGAGTTGCGTGATGGGAAGAGGAAGGTGACACCTCCTGGTTGGCTGAAGGATTTTGTGGTGGGATACATTGCATGAATTATGGGTCGGTGGTGATGTGTACATATTTATTTAGTTTATTTATTTAGTTCTTAGGAAGAAGTGTTATTTGTTTTGTTGTTTAAATGGTGTGGTTTTTATGGGTTATCGTTTGTGTCTTGTTCGTTTTTGTTTTGCTTTTTTGTTTTGTCTTTAGCTGGGGTTCATTTGCTTGTTTGGTTCATATGTTGTTTGGGGGTATTGAACTTGTATCATTAAAGGGGGAGGATGTGTTGTGTGTGCTTGGATGGATGGAGTGTCAGTGTGTTTGGATGGATGGAGCATCACTGGATTGTAGTGACATAGGCAGGTTCTATGGGTCTCTATGAAGTGAGGGACTGAGAGTTGACAGTTGAGCCTCAGTGCTGGGAAAGTGTGGACCTGTTTCCTGTACTGCTAATACTTAATAAAAGAAGGCTCGGATTCCTGTGTGGAGCATTATTATTTTACCTGTCAAAGAAGGTCACTTCACAGGGTCTTCTGCAGTTGTTGCAGCAATGCTGGTGTGAAGCTGCAAAGAGGGTGATGGGGAGTGTGTCAGTCAGATCGAAGTAGAGCTTGTTTGTGCGGTGGGAGGTGGTTCAGAGGAGGAGGGGGAGGTGGAGAGAGGTGTGCAGAGGGGAAGTGGGAGGGACGACAGGTGGTACTCCGCATGATGCGCAAGGCATAAGGCGAGCACAGAGCAGGTTAGTTGGTTCTGGGTTCCTGAGGAGGAAGCAGACCAGGTCAAAGGAAGCAGTACACTAGTCCTGTCGCCCTTTTTACAGGGACCAATCAGCAGCAGGTTCACAGACTCAGGAGAGCTTTGTGTGGCTCATTGCCCAAGGTGAAGAGATGGCATGGCCCTGTGCAGTTTGCCGGATATCTTCAGGGGAACCCATTGCTTCCAGCAGAAGTAAGTCCTGAACGACTTAGTCAGCTCCACAAGCGTAATGGCCATGGGTGGCCACTGGCATCTATGGCTCACCGGATAGATAGGTGTTGTCAGCAGAGCTGTATGGTGAGGTTATTACGGCCCCCAGAGCGCCTTGTGTCGGCCCAGGCCGTAGGCGAAGTCATTAGTAATACAGCGGAGTGTGAGTGCATGTACAAGATGGCCTGGAGAGGAGAACACTATGGGTATATCACTGGTGGATTACAAGAAGGAATGCCTTGAGGAAGGCAAGGTGTTGAATGGGAAGATCCCATGAAGCCATGTTTTGGCGCATGGGCAGGGGAGTTCCGATTATGTTTCATTGTCTAATGTTCTGCAGACAAGTGCGGCTCAGCAGAGTATGGTGCTGGGGAATCGGAGGCCTCTGGTGAGGTGGCAAGCAGCTGTATGGGCACTGACCTTGGAACCCGGTAAGGGCCAGGATGCCGGCGTGGGTCCAGTCAGGGTGTCCGTGGCTGTGGACACAGGGGATGTGCACCGAGGGCAGGAGAGCAGCTGCCTAAGGGCAGGTATGTAGCAGACACAGGGGTAGGCACAGAGGCTATTACATATAGCGAGTAAGGTGTGCAAAGAGCAGCATCTGTAGATAATGGGGGTAGTGATAGTGGGAGGCAACGGAGAGAGTGCAGAAGAGAAAGGGAAGAAGAAAGAGGGGCTGGATAGCAAGGAGCACAAGATTATGTAGTTGCCGTATTTGGGTGTAACAAAGCCCTTAGGGGCTCAACTGATGTTGGCAACTAAAGAAAAAAATATGGAATGGAGAATATGTTGAAACGCTCAAGCTATTACATAGGGAAGTGCGTGCAAAGGAGTGCAAAGGAGGGGTCTAAGGAAGAAGAATATGAGCTGGGGAAGAGACTTAGGGTGCTCCTGACTATAGAGAATTGTACCGCTGCATTTTTAATGTGCACCAGTGAATACTGTGAGAAGTATCCAGAGCGCTGTGTGGCCATATTCAAGTATATGGACGTGGCCCATAAGGCTCAGAGTACTGGGGAAGGTTACGCCTGGACACATGCCAGTGGTTTGCCATTTCAGGGGTGCCCCATCCGGGTGGGGGGGTGCTGCCTCAAAGGGGCACAGAGGGGCATGGGACTCCTGTTGCGACTCTAACAAAGGGTTATGTACTCATGAGTGCTGAAAGTTCTGACATTAGTGCTCCAAGTGCTCAGACAGCTATGCCCCTTACATTCTTTCAAGCTGCAGGTGGTTATCAGGGATAGAATGCAGGACAGGTGCACCCCTTTAATAGCAGTCAAGGGACGCATACACAGCAACAGTCATACAGTAACAGAGGGAGTACGGGGCCAAAGGGATCTGGTGCAAATGGCTCGTACTCTGGATAAGGTGGACAAGTTGGAGTACTGGCTGAGATATTATGATCGCCCAGAGGAGGTAAGGATTCTGCATGATGATTTCAAATGGGGTTTTCGGTTGGGGTATGACGGTCCCAGGGTTCGAAGTTGGGCAGAAAATTTGCAGTTTGTGAGGGAACCCAGACAGGCATTGCAAGACAAACTGGACAAGGAGATTCTGGAAGGCAGGATGGTGGGTCCCTTTGATGACTGGCCACTGGAGGCTTCGATTGTGTCACCAATTGGTGTAGTGCCCAAGAAAGAATAAGGGGAGTTTAGGTTGATCCAGCACTTATTTTGGCCAAAAGGGGTCTTGGAGGTCAGTTAATTATTTCATCTCGGAGGATATGGCATTGTTTTCATATTCTCAGTAGATGTGGCCATGTCACTGGTGTTGACACCAGGTCCAAGGGCAATGATCGCAAAGTCTAATGTAAAGTCAACTTTTCAGCTGCTTCATGTACATCCTGTTGATTTTTAACTGTGGGGCATGCAATTCAAAGGACAATGGTATGTGGACAAGGCATTGGCCATTGGCTGCTCAGTATCATGTGCACTGTTTGAATGATTCTGTATGAAGGAAGCAATGCAGGCTTTGCTGGATGGAATGTTAGCAAGAGAGAAGACAAAAGTAAGAAAGGTTCAGGTATTGCAGGTGCACTTAAATTTCGCTTGCAGGTTGGTCAGGGTAGGGAGGACATTTTGCAGGAGGCATAGTCAGGCCCTCTTGGGTGTCTCGATGCCACATCATCATGTGCACTTGTCAGCAGGGGTCAAGTGGGATCTCAGGATGTGGATTTTTTTCTTGAATTTCTTTAATGGGATTACGTTGGCCAGGCATGAAGATTTTGATTGCGATGTGCCGATATTCTCAGATGCAGCAGGAAGACTGGGTCTTGGCTTATATTGACAGGAGGGTTGGTGTGCAGAAGAATGGCCAGAGGAGTGGAAGGCGGTGGGGAGGGGTGAAGCATTGCATTTTTTCAACTCTTCCCTTTGGTGGTGGCTGTCACACTGCGGGAAGCAGAGTTGGCACACTGGAGGGTGCTGGTTAAGGTGGACAATATGTCTGTAGTCCAGGTCGTGAATAGATAGTCTGCCAGGAATGCGCAGGTATTGAAGTTGATGTGTGATTTGTGTTGGGTTGCCTGTGACATTATATCTCGTTCATGGTGCGGCATGTTCAGGGAGTGGAAAATGACTTTGCGGTTGCTCTGTCTTGTTCACAGTGGGAAAGATTCCATGGGTTGGCCAAGGAAGCAGACAGCTGCAAGACGCCATTGCTGGAGGGGTGGTGGTCAGTAGGTAGCGCAGGATGGTACTACTGGCAGAAGAGACTCTAGCTGAGTCAACAAGAAGAGCATATGTCAGGCATGGGAAGTATTCCTGGCATCAAGGGTGCAGGGTGGCGGGATGTGTAGGATGTAGGACATGGGTTATTCATCCCCGGACAGGGGTTTGTCGTGGGTGACAATTGAAGGTAAACTGGCATGTGTGGCGTTCATGGGAAAGTTGTTGTGGGCTTACGAACTATCAGCTGGGAAACTGGGTCGGAGGATGCTTGAGGGTTGGGCGAGAGAACAGGAATGATCAGGGAGACGTAAGAGGCCATTGACATGACAGTTGTTTTGTAGGGTTCGAAGTATCTGCCAGGAGTTTGCCGGGGGGATGAAAAGCTTTATTTGCTTTCCACCCTCATGTCATGGGTGCTGTTTAGAGCCTTTCAAGTTTCAGAGTTGTTGTGTTGCAGGAGTCAGGGAGGAATACGATGGCAGCACATCACAAGAAGTGGGCACAGGTTGGAAACTTGGCTGTGTACCTCCAAGACTAACCAGAGAGTGCAGAGCAAGAGGATGGTCTTACAGGCTGTGTCAGAGCCCAGCCCACCCAGTGGCATGGGGCGTTAGGTGGACAGTGCCTGCAAAGCAGTCAGCGGTGTGGTTTTTAGGCACTGGCCAGGGGTGCAGGTGACAGACTTTCAACTCCTTTTAGTGCTGTGCTACGTGCTGGCATCTCTCAGGACCCCCTTCAGAATATGGAGCCCACACTTTCTGTATTGGCATGGCGACGGAGGCTGGCATTAGCAGCTGGGCATGGGAGGATATCATGTGCTTGGGGCATTGGGCATCTGACTGCTTTAGGAGATACATGCATGTTGCTGGGGAGGATCGCTTCAGGGCTTGCTGTGTGAATATTTACTGCCTTTTTCTGTTTCAGGTTCTGTGGCTGGCTCGGCGGTGGGAGAACATGTCTCTCTGGGTGGTGGGCCATTGGCTTATCAAGTGGCCCAAGAGGAAGGCAATGCAGAGGGGTTTTGGGGAGAATTTGGGCTTGGAGCGAAAGTTGTTTCACATTACATAGTGAGGAAAAGGGGGTATGTGTTGGTGCGAGTTGATGAGGTGTTTGAACAGCATGATGGTGGGCAGCAGATGCCCAAAGGTTTTGGTTCTGCATTTGGGGAAAATTATCTTGTATTAGAAAAAGTTGTGGTGCTTTTGAGGGTAATATAACACTTGTTACAAATGAATGCATGGTGGTCAGGTTGCTTTGTTCTCTGGACAGAATTTATGCCATGGAGAAACTGGAGAAGGGCAGCAAGCCCTTTGCGATTGACAGGGTCTACAGGAAGGGCAATAGGAAGATGAGTAGGTTTTGTAGGGAGGTTGGTTTCAGGCACATTAAACATAGAGACATTAAGTATGATTAAGTATGATTGGTTGGAGTCTTTTAGGAGTGACAGTGTTCACATTTCCAAGGTAGGCATGGAACTGTACTTGTTGAAACTCAGGGAGGTGATAAGAAAACCTCTCAACATCCGTGGTTAATGGAATGGCATACAAGTTAGACTAGGGTTTGTTAGGGGGGGTGGCAGCAAAAGTCTGCAGGCAGCCTTTTTCTGGATGGCAGGGGCCTAAAAGTTTTGCATGTGTTTATAGCAGTTTGATTGCTGTTGCAATGGTGAATCACATGAAAGGGAGGGTAGGCAAGACGTTTAAGGTCAAGGATAGCAGTTTGGTTGTTTAGAGGTTAAAACATGTAGTCAGGGGCTGTAGGGGAAAGTTAGGGTTGCAAATTGTTGAAATGCACTATAGGTGCGGTGTGGTGTATGTGGGTAGGATCGTGGGGGGGGGGGAGGATGTAGGATATTGGATAATTCAATTGATGTAGAGTAAGGTTTTAGTTCTGTACGATGGATTGCCCAGGTAAAATTTGTTCAATAAAGCTGCCTTTTTCACACAACACAAGTGGTCAGAGGTCTGTGCTGTGCCCCCTCTCTCCCAAAACTCACTGCAAGATGGCCATTCATGCATGTGCATGAATAGTGACATGTCAGTGGTTATCTTGGAACATATGTTCTCATAAAGTAAATCAAAACCATTCCAAGAGCACAACCAGTACATGTGCATGCCTCGTGATGCACCGGCGAGCTAGTTTGATTTTTCTTCATTAAAATGTTTTGGCAGTTCCAAGGCAAATAAGCATTGGCTAACATAATAGTTATCCACAGTGTGTAATGTCTTGGGCACATTTCAAAGGTGAGACCTATTAGATTTGCCATTGCTTGCTATAAATATTTCCTTAAATACAACCAATTCTACACATTTTCTATGAATAACAAGAATGAAGACTATCATTAAAAACATTACGAGCTCTGTGTTATTTCACACAATAATGGAGAAAGAAGACTCTATATGATGAACTTTTCATATTTTTAGAAGTGCAAGAGTCAGAAAGGGACCAGTTCAAGTCAACTTAACACAATAGGAAAGACTGGTTTGACAGATTCCGGACCAGCTGATCCTCTAACATAATAAAAGCTTTCAAATCATCCTCAAATTCCTTCTTGTGAGCAGCGTTAGTGACAAGATAATTAAGGCTGTATGTAAATACAGAGCCTCATTTGAATATGAGCAATCACATGTCTCACAAAGACCTTCTCTAACAAGCCCATCATCAAAATACAGATTGTTTCTGTAATTAGAGAAAATGAACATCTAAACTACGTGGAAGTGGTTATAGCGAGTGAGGATGTGGAACAAGAGAAGGAGAAATGGTTTTGGAGCCATTGTCACAACTATTTTAAAGCACGTTCGTGTCACTAGTGTGGTCATGAAGTGACTTTAGCTCACACTCGTATGGACGTCAATTAAGGTTCTCCAGGGTTAGCAGATAGCATCACTTCCTGCCCTGGATGTCGAGGGTCACAGTCAGCAAGCAGAGCTGGAGAAGCCCTCTTGACTTTCATCGATTTACAATCCTCTTTCTACAGTCAATAGGTGACGGTTGAGGAGTCACTGGTAGACCAAGAGCTCAACCCTTTGACGTCAGAAGGTTTACGGAGTGACTTACCTATCCATGACATTTTGGCAAAGCAACACCCCCACGCCCAAGGAAGTAATGCAAGAGCATGAATGTATGTATGGGAAGGATGTTGGCTGGTGAGACTAATATGGAGTGAAAGGAGGGACTCCCAGGCATCACATGCCATGTATATTTTAAATGGAAATACTTGCAGGAGCACCACCACTGTGTATGTTGTATTGTATTCATCACCAAACACCCCTAGTACTGATCTCTGTCACCATCTCTAAGTTTCCTGCGCTGTGTGTTTGAGACATTGGGGGTTATTCTAACTTTGGAGGAGTGTTAATCCGTCCCAAAAGTGACGGTAAAGTGACGGATATACCACCAGCCGTATTACGAGTTCCATAGGATATAATGGACTCGTAATACGGCTGGTGGTAAATCCGTCACTTTTCCGTCACTTTTGGGACGGATTAACACCTCCTCCAAAGTTAGAATAACCCCCATTGTCTTTACCTACAGGAAATTTTGATGCCACCCATTACTTACTAGTGGTTTGCTTCTTAATTGCTCATTTCCTTGCTTCCTTTTAGTCACCTGCCGTAGGCTGCCTTCACCTGTGTTTGTCACCGTCCCTCCCCCGGAGAATAGATACATTACCAGTAATGGCTCGCAGGCCAAAGGAGCGGGCGGGGAGGAGGCGCCTGAGGGTGGGGTGGCGTTGGAAAAATGTAATCGCATTTTTAAAAAAAACAAAAAAACTCTTACGTAACTGTGTTGCCGGGCTGGAGACAGCCTACAGTGCATGTGTGTTTGGCCGGCTGAGCACTCCCCCCTCAGTGCACGTCACCCACGTGGCCTCGCCCCTTTTAAAGAAAATGATAATAAACCCTGTTTATAATCGTTTTCTTTAAAAGGTTTTGCAGCTGTCGCTGCTGGCAGGGGAGGTGACACTCCTCGGCCTATACGGAGGAGCCATCACTGTACATTACTTGTGTTCTTCGACTGTGCCTCTTTTAAGTTATCCTTTATTATTTATATATAAGCTCTCTACCAGAGTGTTTTTTAGGGGATGTGTCCTTCGTGCATTTGCCCCTCCCTCCTTGCTTCTTCCACTCGCTCCTTCGTCCCGCCCTCTATTATCATCAGTTTGCTCCCAGCTCCTCCCTCCCACTTTTTGTCATCGTCAGCATGCCCCCAGCCCATCGCCTCCCACCTCGGATTTGTTAGCTTACCCCAGGATTTCTCTTCCTCCCCTTGTTATCCCCGTTGCCCCTAACTATGTTGCACCTACTCCCCCAACCTGAACCGGTAACTAAAAAGAAAAAAAAAGGCCTGCATCAAAATGAATCAGACGGAAATGCCAAGGGCTTTTTTTTTAATGTACACGCACCAGCAAAGAAAACAAGCACTTCAGGCGAATGGCGGAAGCACATTTGCTGATTCACAAAACAGAAGCCCAGAATTGGGCTGTGGGTTAACTCTTGCTTTATACCAACAATAGGTCATGGTGGTGACTCAGTGTCACTATTCTTCATTTACATTTAATGGCATGCTGATGAATAAGCACGTATAATCAATGTCTACATATATGCACATATATTGTTTATTTATTTTAGTAACTTATTTTTACATTAACAGTCAATTATAGTCAGAGTGTGACTCCATATTAACTGAAATGATGTATTTCTGCGCTGTGCATTTTATTGTCTCGCTTTCAGGCACCAAGAGTTACTGTGTTCTTGTATACTGTATTGTTATTGTAAGAGTTTTGTGTGAAGGTAATTTCTGTAACGCTTTTATGATTTGGACAGTGAATCTCAGCACCTGCGTGAGAACGGAGCCGATGAAGAAAAAATCTGCATTGCATTAATCATGAGAAGTAGGTGTACACCGACTGATAAAGGAATGTTTAATTTTGATTGGTTCCTTCTCTGTGGAATAAGTAGGAGTGTATTTTTGTGATGGATTTCATGATTTTATTGTGCATTGTAGTATTAGACAGTTAGACTTACTTCTGTCCACCCTGAAGGTGGACGTGCCTTTCCTACTCTTGAGACCCAATGCTCCTTTTATTTCTGCTTATAGAGTTAATTTCACTTCAACTTGGCATTGAAAACTACTTGCCAAACCTTAAATTCCCTTTTATTACACACAAGCCACCCCTAACGTAGGCCCTAAGTAGCACATAGGGCAGGGTGCTATATAAGTAAAAAGCAGGACATGTACTCATAAGTTTTACATGTCCTGGTAGTGAAATACTCCCAAAGTCTGTTTTTAGGGTCGAGCGCAAAGTGATCTGACCCTGGTGTAATCTCTCTGTGGGCTTTTAACCACACCCATCAGTTTGGTTGGTTCATGGGCTTGCCTTTTGAAATTTAGTTGATTTCATTAGTGAAAGGCATGCACACCTCATTTGCACACAAATTAGCCTTTTCTACTGTTTAGCCCTCCTCGGGCGCACCGGCCAGTTACTGAAAACATACGAGGGTCCATATTTTCGGTATGGTTTCTGGACAACTTTTTATTTTCATTTCGTAGGCAGCGTGATCTCGCTGGGCACTAGTCAAGCGCTTTGCATGACATCGACCCTGTTACATGGATATTTGCACTTTTGCCGATTACATGGATAATTGCACTTTTGCAGGTTACATGGATAATTGCACATTTGCCGATATGTTTCACTACGAGCAAACTTCTGTTTCCTTTTGTGTGTCTGCTTCGCGCTCATGGCAGCCGTCAGCTCGCTTATGTGAAACTGTTTTACTTTTCATTTTCACTTCATGTGGCGAGAAAAGTCTGGTTAGTTACGTGAAACTGTTTTACTTTTCATTTTTAATTTATGTGGCAAGAAAAGTCCGGTTAGGAGTTTATAACGCTAATAGCTTTAACTCGAGCAAACGTGAGACCCATTACATTGCAAATGCTTGTTACTATTGTGAAGCCTGCTCCTCTCATAGGCCAGCATTAAAGATTCCCTTATATGCTTTTAAGTGGTAATTTCTGATCTGAGAAGGAATAGACTTGTCATATTTGGTAAGGTTGGAATGGTAGCAAGAAGTCCTACTTACTGGTGAAGTTGGATTCTACATTGTTAGTTCAGAAATGCTACTTTTAGAAAGTAGGCATTTCTCTGCACCTATTGCCATCTGTGCCTTACGGTCTGTCTCCAATCCACGTCTGGTGTGTGCTGGTTGACAGCTCCCTTTGTGTATTCCACCCAGACAGCCATAAACACAGAACACTCAGCTGCATCTGCACTCATCTGCATACAGATGGGTTTTCCTGGGCAGGAAGGGTGGAGGGGCTCTCTCTTACACTTCAAAGGCAAGTGGCCTACCCTCACACAAAGGACTGATAACCCGCCACAGGCTCCTGGCAGACAGGGCTGGTTTCAAAGGGGCACGTGTGCACTTCAAAACCACTCTTTGAATTTTCCTCCACTTCAAAGGTACTTTTGGGTATACAAACTGGGTCGGTGACCCCACCAAATCAAACACTTCTTGACCTACAACTGGACTCTCTCAGAGGGACTCCCTGGCTGCCCGAAGGACTCACCTGGACTGCTTTGCTGGAAGGACTGCTGGCCTGCTTGCTGTACTGCTGCCTGCTGACCCCTGACTCTGCTGGCAGGACTCTGCCTTCTACCACAAGTGCTCTCTAAGAGCTTGGATTGAGTGTGCCTCCTGTTCTGAGGTCTCAGGGCTAAGAAAGACTTCATCAAAGAGAAGAAAATACAGCGCACTGGAAAATCGACGCTACGCCGGCAAAACTTGGCGCAACACTTTCCAGCACCTGCCTCTCAACTGAAAAATCACTGCATCGCCTACCGGATTGACGCAGCGCCTGTTGCCTCTGCGCAAAGCATTCTGGGTTTTCCATGCATCATCCCTAGGTGTCAAAATATCCCGCATCGCAGTAAGGAACCAAGGCTGCGCTCCTGGATACCAATGCACCATCTTGCAGCATGGAAAGAAACAACACATCGCCTTTGCCGCACCTGAAAAATCAAAGCATTACTTTACTTTTCAATGCATTTCCTCCTCTACAGCCCCTCTGCGTCGTTATTTTTGATGCTTCCCAGGTACTGTGTGTTAAAAAGATACAACCACTGATACTTGAGGATTGAGACTCAGTTAAACCTTTAAAAAGTGATAGCTTGACTTTGCATATTGGATTTTTGTCGTTTTGGTCTTATTTTATTCAAATAAATATTATCTGTTTTTCTTAACTGGTTTGGGGTATTTTTTGTGGTGTTGTCACAATGTTACTGCATTAGGTATTGCACAAATACTTTACACATTGTCTTCTGAGTTAAGCCTGTCTGCTCTGTGCCAATCTACCAAAAGATAAGGACAGGATAATTTAGGTTGTGTTGTGACTTACCCTGACTAGGATTGTGGTCCCTACTTGGGTTGGGTTCATACCTCTGCCAACTAGAAACCCAATTTCTAACAGTAACTTTATTAATTTGTTAATAAAACCTTCATGGTGTGCAAACCTTTTCTTCCATGTTGTTACTCTCGGGAAAATTATGCTTCGCTGTCATTGACATGCTTTTAAGTGGGGTGATTCTAGCCTCAGCTCGAGATAAAGACACATATGAGTAGATAGAGTAAAGTTTACAATTTGCTCCAAGGTTTCACAGTGCAAACACCATTCTTTCTTCCTGTTATCAGTGGTCCTTTAATCACACAACAGAAGAAAGGCTTGTGTTCCACAAGATACCACAATACCTTTTCTCTAATATCAACTGCATGCCTGCTACAGCAGTAGGTACACTTTAGAAACGAGCATTTCCTCAATTTCACAAAAAATGTTGGTCTCATGCAAATAAGGGAATCACTTGCACGATTGGGGCTGAAGATCTTTGAAAGTAGTGAATCATAAAAACCTACCATGAATTGCACCAACCAAGCAGAGCATGTGAGCCTGTCTTCCTCTAGATGGGTTTGGAAGGTTTTTCCTCAATTTGTTTAAGAAATGAGGGCAAATCATTTTAAAGCCCTGGGGTGTGGAGGTGCACTCGTGAAATATTGCAATACTATAATGGTGTAACAAGCAAGCCTGTCATCCCATTGGATGATGGGGGACAGTGGGTTCACGATCCACTAGAAGATCTTCCTAAACTGCTATCAAAATAGTGTTTTTTTCAGCAGTTTTTCCCTTGAAAATGTCCGCAAAGCAATGAGGTCAAACTAAATGAGTATTCAATCTTACATGGCATACCATTTTACAGAACATCTTTGTTCTTCTATAGATCTCACTTCCTTTCTTTTTTCATAATGTTCTTTATAAGTAGAGTGGAACAATCTCACTATCTCAGATTGCAGACAGTAATACTACAATACAGTTACAGAGACTTTACAAGGTCACACAATTACAGATTCCCCAAATCCTACTGGCTTAGGTCTCCAAAAGCAGTAATGTCACAAAAAATGAATAATATAGATGATGAAATGTCTCCATAAGAGTGACAATAGCACCGTCTCATAGCAAGGAAAAAATATCAACAAAAAGTCTTAAAATCCCAGAATGAACTTCCAATTAAAGTTCAGTTTTATGCTCAACCCCAGGTTATACCTTGTGAATGGAACCCTCACCCTACTACCCCCTTATGATCCAACAAGGGCTGCCACTTATCTAAAACGGACACCATGTAACCCTAACTCTGGACCCCGATGTCTCCCTGGCCCATCTCATCGCCGATCTCCCTCACCCAATCCTCCCCCCCCCCAAGTCTCTATAACTCTCTTCTTATACAATGTACAATTGTAATTATCATTCTCTTACAATGGGTACTATTATGTAAATGTACTATAATATACTGTTTAATCAATAAAGAATTACAACACAAAAAAAGCTCAGTTTTATATACACATTTAGTTATGCAGTGACTTTGTTCAGAAAACATCGGCTTGTCAGTTTCTGAAAACGCAAATATTTGCTATCACAGGCAAGCATTTGAATTTCGAAAACAAACCTAATTCCTCCAAATAAAGCTCATCATTTCCAAAAACATATTTTTGTCTCATGACATTCCAGCTATTTGTTTTTTTAATAAATACATCTTTGCAGGCAAACATTGGATCATCATTTTCTTTCAATACTCGCATGTTAGTTTCATACCATATAAGACAGATTTGCCGGTCCACGTGTGATCATCACATGCCATGGATGCTCCGAATATGCTAGGAATTGCAGCGGTGGGCAGGAACATGCCAACAATATGCCGGAAATGGCCAGGCCAATGTTATTCTAAGGTGGTTACTGTTATACTAAAGATGCTGATAATATGCCAGCATCGGTTTGGTGAGCTCTGGACACACTGTATATTCACAATCAGCTTGTGTACTTGGATAGGGAACCCAAGGTAAATGGGCTTAATATTGTCAAACCATTGAAACTCTAGGTATGTAGGTTGTGGCGACTACCCTTACCTGATGAACTAAAGTAGGTGGAAAAACATGTTGACCCACATTGTGGATTATCATTTTATTCATGTGTCTGGTATTCTAGTCTGATTAAATGTGTCTACATGGTCAGGGACTAATGCATTTTCTTAAATTTCTATTTTCCACCTTCCTATTATTTTTTTATCTTCCAGCATTTAGGATTTGAATTATCTTTTAAGAGTAATCTACATGTCTTGCAGACTAGAACAAGTAGTAGGAGGAAATTTAAGGCGGTGAGTATGTCCTTTGGTAATCTGGGCTAGAAACGTCCATGGCTTCACAAGGACAGATTACCTAATTTTTCAAAAAGAAATTAGATCATCCCTACACATGAGTAGAAAATATCATCACTTTTGCTGAATCAACAAATCAACAGCCTAATTCTGCCTCAAGAACTTTATTCAACCAGGGACAGCTTACAAAACAGCTGGCTAAATTCATATATATGCATGTATTTATGCATGCATGTATTTCTATAGCATTATCCTAGTCAAAAGGTGGCAGAGCCTGTACAAGGTCAAAGGCAAGCATAAAGACAATGAACAATAGGAGAGAAAGTTGGGTTGCATTGTGATGTAGTATTCTTTAAAGAGGTGAGTCTTCAACGCTTTCCTAAATTGGAGAAGCATTGAGCCATCCCAATGGATATAAAGGTGTTGTTCCAGATCCTGGGAGCATAGATGGAAAAGACCTGTTGCCTTAATTTTCCCCTTGTAGCCTGCAGTCTGATGGTGCCCCGTGTGTGGGTGTGCTGAGGTCCACCAGAGATGGTGAGCTTGTCTGCTGAATAAGGGGAGTGCTGGTCGTGATGGCTTGGTAAAGGATGCAACTAGTTTTGGAGATGGTGATGGCCAGCAAGTTAAGCCAATGGAGGTCCATCAGAATATATCCACAATCGCTGAAAAATTAACAAACTGAAACATCACCCATTTATGTTCCTTAAGGTTTGTATGAAAATAGCCAGTCTTACCTTCATAATTCTGAAAGTCGGGCTTTAAATTCTTCACTTTCAGCTACCAATTCTGCCTCAGCATTGTTTATTGGGCCTGAGATATGTAGCCTCTGCATTATGCTCAACAGCGGTTTTAAAACCCAGATTTATTGGCTACACTCAACAAATATTTAGCAGCTGCAGTCAAGGCTCTGTTATGGCAATCTGACAGATTGTATGTATAATGAAGTAAACCAGTTGCAAACTTTTGCGCCACATTGCATTTAATGATCAAAATATATAATGCATAACTTGGCTAGCATCCACAGTGATTATAGCTTACAGTGATCCATTGAAAATATAGGCGAAGGTGGTGCCTTCAAGTCTTCATGTGGTCATCCAAAGCTGCATCCCATTTGACCTAGATTCCTTCCTTCAACAATCTCCTGATTGGTTCCACTTTTTCTACATAGTTGGTGATGTTTGTGGAATAGAATTCACATATTCACAGAAACTATGCAACTCTTCCTTGCTCTGTAATGCAGGGACTCAGTAATCGCTGCAACCAATCAGGACATATAATGAACCCATCTTCACTAATGACATGGCCTAATTACTCAACATTATTATTAGGAACCTTCACTTCTTCTGTTTCTTACAGATAGATCCTAAGCCATTCAACTGGGTGCCTTCACCATCTTTCTCTCCCATGTTAATTGGGAAGTGCCCCAAGGATCCTTTCTATCCCATCTCCTATTCAACCTATCCATGCCCCCTTTGACTGAGCAACTAGGGCATTTTTCAAGCAAACACAACTTATCATCCAGTAAACCATGAACTTTATTGTGAGTTGGATGTTGCAGAGCTAACTAAAGATTAACCCCTCTAAATCCAAAATGCCACGTATCTGCCGTAAACTTAATCTGTAGGACAGCTTTCTTTGGCACCCTAACCTAGGTTAATGCCCCTCCCTGGTGTCCAAGGCCAGCAACCGGAGCATCTTACTGGATACCAAACTGAACCTTAATGCCAAACTCTCCCAAGTGTCCAAAATATGCTCTCATCAAATACGGCACCTAAGAAGAGTCTTCCTCTTTCATGAATCATGGCAGCTAATGCCATTGTCTATGCCGGGATGGATTATGGGAACTCGGTCTCCCTAGGTATATCTAAATACTCAATCTATTGTCTCCAAAGGATCCATCTTTCATCTCAGGAGGTTTGATCCCCTTCTTTCGACTCTGATGAGAGCTAGAGATGTTAGGAAGCAAATTCTCTTCACATCCACTTGCATAATTTTTAAAATCTTCATGGAGAGAGTCCACTCCTACATTCATCACATCATTCAGACATACTGGTGAAGTCACTCTCTAAGTTCAAGCAATCAGATGATGATGATTGTCCTGCGGTTCAATTGATCATACTGGGGAGGACGTATCTGTAGGGTACAGGGACCCAAAACTTGAAACTCTACTGGCTGAAATCAGAAACACATCAGAACTGCTTCTGTTCAAGAAATCCCTTAAAACCTGGATTTTCAATCAGTAAAATAGCTTTTCTTGTTCAGCCTTAGAGGGGACACCATCATCAAGAAACTCTACTGGAGTGATAGTTGTGCACTATAAAACCTCACTACGTAACATTTTTAAAAACTAAAAATATGGACAATATGCAATGCCCAACCTTAGCACACTCTTCTATCCCAGCTTAGCACAAACTGTGAATTTGTGATGGACCACTCGGTCTGTCACTCATGATGGGTTTGATATTTTTGCTGTCACTTCGTGGGTGAGTAGATATGTGGCACTGTTGTGTGGCACCTCTATTATGCATCAGCACTCTTGGATTGACACAAAGTATTTCTGATGGGAATCCTCAACGTTCTCCAACATAGTCAAATTGCTCACCCGTCTCTGTCTTAGGCCCCTCATTGCAGCCCTATGGGAGCAGACACAGAAGGTAACAGAGGTAGAGATCGCCCCCACACTGGGACCCCTGAAACCACTGCACATGCAGAGACAGTGATTTCAGTACTGGAGCACGGGTACACTCGAAATTGGCCCTTGAGATGCTCCTTCGTGACACCCTTGAATAGTCAAGTGAGGCACTTGTAACACACATTGAGTGTAGAGTGAATACCACTCTGTCTCCATAGAAGGAGCTTTATAGTTGTCAGTTAGTGTTAGAAATGGAGTCTCTAGTTGGCAGAGGTACACACCCTTCTCCAAGTAGGGACCACAATCCTAGTCAGGGTAAGCCACAACACAATCCAAATTATCCTGTTCCCACCCTCCCGTAGCTTGGCACTGAGCAGTCAGGCTTAACTTAGAAGGCAAGATGTAAAGTATTTGTGCAAGAATTCATACAATAACACAGTGAAAACTCCACAAAAATACACCACACAGGTTTAGAAAAATAGAGAATATTTATTTGAATAAAATAATGTTGAAACAATGAAAATCCAATGTACACAAGCAAAGTTATGAATTGATAAAGATTAAATCCCCCTAAAGTGCTTAGAAATACAATTACTTCAACTAGGGCTACCACGGCGTAGTTGATGGAGTTGTTCCTAATAATGCAACACCACAGGCGCCGGTCACAGTCACACTGACCCCCTGGTACAGTACCTTTTAAAACAAAGAAATATTGACGTCGCACAGAGTCGTGGAGGTGAGGCATTGCTGGGGCCGGGGCAGCATCAGTCCCTTAGACCAGCCAGGGAGATGAGGCGTTGGTTCAGCACTGCGAGGCAGGGGAGGCAAGATGTCAGTTGCATCCAGATGCAAGGGGAGCTGGTGCGGCGTGGTGGTGATGCATCGGTGCCTTGTGACCTGGCGGGGTCGATGGATCCAGTCGGTCAAGACGTGATGTGTTGATTTCACAGTGCCACGATAACACTGCGTGACATCAGTGGCGTTGCAGCAACATTTTACTTGTGTTGCAGGCCGTGGTCGTTGCCTGCAGCAATGTCCACGGAGCGGGAGTAGGCTGCGGCATCAGTGCTGGCATCGCTGAAGTCGTTTCTGGAGTCCCTGAAGTCGGGAAACTAGCTACCAGCTTGCAGGTAAAGTCTTTGCTGTGCCTGAGACTTCAGAACAGGAGGCAAACTCAATCCAGGCCCTTAGAGAGTACTTTTGGGGAAGGCAGAATCCTTCCAGCACAGTCAGAGGCCAGCATGGCAACAAGCAGGGCAGCAGTCCTTCTCAGCAAAGCAGTCCAGATGAGTCCTTTGGGCAGCCAGGCAGTCACTCTGACGGAGTTCAGGTGTAGATCCAGAAGTGTCTGATTTGGTGGGGTCAGAGACTCAGTTTATATACCCAAAAATGCTTTTGAAGTGGGGGAAACTTCAAAGAGTGGTTGTTTTGAAATGCATGAGTTCCCTTTTCAGCCCAGTCCTGTCTTCCAGGATCCCTGTGAGGGGTTATCAGTCCTTTGTGTGAGGGCAGGTCACTGATCTTTTAAATGGAAGGGAGAGCACCTCCACCTTTCCTGCCCAGGGAGACCCATTCAGTATGCAGATGAATGCAGATGTGACTGAGCGTCGTGTGTTTGTGGCTATCTGAGTAGAATGCACAAGGGGAGCTGTCAACCAGCACAGACCAGACGAAGGTTGGAGACAGGCTGTAAGGCACAGATGGCAGTAAGTGAGACAAATGCCCACTTTCTAAAAGTGGCATTTCTAAAATAGTAATATTAAATCCAACTTCACCAATAATAAGGATTTTCTATTATCATTCTGCCCATACTACACATGACAGGGCTACTACTTCCAGATCAGAATCTGCCATTTAAAAGTATATGAGGGCAGTTTTAATGCTAGTCTATGACAGGAGCAGGCCTCACAGTAGTGAAAAACAAATTTGTGAGCTTTCCACTACCAGGACATTTAAAACCCATACGTATATGCCCTACCTTTTACTTACATAGCACCCCGCCCTATGGGTTACCTAGGGTCTACCTTGGTAGGTGACTTATATGACGAAAAAGGGGAGTTTAAGGCTTGGCAAGTAGTTTTAAATGCCAAGTTGAATTGGCAGTGAAATTGCACACACAGGCCTTGCAATGGTAGGCCTGAGACATGGGTTAAGGGGCTACTTATGTGGGTGGTACAATTAGTGCTGCAGGCCCATTAGTAGCATTTAATTTACAGGCCCTGGGCACATGTAGTGCACTTTACTAGGGACTTACAAGAAAATTAAATATGCCAATTGGGTAGGAACCAATGTTACCATGTTAGGGGAAAGAGCACATGCACTTTAGCAACAGTCAGCAGTGGTAAAGTGCCCAGAGTCCTAAAACTACCAAAAACAGTGTCCGAAAAATGGAGGGAGGCAGGCAAAAAGTTGGGCGATGACCACCCTACGGCTGTCAGGGCTAAGTGTTAGGAATACATAAAGCCACTGGTAATTACTCAGGACCACATCCCAGTCCATTGTTTTTTTTAAACACCATGACAGCTCAATTTGGACACGGCCATATGTAAATCAGCCTTGGACCTGGCTCCAATGGGAACAGTCCAGCCTGAATTACCAAAATAGGACCTCTCTGCGCCAGAACACAAGCATCCCTGGAACAGTTTTGGCCTATTTGAGCCTTTTCAATTGGTTGTAACTTAGTTTAGTGGCACAGGGAGCACAGGACCATCATATTAGCATATATTTTGCAACTATGCAGTTGCACTGATAAATATAAAAAAGCGAAGGCTGGAATAACTTAATCAATCTCAGTCACTGGTAATTACTGGAGCCTTCATCCCAGTCTATCATTTGTGTGCCCATCATGGCACCTCAGGTTAGACCAAGCCATATATAAATCAGCCTTGGGCCTACTCCAATGGAAAGAATCCAGACCAAACTCCCAAGCCAGGTCTTCTCTGAACCAGAGCACAAGCAACCCAAGCCTATTTCGGCCTCTTCAGTCGTGTGCGGCTTGGTTCTAATGGCACAGTGAGCACAGGATCCACATCTGGGAATACCCATCGCACTTGGAGTCAGTTAACCCATTTGTGGGAGACCATACTATTTTTTCTCAATAGAGTGCCTCATGCCACAGTTTCATATGCACTTATGAGCATGTCATTGCCCAAACACTCCTTGATAATCTAGCTTGCCCCAAGGCTTTAACTTGTAAAGCATTGTTAGAAGTGTTATTTCATTTGGCTAAAAGGAAACAAACCTCAACTTTAACACCAAGAACACGTTAGGGCCCAGATTTACTAACGGTTCGCGCTGGAACTCGGGCAACACAATGCAATGCAAAGCAATACCAAGTGGCGCAAAGAGCAGCAATGGATTAAAGTTGATGCACAAAGTTATTTTACTCTTAAGTTTGATCCTCGTGCTGCGTCATGTGTGCGAGGGAGTAGGATCACAGGCGGGCCAATCCAAAAACCTTGGGTTTTGGTGGAAAGACAGATCTTCTAAGTTAGATACGTTTGGCCCCATTATTGCCTTCAAATTTCCAAATTGCACATGTAGACTGGGAGGACAGAACTGGGGGAGGGATAGAAGTAACAACGTGTTCCAGCTTGCTCCTGAATGACCTCATCTCTAAATTTGACTGTTCAGCATTCTTTTGCATGATCAGGAATGTCCCTGTTGAATGTGCTGATGGATTACCTGTCATATTCTCTCAGGTAATCATTACAATCTAACTGAATACATTTGATTTGTTTGTTTGAAAAGAGATAAAATTATTTTATTGAGAAACCCAAATCTCAGGTTAGTTAACGTTTTGGGCACCACGGTTTAGTTTAAAGAAAGCAGAGACTTTTAATTCACATCTTTAATGTCTAAGGAACCCACCGACACTCAGGGACATGTGTTGGATGCTATTTTGTATTTATTTTCGGGATGTGGTGGTAAGGAACTCTGTTCTACTGGTTAGGATGGACCACTTAGCTATATCTTTCTATATCAAAATGCCTAATTCATCCAAAGCCCACCATTACCACCTAGGTCTCAATGGTGATGTCAAATTGTGATGCCAATGTTTGATGTTCTCTGAGTACATGGCAATAGCCGAGCACAGAGCGCTTCCTTGCAGCTAATGGCTATACTCTTCCTATGCATTACACAGAGGTGCAGAAATCATCTAGCTATGCAAAACTTCACCCTCCCCCTACATAAAGAAAAGCAAACAAGTGTTCTATATAGAAGATTAAACCTGATAAAGCATGAAAGTTGCAAACTACTACAGCAGTCTGTCGTCTCCTTCTGTGCATCACCCTTTGCCTCCCTACTGCATATCACACTGTCTTCCTTCTACTGTACATTACCCTACGATGTTATGCACATCATTTCTCCCATCTGCCATTTAGGGTCGTCTGTTACTGTTGATCAATACACACTGGTGGTTGTGTGCCTCTGCCTTATGTGCAGTATGTCTGTGTCTGTGCCAGTGTGCCTGCCTGTGTACATGGTTATGTCTGCTGGTCAGTGTAAATGGGGGAGGGGGAGTTGATCTGCTGGCATGTGTCCTTGCTCAAAATGTGCCTGTGCAGCCATCCGCATGTTGTGTACAGGCACTATAAACCCCCAAAACCTATTGGCTTTGCCATTGCTTTTCTTCAGCGGCCATTCTTAATCGCTCCCTCTGAGTCAGGTGCTGGAAGTCGGGTCCACCAGAAGCTATTGCTATTTTGGTAGCTAACACCTCCAGAGATACAGCTAAATCCCGGTAATATGACCCAATTTCTCTCATTCAATTTTAATCATTTGCGTTTGGAGTTATTTGGAGGTATTAATGATAAAGCCCCTTACAGAATCAAAAATAAAAAAAACAAACCTCCTACAAAACTAATCCCTGGTTTTCAGCACATCCTGTGAAATTGGAACTAAAAATCCACCAATTGGAAATTAAATATTGCCCTTCTCTGAGAATGTCTTTCCTGATGCACTCCAAGACACCTAAGGGCAGGGTCGGCTTAAGAGAGGTGCGACTGGTGCAGTCGCACTGGGCGCTGGCCTAGAAGGGGCACTTGACCTCTGGGGGGATGCGCTCTATTTAGCAATAACTTACTCGGCTGTACAGTTCTTTGTGCGCCCAACTTTCAGGGAGCAAGAAAGGTGTCAAGATCATTTGTGATTAATGTCCCTGCTAGGGAGAGTGTAGGAGGCTGGACTGGCTTGTAGTGAGTACCAAGGGGTACTTACACCAGGCCCAGGTATCCCTTATTAGTGTAGAGGGGTGTCTAGCAGCTTAGGCTGATAGAAAAGGTAGCTTAGCAGAGCAGCTTAGGCTGAACTAGGAGACGAGTGAAGCTCCTACAGTACCACTAGTGTCACTTGCACAATATCATAAGAAAACACAATACACAGATATACTAAAAATAAAGGTACTTTATTTTTATGACAATATGCCAAAGTATCTCAGTGAGTACCCTCAGTATGAGGATAGCAAATATACACAAGATATATGTACACAATACCAAAATATGCAGTAATAGCAATAGAAAATAGTGCAAACAATGTATAGTCACAATAGAATGCAATGGGGGCACATAGGGATAGGGGGCAACACAAACCATATACTCTAGAAGTGGAATACGAACCACGAATGGACCCCAAACCTATGTGACCTTGTAGAGGGTCGCTGGGACTGTAAGGAAACAGTGAGGGTTAGAAAAATAGCCCACCCCAAGACCCTGAAAAGTGGGTGCCAAGTGCACCTGAGTTCCCCAAAGAGCACAGAAGTCGTGATAGGGGAATTCTGCAGGAAAGACCAACACCAGCAATGCAACAACGATGGATTTCCAGACGAGAGTACCTGTGAAACAAGGGGACCAAGTCCAAAAGTCACGATCAAGTCGGGAGTGGGCAGATGTCCAGGAAATGCCAGCTGTGGGTGCAAAGAAGCTGCCACCGGATGGTAGAAGCTGAGGATTCTGCAAGAACGACAAGGGCTAGAAACTTCCCCTTTGGAGGATGGATGTCCCACGTCGTGAAGAGTCGTGCAGAAGTGTTTTCCCACAAAAAGACGGCAAACAAGCCTTGCTAACTGCAAGGGTCGCGTTAGAGTTTTTGGATGCTGCTGTGGCCAGGAGGGACCAGGATGTCGCCAATTGCGTGAGGAGACACAGGGGGCGTCCAGCAAGACAAAGAGCCCACTCAGAAGCAGGCAGCACCCGCAGAAGTGCCGCAACAGGCACTACGAAGTGGAGTGAATCGGTGCTCACCCGGAGTTGCACAAGAGAGTCCCACAACGCCGGAGGACAACTCAGGAGGTTGTGCAATGCAGGTTAGAGTGCCGGGGACCCAGGCTTGGCTGTGCACAAAGGAAATCCTCGGAGAGTGCACAGGAGCCGGAGTAGCTGCAAAACACGCGTTTCCCAGCAATGCAGTCTAGCGTGGGGAGGCAAGGACTTACCTCCACCAAACTTGGACTGAAGAGTCACTGGACTGTGGGAGTCACTTGGACAGAGTTGCTGAGTTCAAGGGACCTCGCTCGTCATGCTGAGAGGAGACCCAGAGGACCGGTGATGCAGTCTTTTGTTGCCTGCGGTTGCAGGGGGAAGATTCCGTCGACCCACGGGAGATTTCTTCAGAGCTCCTGGTGCAAGAAGGAGGCAGGCTACCCCCAGAGCATGCACCACCAGGAAACAGGCGAGAAAGTCGGCAGGATGAAGCGATACAAGGTTGAAGTAGTCGTCTTTGCTACTTTGTTGCGGTTTTGCAGGCGTCCTGAGCAGTCAGCGGTCGATCCTTTGGCAGAAGGTGAAGAGGGAGATGCAGAGGAACTCTGATGAGCTCTTGCATTCGGTATCTGAAGAATTCCCCAAAGCAGAGACCCTAAATAGCCAGAAAAGGAGGTTTGGCTACTTAGGAGAGAGGATAGGCTAGCAACACCTGAAGGGGCCTATCAGAAGGAGTCTCTGACGTCACCTGCTGGCACTGGCCACTCAGAGCAGTCCAGTGTGCCAGCAGCACCTCTGTTTCCAAGATGGCAGAGGTCTGGAGCACACTGGAGGAGCTCTGGGCACCTCCCAGGGGAGGTGCAGGTCAGGGGAGTGGTCACTCCCCTTTCCTTTGTCCAGTTTCGCGCCAGAGCAGGGCTGAGGGATCCCTGAACCGGTGCAGACTGGCTTATGCAGAGATGGGCACCATCTGTGCCCATCAAAGCATTTCCAGAGGCTGGGGGAGGCTACTCCTCCCCAGCCCTGACACCTTTTTCCAAAGGGAGAGGGTGTAACACCCTCTCTCTGAGGAAGTCCTTTATTCTGCCTTCCTGGGCCATGCCTGGCTGGACCCCAAGAGGGCAGAAACCTGTCTGAGGGGTTGGCAGCAGCAGCAGCAGCTGCAGTGAAACCCCGGGAAAGGTAGTTTGGCAGTACCCGGGTCTGAGCTAGAGACTCGGGGGATCATGGAATTGTCTCCCCAATGCCAGGATGGCATTGGGGTGACAATTCCATGATCTTAGACATGTTACATGGCCATGTTCGGAGTTACCATTGTGACGCTATACATATGTCGTGACATATGTATAGTGCACACGTGTAATGGTGTCCCCGCACTCACAAAGTCCGGGGAATTTGCCCTGAACAATGTGGGAGCACCTTGGCTAGTGCCAGGGTGCCCACACAGTAAGTAACTTAGCACCCAACCTTCACCAGGTAAAGGTTAGACATATAGGTGACTTATAAGTTACTTAAGTGCAGTGGTAAATGGCTGTGAAATAACGTGGACGTTATTTCACTCAGGCTGCACTGGCAGGCCTGTGTAAGAATTGTCAGATCTCCCTATGGGTGGCACAAGAAATGCTGCAGCCCATAGGGATCTCCTGGAACCCCAATACCCTGGGTACCTCAGTACCATATACTAGGGAATTATAAGGGTGTTCCAGTATGCCAATGTAAATTGGTGAAATTGGTCACTAGCCTGTTAGTGACAATTTGGAAAGAAATGAGAGAGCATAACCACTGAGGTTCTGGATAGCAGAGCCTCAGTTAGACAGTTAGTCATAACACAGGTAACACATACAGGGCACACTTATGAGCACTGGGGCCCTGGCTGGCAGGGTCCCAGTGACACATACAACTAAAACAACATATATACAGTGAAATATGGGGGTAACATGCCAGGCAAGATGGTACTTTCCTACAAGCCCCGAAGGTGCATTCTCATTCATGATGCACTTAGCTGCTTTCAGCTGGCAAGTTAACAGTGCCTCGAGGCCCCACTCATGGTACAATGTGCTATAATAACGACAACGCACAAGGGGCAGAAAGACCAGATCATCTGGAAAGTCTGTGTCCTATCTGCATAGATGTAATACATACAGGCTACAGTGTTTGGTTGTAGCATAAGCTTTCTCACCTGCAGTATGGGTGGGACCCCAGGCCTTTCTCTATAGCATCTTCAACCAGATCAGAGCGCATCTCATCGAAAAGCAGATCTGAATTCCACGGTATGCACTCACTGCCAGACTGAGTCGTCCTCTCAGTTCCTCGGTACATATCAGCTCTATTGCGATAATAGCATTTTTTGTTAGGATCTATACAAGGGAGAGAGAACTGATGAGTAAAAACGTACAGTAGGCGTAAACTCACAGAAAACATAACTCGTTTATTAAAGTTTTTAACATTCCATATATTAACTATTATTTATCATGTTCTTCTACAGTCTTTTCTCATCTTAAATTTGATTAAAAAAGAGAGGACGCTGATTGGGATGCAGAATATTTTAGAAGACTAGCTGTAGCGAAGCTGCATTTTTTATAGAAGGCGTGGCAGTACAAACGGGAAATGTATGCGGATGGTTGAAGCAGAAAACCTATGGAATTCAGGTGTGGGGTGCAATACATGTTGTACCTCCATTCAAAAAGTGCATCATGCCTTTTTGCTTTACTGGGTGAACGTAGTGCACTTGGTTATCCCTGCATACGGATAATGGGCCTGATTTAGAGCTTTGCGGATGGGATTACTCCGTCACAAACACGACGTATATCCTGCCCACTGTATTACTACTCCATTCTATCCTTTGGAAACCGTAATAAGGCTCAAAGGATATCTGTCACGTTTGTGACGGAGTAACCCATCCGCCAAACTCTAAATCAGGTCCGGTGGCCTGATTATTTACCAATAACCCTCCATGTCCCGTAGGTTAATCTCAGAAGAGGAGTGGGGTCCCCCCTCTCTGAGCACCTGCCTGAACACACCAGCAACTTCCCGAAAGCCATCAGGAACCTCAGCAGCTGGATCACGCATGCCCTGACACTCTGGCTCCCCTCAAGCGCAATCAAGCGGCAAGAGCCTGAGCACAGGCAAGCTGGTACACAGAGGAACTCAGGCTGACGAAACACCATTGCAAGCAACTGAAGCACAGATGGAGAACAAGTCAAGGAACCACAGATAAAGACATCATAAAATCAGCCATGAAAACCCTACCACCAGCAGATATGAAACACCAAGTGCACAGGTCTTACATACTGACACCAGCACTAAGAGAAGCAAGGAAATCTTTGCTATTGTTAGACCTGTTAGCCTTAGGGTGGTCTTCCTCCAAACGTTTTGCCTTCTCCCTTCCTGTTTTGCTGAATTGGTTTTGTTCGCTTTAGGACAACCAGTACTAAAGTGCTTGTGGCCATTCCCTAAAACAGGGTAAAATTGGCTGACCAAAGTAGGTAAAAACTACTACAAAAGCTACTAAGATAGCCATGAAGATACCATCATCTTCACGTACCAATACTATGGTCTGAGATGATACTAACTATATGTGACTGACCAGTAGAGTATTTTTAATAGGCTACTCAGTTTAGGTACTCAAATAACAGAATCCTATTACATAATTGATACAAGCTTATTTTACAAATATAGATATTTTATTATTCCATAATGATACAATCATAAAAAGTATATACATTAAATCAAAAAAATAGAAAAAAATACATACAAAGCACCTAAGTCAAACATACCACATAGACATTAAATAATTCAAATAAGAAAACGTGTCTTATTTACAAGTGAACCAACATATTAAGGAACCAATGATACCTTCGGTCCCTATGGTATGTATTTTTTTCTATTTTTTTGATTTAATGTATATACTTTTTATGATTGTATCATTATGGAATAATAAAATATCTATATTTGTAAAATAAGCTTGTATCAATTATGTAATAGGATTCTGTTATTTGAGTACCTAAACTGAGTAGCCTATTAAAAATACTCTACTGGTCAGTCACATATAGTTAGTATCATCTCAGACCATAGTATTGGTACGTGAAGATGATGGTATCTTCATGGCTATCTTAGTAGCTTTTGTAGTAGTTTTTACCTACTTTGGTTATTTCCCTGTCTGAGCTACGTGCATTATGTTCAGGGAATCCCCTTATAAATATTGCTGTCTAAAATTGGCTGACACCTGATTGACAAATTTAATGTACTTATAAGTCCCAAGTAAAGTGATATACCCTATACCCAGGGCCAGTAAATTAAATGCTACTAGTGGGCCTACAGCAATTATTGTGCCACCCACTTAAGTAGCCCTTTAAAACATATCTCAGGCCTGCCATTGCAGATTTTGTGCAGTTGAAAACTGCCAATTTGACTTAAGCCTTCAAAATAAGCCTTTTGGCAAACCTAAAACTCCCATTTAAAGACATATAAGTGAGCCTTAGGGTAGGCTCTAAACCCCATTCTTTTTAATAAGTGATAACTTTTGTTTGAGAACAGATGGAAATGTCATGTTTGATGTTGAAGGTATTATAATTGGAAATCTTCCTTAATGGTGAAGTTGGATTTTAAGTCATAATTCTGAAAATGCCACCTTGAGAAAGATGGCATTTTCTTGTCCTAAACATTTGGTACCTGCGGCCTGTATCCTGGGTCACATGACTAGGTCTAGTTGGAGATTTTGTATTCCTTACGGACAATAACACAAATGGGGACGAGGTGTTGGCAAGACGGGCCATCCTGACAGTATCGGAAGGGCGGAGCTGTGCAAAACTCCACTTACATTCCCTCAGCACCCACACAAAGAACTTCACACTAGCCTTTTGTGACCCCCCAGACCCAGTGGAGCCTTGGCAGAGAAGCAGTAACGACTTCAGGACCATCTGTGGGGGAAAGCTCTAGAAATTTCTCCCACTTCAAAGCTGGCACTAGATAATAATATTGGACCCACAGACCCACTTTTTAGTACACTTCTAGACCTACGGATACTACAAAAGAAGGACTTCCCTGCTGCCAGAGGTTTCCCTGCTGCTTACATCCCATCCTGCTCTCGGAGAAGGAAGACTGGATCTATTCCCTTCATCCAAGGCAGAGTTACTCTAAGGGACTGGTGACTGACTTCTTGGTGTGAGCTATAGGAACACAACAAGCAGAAGAGGGCTCCCTGCAACTCTCCGGTGGACCCAAATCTTTGCACTACAGCCATCACCAGCGACGACCGCAAGTGTGTGGTTTACACATTGTGCTACAGCATTGATAGTTCAGGTGCCCAGCAATGACTGTCCATGTGGCTCAACAAGATCTTCATCCTACCAAGGCAGCTGTTTGCAACACCCCGTCTGCCCTTCACTCTGCAGCTACGACCACCTGCAATGCTCTCCCTGCTCCTTTGTGCTTCTTCCACCATGAACTGTACCTTCATGCTGGACTTTGAAAAGGTAAAATTTCAGCTGGACTAACCTGGTCCCTGTAACGGACCCTGCTCCATCGTCGTTGGACTGAACTAGTGACTTTCCGTCAGTCTAGCATAACCAGATAACTGTGAGGCGCACTTTCTGCTTTTTGGTGCTATACTTACCTAAATCTTTGAAATTGCATGTCTCCGGTTCTACTGATTAGATTTTCGTTGTTTTTGGTCTCATTTTATTTACTTGCATTTATTCTATTTTCCTAAATTGGTGTGGGATTTTCTTTTGTTGTGTTTTCACTTTAATGCTGTTTGTGGACTGCATAAATATTTCACACATTGCCTCTACGTTAAGCCCGACTACTTATGTGCCAAGCTACCAGAGGGGTAAGCACAGGTTGATTTGGTGAGTTATTGTGGTTCACCCTGATGAGGACTGTGATTGTTGCTTCAATAGGGTGTCACCACCCCTCAACCAATAAGCCACTTTCTCACACCCATCATCAAAGATTTTAGTGCACCTCCTGCCACCTCCAACAAAATCACCTCCTCACAAGACTTTTGCAAAAAAGTGCTTGGCAATCTTCTGTAACAAAATCACCTCCATATATGGCATCTTTGACCCTCAAACAGACCCCGTCAATGTCACAACTCAATTTCCCATCACGGCTGATGAACAAACCCAGACCTCATGGCATGCCATCACCACCATCTAAATTGCTGCTACCATGAAAACCATCCACTCTGGGGCTGCGTCTGACCTTTACCCCCACCACACCTTCACCAAAGGACTCCTAACATCAGCGCAGCACTAACACCCATCTTCAATGCCTCCATAGACTCAGCCACATTCTCAGACACCTGGAAACATAACACTATCACACCCCAGCTCAAGAAACCATCTGCTGACCCAGTCATGCTTTCCAACTATCGATCTATCTCCCTAATTCCATACCTCGCAAAGGTCTTAGAGAAACAAATCAACCAGGTCTTACCAATCATCTCAGCAATCATCAGTTCCTTGATGACACACACTCTGGATTCAGGCCCAACCACAGTACAGAAACAGCACTCATTGCCACCACAGATGACATCCACATGATCTTTGAGAGAGGAGACAGGACAGCCCTCATTCTCCTAGACCTCAATGCAGCATTTAATATGGTCTCACACCCCATCCATATGAGGCACCAGCACGAGATTGGCATCCATGGATCTGCTCTATGCTGGATCTGCTCCTTCATAACAGATGGAACACAAGCTGTCAGGCTGGCACCTTAGAGCTTAGAAGCGCACAAACACATCTGCTGAATGCCTCAAGGGTGACCACTCAGCCCAACCCTCTTCAATCCACACATGATCCCTCTGCCCAATGTCATCCATGCACACAATATCAACATCCTCTCATATGCTGATAACACACAACTCATTACTCTCCCTCTTGGAAAAGACCCCCAACAGAAAAAAACAAGTTCACTGCCTGCATGACCTAAGTTGCTAACTGGATGAAAGACAACCGTCTCAAGCTCAACAATGCCAAGACAAAAGAAGTGATCTTCAGCAAGAACACTTCACCATGGGACTCCAACTGGAGGCGGCTGAACTCGGATACACTCCCAGAACGCACGCCAGGAACCTCAGAATAATCATCAACAGCAAACTGGACATGAATACACAAGTCAATGCCATCACTACATACTGCTTTCACACCCCGAAGATGCAGAGGAAGACCTTTAAATGGCTACCAAGCAACACCGGAAAAACTGTCACTCACGCCCTAGTCACCAATAAGTTGGACTGTGGGAAAACCCTCTATGCTAGGATCACCAAGTAACTCACTGGAAAACTATAAGCCATCCAGCAGTTGGCAGCTAAGCTTATCCTCAACCTCTCACGCAGAACTCATATGACAACACACCTCAAGGAGCTCCACTGGTTCCCGATGCACAAACACACTCAATTCGTACTCCTCACCCACATTCAGGATACTACATTGCTCAGGCCCAGCCTACTTGAACAGTTGCATCTCCTTCCACCAACCAACCAGACAGCTTCACTTGACGCCTACTCGCATACATCCTACGCATACACAGAACCAGATCAGGAGGATAGGTGTTCTCTTACAGCCCTCCTAAAGTGTGGAACGGCCTTCCATTCCACATCAGAGCCTCCACCTCCCTTCTTGAATTCCACAAGAAGCTGAAGACCTGGGTTTTCAAATAACCCATTTATAATTGGCAGGGCTAAACACACACACCTGCTTAACTCCAGGATACCCTTGGGGGTAATAGTGTGCTTTACAAATTAACATACCATAACATACCATTACTCTTCCCACTCACCAATTCAAGAGTAATATTAATGCCACATACCTGTCTTCAGAAGTATAAATATAAAAAAGCACCAACAAGCCATAGAAATAGTTACTTGAGTAGTGAAACACAACAGGTCAGGAGAGAATAGAATTAGAATCCCCATACCATTGATCTCCCCTTTACCTCCAGCCGCTGCATATGTTAACAGTGAACAAAACTGCAAGAAGGATCCCTGGTAGCTGCCTTACAAATCTCAGCAGAAGAGACACCCTGTACTTCAGCATAAGTAGCCACAAACCACAAGTTGCCCGACCCTAAGCCACCTCAGGAAGAAGAACACCAACCAAGTCGAGAACTCAATATCTACATACTCAAGAGGTTCAAAGGAGCTACCTGAAAAGCATGCAGGACTAAAGGTACATTACAGGGAGGGGCTTTAGGATGCATAGTAGAATAGAAAAAAGAAAAGCTCTAGATGCCAAACAAGTCACCATTTCCTAAGATATCCCAGGCTGCACAGAATGCTTTAGTATGTGCACGCTTGGTCCCTAAGATGGACATGGAGATTTAACCCAAACCCCTCCCAGAGAAATTGCAACTTAGACATACCTCATAGATCATGGAAGACAGGTAAAAGGGAGTGGGATGCATACAGCAACCCAGCGCCAAGACTATGCTTTCAAAGAAGAAGTCCAAAAGACTTCTGAATAACCTCAGCTAGAGATCCAGGAAGCCCTCTGCTCTGCAGTAATCCAACCCCCTCAACCTCCATACTGATAGACAAAGAACCGCACAGACAAACACCCCTGGAACCAGGAAGGAGACAGAACTACAGGGAGCCTCTAAGCTGGATAAAAGGCTATGGACATAAGAAGAAAGACTCCAAGACTGGCAAGACCAAACCTGGACAACCACAATCACTTTGGCTGCCTCCTTCTGCATCCACAACCAAAGTCTGGAAATTAGGAAATGGACGGAAGGCATACAGAAAATGTTGAGGCTAGTGGAAAAGAACAGTATCCAACCCACAAGTATCATGGACCGGAAAGCAGGAGCAGAGCCTGGGAACTCGGGAATTTTCCAGAGATTCAAAAACCTTGAGACATAACCAAACTTCTGACTAGGCAAGGTGGTGTGGAAGTGACCTCCATGTCTGGAGGAAGGGCATCAAATTTAGGGCCTTATTACGACCTTGACGGAGGACTTTCCTCCATCACAAATGTGACGGATATCACGTCCGCAGTATTACGATCCCATTATATTCAATGGAGATCCTAATACTGCGGACGGGATATCGGTCACATTTGTGATGGAGGAAAGCCCTCGTCAAGGTCGTAATTAGGCCCTTAATGTGATAACTGACCCTGACCACCTGCAGGAGCCAGGCATCTGAAACTGACTGCTCCTAACCATCCACAAAGTCCTGGATGAAGATGTCCTCCAATTGGCCATTGAGGGACCAGCTAGCATAGTTAGACCTCTGAAACTTTCCTAGAGAGAATGGCTTACCCCTTCTGGGCAAAACAGCCCCGCCCACAATGCCTCAAAGCAGGGCACAGAGAATGAAGCTTAGAAGGCTGATATAAAGACTTTGACAACGTGCCAGTCTAACGAAGAAGAGCCAGTGAAATGTGGCTCAATATGCTGAAGTAAGGAAGAAAAATCTATACATTCCTTAAATAGACAATGCAATTTATCTTCCAGCTGTGAAGCAAACAGCTGATTCCAAACAAAAGGCGACTTTGAAGCCATGGAATTCTGGGAAGCAGTGTATGCTATTTCTTCAAAAGCAAATTGTGGCAGTCTACCACAAGAGCACCCCCAGCCAAAGTCCTAACATTAACCACACCAAAGGAAATGTCGAACAGAAACTCTGCTGGACTCTGGGCAGATATCTATGTTGCCTATACTTCTCAATCCACAATTTTGGAATTCAAGGAGCTCTTTAAAGCCATGGAGGAGGGCTAGGAGTGTTCTGCTCTGTTAGGATCCACACAAAGTTGCAGATTAGGATCGTCTAAGAAAAATCAACTCTTACCTCAGCAGAATCTTTCAGGATGGCATCCTCAGCCAGTAAATGAAAACTGCACCAAGACTTCTCCATGTCTTTGTTAGTTTATTGCGGTTCTTTCATTCTCCAAAAACAACATCATGCATATGCATGTAGCAGAGGCACCTCCAGCTGGGGAGAATGCTGACACTGTTATTGTACTATATCAGAGGAGCAACCAGAAATTCTGCAGCTGGAACTGCCATCTTCTTATACATTTTAGTTGAGAACCCAGAAGCATTTTCTTATCATCCTCACCACCATCCTCAGAATCTGAGGAACCTAAACTAGAGCCCTGTCCAAATGAATTACAGGAGGAGCACCAAGTCCTGGGTACAAGCAGGGCCACCAATGCCACAGCCACTATCTTATGGAGTTTTGAACATAGAGGGCATCATTATGACCATGGCGGCCGGCGGTACACTGGCCGTAACACCGCCAACAGGCTGGCGGTGTTCAGCCAGTGTATTATGACCATGGCGCATTAGCCACAGCCATAGCACCGGCCCCTCCACTATAACCGCCAGGCTTCCGCCAGGTGGTTATAATCCCCAGGGCAGCACTGCCCTGGGGATTATGAGACCCCAAACGCCACCCTGTCCAGACTGGCGCTAAGGGGGACTCGGGTGCCCCTGGGGGCCCCTGCACTGCCCATGCATTTGGCATGGGCAGTGCAGGGGCCCCCAGGCACAGCCCCATTGCGCATTTCACTGCCCGAATTTCGGGAAGTGAAATGCACAACGGGTGCTACTGCACCCACTGCACATCAACATTGCCGCCGGCTCTATTATGAGCCGGCGGCAATGTTGATGTGATTTTTCCGCTGGACCAGCGGACGGAAATGCTGTTTCCATCTTCTGGCCCAGCGGAAATGTCATAATAGGGAGCCACCAATACCGCCAGCACTGGCGGTATAATGGCGCCCGTGGCTTCAGCGGTCTTTTTGAAAGACCACCGAAGTTGTAATGAGGGCCATAGTCCTTCTTGTCCTGACCCACAGACCTCCTTTCTTGCTTGTGGAAGAGAGCAGAGACATGCTCCGGGAAGAGAGAAACTCCTCCACAGTTCTTCTCTTTTGGAAATACATGCCCATGGTTATTAGACAAAATACAAATTACCAGCTGGCACTTACTGCTAAGCGTCAGCTCTTATCAAAACATCTCCCTTTTACTCTGTGTCGAACTGAAAGAAGAAGCATGTTCAATAGCAATTCCCCAGACCAGGTTGGTGCACATGGGCCAAGAAGAGCTACTAAGCTCCACCATTGCACACACCAACACCTGGTATATGGGAGGCTAGCAACATTTGATACTTGACCAGTGGTCATTATCACCACACCAGGCCCTTATACACAACAACATGTTCCAAGATTAAGTGATGTTGAGGACTCCCAACAGTTCATAGACATCTACGAGGCAGCTGGCAGCATGGGTTCACATCTCACATAAGACTCCTATGTTTCTATTGGTCTGAAGCCAAACTCTGCACCATGGTGCACTCATGAGTAGTGTGCTCCTGACCCCATGCCCATCACAAGAGGACCAACAGGACTGCAAAGAAAGAGACAGAAGCCTGACAGGAACCCCAGTAGCACCTATCTCCCAGTCCTTGTCTCAGTGTGAGACAGGGAAAATAGGAGGAATGCTGGAATTAATGTTTGTATAGCCCGCAAAATTGTGACTTGGGTATGTATTGAAGCATCCTTCAAGTTTTTTCAGTTTCGAGGTTGAAATCACCTCTTAAGCCAATGACTGGGATGAGGATGAGGGACATTATGGCAATATTGTCTCCCAGTGTTTGGCTGGCTTACTTCTCTGAATGAAGTAGCCAAACTGAAACTGGTACAGCAGTAATTGTTAGAATGAAAAATAATGATAAACTAGAAGGGGGCATGCTTAAATTCCATGCATCCTAACATGGTGCCATTACATCTAGGAAACTGGGGCCCAGATTTACTCTTATTTTGCGGTTTGGTTGTGCCCTTTATTTTGGTGCAGCCCGATACAAAATCGATTTTAGGATTTACAAAGCCGCACAAACCCTGATGGCATGGCTTTGGAAAAAAAAAAGAAAGGTAATGCAAGGCAGAGCACAGTGCTGCCTTGTGTTACCTTATGTCAGGTAGGTGTTACATGGTTGGTGCAAGAGTGTTCCTGTGCATACACCCATGTATTCTGATACAAACCCATAGTTACAAAAAGACTTATAGACATGGTTTTGCACCAAAATAGTGCCACAACCTGAGACTGGTGTAACGAGGAGAAATATCTCTAGTTCTCCTCTTCATTTCCTCTTTGCATGTGAGCTGAGTTCTGCAGCATATATGCAAAAAGGAAATAGCCTCAAAGGATAGTTTTTGTGCAGGAAAGCACTCCTTCTTGCAAATAAACGAACCTAACCACAACACAAGCACTTCCGCACCTTGACACAAGGATGCCTGTGTTGGCACTAGGCAGTCACAAGTGCACAAGCGCTAGGAGAGAGCAGAAGGGTGCCATATCTTTGCAAATACGGTACTGTTCTGCTCTTATCCTTTCACACTATGCAGCAACTTCACTTGCGGCACAGTGTTGCGTGAAATGTTAGTAAATATGCCCCTGGATTGCAACGAGTCAGCAAGTAACTAGACATGCAGCAAAATGAGATGCTTATTCCAAACACGTTTTTTATATTTTTGTACAATTAACTTAGTTCCTTTGAGGATATTAATCCTTCCTGATTTTTGCCTCTATTGTCTTTTACAGATTGTTTTCCAGGCCTCTTAACTCACCCCCTTAGGTAGTTGTCACATGCCCTGGGGTCTACATAGGCCCACATGCCAGCCTCTCCTGCTCACCTCCCTGGGCAGCCTTGCTGCTATGCCTGTGTTCTGCACTGATCATTGCGTTTTGGAGGCTTTGACATCAAACAAAGCGCAGTGGCAGGCTGGTCTACTGGCAGTTTTACTGCCAGAGATAAGAACAGCATGCTGAAGCCTTGCTTCAAAGCATTGCTATTTTATAAAACATGAAATAAAACATGATCGGACCAAACCTGATATTTTTCAGTGCTTCAGATGAGAACACAGAATAACGCAACACTGCAATAAATGTGTATTTGTCAATGTGCATTAAGCAGTGAGTTTCAAATAGGCTCAGAAACGTAAAATAATGAATTTTTTGTGCTAAAAGAAATGAAATTGAGTGTTGGCAAGCATGAGACCACACCTTGATTTATAGCCCACCAAGCAGCTGTTAAAGGTTCAGAGGTATGTGAATTTGATTGATTAATGAATAATTGAACAGTATCCCGAATAATCACCTATTTGGTCCAAAATGCACTCGGGTCTGATTGTTACTCAAGGCAAGTGATTCAAGACTATGTATACGTGAACACCCATTGCAGAATATGGAGTGAAATTGCACAGTTTTAACTGTGCACCATTCACAACAATGGCCACTGAAATGGATTACGAGTAATGTCTTGGAGAGGTAAACAACAGGATAACATTATGGTGGACAAATAAATATGTAATGTTCTTAATCAGTAGTTATAAGGGTTATATGGTGGTGCATGAGAGGGCTCCTTCCTTAAATGGAAGGGTATACGTAGAAGTTTATTCATTCCGTATTTTATTAAAGAACTGCCTTACTAATAAACTTTGTGAAACTTTAGGAAGACCTTGAGGTATGCATTACAATTGCATTAATTCCTTAAACTGGAAGATTTTGATCTGCAATAATGACAAGCAGACCTATATACTGTTGCACTCAGGTGCTTACAGCTAATCAGGAAGTTGGAACCATACTGTCACCAGAGACTAAGCTGCTGTCTTTCTCTCTGCGTACCATCTCACATAACTGTGTGTTTTTTTCGGTCGAGCTTACAGAGGCTTAGAGTCCACCCATTGTTTACCATTGGTTGATTCTAATGTCACTCTCATCTAATTTGTTTGCTTCTTATTCAATGGCTATCATGAGGTTTCTTGTTTTCCCCAAAAACTGGGATGTCATCCTGAAAGAATATTACCCCATGTTCTTTACAGAATAACTTGTGCTACAGTGGATGCCAGTCCAAAAGGAAACCTCTTGAACTGGAAGTACCCTCCTACTGTAACGAATGCCATCAAATGCCGGGATGAAGGGGATGAGGAAATTTGGTGATATGTCGATGATAAATCCATGGTGAAAAACCACTTGGCACCTTTGAGGCATACTACCATTGTACTGATCTTGGGCAGGGGAAATCGATCCAACACCATGTTTTTATCTAAATGGGGAGGGTCCATGCACAGCCTGATCTTACCATTGCTCTGGCATACCACTAACAAGGGACAAATCTATTCAGAGGATTCTATAGGTTCTATTCCATCCATGGATACCAAGTTGTCTAGTTACTTTGAGACTTATTCCCTTAACATTATAGGTACACTCCTCACCTTGTGGATCTTGGGTACAAATTCCTTCTTGAGAACAAGCATATGTTTGAAACCTTGTAAATTCCCTAGATTTTTACTGAATACTTTAGGAAATGTTTTAGCAGGGCTGAGCCTGCAGCTCCCTCATCCACCAATAGTACCTTATCCTCACTGTATGGAACCAGAACAATGTGAAGATTTCCCTGGCCTACCCATACCAAAATAGATGGTCCTCTCTTTGCTATGTAAAGCCTCCCCCAGTGGTTCTGTTTTTAAAGTTGCACGTTAACTATGGATACCTTAGCATGTCAATCCTCTCTCCACTGTAACCCTCAGGTTGTATATCCAGTTCTAACACCTTTATAACAATACTGTTAACAAATTTGTCATTTACAGTGCTACATGGTGAGCCTGAATCTGCACTCCTCAACTCCTTCAATAACCATGTGACACTTTGGCTCATTGCTTGTCATCATCTCATTCACATTTAAAACCAAATTCTCCCATAGGCTCATCACACTAGACGATTTACTTAGATCTATCTATTGAGCCTCTTCCTCCGAACTTTTGTTTCCTTATACCATACATTTGATGCACTTCTTTTTCCTACAAACTCTAGCATAATGCCCAGTGAGACCTCAGTTGCTGCATTTCTGTTTCAGGGCAGGGAAAGATTTACTGTACGCTAAGTGTTGTTTGCTATCACATCTGAAGCATCTATACCCACCTTTACCTACTGGTTTAACTCTACCTTGTTTCGCATAGTTTCTGTCCTCACTGTGAACCAATAGCTAGTTCACTGTGTCATGTTTTTTTCCCTTGTTTTAGAACGTTAGCGCTCCTTCCTGACATTTCATTTTTTTTCACAATAGCTAAAACATCATCTCAAGGAGAATCCCCATTGACCCACAAGCTTTCCTGTGAAGCTGGGTTGCTAGCCTGCATCACCAATTGGTCTCATATTAAATCTTCATGTAAAACTCCAAAGTTGCAGTCAAGTGCTAATCTTTTCAAATCAGTCACAAAAGCATCCACTGATTCATTTTCCCTTGTTTCCTTTGGAAACACCTGTAACTTGTCAGTCCTATGCAAACCTTGGATGCGAAGTAATTATCCAAATCCTTTATTTCTACTTCAAATAATTTGATTTCCCCAATGATAGTTGCTTGGGACATGCAATTGTATGTCTTTAAACCATGGAAGCCAAAAGAGTCTAATAAAATCCTCTTCTTTTGTTCCAATGCCATTTCTTCACCATCACCAATAGTGTCTATTTAATTGATAAAATATTCCTTCCAGTCATGCCACGAGGTGGACAGTTCCAATCCTGACACCCAAATCGCATGAAGTGGCCTTGTGCTAAAGTTCTGTTGCACCATAGTCAATGTGCAAAGCAAAAAAAAAGGTGCAACAAAAGTCAAATGCTCAAAGTACAGTTAGTATCAATCCAACAATAGTACTTTTGCAAGAAGAATCTACCAAGCAAATAATCAACTTCCAATCCCACATAAGTTCCTCACAAGAGAAATGTAACTAAAATGTAGCTTACTCTCTGACCTCACCCTCCGTAACCTTTGTATTTGTCCAGTATTTCCTGCCAACATTTTCCCAAAAATTGCTGATTCCTCACAGCACGTGGTAGGGGAGGGAGGACTGGTGGGGGGTTGTGAGGGGTGGGGGAGACCCCTATCAGTGCCAGGGAAGGAATTCCCTGGCACCGATAGTGCCTACCGCCATGGTTCTCATGGCGGTTCCCAACCGCCAGAAACCATGGCGGTATGCAGGGTCCTGATACCGTTGGCGGTCTAGTGACGACCGCCGGGCCGGAGACCGCAACCTCCAGCCCAGCAGTCATTACCGCCATGGTGGTCGTAATGGTGAAGTGGTGGTCGACGTCCAAATTCCATTTTTCAGACTGCCAGGCTGTTTGCGGTCTTACCGCCGCTTCTCCGCCAACCGCCAATGTTGTAATGACCCCCAAAATGTGCTCAGCCTGTGCGCATCATGTTAAACACTCTACAGCAGCTGTGTGATTCAGTTTCCAAGCAACCCTGACACGCGTGAGTGTGGTGACATACCTTTTGTAGACAGAGGTCAGTTGCGTGGGCCTGCATCAGTTGCCCGAAAACAGCGAGAAGACCTGCGCTGCTTAAAAGAACTAAAACTGCACATGTGCTGCCTGAAGCAGTGCTTAATTTGTAAGTAAAAATGTGCCGGTGCACAAAGCCCTCCTCTTAAACACGCAGCTGCTGCAATTAAATGTGGGAGCATGGAATACTGAGGCAGCATAATCCTTAAACTACCTCGGGCCTCTTCAATCCATTTAAAGCCACTCCTTGACTCTTCAGCGCTCTCTAGCAGCTTTCTGCCTTCTCCCTTTGTGACGCTTTTTCGTTTTTCTCTTCCTCCGTCTTTCCCATATGTGTCTTTTGCTCGCATTAATTGCTTGAGGCAGAAGAATAAGCGCCGGCACTCAACATTAAGTGCCGGTGCTCAGCACTGGAAACAACAAGCACAGATTAGGCACTGGCCTGAAGGAAGTAGAACTGCGCACACAAGCAACTGCAAAAAGTAGAACTGCACAGCGCTGCAGCTGCACACATCCACCTTAAGTTTGAAGGTAAACAGGTGCCCAATCTTGAAATATTTTGGCTATTGGCTATGTGAAACCAATTACTATAATGTGGGTCTCGGAAGGTCTCCGCAGGGTACCCTCGTCCGTTGTCCTCCACCTCCAATTAGTAGAGTTGTCGCACTTCCATTGTGCAAGGAAAATACACCCAAAGGGGAAACAAAAATTGTAGAATAGCAATAATCCAGTGGGTAAGCACCCTACCCATTACTAATTTTGTTGTGTCAAAAAGACCACTAGAATCCAGAATCTCTGAGATGTTTATTCGAGTAGAAATCTTTAGTAACGGAAGACAGGTCCAACACAGCTGATGCCTGGAGTCTTCTCTTAAACACAGCACTCCACGCATCGACATAGGCTGTTTTCCATGATGAATGTATTACAAATCATAACACATTCCACAACCAAATGTAATAAAAATCATAACAGTGAGGCATGTATTGAGTGTGATAAATGCCTCTATGAGGTACTTTGCACCGTGCACATTTTGGTGCAAACTCAAGTTTAGGCTGCACTCAATGGATCTTTAGTTCCACCTTAGGCTGGCAGGATAATCAATACTTTTCAATACCATAAGTACATTAGGCCTCATAAAGATGACAGAGAGTATTAGATTTGCAAAGCATGTAGGTTTATTAAAAGATTAGCAAAGTTCAATCATCAAATTGCATTTCAATAGCCAGTCTATGGATGCATTAGTCAATGTATACAATCAAAGGTGACTCAAAATCACAAATGCAAAGACAAACTGTTATAAAGTTGTCTCAAATAACAGAAAGCAGACTACATTTTCCATGAAGAAAACTCTACACTGCAAAGCTAGGGGGAAGTTGGGAACATTTGGGAAGAAGTTGGCATGAAGGTCTCAGCATGGAAAGCTTCTGAAAGGCAGTAGTTATGGATCAAGCAAAGTTTCTTCTAGCTATTGGGGAAGGAATCTCTGGACTAACTCTGTATTGTAGTAGTTTAAATCATTCTTTTTGTACATTTTGCAAAACTTATACACAGGTCCCATGAAAGATACCAAACAGCATATAGTACATTTCAATAAACATTATTCGTAGCAGCAGACACAGACATTTGTTACTTGATATTGTATGGGCAGCTAGGTAACTTCCATATAACACTACTGAATTCTTATGCACCCAACACAGGCAGCCCTTTTTTTTTTCATATTTAATCTCCTGCATCCACTCCAAGGATATGCATGTCATTACATAGGGTGGTGATCATAACGCAATACTAGATCCAACACTAGACTGAACCAAAGGACTTGCTCTCTGTCACATTAAGGTAGGGGAACCCTAGTCAACATCATACAGGACAGTGAATTGGTGGATATCTGGAGTGTATTCCACCTACAGGACAAACCTCCTCAGTACGGACCGCGTCCTCTAGGTTAATCTACTGGTTTAGTACAAATGATGAGAAGGATAAAAATAACAGAGAGTGAGACTAGAGCCCGCTCACCTTCCCGCATAAATGTATTTAACAAAGAAAATCAGGCACACTATCATATTTATTTACTAGTCTGCTTGAGATGTCACACACACTACATGTGAAAAAAACATCTTTAGGTTTTCTTTAAAGACCCCTCACCCACCTACTTAGTTGGTGGCATGCTTCATCATTGGGGTGCCACCTGAGATAGCTATCGCATCAAGGGTGTGCTTCAATGCCTGATTACAGCAAAGCTGTTTTTTTGGGGGGGTTTCTCAAGTGAAGAAATAGGTGAATTACATTTGCCTTCCAGTTACAATCCAGTGAGGTACATTTAATAGTAGTAACCTTGGACAAAGATTAAAAGCAGTGGTGGAATAAAATCTTACAACCAGGACACATAAAACAATTATAGGTAGTGATTCATATCCAACAGATTGGTCCTATCTAGCCATTTTAGTTATCATCCTTATGAAACTTACTCAGCTGTTCAAACTATTTGGGAAGATTTCAAATCCATAACTGTTCCTGTGACCAGTTGCCTATATGAAACACTCATTCTTGCAGCAGGTTTCGGTTTCAACCTTTCAACCCTCCTTGTTTCTATTTTGTACATACAACATAAGTGTGTGACCACAGGACAGTGTCTCCCACCTGAATCGCATGACTCCCAAATCACCCATTGTTAGGGTAAGCAGTATGACAGTTTTTGCATCTTATCACAACACAATATTGTGCATGCTCACATGTGGAGTATTTGTTTACTGTGGTTTGCCATGTTTCACTGCATAGCACCTTTTTGAATTTGGTTCAAAGGTTTTTAATTCAGTATCTATCTAATGCAGTGAGTCTGCCGGATGGGGACCACTAATGAGAGGCGTTCCCCATCCTGCCCAACTATATGGGTATTATCAATGATTAGGTATATTTGACAATATGTATGGTCCTGGTTAAAATCTATTGTTCAACATATCAATTGCTGTTTCTAGGTCTCCATTAGAAACCTTAGATAAGGTGAGAGCCTTAGGCCTCATTTTGTAAAGCATGGTTTTACAGTGGACAGGAGGGGAAGTGTATAGCCCAGATGAAGGCCTCAGACCTGCATTGGCTTTAAGAAGTGGGCCGAAACATGTTGGCATAGATAGGGGTAACAGAGTCAATCTCAGTGTTGGAAATTGCATTTCTGCAGGGTCACCCCCAAACATTTTGCCTTCCTCCTTCTCTTTTTCTGACCTCATTTTTGCTGGCTTTAGGACTCTGCACACTTTACCACTGCTAACCAGTGCTAAGGTGCAAATGCTCTCTCCTTAAAACATGGTGATATTGGCTCATACCCAATTGGCTTATTTAATTTACTTACAATTCCCTAGTCAAGTGCACTACATGTGCCCAGGGCCTGTACATTAAATGCTACTAGTGGGCTGCAGCACTGGTTGTGCCAGCCACATAAGTAGCCCCCTAACCATGTCTCAGGCCTGCCTCTGCAGTGCCTCTGTGTGTGCAGTTTCACTGCCACTTCGACTAGGCATTTAAAAGTACTTGCCAAGCCTTAAACTCCCCTTTTTCCAAAGATAAGTCACCCCTAAGGTAGGCCCTAGGTAACTCATAGGGCAGGGTGCTACGTAGGTAAAAGGCAGGGCATGAACATGTGTGTTCTACATGTCCTGGTAATGTAAAACTCCTACATTTGTTTTGCACTGTGTGAGGCCTGCTCGTTTCATAGGATACCATTAGGACTACCCTCATATACTGTTTGAGTGATAGATCCTGATCTGAAAGGAGTAACCAGGTCATATTTAGTATACCCAGAATGGTGATACAAAATCCTGCTGACTGGTGAAGTTGGATTTTATATTACTATTTTAGAAATGCTTCTTTTAGAAAGGGAGCATTTCTCTACACTTCTGTGCCTTCCAATCCACGTCTGGCTAGGTTTAGTTGACAGCTCCCTTGTGCATTCACTCAGACAACCCCAACACAGGATGCTCAGTCACACTTGCACACATCTGCATATTGAATGGGTCTTTCTGGGCTGGGAGGGTGGAGGGCCTGACACTTACATGTCAAAGGACAGTAGCCTGCCCTCACACAAAGAACTGCCACACCCATCTACTGGGACCCTGGCAGACAGGATGGAACTGAAAGGGGTCCTTGTGCACTTCTAAGCCACTCTTTGAAGTCTCCCCCACTTCAAAGGCACATTTGGGTATTTAAGCAGGGTCTCTGACCCTACCAACGTAGACACTTCTGAGGGAGACACTTCTACTTCATCAGACACTTCCTGGAGAAGAGCACCTGAACCAGAAACTGCAACCTGCCAAGAAGAACTGCCTGGCTGCCCAAAGGACTCACCTGACTGCTTTTCTGAGAAGGACTGCTGCCTTGCTGTTGCCCAGCTGCCTTGCTGCTCTCTGGCTGTACTGAGAAGTGCTCTCCAAGGGCTTGGATAGAGCTTGCCTCCTGTTCCCTGAAGTCTCAGGACCAAAAAGACTTCATTCCTGCAAGAAAACTCCCTGTGCGGCGGAAATTGATGCACAGCCTGCATCGCAGTGAGAACATCACAGCACGTTGAACCGTAACAACTCTGCCCGATTTTGCAAGGAGAAGATCGACAGAGCACCAGCGTAGCGCCTGGAAATTCGACACACGGCCCACTGGTTCGACGCAAAGCCGAGCCGGAACGACGCAGCCTGACTTCCTGAGAGGAATTGACGCAGCGCCTGCCGTGCAGTAGAAATTTCCATGCAACGCCCACCAGATCGACACAGCCCCTGTGACTTCGTCCTGCAAGCACCAGATTTCAATGCGTCGTCCCCAGGGCATCCGAAAACCCCGCAACTTGAGGAGGATCCCAGTCTATGCTCCGGAAATCGATGCAAAGCCTGCCCTGCGTGAAAATTCAACGACGCATCGTCTGTGTGCGCCAGAAAAACTGACGCACACCTCACCGTTTTCCACGCATCTCCACCTCTGCGTTCCCTTGCGAAGAATTTTAACGCAAATCAGGTACTTTGTGCTTGCAAGAGACATTTGTTGCTTTTAAGAGACTAAAGACACTTTGTGTAATTTTTATAGTGATATTTCAAAATATACTTATTGCATCTTAATCATTTTTACCTGCATGTATCCAGATAAATATTACATATTTTTCTAAACACTGTGGTGTATTTTTGTGGTGCGATACTGTGCTATTGCATGATTTATTGCACAAATACCTTACACATTACCTTCTAAGTTAAGCCTGACTGCTCAGTGCCAAGCTACCAGAGGGTGGGCACAGGATCATTTGGATTGTGTGTGACTTACCCTGACTAGAGTGAGGGTCCTTGCTTGGACAGGGGGCTAACCTGACTGCCAACCAAAGACCCCATTTCTAACACTCACTAAGCCCTATTTTGTTTTTAATCATATCTAGGGTACCCGATGAATATAGGGAATTCTTTTGGCTATACCACATATTATTTCTACAGTTTGTTTCTCCGGATCCAGCAGCTGTTTATCTAAGAACTCCCAATTCTGGTTGAGTCAACCCAGGTGATATTACCCTACCAGGAGGTGAATAGGCACCAATGATGAAGCATGCCACTATTCACAGTGGCTGAGGCATTTACTCCAAAGTCTTTTTGATTTCCTTCAGGACCTCTGTAAACCTAGTTGCCCATTTGTGCGGATTATTCTGTTAAGGAGGACATAACTAGGTTTCCTACCCTCTCACTCTCTTATTGTGTGAATGGTTGAAGTTGGCCCATTGTGCCTTCCTTTGCCAGCCAATCATGGCCAAATAAATTAGTGGAGTTATAGACGGGTTAAAAAATGGTAGTACCCCAGGAAACGAAGGCCTCCCTGCTGCATTTTATAAGCCATTTGCAGAGGAACTAATTCCAACAATGCTGGAGCTCTATGAGACGGCCTTACATACAGGAGGTCTCCCTAAAATAATGTCAGAGGCAATTGTAATCACACTCTTGAAGTGTGAGAAACTTGCTGACAGATGCAGCTTCTACCACTCCTTATTCCTCATAAAAGTAAATGTAGACAGCAAAATACTCACAAAAATTCTACTGAATAGGTTATTGCCATTAATGCCTGCTCTGGTTCATCCAAATCAGTCAGGCTTAACTCTGTGCCACTCTGCTGTGGATAACTTATGTACCCTTTTTGCTGTTATACATCAACTAGATCCACAATTAGCTGTGGTGAAGACATCCTTAGACGCCGAGACAGCATATGATTCAGGTGAGTGGCCCTTTGTATTGGTAGTACTAGAAAGGATGGGAGTGGGAAGAGACTTTTTGCAGTGGATCATATTAACATATAGTGCCCCCATAGGCAGGGTAAAGATTAACAACTTACTAGCAGACAGCTCATGACTGGTATTGGTTTAAGACGGCATTGCCCACTATCCCTGCTCTTGTGGTGGAACCTCAAGCATGTCTAGTAAGGGAGTGGTACGATGAAAGATGAAGTTGTTGTGGGAGTCGAAACCTAATTCTATTGGTGTATACCGATGGCATCGGGCTCCTGGCTAATCATCTGGCCCGCAACCTGCATCCCATCATATGAGATGTAACTGCATATGGTCAATTGTCTGGCCTAACAAAAAAATTGAAGATTTTTTTTTATTTCGATGCTACTAACAGATGATACCACAAACCCAAAACTTTAGTTTCCTATGTGCTGGAGTACCAACTAGGTGAGATATTTGGGTATAATGTACCACAGAGATATAGATACTATAACAGCAGCAAATTATGAGATGTGTGTATCAGCCATTACAGACTTAGTGCAGAGATAGATTAAATACACACCCCCCACACACAATGGTGGGTCTGATCTCGCTAATGGAGATGGTATTACTGCCAAAAGAATTTTATCTTTTCCAAAACATTCCTACGCTACTTAGGAGAGGTTTCTTTACCCAACTTACAGCACTTATAATCACCCAGGTTTGGGCTAGAAAACACTATGTATTGGCTGGTCCAAACTATAGAAACCACATGATCAGGGTGGGTTTGAAGCTCAAAATTTCAAGCTGCATTATTTGGTAGCACAGGCACAATGTTCCCACCTTTGGCTTAATACTAGCAGAAAGGGCCCAGGGTGCGATCTCAAACGTGTCCTAGCAGAGGTGCATCCCATTTAAGCTGAGCTGTTCCAGAAGGTGGCCTGTTCTGACATGGTGAGATGGTCTGGGTGGGAATGAGCACACTTGGTTGCCCTGAGAGGCAGCCCGCTCATGTACTTGCCCTCTGCTGAAATTGCACACTATCTCTCTACATACATAGATTGTAATATGGCATGCATTACACTACTGCATCGTAGGACGTTTCGACACATGAGTGACCTCTTAACGAAAATACATTTATCTTGCTGGGTAACCAATTCCGTTCCTAAGAAATTCATCACCTGAATGTATTCAATGGAGCTAAAAGCACAGTTGGAGCCGAAATCACACACCAAACCTTTGGTACTCAGATTTAGGCATAGAAATTTCAGAGAATCAATTGTGCACAGACAGTTGGGAAATATTGACTAATGCATTATAAGTACCTACATAGTGTCTACTATATTTTGGTTCACTTGTAGATGTTTGGTCCCATATGCTGATTTTTTACTATCTGACATGGAGTTGCTCTGTCTAAATTCCCAGTGGTGACTCTGTTTGGATATATGCTGGCTGCTCCAAAACAGTATAGGAATCTACTGTCCATGCCAACATTGTTAGATGTTGCAGAGTGTCAGTGAAATGGGGAGGTAAAGGCATACCCCAATTTAAAGACTGGCTAAAAGACATGATGATGTGTGGGGAGCTGGTGGAGCTATATGCAGACACTCTGTCACAAACCTCAACACCAAAGTACTTCTGGGGACTTCTAAGAGAATACTTTGCCAGTACAGAACCCGAATGAATATGCAGTATGAGAGGGTAAGAATCCAGCATTCCAGTACCTAATGGGACAGGGAGATTACTCATTCTGCATCTTCCGCCCATCCACTATATATGATATAGAGATGTAAACTTGTGAGCACTCGTGTAATGATTATCGTTTTAGAGATTATGATGTATACAGACCGACCTTCTCTCTGGAAATGCATGGATGCATGCTTCTATAACTGCGGGTTGTTTTACGCATGGGTTACAACACTGTACACATTAATAAAAATAAAATAAAAATACATTATTCATTAATTTCACAAGCTAAAGAAGCGAAATCCCTGTCATACGAAGATACATTCGTTTCAGGGTGATCTTTCGCAATTGCTAGTTACTGTGTGCTCCAAGGACTGCAGACTGCATAAAGGTAAACAACATGCACATGGGAAAATAAAATAAAAGATTCATCATTCGAAGTAGCTGGCACAGCTTTCCTCCTGAAAACAAAGAGGATGCACGGCAAGAAGAAATATGGCAGTCCCACGTTGGCCATTTTAAATCCAGCCAATGCTAACTACAGTTAGTTAAAACGTGAAAACGCACAGTAAACACGTGTGCTTATTGCATGTTAATATTATGTGTGCATAAACTTTAATTATGAACATTTTCTTTCACTTCCCATTCTGGGACAGCATGCAGATTTAACATCTAGCACAGTGAAATATACATGTTTTGCTGCAAAATCATCTAACAACTCAGAATTCTGACCACTGTGTAAACACCTGTTTGAGCAGAGATCAGAATTTATCTATTTATCTCCAAACTCAGAATCAAGGCTTTAACAGAGAAAGTGCAACTATAACTTTCAGAACACGTAGTACTGTTGAATACCATAACAGGGCTACCTTAATGTAGGAAGCATGAGTCAGGGCCACTTTGCAGCTATGAAAATGTGCATGGTGATACAAGCTGAGATTTCCTGTTTGCTGCTCCAAATGTCTGGCTTTTACCCAAAGAAGACCAAAACCAAAACTGATGACAAGCTGATATTACAAACGTTTAACACGTAGTTCCTTCTGATATAACGTTATTTATAATTCTAAAAATACACCACCTGAAGTACCATTAAAAGTTAACTGATTTGCACATATTCTATGTAGAGCATCTAAGAGGCCTACTGACTGCAAAACACATTAAATAGTGCGGTATTTAACTGTCAAGGAACTATCTGTAATTTATTTCACTTTTCCAAGATGCCAAGATTGAGCAAGAGTGTGCTAGACCGTACTTATCAAGTAATCATAAATAAAACATTTTCAATACATCAAGTGGAGGTTATTATAAGTCTTGTCTGAGACAGTGCATGGGTTGCTGCTTGTTCTTTTGAAAAAATTATAAAAATAGACTTTTAACCCACCCATTACTTAACATTGGTTGGCATAATTGTCAAGCTTATTTTCTTCCTTTTCATTGGTGAGCACATGTCAACGCCTACCTGTTGGCTTCACTATGTCTATGTGTATTTGTTGTCTTCCCTGGAGCATGATCCCTGTACTGACTGATTTCTTGATTAGTGTTCTGCTGCGCTGCTTATACTCGGACTGCACTACTTTTTTTTTTTTTTACTTTTGCTTGCACAACACCTTAAGACCATCAGAGCAGAAGCTTGTGCTTTCTGTTATTTCCTCCACTCAGACCTGAAATCTAAGATCACCCTTACCTCTACCTATCCCTGAAAGCTAAATTCAACCTCACCTCCCTTTATCTCTACCTACTCCTGAACTCTAAGCTCATCTTTAAGTCCCTTTATCTCTACCTACCTTGAGCCCTAAAGTCACCCTTACCTCCCTTGAGCTCTACCCACCACCAAACCCTAAAATCACCCTTTCTTCCCTTTACTTCTACCCAACTCTAAACCCTAAAATCAGCCATTCATCCCTCTACCTCTTCCCACCCGTTCCTTCTCTTTGGTCAGCGAGTGCCGAATTCACTTCCTCTTGTGTGTTTGTCCCTACACTGGAGCCTGGCCCAAGTACTGCTTCCCTTACCCAATGTCCTTCCACTGTCCAACGCTTTCAGAGGTACTTTTAATCCTTTTTACTTGCACCCCTTCTGCCTTCCACCCTCCCGCATTGTTGTCTGCCTCTTTCCTCCCCCACACCCCCCGTTTTGTTGCTTGTCCAGTCCACCCCACCCCTTCCCCATTCTTATTTGTCCTGTCTGCCCCCACTGCCCTCCACCTCCTTCTTCATTGCTTGCTCCATCCTGCCTCACCAAAAAAAAGCACCCAAAAGTCATGCCAACAGGTTTCAAGATACTGCACAACTGCAGACAGAAGTGTGCTTCCTGCTCTACTTGGCCTTTTGAGAGCAGTTTTCAGCTCGGAGGTAAGATAATTAACCAGGTGAGATTTTTTTCCTTGAATACCTTTTATATATTTGCGAGTTTTAGACATTGCAGTCATGCCATGATCCTTCTCGCTTTTGACAACCTCAGACCTCTTTGAGTAGATTGCAGCCCTCGCACCTGTTTAATAATGGAGATTATATGCCATCCCAGGACACAACTGCCTTCAGCTCCCTGACTGACATGCAGCATGCTCTGCACAAACCATTGTATCTCTTCTGTGTGTGTTAGTTTTGAGGACCATGTGGTACCTGTTTTTTAGTCTACAAGCTTAGGACCCTATTTAGGAGCATGTGACGCAGTGCAGAACAGCAAGTCACCTTGTTGCACTGCACAGCATCACAGGGAAAGGGCAGGAATGCACTGTATTTAAGGCAATACAGTACATTCCTGTCCTTTCCCCAGCTCTGGCGCACAATAGGCTGCCTAGTGTCAAAACAAGCACCCTTGCACAGTGGTGCAAGGGTGCTGCGTTGCATGCAGGATTGTTTTTGTGCAGGAAGGGACACGTTCCTGCACAAAAACAATCCTGAGAGGCATATTCCTCTTTCTAAGTGTGCTGTAGAATGCAGCACACACAGAAAGAGGAAGTAACATGGAGAAATAAAGATATTTCTCCTCGTTATGACTCCAGTGATAAGGCGTATCTTTATGGCTTATTCCCAGGTCTACCACTTCTATTTGATGACTCCTAGGCTTAATGCCTAAAATAAACATATACGCAGATTCATTGATCTTGCTTTAGCAATAGCCAAAAGGAAAGTAGCCATGAGCTGGAAGGCCACTGGACCACTGAGGCAGGAATCAAGGAAGAAAGATGTAATCAAGTGGACCAAGGCGAACATTTCTGCTACAGAATGAGACAGAAAGCATGCTCGGAGGAACAATAACAGATCAGACTGGGATGAGTTATTGCTTAAACTAGAAGCTAAATCAGGCACTAGACCTCCGTGAATCCCTCTGAACCTAAACTGAGGTCTCCGGTATATCTAAGTTACACCAAAACGGGTCCTATGCAGCTGTATAGACATCCATGGTACACACCCAGACAAGCCACTGGAAAGAACAACCAGGACGGCGTTCAACACCCGTGCACATTGGACAAGCTCGATGTGCCAAGGAAAAAAATGACCTGTAAGCCAAGAAGCCGGGGGACTGAGCACGACAATATAAGGGATGTTTTAGTAATGTTATCTTGTTTGTTTCTTAATATTTTTTTTAACGCTTTATTAGCTCATTTAGCAAAGTGATAAACGTACTAACTGATATGATGATTGAATATCACATATATTTTATTAACATTTGAAAATTGCAATGAAGAGCAATAAAACTATAAAAATACAAAAAGCGAAAGAAATGTCATACCAATAAATGCGTTTTTCTATTTCAAATCATCTCTGGCTGTGTAGAAATACTGTCAGATAGGACAATACGCCTGTTCCACGTTATTAAACAGCACCTTTTTTGCTAGTTTAAGCTAGAGAATGTATTGGGCTAAGTTGCAACCACATTACATGCCATGCTCCACATACAACTGCATTAAGGTACTAGATATTCCTCGTGGTTTATATTTCCCACTCGTGGTTTATTTTTCCCTTTAGTCTTGCGCTTTCTTTCTTCATTCTCTTCATTTTATGACCCTTCACCTGTATTCTTCCTAAACCCTTTATCTCCCCAGAGTGTGACTACAAGGGAAACCCCCCCCCCCCCCCCCGGCACTAGCCAGACCAGAGGTAGATTGCCCCTTACCCTGGGGTAAGTCACACTTGCATGTGTGTGTGAGTGCCTGACACGAATTGTTCACATTGTGCTGTGTGCTTTGCAGTGGTTTGCCACGTTTTTCACCTCTTATATCTTCTGAACTAATAGTGGCGGATCTATTGATGCATTTATTCTTATCTACTACAGGCCTACCCCACTGTGAACCAACCGTTCAGTTAGGCCATATAAATTTTTATAAATTTTTCACTTTTTGAGCACCCCACGTACTGTGTGTGCTCCGACCCTGACGAATGCCCCTGACCTACCAGCACTGAGTGAGGGCAGAAACATGTTGGTCATCCACTTTTTCTTTTAGACTCCAAGAGACATTACTCTCCAACAAGCCTTTCCCCTTTAGTTTTAGGTTTACCAGCATGCACCTTCATTAAAATTAGCAGAAGCTATTGGCGACATGCTTGGTAATTTTAGTATTCACCCCTTCTGGATCAATGTAACTATCCAGCCAGTTTAATTTCAGCACTCCCTCGGGTTCTATTAACCACGAGGTTGAGTCCGCCCAAGTAGTATCATCTTACTTGGGTGGGGCTAGGTGGTCATATGATGAAGCAAGACACTATTATGTGTGTGAGACCACCTAGTCCGTAAGGGAAATCCCCCATCCCCCTGTAGGCAACACAGCACCCCTTAGCTTGGACATTTTTCCAGCAATGACTTCCCGACCTGAGGATCTACAGTGACCTTACCAACACCACTGAAAAAAGACTGACCTAGTCTGACCTTCAGTTCCTACTACCCCACACCATTAGTGATGATATAATTTCTATAGGGAGGCGGTGTGGGCTAGCAAACACTCCCATTGCTCTCTTTTTGTGTACATATATGACTGCTGTACAGGGTCAAATACAAGCATCAAGTCAATGAGTGATAGGAGAGGAGAGGTAGCTTGTATCTGAACTATTAATGCATGGTTATGTAGTCAGGGCGGCTCCTTCTCAATGGTGAAGGAGTGTCGCCCCACTGGCTGAGACAGCAGCTGAAAAATAAAACAATATTTTAATATCGTTTTACTTTTCAGCTGCTGGCTCAGCCAGCATGTGCGGGGAGGGACACGGCTGGTCAATGGGAGGGGGGAGGTGGAGGAGAGGAGCGAGTGCACTAAGTGTGCATGTCAGTTTGGCCGGCCATCTTAGGCCAGCCAAACTGACATGCACACTTAGGCTTCTCCAGCCCGGCTGTGCAACACAGTCAGGTTTGAGAAACTGCACAGTCCTCAGTGCACTGTCAGAGCGGCAAACGAAGCCGATCGGACCAATCCTGATGCTGCTCTCATGCGATGCATAGCATGAAAGCAGTGCCAGAATTGCATGGGGACTGCTAGGACACCAACACCATTGAGGGAAGAGGATTGACGTGGCCGGCGGCGGCAGCAGCAGAAACAGGTACGTCTTATTCCCCCTCCCACCCCTTGCACTCCCCCACCTGCCCTTCCTCTTGAGATTTGTGGCGGCCACCGCTGGATGTAGGGTTCTTTCATGAAGTGCATCTTCAACTTTTTCCTGAATTGGAGGAGCGTTAGGATGGTCCTGATGAACACGACAATGTTGTTCCAGATCCCAGGTGTATAGATGGAAAAGGCCTACTGCCTTGTTTTTATTTTTTACATTTCTTAGTCTGCAGTTTTATTCTGTACAGGCTGTAAGTGTACCAAAACCCACAAAAGATGGTGAGCTTGTCTGCAAGAGTCACAGCAATAATTGTCATGATGGCTTTGTAAATTATGCCTTGGATTCTGAAGATGATGCAGTCTGAAAAGGGGAACAAAGCAGTGTGAAGTCTTGGAGGCCATGGAGCAGCGTGTTACCACCATCCAGATGAGAGAGTATAAGGGTTTGAACTGCAGTTATAAAGTTACTTTCTGGAAGAAATGGTTTAACTTTCTTTAGCAGAGAGCTGTCACCTGGCAATCTTTATTTACCATGTACACTGTGCCCATTACTTGCTTGTGCTTCTGCTGAGAGTGTTGTGGGTCTTCGCCTCAGGGGGCTCTGAATCCTTAGCTTTTTCTGCTGCACTCAACACTGCCACTTCCACAGTCTTAAATTTGCAAATGTTAGAGTGAGTGAAAGGTCACATTGTTTAGCAAGGGGGTAATTCAGAGCTTTCTGGACCGAGTAACAATTAAATAGTGTCATTCTCTGTTTGGAGTTTTTAGTTCCAGGTAGGGGCAAGACCATATTCTTGGACGTTGCTAGATTTGAATGAATGAATAAATGAAGTGTTTTATAGACCACACAGTTGCTAGTAGAGTTTCCCGGCGCTAGGCAAAGAGCTGCCAAGAAAAGAAGCAACATCAATTAGTCCTTAAACAGATGGTTTTTCAATTGTTTTCGAAATAGTTATTTTTTCTGGAATGTTTCTGAGGGGAAAACGAAGCTTGTTTCAGTATTTGGCTGCTAATACTGAGCAAGCAGAACCACTCCACTTCTTCCTTTTGGTGAGGGGGATGGGCAGACTGAAAGCGTAGTGATCATTGAGGGCAACACACATTTAATCTTTTGTGCAGATATGAGGGTCCAGTGTTATAGAATGCCGAGTGTGCTATAGTCAAATCCTTGAAGATGATCCTTTTCTTTACAAGTAACCAGTGGAGCTGGTTGTGGTACAGGGTTGTTAGAAATGGGGTCTTTGGTTGGCAGTAAGGTTACCCTCTGTCCAAGCAGGGACCTTCACTCTAGTCAGGGTAAATCACACACAATCCAAGTTATCCTATGCCCACCCTCTGGTAGCTTGGCACTGAGCAGTCAGGCTTAACTTCGAAGGCAATGTGTAAAGTATTTGTGAAATAAATCATGCAATAACACAGTATAGCACCACAAAAATACACCACACAGTGTTTAGAAAAATATATAATATATATCTGGTTAAATGCAGGTCAGAAATATCAAGATTTGATAAGTATAAGTTAAAATATCACTTCAGAGAATGATAAAAAGAGTCTTTAGTCTTGACAAAGCAACAAGCGTCTCTTGCAAGCACAAAGTACCTGGTTTGCCTTTAAATCCTCCACAAGGGACTGCAGAGGAGGAGATGTGTGGAAAACAGGGAGGTGTTCGTCGGTGTCTACGGGCGCACACAGACGATGCGTCAATAATTTTCCACGCAGGGAAGGCTTTGCGTCAATTTCCGGCGCACGGACTTAGATCCTCTTTGGGTTGCGGGTTTTCAGACACCCCGGGGATGATGCAGAGAAATCCTGGGCATGCAGGATGAATTCACAGGAGCTGCATCGATCCGGTGGGCAATGTGTGGAAATTGTTGTCGCACAGCAGGTGCTGCGTCGATTCTTCTCACAGGAAGTCGGGCTGCATCGTTCCGGCTCAGCTTTGCGTCGATCCAGTGGGCCGTGCATCGAAGTTTCGGTCGCAACACTGGTGCTGCGTCGATCTCCTCACGGGGAGCCGAGCTGCGTCGTTCCGGTTCGGCGTGCAGTGATTTTCTCACCGCGTTTTTCTCACCGGCTGTGCGTCGTTTCTGGCAGGCTGTGCATCGAATTTTCGCTTCACAAGGAGTTCTTTGCAGGATGAAGTCTTTTTGGTCCTGAGACTTCAAGGAACAGGAGGCAAGCTCTATCCAAGCACTTGGAGAGCACTTCCCAGCAGAGCCAGAGGACAGCCAGGCAGCAGGGCAACAGCAGGGCATCAGTCCTTTGCAGAAAAGCAGTCAGTTGAGTCCTTTAGGCAGCCAGGTAGTTCCTCTTGGCAGGTTGCAGGTTCTGGTTCAGAGTTTCTTCTCCAGTGGTATCTTGTCCAGAAGTGTCTGAGTTAGTAGGGTCAGAGTCCCTGTTTGAAATACCCAAATGTGCCTTTGAAGTGGGGGAGAATTCAAAGAGTGGCTTAGAAATGCACCAGGTCCCCTTTCAGTTCCATCCTGTCTTCTCAGGGGGGTTTGGCAGTCCATTGTGTGAGGGCAGGCCACTGTCCTTTTAAATGTCAGTTTCAGGCCCTCCACCCTCCTAGCCCAGGAAGACCCATTCAGTATGCAGATGTGTGCAGGTGTGACTGAGCATCCTGTGTTTGGGGTTGAGTGAAAAGCACAAGGAATCTGTCAAGTAACCTAGCCAGACGTGGATTGTAAGGCACAGAAAGATTTAAGTGCAGAGAAATGCTCACATTCTAAAAGTGTCATTTCTAAAATAGTAATATTAAATCTAACTTCACCAGTCAGCAGGATTTTGTATTACCATTCTGGCCATACTAAATATGACCTTGTTACTCCTTTCAGATCAGAATCTACCACTCAACCAGTATATGAGGGTAGCCCTAATGTTAGCCTATGAAAGGAGCAGGCCTCACAGCAGTGTAAAAACGGATTTAGGAGTTTTACACTACCAGGACATATAAACTGCACAGGCACATGTCCTGCCTTTTATCTACATAGCACCCTGCCCTATGGGTTACCTAGACCCTACCATAGGGGTGACTTATATTTAGAAAAAAGGGGAGGCTTGGCAAGTACTTTTAAATGCCAAGTCGAAGTGGCAGTGAAACTGCACACACAGGCCTTGCAATGGCAAGCCTGAGGCATGGTTAGAAGGCTACTTATGTGGGTGGCACAATCAGTGCTGCAGGCCCACTAGTGACATTTATTCTACAGGCCCTGGGCACATGTAGAGCACTTTACTTGGGTCTTACAAGTAGATTAAATAAGCCAATTGGGCATGAACCAATGTCACCATGTTTTAAGGGAGAGAGCATATTCACTTTAGCACTGGTTAGCAGTGGTAAAGTGCACAGAGTCCTAAAACCAGCAAACAACTGTGTCCAAAAAGTGAAGGGAGGCAGGCAAAAAGTTAGGGGTGACCACCCTAAGGCTGTCAGGTCTAACAAGGGTGGTCAAAGCTAATTTTGGCAGATTGACTAGAAGGCGAACTGCCATGTTCTGATCTATGGATAGGGTAATCTGGAAGTCCTTTATATAGGACATTAGCATTGTCCAGTCCTGACAGGATTAGTGACTGTACCACTGTTTTCTGGGTATCCCATGGCAGGAATTTGAGAAATGTCCTCAGCATCCTTACAATCCAGCACGCAGCATTAACCACAGTTGCAATCTAAGATTTAAATGATAGACGAGTGTCACAAAGAACCCTTAAGTTCCTGGCCAGCTCAGTAGGAGGCGGAGGTGTAGTACAACTGGCTGGCCATGCCCCTATCTATCCGTGCAGAGGATCAAGTCTGAAAAGAAGGATCTCCCTTTTTTCAGGATTGCATTGTAAGGAATTAGTTTTGAGCCATCCCATTCATACTGCTGTCAGACAGGCTGCAAATTAGCCTTTGGATGAGGACCGCTGTTTCTCCTTGGTCTAGGATGATTTGAATGATCTGAATGTCATCGGTGCTGGGAAAAGTGCTGTTTTGGTGCTTTGGTTCTTTCTGAATTCTGATTGAGTGTTGTCTAGAAGATAGTGAAGTTCGAGGTGGGATGTGAGTTGCTTGTTGATGGCCTTCTTAATCACTTTGGCTGGATAGGGAAGTAGGGAGATGGGTCGGAAGTTGAACAGGTCAACTGTGGGCTTCTTGAGGAGGGCATTGATTGCTGCAAATTTCCATTCACCAGAGAAAGTGGTGGATGGTGTGGAGATGTTGAGGATGTGGGTCAGGGTGATGCTGATTGGTGATGTTCCCAGGCTGTAGAAGTGGTGGGAGCATGGGTCTGTTGGGGCCCCTGAGTGGATGGTGTGCATGACTGCGCTGTGTCGTTTCTGGTGAGGGTTGTCTATTTGGTCACTTGGCTGTCTTGGTTGGTGGTGAGTAGATTAGCAACAAGCTCTCTGGGATTTGGTTGGTATGCAAAGTTGCTGTAGATGGTTGCAATTTTGCTGTAGACGAAATTGGATAGGTTGTCACAGAGTTGCTGGGAGGCAGCAATGTTGGTGACAATGGCTGAGGGTGAGGTGAAATTCTTAACGATCGAGAAGATCTCCTTGCAGCTGTTGGAACTTCCCTCAATGCAGTCAACTAGTGCTTTTATTTTGGTGTCTCTTATTTGCTGGTGATAACATCTGAGTGCAGCTTTTTAGGTAGTTCTGGCTGTGGTGTTGTGGCTGGCTTTCCAATTCCTTTTTAGCTACTTACAGTGTCGTTTGGTGTCTTGGAGGTCTTCTGTGTGCCAGCTGGCCTGCTTGTGTGATCAACTATGCTTGTTGGGTTGATGGGTGTGAGGGAGTCTATGCATTTCTTGATCTAGTTGTTGATCTCCTTGTTGAGGTTGTGTGAGGGTGTTGAGTCAGTCTGCTTCTGTGATTTTGTCCCAGCTGTGGCTTGGGATGCTGAACCTGATAGGGATGTTGACTTGAGGTGTGTTGATTTGGTAGTGGATGATAGATTGGTCGGGTCACATGAGCTGTGTGATGGAGTTGTATTTGATGCTGTCGCTTGTGGTGAACATAGGGTCCAGTGTGTGTCCTGTGGTGTGTGTTGGTTCTGATGAGTCCAATGTTGCTCAAGCTTTCAAGGACTACTGTGGAGCAGGGGTCATTTCAGACTTCCAGATGAAAGTTGAAGTCACAGAGGAGAATGTAGACTCTGGAGTCGATGGTGAGCAGAGCAACAAAGTTGGTGATTGTTGGAAAATGGGTTATTGGTAAGGGCAGGTAGGTACCTACACTTAGCAATAGGCCACTAACCTCCACTAAGGTCCAGTTAGGTCTCAGTAAATTAACCCCAGCTCAACCCTTGGTCGCTTGGCAACGAGCGTCAAGGCTTAACTTAGGAGACAGAGTGTAAAGCATTCAAATATCACAAAACAGTAATTAAATAAAACACAGGAAACAGTTTAAAAATCCAAAACCAATTTATAAAAATAGATTATATTTCTATCTTTAAAATGACACCAAAACGAATAAAATCGGATAAGGGGAACCGGAGATATGAATTTTTAAAGAATAATTTTTTTTTTAGCGCCTAGAAACAAAAAGCGCCAATCAGGTCATCTGGTTGCACCTCGACCGGGGCAAAGTCAAAGTTTCAGGCCGACCGCGATGGAGCCCTGCTCGGCTACAGGCCGCGGGAGGCCTCGGTTAAAATGTTACCTTCACACTTAGTCTTTTTTTCGAAGATTTTCTTCAGCGGGACGAACCTGCCAGTCCAATCTGACCACCTGGAGCCCTTCTCTGGATACGCGATGCTGGAATCCTCAGTGGAGATTTTTACCTTCGGACTTAGTCGTTTTTTCGAGGTGAAAATCCTTCGACCGGGGTAAACCTGGATCTTGATCCGACGTCCATGGAGCCCTTCTCGGATACGCTGGCTGGGAGGTCCCGGTCAACTTTTTACCTTCGGACTTAGTCTCTTTTTCTGAGATTTTCTTTACCGGACGAACCAGCAAATCAGGCCGGGTCGTGGTTGAGGCAAGCCGGCTAGAGTTGCAGCGGCGGGTCGGTCCCTCTATGGAGCTCTTTTACAAAAGTTGTCCAAACTTCTCCAAACTTCTGGGGCTTCTCCCAGATGTCCTTTTAAGGTTCTTTTGGGGTCCACAGCTCACCCCGAGGGTCCAGAAGTTCTGAGATGGTCCTTGGGGGGTGCGGACTACAACTCCCAGAATGCACCTGGCACAAACTCCTTTTTGGCCACTGGACAGTGGTCAGCTGGTCGCTTTCTTCAGGAGTTAGTGCAGGGGACTCTGGATACCAATTTTTCACCTGTAGCAAACAGGGAGTCCCTCCTTGAACCAGTTGAATCCAGGCAAAGTCCTTCTTGTGGTGAAGCCCAAGTGTGCAGCTGGTGCAGTCCTTCTGAGTGCAGGTTCCAGGTGCAGGCCAGGGATCCAGCAGGGCAGTCCTTCTTCTCCTTTGGTTCTTCCTTGTTGGAATCTGATGGGGATCTGAGGTGTGGGTGCAGGTCTGCCAGTTTTATCCTTGCTCCTGGGTGAAAAGCAGGGGGTTCCTGGTTCTCCAATCAGGTGAGGGTCCTTCCCCCTGTGATGACCACTTCCTGGGAAGTGTGGCAAAAATCAATCCCAGGAGGCAACATTCTCTAAAAATCCATCATGGCTGAATATGATTTTTGGAGGTTTCATCTGGCTGAGCCCACCCACTGGTGTGGCTAAAAATCATAAACACACCCCTTTCCTGCCCTCTCCTAATCTAATCAAGGGGGCACCTGGTTGTCTGGGGTTGCAGGATGTGGGGGTGTTGTTGATTGCTCCAAATGTCCTTCTCTGCCTTTGAAGACCAGTTTGGCAGCCCTACCCCTTCCTGCCTCACCATCTGCTGAGGGGAGATTCCCTCCCACAGGCACATTCCTTTGTGTGAAGCCAGGCAACTTCACACCTCATCAAGGCAGCTTGGCCAAGCTACTAGAGCACGGCAGCAAAAACAATGCAGGGCTGAAATGGGCAACTTTTCAGGTAAAGTTTAAAACTCTTTACCTTAACAAGTTATATTAAATCCAACAACTGGAAGTTGTGGGATTTATTACAACAATTAATTTGATACCAAATTCTTGGTATGCATCATTTAAGGAGACTTTAAAAATTAAAATAAAGTCTCCCCATTCTAGCCTATGATATGAATTTATTCACAGATGTAGAAATCTCATATTGAATCTGGAAGATGTCTAGTACTTGAATACTCCTGACCAAAGCTGTCACGGCAGCCTTGGCTCTTGTGGAATGTGCCACCAGACCTTATGAGGGCTCCTTCTTGGCCAGGAAATAACATTATTTTATGCACAGGGTGTTTCACCTGAACAAGGGTAATTTCTGCACAGCTCTTCCCTTCTTAGCACCGGTAAAGTCCCCAAAAAGATAATCACCTGCTTGATACTCCATAGTGTGCTTGTTGTTAAAAATTTGAGCTCTTTTTGGATCCAGCCAGAGAAGTCTCTCCTACTCCTTAGATTGATACCAAACTTTTGGTTTGGTAGAAATGAAGCCCAAGCTTGCAGCACCAAATTGTCAAGAAAGAAGACAGTGTACAGGGGATTACACTGGCTGAGCTGTAGCTCACTGATAAGGTGCCCAGAAGTAACTGGAATGAGAAGCAAAGTTCTGATATTTAACAGCCACAGGGAACAGCAGTGCAAAGGATGAAAGCCATGCACATCAGGAACGCAAGGACCAAGTGAAGGTCCCATTGAGTCATAATAAATGGTGCCAATCGAAAAATGTACATTAGCCCTTTTACAAAGTGCATCACATGACATGTGGATACATGACATCTGCTTTCCTGCAGTCACAGCACACTCTGAAGCCTGTTACATTTGTGGGCAATATTTCCATAGCAGACTGTCTTTTGCTGAAAAAATGCAATTTTGGCATCTGTAAAAACACAATATAGTGAGAAGCAGAGCTCTGGAAACTGATATTAGCGCATGAGGACAGCACCCATATTCACCTCTGAACTTTAATTCCAGAGGCAGTGGAAAGTCGTTGTGGAGTCTGAACGTGCTACCTGCTGCCACGCAGGGGCGAATGTAGTGAAAAAGTCTGACTTCAGTATGGCGTCTATAACTATTCAAAAGGTGAGGAATCTGCAATTAGAAGTGTCCATCAGCTATATTACAGGTGTACAGAGTATTCCAGTGCACATCTGAGCCTGCAAAGTTGCAGCAGCTGAAGCATGGGGAGCCATGCAATGACCAGGCGGCAGTTCGCAAAAGAGGCAGCGGCAAGCACTGGAAAAATCCAACATACAGGAGTAACAAACCCTGATGGCAGACCACTTGAACACCTAAAGAGAGATCCCACAGAATGCTTCCATACAGGAGGTAGGGTTACTATTGGTTCAGAGGCAGAAAGAATAACATCTCAAGTTGATGAATTCAGTGGTCAAACTAAGATATACTTGTCAACACCGGAATTCAGAATGCAACACTTTGAAGGCTGGAATGCAGAAGATCAGTAACAAGGAGGATGATGAGAAAGCTATAACCAGCACAGCCGCTCATCATCACTTGTGAAATAACGAAGAGTTGAGGTAAATTTACTAAACATTTATTACATATTTTTAGGGCATAGCCAAAGTTCGGGTCCAGCTTCCAAAATAACAGCTGGGCTCAAAGAGGAGATAGCATACTATATAAGGATATATAAGGACCAATGTGTGAAGGAATAAAACCACCTGAAAGGGCAGAGATAGAAAAGAGAGGGAAGCAGACTGTACCAAATGTAAAAGGTCGGTGGATGTAACATGACATATTACAACAGCAATCTTTTGAGCTTACATTGTTTGTCAGCTTATTCCCTTTAGAGAGGTGATTGTATCCTCTTCCAAGCCATTGACATACTATGCCTTGATGAGTTGGTGCCAGAGGGCTTTGCTAGACATAGGGGGTTATTCTAACTTTGGAGGAGTGTTAATCCGTCCCAAAAGTGACGGTAAAGTGACAGATATACCACCAGCCGTATTACAAGTTCCATAGGATATAATGGACTCGTAATACGGCTGGTGGTAAATCCGTCACTTTTCCGTCACTTTTGGGACGGATTAACACCTCCTCCAAAGTTAGAATAACCCCCATAATGTTGATCAGTCTGATTGGAGATGAGTCACACTATTTCCTCAGTGATAAATTATGCTTTCCATGTTATTCATTGCCCGGCCAGCTATTGTACTGGTGGCCTTGATTGATTTGGTGATTGTATACCTCTTTGGGCCAGATTTATACTTTTTGACGCAAAACTAACAGTTTTTCCTCAAAAAGTTTAGCGCTGGCTACCACAGGGATGTTGCTGCCATACTCATTAATCAGCAGCTCCTACTTGCTGCAGTGATGCCATATGTAGTTCCACAGATGGCAGCTGCCTGGAATTTGGTGTCCACTTCTCCAACCACTGAAGTGTGTGTGGCCCCCTCAAACCCACCAGCACCACCATCAAGGGCAGAGGAGACGACACACACATCAGAGGATGAAGATGTGGAACCGATCATCTTCACCCGTAGGAGTACCCGGTAGCACCAGCCCATGCCACATGGGCACTGATTTTCCTTTGTCTGTGCTTGACAACATGCCAGTGTTGCTTCAGTTGGTGACATGCACTCTTCACTGACACATTGTTAACCTTTCCACTGTGGACTACAATTGTCTCTCACTACTCAATTGCCAATTCATGTTCCTCTGCACTGAACAACACATCACCTCAGCATGTCCAATGACATGTCCCTCAACCTTGCACTTGTGTTGCATCACAATAGAATGCTTTACACTAATGGGGTCACAGACCTGGACTATGTAAATATTGCATTACAGCACTTTAAAATAAACGGCACCTACACACCCACTTTGTCTCTGTGTAATGTGACACATCTACTTTGCTGGAGATTTGTGATGCGTGTAACATGTCCATGGTCACAGAGTGTCAATACCAGAGTGCAGAAATAATGTGGGCAGATATCTATGCACAAGGTATCTACAAGATGAAAGTCAATGCTGGCCACATCCCCTACAAGCAAGTCACTGTGTATGTGACATTTGCTTTAAAACATACATGCCTCACCCACAACATACAGCAGGAATGGCTGTGTAAGAATGCTCGGCCAATAACATCAGCTGGAATACAAGTAAAACACATTGGCGTGAAATCTGTATACTTGACCTCATCTGAAATTGGCACTACTCAGTTTAGCAGTGTTCACATGAACTTCAGGCTGCAGGCAGACATCCCACAGTGCCCAACATCATGACACAGGATCAAAACAATTATAGCTTAAAAAGCACACCTACCTGTACAATACATGGGAACCATAATCACGTTGAGTGGTGGGTACAATGGATGGCAGATGCATTGAGATTTAGATTCGTTGTAGCTGCCAATGTGACAGTTCAGTTGGAAGTGGGAATTAACATGTCAAAAGAGGGATGTGGATGCAGGACGGAATTCACAGGCCAACAGACAATTGGCACTGTACACTCATGCAAAGACCCTGAGCCCTAAGAATATGACACATGCAGTAAGGGAATACCTTAATTTTTAATAACTATGTACGGAACAGAACTTAAAACTATGCAACACACCTATACTAACCTAATCTATCCTAACTATACATTACCCACAACTGACCCTAACTACCCTATTCTAAGCTTACTTACCACATTTAACAACACACTCTAAACATTTGCCCCCTGCTCTCCTTATATGACGAGACACATGCAGGACAACATATACTAACCTAAACATATACTACCTACTACTAAACAAATATATATTTTCTTGTATTTTAACGTTTTTTTTTTTAAACACAAAAGCCCCAACATTAACCGACACCCACCCACCCACAAACTAACATGTAATAATATAAAAAAACACCCCAAAACCTACTTAACTATCTAAACAACTACCCTACTCTCACCTATCACTAAACCCCTTAATCCCACTACAAAACAGGATGAGTAACGAGGGAGGGGACTGAATTAGGGGTGAGGGGAGGCAAGAGTTCACAGGTTGGCCTTCCTCAGTGTCTTTTTAATTGCCTTCAGTCTCTGTGTGTTTTTTCCACATCCTTCTGAATGGTGTCAAGCTTTTTTAACACCTTCTTCATGTCCCTCTGGAGATCAGCAATTGCGGCCATGTCCATTGCAGCAGGTGTGGTGGTCTGTGTTGCAGAGGTTGATGGTGCAGCAGGTGTGGTGGTCTGTGGTGCATAGGATGATGGTACAGCAGGTGGGGCAGATGTGATGGTGGCTGCTGTGGTACTGTGTGTAGTTGTGGTGGTCGCTACAACCTTTGTGGCCAATGCCAGTCCCTCTTGGCCGAAAGCCCACCATTCCCCTGTGGCTCGCTCTCTTTGATAGCGCCTTGCCATCTTTTGGTACCCAGACTACACATCCAAGATGTGTCGGTATCTCTCTGCCCACTTCTGGAAAGGCCTGATTTCCGCTACATCCATGTTGGCAGCTGTAAAAATGGGACAGGCAAACATCAGTGTCATCATTGTGTGATGCATGTACAGATGATAATCAAACACTGTGTCAATTTGCACATGCAGTCCAAATCACAGTCCAGATAATACAATGTCCCTGATGAATGTAATGGCAACGCTGCCTACCTGTCATGTCTTTTACACCACAGCAAAGCACAACAAGAGTTGGAACAAATAAAGTGATCTGTGCATTGATGTACTGTAATGTGTCACAATGCAAAGGCAGCAACTACTTCACATGGGCCAGGCCGACAAATCTTTATCATCTGAGTCAACTTCAAAGCACACAAGATCAGTGACTTGTAGATGTAATTGGCAGGATGGTGTGCAGTTGCTAATCATAAGGGGTCAGTGTTGTTTGGGACACATGCATGCTTGAATGAGATGACTGTCATCTACACTGTGACCATCACATCTACCTACATATATGTTGTTCCCCTACCCTTGTGCCTCAGGGGGGATGGGCATGCAATACATCATCACAACTGTTGAGGACAACCACAAAGGCATGTCCACTTGTACATGGATTTAGTGAGTGGAACACATGTGAGGAGGCCTGCCAACAAGGAATAATTCACATCATTCACATCTACATTCATGTGTCCAGTTGTGGACAACCATCAACACCTGATCTGCCAACACAAATCACAAAACACCCACATTGATGCCACCACACATCTGGCCTTGACCTGCATGCACGCCTATTGCATACCACATAAGTGTCACATAAATGGAGTACAACTTATGGGGCTAGATGCTGGGTGACAGTTACCCATACAGTCCTACATGTACATTGCAATACAGGGATGCACAACTTTGTGTGGAAAACTGATGCATCACTGTGTTGTGAGAATGACGGTATGACCCAGTGCCAATATACTGAAACTGGAGCACTTCCAAGTCACATGTGGGCCTACATGTGGCTAGTAATCACCTTGTTCACACGCTGCTGCCTATTGAGCAGCACAAGACTCCCAAGATATGACTCTCTGTCTGTGAATGTCTAACCCTTGCATGGCACACTATGTCAACATCCAGTCAAGTAATATATTAGATCACGTGCCAGCTCATCATGTCTTGCAATGAGTGCAACATACAAGAGTCACACACACAACAGCTGCAATCACTACAAAGGACAGACATTATCACACTTACTGGATACGTCTGGGTCCTGAAATCGAGCCACTTCCCCGATGGTATAGGGGGCAGGTCCACCTGTAAGACATGGAAAGGAAATATATGCTCAATGTCAGATCACTGTACAAACGTGTGGACAACATGTCACAGTGTGTAACATTTTACATGAGTGAGCTGGTGATCCTGCATGTAGACAGTCCAACAGACATACCACTGCAAACTCACATTGACACTGACACTCCAGTGAGTGATAGTCACATATCTGCACACATTCACTGGGCCTAACAATCATGTGGTGCTAAACCAGACTACAACCATTTGTGGCTAATCCATTTCAGATGGTACTCCATGTCATGATTTGTATTACGGTGACAATTTCAATGGCACTTCCCTGGTGCACTGCAATACAAGTGACTCAGGTATTGTGGCTTGTGCACCAAGGGACACTGAGTTACTGTGTGATGGACATGTGGCTCCATTTTCAATCTGCAATTATCATGCATTCAGTGGTCCATGACAGATGTGGTACAGTTGTATGTAGGTAACAAATGCCCTATTGGCAGTGTCCCCTAAGCCATGTATGCCCCCTTTGCCAACATAATGGCAGGGATCATGTGTGTGTAATGATGACAATGTAGTGCTAAACATGGACTGCCCACTTTGTTGTCCTGATACAGTGAAATGTGGTATGTTGACAGTGACTTACCTGATCATCATTGACAGCATGCACGGGCACAGGTGTTGCCATTGCACCTGAAATGTGTGACTAAGGGGCCACAGGTACGAAGATCACATTTTGTGAGTCACTCGCAACTTGTGATTAGGATAAACTGATCTACTACACTGTCAATTACACTGTTTGCAAATCACAAATGGGGTAGCAAATGACTTACCTCATGAATTTTAATGAGGTAGGTCTTATTTTGCAAACCCCTTGGGAATGGCGGCACTCATAGGGATTCTGGCCTGCTGGGCTCAGCAGACCACCATGTCTCTAACTGCTTTCAAATAAAGATGTATTTTATTTTTTAAAATGCAGCCTTATTTCATTAAGGGTAAACAGAAAGCATGTCAAAAACATATATTATAACGTTTAAACAATTTTTTGGCATGCATTCACAAAGGGGAAGGTATCCCACAGGGACCCCTTCCTTTTTGCGAATGGGTTAGCACCAACTAGAAACTGGTGGTAACTGCAACTGTTTTGTGACGGCATTCGCGGTCACCAAACAATCAATCAGTGGACTACGACTCACAAATAGGAAGGGAACGCCCCTTCCTAAATGCCACTAGCAAACCCTGTTTTGTGATTCGGCAATGTGATTGCAGAATGGCAAAATTGGGTATATGCATTGGAATAAACATTTTGTCTTGACGAAAACACACAAATTCTGAAAACTAGGCCGGTTGTGACAGTTAAAAATAGCTTGGTACATGTGGCCCTACGTTATAGTCGTACATGACTCAACAAACCTCAGGACTGCATTGTTAACATGTAGAGACATGTGGACTCCATCTCAGTACTGGGACACTAACACTTTGTTCTCCTTGCATTCAACATGGCCACAAACACTGCATGCAGCACGTAAAGACATCTGCTACTGTCACTCAGGAGCATTCTACTGTGCACATTTGTCAATGTGATACTCACCAACAGGGCCACCGATCACCACACCCAGGTGGTCCAGCAGATCCTGCTCTCTAGCCGCCAGGTCAGCCCAGCGATGCTTTAGCTGGTGCTCATTCCTGCTCGTATAGTAGACTCTTTTGAGGTGGTAGAGCACTTGCCCCACCGCAGCCGCCTTGCCTCTGTGTGATACCCTTATATCACACGACCACCCACCTCTAGCATCAAGGGAAGGAAGTGGCACACCAGTCATACAAAGCCCCCAAGCTCCTCCTCCCCCATGCGGGTCAGCCTCGCCCTTCCCGACATGTCCTTGCACAACAAATCAAAAATGAAAATGTGTAAAAAAAGAAGGAAAAAAATGTTAAAAAAGGAAACTTAGAGCCCAAACCTAAGAACCCCAACTAACCCAACTAATCTAACCCCCAGACAAAAGCACATACACAGTTATAATAAACAAACGGAATTCACAAACTACATAAGAGAGACACCACAAGATACAAGAAACGCAATTGAGACACCAGCAACACCGAGACACAGCCACACAGTCAAGAAAAAGCACAGACTGTAAAGTGAAAGTAAAAGTACACCCCCTGAACCATGCCTGTAAACAGGATTTCCTATTACATCACTTCCTACCCCTTTGCGGCCCGTTTTCCATCATGCGTGTATTTTTTGGATGCATATAATGTTTGCGTGAATATTTTTGACGCATAACCTACATTGGCTGCAAAATATGACGCATTACCTGTAGACTTAAATTTCAATGGATATCCCCATGCGTGTGGTGCGCAGGTGGAGTTCACGCTAAGGGCCCATATATGGTTAGTTAGCGTTTGCGTGATTTTCCAACGCTTTGCGTCCACATTTTTGACTCAATCTGTGATTGCGTGATTTTCAAATATTTAACATGCATGCACCCTGTGTCAACATATGAAGATAGGATGGTATGGCCTGCAGTGTGTGGCATATTGGTTGGCCACATGTGGTAGAGCATACAACTGTGTGTCTTGGGTGTGAATGATCTGTAACAACAATATGTGTGTTTCTGAAGGAACGTCATGCAATACATTGGACATAATGCTAATGTATGAATGTGTTCCAAATGGGTATCTACATCTGATGGCAATCACTGATCTACATCACAAAATAAAATGATGGACGGAGTGCTGAAACTTTTCAACCGCTCACCCCCAGTCACAGATCTGGGTTTAATCCATCAATTCTTTTGCTCACCATGCCACCCCAGTTTGGACCCAGCCACATGCAAATCATTCTTGACCCTGCTCCCAATGGGAACAGTCCAGCCCGAACTGCCAGGCCAGGTTCTCTCTGGACCGGAAACAAGCATTCTGGGACCGGTTTCAGGGTATTATCCTTCATCAGCCAGGCTAGCTTGAATCCAATGGCACAGTGAGCAAGGGATCCACGTCTGGGCATATCCTTGCCACTTAAGGTGCACAAGGCAACATCACAAAATAAAATGATGGACGGAGTGCTGAAACTTTTCTACCACTCACCCCCAGTCACAGATCTGGGTTTAATCCGTCAATTATTTTGCTCACTATGCCACCCCAGTTTGGAACCAGCCATTTGCAAATCAGTCATGACCCTGATGGATGGATTAAACCCAGATCTGTGACTGGGGGTGAGTGTTGCATTGTTCAGCACTCCGTCCATCATCCTTTTGTGTTGCTAAATCACTGATCTACAACAGTCATGATATGTGTTTGTAATATATGTTGACTCATGTGATGTGTGTAGTTGACTTTGGGTACATTACATTTCACACGACAAACAAAAATCAGGGATGATTGAGAATGGCTGATGAGTGCTATGTAGGATATGTTATCCCTCATGTGTCATTAATTGTTGGTTACGACTTCATGGTGACTTGTGTGTGAACTACACAAATGTCGAACATGTGTACATGTTTGGTACGTACTGTGTTTGAGACACCCTGCCTTACTTCCACCCATAAAATGTTTGGCACACGTCAGTTTGACTCATAACAATTACCTATGTTACTTATGTTGCTGTGGTGGACCTGCGGTCCTGGCTGCATGTGTTCACATATTTTCAGATGTGCATTCCACAGAAGTGTCCAGTTCAAGTGTGTGGGCATGTGTACCTTGTGTCAGGATTGGGCTCCATGGTGTTACAGGTTCGGGCGGGTCTAGTCAGGACTCTGTCATGGGCACCCCTTGACTTCACAGAGTATCTCGCAAGGAGGTAGTGTACCACAGCAGAAGAGCAGCTGAAGGCATACAAGGGGAAAGGCCAGCTATGGTAAGGTAGAGAAAACAGAAATGTGAAGGCAGAGCAACCTTAATGTGAACAAATATGAAACGGGTCAGTAATGGACAAACACGCTGGGGTTATCACTAAGGTTGTACACAGGGTATGGCTCAAAACTTTCCACAGCAACAGGGAACGTCAGTGCCTCCGAGCAGATTAATCTTACAGATAGTCTCCACGCAAGCCCCATAGAAAGAAGGCAGCAGAAGTGATTCTGAGTCTGGACCCTTAGGGCACAAACAAGGATTGTACTTACATACACTAGACTAGCCCTTGTGGGTCCGGCTGGAGATACAGTGGCGATTCCTGGAATACAGCCATAGCACACTGTCTCTGTTAGGCACTAAAGACTACATGCAACACTAGACAAAGGATGGTGGCTGGATTTGCCTCCTGGAAACCAGGTGCCAACCCAAGTACAAAGGGAAACACTTCTACACTGGTGAGGACTGATAGGAAACTTACCAGACACGATAACCTAAGTGGAAACAGAAAGCGAAGTAATCAACTAAGACGGGGAACAGGCTCAGGCTGACGCAAAGGCTGGAACAGGTCTGGGAAACAGAAAGCAGGCCGGCAGAAACAAACATGCACAAGGCTGAGAAACAGGGAGCAGACTCTGACTGGACAAGCAGGAATAGGACTGGGTAAACAGAGAGCAGGTTCAGGCTGAATCAGGACTGTAACACAATCCAACAAGTGGTCTGGAACACAAAGGAATCGTACTCCAATGCACGACGAGGAGCTTCAGGGAATGGCAGCTCATAAGCAGTTCCAGGCAGCAGCAAGGCCAGGGTAGAGTCATGGGGCTGGGCTGCACAAGAGAGGTCACAGGTGTGTGCAGCTTCAGTCTCTCACAAGTCCTGGAGGAGAGAATCCAGTATAAAGGGACAACCGGACTTTTCCCATAGGAAGCAACGGACAGAAGATTATAGGTCAGGCAGTTCATTATGGGACCTGAAGTCCATGCAAGCTAATGTAGTTCTTCTATAGCATGCCATATGGAAAAGGGAAGCAAACGGGAGTCAGAAAGGGACTCTGGGTGAGTGTTAATGATGATTCCCAGGGTACAGATAGTCAGTTTACAGCACCCCCTAGAGATGGGAGGGCAGAGACTTAACACATGGCAGTGGGAAGCCTTATTTCCAGGGATGGACTGGGCAGGGCATGAATTGTGAACATTGCTTGTCATGCCTGGGACACTCATGTTATCTATTTTCACAAATGATGCCCCCTTTGTCACACAAGCTCCTTACAGAGATTGCAAACATCACACTTACTAATGTCAGGGGTCTGTTCATACATTCCTGTTTCCACTGATATTTCACATCCACTGCCTCATGTATGGGGCTCTTATTTACCTTATGATTGGAGATGTCATAGTTGTGTGTCATGTGCTACAGTAGACCATGTTGGCAACGTGGATGTGAGTCATATGTTGTGGTCCATTGATTTTGTCCTTCATATGTGAAATTCAAAAGATGAGTATTTTTATATGTGTGTGATGTTTGCTGTACAATCATACGCAACACATGCGATGTTGCATCAGAAGTAACCAGAGTTGTCTTTGTAACATGCTCCCTGAGGCAATACTCACATTCCCAAGGAACATGTGATGGAGACAGAAGAAACCAGAGCAGGATTGTGTGATCAAGTAAGGTGTTTATTTACATATGTTAACAAGGTGTGTAGAGTGACTATTGGTTGAAAACGTTTTGTACAATTAGCTGTCTGTGGTGCATTCCAGCAGCTGTGTTTTGCAGTTCCCCCTCATTTTCCGTGGCACCATCCTCCTCCTCCTCCTCCTCCTCAGGCATTTCTTGCTCTGGCTCATATAGAGGGATGTCCCTCCTCACATAAATGTTGTGCAGGATAGCACAGGTAAGTATAATTTTTCACACAATGTGTGAGGCATATAGGAGGCTGCCTCCTGTGATGTCCAGGCACCCGAATATGGACTTCAGAATGCCAAAGGTCCTTTCCATAATGGTGTGTGTCCTCCGATGTGCCTCATTAGAGGCACGCTCTGCTGCTGTGCTTGGGTTGGGGAATGGGGTCATGATCCATGGCTGGATCTTGTAACCCTGATCCACTGCAAAAGATAATAGGAGTGAGTATTTTGTTAGTGCTTGCAACAGGAATGTCATGTAGCATGGCAGTTGATATCTTGTGTCGTCTGTGACTCATATGTGTTGGTGGTATTGTGTGAGATCCTGGGATTCTGTGAGATTTTTCTGCAGTGGGTTGTTTGACTTGACAACCTGTGTTTGGCTCATTGACCTGGGATCTATGGTTTTGTTTCCAAACTGTTGGTCAGCATGTGTGTACCATGCGTTGTGCAGTGTCCAACATGTTTTAGTGTGCTTTCACTGGAGGGGATGTGATCCTTCCACACACACAATAGATTCAGATGTGGTGGTAACATGGTTGCACTACATGGCCTGGACATCCCATCCATTTCGACATATGTCATTATAGATGAAATGCAACAGTGAGGCCCTTTGATTTGGCTAGATGACAATGCACAACACATCTCCATAAGTTGGCAGCACTGAGGTGTTCAGTATTGACAATGCACAATTGTCCCATGTGTGACTTGGTTCTAGGCAAAATGTTGTTGTTCCCTCTGCCAGTGGCTCATGTGCAACCGTGCACCTACACTACCAAACTTGCTCCAGGTAACCTGGCTAACTGCCTTGTGGAGGTGGATGTATCTGTGCAGGAAGGGCCATCTCCCTGTACATATGCTATTTGGATGGACAATTGGCTCTTTCAGTGTGTGCAGCAGTGTGCAGTTTGCATTAGTGTCACATCAATATGTGTTCACAGCACCGTCCACTTCCTTATTGCTACCTGGCAACGGCGCCCCAGGAGTGATGTATGATGTTGGGACTGCATCAGTATTTCCGTGTCACCTAAATGTGAGTCAGCATCATCATGCTATGTGTCTCATGGTGTTAGACCTGCTGCAACACACATTGCATACCCCTTCCACACTACATACTGCTTGGGAGGGTGTCAGATTGACTATGTGGCCTATTGTAATTCGAAATGGTTCATCTTCCAAGTTGTACTTCCAGTGCATGTCATTGTCACTGTTGGCTTTGACATTGGTCCCTTGTTGCTCTAGAGTGGCAGCTAATGTTTGTGGCAGCCGTCATTTGTCCAGAGTTGTGTATCCCATTGTGTCAGGGTGTACAATATAACTATCCAGTCAATGTAGTGGTGTATGTTTTGTGTGTCGTACAGGGTTGTTGTGCTGTGTGTATATTGCTAGGTTCATGGACTTACCCACAAGAAGGCCATTGCCATATTGTCCATCCTGGAAGTGCTGATTGATCGTGCTGTGTTGGAATATGAATGAATCATGGACACTCCCAGGATACTTGGCCAAGATGTTAGTGAACAATCCCTGGTGGTCAACTATGGCCTGCACATTGATGGAATGCATGTGCTTTCTGTTCCGGAATAGGTGCTCTGTTGCTGCAGGTGGTACGAACCAGACATGGGTGCAGTCAATTGCACCGAGCACATGCGGGAAGCCATGGATTTGGTAAAAGCCCTGTTTTATCTCCTGCTGCTTCTGCTGGGTGTTGGGGAAGCTGATGTGGCAGGGTGTGAGGGAGATTATGGCATCTAAGACCTTGGGCAGGAAGGCCGAGAATGAGGGCTGTGATACCCCAGCAACCAGGCACCCGTTGTCTGGAAGAAGCCACTTGCCAACATATGCAGGATAGCTAGCAGTTTGGTCACCAGTGGTATGCTGTGTGGTGTCTGCAGGTTAGCTGTTAGTTGTGGCTCAATTTGGCGCAGCAGCTGCTGTATGGCTTCCCAGTTCAGTCGATACCTCCGGATGATATCCTGTTCCCTGAGGCCATGGAGGGTTGTCCTGTTCCTGAAGACCCTCTCCTGCCTTCTGCGTTGCCTTTGTGGGCCACATTGGGGTGGTGGTGGCTACTGCTGTTGGTCCTGTGCTCGGAGTCTTCTTGCAAGCTGTATCAGTAGCACCTCCATGTTGTCCTGTTGGTCTGTGATGTTGCTTGTGTGTGTTTTCCTTACGTAGTGGTGTGTTTGACTCATTTTAACGTCTGCCCTGACCCATGCGTTAAATTTTGATGCAAATCGAGTTTAGCTTCATTTTTCGGGTCCACCTCCCACCTGTGCGTCATTTTTGCCTGTTGGATAAATATGGCACTAAGGTGTTCGAGTAATTTTTTGGGTGGTGACGCCTACCTTGCATCTCATTGACCAAAGGCGGTTTCACGCATCCTTAAAATGGCGTTAACCATATTTTTGACGCTAGACGGGTCTAGTGTCAAGATATAAATATGGAGTTAAGTTTGCGCTGGATTATCATTTAATACAAAATACGCTAATCTGGCACAAACAGAGTATGAATATGCCCCTTTGTTTCTACACTACACCCTTAATAAATACTTCATTTTGATTCCTATGTAAAATTGTCTTGAGGCTAGCCCATGATCTACTTCTACATCCTTTCTCAGGATCACAGTACAGTACTTCATCTTATAAGTGAAATATCCTACGAGTGTTTTTTGTCAGGTTCCTCTATTCTTTGGTTCTGACCCTGTTCCTATTCCTATGGCCAAATCTGATGTTTGCTCTGACCAAATTAGGTTTACACACGAACACACATGCACATGTGTCACACTGAGTTCTGCCCCAATTGTTTGCCCGTATTTTTTGCTTTTGTGATCACCTGGTCTTTGTACTTTTTACTGTGGGTGTGACTCACTACCGGTGTCCCACCCACAGTAATCACATGGTATCTGGACTGCAAGTGTTTACAGCCAGTGTCTGCCTTTTAAGATAAGGCCGCTGCGATGCAGTCAGGGTAGGAGGCACTTGTCTGGTTACACTTGAACATGGATGCAAACGCAGGTGCACACATGTGCTGGCTGTGCATTGGAGACTACTGTTGTGCGCAGTCCAGTAACAGCGCACAGGTAGCTTGTGTAACCTGTGTGAGAAAACCTAATATGCAAATGATAACTGCGTAGATTTGTGGATCATTGAGATTTTCATATTTTCCTTGCTCAGCTCAAAATCACAGCCTAGGCCTGTTGTCACCCTGCTGTGTCCAGTAATTATATTTCCTCCAGCAGCAACAGCAACGGAGTTCCCTGAACAGCAATGAGCACTACTTCTTCTTGCTCCTGAAGAGGAAAGGGGGTGGGGTGGAATACTCTGTATCAATCGCCGAGTGCTCATTGCACCAGGGATGGGAAAGCTCAAGCCCACTGAACAAAGGGGATTGCCCAGACAACTGGAGCCAAACCACTGGGGGGAGGGGGTCACCTTTGAAATTCTAGTGTGCAAGTCCCTGGCAGTCATGTCAGTGAGGGGTGGAGCTGAGACCTCAAGAACTGATGTGACCAGTGGCTTCTTGATGACACCATTTTGGATTGTCCCAACATTCTGTGCAGGAGGGCTGGAAAAAGGGGTTGAGAGGTGATGTGGCCCCCAGGATTGGTTAGGGGTGCTTGTCTTCTGCAACCTTCCGCTCCCCTTTAAAAAAATCTTGCACAAGGGGAAGACTCTCTTGCCTGCAGACTTTGTAACTACTGCACTGCTGGATCGAGGGATTGCCATGGAGAACTGGAAGGACCACTCAGGACCCACGACTCTGTCCGGTTAACCCCAGGACCAGTGGGTCTCCCCAAGGGCCAGTGAGGCTGGCCCCCTTACTCTCCCTGAAGACAAGCTGGGGGAAGCCCTGGACTTTTCTGTGCTCACCAACAAACCCACAAAGGAGAACTGGAGCAGGGAGCCAGGAGGACTAGCTTATGGAGACCTGCACTGCTCTGGAGATGAGAAGGGTTGTTTCAACTGGCCCTGGTGAATAGAGCTAGCCACCAGGAGTAAAATTAGCCCAGGATTGTCCAAATTGGCCCATTAGGGTCCATGTTATCGCATTTTAAATTTAGGCGACCTATGACCTTTTTTTCTGCCATTGAGTGCGTGGGGCTCCACTGCCGTTCTACTAATTTTCTCAGAGGTGAGCCAGGGCCCGGGAGATAGCACCAAGAAGCAGGGGTTCATGAGGTTTGGGGAGCGGGTGTGCGTGGGGCCCCCTCCCTGTTCTGCTAACTCACCCTGGTACCTCATCGCCCGGGTGAAATTCGATGCGGGCGGGAACCCATCCCTGGACTCCTGAGTGCTGCACTGATGTGGGGAAGCGGCGTTGCATTTCCTCAGATTTTTGGCTATGGGGGGGAATGCCCACGGCAGCTAACTCCCGTGGCAACACGTGTTCATGTTGCCAGCGTGGGAAGCTGGTGAGGGCAGCCGGTGGTCAGCTCCTTGAGCTGCCCTCCACCAAAGGCAACAACTGGGTTGTCAAGTAGGACTTGTCAACCCCCCTACACAAAGGTGCCGCAAGGCCACAGTTAAAGGTAAAACAAAAGGAAAACATGAAGCGCAACTCTTCCTGGCACAACAAGAGAGCCGCTACTATATTATTCACTGCACTATGGAAACTCACCCCAAAATGCTTTGCGGGCAATTTTTTCCAAACACATCTTTGCACATATCTTCACTTGTGGTGGTCCTAGGATGATGGTACCACCACCAAATTATTCAACATGACAAGCTCTTGCTTCTTGGATCATCTGTTGAGTCCTCATCCTAAGCTGGGGGGACGGGGAAACAGCAAGTATCCTGGTTTTACGTTAATTTTCAAGCTCTCCCATGGATGGAATTTTTGCTGTACAGCTGGGAGTAGTTTGTCCTCTATAAGCCTTGTGTATGGTAACATTTAAGAAGGCCTGGAAGGCCATAGAATGAGTAATGCACTACACTCTCTAGAAGGTGATTGAATGGTTACATTGTAAAGCTATTTCCTATGGTTGCGTCCTCCAGGGGCTTATTACATGGTTACACTACAGTGTTCTTTCACCATGTCATTGTTATTGTGATGCCATCTAGGGGCTTTTCTGACCATTACAATCTACTGCCCAGTATATTAAAGAATGCATAAACACAAAGTTTATTTCTGCTAAATGATTTTATTAGGTTTTCATGGTGGTTGCGTATGTTTGTTGACCCATTAGTATTGCGAGTATGACAATGATTCATGCCAAATTAATATAATTATTACTCAATGACTGTTGTAACTCACTTGATACGTTTTGATGACACCTCTAGGGAGTTACCAGTGATTACACAATGTTATCTATGGTATGTTCCATCTGCCAATGTATGTTCCATCTGCCAAAGTATATTGTAGTGTGCGTGTGATAAATGTACATCTCCTTTTTCTAAAGAAAGGCACTGACTGGACAATCATTTATTGAGTGTTATTATTGTGTGCCAGTAATTGGTGATTACTGGCACACACCACTTCACCTTGAGAATGCCTTAGACTGCTCCGCCTCACTACCCTGTGAAAGTCAAGCAATACAATGGGGTGTTTGGTTCCCACTGAGCTCAATTAAGGAGCTATTACTTGTGCTGGCCACACAACTAATAGCCCAATTTCCAACAACATGCAATAAGAGTTTGCAGTTACTGCTGATTTTGGGTTCACAAGGGAATTTAGGGTGTCATTATGATCCCGGCAGTCGGCGTTATTGTGACGGTAGTACCACCAACAGGCTGGCGGTACTTACTGCCACATTATGGCATTGGCCAATGTACCACTCCGACTGCCATGGCGGTAGAAGCCGCTGGGCTGGAGATAACTATCTCCAGGCCGGGCGGCCACCATTGTGCCGCCTGCGGGGTTATGACCCTGCCTACTGCCATGGTGTTAGGCCCTATCAGTGACAGGGAATTCCTTGTCACTGATAGGATGCCCCCACCTCTCCAAACATCCCCCCACCCGTACAACCACGCTCCCCCATGCACACACACACACACACACTCATTAACACATACATACATGCATGCATACATCCAATCACACACACTTCAAAACATACATGCAGATATACATTCCGATTTCTATACATACACGCATTCACACTTCCATACATTCATGCACGCAATCAACATTAAACACACACCCACATTCACGCACACACTCACACATACCTACACACACACACACACACACACACACCCACAACACACCCACCCCCTCCCCTGTTGGAGACCTGACTTACCTGGATCCAGGTAGTCTTCCGGCAGGAGACGGGACGGGGTGCTGCTACCGCCAGCAGCGCCCGCCAGCAGAACACCGCCAGGCTGTATTATTTTTCATAATGCGGCTGGCGGCGGTCTACTGGTGTGGCGCTGCTGGTGGTAGCAGCGCCTCCTTACCGCCATCCACCAGTATGGCCACAGCCGGATTTCCGCCCTTCTTGTGGCGGAAATCTGGCTGTGGTCATAATATGGCGGGCGGCTGGTAGCCGCGGCGACGGTGTTGTGGCGGCCGTCGCCGCGGCGGTAGGCATTTTTTACTGCCAATATCATAATGAGGGCCTTAATGTTTTATTTGATCAGCACAATGCATTCCTTTATCTGACCCGCAGTCAGGAGTGGCTCCTCCATTAGGGAAAGAAAAGCCCTAGAGATAAAAAATTAAAATGGTAATAAAGTTGATTTATTACCACTTTATTTTTCACCAACCTGTCCTGATCCCAGTATCAGGATGGGATGGAGCTATTGCTGCTGAGTGGCAGCAGCAGGGAGGAGTAGTGGGCTGTGCACTTAAGTTTAAAGAGCGCATGTCACTTTGGCCAGCTCTCTTGCGACAGCCAGCCAGACATGTGCATTTTTAACCTCTTTGACCCAGCTGTCTTAGACAGATGGTTTGAGAGCAAGCACAGGTCTCCAGTGTCCTTTAAAGCACTGAGAGAAGCCACTCCCTCAAATCCTGGCTCTTCTCTTATGTTGGTTACCAGCATGACAGGAGTGCCAGGATTGGTTAGGAGAACTGGCTGAGGCCCGTGCTGGAGCCTTAAGGAGACAGAGATCAAGAACACTGGAGCGGAGCAAGGAGGACGTGTCGTGCATCAAGCAAGGTAGGTGACTATTTCTTTTATTTATTTTAGTATATAGGTGCCTTACATACATGCACGTACCCACCACCCATTTGCCCACCCACCACTCACCATAGTTGCCGGCTGCCATTGCCCTCAGTGCATCCCGAAAAGAACATCAAGGCCTTCCTTGCTGCCTTACTGTGCAGTGCTTTGTGCAGCGCGTTTCCAGTCTTTTGCCAATTAACTATAACACAAAAACATGAAAATACTGGGATATATGGTAGCCAGTTGTGGACATCCCTGACTGTCCATCACATAGGGAATTGCCTCTTTGTGTCTGAATCCCAGATGAAGGCAGTCTGCTCAAAATTCTATATGAGTGTTTGCCCATTTCTGCAGAAAAATGCATCTCTATTTCCATAATCCTGGCAGTCCACTACGGCAAAGGAGAGTATATCTGCCACCTTGTTAGATTCTGGCAAATCTCTCGGATGTTTGCTAGACACTAAACTTTCAAGCTATTCTTTTAATGCTAAGACAATATAATCTGCCCTATTTCAATTTCGACTTCAAGGCACATAAAAAGATGCTTTGTATTCAAGAGGTTTCCATCTATATTTCAGGCGCTGGAAGATTCCTCTTCAGGAATGGAGTTTTCATTGAGCTTCTCAAATGTTACTGTAAAGGTTTTTTAAGATCATGCTTTCTTCATTTTAGGATCATGGAAATATGACAGGATTGCTCATATTTCAAATTGGTTATTTATTTCCTGTGAATTTAGGCTTACATTGAGAGTTATTTAATTTAATTTAGATCTCCAAAGCTTTTATGAGGCAACCAACCCTTCGGGCCATTTAAATGATTTTGGTGAAGGAAAGAGCTTGGTTTGGCATCTCGAAATACAGAGGCTTTCCACAACTCCAAATTTTTCACTGGTTTTTCAGTTGTAGTATCTCTTTTTTAAACACTCTTCTCCTTAGGGCCTCTTACGGGTATCCCAGTAATGCTGTCAATAATTCAGACTTAAGGTATTGGTACCAGATTAACCAATACCAATAATTAATTTTCCACCTCTATTATCTGCAGAAACTTCACCAGCGCCTTGCAAGTGGATCTCCTGTGAAAGACACTGGACCTACAATGTTCTTCCGGGGCTCTTAATTCTGATGGGACTATTAAATCCAATTATCAGCTCCATCCAAATTATAAGGGGAAGGTGCTCATAATGAGACTCTAAGGCCCTCATTACGACCCTGGCGGTCAGTGTTAAAGTGACATAAATACCACCAACAGGCCGGCGGTAAAAATAAATGGGATTTTGACCCTGGCGGTAACCGCTATCACAGATAGCCACTTTAACAGACTTCGGTCTCCAGCCCAGCAGCCGTCACAATCCCACCCTCGGGATTACGACCTGGCCTACCGCCATGGTTTTCATGCCAATCTTACTGCCATGAAAACCATGGCGGTAGGCACTATCAGTGCCAGGGAACCCTTTCCCTGGCACTGATTGGGGTCTCCCCCTCCCCAGAGTCCTCCCACACCCTCCCACTTCCTCTCCCTCTCCCGCCCCCGGCACATGTACACACCCACACGCGCACCCATATACACCCATATACACACATGCACACACGCATACCCACATCCACCCACACATGCACACATACATACCCACACACCGCAACACACACCAACATACTATGTCGCCCACATGAATTCACAACATACACTCACATTCAGTCAATCACGCACTCATTCAATGCGACTCACACCTGCATGCACCCATACCAAAACATACACACACACACACACACAACACCCCCCCCACACACACACACACACACACACACACACACACACACACACACCAACCCCCACCCCCTCTCCTGTCAGAGAACCCAACTTACCTGCTTGCAGGGGATCCTCCGGCTGGAGACGGGACGCAGCGCTGCTGTCAGCTGCAGCGTACGCCAGCAAAACATTGCCATGCCGTTTCATTGCTCATGATACAGTCGGCGGTGTTTTGCTGGCGTGGGGATGCTGCTGTCAGCAGCGTTGCCTTATCGCCGTCCGCCGCCATGACCGATGGCGGTATTCCGCCAGCCTTCTGGCAGAATACTGTTGACAGTCAAAATACGCGTAGACGGCTGGTAGCCACGCCGGCGGCGTGTTGGCAGCCGTCACCATGGCGGTAGGCGTCAGTTACCGCCAAAGTTATAATGAGGGCCTAAGTGCCACCTTCTTCCAGCGACCTCCATGCTATTGGTATAATTCTATTTGCTCATTATGTTGTAACCTGTCTGTTTGGAAAGTTCCACCGGAAAATACCGCAACTTGCACCACTCACACAGCTCCAGCCAGCACTGTCAAATGCCACTGCCAGCATTATCTATTATCTATTCATCCATCACACTCCAAATCCAAAAAAATTTCAATTTTGCGCCCAAAGGTGCAAGACCGACCTAGGCGAGTTGGTATTGATTTATTTTTCAACGTATAATGAACTGTCACACATTGTTGCTGATGTGCTTGTACTAAAATAGAAAGACAGCGCCACCAGGTGGTAGACTGTCAAAAATAAGTGCTGACCACCAGCAAACAACAGCACAAATTAAGCAATGAAAGGGATATTGCAGCAGGTGCACATATTAGGTAAAGATATAGGTGGCATGCTTCATCATCGGGAGCCTCCTCGCACTGTGATACCTAGTCACGGTGTGGGCTACAACCCTCTCACTGCGAGAGAAGAGCACAGAGGATGTTTTCGGAGGTATAATAAATGTACTCTAATGCGCTGGGGGTGGTGAGATAAGCAGTGCGTTCAAAGAATAGTGTGATAATTAAAACTGGTTACAGGGTATGTAAACATCTTTCTTTGTACCCGATGATGAAGCATGCCACCTATGGTGAGTGAGGGAAATCGATCTTTAAAAGGAATAATCAATCACAGTTCATTTACTTTGTTTCTGAGTTCAATTTTTCTTGTTCAGACCCAGGAGTTTTGTTATGTTATATATATATATTATATATGCATGACAATGGTGCATCCAATATTGGGTGGATTGGGGGCTGCATTAGCTTCAAAGTCTGTGAGGTAATGTGTTCCCAGAGACAAGATTCAAAACAGTATTTCAAAATGCAGTCAATAAGAAAGGACTGACTCAAAAAGTGAGTTTGAGATCCAAAGCATAAAGAGACCACGAAGGTTGATTGCAAAATTACAAAGGTACAGTGCAGTGCAGAACTAGTAGAATCCAGGTGCAGTAGTAATGTCATTGAATTACACAGAAGTCATTTGCCATGAAGGATATAAATATGGAATAATGCAATATTGGCCAAAATCAGGGAACCGTTTTGTTCTCATGTGTGCAGCAAGTGAGTGAGAAATGAGACAACATCGCCATAGGTTCAGAAAGGCTCCTCCAAATCCAAAGGTTTATGTACAGTGCATAGAAAATTATAAAACTCCAAAGTCAGCATGTCATGACCATTGCTCTAACAAATCATATTTTTGTATTTTAAAACATCACATAAACCTATCCCCTTAGTAATAGCCTACTATATGGAATGCTTTTTTATTATGTTCAGAGCTTCCTGAATGAACTTTACTTGAAAAATAAAGACGGCAATTTAGAGAGATTAAAAATACTGAATTCAATGTGCAGTTTTGAATTACTTTATGGTATGTGCTTACTTTTTCTCCAGTATTTTAAATATTTTTCCTTTACTATTTTTGAAAAGGCTTCACAAACAAGCGTTTGCAAAGACTTATTGGCTTTGCCAGAGCTTGTTAGTTTTAAGCTTGAAAAGTCTACAGATTCAGTTTTCGAGTGTTAAATGTCATGTTATAATGAAGGTATGTTTTATTGTAGTGCATTTTAAGTAATCTAAGCAAAAAAATATTACTACTGAGTTGCTTTGTTTATTTACCACTCACAGTTGCACTAATCGTGGGTACCAAAAACAGGAAATAAGGGAAAAGCAGTGTCAATCTAAAGACAGTGGAGGTGTAAGCTGAACGTGAAATGGAGAGATAAGAGTATATTTTCAATAAAGATAAGTGATGGTGAGCCCTAAAATAGGGCTATCTTGTGCAGAATTAGGGGCATCATGTCAGTGACTCCTCACTCAGGATGGGAAATCCTTGATGGTGAAGTGATAGACTACAGGAATACCCACAAGTGCAACGGTGCACAGTTGGAGTGTGCTTCCCAGGCAGAGTCGCCACTCAGCTCAGCTGTCACCTGTACAGCAGTAGCTCTTTGAAGCAGCCAACTTCTGTTCTTTATGTGAAGTAGAGAGGGATTCTAGGGGGTTTGTCCTTGTATGAGATGGCTGGGGCTTCCACTGAGGCAAAGACAACATCACACCAAGCTAGAAGAGTTTCTGCTGGGACTTAATGCTTGTTCTCAGCCACAAGGAAAGGCAATCTCTACATGTTCTAGAAGCACCACAGAAGGAAAGACCAGACAGCCCAGGCTCAAAGAAAGTGTTAAAGTGTTTAATAAACTCAAGGGAAGATGTGTCTGCCATGTAAAAACAACTACTTTTATATATTAGCTAAGTAACCCCCAAAGTGTGTCATGTAAGCTACAGGGCTGCCTGATAAATATATAAATGTGGGCTTAATAGATATTAAGAAGAAGTATGCCCACCTCAGTGAACAATTGCAAAAAGTTAGATGTCCCTTTTTAGGCAAACTACATATTCACTTTACTGAATCTTGGTCGGGGAAAATTCTAGAGAGATAGTTCAAAGTTATTTTCCTTTCAGTTGTACATATTTAATTCAATGCTGAAAGTTGATTGTTGATAATTTGAGTGGAAAAGTAACTTTAGAAAATGGTATGGTGCTGACTGATGTAGAACTGTTTTGCCTCACAGCCCAGTTCTAGAGACTAAATACACATCTCTGGCTAGTTGCTACTGAACCTCTCCAGGAAAACACAAACTTGGCTTCCGACAACAGTAAGACAGGAATGATGTTACTAATGGCCACTTATCACGTATTGCCTAAATGGGAGGGAGACAGGAACACTTGGCATCATAAATGGCACTTATTTTCAAGTAGAACTGCATTACCGTGGGTCCCAGAACCACATCAGACTTTTTAGTCTGTGTCCCCAGCAGGAGGGAATATCTATTTTAGCCCTGGCAGATGGGAGGGCACCTCATCTAAATAGGGGCAAAGCTCGGTTGGATAGGGTCCTGCAGCTAGAAGAAGACAAGGGTCATCTTGGTTTTTGAAGGAAGAAATTGCTGAAAAAGGAAATGGGAATTCTGTGAGAAAGTAACCAGCAGTGCACGGACTGAGACAGACATCTCACTCTATCTCCTCAGAACATTCGTCGACCTCTGAAGACAACAACTGAAGAAAAAAACACTATGCCGAAAAGCTGGAAGAAGGAATGCCTAAGGCCTCCTTTGGCCTCATGTTACCTGCTACCTGGATACAAAAAGCAAGACTCCTGACTATTGTGGATTGAACCCTGCAGGAGTCCTGGCTGGAGAAAGACCCCATGTTTTGAGGCCTACTTCTAGAGACCTGGTGGCTCGAAGACTATCACTAGCACCTGCAGGTGCCAAAACTTAGGGCTTCAGCTGGAGCTCAATGACAACGTACACAACCTTGAGGGGCCTTCGCTGGCTTCAGATTCTTGCCTTGCCATGGTGGAAGGCTTGGCGCTCCAAAAAGTAAACAAAGTCAGAAGGGAAAAACTTTGATTGGTTTGACTCTAACTTGCCTACCTGGTCTCTCCTATCTTGATGTTGGCCTGAAATTAACCGTACGTCCTGGTCCAGGGCAGATAGTTACTTCATTTTGGCAAATTTGTTTTCTTGGCTCTCTTGGCCCTAACACATTAAAAATCCATTTCTCCAGTTCCCCTGACCTGATTTTGAACAAGATTTCTTGACATTTTCAAAATTGGTTTGGGAATTCTATTGTGTTGTTTTCTTGATTTCTAAAATGTTTAGCACTGTTTAAAATTAACACATAGCTCCTTGGGGAATTGTTTAATACCAGTATAACGATCTAGAGCTAATCCAATGTGAACCTAACACCGTGGTCACTGGGGTAAGTGTTCCCAAAGTATGAATGAACATGTCAGCACGGGAAGCATGGGGAATGGGGAAAAGAGAAGGCAAGTGGCACTAGAAATCTCAACAAGCAGTTCAATATATCAAAGACACATCCTAGTGTGCCATGGCCTTTAACAGTTTAACCTGGGCTAGGAATTCCATCATCTCTAAAACCAAAAGTTGACAATAATTAAATATCCAGAAGGTGAGTAAACAAAGATACGCTGGACATAATCCCTAATTGGTTTAAGCTTAACGGTACTCTCTACAATGAGGCTGTAATGTCTGCTGAGGAGGACCAGGACACATTTCAAGCATCCAGAATGTGGTAGAGGCCACAAAATCCACCACATCCTGTAGAAGGATAAAGCATAGATGGCACAAAGCAAGAAAGCCTTCGATAGATTGGGATAGGAAGGGTAGGAAACTGAGGAACCAGAGAAGCATAATCACAATAAACATGAGGGGCAGAAGGGCCAGGTGACATACTAAAGTGGAAGTGAAAAGCCAAACCTATGTGAACAGATGCCAGGTACCAAACAAGTGACTATTACATCTTCTTCTGCAATCGATCCTGCATTGACCATGAAGGAGGGACTAGAGTGAACAGGAAGCATTCTGTGGGACCACTAGACTTCTAACCTACCAACCTAACCACAAGGTTCCTATTCTGCATCTCTGTCTGTATTGTTTTGTCAATAACCTTATTGTGTATATGGAAGTAAGGCTGAGGCAGGTTGACCCCAGACCGCTCCTATTTGTCAAATGCCTGACAACCAAGCATTGGCCAAACACGTTTTTAGAACTGTGGTGACCTAACTAGTTTATGTTCATTATGTTGGTGGTAATTAATTGAGTAGGAATAGGTTATGTTTATGAAGTTCGTAGCAAGAACCACATTTCTAACACTCTGCACATTGTTTGCAACTATTTCCGAATACCCCAAAAAAAACATTTACACAGGGACATAGATAGGTATTACCCTTAGTGCAGCTACTGCACATCAAGCCCCTGTGAACAGTCCACCAGCCAAGGCCTGTGCAGAGAGAACCACGGCTATAACAGTGAGACTTCCAAAAGTATCACCAAGGACCACTAGATTTGGAGTTTGGGGATAACACATGGTCAGGGTCCTTAGAAACGAGGAACTAAAAACAAAACAGATTAAGCAGTAAGGACAAAGAAAAACATAGTGGCAATAGTGCAGCTAGATAGGAAGCCAAAGGCATTCATATTTAGAGGAACCCATAGCTGTGGGGGAAAGGGCAGAGCCCCAATACCCTCAGGAAGAAGCCACCTCTGTTTATAGGGAGTGTTTGACTATTATTCACCAATTCGCAATAATGAGCATTGCTATTTTCTTTTTCTCAGCAATTCTTCTTTTATTATTTTTTTGTTTCACCTAGTTGCTATTAATGGTACAGAAGAATTGAAAACATTATACTTGCCTACATCTCTTTACCATAAGGTGGAAAACTCTGAATCTGATTTTGTTTTTAAGCGAATAAAGCCCTTTTACATTGATGCATCATGAAAAGCACTGCGTATTTAATTTCCTGTAGTTATGTAATTGTGTTCTTTTACAGCAGAGAGCAGTACCTATCATCCATCATGAGAAAAAAAGAGAATGTTTTGGAAAAATAAAAAATATATAAGTGAATAGAGGATGTACGTTTTTCATAATATAGGCCTTAAAAACTTCAACCTCTAAGGCGTTCTACAGAGAAGGGAGCCAAGGAAGAAGGCTTTTATGACCGACTTCGAATAGCTGCAAATACAGGGATGGAGGCCTGCGAGGGTCAGGAGATCTCGATCCCTGATCTGGTATTCACTGCATGACAACCTTTTTTAAAGCTGTCTCGAATAGAGTCAGCATCCACTGGGCAAATGTATTAATACCCCGTTTTGGATTTCCATCACTCATCAGTCCATTGCTGGCGGAAATCACTGATACACTGCATACTGACTCACAGAGGAGAGGGGGGTGTTTATAACTCGGTATTCTTTCCAAACCGGACATTTCTGACTTAGAAAGTACAGTTTATATATCACAGCAGGCTATTTTACGTGATTTTCCCAAACGCAGGATTTACAACCACAAAACAGTTTTGCACACCTGGCCCATACTTATTTAGCTACTAGTGCTATAAACACAAGAGGATACAATCTACACTATGCTCAATTAAATATATCAAATATTAAAAATCTTCCAGGGATAAAAAAAAACTAACAGTGACTCAAAAAAATTAGAACTGTAGAGTGTTTGCTAGACAAAGAGCTTTGACAGGTCTAGTGACTTACAACACCTGTGCACTTCTCAAGAAGCCCATCTGCCAGTCCCAAGCTGAGATGATCCTAGCTCATTACAAAGCGCTGCTGGCACACTGGATAGTAAACATGCACACATCATCCTTTCTATTTCTCTGCTGTAATCAGTGCCCCATGAATCAAGCTGTTATTCACAGGAGATTTACAAATTAAATATATCCTTTGTGATGAGTGTAATGTGCATTCTAAAGAGAGTTAACATACCTGATACTTCATATGCAACGTCTCCAACATTAAATCCGATATATTAAAACTAAGGCAGTGCAATCACTCCAGTTGCATGTGTTTGTGTTCATCGGTTATTGTTCTTTTCATTTATGTGCATATGTGTGATGTAAATGCTCTTTTAAAAAAAAAAAAATTTCTACAATAAATTTGTACTTAACAAATATCTTTACCAGTATCATTGGCTCCACAGACTGCCTATGGGAGTGCTTGGTCGGGGTGTCAGTGAGGTGTTAATACCCACTACTCTGAGCCAATCAGAATGTTTACTCTTCACTTCCATGAATGCGTTCTTAAGCAAAAGATCCGGCATTATGTGAAAATGAAAAAACTCATTTTGAAGAAAATGACATGAAGAACATATAAAATTCATTAACGTTGTAAAAAAGCATTGGCAAGCCATTAAGTCTTGCCTATGTGAGATTTATTGGGTTGTCAATGTTTTTCAGCCAAGTTATACAGCAGCACAGCTGCTGTAGAACATAGCAAAAAAAAATCTTTGAGAAAGCCAAATAGAGCTATTAGCGTTGTAAACTCCAATCTGGACTTTTCTTGCCACATAAATTGAAAATGAAAAGTAAAACAGTTTCACATAAGCAAGCCGATTCAAAGCGCCACACCATGAGCATGGAGGAGACACACAAAAGGAAAAAGAAGTTCGCTCACAGTCAAACATATCCGCAAAAGTGCAATTAGCCATGTTACAGGGTCGATGTCCAAGGTGGTAACCAAACCTCCCGAAGGACGGACAAACGTAAAGCATTTACCAATGATAACAAAGGATTTTTGAAGGGCAAGCCCATGAACGAGCGATAGTGATGGGCATGCAGTGGGCGTGGTTAAAAGCCTAAATAGATAACAACACATCAGAAAAGCAGCGCTTCTCCGCTGCTATGCTCCACCTAAAAAAACGACAAATTCAACAGATCTTACATAAGCGAGAACTTTTGGCTTTGCCAATGCTTGTTACACTTTTTAAAGCCAGCTGACATAATGTGCTTTCCTTGTCCAAGGGCAGGGGCCATATAATACCCTTACTGGCTAACTTCTCTATGGTGCAGCATCAAAGAGAATTTATAGCCCACTTACAGTAGAAATTATAACCTCTCATTGTTAGGTTAAGTAAGTAGAGCTCCCCTGTCAGCCAACTCAGGACTATTTCCATAACCACAATACTGTAACATTGCACCAATTTTCTATATAACACAGATTTTCCTGGTACAGATGCCTTTTACACCAAAATTTAGACTGACATTTTCACCAACCAACTAGTACAAAATACAGGTTTTACAGTGTAAATTGCTTGTTTTGTTATTTCAGGTGGTGCAAAACTCTATGCAAAATGTTCCCTCGCAGTAGCAGGTTACATTTCACATGGTTGCTGGTATATTTTCTGTGTAGTAGACAAATATGCTTACCATGGGGCACAACGGCTCATTCTACAGATCTTTACCAAAATTCTAGCATCACACCTAGAGCCTCTTCTTGTCAAACCTGATCAGTCTGGTTTCATGACAATGCCAGGTTATTTTCTAATATCTAGGTTTGGCTGGAAAAAGTGATACTCCTCTTGCAGCCTTATCTATAGAGGCCGAAAAAGCTTTTGACCACATTAATTGGAAAGTTTTGTTTACCACCCTTTGTTGGTTTGGTTTTGGCCCAAAATGTATCTCGTTTATAAAATATTACATTGTGACCATCATACTAGTGTTTTTGTTAATGGTTGTTTTTCTCCTTATTTTTCTTGACATAGAGGTACTAGACAAGGTTGCCCCATTTCCCCTTCACTGTTTGTTCTTTGCCTGGAACCATTCCTTATACACATAAGTTGCAGTAATCTTATCTCTGGGTTTGAAAAGGGTTTCCTGGAGGTTAAGCTATCTGCTATGCAGACGATGTTCTAATCTGTATGTCTAATCCTTTGACCTCTCTGGAACCTTTTATACATGAGATTTCATTATACTCTTGCATTTCTGCTTATAAACTTACTTTCATTAAAACTGAAATGTCATCATTGATCTCCTCTTGTTATCCATATACGTTTGAGAACGCTAATTCCACATGGTGTCCCTCAAAAAGTAAGTACCTTGGTGTTTTGATTTTCCCTACCATATCTGACACACTGCGCCATAAATTCACAACTTTAAAATCAAAGTGCAAACATTACTTTTATCTTTCTCTCCTCTTCATCGATCATGGTGGGGGATACTTGATACCATTAGAATGATGATTGTACCACATGTTCTTTATACTATCTCCATGTTACCCTTTAAGATCCCTAATTACTACTTTTAAAACATGGACTCCATTTGTACAACATTCCTATGAAATAATAAGCATCCACGTATTGCCCTCTCTAAACTCATATGGACAAAATGTGAAGCGGTGTGCAATTTCCTGATTTTATGCTTTACCACTCCTCTTTTTTTGATACAACAATTTTATGCTACCATTAACAATTTCCAAGATTATCTTGCTCCACAATAGATTATGTTTGAATGATCTCCATTGAAAGATGTCTCCTTTTAAGATGTCCTTCATATGTCTAACTGTACTTTTGTATCTTAGTATCCCGTTTTATATTATTCGCAGCACTTACTTCATAAATTCATTTCTGCTAATCTTAACATTCAACAATGTTTTTTCATATTCCTCAATCTGGTACAATACATTTCTTAAGTTTCGCAATAGATCTTTTTTCTTTTAAACATTGTAAGGAGAAGGGTATTATGTTTGTACACCAATTTGTGAGAGATAATTCTATTGTATCTTTTGAATACTAACAACTACATTATCAATTACCTGACTCCTTTTCGAAGGATTATGAGATAATTTCCACCTCTCTTCAATGTTTTCTTTCTACAACCCAATTGCATTCTGAGTCAATTACGCCTGTACATGTGACACCTTTAGATATGATCCACCATGAACCTTTCCCTAAGGCTGCTCTTACATACAAAACATTACTATCAAATAACATTATTAGAAACAAAAGGTCTCTTCAATTGCTATGGGAAGCTGATTTATAAATCTCATTTTCTGCACAGCTTTGAGGCAAAATTTGGCTTAAAATATTCAATACCTCTAAAGCTGCTCACATTACACAGTCCCTCTTTTTTATTTATGATAAAGCTATTACTCCAGAATGTGTTTCTAAATTTGACTCATCTGCTTCTCCATTATGCTGGTCTTCTTCCTAATACAATGGTTCTTTAATACATATGTTATATAGTTGTTCTCCCTTTACCAATTTCTGGACCTCAATCTGGTTCAAATGTTTAAAGATTTTCCAATGTAATGTATTGCTTCGTTTGCAAAATGTTTTCTTAGGTTCTTTTTTCACCTAGTTGTGATCATTTGTCTCCTAAACCTATATTGTTTGGTCTATTTATTGCACTAGCTTTTAAGGTTATACTCTTGTGCTGGAAAGATATTTCTATCATCTCTATATTAACATGATGAACTTTCATATGTGATGAGCATAGAATGCATACTGTATTATCATTAACTTTACGTAAGAAGATTTAGAGCCTGATTTAGGTCTTCGTGGAGGGTATACATGGGATAGAATGGAATCGTAATATGGCAGATGGGATAGAATTTCCCTCCGCCAAGACATAAATCAGGCCCTATGTCTTACTTATATTGTTACCGTTTGCTACTTTTCTTTCTTTTTTCTCCATGTTCCCCTCCTCTATCTTTCCCATTCTTTTTTACTCTCTTATTCTCATTTTCTACTCCTTCCTCTTTTCCTTTTTTATAGAAGATGGCAAAAAAAAAATTCTACATTGCATATGTTTTTACTTTTTGTCACACATTCAATACTTTTACATTTATGACTCTTATTGGTAATATTACTGATTTATTTATTGTTATTGCTGTTAATATTCTAAATAGAAGTTATTTAACAAAAAAACTTCACTTGTTTTGTGATTTTATTATGCTCATGTCTGTGAAAAAATAATAAAGAACAAACCATCCCCAGCACATGCAATACAAATGGGTGTGTGTTGCAAGTGCAAATCTTGTTTAAACGGGTTTTCTATCATTTATTCATAGGAAATTGCAAATGAAGGCATTACAGAGAAGAGGATTGTGAAAATCAAGGCTTAAAATGGCGAATGGTTGCCATGGCAGTGTATGGCAGTCACACACTCACCCATATCATTGCAAAGGGTGACGTGAGCACAAATAATCAAAGTGATACCAAACTTTGTAATTGAAAATGCAATTTCAAATAAGGGGCACTGAGAAAATTGCAGGGAAGTCCAGCCAGGATTTCATACCTGAGGGCGCTTTGCTTTCTATTAAAAAAGTGTGCATCAAGGCTACTGTTAGGTTAATGGTTGATGCTGCTAAAAATGGGTGCAGAGGGCGTCATACATCTGACATGCATGTGCTTCTTGTCATGCTTGTGCCTGCAGCCCCTGCATGCAGATGAAGGCTACTGGACTTTCTCTGATGTACGAGTATTCCTATGGGAGCGAGGGCCTTGCATGCGTAGCCCATTCCTGGCAATCAACTGTATTGACATGATTTCTGCCTGCTTCCTGTTGAGGAGGTGACACCTCTGAGATTGGCCGGGGTTGTAGGAGTGGAGGCACTACTAAACACGGGCCGTGGGCGGCAGGTGCAAAGTGGGCAGTACTTGCGGATCCGGGGCAGTTCTGAAGTTCTTTACTGGAGTTTCTTTGTGGACAGGGCCAGTGTCCTCAGGAGATCTTGGTCCTCTGGTAGGCAGGCAGTGCTCTTGGGGTTTTGAAGAGGTCAGTGGTCCTACAGGATGTGTCGCCTTTTTTGTAGCAGGGGCTTCAGAAGCTGTAAACAGGCCGGTAGGGCTGGGGCCAAATCAGTTGGTGTCTGCAGTCTTCTCTGCTGGGGGTCAGCCTAGAAGTCCTTCTTCTTTCTTCTTGTTGTCTTCTTGAGGTCTCCAGGAATCTGATGAGCTACATTCAGGGGAGCCTTTAAATCCTGAATTTAGGGGCGTTACAGGGGTCATAGGGCAGTAGCCAATGGCTACTGTCCCTGAGGGTGATTACACCCTTCCAGTGTCCTCTCCCTTTGGGGAGGGACACACACCTAACTGTATTGGTCCCTGTCCTCCAAACCAAGATGGAGGATTCTGCAGGGAGGGGGGTCACTCCAGCTCTGGTCACCCTAGGGGTGGTCCTAGCTGAAGTGGTCACTCCTCCTTGTTTTTCCTAATTTTCCCCCTGGATTTGCCGCCAAAAGTGGGACTTTGTCCGGTGGGCGGGCATCTCCACAAGTTTGATGGTTGGATCTTTTATGAAGAAAAATTAAAAATCCATTTACTTTGACAGCTATTAAGAAATCATTATGAAGAATGCCAGAATGAAGATCACATATCCTAACTCAGCACAACCATAATCCTGTTCTTAACCAAACCTGGCAACAAAATCCTCAACTTTAAAATTTCCCTAATATAAACCCTATTCTTTCATGCAAACCTAACCCTAATTTAACCTCTTTTCCTATCCCAAACCTTAAACGTAACCCAAAGTGCAACTCTAAACCTATATCTAGATGTACAATAACCAGACCCTTATCATTAACCTAACTATAATACGCACATAAATCTAATCCAGACTAAGGGCCTGATTTAGATCTTGGCGGAGGGGAATACTCCATCACAAAAGTGACGGATATCTTGTCTGCCATATTACGATCCCATTATATCATAAGGGGATCATAATACAGTAGACGGGACATGACCGAGTATTCCATCTGCCGAGATCTAAATCAGGTCCTTTGTCACTAGCCTTCCAGGAATCAACAGATCAACTTTAGAGTTTAATATGGACTTTAATGAGGTCTCATTTGCTATGCTTGAGAAAGTGAAACACTGAGGGAAGCCATTGCTATAACACTACTGAAAATGGTAAAAATGCGACCAGATGCTCATTTTAAAGACCCCCTCTGCCTGATGAACACTGACGCTAAAATACAGGCTAAAGTTACTGCAGCTAGAGTACTTCCCTATGTGCAACATCTGGTGCTGCCAGAGCAAGAATGATTCATCACAGGCTGCATCATTGCTGCATCATTTATAGCCCAATTTATAAGTGTCTGATGGGAGTGACTACTGAAAAGAAAGTTGAATGGGTCTTCGTCTCTCATATAGGATGTGGTACCATCCACCGATCTATATCTTTAGATTCAGAAGACGAAAATACTGGACTAGAATCTTTTTCTTCTTTTTGCGTGGTGTACATCCCTTGCTTAACTCTGTTTTTACAGAAAGGTGTTAGGATATCAAATATCTGGGACTACATGGTATCGGATTTCATGGCACAGGTTGGATAAGAACATGAGTTACGTAATCTGGCAGAAAGCACTAATCTTATACCCAGGTTCCAATGGGTGTGATGCTCTTTTCTGTCTCTCACCACAACCACTACTGACCACACATGAAATATATGACACAAGTAGTAAAAACAGGGAAAGAGGAATTGTTATAAGAGAGAAGACAACAGCACTGGATATGCCTCTTTGCCTTGTCGTTCAGCTGGTCACAGACGGTTCCAGATTGGATTGGGTATCTTTTAGTTTTTTTATGTGACCAACTCTCTGACTCACAACACGAAGCAGGCTTTTCCTGAAACTCTAACTTCATAAATATGTTCCTTTAGGAATTATTGGTCCTTTCCAATAACCTCGATACAGCTTATTGTCCACAACATATACTTAATAATATCAATGCTGTAGATCCCAGTGTTGCTTCACAAAATAATTAAAATTCAAACAACTGTCAATCTTACAAAGGACTTTGGCATTAATGTCTAACAGAGCAGTTCAATTGTGCAGAAAGTTTAGTACAAAGTATGGTTTCCCAGACATGTGAACTTCCAAACTACTGCTATGTCTTTTTGTTGTCCTCAGCAAGCTCTGCTAAAGATAAGGTCCACAAGCGCAAATCGCGAATCCCGTGTACCCAGTGTTCCACAATCTATAGGCAATGTGAGATTTCAGAAATTCTGACACATAGAGTCCAAAGGCAAGGTGCCTTTGTATATTATGCTGTATGTATGTAGCCTTCTGCCAGGCCGACACACTGCATGCACCAGCAGCCATTGTTTAAATACAGTAACCTCGGCAGGGGTGGGATTCGAGCACCGTGCCCAGCACCCGATGGATCATGAACCTCAAGTCCGGCTTCTGATCCACTTCCTAACATCTCACTTCTTTCCTTTAGGCTCAAGTTGGCTCTCATATCTTTGCCAAGTTAATTCTCCATTTTACATTAACCTGTCATTGAGGGACAGCTTCTACTGTGGAAATGGCAGCTGCAGGCATTAAAGGGTGCCCATATCCTGTATGCAGTTTACGATTGGCCTCTGCAGTGTGCTGGATTAGTATATGCAGCACAGCATAAAGTATCCTGGCTGCATCGAATATGCAAGCAAACACTGTCCACAAAAGATAGGTTTGTAGTCACGTACAAAAATAGACCTTTACACTCGCATCTGGAAATCACCCATTACCAATTTATGTTTAAATGTTTGCAGCGGTGTACTACAATGTTTTGCACCATCAATGTCGGCTAATGTAATTTTCTTAAAACTCTTTGTAATGGAATTTGCATTTCAAAACTTACCTATGTTGCAGTGCCTTCCTACATAGTTCCCTTTGCAAGCACAGACAGTTTCTCCAGTGAGGAGCATTTTGCAGGCAGTCTGTGGTGGGCACAGATTATTTGAGCAGTCTGCAAATAAAAGTGCAAATTTTAGAAACAGGGCATAGTGTGGCATTGACTTGTTTGAATTTTCATTTTTTCCTGTGTGATAGTGTACAGATGATATATGAATGTGAATAGTCTAATTAGTTTTCCGTGGACAAATGCCTAAAAGCACAATATATATGTAGCACAAGAAAACAAGAGTGGGTCTGAGCTAGTGGTTAAGTTCTCACACTGGGGCCCAATCACAAGTGAAGTGGAATGGTGTGTTCACAAGGTAAATCACCCCTGCCGATTCAGAGTCACTCGGTTGGACCATAGCAACTAGTGCGTGATATTCCCCATTACCAGGTCATTAACTCAGAACGAAGCATAATTGCTGGGAGACACCAAAAGGTACCAGTAATTGTGGATGCAGAGTTATCCCCACCGCATCACCCCCTGGAGTCTTGAGGACACAATTTCTCCTCCTAGAGCTTCCACAAAATACACAGTGCAGCGTGCTCACACATTGGATGAGAGCATTATGACGTAATTTTGTGACCAAGCAAATCTGATCGCAGAGCATCATTTGAGGACGGTGCTGCTTTCTTAAGTATATAAACACCAACGCACTTTTGGCTTTGGGGGTATTAAAAAACTTTTGCCATGCACACTACCATTGTGGATACAGTGAGAAATTAACACTTGTCAAGGGCTCAAATAAGTTTCTATCCAGGGTGGGAATGGAAGGAAAAATGTGTAGTAATCTAAGTAACGTAAGGGAATGTATTTCCGCATTCCCCTTGAACAATGTGTAGTAACGTAAGCGAATGTATTTCCACATTTCTCCTAATGCATTTTCACATTTGCCTTTTATTTGCTTATGTCTAAGTGAACATGTCACATTTAGACATGTCTCAGCTTCTTAAAAGTACTCGTGGAATTCTTTGTTAATTTCCAGAACACTGGAAGTTTGCTGTGGACATAGGTGTGAGCCTACTGGAGCACAGTTATGATTTCTTTATTGTGAACTCAGTCCTTAAAATTTGGATATCACAAAATCTCAACCATAGGGCTGGAGCCAATAAATGTTTCCTTAGCATGTTAGAAATTTGTTACTTTTCCCCACAATCCCTTCCTAGTGAGTTTTATTTGGTTATGACGCATTCTTGGCACTACCTCATTTTGAACAAAAATCACCTATCTAGCGTCCCCAGGCTGGCGAGTCTTTCTTTTGAATTTTGGTGAATTACTAAAATGTGAAAAAGCCCTTTTCCACAAAATTTCAAATGCATTTCATGAAAAAACAATGGTATCTAAGCCATGTACAGACCAGACTAAGGATGGAATTCCAAGTCTGGTTGGTATACATAGTAAAAAAAAACGAGCATAGCCAAAGCCAACAAGTCTGACGTTGGTTGCTTGGCTTTTAGCTTTGTCAATGGTTGCTTTTTTGTCATGGGTTTTCTAAGATATTATTGTTGGGAGAGCTGCCCATACTAAACAAAATTGACTACAAGTAATTATATATACAGGGAGTGCAGAATTATTAGGCAAATGAGTATTTTGACCACATCATCCTCTTTATGCATGTTGTCTTACTCCAAGCTGTATAGGCTCGAAAGCCTACTACCAATTAAGCATATTAGGTGATGTGCATCTCTGTAATGAGAAGGGGTGTGGTCTAATGACATCAACACCCTATATCAGGTGTGCATAATTATTAGGCAACTTCCTTTCCTTTGGCAAAATGGGTCAAAAGAAGGACTTGACAGGCTCAGAAAAGTCAAAAATAGTGAGATATCTTGCAGAGGGATGCAGCACTCTTAAAATTGCAAAGCTTCTGAAGCGTGATCATCGAACAATCAAGCGTTTCATTCAAAATAGTCAACAGGGTCGCAAGAAGCGTGTGGAAAAACCAAGGCGCAAAATAACTGCCCATGAACTGAGAAAAGTCAAGCGTGCAGCTGCCACGATGCCACTTGCCACCAGTTTGGCCATATTTCAGAGCTGCAACATCACTGGAGTGCCCAAAAGCACAAGGTGTGCAATACTCAGAGACATGGCCAAGGTAAGAAAGGCTGAAAGACGACCACCACTGAACAAGACACACAAGCTGAAACGTCAAGACTGGGCCAAGAAATATCTCAAGACTGATTTTTCTAAGGTTTTATGGACTGATGAAATGAGAGTGAGTCTTGATGGGCCTGATGGATGGGCCCGTGGCTGGATTGGAAAAGGGCAGAGAGCTCCAGTCCGACTCAGACGCCAGCAAGGTGGAGGTGGAGTACTGGTTTGGGCTGGTATCATCAAAGATGAGCTTGTGGGGCCTTTTCGGGTTGAGGATGGAGTCAAGCTCAACTCCCAGTCCTACTGCCAGTTCCTGGAAGACACCTTCTTCAAGCAGTGGTACAGGAAGAAGTCTGCATCCTTCAAGAAAAACATGATTTTCATGCAGGACAATGCTCCATCACACGCGTCCAAGTACTCCACAGCGTGGCTGGCAAGAAAGGGTATAAAAGAAGGAAATCTAATGACATGGCCTCCTTGTTCACCTGATCTGAACCCCATTGAGAACCTGTGGTCCATCATCAAATGTGAGATTTACAAGGAGGGAAAACAGTACACCTCTCTGAACAGTGTCTGGGAGGCTGTGGTTGCTGCTGCACGCAATGTTGATGGTGAACAGATCAAAACACTGACAGAATCCATGGATGGCAGGCTTTTGAGTGTCCTTGCAAAGAAAGGTGGCTATATTGGTCACTGATTTGTTTTTGTTTTGTTTTTGAATGTCAGAAATGTATATTTGTGAATGTTGAGATGTTATATTGGTTTCACTGGTAATAATAAATAATTGAAATGGGTATATATTTTTTTTTGTTAAGTTGCCTAATAATTATGCACAGTAATAGTCACCTGCACACACAGATATCCCCCTAACATAGCTAAAACTAAAAACAAACTAAAAACTACTTCCAAAAATATTCAGCTTTGATATTAATGAGTTTTTTGGGTTCATTGAGAACATGGTTGTTGTTCAATAATACAATTAATCCTCAAAAATACAACTTGCCTAATAATTCTGCACTCCCTGTATATAAATATATATATAATTTTGGTAAAATTAAAAAGTATAATTTAATGCCAAACCCAACCAAGTGTAAAAAAAACTCTTACAATTCTAGGAATATTAGCAATCATAACAATACTTACTACACTGGAAAGGGGGTTTAAAGGTTAAAAAACATATGGATTGTAGTCTTTTTTAAATCTAAAACAGTGGCTCTTGCAATCCTGCACTTGTGTTTTTCACTTATAAGGCTTGACCTCATGTAAAATGGGCATTTGCCATTTATAAGTCCATGATCATATAGCTTCTTTAAGCTATGAATTGCTGACTCTACCTCTGATAAATACCTATACTCCATAAGGTTCCCTCACCTAACATCTTTATATATCATTAGACAAACATTTTATGAAAGATCCGTTGAACAAGTACAGTATTTCATTTGTAAAACCCAATATTATGAGTGGTCACCTGAATATCGCTGAGCCTTTTCGCACTCAATTTGTCCGTTGTTGCATGTGCACTGTTCTACTTCTCTCTGGTGCATCCTTGGCCACCTTTCTCCAACATCAAAATACTCATAGAGTGCAAAATCAAAGCATTTTGCTACAAAAAAACAAGAATATAAGCTGATTAGGGCAAATTTTTCCTTAGCTTGTATATTTTATCCTAATACTGATGCATAATATGATTTCACATATTTAGAAAGTTAGTTAGACTACATACAGTGTGAAAAAATCAAAAGCAGTTGTTGAGATATGCCAAGAGCAATCAAACTTCATTTTATTCTATTTATATCCATTTCCAACCTTTACACGGTAAAGTTCTACTTCCGTTTAAAATGTTGTCGCTTCTGCCATTGGTGTTCCTCCTCAAAGATATGGGGCCCACTCCCTAAAAGTGAAACTGACAGGGTATGGAAAACAGAACTGAGAGAGATTCTTAAATACCAAGATGATGCCCACGACCACAAGAAGCATACATGAGGAAAAGAATAAGGAATTGACAGAATTTACACCTTGGCTAAGTGAGAGTAAGTAAATATGAATAATTGCAAACATATTAGAAGCCAGGAAAGCAAAGACTGGCGAAAAGAAAATTGATGTTAGGCCACCCAAATTAGACTTGTTTGAGGCATTGGTGGGGATACAGAGGGGTATTGTTTATCATATGCATATTTATCTAACCGTAAGTAAGGGTCAGGGTAAGAACCAGAATTAGTATACACAGATACGGAAGAGGCACACCACAAATAATAAAACAAATCTCAATTTGTCCCAGAAGAAAATTATAATTCCAATACATTTGTTTAATCCCACAGATACAAGAGTACTTTTTTATAGTTAAAAATTGTATCCTTTGTTTCTTTCTTGCAATATAAATTACAAACACAGCCATAATGTGAATAAAAAGCACAGCCAACATGTTTCGTCCCAAAGGCAATGGGACTTCCTCAGGGCAAATAATTTTATCCAAAAAAGGTACTTTGGCACACGACCATGACGTTGTGAGTGAGCTTACATCGAAGGAGTCAGGGAGCTGCCAAAGCAGTTTCTATGACTCTATCAAGTAATGTTCAAGAATAGATATAATATGAATTTTTAAAGTAACTTTTTTAAAGAAAAGAGAAAGAAAAAATAATAAATTTTTTGACTCTAAACATTTTTGACTATAAACAAGCATTCTTGAATCTCTGGGATTGAACAATTGTATCGGAACCTATATATGTAATTATAATTTTCTTCTGGGACAAATTGAGAGTTGTTGCATCATTTGCAGTGTGCCTCTCACATATCTGTGTATACTAATTCTGTGATATTCAGGTTTTTCTGAACGGTTAACCTAAGGAGTAGAGAACATGTGGTATGGAACGACTGAGTGAGGCGACACATCCCATCACCATTCTCAGCTTTTTAGACTAGAGTAAGAACTAGAGATCAAGAAGGCAGAGGAAGATAAGGTGTGGAAAGACAAAAAAGAGAGCTCCCTGTTAAAGAAAAATCGGTGAAGACATGAACCCAGGGCTGGCAATTATAGTATGCAAGCCACAGTTCTCTATGATATGATTTTGACACAATGGTGAATTAAGTTTTACAAAACGGTTTGTCATTCTTTTCCCTTGACAAATCATATCCTATTAAAGGATGCCAGGCATTAGTCATACCTGAGCTACGTTTCTAGTGCTGATAAGAAATCAATACAACTGGGGCATTGATCCCCTTGTAGTTAGGATTGGGTTTTAAGGTAAATCTATGTTCTGACCTTCTATTAGTTCTGATGACAATATTAAGGTCTCCAAAATTCAAACTAAGCAAAAACCGAGTAATAGTGAATTGAATAATTAAAATACCTAAAGCAAATTTAATACGCAACTGAGAAAAGTCTTAGATCCTTCAGGAAAGCACTTTAATCGTACCATAAAGCCTTTGGATAAAATGAGCAACACCATCACCACCACACTAAAGCTAATTAAGCAACCGAATGATACAGCATGTTATAGGAAATCTTCATGAGGATCCCACATTGAGATTCCAGACCAGCCTTATTGATAAATTAAATGCTGACATCATTTATGATGATTATGAATTCTTCATTCACTACTTTCATTTCAGTGAGCTTCCTGACATGCATTTGGTACATTTACAACCTATAGTAGACCGAACAGTCATGATTACTGGAAATCTGTTTACAACCCTTCAGTTCATCTGTGGAAGACACTGTGAGGAAGGCTCTGGATGCAGAAAAAGATTCAGTTAAATTTAATGAAGTTAATACCCAAGCCACAGCTCCAGCCCAAACCATCAGCGTGCAGAATTCCCCTTCAAAACATACTAGGAGTAGACCTGACGGAATTCCATACACTTCAACTCCTCTAGATGACACGCCTTTAAAGGCACATGACCAAAGTATGTGAACTTAAAGTCCCACACACCTCACCCAGCATTATTAACAACAATGAAGATCCCAAACATGAAATTCCCCCAGAGGCTACAAATACACCAACACCATACAAGCCACAAACCCAGACACAAGACCGAACCGTACAAGTCCTTTCTAGAGTTTATTATCTACTTTGGGAACACTGCTAGATAACTGTGACCATGGATTGTGCTCCTTTATATATACGAATACAAGATCAGTGGATGGTTTGAAGGCATAACATTTCATTCTAAGCAATAGGAATGCTTTAGTTCCCATACATACAGATATGCTATTAGAAATGGCTGAAATCATTTTGAGTACATGCGGATGATATGTTGTTATTCCTCTAAGATGCCCGAAATGGACTTGAATTGACATCTACATCTGTGACACAGTTTAGTACTGTGCCAGTCTGAAGGTCAGCTGGACCAAATCCTACATATTTCCTATCTATCCTATCCAAAATATGAAAGTATTTCATAATCCAAAACATGAAAGTAATATCCCCCAAAAGTCTCTAAGATAGGAGCTAACAATGTTTAGGTACCAAGGTGGCACAATTTCCAGACCAGATATTATAGATGGTTGTTATAAATGCTGTACTTGCAGCTCTTAGTGGTTGTGTATCATTTCAGAAAACACTACCACTTTCAGTGATGGTGAGAACTGCACTATTAAAGATGGCAATCATTGGCTAAGAGACTAGACTAAGAGTTAACTCTTAGTCTAGTTAGGGACATAGGGCCTGATTTAGGGTTTGGCGGAGGGGTTACTCCGTCACAAGCATGACGGATATCCCGTCCAATGTATTACAATTCCATTATAGCCTACGGAGCTTGTAATATGGCAGATGAAATGTCTGTCACCTTTGTGACGGAGTAACCTTTAAATCAGGCCCATAGGCATTATCCTCCTTGACATAATTTGGGACTCTAACAGATGTGTTTGCAATCAGAAGGGGTCTGGGTGCCCCTTGAATTGAACTGTATTACATAGCTGTGCAACTTCGATGGGCAGCCAAATCTTTTGGTAAATGTAGAAGGATCAGCATGATTAGAAACAAATCACACGGACAACCTGGTTGATATATTTCTCAAATCCAAAAAGGTGCTGCTGGAAAAATACCTGAGGTTGTCAGGAACGAAAACTGCATATTCCTCCAGCATGCCACTTCAGCTATGTAAGAAACTGGGTTTCTGGTTGAGTGGGGTGAAACCCTGCTCAAGCAACAGCCACAATACATGTCAGGGTAAAAGACCAAAACACCCCAAAGTACTTAACCCTCTGGTAACTTGGCACAATGCAGTCAGGCTTAAATTAGAGGCGATGGGTAGAGTATTTATGCAGCCGCACACAGTAATAAAGTGAAAACACATCACAAGAAGAATCCCATACTAATTTAGAAAAATAGAGTAAAATGCAATAAATAATTTAATGCCACAATGACACACATCCAATCAGTAGAACCACACTTATGCAGTTTTAAAGATGTAGGTAGAAATAGTGTCTAAAAGCACAAAGCGGCAATTGTTGTCATCTGGTTGCGCCGGACCGGGCCAAAGTCACAACTTCAGGCCAATCACAATAGAGTGCAGGTTGACTATGGCGACCAATTTAGACCCGCTGAGAAATGTACCTTGGAGTGTTGCAGCCACAGTGGTGGTCCCGAGGAGCCATGCGAGGCCTGCGTCAAGGATGTGTCACACAGCAGAGGTCCCGATGAGCTGAATGGGTGGCAATTCAGACTCACATTGAGGCTGCGTTGCACTGCATTGATTCCGATGAGAAGCTGAGAGGTCCACATCGAGTATGTGTTGCCCAGTGGCTGCTCTAATGAACTGCGAGGGCTATTATGCGGACTTGCATCAAGGCTGTTTTGCACTGCATTGATTCAGCTGAAGTGCAGTAAGGATCTGCACTGGGTTTGTGTTGCGCTGCATCGGCTCTGGTGGAGACCACAGCTGGGCTAGTAGAACACCTTTATCCCCACTTCAAGGGTCCAGGACTGGAGGGGCACCACTTGGGGGGTTAGGACTCTCAGCAGGCAGAGTACAAGTGCAGGGTTCAATATGATAGTAGCCTTTTCTGTCTCTGTGGCTCTAATCGCGAGGCCAGCCAACTAATCCTTAAAGTCACTCTTGAGGTCCTGGGTTCAATGAGCAGGTCCAGCCCTTTTCACTCAGAAAGCACGGCAGCAAAGTAGCAGGGTAGTAGGGCATTCTTCTTGCAGCTCAGCAGTCTTTATTCTGAGTCTTCTACTGGTCCAGAAGTGATCTGAGGAATGGGTCTGAGGGTTCCCACCTGGTTCCCAGTTCAAGGGGGGAGAAGCTTCTTGAGTTCCCCAACTCCACAGAGGTGTCTTGACTTTTCAGGCTACCGGCCCTGGTCCCAGTCTGTCTGGAGGTTCAATAACCTTGGGTGAAGTCCTTTTTGTGAGAGCAGGGCACAACCCATTGAAGTGCAAGTGTGATTGGTGACAGCTCCGCCCCCTATCAAGTCAAAGACAGCCCATCATGTCAGCTCCCAGACCCTTTTTGTGATACTGTCTGGTAGGAATAACCAAAGACCAACTACACCTAGTCATGTGACCCAGGAACAGACTGCAGGCACCAAATGCTTAGTACAAGAAAATGCCAACTTTGTAAAAGTGGAATTTTTCAGAATTGTGACTTAAAATCCGACTTCACCAGTAAAAAGTATTTTACATTACAATCCCTCAGACACCAAACTTGACTTTCCTACCTGCTCCCAATCAAATGTTAGCACTTATTAAATGTGATAAGGTTACCTAATGTTACCCTGTTGGAGAGGTAGGGCATGTACTAATGAAAAACACTACCAGAACATGTAAAACTTGAAAGTACATGTCCAAGTTTTTCAATACACTGCACCCTGCCCTGTGGGCTGTTTAGGGCCTACCATAGGTATGACTGGTGTTCATGTACTAAAAAAGAAAGGTTTAGGCCAGGCAAAAGATTAGTTTTATCACGTCAAATTGGTAGCTTAAAACCACACTCGCATGCTGCAATGGCAAGCTGAACATGTTTAAAAGGCTACTTACCTGGGGAGCACAATAAGAGACTTACAAGTAAATTAAATGTGCCAATTCGGTGTAAGCTAATTTCACAATGTTTAAGGAGAGAGCAAGGCACTTTAGCACTGGTTAGGAGTGGCAAAGGGCACAGAGAACTACAAAGCCAACACAAATGGGTTCAGAAAACAAAGGGGGTAAAGGCAAAATGTTTGGGGATGACCATACAAAGAGGGCCACGTCCAACAAGGGTCTTCCAGGAAGGCAAGACCAGCCCAAGTCCAATCAACTGAAAATATGGTTGAGGAAGGGAAATGAGACACAGCAGATGTTTTTCAAGTTGGAATCATTAAACGTCTTGGGGACCTAACAGAGGTGGATGACTCTTTCGGAGGTCAATTTTTGATGTAAGGAGCAATAATTAGAGAACTAAGATGTATTTGGGGAATTACGTAACAGGATCTTACCACTCACATGATGCTACATATAAAGAATGGGAGAACATAATGGTATAGTGACAATTCTTTAGCAAGCACGACTCTGCTCCACTAAAACTAGCATAGCACATTTGAAACAAAGCTGGGCTTCAAAGCTTTTGTTAATTTTACACATAAATTGTTCAAGAATGCACGTTTCAAGCTTATTTAGTGCAACTTTCTACCAGGGGTGTGGAATTTATTAAAATATCTACTTGTCCACGGGACAGGTTGCTTCTCAAATCTACTTGTCCTGTAAAAAGATCTACTTGTCCCTTTGGTGCCATGTAGTGTGGCGCCAAATTATGGCAGCAATCTCATTATGTAAGAGCTCTGATAATAGCCTCTCTGATTATGCCAGGGCTACTACCATAGTAGGGCTTGAATACTTGCAGTTTCAATCCCTACTGTAGCAATTTCCTTATTTTTCCACGTTTCTGCAGATCTGCATACTGGGGCTGGAGGAAGCAGTAAGCAATAGTTCCAGGGCTGGAATGCCTTTGAGTCTGCAAACCTACTAACCTGCATGTTTTAAAGATTTTCACCAGCTTCTCTCTAATATTTTCCCATAATAAGAAAGGTTCGACATTTACTCCTGACAATGGCAGAATTAGAACTTCTTCCAGGGTTGGGAAGAAAGTGGCTGGAGGGAAAATGAACTTGCAAATGCTCAATAGATTTTCACATGAGCAAGTCTACACATGCGTATTTACCCATGCTAAAATACAGTTCACAAATATTTTATAGGGGTACAACATATACCATGGGTGCACTTTTGTGACTTTCTTTAAGAATTTGGGGCCACATGTAGGTAGGTTCAGATTTGCGACCCGCAAATTGCGAGTCGCAAATCCGAATGTAGGATGGTGTCCCTGACACCATCTGTGATTCGCAAGGGCTTTGCAAATGCCCACCTCATGAATAATCATGAGGTAGGTCGCAATTTGCGACCCCCTTGCGAATGGCGGCCTCACAGGGATGGTGGCCTGCTAGAGACAGCAGACCACCATGTCTGTGACTGCTTTTCAATAAAGCAGTTTATTTATTTATTTATTTTGTAATGCAGCCCGTTTTCCTTAAAGGAAAACGAGATGCATTACAAAAACGAAAAATGAAACGTTTTCGTTTCATTTTTTCAGAGCAGGCAGTAGACCACTGCCTGCTGTGAAAAAATGTTTACAGTGACATTCACAATGGGGAAGGGGTCCCAGGGGGACCCCTTCCCTTTTGTGAAAGTGTTAGCACCCATTTGAAATGGGTGCAAACTGCGATTGGTTTGCGCCCGCGTTCGCTAAACAATCCTACATTGCACTGCGAATCGCAATTAGGAAGGGAACACCCCTTCCTAATTGCGAGTCGCAAACCCGTTTTGCAATTCGGTAACCAGGTTACTGAATCGCAAAACTGGGTTTGTGCATCGCAATGTGCTTTTTGCACGTCGCAAACAGCAAAAGTCGCTGTTTGCGACATGCAAAAAGCTACCTACATGTGGGTCTTGGTCCCTAATTAGGTCTGGTGTTAACAAAGACATTTTGTTTTTATTAAACTTATATTTCTCTCTCTTTCGGCTGGCTTTACTGTGAGTGATTGCATTCTTCTCTTCCACAAGGAGCATATTGGCACACAAAGTAGTTTTGTTCAGTGTCAGGAACTACAGTGGCAATCAGTGACGTAACGAAACTGTAGGGTGCCCCTTTGCAAAGAACATGGAGGAGCCCCCTCTCCAGACTCACTCAGGGCAGGTGCTGTGCTGAAGGGGCCCCCTGGAGGGCGGCTGCGGGGCCTTTGTTATGCCACTGGTGGCAATGTGTGCTTTTAGAGTTCAAAAACGTTTTGGAGGGTTTTTGCCAGTGTTTGTTACAATGTTGAGGGCCTGGTAGCTCCCACAACAATAAAGTGTTACAAAAGCCATGTCAAAACAAGACACGCATTGATGAAACTAAAAGACTTATACAAATATTTCAGATCAGTTGGCTTTGTCAGTGTTTGTTTATTTTCATGCTTCCCATAATCGTGTTGAAAATGGTTACACTGATTTTCCATTAGAAATATTTTTGGGAAATACTAGCATGCATCAAAACATTTTACTAAATGACACTTCATTTGCATCTAATCAGAGAGCATTCTGGGAGCATTATACTTAGCCTCATAGCCTAAACTTTTCAAATATGTGTATACACGTTTTTTTTTTTTTTGTACTGGAACCAACGTCAGTAGTGAAGTGTGACCTTTTTTTTTTAATTTACAGCACTCACCCTAATAATGAAGGTTTTCAAATAATGAACCATAAATACAAGTTCGAACAGCATTGTCTTTTAGAAACACATTACCTCAACTGCAGAGAGTTCCACTCTCTGTAAACAGGAAGCCAAAGGGTTTGTGCTGCAGAGGGTTGGGCCTACTTGTCCCAAGGACAAAGTAAACATAAAAACTTGTTGCCCTTGACCCCAAACAAGATGTCCCGGGCGTCGGGCGATAGGAATTCCACATCCCTGTTCTACATAAAATATTGTGGAATTTATGCATCTCAGATTGAACCAAGGGCACCCAGAATTCTAAGGCTGAACAAAGGCGAATCCCCACACATATTTCTTGCCCTACAAGATAATAAGGATGTATCAAGGATCTGACTCCTCCTGTCCAAGGTATACTACAGTTGGGGCTGATTTTCTTCACATTGAATAGACCTATCCAGTGACTGCTCAATACTGGAGAGCAATAACACAATAATACCAGAGAGGCCAGACTGGCTCAAACCCAGGCATGCATAGTCACTTTATTCCTACAACCCAAAAGAGAAACCCCCACAGATTTCTCAACCTCACGTGGTTGCTGGATGAAACACAAAGGTTGAAATCAACATTGAAACAGTGATACATGACAATGTTCCTTTGATAAGACCTTCTCCATGCCTGGTGGAACACATAGCTTTCAGGTAAAGAGGTTAAATCTTCATTTAATCACGTCTCCGCAGCTCCTTGGTTGACTGCATAATCTTTAGGTAATATTGATTTTACTAAGCTACTTTCCGATCCCACTCAACCATTCTGCATCATTTGGTTTGGTCAACCACAAAGCATTAATTCACACATGTGTCAAAGCATATTCTTCTCTGATACTGTCTTATAGGTTCATCTCCTACTTTGCCAGCAACCATAAGTCCTGTAGAAGAAAACCTCAAGATCCATGAAACGCAGATGTCATTTAACTGTATCTCAAAATCTCAATTCAGATTTAGGCCCTTATTATGAGTCTGGCGGTTTTGGGACCGCAGTGGTGATCGGACCGCCGCCAATGCAGCAATCTGGCCTCCACATTATAACGGTGGTGAACGTGCCAGGGTCGGACCACCACTTTTTCACCAGCCAATGGACTGGCAGTGCCGGTGATCTTAATCTGGCCTGAGGATAATGGGTCCTATCTCCACCGGCTTTTACATGTCATTTACACCGCCATGTAAAAGCTTGTGGAGACAGGGCACTGGTGTACCCATGGGGGCCCCTGCACTGCCCATGCACTTGCCCATTGCCCATCGCGCTCAGGTCACTGCACTGGCGGTTTTCTGACCACACCGCTTCAGCGGACGGGCTTTTCCGTCCGCCGAAGTCATAATGAAGGCCTTAGTGTCTTGGGACCTAGCTCGATAAAATGTGAAAGTGAATGTCAAGCACATGCTCAGAGCTCAATCCAATAAAGGTAGAATTCTTCTTGGTCACCAGCAACACCAACTAAACACTGATTCAAGCGTTGCTAATTGACCTGAACCTGAATGGCTTCACCTCCAGCAAGCACCAATGCAAAATCACTTCTATTCACCCTTAACACAGACTTCGCCTTCAAAGAATAAATTCCCAAAAAACGCAAGACAACATTGTTTCAGCCCTAAAAAAGTAAACCAGTCTTCTCTAAACATAACTTCAAGATGACAGTACAGGCACTGGTTCTTCATTTACAATTACTGGACGGAAGAAATGCCCTTCTCAGCAGCCACCCCGATCCCATTCTGACTTATGAAAGGCAACCTATGCACTGCAAAATGACTCACTAAAAGCTTCAAGAAGTTTGACCGGATCACCACAATACTAAAAGAAAAAAACTACATTGGCTCAAAACTCCAAGCTTGCATACTTTTCAAAAACAAATATATCACATACAAGGCCATCAATAACTTTGTGAACTTTTACAGTAAATCAAAAATAATAATGTTGCAAAGGGAGGTTGGCATACCACAAAACGGGACTCCTATTTGACTGTAGTTTGATTAGTTCCTATTGCGGTCAATAGACTAAGACCTCACAGAAACGCAAGGAGAGCCATGATTTTAAGCAAAGGTTTTCAGAAATACATAGGTTCCTTCACAGCCATTTTGCATTCTTCATATTTTACTATATCAATTGCTTGCTGTGTAGTCAGTACACAATGAAAAATCGTTGTAAGGTGCAGCTCCATTGTTGGCTCTGGGTATTGTGTGTTTTTGTAGAACCTACAAATCTTATACATCACTGAGACCAAAAGAGTCTGCAGGACATAACAGTATATTGGTTTTATAAATCAGCCTTTGTGACAAGAAGTTACAGATGAAAATGTTGTCACAAATGTCTTAGGAAAATATGACTGACCACATGCTGAATTTATTATACTTTTCAGAAATATATAGCTTTTCGGGATCATCTATGGGTTACACCTGTTTCAAGCATAAACTGCAGGCTGGCTGATACCACAAAATTAAGACAAATGGAATGTCTCTTAGAAAAATAAAAAACTGTGGCAAAAATTGTTTTTTTATACAACTATGCTTGTTCCTAAAAGCTGAGAAGATGGTGATCTTAGCACAGTGAACCTTTCGTTGATGCCATTTTTAGAAAAGAAAACATGCACTTTTTGCAAAGCACCCTTTTCCAATTTTCACCGACAAAAACTATAATTTAGCTGTATTTTGGAAATCTTTTTGGTTCCCTCTAGTGGAAATCTACAAATGTTGAATACCTGTAGAATACCCGCAAGATTGTGAAGAAATTATGCCAATTTGGCGTGGATACTTTTTGTGAAAGAAACATTATGACGGTTTAAATGTGAGGTACAACTAACATCCAAAGAAGTGATTAGCACAAGGTGAGGAAAGCTCTAAGTGAGGCTAACTTTTTACCTATTTATTTTTTAATTTCATGCATTTTGTATAGTATCATGCAATTTCATAACATTTTATATGATTTCATGATTACAACTCCAAAATCATCCAAGCAAAGCGTGCAAAAATGACCAGCTAAACTTGCCTTAACAACACATTACACATTAATCCACCATAAATTGAGCCCACATTTTGTTAAACCTTAAACCACAACGAGTAGCATACAATACCTCTTTTGTTCTTACTATCTTCATTTTCCCAATCTACCAGAGTGGATTGGTTTTGTTTTCCATTTTTGCAAAAAAAAAGCTCTGACAACTAACGTTGAAACAAAAAGCAGTTTTTGGTGTCTAGAAATTATTTCAAGGTGGAATTATAACCTAAAAGCGCCAACGAAGCACTAGGTACTGGATGTATTTGCCGCACTTGCTCCATATACTGAAATATTGCTTTTCAAAACTCTTGATAGCTACGCAATGTCAATTGACATTAGACCAATTTACTACTTCGATCAATTCACATCTGGAACAGCTTGCTAAATCAGCCATTTTGCATTAAGCTGCATTCTACACCAGTTGGCTCCTTTCAGCACCGTAAATTTCAAAGTGTTAACTTTATCTCACATGTCCCTGTTTTTGCCAAATATTAATCCCACTACATGATAGAAGAAACTTTTTTTCAACCACTCAATGGCTTTGGAACTGGAGTCTCAATTAGATTAATGACCACATTTTCCTGACTGAACAATCGACTAATATTGTAAGGAAATGCCTCCTTGGCATGGTTGCCCCCTGACTTTTTGCCTTTGCTGATGCTATGTTTACAATTGAAAGTGTGCTGAGGCCTGCTAACCAGGCCCCAGCACCAGTGTTCTTTCCCTAACCTGTACTTTTGTATCCACAATTGGCAGACCCTGGCATCCAGATAAGTCCCTTGTAACTGGTACTTCTAGTACCAAGGGCCCTGATGCCAAGGAAGGTCTCTAAGGGCTGCAGCATGTCTTATGCCACCCTGGAGACCTCTCACTCAGCACAGACACACTGCTTACCAGCTTGTGTGTGCTAGTGAGGACAAAACGAGTAAGTCGACATGGCACTCCCCTCAGGGTGCCATGCCAGCCTCTCACTGCCTATGCAGTATAGGTAAGACACCCCTCTAGCAGGCCTTACAGCCCTAAGGCAGGGTGCACTATACCATAGGTGAGGGTACCAGTGCATGAGCATGGTACCCCTACAGTGTCTAAACAAAACCTTAGACATTGTAAGTGCAGGGTAGCCATAAGAGTATATGGTCTGGGAGTCTGTCAAACACGAACTCCACAGCACCATAATGGCTACACTGAAAACTGGGAAGTTTGGTATCAAACTTCTCAGCACAATAAATGCACACTGATGCCAGTGTACATTTTATTGTAAAATACACCCCAGAGGGCACCTTAGAGGTGCCCCCTGAAACTTAACCGACTATCTGTGTAGACTGACTAGTTTTAGCAGCCTGCCACAAACCGAGACATGTTGCTGGCCCCATGGGGAGAGTGCCTTTGTCACTCTGAGGCCAGTAACAAAGCCTGCACTGGGTGGAGATGCTAACACCTCTCCCAGGCAGGAATTGTCACACCTGGCGGTGAGCCTCAAAGGCTCACCTCCTTTGTGCCAACCCAGCAGGACACTCCAGCTAGTGGAGTTGCCCGCCCCCTCCGGCCCGGCCCCCACTTTTGGCGGCAAGGCCGGAGAAAATAATGAGAATAACAAGGAGGAGTCACTGGCCAGTCAGGACAGCCCCTAAGGTGTCCTGAGCTGAGGTGACTCTAACTTTTAGAAATCCTCCATCTTGCAGATGGAGGATTCCCCCAATAGGGTTAGGATTGTGACCCCCTCCCCTTGGGAGGAGGCACAAAGAGGGTGTACCCACCCTCAGGGCTAGTAGCCATTGGCTACTAACCCCCCAGACCTAAACACGCCCTTAAATTGAGTATTTAAGGGCTACCCTGAACCCTAGAAAATTAGATTCCTGCAACAAGAAGAAGGACTGCCCAGCTGAAAACCCCTGCAGCGGAAGACCAGAAGACGACAACTGCCTTGGCTCCAGAAACTCACCGGCCTGTCTCCTGCCTTCCAAAGATCCTGCTCCAGCGACGCCTTCCGAAGGGACCAGCGACCTCGACATCCTCTGAGGACTGCCCCTGCTTCGAAAAGACGAGAAACTCCCGAGGACAGCGGACCTGCTCCAAGAAAAGCTGCAACTTTGTTTCCAGCAGCTTTAAAGAACCCTGCAAGCTCCCCGCAAGAAGCGTGAGACTTGCAACACTGCACCCGGCGACCCCGACTCGGCTGGTGGAGATCCGACACCTCAGGAGGGACCCCAGGACTACTCTGATACTGTGAGTACCAAAACCTGTCCCCCCTGAGCCCCCACAGCGCCGCCTGCAGAGGGAATCCCGAGGCTTCCCCTGACCGCGACTCTCTGAAACCTAAGTCCCGACACCTGGGAGAGACCCTGCACCCGCAGCCCCCAGGACCTGAAGGACCGGACTTTCACTGGAGGAGTGACCCCCAGGAGTCCCTCTCCCTTGCCCAAGTGGAGGTTTCCCCGAGGAACCCCCCCCTTGCCTGCCTGCAGCGCTGAAGAGATCCCGAGATCTCTCATAGACTAACATTGCGAACCCGACGCTTGGTTCTACACTGCACCCGGCCGCCCCCGTGCCGCTGAGGGTGAAATTTCTGTGTGGACTTGTGTCCCCCCCGGTGCCCTACAAAACCCCCCTGGTCTGCCCTCCGAAGACGCGGGTACTTACCTGCAAGCAGACCGGAACCGGGGCACCCCCTTCTATCCATTCTAGCCTATGTGTTTTGGGCACCACTTTGAACTCTGCACCTGACCGGCCCTGAGCTGCTGGTGTGGTGACTTTGGGGTTGCTCTGAACCCCCAACGGTGGGCTACCTTGGACCAAGAACTGAACCCTGTAAGTGTCTTACTTACCTGGTAAAACTAACAAATACTTACCTCCCCTAGGAACTGTGAAAATTGCACTAAGTGTCCACTTTTAAAACAGCTATTTGTCAATAACTTGAAAAGTATACATGCAATTTTGATGACTTGAAGTTCCTAAAGTACTTACCTGCAATACCTTTCGAATGAGCTATTACATGTAGAATTTGAACCTGTGGTTCTTAAAATAAACTAAGAAAAGATATTTTTCTATATAAAAACCTATTGGCTGGATTTGTCTCTGAGTGTGTGTACCTCATTTATTGTCTATGTGTATGTACAACAAATGCTTAACACTACTCCTTGGATAAGCCTACTGCTCGACCACACTACCACAAAATAGAGCATTAGTATTATCTATTTTTACCACTATTTTACCTCTAAGGGGAACCCTTGGACTCTGTGCATGCTATTCCTTACTTTGAAATAGCACATACAGAGCCAACTTCCTACATTGGTGGATCAGCGGTGGGGTACAAGACTTTGCATTTGCTGGACTACTCAGCCAATACCTGATCACACGACAAATTCCAAAATTGTCATTAGAAATTGATTTTTGCAATTTGAAAAGTTTTCTAAATTCTTAAAAGACCTGCTAGGGCCTTGTGTTAGATCCTGTTTAGCATTTCTTTTAGAGTTTAAAAATTTGGTAAAAGTTTGAATTAGATTCTAGAACCAGTTTTAGTTTCTTAAAAAGTATTCCAACTTATAGAAGCATAATGTCTAGCACAGATGTGAATGTGGTGGAACTCGACACCACACCTTACCTCCATCTACAGATGAGAGAGCTAAGGTCACTCTGTAAACTAAAGAAAATAGCAATGGGCCCCAAACCTACCAAAGTACAGCTCCAGGAGCTTTTGGCAGAGTTTGAAAAGGCCAACCCCTCTGAGGATGGCAACTCAGAGGATGAAGATAGTGACTTGGAGGGAAATTCCCCCCCTCCAGTCCTACTTAGGGAGAGCAGGGCTTCTCAAGCCCTGACTCCACAAATAATAGTCAGAGATGCTGGTTCCCTCACAGGAGGGACCAACAACTCTGAAATCACTGAGGATAACTCCAGTGAAGAGGACATCCAGTTAGCCAGGATGGCCAAAAGATTGGCTTTGGAAAGACAGATCCTAGCCATAGAGAGGGAAAGACAAGAGATGGGCCTAGGACCCATCAATGGTGGCAGCAACATAAATAGGGTCAGAGATTCTCCTGACATGTTGAAAATCCCCAAAGGGATTGTAACTAAATATGAAGATGGTGATGACATCACCAAATGGTTCACAGCTTTTGAGAGGGCTTGTGTAACCAGAAAAGTGAACAGATCTCACTGGGGTGCTCTCCTTTGGGAAATGTTCACAGGAAAGTGTAGGGATAGACTCCTCACACTCTCCGGACAAGATGCAGAATCTTATGACCTCATGAAGGGTACCCTGATTGAGGGCTTTGGATTCTCCACTGAGGAGTACAGGATTAGGTTCAGGGGGGCTCAAAAATCCTCGAGCCAGACCTGGGTTGACTTTGTTGACTACTCAGTGAAAACACTAGATGGTTGGATTCAAGGCAGTGGTGTAAGTAATTATGATGGGCTGTACAATTTATTTGTGAAAGAACACCTGTTAAGTAATTGTTTCAATGATAAACTGCATCAGCATCTGGTAGACCTAGGACCAATTTCTCCCCAAGAATTGGGAAAGAAGGCGGACCATTGGGTCAAGACAAGGGTGTCCAAGACTTCAACAGGGGGTGACCAAAAGAAAGGGGTCACAAAGACTCCCCAGCAGAAGGGTGATGAGACAACCAAAACTAAAAATAGTAAAGAGTCTTCTACAGGCCCCCAAAAACCTGCACAGGAGGGTGGGCCCAGAGCCTCTTCACAAAACAATGGGTACAAGGGTAAAAACTTTGATCCCAAAAAGGCCTGGTGTCATAGCTGTAAACAGCATGGACACCAAACTGGAGACAAGGCCTGTCCCAAGAAAGGTTCCACTCCAAACTCCCATCCAGGTAACACTGGTATGGCTAGTCTCCAAGTGGGATCAACAGTGTGCCCAGAGCAAATCAGGGTCCACACTGAAGCTACTCTAGTTTCTGAGGGTGGGGTGGATTTAGCCACACTAGCTGTCTGGCCGCCTAACATGCAAAAATACAGACAGCAACTCTTAATTAATGGGACTAGAATAGAGGGCCTGAGGGATACAGGTGCCAGTGTCACCATGGTGACAGAGAAACTGGTTTCCCCTGGCCAATACCTGACTGGAAAAACTTACACAGTCACCAACGCTGACAATCAGAGAAAAGTACATCCCATGGCAATGGTTACTTTAGAATGGGGAGGGGTCAATGGCCTGAAACAGGTGGTGGTCTCCTCAAATATCCCAGTGGACTGTCTGCTTGGAAATGACCTGGAGTCCTCAGCATGGGCTGAGGTAGAGCTAAAAACCCATGCAGCAATGCTGGGTATCCCTGAACTGGTGTGTGTGAAAACAAGAGCACAGTGCAAGGCACAGGGTGAAAAAGTAGAGCTGGAGTCTGGAAAAATGGCCCAGCCTACCAAGAGAACAGGAAAGTCAGTTGGGAAACCAACTGCAACACAGCAAAAGAAAGGGAACCTCTCTTCTCAGGAAGAAGTTCTGCCCTCTGAGGGAACTGAGCCTTTGGAGCTTGAACCTTATCAGGTTGAGCTCTTAGGCCCAGGGGGACCCTCAAGGGAAGAGCTGTGTAAGGGACAAGAAACCTGTCCCTCTCTTGAAGGCCTTAGGCAGCAAGCTGCTGAAGAGTCCAAAGGCAAGAAAAATGGAACACATAGGGTCTATTGGGAAGATGGGCTCCTGTACACTGAGGCCAGAGACCCCAAACCTGGTGCCACTAGGAGAGTGGTAGTGCCTCAGCTGTTCAGAGAGTTCATCCTAACATTGGCCCATGACATTCCCCTTGCTGGACATTTGGGACAAACCAAGACGTGGGAGAGGTTAGTCAACCACTTCTACTGGCCCAATATGTCCAACATGGTTAAGGAGTTTTGCCTCTCCTGCCCCACCTGTCAAGCCAGTGGTAAGACAGGTGGGCATCCAAAGGCCCCCCTCATTCCACTTCCAGTGGTGGGGGTGCCCTTTGAAAGAGTGGGTGTGGACATAGTTGGTCCACTAGAACCTCCCACAGCCTCAGGAAATATGTATATCCTGGTAGTAGTGGATCATGCTACCAGGTATCCTGAAGCTATTCCCCTTAGGTCGACTACTGCCCCTGCAGTAGCCAAGGCCCTCATTGGTATCTTTACCAGAGTGGGTTTCCCTAAGGAGGTGGTGTCTGACAGAGGTACCAACTTCATGTCAGCATACCTAAAGCACATGTGGAATGAGTGTGGAGTGACTTATAAATTCACTACACCCTACCATCCACAAACTAATGGCTTAGTTGAGAGATTCAACAAGACATTAAAAGGCATGATCATGGGGCTCCCAGAAAAACTCAAAAGGAGATGGGATGTCCTCCTGCCATGTCTGCTTTTCGCTTACAGGGAGGTACCACAGAAGGGAGTAGGGTTCTCACCCTTTGAACTTCTGTTTGGTCATCCTGTAAGGGGACCACTTGCCCTTGTTAAAGAAGGCTGGGAGAGACCTCTCCATGAGCCTAAACAGGACATAGTGGACTATGTACTTGGCCTTCGCTCTAGAATGGCAGAGTACATGGAAAAGGCAACCAAAAACCTTGAGGCCAGCCAACAGCTCCAGAAGTTTTGGTATGACCAAAAGGCTGCACTGGTTGAGTTCCAACCAGGGCAGAAAGTCTGGGTTCTGGAGCCTGTGGCTCCCAGGGCACTCCAGGACAAATGGAGTGGCCCTTACCCAGTACTAGAGAGGAAGAGTCAGGTCACCTACTTGGTGGACCTGGGCACAAGCAGGAGCCCCAAAAGGGTGATCCATGTAAACCGCCTTAAGCTCTTCCATGACAGGGCTGATGCCAATCTGTTGATGGTAACAGATGAGGATCAGGAGGCAGAGAGTGAACCTCTCCCTGATCTTCTGTCATCAGACCCAAAAGATGGTACAGTAGATGGAGTGATCTACTCAGACACCCTCTCTGGCCAACAGCAAGCTGATTGTAGGAGAGTCCTACAACAGTTTCCTGAACTCTTCTCCTTAACCCCTGGTCAGACACACCTGTGTACCCATGATGTGGACACAGGAGACAGCCTGCCTGTCAAAAACAAAATCTTCAGACAGTCTGACCATGTTAAGGAAAGCATCAAGGTGGAAGTCCACAAGATGCTGGAATTGGGAGTAATTGAGCGCTCTGACAGCCCCTGGGCTAGCCCAGTGGTCTTAGTCCCCAAACCTCACACCAAAGATGGAAAGAAAGAGATGAGGTTTTGTGTGGACTACAGAGGGCTCAATTCTGTCACCAAGACAGATGCCCATCCAATTCCAAGAGCTGATGAGCTCATTGATAAATTAGGTGCTGCCAAATTTCTAAGTACCTTTGACTTGACAGCAGGGTACTGGCAAATAAAAATGGCACCTGGAGCAAAAGAAAAGACAGCATTCTCCACACCTGATGGGCATTATCAGTTTACTGTTATGCCCTTTGGTTTAAAGAATGCCCCTGCCACCTTCCAAAGGTTGGTGAATCAAGTCCTTGCTGGCTTGGAGTCCTTTAGCACAGCTTATCTTGATGATATTGCTGTCTTTAGCTCCACCTGGCAGGATCACCTGGTCCACCTGAGGAAGGTTTTGAAGGCTCTGCAATCGGCAGGCCTCTCTATCAAGGCATCCAAATGCCAGATAGGGCAGGGAACTGTGGTTTACTTGGGACACCTTGTAGGTGGAGGCCAAGTTCAGCCACTCCAACCCAAGATCCAGACTATTCTGGACTGGGTAGCTCCAAAAACCCAGACTCAAGTCAGGGCATTCCTTGGCTTGACTGGGTATTACAGGAGGTTTGTGAAGGGATATGGATCCATTGTGACAGCCCTCACTGAACTCACCTCCAAGAAAATGCCCAAGAAAGTAAACTGGACTGTGGACTGCCAACAGGCCTTTGACACCCTGAAACAAGCAATGTGCTCAGCACCAGTTCTCAAAGCTCCAGATTATTCTAAGCAGTTCATTGTGCAGACTGATGCCTCTGAACATGGGATAGGGGCAGTTCTGTCCCAAACAAATGATGATGGCCTTGACCAGCCTGTTGCTTTCATTAGCAGGAGGTTACTCCCCAGGGAGCAGCGTTGGAGTGCCATTGAGAGGGAGGCCTTTGCTGTGGTTTGGTCCCTGAAGAAGCTGAGACCATACCTCTTTGGGACTCACTTCCTAGTTCAAACTGACCACAGACCTCTCAAATGGCTGATGCAAATGAAAGGTGAAAATCCTAAACTGTTGAGGTGGTCCATCTCCCTACAGGGAATGGACTTTATAGTGGAACACAGACCTGGGACTGCCCATGCCAATGCAGATGGCCTTTCCAGGTTCTTCCACTTAGAAAATGAAGACTCTCTTGGGAAAGGTTAGTCTCATCCTCTTTCGTTTGGGGGGGGGTTGTGTAAGGAAATGCCTCCTTGGCATGGTTGCCCCCTGACTTTTTGCCTTTGCTGATGCTATGTTTACAATTGAAAGTGTGCTGAGGCCTGCTAACCAGGCCCCAGCACCAGTGTTCTTTCCCTAACCTGTACTTTTGTATCCACAATTGGCAGACCCTGGCATCCAGATAAGTCCCTTGTAACTGGTACTTCTAGTACCAAGGGCCCTGATGCCAAGGAAGGTCTCTAAGGGCTGCAGCATGTCTTATGCCACCCTGGAGACCTCTCACTCAGCACAGACACACTGCTTACCAGCTTGTGTGTGCTAGTGAGGACAAAACGAGTAAGTCGACATGGCACTCCCCTCAGGGTGCCATGCCAGCCTCTCACTGCCTATGCAGTATAGGTAAGACACCCCTCTAGCAGGCCTTACAGCCCTAAGGCAGGGTGCACTATACCATAGGTGAGGGTACCAGTGCATGAGCATGGTACCCCTACAGTGTCTAAACAAAACCTTAGACATTGTAAGTGCAGGGTAGCCATAAGAGTATATGGTCTGGGAGTCTGTCAAACACGAACTCCACAGCACCATAATGGCTACACTGAAAACTGGGAAGTTTGGTATCAAACTTCTCAGCACAATAAATGCACACTGATGCCAGTGTACATTTTATTGTAAAATACACCCCAGAGGGCACCTTAGAGGTGCCCCCTGAAACTTAACCGACTATCTGTGTAGACTGACTAGTTTTAGCAGCCTGCCACAAACCGAGACATGTTGCTGGCCCCATGGGGAGAGTGCCTTTGTCACTCTGAGGCCAGTAACAAAGCCTGCACTGGGTGGAGATGCTAACACCTCTCCCAGGCAGGAATTGTCACACCTGGCGGTGAGCCTCAAAGGCTCACCTCCTTTGTGCCAACCCAGCAGGACACTCCAGCTAGTGGAGTTGCCCGCCCCCTCCGGCCCGGCCCCCACTTTTGGCGGCAAGGCCGGAGAAAATAATGAGAATAACAAGGAGGAGTCACTGGCCAGTCAGGACAGCCCCTAAGGTGTCCTGAGCTGAGGTGACTCTAACTTTTAGAAATCCTCCATCTTGCAGATGGAGGATTCCCCCAATAGGGTTAGGATTGTGACCCCCTCCCCTTGGGAGGAGGCACAAAGAGGGTGTACCCACCCTCAGGGCTAGTAGCCATTGGCTACTAACCCCCCAGACCTAAACACGCCCTTAAATTGAGTATTTAAGGGCTACCCTGAACCCTAGAAAATTAGATTCCTGCAACAAGAAGAAGGACTGCCCAGCTGAAAACCCCTGCAGCGGAAGACCAGAAGACGACAACTGCCTTGGCTCCAGAAACTCACCGGCCTGTCTCCTGCCTTCCAAAGATCCTGCTCCAGCGACGCCTTCCGAAGGGACCAGCGACCTCGACATCCTCTGAGGACTGCCCCTGCTTCGAAAAGACGAGAAACTCCCGAGGACAGCGGACCTGCTCCAAGAAAAGCTGCAACTTTGTTTCCAGCAGCTTTAAAGAACCCTGCAAGCTCCCCGCAAGAAGCGTGAGACTTGCAACACTGCACCCGGCGACCCCGACTCGGCTGGTGGAGATCCGACACCTCAGGAGGGACCCCAGGACTACTCTGATACTGTGAGTACCAAAACCTGTCCCCCCTGAGCCCCCACAGCGCCGCCTGCAGAGGGAATCCCGAGGCTTCCCCTGACCGCGACTCTCTGAAACCTAAGTCCCGACACCTGGGAGAGACCCTGCACCCGCAGCCCCCAGGACCTGTAGGACCGGACTTTCACTGGAGGAGTGACCCCCAGGAGTCCCTCTCCCTTGCCCAAGTGGAGGTTTCCCCGAGGAACCCCCCCCTTGCCTGCCTGCAGCGCTGAAGAGATCCCGAGATCTCTCATAGACTAACATTGCGAACCCGACGCTTGGTTCTACACTGCACCCGGCCGCCCCCGTGCCGCTGAGGGTGAAATTTCTGTGTGGACTTGTGTCCCCCCCGGTGCCCTACAAAACCCCCCTGGTCTGCCCTCCGAAGACGCGGGTACTTACCTGCAAGCAGACCGGAACCGGGGCACCCCCTTCTATCCATTCTAGCCTATGTGTTTTGGGCACCACTTTGAACTCTGCACCTGACCGGCCCTGAGCTGCTGGTGTGGTGACTTTGGGGTTGCTCTGAACCCCCAACGGTGGGCTACCTTGGACCAAGAACTGAACCCTGTAAGTGTCTTACTTACCTGGTAAAACTAACAAATACTTACCTCCCCTAGGAACTGTGAAAATTGCACTAAGTGTCCACTTTTAAAACAGCTATTTGTCAATAACTTGAAAAGTATACATGCAATTTTGATGACTTGAAGTTCCTAAAGTACTTACCTGCAATACCTTTCGAATGAGCTATTACATGTAGAATTTGAACCTGTGGTTCTTAAAATAAACTAAGAAAAGATATTTTTCTATATAAAAACCTATTGGCTGGATTTGTCTCTGAGTGTGTGTACCTCATTTATTGTCTATGTGTATGTACAACAAATGCTTAACACTACTCCTTGGATAAGCCTACTGCTCGACCACACTACCACAAAATAGAGCATTAGTATTATCTATTTTTACCACTATTTTACCTCTAAGGGGAACCCTTGGACTCTGTGCATGCTATTCCTTACTTTGAAATAGCACATACAGAGCCAACTTCCTACAAATATCAATTATCTTTAATTCTGAAATTACAACCTTATAAGAGCACTGCAGTCAATAATTCGCCTATAAGAGCTCTAATTTCTGGCCAGGATTTCCACCTGTCTCCTATTATGAAATCGGTCACCTTGATAAAACCCATTGGCCTCCATTTTGAAACTGTACTTTGATCAATCGTCTCCCAGGCACCCCAGACTAAATCTGACAGGAATGTGGCAACATTAATATAAGGGATTGAATAATACCTATAAAAATCCATTTGCTTTTTAAAAAACATTGTAAAAATCTTATAATGAACTTTCCTGGGGGATTTAGTCAGTTTTAAAATGTATTTTATGGTATATTCCTTTGAAATCAAGTTCATTAGGTCATTCTTAACATGTCAAACTCACTCCAATTTTGTATATAGTCAACACACATATTATGCAAAATAGGCATACTAGTATTTCTGTAAATTGGAGAGGGCTAGGCCACCTTGCTCCACATCTCTGTAGAAAGTGTTAAACTAGGACTTTTATTCTGGGAAATAAAAGATGAAAACAAAGATTGAAATGCGACATCTTTAAAAAGGCAGCTTTCAACACACAAGGTATTGCATAAAAGAAGAAAATTAGACTGAGGTAAAATCACTATCTCTATCAATGCCTCCCTCACCGAAAGGGTAAGGGGGAGCACTTTAACTTTCAGTAGCAACGGGAGAAAGTTTAGCTCAAACAAATCTTCAATTATGGACGTATATCTGATACCCAAATAATGCTTCAGTTGATTATGCACACAGACAAGATGTCTGGAAGCAGAATATCTGCCCCACTATTACATAAAATAACTTTTGTTTTCATTTTATGGGTTCCGTAGCCCGAACCCTTGAAATATAGTAAAAATCTCAAACACTCTTTCCTGCGTGATCTTCCTAGTATCTAACAATAACATTATATCATCTGCATAAAGCTTTATTTTATCCATCTGTGGTATAGAAGGGTAGACCCGATGGTTTGATAAAAAAAAGTAAAAGAGGACAGAGGATAGCACTGTCTACTTCCTTGTAATACTCGCACCATTCCTCCCTCTGACACATTAATATTAATATTTGACTCTGCGCTCTCATACGTTTTCTATATCAATCTTGTGATCTAGGAGGGTATCTCAAATCTCAATAGTATGCTAAAAAGAGTTTCTCAGACCACAAGATCAAAAGCCTTCTTGACATGCAGTAGAAAGATCATGGCAGGAATTTGATTAACAGATAGATAGTCAAGCGATTCTGATAGATGGTGCATATTTGTTCATGACTGTCACCCTGCAATAAAGCCATTCTGATAACAATGTATCAATTTAGAGGCTATCCCATTACATTTTTTTGCAAGCAGTTTCATAATTTTGTTATAATCCGCATTCAATAATGTTATTGGTCAATATGAATTTGGATCCTCTGCATCCTTCTCTTTTTATAGAACGCTGACCACATTACCTGAATTAAAAGAAGGTGGGATAGGGACTCAATCTAAAATAGAGTCAGCTGCTAAAAGCAGATATTCCATTAAAATATCTAAAAAATCTTTATAGAACTCAGATGGAAAACCATCGGGCCACGAACCTTACCGTTTGGCAAGCTGTGGACTACGTAAACCAACTCTTCCTTGGAAAGGGGGTGATCATTTTTTGCCTATCTTCCTCCAAAACTATGGGCATATTTATCCCCGCAAGAATGCCCCCAAAGCTGCCTTGTCAACTACGTGAATATGACTGTAAATACAATTATAATATTCAAGAAAGATTTCATTTATCTTTCTCTGTTCCTTACTGCATAGCGCCTTTACAGGACATTTGAATTCCTGTATGAAATTTTTGATACTGGTTCTTGGGCTTGCCAAGCCAGAAACTTCCCAGCATAGTTGCTCTCTTCATAAATCTTCTGCATATAAGCTGTGTTGTTTACATAACACTCTGCATAATAATAATCGCTCAGCACATCAAACCTCCTTCTATTCTCTTCTGTAAACTGTTGGGAAAGTTTAGCATGCGCTTCTTTCACAGGTTTTTCCAAAGACAATTTGTGCTCTTTAGCATTCCTGTTGTCTACCACATCTTTAGATATCAGATGTCCCAGTAGAAAACCCTTTAATGCGTCCCAAACTATATTGGTGGAGTCGACCCATGGTTTCTAATGAAGAACTCTTGTATATCATCCCTAAATATTTTGACCCAACCCTCTTCCTGCAAATATTGCTTATTAAAAACCCACCTCTTAACATGGGGATTTTGCTTCTCCCCCATGATATCCAGAGGCAGAGCTGAATGATCCGAAAATCCACTGGCAAGTGCCTGAAGACATTTAAAAACTCAAGTTCTTTGAGACTAAAAATAAATCAATCCACAAGGCAGTTTTAAATCTGCCAGAGAAGTATGTATACTCCCTCCTTTCTTCCAATGCTTCCCTCCAAGGATCTACAAGAGAAAGAACCCTTCAATAGTATTGCAAGATGTCCGCTACCTTGGGTTCCTGCTGCCTTTTACAACCTGAGAAGGAATCAACTCCTGGGTTCTGCAAAAAATTAAAATCCCCTCCTGTAATTATTTTGCCCAGGAATTGCACTAGAGACTGAAATAGCTACTCAAGTGGCCTAGTATTGTCCTTCACTTAGGCACAAATGCTAAATAAAGCAAGCCGCACTGAGGAAACAGAGCCTTCCACTCGCCCAGTCATGAACGTCCACATTTACATTTTTGCTATAATACCAGCAACTCCACGATGGGCCACTGGGGTAGCTGAAAATCCTCTCAAACCAGCCCATTTTTTAAACACTGTAAATTTTGATAGCTTGGTCGATGCAGTATGGGTTTCCTGCAATAACACAACAGACGGGTTACATTCCTCCATCCAAGCTTCAATAGCGCACCTTTTTTTTCTATTGTTTTGCCAGTTAGTGTAAAATGAAATATTTTCAATATATTCCTTTGAGGTCCTACCTCCCTAATATTTCTACCAGCAAACACGTCCTCTTACAGTGCTTAAATTTATCATAAAGTGCACCTTGTGCCTAAGCGCATCCCCAGATACCCGCCTCTCTACTGGTGCGGCCCCACGATCGTGGTTCCTGCAGTGGGAGATGGAGGACACTCAAGGTTGCTCGGCAATGCATTTTTGGTGTTCCTAGCGTTCTCGTCCGCTGGCACTTTGGCACTTCCCCGCAGCTTGGCAATTAAGGGTTGAACTGCCATCTAAGGAGAGCCCACTGGAGCTTAATCATGGAGGACAAAAGACGGAGGCATATTTTCTCTCTGAAGAAGCGACGTCCTTGGGCCCCAGTGTATCAGCGGCATGTAGAGAGCGCTGTCGCTTCTTTTACCTCAGTCCTCATCTGCTGCTTTCCTGGAGAAGGAGATTAACGAGGCAAGAACGTGGGGGGGGTTGGATGTTCCATCCTTTGACTTTGGCATTTGAACTGTGTCTTTATCTGTGACTTTACTTAACTCTTATGGTTAAGCAAGCAAAAGAGCCCCTTTCTCCCCCTCTGCGACCAGCTTATTTACAACACCAATGACAAGGTTACCCAAAGATAATGCCAAATTAGCCAAAGCTTTTAAGGCATCAAAGCACTCTAATCAGAAAAAACTTAGCTGAATGATTTAACGGGCACACAGAAAGTTCCTGAAGGGTATGTCAAGAGTACAGGTGCTGCACTCGTAGTGCATACCTCTGTGGAAGAAGGATTGGAAACATCTGTCAATATGCAGAGATGTACCCGTGCCTTGGCCACTGGGGCCCGAGACGGTATGGGAAATGATCCAGGGAGAGAGCCCCAGATCTCTGGGAATGGTCTAGTCGCAAGAACTTCCTCAGTGGGTGAAATACAAATGTTGCAAGTACAGGGAAAGCAGCGGGAACAATTAGAGCAGGTCGCTGAGGGGCAACTTGAGAAATGCTGTGCAATTACTTTTTGGAATATAGCTCAGAGGGGGGTTTATCCTCTGGCAGTGCAGAAAGAAGGAGTGATGAGACTCAGGTATGCCCATTGTTCCAGGTCAGCAGGAACAGTGCAAAGAGTGGAGTTAAATCTGCTGGGAGAAGCCAGGAAGAATCTGCCCCAGGTCCAGACACCGAGCCCCCACTTAAGAGAGATACCTTAGTGAGTCCTCTACCTGGCATTCAGTGTGGGGCAATCACAATACAAGACCCTTTGAGCCCCACACATTGTGGGGGGAGTTCCCTTGTTAAGTCAGCTGGGGGGGGAAGATGCCTCAGACTTTTTTAGCATGTTAGAGAAGGTACTAAGAAAGGTTAAATTAATTAAAATCACACAGACAAAAATGGTGTCTGAATTAAATGATGTGTATACCACTGGAGAACCTCTCTACCAGACTAAATGAAATGGAGCAAAAAGTGTCTGAGTGTGAGGATGAGGTTCACTCACTTGAAGAAGTAATGAAAATTTGAAAATGAGATATTGTGCCTCAAGGAGAAACTAGAGCAAATGGAGAACCATTCAAGGAGGTTCAACCTACGGATAACCAGAATTCAAGAACACAAAGAGGATTCTATTGGCTGTATACCCTTGGTCGCAAGTTTAATTAAGGTTTATGGAAACCCAGATTACAATCAAGACTTCACAATTATGCGGGCTCACAGCCCCAGCTTAAGTTGCTGGCCAAGCTAAGTATCCTAGAGCCATGCTGGTGACCTTCGTGGTTTACAGAGTCAAATACAAGATACTTGCCAAGGAGAAGTTGTTTAGGGTGCCAGATAATTGGGTGTTCTGAATTTTCTCGGACATGATGGCAAAAACAGCTCGGAGGCAAAAAGAGTTTAAGAACATGACCCCAAGGTTTCAAGCAGCTGGGCATGGACATCAACAGTACAGCTCTCCAGACTCAAAGCACTGTTTAAAGATTATTTCAAACATTTAGCACATTCAAAGAAGCTGCTATATTTCTGAACTCAATTAGTTCATGTGGAAGCTTGGGCTGCGCTTTCACGTTTAGATAAAAGGGGGGGCCTGGAAGGAGAGGAGGGGAGTTTGGCACTCAGACATGGTGCCAAAATTCCAATGGGAAGGGAGGGATGCGAGGAGTGAGAGAAAAGGTGAGGCTTCCGCCAGGGCATGGGGGCAAAATAGGGTGGTGGGGGGATTTCGGGAAGAAGTTTAAAAAGAGATGAAGAGCAGGTAAATAAGTAAAGATACACTATTGGGCATGAAAATAGAATAGGCTTTTAATTTGGGGAAGCCTCCTAGGCTATGGTGGTGTATTAGAGGAGGGTGGTCTATGTGGGTTCCTTGATTGTTTTCAAGCCTATGATGCATTTTAGTACTTTTAAGCACTTTAAGTTATGCGCAAGTACTTTGTTGAAGGGAGAGGGGCATAACAATGTATCTGAGAGGGTGTTCTATTCAATGCCCATTATTGTTTTCAAGTACATGACACACTTTAGTGCCTTTAAGCACTTTAAGGAAAACTCAAGCAATTTTCTGAAGGGGGACAGCAAAGTACCTGAGGGGGTGTTCTATGTAAGTTTCTTGATTGTTTTCAAGTACATGACGTTCTTTAGCACTATTAAGCACTTTAAGGTATGCTCAAGCACTTTCTTGAAGAGAGAGGGAGATAGCAAAGTTGTCTCTTTAGATGGGCGAAATGTTAGTAGAGGAATAGCTTTATTTTATGAGAAATGTTATTGTGCCATTTTAATAACTCTAAAATCTTGAGTGCTGCTTGAATTTGACACACATTTCTCTGAGGAAACGCCTGCAGATTATGCCATAGCTAGCAGAGATTGGGAGAATTTCATTAGGACTTGTGTTGAGACCCAGCCAGAGTGTGTGCATCATGTTGATCAGGGTTCTCCATTCCCAAATTAATAACCTTAATAACTCCACTACCTACCTGCACAGTTGAAAACCACAATCACTTGCCTCTTGTAAATGATCATGAAATGTATCTAAGAATAACATCTCATGTTTGCCGTGCCATTGCTCTGTAGGTAGGCTCATTCTATGCGCATATGTCTACAAATATACATTCTGTTGTTTCATTAGGAAGATGCAGCTTGTATTGCCAAGGATGGACCTTATAGCTTTCA